>NC_073395.1:16164974-17414974 GCF_028641065.1 Leucoraja erinaceus
TGCCCGGCGGCCGCTCTGTCAACACCGCATGGAGCTTTAACCCCGGAGCCAGGTGAGAGGGGCCGTCCGTGCCGCCTCCGGAGCCGCGGGGATGAATCTCGGGCTAAGGCTCCACTCCGATGCCCGACCCCCGGGCCACTGTCCCTCACCTCCCCCGAGTCACTGACCCTCGCCTTCCCCGGTCCCCAGCTAGACACAGAGCACCTGGGCTGGCCCGCATTCCCAGGGAGGGGTGGAGAGAGGGAAATGCTCACTGGACATCGCCAAGTCTCCGCTCACTCCGGGTGTTGTGGCCGCTTCATTGACACACACTCTCACGCACAACCTAACACACACCCTTACACACACACAAGGTTTAAAGGGAAGGTACACAAAAATGCTGGAGAAATTCAGCGGGTACAGCAGCATCTATGGAGCGAAGGAAATAGGCAACGTTTCGGGCCGAAACCCTTCCCCATCAGTCTGAAGAATGGGTTCGGCCTGAAATGTTGCCATTTCCTTCGCTCCATAGATGCTGCTGCACCCGCTGAGTTTCTCCAGCATTTTTGTGTACCTTCGATTTTCCAGCATCTGCAGTTCCTTCTTAAACACAAGGTTTAAAGGGATATGGGCCGAATGCGGATAAATTGGACTAGTTTAGATGGGGCATTTGATCTGCATGGACAAGTTGGGATGAAGGGCCTGTTTCTATGCTGTAAGACTATGGCACACTGTAGAAAGGGCGCAATTGCTCTGGAGAGGATCCAAGTACGATTTATGAAGATGTTGCCAGGGCTGGAATATTTTTTTCACTTTGAAGAAAGATTTGATAACTGGGATTGTATTCTCTGCAGCAACGGAGGGCAGTAGAGGTGGGTTCTCTGGATGCTTTCAAGAGAGAGCTAGATACGGCTCTTAAAAATAGCGGAGTCAGGGGATATGGGGAGAAGACAGGAATGGGGTACTGATTGGGCATGATCAGCCATGATCACATTGAATGGCGGTGCTGGCTCGAAGGTCCAAATGGCCTATTCCTGCACCAGAACTGACTCAATCAAAATGATAGTGTAAGTTAAAAGACAGTATGCACCAGATTGCACAATTTCAAGTTGAAAAAATGCAAAAGCTCCCTACCGTGGGAGGGGGAACACCCCACCTCCCACTCCCCCCCACCCTTGGTCGCTACGCTCCATCGCAATTTCTCATTCTCGACTCTCACCCAATGTGCAGCAGCCCTGTGATGGTGGTGGCTGTGCTAGTTGAGATGAAGATGCCTTTGCATCTTTATATGTGTTAATGTTTTGGAGATCTCTGATGCTGACTGGTAGGGTATTCCAATCCCTTTCTGTCTAGAGTTAGAAAGTGCTAATGAAGTGCCGGACGGAATGAAATAATTTCCAGGTTGGCAGCTTCTGGCTAAATATTCTGTTGTTTTTAATATATGTATAAAGACCTTTGGACCTCCCGTAATCCTACTTGCCAAGGACACTCCATTGCCCCATCTGGCCAAGCTAATTTCCACCTTTATCAGCATGAACGACGGGCTGAAGGCCCTGTATCTGTACTATAGAACTCCATGACTTGTGATTATGACAATAACTCATGACCTTTCAACCACAACCCCATCCCCTTGTTTATTAAAGGTCTATTTCTGCCTTAAAAAAAAAAAAAAAAAAAAGTATGAGCATTAACAGCCTTCAAATGAGTGTCCTTACCCATATGTCTGCCTTTGGATAAGAAAACATTGTAAAAACTGGTCGTCATAAGTTTCAGTGACATATGATAGAACTAGTCCAAAGCCTAACCTCGTGTCACACAGCATGAAAACAGGCCCTTCGACCCAACTTGCCCACGACGACCAATATGCCCTACAGTAGTCCCACCTGTTCGTTTTCAGTCCGTATCCCTCCAAATCTACCATGTCCATGTACCTGTCTAAATGCTTCTTAAATGTTGTGATATTACCTACCTCAACTACCTCGACTGGCAGCTTGTTCCATATACTCACCAGCCTTTTTGTAAAGAAAGTTGCCCCTCAGGTTCCTATTAAATCTTTCACCCTAAATGGGTAAGATTTAATAGGAAACTGAGGGGTGTTTTTTTCACTCAGAAGGTGGTAGGTATTGGTATATGGAATAAGCTGCGAAACAAGGTAGTTGAGGCAAGTGCTTTATTGTCATATATCCCAAAACAGAACAATGATATTCTTATTTGCAGCGGCACAACAGATATGTAAACCTATTGCTCTGTAAAACTTGTAATAAACAACAACAAAAAAATCAGAACAGACAAATAAATAGACAACAGCAGTGCAAAGTGAAAAATAATTGTCTATATTGTTCAGTGCCTATTTGGTTTTAGTATTTAATAGCCTGATTGTTGTAGGGAAGAAGCTGTTCTTGAAACTGAACGCTACCTTCTTCCTGGTGGCAGCAGAAATGAGAGCATGGCCAGAATGGTGTGGGTCTCTGGTGATGCTGGCTGCCTTTTTGAGGCAGTGACTCTTATCAATGCCTTTGAAAGTAATGAGGTCAGTATCTGTGATGGACTGGGCAGTATTCATCACTTTTTGCAATTTTCTTTATTCCTGAGCGTCGAGTTGCCTCACCAGATCATGGTGTAACCAGTCAATATGCTCTCTGCTGTACACCTGTAGAAGTTCGAGAGTATATTTTGACATATTGATTCTCCTCCATCTTCTAAGGAATTGATGGGGTTTCTTTATTCATTGTGCTTGGTGCAGGACAGATCATCAGAGATATCACCGCCTAGGAATTTGATGCTTTTAACTCTCTCCACCACTGTCCTGTCGATGAAGACAGGATTGTCAGTCTTTGGTCTTCCTCTTCTAAAGTACACAATCTCTTCCTTGGTCTGGCTGATGTCGAGAGGAGGGTTGTTGTTCTAGCACCATTTAGTCAGTCGATTGATCTCCTATACTCTGATTCATCGTCATTTATAATTTGTCCAACAACATAGAAACATAGAAAATAGGTGCAGGAGTAGGCCATTCGAGCCTGCACTGCCATTCAATATGATCATGGCTGATCATCCAACTCGGTATCCTGTACCTGCCGTCTCTCCATACCCCCTGATCCCTTTAGCCACAAGGGCCACATCTAACTCCCTCTTAAATATAGCCAATGAACTGGCCTCAACTACCTTCTGTGGCAGTGAATTCCAGAGATTCACCACTCTCTGTGTGAAAAATGCTTTTCTCATCTCGGTCCTAAAAGATTTCCCCCTTATCCTTAAACTGTAACCCCTTGTTCTGGACACGGTGGTGTCGGCGGCAAACTTGAAGATGGAGGTCGCACTTTATCCTGATGCACAGTCGTGAGTATAGAGTGAGTCGAGCAGGGAGCTGAGCAGGCAGTCATGAGGTGCTCTCTTGCTGATAGTTATTGAGGAGGAAGTATTGACGCCAATTCGTACAGATTGTGGTCTGTTGATGACAAAGTCGAGGATTCATTCGCAGAGGGATGCGTAGATGCCCAGTTCCTTGAGCTTGGCAACCAGCTTGTTGGGGATGATAGTGGTAAACGGCGAGCTGTAGTCCATGAACAACCACCTGTCTATAACAGTATTTAAAAGAACTCTGGCACTAAGGGGGAAATACAGACTGCTGGAAGAGCTCAGCACATCAGGCAGTATCTGTGGAGGGAATAGACAGATGCTGTTTGGGATTCTAACCTTATTCAGACTGGGTGCAGTGGGGGACATTATGTGGTGGTGAGGAGCAAAATTGTGGTGGGGCTCAAAGGGGGGGACATTATGGTAAAAGAGGAGATGAGGCCAGATATGCTGACACTTTCTGAGTAAAATGCTGTTCTGTGGCTTATTTTGACAGCCTGTCAAAGGTGAGACTACAGAGGCTGTGAAGACTGCAATTGAAGTTGGGTACCGCCATTTTGATGGAGCTTTAATGTACGGCAATGAAGATGAAGTTGGTGAAGCTATTTGTGCAAAGATAGCTGATGGAACAGTAAAACGGGAAGATATATTTTACACCAGCAAGGTATGTACATTTCTTTATAAGCATAATTATACTCTGATTACTAATATATCCATTTCTTTCTGCAAGTATAGAATAATTGCTGTCGACCTCCAAGACCAGTTTTATCAGAGAGATGCAAGAGATTGCAAATGCTGGAGCCTTGAGCAAAAAACAAAGTACTGGAGGTATTGGATGAGAATGAACAAGGCATGAGTAGTAAGTTTGCAGATGACACTAAAGTGGGTGGTATTATAGATAGTGTGATGGTTGTCAAAAATTGCAACAGGATCTTGGCCGGGAGGGCTGAAGATTGGTTGATTTGAGTTTATTCAGAGAAGTATGAAGTGTTGCATTTTGGGAAGTCTAACCCGGGCAGGACCGGCACAAGTGCAGGTACCTAGTTCCTTAAGTGGCATCACGGGTGGATAGGGTTGTCGAGAAGGCTTTTGGCACATTAGCCTTCATCAGTCAGTTCATTGAGTACAGAAGTGGGTAGGTCATGGTGTAGTTATACAAGCCAATGGTAAGGCCAATCTTACAGTGGTAATGTGAGGACTAGATCGGATTTATGCATCAGTTAATGATTGATGAACAGGGGGACTGTTTGGTGAAATTTGACAAATGTAAAAAATTGTACTGGAAAAATTTGTATAGTCTCCGAAAATGTCGGATTAATTTTGTTTGTTTGAATGGTTCAGGAATTGTATATATTTATCAATTGAACAAAGTCTATTTTGAAATTTAAAAAATAAATAAAATAAAAATAAAGTTTATGATTGATGAAAGAAGACGTGCCAAAATACTTACCATTTTATCTACCTGTGATTCCACTTTCAGGGAACTATGTACTTGTATTCATTCCCCAGGGTCATACCATTCACTATAAAGGTTGTGTCCCGGTTTGACTTTGGCGGCAAAAACAAGGGGGCAGATTATTATCTCAATGGGGTTAGGTTAGGCATGGGGGAGGTGCAGCGCAACCTGGGTGTCCTTGTACACCAGTCACTGAAAGTTGGCGTGCAGGTACAGCAGGTAGTGAAGAAAACTAATAGAATGTGGCCTTCATAACGAGGATTTCAGTATAGGAGTAAAGGGGTTCTTCAGCAGTTTTATGGTGAGACCACATCTGGAGTATTGTGTCCAGTTTTGGTTTCGTAATTTGAGGAAGGACATCCTTGTGATTGAGGCAGTGCAGCGTAGGTTCGCGAGATTGATCCCTGGGATGGCGGGACTGTCATATGAGAAAAGATTGAAAAGACTAGGCTTGTATTCACTGGAGTTTAGAAGGATGAGGGGGTATCTTATAGAAACTTATAAAAGGGCTGGACAAGCTAGATGCAGGAAGAATGTTCTCAATGTTGGATGAGACAAGAAGCAGGGGCAGAGTCTTAGAACAAAGGGGAAACCATTTAAGACTGAGGTGAGAAAAACCTTTTTCACCCAGAGAGTTGTGAATTTGTGGAATTCCCTGCCACAGAGGGCAGTGGAGGCCAAGTCACTGGATGGATTTAAGAGAGAGTTAGATAGAGCTCTAGGGGCTAGTGGAATCAATGAATATGGGGAGAAGGCAGGCACGGGTTATTGATTGGGGCCGGTCAGCCATGATCACAATGAATGGCGGTGCTGGCTCGAAGGGCCGAATGGCCTCCCCCTGCACCTATTTTCTATGTTTCTATGACTTCCCAACATGCAATACCTTACACTTATCTAGATTAAACCTCATTTGTCCTTCCTAGCCTCATTTGCCTTGCTGATCAATATTTCACTGTAATTCTTGATAACTATATGCACTGTCTACAATACCACATATTTTAGTGGGCATCTTTAGTGTACAAGTAGTCATCTGGGAACATGCTAGCATCAGCATGAAATCAGTACGAAGCTGTAAAATACTGGGCCTCATTTTATGACCAAGTGGAACCGTTGGGTCCCTGTCACATGTGAGGCCTGGTTCCCCAACGCAACCCATTCCCCAATGCAATATTCCACCACTCACCCATAACCCCCAAGGACCCGAGAAATAATGCATGAAATTTTTAAATAAGATGATTTTTGACCACGGCATAAATCTCCATTGTAATACGTACATTTTTTACCATTAGCGCATCGTGTTTTCGAGGAGTTGTGAAACGCACACGGACATCACACACACAAATACATACACACATACACATCCAAGATCAGAGTAAGTGGGACCCGTTGGGCCCCGTCCCTTGAGGGGGGGGGGGGAGGCCTGCGGCATCACACACAAACTAACCACCCCCCACACACAGGGGGGAGAGAAGGGAAGGGGAAGGGGGGGGGGGGGGAAAAACGGGAGGGTGGAGGCGGGTTAGGGGGGGAGAGAGAGGAGGGGGGAGGTGAGGGGGAGAGAGAATGTGGAGGGGAGAGAGGAGGGGGTGGATGGAGGGGGGGGAGGGGAGGGACAGATGGGGGAGGGGGGGGGTAGAGGGTAGAGGGTGGGAGGGGGGAGAGAGTGGAGGGGGAGGGAGGTGGAATGGAGAGGGGGGAACGGGGGACAGAGGGGGGGGGGGGGGATGGAGTAAAGGAGAGAGGAGGGGATAGAGAGGATGGGGTAGAAAGGGTGATTGGGGGGGGAGAGGAGGAGGGAAGCCGAACGGGCTGCGGGGCCCACAGCGAGCAAGCTGCGAGGCCCACGGCTTTGGTCGCCACCCGCCTGCAGCCGGCTGCGACCAAATGGCTGCGAGTCGGGAGGGTAACGTAACTCGCAGCACGTGCGAACCAGTGAGCAGCAGGTTGTGCGTGGAAAACAGTGCGCACATGCTGCGTGAGCAGACCCTTTGTGACGTCATCATCTTGTTTATTTTCTAAGTTATTTGACATTTTTGAACATTTTCATAAATAACTCAAGAAATAAAGCTCGAAATTTTCAGATACGGAGATTTTTGACTTTTCAGCGTAAATCTCTATCGAATATGTAAAAATTTCTCCGTTAGCGCATCGTGTTTTCGAGGAGATGTGAAACACGCGCGAACATCACACACACAAATAAATGCACATCCAAGATCAGACAGACAGACAGAGACAGACAGACTAGCAGCCCATTAGCAAGCAAGGCCTGTTTCTTGAACGATCCCTGCATTTTAACCTTTCTGTTGAAAATGCATTTCATTTCTGTGCAGATTGTTCAATTAAATTGTTTATAATTGCATGCTTTTTGTAACTATGCGAAGTGTAATCATTGTGAGCAATGGCAGAGAAAATCTGGAACAAAAAAATCTGCATCCACAGTCTTGCTTCTTTTTTGTCTCCAAAGAGACTTGCCTCTAGACCAAGCGGGGGCTGGGCGATCGCTTCGCCGAACACCTCCGCTCAGTGTGCAATAACCAACCTGACCTCCCGGTGGCTCAGCACTTCAACTCCCCCTTCCATACCCCATCCGACCTCTCTGTCCTGGGTCTCCTCCATGGCCAGAGCGAGCAACACTGGAATTTGGAGGAACAGCACCTCATATTCCGCTTGGAGTCTGCATCCTGCGGGCATAAACATTGAATTCTCCCAATTTTGTTAGCCCTTGCTGTCTCCTCCCCTTCCTCAGCCCTCGGCTGTCTCCTCCCATCCCTCAGCCCTCGGGCTCCTCCTCCTTTTTCCTTTCTTCTCCCCGCCACCCCCCATCAGTCTGAAGAAGGGTTTCGGCCCGAAACGTTGCCTATTTCCCTCACTCCATAGATGCTGCTGCACCCGCTGAGTTTCTCCAGCATTTTTTTGTACCAGCCTCTAAATAATGTTGGTTTCCAATATTCACCGACAAAAATTGAGTATAGAACATGTGAAAGCATATCTTCTCATGTTGGACTCGTGTATCCAGCAAGATCTATGGCTGTCTTGTTTATTGGTGTATCAAAATAATGTTTTATCTGAATGGGAAGTTATGCCCCTGTCCCACTTAGGAAACCTGAATGGAAACCTCTGGAGATTATGCGCCCCGCCCAAGGTTTCCGTGCGGTTCCCGGAGGTTTTTGTCAATCTCCCTACCTGCTTCCACTACCTGCAACCTCTGGCAACTATCTGCAACCTCCGGGAACCGCACGGAAACCTTGGGTGTGGCGCAAAGTCTCCAGAGGTTTCCGTTCAGGTTTCCCAGTTTGGTCAGGGGCTTTAGGCAATCTTCCAAATCGCTCTGAGTAGTTCTCCAGATTCCAAGGCACTGTGAGCTGCAAGTATTTTATAATTTGAATTAACAAAAAACAATCACCAGAACCTCAATCTGTGAACATGCTAAGATCATGAGACTTGGACCAAGTGTGTCAGGTCAAATGGACTTGACTTCCGATTGGAACTGAATTTTCTCTAGAGGTGGTACTTGTGACATTCTCATTTAAAATGGAAGTCTAGCTCTGAATGAGGAAATGACTTGTGTTTTACCTCTAGGTCTGGATGACTTATCTTTCTCCCCCCTTGGTCCAGAAAGCCCTGGCGAAGACTCTGAAGAGCCTACAGCTGGACTATGTTGATTTATACCTTGTGCACTGGCCAATGGCTTTGAAGGTAAGCTATAGTACGAGATGAACCTGTAAGGTGACCTCCAGCGATCCCTGCACATTAGCACTATCCAACACACTAGGGACAGTTTACAATTATACCAAGCCAACTAACCTACAAAACTCTATGTCTTTGGAGTGTGGGAGGAAATCAGAGACCCCAGTGAAAACCCAAGCAGGTCACTGGGCGAACGTACAAACTCCATATAGATTGCATCCATAGTCATGATCGATCCCGACTCTCTGGCGCTATAAGGCAGCAACTCTACAGCTGCGCCACTCCCTCCCTGTGATTTACAATAGCTCCAGTTTCTTATTGATTTCGATATTTTCTGTGAGATTCAAAAATCACAAATGCTCTTGAGACAAATTCAGACAAAGAAGTGTTTTTATTAATTTCATATTCTGCAGAATAGGTGCCTCTCCTCTGATGTCCCCTAGAGGCACACGAAGATGGAGATGCTTTTTATCTTTATACATTTCATTTCATTATTATCACATTCTCATCCCTCCCCATTGAGCTTCTTCCAATCATAACATAAAGCCCTGTTTCCCACGAGAACGTCTGGGAACGCCCACCTAACGTCAAAGACACCTCCCCTATCATGCATCGCATGTGCATTTAAATTAGACATCTTGTCATAGTGGGTGTGTGTACATATTCATGTAATCTCATCAAGCATGCGTAGTTGAGCGTGACTTCGTGTCCCTTTCCCCTTCGTTCTAATTTCTTTACTATCTCCTGCTGAAGTCTTTCTACTGCTACTTTTTATCTAGAATTTCTCTCTGTTCTTATATTGTTACTTTCTAATCTACTAGCAGTCTGGTTTCTGCCTTATTTCTTTCTGTTATTTTTCTATCCCTAGTCTAAATCAACCATGCCTGTTAACTCTTTCCTCACAATCCACCCTTTTCTTTTTGCTACGCACCCTTGATTTACACTATCTCCTCCTTTTCTAATGCTAGCAGAAGGTTCTTCACCTCCCTATCCTCCTCTCGTAGGTCATACTGTGGTCTGAGGGCCATTATGGTGGCTGCACTGTTCTTCGTCAGGGCTGTTTCTATCAATCGCTGAGCCAATCCCCGTACGCAGGGAATGATACAACATCCGAACAAACACAGTAACCCCACCATGACTATCACTGATGTTAGGGCAGATGTAAAGATGTGCTTCCATTTCCCAAACCAGGAGTCTAGAAACCCGGTCCAGGAGGTGTCAACTCCAGAGTTCTCAGCCAATTCGTTAGACAGAGAGGTGAGCCCTGCTAGGGCTCTTGACACTGACCCATCCGGAGCAGTGTTGTTGGGGATGAATGTGCAACATTGTTCGCCAAACATTACACACACCCCTCCCTTCTCAGCCAGTAGCATGTCCAAGGCCATGCAATTTTGCCAGGCCATTTGGCTGGTAGCTGTCAGTTGTTCCGCTAATCCTTCAACTGCATCTCGAGTGTAATTTATAAAGCGTTGTTGATTGTAGTATAAGTAGTTGATCCAGTCCACATTTTTATTAATTGTGGACCACCAGAAGAATATGGACTCAAAGCCCGCAGCTATCTGATTTCTGGCTTTAAATTCATCGGGTACCCCTCTTGGCACCCCTATCGCATCTATATAGATGTGTGTGTCGAATGATCCTCTCAACTTTCTCTTTTGTCGTTGGCTTCCTTTATTGAGTTCTACAGCATGTTCTACTGCTATGGTGAAGGGCATCATCAGTTGTATGAGGGTACAGGTTCCCGTCCATGACCCTGGTAACCGGGGCCACAGGGTATTCTCCCCGCACCACCACCAGACATCGGCTCTACTGACTATCTGCTTTCTCAGCCAGGAGCTATTGAACATTGGCCCCTGTTCCTCAGCCGTTATGTTATACGTCTTGATTGCAGTTGAGCACCTCCCCCATGTCCTGTCCCTCTGGGTTATTTCTTGTATAGCACTCAAACCCCTCCTCCCCAAAAGGAATGGTAAATGGAGGAGGTTGAGGATCTTCCCTTCGGCCCTTCGTATTGTTGTTGCTGGCCGGAAATAGGTAATGATAACTCTGGCATATCTCATTTTTTTTGGTAAGAGGGGATTCGTGAATAGTTGTAGTATACATGTCATAGCCCTAGGTGTTCTATCCCAATTCAGGGGAAATGGTACTGGGACCAGCTGAGGCCTAGCTCCAGCGCAGGCATAACAATTGGTTTGTTGCATACTTCTGGCTGTGTACATCAGCCAGGCAAGCCAGATGTTGGCTCCTTTTCCCCCTGTTGGTATTCCCTTCTCATATAACTGCCTTAATCCTGTTTCTCCTGCTACTATCATTATCTTCAGCTTCTTAGACTCATTTTCCCTGGTGACATTGCTGACTACTGGTGGTGCTGGTGTTGCCCCGGGATCCCTATTCTGACTGTCATCTATCTTGAACACCTCTCCCCTATCCTCGTATATTACCATCTTCCCAAAGGTGTGTACTACTCCAAAAGTGTATTTTGAATCGGTATATACTGTTCCTTCCTTCCCCTCCAATAATTCCAAAGCTCTCATTAATGCATATAATTCACAAGATTGAGCTGACCAACTATCAGGCAGCCTGCCACTTTCAATTTCCTCCATAGTTTCCCCGTTCACTATACCGTACCCACTATGTCTTTTTCCATCTATGCACCTGGAGGATCCATCTATGAACCACCACCTGCCCTCAGCCAGAGGTTGCTCTTCTAAGTCTTCTCTACTTTTTGTCTGTAAATCTATTATTTCACTACAGCAGTGTACTGGGCCCTCTTCCTTGTCACCCTGTTTCTCTGCTGGATACAGGAATTGGGACGGGTTAAGGTTCTTATCCGTAATTATCATCAAATCGTCTTTTTCCATCAGGATGGCCTCATACTTTAAAAGTCTGGAGTCTGTTAACCATCTGTTGGATTTCTGAGTGAGTATGGTCTTACTGTGTGTGGTGTAGAAACAACCAGAGTGCCTCCAAAGGTTAATTTCCTACTCTCTTCCACCAATATTGCGGTAGCTGCTACCGCTTGTATGCATCCCGGCCATCCCCTGCAGACTGGATCTAATATTTTTGAGAGGAAGGCCACTGGCTGTCGATTTCCCCCTCTTTTCTGGGTGAGTACCCCTAGTGCCACCCCCTTGTCTGAATTTACAAACAGGTGGAAAGGTTGTTCTACTGAGGGCAGAGCCAACACGGGAGCAGTAATCAAACTGTTCTTTAATTTCCCAAATTTCACCTCCTGTTCTGGAGTCCACTGAACTTTGTCTTTTTCTTCTCCCAATTTATCATACAGGAATTTTACTTGTCTGGAGTAATCATCTATCCACAGTCGACAGTATCCTATCAATCCCAGGAATTTTCGGATCTCTTTCTTATTCTTTGGTAGTGGTACTCTCGTGATCCCAGCTATCCTTTCGGGGTTTATTCGTCTCTTTCCTCCACTTATCAAATGTCCCAGATATTTTGCCTCTTGTTTCACAAATTGAAGCTTGTTACGGGATACTCTTAACCCCTTCCTTCCCAAGAAGTTTAACAGGCTTATTGTGGCATCCCTCATTTCCATTTCTCTTGCTCCTGACAAAAGGAGGTCATCCACATACTGTAATAGTTGCGTTTCCCCGTGACCTGGGAAATCCTCCAATACCTGCTCTAAAATTTGGCCGAATAAATACATACACCTTGTCTTCAGGTTTAAAGGGTCCTTCCTCCTGGTCCATCTCCGACAGCTTTTACTTTACCTGTTCATAAATAGACTTGTATATCATTATTAACTGTTTCATGTACTTTTTAAATTCTATCTGTAACTGTTCCAAACTCGGTCCCTTGCAGGAACTTCTCCATTGTGTCACCTGCTGGTTAGTTTGCATGCAACATTTCTTCAGTGCCAATGGCAGAGCATTACACAAATCTTATTTATTTTAACCTTCAATGTTCCATTTATTCTTTTCATCAAATGAAAACAATCCGTTGTCAAAGCTGATTTCTGTAGGTTTACCAAACCTCTTAATTACCTTATTCAGCTTAAACGACACTACAGTGCTCATACCTAAATCGATTCAGACTTACCCTGGACATCTCTTCCAGATGCTGTTTCAGCTGCTTGGGCTGCATTTTAATTTAACTTCTTTGACATGTACTTTTTCCATTTCACCATACAATTTCAAAATTTCCAATCTAGTCTGAACTATATCCTGCCTTTCCCAAGGTCATCATCTGCTGTCTTATATTCTGAAGTATTTCTCTCTCTTCACTTGTGGAACAAACCAACAAATTGTCCACATCAGCAAATACTTTCTAAGGGTATACCATATAACCATATATCGAACCTGCCTCCACCACCTTCACTGGAAGCTCATTCCACACAGCTACCACTCTCTGAGTAAAGCTGTCTGGCTCTCTCTCTCTGTCTGTATCTCTGTGTCTGGCTCTCTCTCTCTGTCTGTATCTCTGTGTCTGGCTCTCTCTCTCTCTGGCTGTATCTCTGTGTTTCGGTGTCTGTATCTCTCTCTCTCTCTGTTTCTCAACTTGAATGTCTACCATAAAACAACAAACCATAAAAGCTGGTCATGTTTCATCAATTAACTTATTTCCAATTATTTCAATCCATATTCACCATTATTTTAAATGTCCAATTCCTAGCACTAGTAACAATTTTCCAAATTAACTTTACTGACAAGAAATCTAAAAGAACATCAAGAAACGATTAAAAGAAAAACAAAAGCTGATTTTTACAACTTCCCTTTTTCAGGTTACGAGGATACAAAGATTTAATTTCACAGCTTGCTCGCAATCCAATTTGAACTACAGTGGAAATCTCGCTCCCGCCACTGTGTTCAATTTTACAACTTGCTCATTCCAACCTTTCATCTTACAACCATTCGTTCCAAACCGGTTTTTACATACAAATCACATTCGTTCCGTTCTTACTTCAAATAGATTATTCATTTTATATTTTCTCCCTGTCCTGCACTCTTGTCCCTGGCCTTTGCCGTCTTCTTATCTGCTACTTTCGGGAGTAACTCCCTCATCATCCTGTCTCTCTCTTCCTTATTTGCTGTTTTTCTACTGCCTGCAACATAATCTTTACTACTTGTTTTTCACTCCTGTGAAAAGGAATTGATCTAACTGTTCATGTCAGACCTAAAGGATCTTCAAGGAGGCTATTTAACAAACCCCCTCCCCCTCAGGGTCCTCTCCTAGGTACCTCCCTCGGGGGTCTAATTTCAACCGAACTTATCTTCCCCTTCTTCCCTTTGACTCCCCGTCCTGTTGGCCGGGTGATCTTCGTCCACCCCGGCCCCTGTCTTCTCTTTCCTTTGGGTATTTTGGCCCCCTCCGGCTCTGCATTTGTCCCAACGGACTATACCTTATCATTGTTGGCTTCTCCAACCCCTGGGTATTTCCTGCCCTCCAGGGTCCAGCATTTGCCCCAAAGGACTATTGGGCAGAATGCGGGGATTTGGCCCACAGCCTTTTCCCCTCCCTTTTTCTTAACACCGTGTTTAATTACCTTATTTATCATAATCATATTCTTAATACCATGTTCATCATACCTGCCTTGCCCGTACAAGGTCTTGTATATTCTTAATACGTGTTCATTATACCATGTTCATCATTCTCAATTGCCCAGGAAGTACTTAATAGTCATTTTCCTACCTGGGTGCCATGCACTGGAATTGCTCGATTGATTTTTCGCGATTTCCAACTACTTCCACTTCTTTGCCGAGTCTCTGTTTGGTCCGGATACTACTGCTTAAACAGCTGACGGCAAGCAAGGAGTCTGAGACCGCTGAACTCAGCAGGGTGCACCTTCCCTTCGTCCGTCTACTCCCGTCAGCTGTCTAGAGTATTGGATCTCGGAACGAGCCCCCAAGTTGTGAGATTCAAAAATCACAAATGCTCTTGAGACAAATTCAGACAAAGAAGTGTTTTTATTAATTTCATATTCTGCAGAATAGGTGCCTCTCCTCTGATGTCCCCTAGAGGCACCCCGAAGATGGAGATGCTTTTTATCTTTATACATTTCATTTCATTATTATCACATTCTCATCCCTCCCCATTGAGCTTCTTCCAATCATAACATAAAGCCCTGTTTCCCACGAGAACGTCTGGGAACGCCCACCTAACGTCAAAGACACCTCCCCTATCATGCATCGCATGTGCATTTAAATTAGGCATCTTGTCATAGTGGGTGTGTGTACATATTCATGTAATCTCATCAAGCATGCGTAGTTGAGCGTGACTTCGTGTCCCTTTCCCCTTCGTTCTAATTTCTTTACTATCTCCTGCTGAAGTCTTTCTACTGCTACTTTTTATCTAGAATTTCTCTCTGTTCTTATATTGTTACTTTCTAATCTACTAGCAGTCTGGTTTCTGCCTTATTTCTTTCTAAGTTATTTTTCTATCCCTAGTCTAAATCAACCATGCCTGTTAACTCTTTCCTCACATTTTCATTCACATATTTGTTATCACAGCAGAAGGCACAATAAACACTGAAGAAATGCAGAGAAAACAAATGAGTACATCAGAATAGGAAGTGTAAAAAAAATAATTGAGTAAATTCTCTGGACCAAACAGCCTGCATCCCAGGATCTAAATAGACACATGAAGTGTTTAGCTTGCAATGGGCCTTTTTCAAAACTCCCTGAACCTCAGAACTGTGCCGGTAGATTGAGAGGGAGAAAATGTAATATGATTATTTTAGTTGAGGAGTGAGAGTCAGCAAAATGGTGGAATCTATCTTAAGATTCCAGGGAACCTAATTTTTTTTCATATTATTCAGCAGAGTTTGGCATAGTTTAATGAAAAGAAAATAGTGTTTGAAAAATATAATAATAACTTTTTAAAGAATTTGAATAGCAGAATATTTAAGGAGAAACTAGTGGATGTTGTACAATGCCCTCCATAATGTTTGGGATAGAGACCCATCATTTATTTATTCTCCTCTGTACTCCACAATTTGAGATTTGTAATTGGAAAAAAATAACATGTGGGTAAAGTGTCAGATTTTAATAAAGGCCATTTTAATACATTTTGGTTTCACCATGTAGAAATTTCAGCTGTGTTTATACATAGTTTATAGTGTACATTTTTTATAGTGATGCGGCTGACGGGCCTCCCCCAACTGCGCAGGCGCGGATGGTTGTAAATATACAGGTGCATTCTTTTATTCCGCAAATCATCCCTCGGGCCTGATTGGACCCCTTCGCGTCTCCCCGCGTGTGCGCAGTTGGGAAAGGCTTACTGGGCTGGGAAATTTCCTGAAATTATTTTATTTCCCTAAAATTACCCGAAGACTACCAGAATTTCCCGAATTTCGGGTAATTTCCTTCAAAGTGGAAACACTGCATGTAATAGGCCTTAACTGATGACAATTCCCAGGCTGCTCATGTACTATCTCATTTCCATAACTATGCAAATTGAAGTCCTTTTGGTTGTATTAATAGTGACTTGATTTTCGTGCAATTGTAGTCCTTCAGTTCTGTATGTGTCACTATGTGGTTCGCCTCCACACCCCAGAACTGGTCAATTGCACATCTTGTCTTATCTGAGCAATTCCTACCTTCTCAGTAGCAGTCACGCCAGTGGTACCATGTGTCACATCATTTGCCAGATAATGAAAATGAGGATTTGCTGGTCCTTGGGCCTAAATGGCAGTGTGTTGCATCATCCACGAGGGACAAAGGGAGCCTAGGATAATTGGAAAATTTCTCACAGAATCTCTTTATTGCAGCCCAGTGATGAGCTGATCCCCAAGGACGCAGATGGAAAGGTTCTTAAAGATGACGTGGATCTCCGTGAAACTTGGTTGGTGGGTACTTGATATGGTTATTTTCAATGTGAAATAATATGAGTGAAATTGAAACTGGAATTCCAATAATTATTGATTTTTATTTGTTAGTTCAGAGATACAGTGCGGAAACAGGCCCTTTGGCCCACCGTCTGCACAGATCAGCGATCACCCCATACGCTAACACTATCCTCCACACATTAGGGATGTTTACAATTTTACCAAACTAATTAACCTACAAACTTGTACATCTTTAGAGTGTGGCAGGTCATGGGGAGAATGTTTAAACTCCATACAGACAGCACCCGTAGTCAGGATCGAACCCAGGTCTCTGGCGCAGTGAAGTAGCAACTCTACCCATGCCCATAGGCGATGTCCATAGGTATCTTTCTGGAAATTGCTTCCAACACCTATACTTTCACTCCTTGAAAGAGCAAAATGGAGAGGGAGAAATCTTCTTCCTCGTGTCCGGCCATCTTCCATATCACGTCATTCCGATCGGTCAGTGACGATTGACGGTCAGTGGTTGCAGAATTGGCTACTTCAGTCAGTCACTGTGGTACAGTTTCTGTCGTCAGCATTGCCCGGGATGCGCCACGTGAAGGCTTCTGCTTGCATCCCGAGGGAGAAATAGAACTAAACTAAAGTTGAAATGCTCTGTAGAGGAGCTTGCATGGGACTCTTATGGTTAAACTACTAGATAAGCAACCTAGTAGCAAGAAGCAATAACTCCCCACCATGCCGACCATTGGGAGTTGGATGCATTCTGTAGCAGCTGGATGATGCGTTTGTGTTGTGTTGTACTACTGGATATGTTAGGCGGTCTAAAGGTTAAATCTAGATGCGTTTGCCTTTTCAGGTAAATGTGAGCTATTCCATGAAACGTGGATTGCCTCCTGTTTAGGGCTATGCTCCTTTGATCAACTTGCGCAAACAAAATACTAAACTACCAAGCACTTTGATCGCTATGGAACCCAGTTATTAAAAGGGAATGGAAATGGACTTCTGTTCTTTAAATCCAACTTTCTGCATGACCCAGACATTGAACTGGAAGAAGGGTTTCGGCCCGAAAAGTTGCCTACTTTCTTCGCTCCATAGATGCTGCCTCACCCGCTGAGTTTCTCCAGCATTTTTGTCTACTTTAAAGTAGTGTGCATTTGTTCGAGAAATCTCATAAAGGCATGCCAACTTTGTGAGATAGGAAGTTATGAACCACATCACTTTCCCCAAGTGCCTCAGATAAAGTCCACTGATCATGCAGATTTGATTTTTCAACCAGTGGTAAATATTTAGTTTCCATTTCCCTGGTTTACGGAAAAATAATAGGAGTGGCTGGCCTAATCCTTTTGCTGGGCTGTTGTTGAGAAAGGCATCTGGATTGGTCTTCTGTGTGGATACAATCTGTTGCCCAGTTCAGATGAAGAACATGCCAGCATGCACTATCACTCTTAATAAAGCTGAGAAAGATATTGGAGAAATTACTGGGAATTGGAAAGGGAGAGGAATGTAAATGATGTGAAATTAAGTTGCTTTTTTATTGAATATAGGCCATGGAATGCTGCAAGGATGCTGGCCTAGTGCGTTCTATCGGAGTGTCTAACTTCAACCGCAGACAGCTGGAGATGATTCTAAAGATGCCCAATCTGAAATACAAGCCGGTGTGTAATCAGGTAAGAATCGACAAACAATCCAATATACAATTGATGAACCAGACCCAGTATTTCACTTTCTCCTCCAAGGAGTGATGAATGGTCAGCATGAACTCAGTGGGCCAAAGGGCCTGTTTCCATGCTGTATCTCTAAACCCTAAATTAAACAGTTTTCCCTGGTGATGAGGGAATTTGCTTCAACTGTGGAAGAGATCTTTTGAGTTACTCAAGTTGCTGGAAATGCCTACAGAATTTCAAATTTTCAGCCCTCTGCTGCCTTGTGCAAGTGCCCCTGTGACACGGAGAAGGCAGGGAGAGCGTGGTACAAACTGATCAACCTTGGAGGCTCCCAATAAGGCCTATTCTAATGCAAGCGCAGCATGGGTCAGTCAGCAGCAGGACGTCTTGTATATTAGTACTACTGAGATCTCCAAGTCTGCACCAACAATACTGTCCTAGGATGTAAATTTATTCACCTTTTCGAAAGAGCTAGTTTTCTAGGCAACTGATGTTATCAGAGGTTGGGACCCTGATATTTACTGAAGTGCAATGTTCCTAGAGTTTTATCTCTAGTGCCCCTATGATGTAGTCGAGGGGCAGGTTGACCTGGCTATGGTGGTGGATTTATGCAGACTTATTTACAAGGTTGTATAGATACAAGGAACTGCTCTTGGGCCTGGAGAAATTGACCTTTGGTTCCTTTGCTCATGGACATGTAGAACATAGAACAGTAAAGTACTGTTGGCCCACAACAACTGTGCCGAACATGATGCCAAGACCAACTTTCAAACGTCTGCATATTATCCATATGCCTGCATATCTATGTGTTTCTTCAGAAGCCTTTTAAATGCCACTAACGTCTCTCCCTCTACCACAACCCCCAGCAGAGCGTTGTGGGCACCCCCTCTGTTTTAAAAAAAAATTTAAAAAAAAATAAAAAAAATCTTGCATTGCACATTTTCTTTAAACGTTATCCATTACACTTTAAAGTTATGCCCTGTATGTAATGTTTTGGGTCGAGACCCTTCTTCAGACAATGAAAGCTGCTGCTTTTAGCTTACTGCTGCTGTGCTTTGCAAAGGTACCAATTTATTTTTTGTGCGAGACATTTCCACAGAATGTGTGGATAGCCTAGAATATTTGTTTTTTTGCAGGTGGAGTGCCATCCTTATTTAACCCAGAATAAACTACTGAAATACTGTCAGTGCAACAATATTGTTCTAGTGGGCTACAGTCCCTTGGGAACACCACACAATTCTGAGTGGTAAGTATTTCAGAACCACTGAATTCCGCTGAATTCAGAGCACACTGTATTTTGATAGTCCTCTAAGTATTAACTATACTGTTGAATGCCTTCTGTAAACATTAAAGTTTGATTGTAAAATGCTCAGGTTCACCCATTTAATGTATATAGATATACAAAAAAGCTGGAGAAACTCAGCGGGTGCAGCAGCATCTATGGAGCGAAGGAAATAGGCAACGTTTCGGGCCGAAACCCTTCTTCAGACTGCCTATTTCCTTCGCTCCATAGATGCTGCTGCACCCGCTGAGTTTCTCCAGCTTTTTTGTGTACCTTCGATTCTCCAGCATCTGCAGTTCCTTCTTAAACATAATGTATATTGATGTTGTTGTATATGGTATAGGCAGCAGAGTTTAGTTGCATCTGGTTCACCATGAGTAAGGTGAATGGGAATGGAATTTTTCTGGGTGTTCAGAGAATTAATGGCATGGGGAAGGCTGTCCAGTACCCAAAATAGACATAAAGTGCCAGAGTAACTCAACCAGTCAGCAGCATACTTGGAGAACATGAATAGGTTACATTTCAGACTGATTAGTCTGAAGAAGGGTCCAGACCCAAAATGTCATCTCATCATGTTCTCCAGGGATGCTGCCTAACGCATTGAGTTACTTCAGTACTTTGTCTTTTTTTTGTTTTGAAAACCAGCATCTGCAGTTCCTTGTATTTTGCCCAGTACCATCTTTGATCAACTGTGGAAAGGGCTCTTTGAAGATTAAGACTTCAGACCTGGCACAAACTCTTATCTACCAGACAGCAATGAATCCTGCTCTCTCACATATATCTGACTGGGTTTACCTGCAGAGACACTTTGATGATTGAAGGTATACCATAATCTCTAACTCCACCGAATCCTATGAATCCAGGTGAAGGGTAATGGAACAAGTGGCAGAATTGTCCACTCTCATGCCCAACACCACACTCCTAAACAGACTGTCTATTTCTCGTGTTTGTCATGGGAAATTATTTCTGGATGGACTGAGCAACAATATTCACGGATGTGCTCAAAGTTTATTTGAAGAAATGCGACCACTATCGATCCCTCTGGATCTTTGGCCCATGACAGCACAAAAGGGAGAAGGAGCATTGGAGGATTAATGAGAAGGTTGAGATCCTATGTGGAAAATACACTGAAGTCCAGTGTATTTGCAATGCAAGCATTACATAAAGTGAAATCACTTTGGCTTGATGTTACCAGTGCCATAAGTGGTTGTGGCAGGATTTACTTACTTTGTACTCTATCCGCTAGTCTGTTGTAGAGTCCAACATTCTGCTTGCTTTCCTAATAATAGTGAAACTCAGATAATCTGCTGTACAACCATTTGGAAATCTGGAAGATTTCTCTTTGGTCCTGTCCAATCCTTGCATTCTCCCTGTGTCTTGAAACAAAGGTATTTTCTGTGTTCACAAATGCCTCTTGACCAGTGCCATTTATGCAGCAATCCCTGTTTTGTTGAATTAAAGGAGGAATCTGTAGTCCTTGGCTTAATTTCCCTTTAATGCTTACCTGCAGCATGCCAACCCGTAGCACTCTTGGTCAGTTCCATTTTCTTCAGGGCCTTTTATTAATCAAATTTATTTCCACATTCTAGTATGTAGTAGTAATAATAATAATAATAATAATAACTTTATTTGTTAAGCACCTTAAAAACAACCAAAGCTGACCAAAGTGCTGTACAGAAAAAAGAAAACAAGCAAGACATCATAAAACAGGCAGAACAACAGAACATATAACTAACACATAAATTACATACAAAAATCCAAACAATAAATTAAAAAACATAAAACACGAGTACGAACAACGCAGCAAAACCATGCAAATAAATTTAATCAACACCTCACTGGTCTACAAAGGCCATGGAGAATAGATATGTCTTCTATGTAACATTAATCATTTCCACACTGTCATTTACAGCGTGCTGGAGGGAGAATGGGTGAAATGTTGACAAACTCAGTGATCTTTCTAATCTCAATTCCTAATACAGGTTAAGTAAAAAAAATCCTGTCCTTCGAAATGACCCAGTGCTGTTAAAGATTGGTGAGAAACATAGTAAAACAGCAGCTCAAGTAATCCTACGTTACCAAGTGCAACGTGGCGTGGTTGTTATTCCAAAGAGCTTCAATCCTGGTCGCATGAAGGAGAACAAAGAGGTAATCTTCTTTTCATAGTTGTCGGCCATTAGCCTTTAGCAGGCCTGACCATTCACCAAGGAAGACTTGCAATCCAAATGCAAAATACTGCAACTGCTCGAGATTCAAAACTAAAATGGATTGCTAGAAACACTCGATAGATCAGGCAGTACCTTTGGTGAAAGAAACCAAGTTAACAATTCACATCTGATGAAGGGCCTTTCTCTTGCTAGGTTAACTTAGTTTCTCTTTTCATCAATACACTTTGCCTGTCTCCAACATGTTATTTTTATTTCAGATTTCTAGCACTTGCAATAATTTTTGATAGCATTTCAGATCAATGGTCTTCCGTCAGAACTTGTATTGATATATTTCAGAGTTCAGCTGCTGGTAAAATCTTGCTATACCCCAGCACGATCATTTTTTGATGGTCACTCAATGTACTTTCTTTTTGTACTATGTACTTGACTTTATGTACTTTGGCTTTTAGTCTATAACAGTCTCGTTTATGTTTTACTCGTTGATTTACTGTATTTATTGTTGTTGCATCTAATATGACTAACACTGCAAAGGATAAGAATTTAATTGAGCAAGACACAACATGCTGGAGGAACTCGGCATCTTTGGAAGGAATGGGTAGATGCCATTTTGGGAGTCAGATGGGAGTACAGAGAAGGTTCACCAGACTGATTCCTGGGATGTCAGGACTTTCATGTGAAGAAAGACTGGATAGACTTGGCTTGTACTCGCTAGAATTTAGAAGATTGAGGGGGAAATCTTATAGAAACTTACAAAATTCTTAAAGGGTTGGACAGGCTAGATGCAAGAAGATTGTTCCCGATATTGGGGAAGTCCAGAACAAGGGGTCACAGTTTAAGGATAAGGGGGAAATCTTTTAGGACCGAGATGAGAAAAGCATTTTTCACACAGAGAGTGGTGAATCTCTGGAATTCTCTGCCACAGAAGGTAGTTGAGGCCAGTTCATTGGCTATATTTAAGAGGGAGTTAGATGTGGCCCTTGTGGCTAAAGGGATCAGGGGGTATGGAGAGAAGGCAGGTACAGGATACTGAGTTGGATGATCAGCCATGATCATATCGAATGGCGGTGCAGGCTCGAAGGGCCGAATGGCCTACTCCTGCACCTATTTTCTATGTTTCTATTTTGGGGCAGGACTCTTCATGTACCAGTTCATATCCAATGCATATGACAAATAAACATTCTTGACTATGTAGCCCCTTCAGCAAAAATGTGTAATGAATGATGAGCAAAATGACCATCTCTACTGCACAAGTTGCCAAAAGAATTCTGAGAGAGGTGATGTATTATGAGTGAAGATAATTCTATCATCAAACTCCTTGTGTGTAAATTTATGATGTATCCGACATTTGGTGTGTTTAGTAAAGGAAATGTAGCATTTCACAAATCTGGCTGTGACAGGATGTTCCTATATTGTTATAGATTTTTGACTTCCAGCTGACTGATGAAGAGATGGGAAGTATCAATGGATTAAACAAGGATGGCCGATACATAATTCTTGAAGAGTAAGTAAATATATAATTGACAATGTTTATTCTGTCAGTTAAAAGAAATCTAAACACAGTGTGTGATTTATTTCATCACCAGTGGTAATCATAATATTGAAAATACATCGCTGCGTATTTTTTTGCACATATAGATTTCCCCATTACGCAATCTCTGAATATTTGTAATTTGCTCCATTTCTCAACATTGGCACGTTTGAACCATTCTAATGCTGGCATGTGCCACTGCTGAAGTCTCAGTAGTTTCTTCCAATGCTCTGGATGCTAAATTCTATATTCAAATTGTTGGTGATCCATAGTGTTGGCTGTTCAAATTGTTCGAATATATTCAAATTGTTGGCTGTCTTACAAGATTGGGACTTTTGCCTGGTAAGTAAAATTTTGAGGTTAACTCTATTCCGAACACAAAAGACACACTGACCAATTTTGCCCTAAGCCTTGTTGCTCTTGAAAAACTATGACGAGGCACTCTGTCCTGTATCCAAGTGTACCCATTCCTCAAACTATGCGACGTTACTTCAGTATTCATTTGAAAATACTCAGATGCTAATATTCTCAACCTGAGCACACCTTGTTCTTTGTTCCAATATTTGACATATTAAAGGCTTAAATGGGAGAGCATTGAGCTGAGGGTAAGCCTTATTGGATACTATCCAGTGGTTGTTGTTTGTATGACCTGGAGCTTTTACTAATTATTAATTCAGCTTGATGAAAATGTCAAGATTTGTGGGTTGAAGGCTATTGCTCTGATAGTATAGCAGGTTGTCCCTGGTGCTCCCTTAGCTTCTGAACTCTGCTGGGACAAAACAGAAATAGTGATGTCCTAAATGTGTTTACTCCTATTTGGGAACTCCTGCATGCTAAATAAACTATGGGAGCCTTTGCTTAGTTTTGGACTCTGGGTGACAGATTTACAAGCATTTCAGGACAACACAACTTGTGATTTTAAGACTTTATTGTCCATAGCTCTTGTCCCACCCACGCTCTGCTAAACATGCACTTAAGATGCTTTGCTCTACTAGATTCTTCCCTTTCTGATTGGACTGAGTTGAACATGCAGTAGGTCAGGGCGATGGGATTGCTTTTGGCGCTGGAGAAAGAATGGCTTTTCCATGCAGCCTATGAGTGCCGAATGAACATTTAGTATTATGTCCCACCTCTTGTGAACAAAACTAAAATCCTACTCAATCAGTACTAAGTAATGAATGTTTAATAATTGCATCAAGCAACAACTTGTAGCTTTTCTTGCCGGGGGACATGATACCAAATCCTCAGTCAACATTGAATAAGTTTATTGGCCTAGGGGTCAAGGGGTATCCCCTGTCTTAAGGGGTTGGACAGGCTAGATGCAGGAAGATTATTCCCAATGTTGGGGAAGTCCAGAACAAGGGGTCACAGTTTAAGGATAAGAGGGAAGTCTTTTAGGACTGAGATGAAAATATGTTTTTTTACACAGAGAGTGGTGAATCTGGAATTCTCTGCCAGTTCATTGGCTATATTTAAAAGGGAGTTAGATGTGGCCCTGATGAGCCATGATCATATTGAATGGCAGTGCAGACTCGAAAGGCCAAATGGCCTAGTCCTGCACCTATTTTCTATGTTTCTATGTACACATACAAGGAATTTGCCTTGGTTCTCCGCTCGCAAGTAACAACATGACATACAGTAAACTATTAAGAATAAAACATTATAGTTTAAGCATGTGAATGAAATAAGATACTAGAGCTTGCGAGTAGTAGGGGAAACATTGTTCGGCCCTGGAGATTTCCGGCTTTTCTGTCTTCTGAATATCCTCTCCACCTCCTCAATTTATATTGTTGGTAATGGAGAAGTGGCCAGACTGATGTTGGACATCAAGGAGGGGGTGGGTATTGGACGAGGGCCCAGTCTTTGCAGACTTGAGTCAGGCTGTGAGTAGGTTTAGAGTTTAAAGATACAGCGCGGAAACAGGCCCTTCGGCCCACCGGGTCCGTGCCGACCTACGATCCCCGCACATTAACACTATCCTACACCCACTAGAGACAATTTTTACAAATACCAAGCCAATTAACTTACAAACCTGCACCTCTTTGGAATGTGGGAGGAAACCGAAGATCTCGGAGACAACCCATGCAGATCACGGGGAGAATGTACAAACTCCGTACAGACAGCACCCATAATCGGGATCAAACCCGGGTCTCTGGCGCTGCATTCACTGTAAGGCAGCTACTCTACCGCTGCGCCACTGTAACTGTATGAAGCGGTGACTGGGGAGGGGGGGTACCAGGGTTATGTTTCTGAATGTTAACTTCCTCAACTACATTTAATTTAATTTCCACTATCATTTGCTGTTTCCTTCTGCTTTTTATTTGTAATTTTACCAAAATGCCAGCTCGGGGATCTGGCCCTGTTGGAATTGCAGTAAAGTTAAAATATGAGAGTCACACACTGAAATAAAGGTCGCCACACCGTATTTACCAGTTCCTTTTTTAAGAATAAAAATGTTGTAGATTTCCTGCCCTTCTGCCTGACCACCCCCCTCCCCCCAATTCCACCTGCAAAGTCTACCACACTGCTCTTACCATTTTGGTCACCTATTTAAAATGAAACTGTACAGCTGTTAGAATACTTACCTATTGCTAACTTGTAACCCTCCTGCAATAAAAGCCAAGACACCATCTTAACTACTTACTGTAACAACCTGCCAACTATTTGTGTCTCGTGCACAAGAACACACTAGATCCCTCATTCATAAACCTACATTGTTCACAGAATGATTGTTGCTATAAACAAGTGTGACTATCAAGTGTGATCGGTGGTGGTGTGGGGTGGGGGAAGAAATCTCAACCTTCATCTTATTTTTAATTTAAATTTTTACTTTTCTATTGCATTTAAGGTTAATAGACCATCCCATGTATCCATTCCATGATGAATATTAATAAGATCTGCATGTGATGAGTGTCTCAGTAATGATGCAACTGTATGAACAACATCACAGGCCAGCAAGGAATCCAAGGTCCCATGGAGAAGATGGTTTTCTTAGACAAAAAAAATAAAATCTGAGCAGCATTTGGCATTTCACGCACAGTGTAATTTGTTTTACTGAACAGACTATTTCTCGCCACCCTGTCCCCTGCCATACAAGTGTCACACCAACATATAAATCTGGAGCAGGAACAGCAGCAGGAGGTCATTCCACCCGTCAGACTTGCTCCACCATTCTGCTCCATCATCGTGACTATTGATTGTAAACTCCGCTCTGCCAGGGACCTTTCACCCCTGGCCGTTCTACATCTGCAATAAAAATGCTCAAAGACATTGCTGCCGCCACATTGTGAATAAGGGAGTTCTAGACATTTGCAGCCTGCTAATAAATTTGCCCTCATCTGTGTTATCTGCTGACTTTCTCCAGCATGTCCCCATGTTATCTAGACCTGCTGACTCTCTTTGGCACTGACATGTTTTTGACTTGCTGACTTCCTCCAGCACCTTGATTTTTTTTTTGCAGTTAAACAGACAATCCCTTGTTATTAAACAATGATCCCATCCCAACCAAATTTGAGATAGAAAATGCGGAGGAGATTCACCAGGATGTTGCTGGGACTAGAGGACTTAGTTATGAGAAAAGATTGGATAGAGTGAGCTTATTATACCTGGAGTAAAGAAAACTGAGGAGTGACTTGATATAATTAAATACAGTTATTGGAAGCATAAGCAGGCCATATCGTCAAAATCTTTTTCCCATTATATGGTATCAAAACACAGGGGGCATAGATTTTAAGGTGAGAGGAAGGAGTTTTAAAGGGTATCTAAGGTTTAAGCTATTTTACACAGAGAGTGGTTGATATCCGGAATGAATGGGGGAGGTGGTGAAATTATAAACAATCACTGTTTAAAAGGCATTACGAGAGGCAGCTAAATAGCAAGGCGGGTAGGATCCGGACCTAATACAGGCAAATGGGATTGATGTAGATATGGGGGGGGGGGGGAAGGTCAGCAAGGAAGTGTGGGCTGAAGGGCCTATTTCTATGGTAGGATTCTGACATTCTCCCACGAGGAAACATCCTCCACATTGTAATAAAATAGGAGGAAGTTTCAAGGATTTGAATCTGAACAGATAAAGAACATTTCTGTTTTACTAACAACTTTATTATAGTAAAATACAGGGCAAAGAATTGATAAAGCAACAAATCTCATGCCTTTCTATACATTCTTCCAAGATGTAAGCGGTAGCAAGGAGTCTCATGGCATTCCTGCCCCATTGGACATTCCTGCTTGCGATGGTTGGTCTGAAGAATTAAGGTCCAGGCACTGTTTCCAATCCTGATCCAAGGTGAAGAATCTCCCCTTCCCCAAGTTTGCATGCAACATGTATTTACATAATCAGTAAATCTGAGATTCTCCCCTAATCTACAAACAACAGTTAACTATATTTTTAAAAGTAGCTGTGTTCACACCAAAATTAACGGCTATTTATTACAGCTGACCCCAAGCTGATCTCGGATATCTATGAGAAGAAAAACTATTTCTTATCACTAGGTGTTCCTGCAGGTGGCCTCATGATTTACAAAGTGAGACCAAGTACCTAGCTGTTTTTCTATGTGAGCCTGTTTGCTTGACATGTGGTGCTGTTTGCACACAACATTTTTCTCCAGTGGCCGGATTGGCATGCACAATGTACTTGATTGATTCAAAGATACAACATGGCAACAGGCCCTTCGGCCCCCAGAGTGTAAGCCGGTCATCCCTACATACTTGGGGCAATTTACAGAGGCCGGTTACCTGCACGTCTTTTGGATGTGAGAGGAAATTCCCAAGAGGAAGTGGCTGCCTCGCCAACATTCTGTCTGTCCTTTCTTCTGTTTTTGTTATTTTAGTACGTGTTAAAGAGTATGTTTATGTGTTCCTTGGTTTGTTTTATGTGGGGTGCTGGGGGAAACTTTTCAATCTCTTACCTCGACGGAGGATTTTTTTTTTTTTGGTATCGCATCTCCGTCCCCACTGCGGCCGAACATCGTGGAGTGGTGCGGCCTTTCCTGGAGACCAACCCGGTGGTTCAACCGTGGGCGTGGCGCGGACTCACCATCATGGAGCTTGCGATCCCTTTGCCGGGGATCAACTGGTGAGAGCTCCAACCGCAGGCCTGTGGACTTTAACATCGTGGAGCTCGCGGTCCCTGGTTGGAGACCAATTCAGGAGCTCCAAGCCGCGGAGAGTTTCAACCGTCCCGAAGAGGGAGTTTCGATCACCCCGACATGAGGACTTCGGATCGCAGGCTGCCGGAGCCTTGATGCCCCGATTGCGGATGGTTTGACAGGCCCGAGTGCGGGATAATAAAGATTGGACTTTATTACCTCTCATCACAGTGAGGAATGTGGGGAGCCACTGTGGTGGATGTTTATGTTAACTTTTATTTTATGTGGCTATGTGTCTTGTTGATTATCACTTGGTATGAGTGTATGGTAACACAAATTGTACCTTAATTGGTACACGTGACAATAAACTGACCTTGAAACCTTGAAATTGGAACAGCCGGGGAAAACACACGTTCACAGGGACAATGTGCAAACTCCACACAGACAACACTCAAGGTCAGGATCAAACCGAGGTCACTAGCCGTGCCACTAATACTGTAGCAATGAGGTCATTCGATGATCTGGCCAAGCTCCTCCCTCCGTTAGAAATGCACTTACAATTTCTATGCCTGGAATTACAGTCAAACAGTTGTCACAAAAAAATGGCAAGGCGTCAACAACAAATCCACAGGGCAGCTGATACTATTAGGACAGATCTTGCACTGCTATGCTCTTTTGTTGTGATCATGCTGTCTGTACAAAGTTCTGCTGAAAGTCTGACCTTCGGCACTTCACCCTGGCCCAGTGTAGCATGGGGACTGTCTCCATGACAACAGCCAGCTCCCTCCATAGCTTTGTCAAGCCCTGGTCACAGACTGTCAAAGCTGTCAGAGTTCTCGGGCCATTTGACTGTACCTTCTTTGGCATCTGCAAACATTCGGTCATGTTAGGGACATAAAAAATCAATATTTTTATAATGCCAAAATACATCCATTAATTAAAAATCAATACAAACAAAATGACGTAAATATTAAAAAAAAACAGTTTACATAAGTAAAGAGGATCAGAAGTAGGTCTTTAGATATCGTAAACAGTCCAGTCATTCAATCTGATTGTGGCTGATTTACCCCAGGCTTCATCTGTGCCAGGTCTCCCAAGCCCTCAATTTCTTGATCTTTCAAAAATATAACTACTACCACTCTAAATACCCCCAATGTTCTTATCTCCGCAATCCACCAGGAATAGAGAATACTAGCGATACCACAACCACTGGAGAAGAAATATCTTTGCACCTCAGTTTTAAATGACTGGCCCCTAATCATATTATAAGTTTCCTCATTCAAGATCCCCCCCACTCGTGGAAACATCTCCGCGTCTATCCTGCCATGGCCCCTAAGGATCTTATACGTTTCCATAAAATCATCCCTCATTAATGTAGATCCATAAAATCATCCCTCATTAATGTAGATCCAATTTCATTAGCCACTCATAGTGGGACAACCCTCTCATCCCAGGAATTAGTCAAGTGATTCTCTTTTGGATTGCTTCCAAAGTCAGTAAATTATTTAAACAAATACACCAAAACTGTGTGGTACTCCAGCCATGGTCTCATTAGTACCCTGTACAATTGTAACCATACTTCACTGTTTCTAAACTGCGACACTCTTGCACTCACCATCCTGACTATTGCTGCAGATGCCTGCTAACTTCCTGCAATTTGTGCAAAAGGACACCTTGGTCCCTCAGAACATGTCTTATCTGCAACCCTTCTCTAAGCATAATCGTTATAGTGCTTTATTGGTCAAGTATGTTTTGCAGCATACGAGGAATTTGATTTGCCATACAGTCATACCAATGAAGAGCAACAAGACACCCAAATAATTTTTAACATGAACATCCACCATAGCAACTCCCCCACACATTCCTCACGGTGATGTACGGCAAAAAAATTTAAATCTTCTTCCCTTCTTTGTTCTCCCGCGGTTGGGGCATTCGAACCCGCTGTTATCGGGGCGATCTTGGCCCCAGCAGCCGTTGGTCGAGCCCTCTGCATCGGGGCGATCAAGCTCCCGCATCGAAGAGATCTCAGTTCCCCGTGCCGGGCCATCGGACCCTGGGTCGGGGCTAGTCGAACCTCATGTGGCTTGGAGCTTCCCGACATCAGTCTCTACCCGAGTGTGAGCTCCTCAATGTTGAAATCGGCAGGCCGTGTTTGAAGCGTTGATCCCAGGCAAGGGATCGCAGGCTCCGATGGTTAAGTCCACGACCCCCACGGTGGGGCTCAAAGTCACTATCGAGCAAGGCCGCCAGCACCATGATGTTAGGCTGCAGAGCGACCGGAGATACGATCCGGAAAACAATCGCATCTCCGGCAAGGTAATGGGCTCACTTTCATCAATATGACTATTTTCTCAGGAGTTATGCTTTAATGTGGCGTGGGGCCCAGAATCAGATTTTCCAGTGGGGGTATGGCACTGCTCCAAAGGGCTGCTTGAGGAATCCACAGGGGCAGCACAGGAGCTAGCAACAGGACAGACCATGGCTGCCTGCAACATGTTCCACCCAGTCAAATATACTTTTTTCCTATTTCCAATGTTTTTATAATTAATAAACTAATGTGTATGACTAATTAATTTAAGTGTATTTAATGTAGCTTTAATATGATTCTTTTCGTTACCTGCTCCTGCAGTAATTGAGAGATTTAGAATTAACTCCTAAAGTCTCCACAGAAAAGTGTAAAGCATTAATGTCAAACTTAGCAGAAGCCAACCTATCTCGTTTTTGGATAGGCACATGGATGTACAGAGAATTGAGGAATATGGATTATGTGCAGGCAAATAAAGGTGTGGCTTGGAATCATGTTTGGCACAGACATTCTTGGCTGAAGGGCCTGTTCCTGTCTATATTCAAAGATCAGCCATTTTTAGTTGTCTTGCTGCCAGCAGTGAATTAATGGAATAAAGACTTCTGTTGTACCTTAAAGACTCTCAGGTTTTATACAGACCTAGAACAAGAACACAAAAGAAGTTCTGTGAGATTCTAATGGCAGAAACAGAAGTCAGCCTTGACAACGTGAACATTCAATTCTACACTGCATGAACAGATAGTTCCACCCTCGTTCATAAGTACCATGTCAGGTAAGACTTGATGTGATTTGAACACCTAGTGTGTGCCCACACGACCCTGGCTGGCTGAAGAAGCACTGGATGAAGTAGCTCTATGTCTTGTTGAATGCAACTTGATGTAATCATCAAAACAGTGTCATTAACTTTCGGCAGAGTAGCCTAGAAATTGGACCCTGTTCTGCACATCATTTGGTGCTAATCACGCACAATTTAACTAATGATTATTACCATGGAATTTTGCATTAATGGTGAAACTGGAATTTCAGTGTTCCTGATCTTTTCCTGGCATAAGACACTCTCACCCAATGACATTATGGTTCACATCATGTCCTTTTACACATAGGATTGCAGTTTGGAGCTTTGAGTTTTAGTTTATGACTGGAATAATTAAGAATGCCTCAAGCTGCATTGTTGCGTTTCTTATGTTGGGCCATTTCAAGCAGTTGCAGCAAATCTACCACATTTCAAAGCTGCTGCTCATCACTGTATCAGAGTTGTTATCTCAGGCACTGAAATCATACAGATTTCAATGAAGACCAGGGACATTCTCAGCGTGAGTATTTGCCAGCAATTCTGTCTGCCTATTCGTGCAAGGAGCCATTGCACCAACTCCCATGGAAAACATAGACATTTTCAACAATTTCCATGTTCCATGTCCAGGCGTCTCAATGGAGCAATAAAATGTGAAGCTTCTTGTTGGTGAATGATTTCCTCGTGGTGAAAGCCATGTTTCTATGAAGCACACACGATACCTTTGTCATGAAGGAGACAAAGTTTCCAGACATGAACAGTGGTCAGCATGATGACACCCAGAGAAGTAACAGTCACCCTTTATATCTCTTGCTGCTCTACAAGTGCTCTCTGCAAAGCCAGAAGCTACGTCGATGCAACTGGAGTCAGACAGATGGCAGGATAGTGGTGGAAAAAGCCATTGGTCTCCTTGAGATGAGACTTTCTTGTCTGCACCAGTCTGAGAACATCTGGAAGTACATGTCAAGCAAATACCTAGACTTCACTGTCATAGAATCATAGAGTTGTACAATGCGGAAACAGGCCCTTTGGCCCAACTTGCCCACACCAACCAACATGTCCCATCTACACTCGTACAACCTGCCAGTGTTTGGCCCATATCCCTCTAATCCTATCCATGTACATTGTTCCTTAGATGTTGCGATAATACCTGCATCAACTACCTCCTCTGGCATTTCATTCCATGCACACACCACCCTTTGTGTTATCATTCAAGTTCCTATTACATCTTTCCCTCCTCACCTTAGACCTATGTCCTCCGGTATCGATTCTTCTATTCTGAGCAACAGATTCTCTGCATCTACCAAGAAATAGAATCCTAGGCTGCTCAAGCTCTCCCTCTAGCTCAGGGCATTCAAGTCCTGCCAACATTCTCGTAAATCTTCTCTGCACCCTTTTCAGTTTGTCAACATTATTTCTGTAACATGATGCCCCGAACTGAATACAAAACTCTAAATGAGGCCTCACCAATGTCTTGTATAACTGCAACATGACCTCCCAAAGTCTATACTCAATACTCCTCTGACTGAGGAAGGCTAATTTGCCTTTTTGACCACCCTATCTATCTTTGACATCACTTTCAACAAACTCTGTACCTGTACTTCTAGATCCCTCTGCTGTACAACACTCCCTTGACCCCTCCCATTCACTGTGTAGGTCCTGCCCATGTTAGACTTTCCAAAATGCAACACCTCACATTCCTCTGTATTAATTTCCATCAACCCACCTGTTCCTCAGCCCACCTGCCCAACTGACCAAGGTCCTGATGCAATTTTTGTCCTGTGGTGCATGCTTCATAGTCTGTCAAGCAGAAGGCAGCAGTGGAGGCAGGTTCGATTTTATCATTTAAAAATAAATTGGATAGGTATATGGACGGGAAAGGAATGGAGGGTTATGGTCTGAGTGCAGGTAGATGGGACTAGGGGAGAATAAGTGTTTGGCATGGACTTGAAGGGCCGAGATGGTCTGTTTCTGTGCTGTAATTGTTATATGGTTATATGGAATAGCAGAACGATACCCAGAATCTAAGAGGCATGAGGTTGAGTCTGAAGAGCAGCAGGAACAAGAATGCTAGGAGAATGAACAATGTTGCCAGGTGGATATCTTTGCTCAACATCAACAGATTAACCGCTCATTGAGCCAAGGAAGTACATATTGTCAATGCAACCGAAAGGAACTCCTTGGGAAAGCTTCTCTGAAGGAGCCAGCAACATGGTAACAAGGCATGCCAACTGAACGTTTTCACACTCAAATTATTGCGGCCAACTTAGCATCTCAACAACAAGACAGGAGCATATAACTCTCACGTTCTACTTTGCAATCTGCTGAGGAAAATGAATAAATACTTGATCCAATAACTTAAGTCGTGTTTTGCACCATCACCTTGGAACAATGGACACGGGGAGCAGTTGTCCAAATGTCCACTGAGCCATTTGGACGTGGGCTCTACTTTCTCCACAGAGAAACCAGGACATGGAGTCATTTCTCCACTGAAACACATAGACATGGACCATACTCTGAGACTATGGTCCATGTCCCCATTGTATCTCCATTGAGATACATGTACATGGAGGACAGACTCTCACCAACACATGGACATGAAGTGCATGCTTTGTCCATTGGATGCTCATTGTTGTTCTTCTCCACTGGAACACTTGATGATGGATTATCTTCTCTCTCGTTTGCAAAACACAGATATGAGTTGTTTTCTTATTACATTAGCAGGCATCAAAATGGGGATTACTCTTCACTGTGATAAATTCTCCCTCCATTTAGATAAATAGTTGGTGGTGTATTTGATTTCCATTGGCACACATGGACACAGCATGCACATTCTCAGCATGAACACATATGGCCATGAACTGGACATTTGGAACTGTGTTAAGTTCTCCCTGCTTTGATATATATACAGTATAGGGTTGTTTTATGCTCTCCCTCAACTGGAATGCATGCATGAGGTTTCTCTGGAAACTTATACACATCAATTGCATTCTTTCTTGATGCTCTTTATGGACAGCCATATGTGGGAAACACTGTCCAATTTGGAGAACATTTGGCTCACTCATTCTCTGTCTCTCCGTAACTTTGGTATAATGTCCATTTTGTGACACCTCCCTCTCCACATGGACATATATGGCAAGGACTGAATTGTTTTTTTTGCCAGAAGATGCATAAAGTGAAAGCAGTATTGTGGGGTTGTACTGCAGAGGTCTCAATTGGAGTCCAGAACTCATGGCTAAAGTATACTTCCCATCTGAAATTATTTATGCACACAAGCCCTTCAGCCTCAAACATAACCTATCTTATGCTACACTCTCTGCCAAGCAGGGTGCGGCCTTGTGTTCCTAGCATGTCCTTCTTCAGTCCTCAATTATAAAAATTCAGCCTCCTGATAATTGGTCATTATTGTAGAGTTTGTTTTGCATACGCCATCAAAGTTATGATAAAAAGCTGTGACTGGAAGGCAGGCAGGGGGTTAACAGTTGCATGTTTGAATAGTTCTCGTCATTTGGTAACTCCCAGTTTTGTATTGACAATTATTGTGAATCTTGAACAAACTTCAGTTTCAGAAATGTCATTTGAGCGGAACCCAACAGCAGAAAACCATCGAATCCCTTTAAATGATGGAAACAACATTCCTCTTATGGGACTGGGAACATTCTCCATGCCCAATACAGTAAGTATACCTTTACTATTCAACTTTTCTCCCACTTTTAACCACCTTTAGCTCAGCAGTGCCATATCCCTACCTTGTGGCTTGGGGCTTCAGTACTGCGCCTCTTCTAATGAAAAAAGAGGATAAACCATGGCATGTTGCAGAAATAGCGGTCATAGGAATTAGTCCTTTCGGCCCATTAAATTTGCTCTATATGGATGATATCAGTCTCAGAATTTTCAGTCACCCCCATTATTCCTTCATGGCTTCTGCATCTAGAGATCTCTCGACTGCTGTTAATATATTTAGTGACGATCGCTGTGGCTCTCTGTGGTAACCAATTCCATGGGTTCATCCCTTCCCGAGAGAAACACTTCATGTGAATCCTAAACCTCTTGTCCCTCTAACCTGGACTGACCACCCGCTCGACGCGCTCAGTCATAGGAAACATCCTTCCCAGTCTGTCTAACCCAGTCAGAATTTAGCGAGCTTCAATTAGTTCTCCCCACATTCTTCTGCACTCTAGTGAATACACAAGCTGGTGGACTTCATCTTTCCTCATTCAGTAGTCTTGTCATTACCCGGACTCACTTTGATGAAACTTTGCTGTGCACTCTCTCTGCAAGTATATCCTTTCCTACCTCCCCGTCCCATCTAGTTTTGTACCACCAGCAAGCCTGCACCTTTGGCACTAAATCACTCATTGGGACTGTAAATAGATATGGTCTAGTATCTTTGAGGTTCCCACTAGGAATAACACTGAAAGCTGAGACCTCAGACTTTTCACACACAGAGTGGTGAATCTCTGGAATTCTCTGCCACAGAAGGTAGTTGAGGCCAGTTCATTGGCTATATTTAAGAGGGAGTTAGATGTGGTCCTTGTGGCTAAAGGGATCAGGAGGTATGGAGAGAAGGCAGGTATAGGATACTGAGTTGGATGATCAGCCATGCTCACATTGAATGGCAATGCAGGCTCGAAGGGCCAAATCAGTCTGGTGAACCTTCTCTGTACTCCCTCTATGGCAAGAATGTCTTTCTTCAGATTAGGAGACCAAAACTGTACGCAATACTCCAGGTGTGGTCTCACTAAGACCCTGTACAACTGCAGTAGAACCTCCCTGCTCCTATACTCAAATCCTTTTGCTATGAATGCTAACATACCATTCGCCTTCTTCATTGCCTGCTGCAACCTGCATGCCTACTTTTAATGACTGGTGTACCATGACACCCAGGTCTCGTTGCATCTCCTCTTTCCCTAATCCGCCATCATTCAGATAATAATCTACTTTCCTATTTTTGCTACCAAAGTGGATAACCTCACATTTATCCACATTATACTGCATCTGCCATGCATTTGCCCACTCACCCAGCCTATCCAAGTCACCTTGCAGCCTTCTAGCATCCTCCTCACAGCTAATACTGCCCCCCAGCTTCGTGTCATACGCAAACTTGTTGCATTCAATTCCCTCGTCCAAATCATTAATATATATCATAAATAGCTGGGGTCCCAGAACTGAGCCTTGCGGTACCCCACTAGTCACTGCCTGCCATTGTGAAAAGGACCCGTTCACTCCTACTCTTTGCTTCCTGTCTGCCAACCAGTTCCCTATCCACATCAATACTAAACCCCCAATACCGTGTGCTTTAAGTTTGTATACTAATCTCTTATGTGGGACCTTGTCGAATGCCTTCTGAAAGTCCAGATATAACACATCCACTGGTTCTCCCTTATCCACTCTACTAGTTACATCCTCGAAAAATTCTATAAGATTTGTCCGACATGATTTACCCTTCATAAATCCATGCTGACTTTGTCCAATGATTTCACCACTTTCCAAATGTGCTGCTATCCCATCTTTAATAACTGATTCTAGCAGTTTCCCCACTACCGACGTTAGACTAACTGGTCTGTAATTCCCCATTTTCTCTTTCCCTCCCTTTTTAAAAAGTGGAGTTACATTAGCTACCCTCCAATCCTCAGGAACTACTCCAGAATCTAAAGAGTTTTGAAAAATTATCACTAATGCATCCACTATTTCTGGGGCTACTTCCTTAAGTACTCTAGGATGCAGCCTATCTGGCCCTGGGAATTTATCGACCTTTAATCCATTCAATTTACCTAACACCACTTCCCGGCTAACCTGAATTTCACTCAGTTCCCCCCGTCTCATTTGACTCCCGGTCCCCTGCTATTTCCGGCAGATTATTTATGTCTTCCTTAGTGAAGACAGAACCAAAGTAGTTATTCAATTGGTCTGCCATGTCCTTGTTCCACATGATCAATTCACCCGTTTCTGACTGCAAGGGACCTACATTTGTTTTAACTAATCTTTTTCTCTTCACATATCTATAAAAGCTTTTGCAGTCAGTTTTTATGTTCCCTGACAGTTTTCTTTCATAATCTATTTTCCCTTTCCTAATTAAGCCCTTTGTCCTCCTCTGCTGGTCTCTGAATTTCTCCCAGTCCTCTGGTAGGTTGCTTTTTCTGGCTAATTTGTACGCTTCATCTTTTGTTTTGATACTATCCCTGATTTCCCTTGTTATCCACGGATGCACTACCTTCCCTGCTTTATTTTTTTGCCAAACTGGTATGAACAATTGTTGTAGTTCTTCCATGCAGTCTTTAAATGCCTTCCATTGCATATCCACCGTCAACCCATTAAGAATCAATCGCCAGTCAATCTTGGCCAATTCACGTCTCATACCCTCAAAGTTACCTTTCTTTAAGTTCAGGACCCTTGTTTCTGAATTAACAATGTCACTCTCCATCCTAATGAAGAACTCAATCATATTATGGTCACTCTTGCCCAAGGGGCCACGCACAACAAGACTGCTAACTAACCCTTCCTCATTACTCAATACCCAGTCTAGAATAGCCTGCTCTCTCGTTGGTTCCTCTACATGTTGGTTTAGAAAACGATCCCGCATACATTCCAAGAAATCCTCTTCCTCAGCACCCTTGCCAATTTGATTCACCCAATCTATATGTTGATTGAAGTCACCCATTATAACTGTTTTACCTTTGTTGCACGCATTTCTAATTTCCTGTTTGATGTCATCCCCAACTCCACTACTACTGTTAGGTGGCCTGTACACAACTCCCGCTAGCGTTTTCTGCCTCTTAGTGTTTTGCAGCTCTTCCCATATCGATTCCACAACCTCCAAGCTAATGTCCTTCCTTTCTATTGCGTTAATGTGCTCTCTAACCAGCAACGCTACCCCACCTCCTTTCCCTTTCTGTCTATCCCTCCTGAATATTGAATATCCCTGGATGTTCAGCTCCCAGCCTTGGTCACCTTGGAGCCATGTCTCCGTGATCCCAACTATATCATAGTCATTAATAGCTATCTGCACATTCAACTCATCCACCTTATTACGAATGCTCCTTGCATTGAGACACAAAGCCTTCAGGCTTGTTTTTAGAACACTCTTACCCCTTATACTATTATGCTGAAAAGTGGCCCTTTTTGATTTTTGCCCTGGATTTGCCGGCCTGCCACTTTTACTTTTCACCTTGCTACCTATTGCTTCTACCCACATTTCACACCAGTTGAGTTAATCCAGTACTTTGTGCCTGCTTCTCCATATAAGACTCCTGTTATTTTCAATGATCTGTGCTTCACCACTGACTATGGACTTGTGGGTGGCCACTCCAATAATGGCCAGCCTTCTCTCCCATTAAATGATGGAAAAGGCATTCCTCTCCCAGTAATGGGAAAATTCACCACACCCAGAACAGTAAGTACACCTTTACTCTATCACATTTAACCACTTTTACCTAAGCAGGGCCATACATCCCCCTTGTGACTGCAAGCTGCCGTTCAGTGCCACACCTCTAATAATGGAGAGAGACGATACACCAAGATATATTGGACAGTGGAGCAAGAGTAGGCCATTTAGCCCCTTAAATCTGCTCCACCATTTTCAACAATCTCATTGTAAATTGTAAAGGTTGAGCCAATGGCCAAGAGTTTGTATCAAGGGCTGTCTGCTATTACTGATGCCAATTATAAAACCAGCTTCGAGCATAGAACGGTATAGCACAAGAACAGGCCCTTTGGCCCACAATGTCTGTGCCGTTAATCATCTGAAAGAGGAGGAAAATGTGTTAGGGTTTGTGGAAAAACGTGGATTGTTTTCTTTGGAGCATTTGAGATTGCGAGGAGACCTGGTAGAAGTTTATTAAATGATGAGGGGCCTAGATAGGGTAGCTGAGAGTGGAGAATGTTTAAAGGGGATGTACGGGGAAAGTTTTTTACACGGAGAGTGGTGTGCGCCTGGAATATGCTAGCTGCGGTGGTGCTGGAAGCAGATAAGATAGTGGCGTCCGCCTTCTCAGTGTAACATGCCATTTCTGAACTTAAATGAACTGTTCTTTAAACATTCCCACGTCAGATGTTGACATACCCGATAACAATTGCTCCCTGTGTACCCTCCTGAGCTCCTGACTAGTAAAGTTGTAGTTTACCTTACTCTAGTTTCGTACTTTCCCCGCAAGGTCCAGTCTTCTCCCTGTTCAAAACAAACTTAAAACTTATGGAGTTATGATCACTATTTGCAAAACGCTCTTCCACTGAAACACCAGTAACCTGGCCAGGCTCATTCCCCAACACAGTGTCCCTTCTTCCCTTCTTGGGTTGGACTATCCACATGCAGCTTCAAGGAACCCTTTTGGTTAGACTTCGCAAATTTTGCCCCATCTAAGCCTTTGGCACCAAGCAAGTTCCAGTCAATATTGGGGAAGTTAGTCGCCCACTAAAACGACCCTGTTGCTTTGGTATCTTTCGGAAATCTGTCTACATATCTGTTCCTCTATCTCCCATTTGCTATTGGGGGCCAATAGTATAAACGGATTAGAGTGCTTGCACATTTCTTATTTCTAAGCACTACAAACTGCTTCAGCGGACGAACCCTCCAGTATGTCCTCTCTGAGTGTCGTCATGACAGACTCCATGATTAGTAATGCAACTCCTCCACCTCTTTAGCCTCACTCGCTATCCTTTCTGAAACATTAAAACCATGCATCATTCACGAGCCAGTCATGTCCCACTCACAACCATTTGCTTGCATGCTAATACTTGCATATTTCTTGCATTGAAATAAATACACCTCAGTCCATCAGCACTATAATCGAAGATAGACACAAGATGCTGGTGTAATTCAGGGGGCTGGCAGCTTCTCTGGAGAGAAGGAATGGGTGATGTTTTGGGTCGAAACCCTTCTTCAGAGTCAGGGGAAAGTTGACTATTTTAGCAGAATCAAGACGGTAGGTTGATTTTCAACTAACTTTATTGTGAAAGTTAAACAAAAACAACGAGAGTCTATGCTCCTCTATAATCTTTGCTATAGACGGCTAAATAACGATGACGCTACCACAAGGGTGGTGATCAGAATGAATGGGCTTGCCAAAAGCACGCGAGAAACCCCTCACCGCGCCCACGTGACTGAGGTAGTCAATCTGAGGCTTCAACTACCCCAAGGCACCAGCAGGTGACGCTACACTATAATCCTTCACCTCTCCCTGCATGTCCTTCCTTTGAGTCTGCCTTCCTTCTTTCCTTCCGTTATCCCTTCCTCTATGTCTACAAAGCCCCCAATGGGCTTGCCCCTTCCTACATTAAAAATCTTCTCACCCACCACTCCACCTCCAGGTCCCTCAGATTGGCCGACTTGGGGCTGCTGAATATCCCGCGGTCTAGGCATAAGCTTAGGGCGACCATGCCTTTGCGGTTGCAGCTCCTAGACTGTGGAACAGCATCCCCCTTCCCATCAGAACTGCCCGCTCCATCGACTCCTTTAAGTCAAGACTAAAAACGTATCTATTCTCCCAAACCTTTCCTGACGTCCACTGAGCGAGGGCTATATGTATATATGTATGTAGTTTGTTTGTTTATACTATTATAACAAATGTAAAGCACTTTGGCCAACGAGAGTTGCTTTTTAAATGTGCTATATAAATAAATGTGACTTGACTTGACGACTCACAATTCATGGCTCTTTTCTCCTTATCACACAGCCTTTTGTTTCCTTTTCTTTGCTTGCCTTTGTTCACCCATCTGCTAAACAAACCCCCACTAGTATCCACTTATCATTTGCCCAACATGTTGGCATCTCGCTGCCAGCTTTCTCCCCCCCCCCTCCCCACTCCACTACAATTGTCAGCAAAAGGGTCCCACACAGAACCATCAGCATGTGTTCCAGAAACGATGTCTAACACACTGATTTAATTCAACACCTTGTGTACCTTTATGAGATTACATCCGCCACCAAAAGTTGCATGAAAGAGTGAGGGAATAGCACCTTCCAGAGGGCAGCAGGTCGAACAGTCCAAACGCAGGATGGGAGCTGTCCTTGATGATATTCTTTGCCCTGCTAAGGCAGCGGGAGGTGTAAATATCCATCAGGGAGGGGAGAGGGCAGCCAATGATCTTCTGTGCTGTTCTAGTTACCGTCTGAAGCCTCTCCCTGTCTGCCATGGTGCAGCTGCCGTACCATGCTGTAATGCAGTATGTCAGCAGGCTCTCGATGGACGAGCGGTAGAAGGTCAGCAGCAGGTTAGAGTCCAGGTTGTGCTTCCTGAGGACCCATCATACGTGGAACTGTTGTGTACCCGGGAAACGGAGGTTTCCTCAACATTTTCATATGATTCTAAGGTGGGAGGCTGTGATTATCTAGGCGGAGAACTGGACCAAAATACAGGAAGATTTATAAACAGAGGGTTTAGATGATTTGTGTGGAGAGTGAGTGGGAATTACATGTCTTGAAAGATAAGTCCGGAAGTGGCGGCGCTGTTAACAGCTGCGGCTCGCCTGCAGTCCGTCTGTCTTTACTTTTTTCTGTTGGTTTTTTTGTCTTGTTTTGGTTAAGTTTTAGTTTGTTGGGTTGTGTTAGAGGGGGTGAAACATGTTCTCTGTCGCTTCCTTCGGGGGAATGCGACTTTTTCATGTCGTATCCCCCTTCTCTGCCTCCGTCTGCGCTGAGGCCTAATGGCAGAGCTGGCGGCCTCCAACTTGCGACTGACCCCGAGGCTCCGGAGGCAGAGCCAGCCAGGACTTACCAACGAGAGGCTGGCTGTCTTCGGGGCTAAGGCAGCGGTGGCCCGACTTGCTGGTGCGGCTTTCTGGCTTTCGGCGGCGGCCTGGAGCTGATGCAGCGGGGCTCGGAGCTGAGACTGCGGAACCTGGAGCGGCGACTGCGGGACCCGGAGCTGGGGCAGCGGCCCGGAGCGGAGACTGCGGGACCCGGAGCTGGGGCAGCGGCCCGGAGCTGGGGCAGCGGCCCGGAGCTGGGGCAGCGGCCCGGAGCTGGGGCAGCGGCCTGGAGCGGATACTGCGGGACCTGGAGCTGGGGCGGCTGCCCGGAGCTGATGCTGTGGCAGGCCGTCTCGGAGCGGAGACAGCGTTCCGGCTTTCGGCGGCGGCGACATCACCACGGAGGTCCGCTGGACTGGAGAGCGGCATCTTTGGCCTGGATCGATCGCCTCAGCGCAGAGGGAAAACAAGGAGGGAAGAGACGGAGACTAAGACTTTGCCTCCATCACAGCGAGGATGTGCTTGGTGAACTCACTGTGGTGGATGTTTAATTTGTGTTTATTGTATGTTTTGTTTTTATTGATTCTGTGTATGACTGCAGGCAACATAATTTCGTTCAGACCGAAAGGTCTGAATGACAATAAAGGATCGATCGATCTATAAAACTAAACTAAATGTTTAATGTGGAGAGAGGGAAGTCAGAGGGAAGTCCAAAATTACCTGGGCTGGGACAACTGAAGGCCCGGCTGTTAAGGAGCAAAGAGATCTTGGAACATAGATAGTTAAATCATTAATAAATTGCTGTTATGGTCACAAATGCTGCAAAGTGCTGTGCTTGAACGTGTTATTGCTCACTGCACTCTGAGAAGAAAGAATGCAATGTCTAATCACTGAGCTCTGTAAGTCTGAATCAGTTTCTTAATTCTGTTCTCTTTGCTAATATATTGCCTATTTAACAGACTTCCAAAAATGGCTGTTACAATGCAGTTAAAATAGCCATCGATGTGGGTTACCGGCACTTTGATGGTGCGTGGGTCTATCATAATGAAGACGAGCTGGGAAGAGCCTTTCAGGAAAAGATCGCTGATGGGATTGTGAGTCGTGACGACATCTATTACTGTGGCAAGGTACCTGCATTTCAGGAATCTCTCCCTATTCCAGAACAGCTGACTCCCAATTAGCTTGTTTTATGCATGTATACAAAGCTTGCTCCCTCTCCAAATCCATATGCAACGATATGATGAATACAATCACGTGTTCAACTGTGCTGTCACCCTGACCCCAAGCGGTGGCTGCATACACATGGAAACATGTGCAAAGACATTCATGCCACAGACATGCACACGTATTTACAGATAAACCCACATGCTCTTGCAAAATGTGCATGCTGACATGGGCACATATGCATAAAAGCACAGCCTCAAACAATATACGTGTACACATATGCATGCATATATATGCACAACTGTTTAAGAAAGAACTGCAGATGCTGGTAAAATTGAAGGTGGACACAAAATGCTGGAGAAACTCAGCGGGTGAGGCAGCATCTATGGAGAGAGGAATTGGTCACGTTTTGGGTTGAGACCTTTCTTCAGAAGAAGGGTCTCGAACCGAAACGTTGCCAATTCCATCTCTCCACAGATGCTGCTTCACCCGCTGAATATATATATGCACTGTCGCTTGCACATATAACTGTAACTGACACACATCTGTGAAAAATAATATTGCCAACCCACAAATATGCCATAGGTTTAGAGAAAGACACTAATTTGCACCCTGGCCTTCGGTTGTCCCAGCGCAGGTAATTTTGGTCTTTCCTCTGACCCTTGCCTCCACATTAAATCCCACCTCTTTGACCGTAGTTGGTCACCTGTGACTCGGTGCCAGTTTTGCCTGGTACACGAGCAGGCTCTTTGGCCCACAATGTCTGTGCTGATCATCATCACATCACTACCCCTTTCTGCTTTCTATAGAGACCACCCTCTCCACAACTGCTTGATTTGGTCATTCCTTCCCACACAACCTGCCTCCACTTGCAAGCACTGTCCCTTGCATCCGCAGGAGATGTGTCACTTATCTCTCCACCTCCTCTCTCACTTCCACCCTGGAGACCGCAGCAGCCCCTCCTGATGAGACAGAGGTTCACGTGCACCAGTTTCAACTTTGCCCATTACATTCAGAGCTCCTAATTTGGCCATCTTGGAGCTCCCATTTGGTGACCATTTCAACTCCCTTTCCTTTTCCAATACTGACTTTTCTGTCCTTGGCCTCCTTCACTAAAAAGAGTGAGTCCACACACAAACTGGAGAAGCAGCACCACATACTCTGCCAGGGCAGCGCTCAACCCAATACTATGTCTTTGAATTCTCCAATTTCAAGTAATTCTTACCCACCTCTCTTCCCCTTGCCTTTCCCACCGTCTCATGTGCGCACATTTCTCAGACGATCTCCCACACCCTAGTCACCCTGCTCCTTTCCCCTCTCCCTCATGCTCATCTCCATTGCACTATTATCCCCTCTCTTTTTCCTCTCATTGTCCTTTTCCACCCATATCCCTTCCGCCGGATTTACATTTCACTCGCTCTTCTTTCCTTATCTGACACCCACTTGTCTCTTTTTCACCTATAGCTTTTGCCGCCCACTCCATCCCATTCCCAATCACCCCCCCCCCCCTCCCACACACACACCTCACCTCTATCCACCTTGAAAGGCTTTGCCCTATCACCACCTCTCTGTCCCAGTTTTCTTCCCTACTCCATCAGTCTAAAGAGGGGTTCTGACCCAAAATGTCCCATTCCCTCCACAGATGCCTTCGGATTTTTCACACAGAGTGGTGAGTCTCTGGAACTCTCTGCCACAGAAGGTAGTTGAGGCCAGTTCATTGGCTATATTTAAGAGGGAGTTTAGATGTGGCCCTTGTGGCTAAAGGTATCAGGGGGTATGGAGAGAAGGCAGGTACGGGATACTGAGTTGGATGATCAGCCATGATCATATTGAATGGCGGTGCAGGCTCGAAGGGCCGAATGGCCTACTCCTGCCACTATTTTCTATGTTTCTATGATCCACTGAGTCTCTCCAGCACTTTAGACATTGTGCAATAACACCTAGCATGTCTTCCCTTGCATCTCAGGCCATCATGAAGTCTGCATTTTGAGATTAAACCCTGAACAGAACTGCAGTGTACACACATAGCACTGATTAGTAAAGACTAAGCTTTGTGATATTGTGGCAGCTTGCTATTTTCATTAAATCTGTCTAACCTTCAGCTTTGGAACACATGCCACCCCCCGGAGTTGGTGCGCCCCACCCTGGAGAAATCTCTAAAATGCATGAAGCTTGATTACATGGATCTGTACATCATTGAACTGCCGATGGCCTTTAAGGTAAAGTACAATATATAAGAGACTCCCTCTTCATCTCCTCTTCTGCCTCTTCTCCTGTCGCTGCTGTTTTCTTTTAATCAACTTCACGCAACTCTCCATCCTTCAAGTGAAAAATGCATGTCATGCACATCATAGCTGAACCAAACCTCACCTGAAATCTCCATCTGACTTTGCAGTGCTGCCCTCTGGTGCTTGCACCTGGTCATTCCTGGTCTGCAGGTCTGCACGTGCTGTCTAGGGGTTCAGGCTTTTTAAAATAATGAACGGAATATTCAATATTCCATATCTCATTTTGTTACTAATCCTACAAGATTCATGTCAATGAGTGCTTAGTGCTCAGCACTCACAACTACGTTTTGAACTGAGGAATAACCTTAAGGAATAACCCTGTCGTATTTATGTGGGGCAAGCAGCTCTGGCCCTCATTCCACATGAATACCATGTGAGTGTACTACTAACTGATTACATACCTCTTGTTTTCCTGCCTACCATCTTTCCTAAAGAGGTGATTTGATGTCTGAAGAGCGAGCAAGTTAAGACCTTCCCAATTCATGCCCTCACCTGGGGATTCCTTCCACCAGGCTGGGCACAGCCCTCAAACCTCTCCCTGGCCATTGGCCTCTGTGGGGAACTCCAATTGGCTTCACGAAAGTGGCACCATGGGATCTTTGCATTCTCCCAGGAAAGTTCAAGGGTTCTTGTTTTACCGTCTTGACCAAAAGACACCACCACCGTGAGCACCCGTTCCCACATTCCTATTCCAATGAAACACAATTCTCTCTCTCTTTCCACCAATGCTGATTGATCTGCGGAGTGTTTCCAATATTAGTTGTTCTTATTCCAGAGTTACAGCATTTGTACTTTTTTTTTGCTTTAGGTATCGTCTGTCCCCCTGCATCAATCACCACTTCCAATGAGCGTGACCTTCTCTTAAAAAGATTCAAGTAGCTTAGCGGGAGGGTTAGCAAAGTACATTGACATTACTCAGTTTATGACTTGGAACTTTTCCTTTCATCATACAAGAGGCTACAAGGCCTTTCTTCATTGTCAGGCATGAAGGTTCCTGATTTCCGCTGATCACTGCACGGGAAATGATCCTGGCCAGGATCCACAAATTCACAACTCTCTGGGTGTAAAGGATTTTCCTCATCCTATTCTAAATGGCCTACCCCTTATTCTTAAACTACAATACAATACAATACAATACAATTTATTTGTCACTTGAACCTCATAGAGGCTCAAATGAAATGTTGTTTCTTCAGTCATACACACAAGAAAAAAAGACCCAAGACACAACACAATTTACACAGACATCCATCACAGCGCATCTCCTCCTCGCTGGCAAAAAAACTTATCTCTCCCCTGCACTCCCCATTCCCCTCCCGATGTCAGAGTCAAAGCCCCCGGCGGGCGATGGCAATTGTCCCGCGGCCATTAACGCCGCGCCGGGCGATGCAAGGCCACGCTCCGGGTCTTGTTGTTGGAGCCCCCGGCGGGCGCAAGCAAAGTCCCGCAGCCGTTGAAGCTGCGCCGGGCGATGTCAGGCCCCGCTGCAGGTACTCCTCGACCCCGCGACTCGGGCGGGTGAAGTCGCCGTTGCGGAAGCCCCGAAAAGCGGTCTCCCAGCAGGGACCCGCGGGCTCCCGATATCACCGTCCACCGGACCCGCGGCCGGAGCCTCCGAATCCCCGGGGGTCGGGCCACAGCAGCGCGCCACCACAGCTCCACCCGCTCCGAACTCGGCCAGCTTGGTGGCGCGGTGAGTAGCTCCGCAGCTCCGCGACTGGAGCCCCAGGCCGCTCCTGCCGGAGGCGGCTCCACGTTGCAGCCCCAACAGACAACCGACAGGGAAAAGGTCGGGCTCTCCGTGCAGGGGAAAGATTGTAAAAGACAGACAGACAGACAGACAGACAGACAGACAGACAGACAGACAGACAGACAGACAGACAGACAGACAGACAGACAGACAGAAAGAAAAAACTACATTAAAACGGGACAAAAAAACAAACAAAAAGACAGACGGACTGCAGAGGCCGCTGCAACATGAGTCGCGCCGCCCACACGTAAGACACTGTGGCCTCCCCTAACACCGGGAACATGTTTTCTGCATCTAGTGTGTCCAATCCCAATTTTATGTGTTTCTGTAAGATCGCCTCTCATCCTTCTAAATTCCAATGAATACAAGCCCAGTCACTCCATTCTGTCATCATATGACAGTCCCGCCATCCCAGGAATTAACCTTGTGAAACTCTGCATTTCCTCAAAACGCTGCACTCCCTCAATATCAAGAATGTCCTTCCTCAAATAGTCAGCTGTGTGTTGTGAAATTCAGGTTCCAGTCAAATACTTCTGTTTTTTTAATCTGTCCGTAGTCAACATTGGCGAGCAGAAAGTATGATTTCCCCAAATTCCAAACAATTTCAGACTGTAAAATATATCAATTACATTAAATTATATTAAAAAAATCTTAACTACAGAGACTTTTAAAGACTTCTAAAGACGCTCCTGTCACATCTCTGTGGGTTTGAATGAACTTATTTAAATTATTGGAGCCACAAGAGACTGCGGATGCTGGATTCTTGAGCAAATAAACAAAGTTCAGACCAAAGTTCAATAGCTTGTAAATCTTCACATTTATCTCTTTCAGCCAGGTGATGTGATTTATCCAAAAGATGAAAATGGGAAGTATTTGTACCACCCGACTGATCTGTGTGCCACCTGGGAGGTAAGGTCAGAGAGCGCTGGAGAATACTCAGGACAGGCAATCGGAAGTGCCAGTGTGAACCGAATGGAAGTGTTCAACAAAGCACTCATCCAATCTGCTTCTGATGTCTCGAGTGTGGACGGGGCATAAAATTGGAAGAAGTGCAGGCGAATCACTGATTTTGCCTGGAAAGAGAGTTTGGGTCCTTGGATGGAGGGAAGGGAAGTTAATTAGGAGGTGTTGCAGTCCCCGTGGTTCATGGCAAGGTGTCATGAGCATGAGGAGAGGGTGCTGGTGGATTAGGAAGAGTAAACCAGAGGTTTGTGCAAGGTGTGGTCCCTTCATAGTGCTGAAAAAAGAGGGGTGGACAGAGTCCCATGTGGTATGGTTAATTATCACGAGATGCAAAGGACAGGAAACTTGAATGTCTAGCACCTAATGTAATAAATTACTTAAAGGGCACCATCAATTGGAGGCCCCCTGAAATAGCTTTACACAGAGATAGGATTTAATCTTGCCAGTGATATTAATGCTAAAATGGACGTGAACAAGATTCTTATTGACCATAATAGCAGAAGATGTCAGGAATTTTCAGAAGTCTCAACATTTAAGTTCCGATTTCAGATATGGAACATCCACAGTGCTTTTGCTTTTGTGTAAGGATTTTTATTTGGAGACACAAGAGACTGCAGATGCTGGAATGTTAATTGTTTATTCACTAGGCTCTGGAAGCGTGCAAAGATGCCGGCCTGGTCAAGTCAATAGGTGTGTCAAACTTCAATCGCAGGCAGCTGGAGCAAATCCTGAACAAACCAGGGTTGAAATATAAACCAGCAGTTAATCAGGTAACTTATAGCAGAACTGGCACAGCATGGTCTTGCAATCACACCTTGTCCCCCCAATATGATGAAACCGTTATAATATAACAGTCGTACCATTGAACCTTTCACAGTCTATATTGACCAAACCTCTGCTGAGATGATGGTCATCATCTGGTCATCCAGTCACAGGTTATTCTGTCACTTTTTGCACTGGCATTTTTCCTTTCAATGAGCAGCACATTGTTCCACTTTTCTCAGGTCTCATACAATGCCCTCGAGTTTTATCACTTATTCAAGCATTACAGAATTTTTTCCTGGACATTTTTCCTGGTCATTTCCTGCCCTGCACTTCTCTCATTCAACAACTTCACTACCTTGGTGATACCAATCTCCACTTCAATACCTTATGCTTTTGCTCCTCTGAATTTCCTTCTTCTTCAATGATTCTTCAATGTTGCTTTAGTGTCATAAAGTCCCATTAGTGTCATTAGTACTTAAGTACAGTGAAATTCTATTTTTGCATGCACTTCAATGACAAAACTACAGTACAATCAAACAAAGTACAAGAGCATAAGATAGGAGACCACACTGAGTTAGTACACAAGAGTTGCAACATTTTAGGCATCATCTTGTTCCCTTCAAGTTCAAAATTAGAAAAAAATATTAAAATCTTAACTTGACCATAAAGGCCCGTTGCCCTAGTGGTGGCATTGGGTCCGTGTTCCAGTTGCCATCGTGACCAGGCGACGTGACGATGTCCTCCGCCGCTGCTCCGCCACTTCAGTATGCGTCAGTTCCATGTACTCGGCTATGGAGCAGTGCTTGCTCAAATCAAATCCCAGGCTGCTTCAGGGCCTCCAGCACCCACTCCATTGACTGGACCACTCCAACGCTTACCTCCACATCAGCTTGTGAACAGGCCATCCCTCGCTTCCGACAACCATTGCTTAGCCTCCATGCTTTGAGGTCTCTCCCACATCGATCCAGAGCGCCTCAAGGGCATGGGAGGTTACCCCCAGCCTGCTCACTAACTTCGATCTTTCCCCCCATCCGCCATCACTGCCAGCATCTTGAAGATCAGCTTATCCATCTTTGTATCTCTTGATCCATATTAAATCTCAGACCAATAATCAAGGAATCCTCTGCTCTTAATTTCCACGTCTCAGCTGCATCACCTCCTGAGATGAGGCTTTCCACTCCAGACCTCTTTCTTTTATAAATGTGGCTTCCCTTTGCTGTTGCAGATAGATCCCTCATCTGTGTTTCCTATGTCCCATAGTTCTGCTCTCACTCCCCCTCCCCACAGACAGAACGGTAGAGTTTCTTTGGTCCTTACTTTCACCCCTAAAGTTTCCGTATCTAACACATCATTCGCCAACATTTCCATCGCTTCCAACATGATCCCACCACCAGTCACATCTTCCCATTCCTACCTCTTTCCGCTTTCTGTGGAGTCCACTCCCTTCACTACTTCAGGTTCACTCATCCCTTCCCACCCAAACCACTGCCTCCCCAGATATTTTTTCCTGCAACTGCAGAAGATGTAACAGCTGTCCCAACACCTCCTCCCTCAGCTCCATTCAGAGCCCCCAGCAGGTGAGACAGAACTTCAAGTGCACTTCATCTAATCTAATTTGGTGATCCTGCTGTGGCCTCCTTTGCATTGGCATGAACCAGCATAGATTAGATGATGTTCTGCTGATCATTTGCGATCGGTCCACTAAGGATTACTGGATCTTTAACACCCTTCCCATATTAACCTTTCTGTCCTGGGTCTCCTCCATTGCCAGACTGAGGCCACATGCAAACTGGAGGAACAGCACTTCATGCGTAGCTTACAACCTAATGATATGAACATTGAATTCTCCAACTAACAACCCCCTTACTACTTTTCCTCCATCCTCTCTTCCTTTTTACACCTGGATGCACACCCGTTTCTCCCATTATTTTGACTCTCAATTCCTTCCCCCCCATCCCCTTCCACCTACATCCTTCCATCTGCCTACATAATTCACGCATCTTCTCTCTTTATCTTGCACCATTTTGCCTCCTATTCAACCCTGGCCTTTGTCCACCCATCTGATTATCAATTGTATCCACCTATCACTTGCCTGGATGTATTCCACCTTCACCTCTCTTCCAGCTTTCTTCCTCCCCCTCATTACAATCAGTCTGAAGAAGGGTTCTGTCCCAATTATCACCCGTGAATGTTCTACGGAGATGCTGCCTGATATGCTGAGTTACTCACCACTTTGTGTTTTTAAATCAAGACTATCCTTGTCATTCACACCTAGCCTTGCAATCCATCTATTTATAATATACATCAATTATTTAGATTGAGGGGATTCAAAGTAACATTAGAAAATTTGCAGATGCACAAAGCTGGGTGGCAGCGTGAACTGTGAGGAGGATGCTATGAGAATGCAGGATGACTTGGACAGGTTGGGTGAGTGGGCAGATGCATGGCAGATGCAGTTTAATGTGGATACATGTGAGGTTATCCACTTTGGTAGCAAAAACAGGAAGGCAGATTATTATCTAAATTGTGTCATGTTGGGAAAATAGGAAGTACAAAAATGTCTGGGGATCCTTGTTCATCAGTCAATGAAAGTAAGCATGCAGCTACAGCAGGCAGTGAAGAAAGCGAATGGCATGTTGGCCTTCATAACAAGAGGAGTTGAGTATAGGAGCAAAGAGGCCCTTCTGCAGTTGTTTAGGGCCCTAGTAAGACCACCTGGAGTATTGTGTGCAGTTTTGGTCCCCTAATTTGAGGAAGGACATTCTTGCTATTGAGGGATTCCAGCATATGCTTACATGGTTAATTCCAGGGATGGCGGGACTGTCATTTGCTGAGAGAATGGAGTGGCTGGGCTTGTATACTCTGGAGTTTAGAAGAATGAGAGGAGATCTTATTGAAACATATAAGTTTATTATGGGTTTAGACATGCTAGAGGCAAGAAACATGTTCCCGATGTTGGGGGAGTCCAGAACCAGGGGCCACGGTTTAAGAATAAGGGGTAAGCCAATTAGAATGGAGACGAGGAAACATTTTTTCACACAGAGAGTTGTGAGTGTGGAATTCTCTGCCTCAGAGGGCGGTGGAGGCCAGTTCTCTGGATACTTTCAAGAGAGAGCTGGATAGGACTCTTAAAGATAGCGGAGTCAGGGGATATGGGGAGAAGGCAGGAACAGGGTGCTGATTGGGGATGATCAGCCATGATCACATTGAATGGCAGTGCTGGCTCGAAGGGCCGAATGGCCTACTCCTGCACCTATTGCCTAGTGTCACCTGTCCCATCAACCTAATTATAAATAATGTTGTCTATAATCTCAGAAGTCTCTCAGGATCAAGGAGGACTTGTTTCCACTCTGGTCTTGTGGGTTGAGAAATGGCTAATGCTGCCAGTGTGGGATCTGTTGACTGTTCCACAGATAAGGCCAATGCTGATGGGTAGTCAGGTGAGCGGTTTGTTTCCTGGGTATTCACTGATGGAGTCATCAGCTCTCAGTGTCACCTGGAGTATTGTGTGCAATTCTGGTCTCCTAATTTGAGGAAGAACATTATTGCTATTGAGAGAGTGCAGTGTAGGTTCACCAGGTTAATTCCTGGGATGGCAGGACTGACATATGATGAAAGAATGGGTCGGTCGGGCTTGTATTCACTGGAATTTAGAAGGATGAGATGGAGTCTTACATGGAAACATATAACATTCTTAAGGGATTGAACAGGGTAGATGCATGAAAAAATTTCCCCATGTTGAGGGAGTCCAGTATCAGGGGTCACAGTTTATGAATAAGGGGTAGGCCATTTAGGACTGGGATGAGGAAAAACTCACCCAAAGAGTTGTAAATCTGTGGAATTCTCTTACACAGAAGGCAGTAGAGCCCAGTTCACTGTTTTTTTTTCAAGAGAGTTAGATTTATCTGTTAGGGATAAGGAAATCAAGGGATATGGGGAAAAAGCTGGAATGGGGTACTGATTTTGGATGATCAGCCATGATCTTATTGAATGGCGGTGCTGGCTCGAAGGGCCGAATGGCCTACTCCTTCACCTATTGTCTGTTTCTATGAGTGTTCTTCTTCTAAACTACCATTCAGGAACAGCTTCTTCCCTGCTGAGTGGTAAGTGCTAAAGGTGCAGGCGTTTTCATGTTCACAGTGATGATGTTATCAAACTACTGAACGCTCCTCCCATAAACCAGGGTGTAGTCACAATCTTCAAACCACCTCATTGTAGACCTGTACTGTTGTCATGTGTACTGAGGTTCAGTAGAAACCTTTGTTTTGCATGCTATCCAATCAAATCTGATAACACTACAATTAAGCCTAATGCAAACCCTGATAAATCCAGAATTAACTCAAACTGGTGATTCTGGAAGAAGAGTGTTATGTAGTAAATCAGATTATGAGGCCTTTTATTAATTCCAGCTGCTTCAGATTAAGTAAACCAGCCAACGTTACACCTTTTTCCTTTTTGTCTCTTTCTGCTCAGGTCGAATGCCACCCATACTTTACTCAGATCAAGTTAAAGGAATTTTGTGACCTCCATGGCATAGTCATTGTGGGATACAGCCCCCTGGGAACCTGCCGTGACCCTTCCTGGTAAGCAGAAGCATTGACTCTCTTCTCAACTTCTGTTGGAGCTACCGACAGGTTATCGAGGCAGTTCCATTGTACTTACCCCAGATTGTGTATGAAGCAGGACACAGAGTGTGCTGTCTGCCATTAGCTGCAATCTTGGTTAAGTTTGGATATCTTTACACAGTTCTGTATCCTACAATAGTTTGCTGTGATTCTGTGCTGTGATAGTCAGGTTATTGGTCCTACCCCATACGGTTGAACAGCAGCCAGTGGTGTTCAACCACAAGCCTCTCTCCAACCCAGCCACTTTACTGATTTCAGTGGCTAGGTGACTTTTCAGATCAAAACTCTTCTTCAAACTGATCATAGGGTGGGTGGAGGAAGGAGGAAGGACCAGTCTGTCAGTCTGTCTACTATCAGTCTGAAGGGTCACAAATCGAAACATCACCAATCCATTTTCTCCAGAGATGCTGCCTGTCCCACTAAGTTACTTTGTCTGTCTTTGGTACAAACCAGCATCTGCAGTTTATTTTTCTTACAGTCAGAAATACCCAGGTCCAGTTCCTGACCTGTGCTGAGTAGACCACAATCAAAGGTCTCTCACGAACATCCACAGGAGTTGAGGATACTTTCAAGAGAGAGCTAGATAGGGCTCTTAAAGATAGCGGAGTCAGGGGATACGGGGAGAAGGCAGGAATGGGATACTGATTGGGGATGATCAGCCATGATCACATTGAATGGCAGTGCTGGCTCGAAGGGCCGAATGGCCTACTCCTGCATCTATTGTCTTTCGTCCATTGAAAGCAAGAGGAGTAGACAACAATGGGTGATCACAGTCCTTTTTCCATTGTAGGGGAATTTAAAACAGAAAGGAATAGATTTAAGGTGTGAGGGGAAAGATTTAAAAGGAACCTCGGGTCAAATTTTCACACTGAGGTTGGTGGATGGATAGAACGAGCTGACAGGAAACTTGGAGGGGCACAATTATGATGTTAGAAGACATTACCAGCTCCCAATTTACATTTACACTTTCTCTGTGGCTGTAACACTGTAGTCTGTGCTCGGTTTCCTTTCTCCTTTTGCACAACCTATTACACTAATGCATGTTTACATTCTACTCGTGTATAGTATTTGCCTGGATAGTAAGCAAAACAAAGTTTTTCATTTATCTTCATACACATGACAATAATAAACCAATAGCAATAGATATTTAATCTTCTACTTGTATAGTGAAGGTTTAGACAAATATGGGCCAAACAGGCATGTGAGACGTCGAGTCAAGAGTTCTTAATTGTCACACAATGGGACGAGAACAATGACATTTTTACTTACTACAGCTTAACAAGCACAAGAACACAACAAATAAATATACAATAAAAAATAATTCAATAAATTATCAGTTACACTAGGTACCCAGACTAAAATAATTCAAGCTGAAGAATTTATGAAAAGTCCATAGTAGTATTTGCTGAGATGGGGCAGTGATCAGGGCTGGGCAGTATGGTTCAAGAGCCTGAAGGTTGATAGGAAAAAATATGTTCTTGAACCTGGGGATAACAGTTCTCCAGACTGTACCTTCTTCCTGATGTTAGCATCCCCAATGACAACTTGGTTGGCATGGACAAGTTGGGCCATGAGATAACGCGATGACTCATCGAGCCCTATCATTCTTCCCAGCACCAAGTCCCTGCTATTTTGGCTGTATCTACCTTTGTTCCCCTACTGCCCACTCACTGTTCAATGATCCCTCTTGGCAATTGCAAAAGTGGGTGTTCTCAGAATGGGGACCAGTTGGCTTGGTCAGCTGTTCAGTAGGTGTCCAGTCATTGCTCACTGAAACTGAATGGCAGTGAACTGAGATTGTAGACTCCGTCAAGTGCCCAGGAAAATGGGTATCTTTTGGGAAGGACTTAATAACATGATGCTTTTCTGTGTCGGCAGGGTGAACATTAAGATTCCCTCCTTGTTGGATGATCCAATCATAAACGCCATGGCAGCAAAGTACAAGAAAACAAGTGCTCAGGTGGCCCTGCGTTACCAGATTCAACGCAATATTGTTGTCATTCCAAAAAGTTTTAATCCTGGGCGCATCAAAGAGAATTTTGAGGTGAAGTTTTAATATTGAGATACAAATTAGTTTCAACAAGTTTCCTTGTCCACCCAATCTTCTATTCCTCTCTCCCTCCCCCACCCCGTGCCTTCTTAAAGTCTTTATTCTCCCTAACTATACCATGTTGCAATAAGCTTCATATTCTTGGTGTATAAGAACTTTGTCCAAAATGCCGAGTTAAATTTATTTCTGGCCCCTAGTTTTGGTCTCTGGATAGATACAAATGCTTCTGGCAGAACTATCTCCATGTTCACACTATCATTTGAGATTCGGGATCGTTTATTTGTCAAATCCACTGGATACAAACAGGAACAATGAAATTCTTATTTGCTGCAGCTTCATAGGGACATTTACATAGTTGTGCTGCAGCAAGCACAAATTTCATTGTTCTATCTGGGACATATGACAATAAAACAATCTTGACTAGATGCAACAGCAACAATAAATATATGATAAATTACTCGTTATTCAAAGTAAACTCTACCATGATAGTCCAAAAAACAAAGTGTGTAGAGCAACTATTGTAGTGCAAAATCTGTAATGGTTCGGTGCTGAGGGCGTGTTGAAGAGCCTGATAATTGATGGGAAGGAGTTATTCCTAAATATGGAGGTTTCTTTTCCTTCTTCCTGAAGGTAACAAAAAGAGAATGTAGATTCCTTTTAAGGTGGGGAGGTCGGTATCTGTGAAGGGCCAGTCAACATCAACCACTTTCTTCAATCTCCTAAAAATTCTGAGTCTTCAAGTTACCACTGTATGCCATGACTGAACCAGCGGACATGCTCTCCTCTGCACACTATAGTTCCATTCATTAAGTGAGACTAGGCTTTAAATGGATGAGAAGCAAGATCCACAGAAAAGTCGGTGTGAATACTATTCAGGCGAGAAATAATTTAACCTTCCTTAAATAAAAAAAAGTAAATTCATTTAATTTTCATCTTACTACTTTAAATTCTCTTCTCATATTTTAGATTTTTGACTTTTGCTTGACGGATGAAGAAATGAAAAGAATTTATGCACTCAACAAAAATGAACGATATGTGGAACTTTTAATGTAAGCCTCCTGTCTATTGAACCAGAGCTCACTGTTAAGATTTTCAACTTGAAACATCCAGCAGTTTGAGACTGGATAGGCTTTGTTTGTTTCTACTGGACCCCAACGGACTTGGGGGCTAACTTAATAGAGGCAGGTAAAATTACAAGACGACATTGGCATTTAAAATCTTTTGCTCATGGAGGGGGATGAGTAGCAAAAGAGGTTAAAGGTTTAAGGTGAGTGGCCAGAGGTTTAAGGGAAGCTGGGAAGTATTCACTTAGAGTGGTTGGAGTCTACAATGCACTGCCCGAGTGGTGGTGAAGACAGAGACTCTCACAACATTTAAGAAACATTGAGACAAGTACCTGATTGCCAAGGCATCAAAGGCCTAATGCAGTAAACAGAATTAATGTACAATGGACATGATGGGCTGCAGGGCTTGTTTCTGTGCAGTACTGAGTAACTGAATATGACTGAATAACTATTAATTAATTCACTGATATGACCCTTGTGCATACAGACCTCTCTGGTCTCATTTGATCCCAGTTCACGACTCATTCCTAACAATGTTTTCTGCTGACACAAGAGACTGTGATGCTGGAATATTGAGCAAAACACAACTCAATGGGTCAGGCACCATCTATGGAGGGAATAGACAGATAGTATTTTGTGTGGAGACCATTCTTCAGAAAAGAGAGAGGGAGAGGGAGAGAGAGAGAGAGAGATGAAATTTGAGATATGAATGTTGACTCCTCTAATTTCGAATTCCCTGGCCCTAAACGCCTTATCCTCACCATGGATGTCCAGTCTTTAGACACCTCCATCCCCCACTGGGAATGTTTTGGGGTCCTCTGCTTCTTTAGGGAACAATTTCCCTCCAAAAATATTCTGGCAAAACCTGCTCTGACCCTCAACAATTTATCTTTCAATTCCTCTGAAAATTAAAGATGCAGCCATTGGAACTTGCATGGGCCACAGCTTTGCCTGGTCTTTACAATGGCTAAGTGGCACAATCCTTGTTTCAATCCTACTTTCCCCAATTTTTTCTCTGCAACATCAATATCTGTACTCGTGTGGATCTCAATTCTATCACCTTTCTTATCAACTTTCATCCTGCCCTCAAATTTACAGACCATTTATTTCCCATTTCTTCACCTATTTGTCTCAATCTGAAGGGACGAACCATCTAATATGTACAGTACGATTAACTCTCTAATTCCCATAGCTATCTCCACTACACCTCCTTCCACCGTGTCTCCTGCAAGGACCATCCCATTTCTCTCAGTCCATCTCCAGTGTACATGTAATTTAGATGAGGCCCTTTCATTCCAGGACATCTGAAATGTCTTCCTTTTTCAGGAACTGTGGTCGCCCCTCTACTGTAGTTCATGACGCCATCACTCAAATTTTCTCCACATCTGCTCTCACCCTTCACCCTCTCCCCTCCTCAGACGGAGTAAAGAAAGAGTTCCCCTGGTCCTCACCTTTGACCTGACTTGTCCAATTCCATCACACCATCCTTTGCCATTTCCACCAGAAACAGGATCCCTCCACATGTCACATCTTCCCCTCCCCTGCTTTCTGTTATCTGCAGGGAATTATCTTCTGCGGCTCCCTTATCTACTCATTCCTTCCTACCTAACCTTCTCTATCTACTTACATTTCCCCCTGCAACCGTAGGACGTGCAACACTTGTCCCTGCACCTCATCCCTCACTTCCATCCAGAAATCTAAACAACCCTTTTACATGTAGCAGATTCACCCACATCACCATCAAATTGGTCTATTGCATTTGGTGATGGCGATATGACCTCCTCAAATGGCGAGGCTAAGTGTAGGCCAATTGACTGCAGAGATTCTGTGCTTTGTTTACAATAACTATCTCAAGCATGAGGTTGCATGTCATTTCAATTCTCCTTCCCATTCTCACACCAATTTGTCTGGCATTGGCCTTCCCCACTGCCACAGTAAAGTCAAAAGCAAACAGAAGAATAGTGTCTCATATTCCACACGGGTAGCCTGTAGCCCAATAGAATGAACATTGAATTTCCCGTTTCAGATAACCCATTGCCCCTATGTTCTTTTGGTCACTGCCACCAATCCATCCATAGTCTATCCCTCTCTCTTTGATCACATCTATCCCAATACCTCAGCTCCCCCCCCCCCCCCCCACCCACCCCCATCCCCCAGATCACTCTCTCCCACCTGGTTCCAACTGCCCATCATCCGGACACCTGTCCATCTGAGCTCATTCTCCCATGATACAGCTTTCCTACCCCTTTACCCCACTTGATTCTATCTACCCATTGTGGAACCAGATAAGGTAGGGATATATTTTCCCTCTCTCCCCCACATGGTTCCATCTGCCCACCATTCCTCTCCTCATCTGAATCCATCCATCACCAGCAGCTCTCACTCTTTGTACCGGCCATCATCATCGCTCTGCCCTCTTGGTCCTGAAGCAGTCTCGACCCAAAACGTCGACCACCCTTTTGCTTCCAATTTTGCCCAACTAGCTGAATTGATACAGCAGCTTATTTCTCGATCCAGATTCCAGTGTTTGTTGTCTCTTGTGCCACCAACTAAAACAGAAAATGTGGAAATAATCACCAGCGTCTGTAGAGAGAAACCAGTTGGTCAGCATTTTGTTGCCTTGCCTTATGCTTCTACCCTTTGCTCTCTTGTAGGTGGAGAGACCACCCAGAATATCCCTTCGATGATGAATACTAGACCAGAGTCCAGTGTCCAGCGAAGGAGGTGCATGAATGCACAATTAAAGCTGGTCCTGAATGGAGGAATGTGGACTTAATCTGTCTATGCAAACCGAAACATACTTTCAAGTCCAATCCATGCAAATAAAAAAGGAAATGTTACACGTTTGTCGTGCTTGATCACATCTCCCAGAGTGCTTGACGGATTCAGAAATAATTTGAGGCCACAATCATTTAGTCCTTTCACATCAGAATTAACTGAATTAAAACAATAATAAGTGTTAGCTGGTGCCAAAAGATGCAAATTATTATTTTTTTTAATGCAGTTTTTTTTTACTAAATTTGCATATGATTTCAAGGTAAACTCCGTCAGAAGTTTCTTCCAATTTGCAATGCATCAAAAAACTGGATGTTACAATGGTCGTTCAATGGCCATAATTTGGGATACAGGATGGCTTATTGATCACAACCCCCACACCCACTTCAGAGCTGCTGCAGAATTTTCAGGCAGAAGTTTTGTTTTAAGTTCCAAATGTGAGCAAAGTCTCAAATGTAGAATACTGTTTAGGCATTTGGCATTTTACATTGCTCAAACAAGGCAAAATGCTCTTTATTGTTAGGATACCGGTTTCTACTATTATTTTTAAAGTGAGTTTAAGGACAATATATTGATCGTGAGACATGAAGCAATAGCAGGAACGACTTTTCATAAAAATCAGTTGTTAAAACACAGCACAATCAATATAATTAGAGAGAGTTCAACAACACACTTGGAACTATTTGGTTAGTGGAACCTTCAAATATAAATACAGATGGAAGGTCAGAATTGTAACATCCACAGGTTTTGAATCAAACACTCATGGTGACCCATGCCAGCGTTTCAGTTCTGATGGGCCATAGTTTTACGGTTTGTGTGCCAGTAGCGTAGTCAACTTTATTCTTCCGTCCATTGATGCTGTCAGGCATGTTCCACAATCCATTGCAGTACACCAGTCAACAGTGACTACAGGAGCTCGATGACCTCCCAGCGATAGGCAGGGCTCCATGGCTCGTTCTGTGTTGGTCAGCTGGAAGGTAGAAAGTTCATCGGAATCAATAAGTACAAACCAGAATGGCACCTGCTCTTCACTTCTTCTGCCCCTTTACTCTATGCCTTTTTAAAAAAAATATCCCCAGGTCCAGCATGCTTTCACAAACCCACTTAGTCAAACTGCCCTGCTGCTTTCAGTGAACCTTGTGTACAAAGAGAAAGGTGAAGTAGATTGGGTTGAATTCCTACAGGATGTGCAGGAACAACAACTATTTTGGCTTTGGTCCTAAATATTTGTTGTTTTGGACAGTGATATAATTGTAAATTAAAATCCGACTCCCTGCCTCTCAAGCTATTTGGAGACACAAAAAGCTGGAGTAACTCAGCGGGACAGGTTGCATCTCTGGAGAAAAGGAATAGAATACGTTTCAGGTCGAGATACTTCTTTAGACTGGGTGTCAGGGAAGAGGGAAACTAGAGGTATGGAAAGGTACAGAACTTTTGTACCTTTCTGGTCTGTACTTTTTCATACGCCGAGTTGAACTGTCTAATAAGTTGAACTGATTTCTGAGAGTGCCACTTCTTTTTGAAGAGTTCTAACTTCCACTCTTTATCTGAGGAACCACCTCGCCCTGAAGAGCCAAGCTCCAATTTTAAGGCACAACCTGCTTGTGCCGTCCTCACTTACTGGAAGAAATATTTCCTTTTTACATGCTCTATCAAATTATCCTGGCACTTTAGCTGCCCAAATTGATCTGCCACTGATGAGAATATAGTTTCCACATTCATAATTCCCATACTTTAACCCTTTCAGATTTACAGCAATTCGGCCCAATCTGCACCTCCCAAATCTTTCCGAGGCCAGCTGCTCAGAAATAAACGCACAGCTCTGAAGTGTTCACCAAACATGTTAATTTAAACATTTAATTAGGGATGATAATGAAATAAATTTGAATTAAAGTCCAGAATAGACAACACTCACTAGTAACAACCATGGCAGAGGGATGCCAGAATTTGAGTTTGTGTGCCCGAGAATTCTTTGCTGAAATTGTGCATGTAAGTAAAATGTACTGGGCAATGGGGTGGAAGATTGCAACCTTCACGTGGTCCGCCCTGTTTCGACTAATGCAATCAACTCGATGTGCACAAATGGAAGATCAAATAGAACAAGTTGTCCAACAACTTTAGGCTGTGCACGCCACACGAAAGAAGAAGAAGACTGGGCAATGCTCAGACGGTAACGCTCCACTGGTGAATAGTCCGTGACTCTCATCACCTGATGTACAAAAGGTGAAGTGCCAGTAGTACTTTTTTTTAGGATAAACAATTTTTATCACGAGGAAGGAAATAGAAGGTGAGAGAAACCAAAGGTCTCTCATTATTAATAAGTACGGTGCACGTCTTACCTTGTGAATGATTCCACCCGTGGATGAGCAAGTGAGCACACAGTGTCCCTCAGAGTCAAAGGCAAACAGTCTTCCATGTGGCACCTGTACTTGCTTGTACCCACTGTATCCAGACAGCACAAATGGACCGATTGCATCCGACTGCACCGCACACTCAGAAACCTTCACTCCGCTCTTATGAATATTCCACTGAATGAACTGTGTTGGCCAGAGAATCAACATAAAATAAATCAGACAGAACCATTAAATAATTGCAAACATCCTTTACTTGTTTTAGTGGAGATGAGGAGTCACACAAACATGTTGGCACACAGACTCACTAAGACAGACAAGCCTAAAAATTGTTCTGTTCTGATGGAAGAACATTAACATAGAATGGCACACTATTACTATTTTAGAAGCCACCAGGCTGGTTGAAATGCCCTCAATGCATCTATCATTAAAAAAGCACATTGGAAAGCACTGATGAGCTGTGCATGGTTAATAAACTTAAGTATGTTCTACTTAAATATCTTATAGCCATAGTGTATCGCAGCAAACTCAGAAGCTGTTCAGCAAGGCACCAGGGTTGTATTATTGTTTAAAGAAACAATCACAAATGTTGAAGAGATGATATAATGGATGGGCATCATTTGCATAGACCAAAGTAAAGAATCAAAACGGGGGCAATAACACATTTGGGTGTATGAAAGACCAATGGAGGAGGAAAAATGAGGGCAGTGACAGGTAATTTATTTTATCCAAATATATATATTTAATATAAAGGCACACATTCAAAATTCCTTTCAGGAAAAATATTTTAAGTGCATGTGTAGCACGCCCAACAAGTGGGGTCACAAGACTCGATTGAGCTTTTGGCAATGAAACTGATTATCAGTGGAACAGTACTTTTATAGTAGTGATCATAATTTAGTTAAATTTAGGAATGTTATGGAAAAGGACAAGATTAAAAAATAATTGTTCTAAATTGGGATACAGTCTACTTTATTAGTTTCAAGAATAATTTTAATAAATCAGCCTCAAAGCAATTGAAGCATTTAATATATTCCCATAGAGCCACTGTGAAAATGTCAATCTACAGCTCCTTGATAACTGTGTACAGCAAGATAAGATAAGGCAAATAGGAGCTTATGTTAGACGCTAATAGCTTAAATATAGCAGGCAGCCGAGAAGAGTACAGACTGTGCAGAACAGAAATTAAAAGCGCAATTAGGAGAGGAAAAAGACAACATATAAAAACAGGCACGTAAAATCTAAAGACATATTATACACACTAATCGTCCGAGTTATTATTCACGGGTACACATAACAGCCATGTAATGCTCAGATCATTGGTAAAAACAGCACGTTCCCTGAGAGTCCACTCCTTTGGCATCTGGGGGTGAATCACGTTTACCATGACAAGGATCACATTTATCACCTTGTGTGGGTAAGCAGTCAAGTTAGAAGAGTCCCAACCTGAAATGTTGCCTATCCATGTTCTCCAGAGATGCCGCCTGACACACTGAGTTACTCAAGCACTTTGTGACTGTATTCTTGGAGAGGCTGACCACCTCATTTCTGTCTTTATATCATTGCCAGCAGTTGGTTGGATTGTTTAAAAGGTAAAGATTAACTGCATAACTGAAGACCAGGTTAACTTCAATGGTAGACATATCAATAAAACTAATTATATGAGGACACCCTAAACTATTGGTTCCCAATGTGGGGCGTACGCCCCACAGGGGGGCAATTTGATTTTCAAGGGGGGCAATTGAGCGCGAAGTCTGGATCCAAATTTTCGATTTTTATTTTTTTGGATTTTCTATCAGGTAAACATATGTAGTTTATGTTTCAGATGTTATTTTGAGTAACTAATTTTTTTTGGGTAAAAAAGGTCTTTATTGTGTAGTTATTACATAATCACCACAGTTCTTTTGAAGCTTGTTTAAACCAAGGTATTGGCGTTTTAAGCTTCTTCAGCTGAAACGGAGTTCACTTTTTAAATAAGAATTATATATCACCACATGGGGGGGGGGGGGGGGGGCATCAGGATTTTAGAGGTGATTAGGTGGGGCATGGCCAAAAAAAGGTTGGGAACCACTGCCATAAACCTTCACTTAAAAAGGGACAAATTAATCATACAGTTATTATGAATTTGTAAAGGGAGAGTGATGTTGCATCACCGTGACTGAATTTTTAGAAGAGATTACAAAGAAGAGAGCAATGAGAGAAATGTGTTTAATGTAGTACATGTTGATTTTTAGCAAGGGGTTAGGCAAGGTCTCATATCACAGAATAGTCAAAACAGTAAAGTTCAAAGGATCAAATGATAATGGAGAGTAAACAATTGGTTCCGTGGCAAGAAGCAAAGTGCAAGTATTTTTGCAACTACAAGGCTATTACCAGTGGAACTCCACAAGGCTAAATACTCAGCATTAAACTAAAAGAGAAGGCATATAATATTGCACGGTTTAGCGAAAAGATAGAGGATTGGGTAGGTTTAAAAACCTACTGTAGGCAAAGCAATAAAGGAAGAAAAGATGACCAATAATATAAAAGAGGATACCAACATTTTCTTCAGGTATATAAAGAGTAAAAGAAAGGCAAGAGTGGACATTGTACTGCTGGAAAATGAAATTGGAGAAGTAGTAATGGGGAAGAAAGAAATGGCGGAAAATTGAACACTTTTTTGCGTCAGTCCTTACTGCGAAAGACATCAGCAACATGCCAGAAATTCAAGAGAGTCGGGGCAGAAGTTAGTGGAGTTGCCATTACTAAGGAGAAGGTGCTTGGGAAGCTGAAAGGTCTGAAGGTGGATAAGTCACCCGGACCAGACAAACTGCACCCCAGGGTTCTGAAAGAGGTAGCTTTAGAGATTGAGGAGGCATTAGTAGTGATCTTTCTAAAATCACAAGTCAGAAGTAGTCCCCGAGGACTGGAAAATTTCAAATATTATTCCACTGTTCAAAAAGGGAGCGAGGTAAAGGAGGAGAAAATATAGCCTGACTCCAGTGGTTGGTAAGATTTTAAAAAAACATTATTAAGGATAAGGTTTCTGAGTACTTAGAAGCACATGTTAAAATAGGCTGAAGTTTGCATGGTTTTGTGAGCGGGAGATCTTGCCTGACAAATCAGTTGGAATTCTTTGAGCAGGTAAATAGCAGTAAATAGTCAGTGGATGTTGTTTACTTGGATTTTCAGAATGCCTTTGATAAAGTGCTGCACATGAGGCTGCCAGATAAGATGAAAGCCCATGGTATCAGAGGGAAGATAATAGCATGGATAGAAGATTATTGCCATTGGTTGAATGGCAGAAGGCAAAGAAGGGGAATAAAGGGGACTTTCTCTGGTTGGCTGCCAGTGACTAGTGGTGTTCCACAGGGGTCGGTGTTAGTTACGCTTCTTTTCATATTGTATATTAATAATTTGGATAATGGAATTGATGGCTGGTGGCTAAGTCTGCCCTTGTAACGAAGATAAGTAGAGTGGAAGGTAGTGTAGAGGAATCAGAAAGACTGCAGAAGGACTTGAACAGGTTGGGAGAGTGGGCAAAGAAGTGGATGATGAAATACAACTTAGCAAGCAGGTTCAGAAATTGTAGGTGCAAAGGGATTTGGGAGTGCTGATGTAGGATTTGATTAATTTGCAGATCCAATTGGTAGTAAGGAAGGCAAAATAATGTTAGCATTCATTTTGCAAAGACTAGAATATAACAGGAGGGATGTAATAAGGCACAAGGTCAGACTGCATTTGGAGTACTGTGAGCAGTTTTGAGCCCCATATCTGAGCAGGGATGGGTTGACATTGGAAGGGATCCCGAGGAGGTTTTTGACAATGATTCCAGGAATGATTGGGTTAACATATTATGAGCGTTTAACAACTCTGGGTCTCTACTCACTGGAATTTAGAAGGGTGAGGAAGATCTCATTGAAACATTCCGAATAACAAATGGCCTGCATAGAGTGGATGTAGAGAGGATGTTTCCACTAGTGGAAGTGTCTAGGACAACAAGGCACAGCCTCAGAATAAAAGAAAGGAGATGAGGTAGAATTTTTGTATCCAGAGGGTGGTGAATCTGTGGAATACTTCCGCAGACAGCTGTGGAGGCAGTCTTTGGATATTTTTAAAGCAGATTGTCAGGTTCTTAAGGGTATTAAAGATTTCGGGGAGAAGGCAGGAAAATTGGGTTGAAAAAGATAGATCTGCCGTGATTGAATGAGAGAGTAGATTTGATGGGCCAAATCGCCCAATTCTGTTATGACTCATGAACAACATATTGTGTAAAAATATTTATACAAATCACCCGACTTATTACTCTACAACAAGCTGGCATTAGTGACAATGTTTAATTGACTGTGTTATAGTTTAGGCCCTCAATTTCATGAATGAATGAATGGATGAATAAGTGATTGAGTGAGTGAGTGAGTGAACGAATGAATGAATTTATTCACATTATAAATGGGTGCAATTAAATTAATTAAGATCCATACAGATATATTTTCATGCTAGCCTGAAACAAATATTTATATTTATATAAATATTTTTACACAATATGTGAAAGTTTCATGTAGTTTGGTGACTTGGGTCACGAAATCCTATTTCTAGACACATTTTTGATGCTCGGCCCACAGCCTAATGTGATTTTTTTTCTATTACAAATCTCAAATTGTGTAGTACAGAGGAATAAATAAATGATGGGTTCGTTCTCTGAAACATTATGGAGGGCACTGTATCTCCATGTGCAAAAAGCAAATTGCTTGAGGAACTCTGCACGCCAGGCAGCATTTGTGGAGGGAAATGGACAAACAACATTACGGGTCGGGATCAATCTTCAAACTCGTGTATCTGTGTTGAGTTTGAAGACGTGAAACATAATTTGTCCATTTTCTTCCAAAGATGCAGCCCGACCCACGGAGGTTTGTCGCTCAAGAATCCAGCATCTACAGTCTCGGTTGATACTGAGGAATGTTCAAATCCTTCAGACCAATCACATTTTTCATCAAGCACTATCTAAGGCAAGAGCAAAGGGGAACAGCAGTTTAACAGGTTTTCTGTGTCACAGCACTTTTTGAGAAAACATATTTCGAGACCATACTTTTAACTACCTCTGAAAGTAAGTTACTTGCACTACCATCTCTCCAACAGAACCATTTGTTCAAATGGCCCAAGTTCTGTGTTTAACAATAGTTCCATTACCTTCCCATCTTCACCAATGCTGTAAACAGAGTTTTCATCATAGCTGAATTCCACGGAATAAACCTCACCAGAATGTGCTTGCCAGCTCATAGCACAGTCGTACCGCTGCATGTCTGAAACATACAAACAGACACATTCACAATTCTCACGAACAGCCATTTACTGGAAACGATGAATCCAATTCTCTCTCCATAAATACTGCTTTACCCAATTTTCTGTTTAGATCAGCTGGAGGCAACACAAAATTTAAAACATAAGTCTGTTTTTCAAAAGCCTGACTCCCTCCCCTAAACTTCAGGAATGAGAAGCTTTTGAATTACAAAGCCCAGTTTGATTCTGGTCTGCACTGAATGAATTCCAGGTTGTGTTGCTGCAACTGGTTTTAGGAGAAATGCATCTGGTGCAAGCAGGCTCTGTACTGATCATCATCATTTAGTGCTGACTGAAACACAGATCGGTAACCAGTTCACAAGAGGTCAAACAATGTTCACAAAATTGAACCCTGGCAGCCCATCATATAGTTGAAGGGCAGAGGGCTAGGTATGCAGATATTTTGTCTTCCGTAGTATTATCAAATCTAACCAACAGTAGAATCAAGTAACAGAAACAAAACATATGCGAAGCAAAACATAACGAAGCATTCAAACAACCTCTGTTGTTTGTGATAAAAAGACTTGGAAATGTAGAATGGTTGGTGAGTCAGTTTGCAGACAACAGCAAAATTGGTGAAGTTGCAGACAGCAAGGAAGGCTGTCAAATGATACAGCAGAATTTGATAATCATAGATATGTGCAGTAGAAATGGCAGATGGTAAGAGCAAAGTGTTGGTAAGTGGCAAGTATGCAGTTAATGGCAAAACCCTTGACAGTATTGATGTACAAAGCGATCTTGGAATCCAAGTCCATTGAAAGTGGCAACATAGGTAGATAGCGCAGTAAAGGAAGTGTATGGAATGCTTGCCCTCATCAATTAGGATACTGAGTGCAAGAGTCGGGAGTTCGTGTTGCAGCTTTATAAAACTTTGATTTGGCCACATTTGGAGTATTGGGTGGAGTTCTGGTCGTCCCATTGCAGCAAGGATGTTGCGACTTTGGAGAGGGTGCAGAAGAGGTTTATCTGAATACTGTCTGGATCTTACGATATTAACTAGAAGAGAGGTTGGGCAAACTGAGATTGTTTCGATTGGAAAACTTGGAAACATCAGATGTTGAGGGGGGAACTGAGAGGTATATTAATTATTTAGAGTCAGAATTATTTAGGGTTAGAGTCAGAACAATTATTGACTGGGTTGGATTATCAAAGATTAGAGTATAGCTTTAAGGTCAGAGGGGAGGTTTAAAGGAAATGTGCAGGGCAAGTTTCTTTTTACTCAAAAAGCAGTGAGTGCCTGGAACATACCCCAAGGGATGATAGGAGAAACAGATATAACTATGGCATTTAAAACGCTTTTGGATAAGCACATGGAAATGCAGAGAATGGAGGGGTATGCAGACAGTAACTTGGCATTATATTTGGTATGACATTGTGGGCTGAAGCGCATGTCCCGATGCTGTACTGTTCTATGTTTTATGAAAGAAGCATTCAAAGTCTCATCCTGCAGCAAGGTCAACCTTACCAAAGAGTCGGATGATGCCATCAGCAGCTCCAGACACCAGCAGATTTCCGTTATGACTGAAAGCTGTACAGTTAATAGCAATTGGCTCAGGATCTAAGGAAAACTGGTGCTGCAGGAAACAAGATAATCTGTTTGAAACATTAAGTCCTCAGTTGTTTGAAGATACAAACTGGCAACTTTCATTATAAGACAGCAATACTACTGATCATAATTTAATTCCCAATACAGCTCGTACTTAAGCTGGACCCAAAAGTTATTCCCCTGATCAAGTGGAGTAACTGACAACATAACCTCCCAATTAGGATAAGAGTTTCATGGAGGTTTTGGTTGCAAAGGGAAAGATGGAAAAGTGTGGAAATAAACCAAAATATTCTGGGTGAGAAGGCTAATCTGAACAAGCATTATTCAGAACTAGCACCCATTCAATATCAGTCATATATTTGTACAAATGCATCTATTTTCCAAACGTAGGCCAAGTTCAACCTGGCTATAAACAAAGTAACAGGATTAGGTTCTAAGTATTCCAGAATACAAGGTTTACAGGAAAAATGGGAAGGTGGGGAAATGGCAGCATTGCCAATATTGATTCACAGTAGTGCTGGAGAGAAGAGATATCCTGGAATGATCAAGGACAAAATCTGTTTCCAATTAAGAAACAATGCTTTCACACCCTAGGTTGCTGACTGGTGGAACGGATGGTTAAGAGCAGATTTCCAGGGAAATTGCAGATGTGTAAGAATTGCAGATACATGCATTAAGTTATCCATGTTGATAGTAATGACATAAGAGGCAACGAAGAGGAGAGTTTCTGAAGTCTGCTCCTGATCTGTACATTTCTGTCCAAGGAAGGTGACTTTAATTCTGGGGAATAAACTAGGCCAGGCGGAGCTAGCATCAGAGGGAGAATGCTTAGGAAATATCAATCATAATATCACAAGGTTTAGAATAGCTATAAAAAGGCAGATCACTGCAAGATGTAATGATATAAAATGATGAGTGGGTTGACGACAGAAATAAAGCTGATATTGTATATTTGGACCTCCAAAAGGCAATTAAAGCCATAGATGTTATGGAGACCGAAAGGATATTTTACAGATTGGAAGAAATGATACCCTCAAGTTAACCTGATGCATGTACCGATACCATTACCTCCGTTAGTATATATTAATGATTTGGACTTGAATGTATTGGGCATAAATTTACAGCGATTGTTTAGTTGAATGCTTACACTCAATCCGCCTTGGCCGACACGATCTCCCGGCTTCCAAACATTGATGAATCCTACCCCTGGTAAGTTCCCACTCCCATACTGACTTTTCTATCCTGGGCATCCTCCACTGCCAGAATGAGGCCACACACAAATTAGAGGAACAGCACCTCACATTTCCCTTGGGCAGCTTACAACCCAGCTGTATGAACGCCGATTTCTCTAATTTTAAATAACCCCTGCCGTCCCTCTCTCCCCCCCCACTGGTCGTCCTACTAGTTCCACTGTTCGCATCCTTGTATCCCTCTGTTATCACCTCTTCCCCAGCCAACAATGGGCCATTATGCACTCATCTTTTCCTTGGTCGTCTGTTACCAGTCCTGCTTTGTTCTGGCCTTTTCCTGCCTCAAGTTCCCTCCCCCAACTTTCAGTCTGAAGTAGGGTCGTGACCCGAAACGTCACCCATCGTTTATCTCCAGAGACCAGCTGGGATACTCCAGCACTTTGCGTTTATCATCGCACTTAGTTCCGCCATCTCTGCTGGCAGATTACCTGTTGCTTCATGGTCTTTGTGTCCCACAGCAGAAGATTGCCTGGAACTAGGTTCACGCCCTTCTCTCCAATATCAGGTACAGTTGCTAGTTTGATGCTTGGAGCAGCAGAGGAACAAACAAATGAGGTGCCATCTGGACTGCAAGCTAGAGACAAGATACTGTTGACAAAAACAATATTAAACAATATTAATAATATTAAAAGTTAAAGGTAGAACACCCCATACCAACTTTACACAGGTTGGAATACCACCTACTATAAATTCTGCTTTGCAGTAAGTATAGATTAACAACTGAACCATCAACTCCCTCTGCTCTTCCATGTGTCCTCAACACTTGTTGGATACAGAACAACAAAGTTTGTTTACTATCTTGTTCCTAATCTTGTTGTCAGACTATTGAACCTTGTGTTATTCTTGCCTCAGTAGTAGCACGTTTGGGCTCAGAAGGCCATTGATTCAAGCTACAAGAAGCAGAAATCCAGGTCCAGCACTGCAATGCTAAGCAAATGGTATGCTCGGGTGATGCTCCAGTACAGTGCTGAGAGAGTTGTACATTGTTGAAGGTAGAGCTCTTTGGAAAATACATTGATACCAGAGCCCAAGTGTATGTTCAGGCAGATGTAAATGATACCATGAATTCCTGGAGATATTTTCTGTGTAAATAGTGCAGGAGTGAGAAACTTCCCATTGGCAGAAGGGCCAGGAAGTAGATGATACAAAATGAAAGTGATTCTCAAAAAGGATAATTTAAAAAAGGGTTTTATTAAACATCAGAAGTGATCTGGGACATGGTTGACAGAAAATGAGCATTAATAGTAATTGAGGGTTTTGGTCAAGGGGAAGAAACACATAATTAAACAAGTTTATAACAAATGAACTTGAGATACAACAAGTGGTGTGGAGGGGTTAGTTGTTGTGGTGAGATCTGATTTATATGAACAGGTAAAATATGTTTTTTTGCAGAGGAGAAGAAATACAAACAAATTGAGCATTTTTTCTGTTTCTTTTCTGTACACAAGGACGTCTCATGCACACTGCCTCTCAAACTTACCGGGGGTAGGATTCATCAATTGTTAGCTCATACAGACTCTTCTTAGCATCAGTATCGTAAAGACGGACTGTCCCAACTCCGCTGCCAAGCAACAGCTGCAGGAAAAAAATGCTGCTATTTACAATACATACTGTGTTACGTCTTGAGGAAGATAATTTGTTCCTTTACAGTGACCATTGTACACTTCATTCTTGAAATTATACTATGCATAGATTAAATGCAACAAATGATCATCAAAGCCCCTGCAAGTCCAATATAAAAAAACTGGCACTGCTCTTGTGGAAGTGGAGAGGATGGGACCAAATGTTTAAGGCAGAGATGAGCTTTTTTTAAGTCTTTCAGAGGGTCGCAAGTCATTAGAATGTATATCGTCCCTAAAGTGTGGTGAAAGCAGAGCTTTTTAAAAAAAAATTTATTATAAGGCTGAGCTACCCAGATATTTGATAAGCAAGGCAAAGCTGGGTGGGAATGCGGAGTTGAAGTTATAATCAGATGGCTCGTGATCTTATTGAATGACAAAGCATGTTCAAGTGGCAGAGTGGCCTACTGGTGTAATGTAGATTCAGTCGGTCACAATCCAACAGTAAAGATGATCTAAAGTCAGATAACTAAACCAATTCTTCTGAAAGAGATTTTGGATTGCAATGAACTGGTGACTTATCTTCAGAGACAAGCCTCACCTTGAGGTACAACTGGTATAAAATATTTCAACGATAAATCATTAAACATTAATTTACAAAATTTTGACTAAAGGACCTCATGGTCCTTCATTTTTGCAGAATGAGGAGACAGAAGGGGCCTGGGAACATCTGCACATGTGCAGTGCCCTCCATAATGTTTGGGACAAAGACTCATAATTTATTTATTTGCCTCTGTACTCCACAATTTGAGATTTGTGATAGAAAAAAATAACATGTGGTTAAAGTGCACATTGTCAGATTTTATTAATGGCAATTTGTATATATTTTGGTTTCACCATGTAGAAATTACAGCTGTGTTTATACATAGTCCCCCCATTTCAGGGCACAATAATGTTTGAGAAGCATGGCTTCACAAGCATTTGTAATTGCTCAGGTGTGTTTAATTGACTGCTTAATGCAGGTATAAGCTCTCAGCACCTAGTCTTTCCTCCAGTCTTTCCAACACCTTTGGAAACTTTCATTGCTGTTCATCAGCATGAGGACCAAAGTTGTGCCAATGAAAGTCAAATAAGCTTACTAATCGCAAAGGGACTGGCAGGCCAAGGAAGACCTCCACAGCTGATGACCGAAGAATTCTCTCTATAATAAAGAAAAATCCCCAAACACCTGACCAACAGATCAGAAACACTATTCGGGAGTCAGGTGTGGATTTGTCAATGACCACTGTCCGCAGAAGACCTCATGAACAGAAATACAGAGGCTACACTGCAAGATGCTAACCACTGGTTAGCCGCAAAAATAGGATGGCCAGGTTAGTTTGCCAAGAAGTATTTAAAAGAGCAACTACAGTTCTGGAAAAAGGACGTGGACAGATGAGACGAAGATTAACTTATATCTGAGTGATGGCAAGAGCAAAGTATGGAGTAGAGAGGCAATTGCCCAAGATCCAAAGCTTACCACCTCATCTGTGAAACACGGTGGTGGGGGTGTTATAGCCTGGGCATGTATGGCTGCTGAAGGTTACTTATCTCCATTGATGATACAACTGCTGATGGTAGTAGCATAATGAATTCTGAAGTGTATAGACACATTCTATCTGCTCAAGTTCAAACAAATGCGTCAAAATTCATTGGCCAGTGGTTCATTCTACAGCAAGACAATGATCCCAAACATACTGCTAAAGCAACAAAGGAGTTTTTCAAAGCTAAAAAATTGACTTGGCCACTCAAGAATGACAATCACCGGATTTGAGCATGCTTTTTATATGCTGAAGGGAAAACTGAAGGGGACTAGCCCCAAGAACAAGCATGGCTGCAATACAGGCCTAGTAGAGCATCACCAGAGAAGACACCCAGCAACTGGTGATGTCCTGACTGATGAATCGAAGACTTCAAGCAGTCATTGCATGCAAATGATATGCAACAAAATACTAAACACGACTGCTTTCATTTACATGACATTGCTGTGTCCCAAACATTATGGTGCCCTGATATGGGGGGGGACCATACATAAATAGAGCTGTAATTTCTACATGGTGAAACCAAAACCACATGTGATTTTCTTCTATTACAAATCTCAAATTGTGGAGTACAGGGGCACATAAATAAATGATGGGTCTTTGTCCCAAACATTATGGAGGGCTGTATGTGTGCAAAATGTTCATCGCCACAGAGCACAATATAGCTCTGTCAACTCTAGCTACTGATCACAAAAGCAGCTGGCAAAATGTAGTGACTTAAAATATTCCACATGAAAGAACCCAGAAGGGTTCACCTTGACCCTTAATGCTGGTGCTCCTCGGTATTGCATGCCGAGATCTCTGCTTTACTCCCTGTACACAAATGACTGATCAATTACAGCACCAACCCAATCATGAAGACCACCGATGATACCACTGTTGTCAGCCAGATCAACAATAATGAGATGAGTACAGGAAAAAAAAAAGGCTCAAAGGGCCAAATGGCCTCCTCCTGCACTTATTTTCTATGTTTTCTAACCTCATGCCACAATGTCAGAACAACCACCGAGCTCTTAATGTCAACAAGATGAATGAGTGGGTTGATGACCCAAGGAAATTGTACATGCGGATGAACAGAATCCCGACTTCATCCATTACTGACTTCTGCTGAATGTCCACAATTAGCACATCAATTGGTTTGCCCTCATCCATCTAGTTAAATCTCAAACAATTCCATCAATATGTCAAACTTGATCCCCCTTTCATAAGTTCATGCTAACTCGGCCTAGGCCTATCAATATTTTCCTAGGGCTCTGATGCCACTTGCTTAATTAATTCTATTAATTCTAGCATTTTCTCTCTACTAATGTCAGATACAGACAGGATAACCAAAAACAGAGCACCCTGAAGGCAAACAAGGCAGGTAATGGTAACATTTTAAAAAGTGGGTGAATAAATGTGGGTGGCAAAGTGGTAGAGTTGTTGCTTTATAGTGCCAGAGACCTGGGTTCGATCTGGACTACAAGTGCAGTCTGTACGGAGTTTGACGTTCTCCTTCTGACTGTTTGGGCTTTTTCCAGGTGCTCCGGTTTCCTCCAACACTCCAAAGAAGTAGGCTTGTAGGTTAATTGGCTTTGATAAAATTGTAAATTGACCCTAGTGTTTGTGTAGGATTGTGTTAGTGTGCGGGTTGGTGCAGACTTAGTGGGCCGAAGGGTCTTCCTTGCTATATCTCTAAACTAAACTAAAGCTTCAAGTGAGAAGCAGACTAAGTATTGTAATCTGAGAGAGGAGATGTAAATAAGCAATTACTTAGGTACAGAAAAAATGAAGAGTGTAAAGATTGACATGAAAGAGAATCCAAAGGTCTTTATCGGCATGTAAATAGTAAGAGGATTGGGACCCATTAAGCTTCTGTGCATAGAGAAGGAGGACAAGTCCAAGACCAATCTTCTTCTTGCGTATGGCATGCACAGCCTAAAGTTGTAGGATAATTTGTTCTTTTTGATCTTATTTGACCAAGAGCAATCTATACCAGGGACAAAGATGGTGCCAAAATGCTAGTGGAAGCAAAGGATGGAGCTAATGGATGGATTAAAAACTGATGTTGATAGTCTACGAAAGAAGGGCTATGCTTAAAATAAAATCACATCACCTGGATGCGATGTAGCTGAGATAACAGAGAGAAGTGCAGATGGAGATTGCAAGAAGGTTTGATGCAAGTATTCAAACTTCTCTGACTGCGTCTTTTTCCACCTTCCTTGATCTAGAGGAGATGCAAAATCACGAGAGTGGCGAAAGAGGGGTGCAAGGACATCCCTGGGGAATGAATGAGGGAAAACCTATTTTATGTTGTGTGTTATTATAATCAGGAACAGACTGTGGGCAAGGGAGATGTAAACGGACACAGTCAAACTTACAAAAGGTAGGCCAGGCCCAACTGTATTAAGAGCAAATTATAGCATTTACAGGTACTTGCTCCTCCAGAACCCATCCCAATGACCCAGGAGCATAAAGCCTCATTATCTCATTAAAGACTCATTATCTTTCCAATTGTACCTAATTTTCTCGCTTCCATTTCTACTCATTGGTTACCTGGACATTGGTTTAAGCCAGGTTTTTTCCAGGAATAATGAACTCACTTTGTTTTAGTACAATCCCCAATGTAAGAAGCAAGTCGTCAAACATATCAGAAAGCAGACCTCATAAGAGAAGCCAAATGACTTGTCAAAGCACAAACAACAGCTCAAATACCAAAATCGTTCATCTACTACAAATATTGAGGCATATATTTAGACTATTATCAATTATGCCTGATGGAGGAAGCAACTCGGCAGATATGTCTAGCACCTCAACATCCCAAAGATATCATCACCCAAAGTTCTGATCACTTGTCCTTTAACTGCACATCCAAACTTACTAGATGACTATTTCTGACATTTTCTGTTCTTATCAGATTAGTTAATTTAAAAGGATAATAAAATAAATCACCAGGTTAGGTTAAACCTCAGAGCCTTTGAAACGTTCATAAGTTCTGGGAGCAGAATTGGCCTTTCGGCCCATCACGTCAATTCTGCCATTCAATCATGGCTGATCTACTGAAACAGACAAGGCCTTTCAATTAGGCTTTCTGTGAGCTTCCTTTAATGTTTTAAATATTCTTCAAAATATACTTTATATGCAATACTCCCATTTAAATAGTGACGAACCATCAATGGGAGGTTATGGTCAAAAAGGCACCTGTGCAGTTTTACAACCAAGGCACAAGTTCAGAACTAGGAGTAAATCTGATCCTGACCAGATGTCCAAATTGCACCCTACAGAAGTCAACAAATTTACAGTCCACCATGTCAACATGGGAGAAGGATGAAGTGTGGAACATGGTTATTGTAGACACAGGGACAGCCTAACCTTGAAAGGACGTCATCAAGGGTCAAAAGCAAGGTCCTCCTTGCATGATTTCCACCTAAACCCACAGATGAGTTGATAGATTAATTAAACATTGTAATTGCTCCCAGTGTGAGGATGTGGTAGAAAAAGTGTTGCGGGGGAGGGGGGGGGGGAAAGAGTTTAAAAATTGGGATTAATGTAGGGTGGTTGATGTCAGCATGGACTCAGTGGACTAAAGTACCTGGTTCTATGCTGTAACTCTCTCTGACTTTGCCTTACCATCTTGGCTTATTGCTCCACCACACTACAGTACTGTTTGCTACAACTCAGCAGTATATCACAAAAGGCTCTTCCCAATTTATCCCAGTGAATTTTCTGAAATAAAATGTACTTGTGAGAAACCCCAGATTACACAGATTAGTCCTCACCAATCGGTCTGGTTTTGTGGCCCACTCCAGGGAAATTAGCTGCGACTTGGACATTATGGTGGCTTTCGTCTGCATGGTAGGATTGAATGTCCACACTTTAACCACACCATCCACATCCAGACTGGCCACTCTCCTCCCAGAGCAATCCACCCTAAAAAAAAATACAAAATAAGTATTTTCAAAACTAGCAAGATATCTACAGACAGAAGCAGACCAATAATATATGCCACCAAATAAACCTAACTTCCACAAACATTTAAAGCCTTCTTTACCTCCAAGAGCACCAACATCATTGATTCCTGGTACACAATTACAAACATTTAATTTTGAAGTAGAAGAATGTTAAATCAGTATCTGAAAAGTATACAATCTTTGTGACAAAGTTTAGATAAGTAACTGTTGAAACCAATTCTGAATGTTCTTCAAACTGAAACGTTTACAGTTTCTACAGATGCTGATTGATCTGAAAATGTTCTCAGCCTTTTTTTTTAGATTTCCAATTGCATCCTGTTGCTTTTGAATTTAAAAATCAAAATTAGTTGCTGTAGTGGATGCCTTTAAAGTTGTGATCAGCAAGTTTTACTTGCAAACAAACAAGGCTTGACAATGCCTAGGACGATCAAAAACAGCCTGCAGATAACTAGTAAAGGGTGGTCACAGTGCAGACAAACAAAAGCACTGGCCTGGGAGGGGCTGTGAGCTCGAGGGGGAGAGGAGAGCACAGGGCGGGGTGAAGGAGGGTGGAAGAATATTTGCAACTCTAGAACACAGTTGATGAAGTCACTTCAAATAACTTAATGCTAACATCTTACTGCAAATCGTTTTCACATTTACCACACATATAACATATAATTTGTGAGGGAATTAACTGCTAAGCTATTAAAAAGCATGATGCAGTGATAACTTTACACAATATACCCTAAGCTGCTCACCTGCAGTGCATGATTGAAGAATGATGCTCTGCGTATTCCTCCTGGCTCAATACAATGAAAGGCTGCTCGCTCCCTCCATCCAGCCTGCACTTCTCCAGTTTTGATGGGGAATCCAGTTGATCTATTGGCATTTCAGGGCTGCTGGGAATGTCAATCTCAGCACTACTGCCCTCAGTTTTTTTCTCCACACCCTACATGTAGTACAAGTATATTATGCAACAAATTATATTTGGTATTTTATTCAGATAACCTCAATCTATCCAAAAACACCTGATGTAACCTTTCATAGTAACATAGAAAATAGGAGCAGGAAGGAGGCCATTCGGCCCTTTGAGCCAGCACCGCCATTCATTGTGATCATGGCTGATCGTCCCCAATCAATAACCCGTGCCTGCCTTCTCCCCATATCCCTCGATTCCACTAGCCCCTAGAGCTCTATCTAACTCTCTCTTAAATCCATCCAGAGATTTGGCCTCCACTGCCGTCTGTGGCACTGAATTCCACAAAGTTTTTTCTCAACTCAGACTTAAATGGCCTCCCCTTTATTCTAAGACTGTGGCCCCTGGTTCTGGACTCGCCCAACATTGGGAACATTTTTCGTGCATCTAGCTTGTCCAGTCCTTTTATAATTTTATATGTTTCTATAAGATACCCCCTCATCCTTATAAACTTCAGTGAATCCAAGCCTAGTCTTTTCAATCTTTCCTCATATGACAGTCCCGCCTCCCTGGGATCAATCTCGTGAACCTACACTGCACTGCCTCAATCACATGGATGTCCTTCCTCAAATTAGGAGACCAAAATTGTACACAATACTCCAATTGTGGTCTTGCCAGAGCCCTATAAAACTGCAGAAGAACCTCTTTACTCCTATACTGAAATCTTCTTGTTATGAAGGCCAACATCCCATTAGCTTTCTTCACTGCCTGCTGTACTTGCACGCCAACTTTCAGTGACTGGTGTACAAGGACACCCAGGTCACGCTGTACCTCCCCCTTACCTAACCTAACCCCATTGAGATAATAATCTGCCCCTTTGCTTTTGCCACCAAAGTGGATAACCTCACATTTATCTGTATTATACTGCATCTGCCACGCATCTGCCCACTCACTCAACCTGTCCAGGTCACCCTGCAACCTCCTAACATTCTCTTCACAGATCACACTGCCACCCAGCTTTGTGTCATCCACAAACTTGCTAGTGTTGCTCCTAATTCCCTCTTCCAAATCATTAATATATATGGTAAACAGTTGCGGCCCCAACACTGAGCCTTGTGGCACTCCACTCGCCACTGCCTGCCATTCTGAAAAGGACCTGTTCACTCCTACTCTTTGCTTCCTGTCTGCCAACTAATTTTCTATCTACGTCAACACCCTACCACCAATACTATGTGTTCTAATTTTAGTCACCAGTCTCCCGTGCAGGACCTTATCAAAGGCTTTCTGAAAGTCTAGATACACTACATCCACTGGTTCCCCTTCATCCATTTTACTTGTCACATCCTCAAAAGATTCCAGAAGATTAGTCAAGCATGATTTTCCTTTCATAAATCCATGCTGACTTGGACTAATCCTTTTACTGCTATCCAAATGCCCCATAATTACATCTTTAATAATTGACTCCAGCATCTTTCCCACCACCGAAGTCAGGCTAACTGGTCTGCAATTCCCCATTTTCTCTCTCGCTCCTTTCTTGAAAAGTGGGATAACATTAGCTATCCTCCAGTCCACAGGAACTGATCCTGAATCTATTGAACATTGGAAAATGATCACCAATTCATCCACTATTTCTAGAGGCACCTCCCTGAGGACCCCGGGATGCAGACCATCAGGCCCAGGGGATTTATCATCCTTCAGACCATTAGCTTATCCAATACTATTTCTCGTCTATTAGGAACCATAATAACAGGCAAGCGCAGCAGATCCTCAACCTCATTTCTACTTTAAGTGATGAAGCCCATTCCAGCTGGAGCAACAGAGTAAAGCAATGGGACTGCTCAGGCAAAGGGTGGGATCAGACTTTACTTTAATACATTCTGCAATGAATAGCATTCAATTTCTTGTTTTACAAAAGATAACAAAGGACTCCAGCTTCCACAGACGTGGACCTCAACAGTAGTCATTTACTATAGAATGTCAGAAGGAAACACACAATTGCATTATTTAAAAGAATAACAGGTTGATAGATTAATCACCTTAAATTATAATGAAAATGACATATAAATCAGAAGAAAGCTAACTCTTTGGATGATAGGATGCCCAGCAGAGGCTGAAGATTGAGTGGACCTATCTTTCTATTCAGGATGTATACAAAGCCAGTAAGAGAATGGTAATCTGACAATGATGCAACACAAACTACAGCTGTGCCAGAATTGCAACTGCAAAAATTTTACTTGGACCACTTTTGTAGCTGGATACAATGTACAATGCCGTCTCCAAAGTTCTATTTAATGAGATAACTTACAACGACAATTATAGATCACAGTCAGTCATCCACAACAGTATTTTCTGATCAATCTGGTCATTACCTGGGCAGTCTGTTTGGACAAGAGTTCCTTTCGTTCTTTCCCGTAGTCCAGTACCTTTCTCTGTCGTTGCTGCACCATACCCGCGTCTCTCTCAAGATCCTGCACCTTTTTTTGACGCTGCTGGCCAGTGCTGAGGTCTGCTGTTGTGCTTGATGATATTTTCCCATCTCTGACAGCCGTGCCATCTTTACCCTTGGCAGCCTGAACAAAAAAAAAAAATTGTAGACACAAAAAGCTTGAATAACCCAGTGGGTAAGACAGCATCTCTGGAGAAAAGAAAAGAACGTTTCGGGACGAGGCCCTTCTTCAGATAGAGTCAGGGGAGAGGGAACCAAGAAATATGAAACGGTGCATAGGACAAATTATTAAAAGATATGCAAAAGGACAGATCAAAGCCAGCAACGATGATCAAGGAAAGGTGGAGACTACAATGGTCCATTGTTGGCTGTGGTACTAGTACGACGACTAGGGTGGGGAGAGACAGAGGTAGAGGGGATGCAAGAGTTACATGAAGCCAGAGAAATCAATATTCATACCTCTTGGTTGCAAGTTTCCCAAGCTAAATATGAGATGCTGTTCCTCCAATTTGCATTTGGCCTCATTCTGACAGTGAAGGAGGCCCAGGACAGAAAGGTCAATATGGGAATGAGAAGGGGAGGTAAAGTTGGCAACCAGGAGATCGCGCCAGCTTAGGCAGATAACCAGTTTCATAAAGCAATGCCAATAATTGGAAAACAATACAAATAATTGGGACAATAACAAATTAATTCATTATAAAGGATAAATACCTGGTTATTAATACTATCTTTTTTTCCAGAGGAAGCAGGAGTCTGAGACTGTTGAAGAGGTGTGGAGTGCATTGAACCTTTCACAGGGAGTTTCTTGCTTTGTGGGAGTAACATTGACAAAAATGAGCCAGCTTTAGTCTGAGAGGGCATTGGAGAGGAGGTCCTTTGACTTGACATCAAATCTCTACAAATAAACAGCAAAATCAGAACCTATAGACCATAGTTAACCTGAGTTAGCACGCAGCAAGACACGAACATGACACCTAGAGACCATACTCTGTCAAATCTCAAAGTGTCACGAAATGTATTCTAAATGAAGAAAAAGACATTACCAAACTGTCGTAGATTATCAGCAGAAAATATTGACACTGCAGGACCAAGGCAATTTCTAGGTAAAGATGTAAATGAGTGGGAATAAAAACACAGTCACAGGTCCTTGGTTCAAATGAGCCCAGGTTTGCTTTCCGACATATATCTGTGATGTTGCATTAAAGAGGAAAGGTGTCTGGGTGCTCCACTCGCTGATATCATCATTAAAAAGCTACCTGGAAAACTGGGGCAGCCAGTCTTGCATCTACTGCATTCAAAAAGCCTGTCAAAGCTTCCAACGTAAATTTCCATATTTCCTTACGACATAGAATGAGCCATTCGGACACCAAGTGTATGCCAGATCAAAAGCAATCCCACTCATCTAATTTTCCCTGCAGCCCCTTTTTCCCAAATTCCCATTCCATCCATACTACTTTCCTGAAAACAAAGTACCTTTGATGCATTGCCACTTTTGTAATGAAGCAAATACAGCTGCCAATCTCCTGACAACAATTTTTTTGTTGGGACAATTTACAGCAGCTAATTAACTTATTAGCCTGCACCTCTTTGGGTTGGGGAAAGAAAACAGAACACCCACAGAAATCTCATGCGGTCACAAGAAGAACAAGCACACTCCACACAAATGGCACCAGAGGCAAGGATTCCATACCGTGACTCTCGAGTAGTGAGCAGCATCACTACCAGCTATGCCCCAGTGCCACGCATTATGTGTAAGTACACACGGGATGAAGCAAAACGTATGGCCAATATCACCGGAGTTTACACCCTCATTGAAGGAATCAAGACATTTTATTCCATTTAATTATTTTGCTTGATAAAATGATATCAAGCTTGTCCAACTAACAATACACACAGCAAGCTGCACCCTCCCCCCCCCCCCTTGGACTACAACAAATGTAATCCTTTATAATGATTACTGTATAAGACTCACAGGTATAAGACTCACAGTTCAGAATCTCCCAACCGGTCCATGTTCTGTACATAGTAGGGTAACTTATGGTGAATCATCTCTTCCTCTTTCTTCGTCCTTGGTTCTGCTTGCATAGCAAACAACTAGGGCACAACATGAAACATACAGTAAACTAATGAATTTTTAAAAACGTAGAAATTTCTCAGCGGGGTGAGCTTCACTGGCATTTACCGCCCATCTCTAATTGCCCTTGAAGTCCTGTGCTAAATGGCATTGAGTTATGTATCAACTACAAAAGCCGAAAACAATGCAGAAGGACATGTGTGATTTCTGCAATTGGACTTGCTTTTCCAGTCCTCAGCGGCCCAGTTCCCATTCTCAATCTCCAGGCTCTCACATCCCCATCCCAACCCACCTGTCACCAGCCCTAGGATTGGCAACTGCTTTCTGCACACAATACACTTAGCATTGATGGGACTACCTATCAGCAGCTCTAGGTGTCTGCAGCTCTGACCCCAGAATATAGCCATGCTGATTACAGCTACAGCTGTCCTTAGCCTCTCCACCCCCAGAAAAAAGGCTTTTCCATCCTCACCTCACCAGCTCCAGACCTCTGCAGAATAAAACATTACCTTCTGCCACAAAGCTTCATTTTCTTCCTGCAACTGGCAGCGTCTCTGGACCTCTTCATCAAAGCTCAGCAACACAGGAACAGGTGATGGCGTTAAAGTGAAAACTAACCAAGCATGTCAATTCTCAGTTTAAGATTTAAGGTGAAATTACACTCAGTTTTGGTAGGCATGTTTACATTTTCAAGAATTACCTCGGTCTCTGGCAGTGTCTCCATGGAATACCACTGCACTACGGTCATGCGCTGCTGCTCTGACCTCAATTTCCCAATTGTATACAAGCTTAGAATAAACTTGGGGAACAGCATATCAATCACAAGGCACATCACAGCCTTGCAGAGGCAACGCTAAGTTTCAGCTGTTGATTGCTATCTGCACTTTTACCTCCTCGATGCACACTTTTGCCTTTACTTGTCCAATTACTGTTCGATGTTACTATTTTGTTTCCATGCACTCCTCTGTAAACCTTTTATTTTTGACCATTCCAGTTTGGATGAAATGTTAATCGCCTCTCTCCACAGATGCTGCTCAACATGTTTGGTATTTGCAGCGTTTATTTTATTTCTATCCTGTTGTGCTCCCGTTCTCTGGATGCAAATTTCAATAATTAATTATGTTCTTCCATTATTTTTTGTAATTTTCCATTACATTCTAATTATAAATATATATCGTTAAGGCTTGGGCGACTATATATATATTTGCTGGAACATGTATTGGGACTACAACTATTTATCAGATATTATTAAGTTGAATGGAATGGAAAAAGTTAGTGCTGATATCTTAACTATATACTATAGACAGCAGCTAAGAAACTGTTACAGCTAACCCCCATTCTAAAAGGGGCTGTTCAAGAAATGGCAATATTGTGATTTTCCAAGTCAACTGCACATGCGTCAAGAAACACAAGCTGAAAACTAAAATGTCTCTAGATTTTTCACATAAATTCAGAGAGCTAATTTTATTGAGAATCTCAAATTTTTGGGGAATGATTCGTGAATTCTGTTATGTCGTATTTCCATTACCTGATCAGCCCTAATACAGGGGTCACCTGCATTTTTAAGTTACTTGGACTTCAGTCTGCTGCTAGCTATTGTGGCACCCTGCCTGTGTGATCGACAAGAGCAAAAAAATGGTTTCCCAGTTACAATGTAAAAAGGATATGCATGCACTGAAAAAGCACACTCAGAAAGTTGTGCAGTGATACCAGGAATGTCTCTGCCCACTGCTTAGAGAAATAGGTGGCAAACACCTGGTTCTGGTCTGGATTTGGAATGTAGGGAAGAACAAACCATTCCTTCCATTCTGGCTGGTTCTGCAATTCCAAGGCAAGTTTCTGGAAGAATTCCTGAGTTTTTTCAATCCTATTGGACTGCAATAAAAAAAAGAGGAAAACAATTACTTTGCTTCAGTCCCCTGCTCTCAAATGTATACTCCCACCATCGAAACACATCATTGAAATAGAGAGTCGACTTTAAAATAGAAATGCAGAACTCAGAAATACCCTATACAATACAAAGACAGGAAAGTGTTCTTGTTTAAGGTTTGGGCAAAGTAACCAGTATTGATTGTCTAGCAAAATTGAGACCTGTGCTCCCATGCACAAGACCAAAGGGTGGTTAAGAGAATCAATTCCAGGTTATGGTGAAGCAAAACTTCTCCCACCCCACCACCCCCATCTTCCCCCCCCCCCCCCCCCCCCCCCCCCACCAATACCCCCCCCCCCCCCCCCACCCGCCCCCTCTCCTCTCCCTCTCCAACCCTATTCTAACTAGCACCAGGACTGGTAAGTCCTAGTTCTGAGACTGCTCTGCAATTGTAATTACTGGAGCAAGCTCCGGGGTGAGTGTGGGATGACCCTTACTGACAGCACATGGGGAAACCACTTGGCTAGCTTCAGGACAATTAGGCAAAGTGGGACTTCATGTGTGATGATCATCAAAGCCATCTTTTGAGTGGGGGCAGGAGGCAACCCCCTGGCAGCATGTTACTGGCCAGCTATCAAACACCCAAAGCTCATGGATCATAAATCCAAAACCACTACTCTGCATATACCAGTGACAATAAAATAACGTGGCACAAACCAGGTGCATTAATCAGCCGTGTGAATTAACTGATCTCTGCCAGGGCAATACTCAAACCCTCTGTACTGAGGAGACGATATGATAATGTTCCTGATCATAACTTGATGAGAGGGGTGAAGTATCCAAGGAAATAAGTCCAGCGCAGAAAGTGACCAGTAAGATGAGATTCAGTAGAGGGCAATGGGGTTGTCTGTATATTTTTCAGAAGAGGAAGTGCACATTCCTCAACTCTGTAGGCAGAACAGTGAAAGCAGTGGCTCACCGCCAACCTTCCTTTTCCTCCTTCCTTTCTCTTTCCCGAATGATTAAACTGTAACTCAACTTCACTTTCTTTCTTCTCAGGAAAAGGCACTTGCAAATCAAGAATACAGTGAGTGAATTTCATTTTCACCTGTGTTATCAAACATTCCCAGGAGATATAAAGCAAGGGCCAAATAGCTGGACACCGGATTATACTTTAATGGTTGGAATTGCATACCTTGACAGCATGGATCAGAACTCTGGTAAAGACAAAAGATCAGTTACCTGAACAGTATGTACCAGATAGTAACGGTACAGGCTGGTTTTCAGCTTGTTAACAGTGTGTCGATACGTATCCTCCAGCCTTCGAAATAGGCGACGATCAAGGTAGCTCCAATATTCCCGCAATCCATTGAGATCGAATGCCTGAACCAAATGCTGCAAATGCTCAACAATTTTATCTACCTGAAAAGAGGTATAAAGGTCATGTCACCTGTTTAAGTTTTATTTTATTTGCACTGATGTATTGACTTCTTAACACTTTGAATAACATCAGTCATTCAAAGCTTTTCACTGTACCTCAGTATACATGACAATAAACTAAACTGTCCTTCACCTTGAGATAGACACAAAAAGCTGGAGTAACTCAGCGGGTCACACAGCATCTCTCAAGAAAAGGAATAGGTGATGCTTCAGGTCGAGTTCCCTTCTTCAGACTGATAGTCAGGGGAAAGGGAAATTAGAGATATAAACAGCACATAGAACAAAAGCAAAAAACAATGATGATCAAGGTAAAGTAGAGCCCACAATGGTCCATTGTTGGTTGTGAGATAGGTGATAACAAGTTATACAGACATTGAAACTCCAACAGGACGACATTGAAACTAGTACGAGGATTAGGGTGTGGGAGGGACAGAGAGATAGGGGTTACTTGAAGTTGGAGAAATCAATATTCATGCCACTGGGTTGTAAGTTGCCCAAGAAAAATATGAGGTGCTGTTCCTCCAATTTGAGTTTGGCCTCACTCTGACAATGAACCAGTATGGGAATGGGAAGGGGAGTTAAAGTGTTTGGCAAACGGAATATCATGTAGGCCAAGGCGGTCTAAGTGAAATTGTTCAGCGAAATTATCGCCTTCACTTTGCAGGACTATACAGGCACGTAGTAGTACCTTTCCAAATGTCTTTAAAAAAAATTATAATTGATCTGCTTCAACCACCTCACTGAATGAATGAATTAATACGTTTATTGTCATTGCACAATACTGTGCAACAAAATTCCATTACATCTCCTCCAGTTAAAAAAAATACAAACACGACAACCATTTGACACATATTCTGTGTAACCTCGATTCTCCAGCATCTGCAGTTCCCTCTTAAAAACCATTTGACACATATGTACACTTATTAGTAAAATAATAAATAAGTATTTAAAAAGAATTAAAAAGAATTTGGCAGCATTTCTTGGAATTACATTTTGCTTCCCCAGTGTTCTCTGTTGGAATTAAGCTCTTTTATCGCACATGGGTAGAAACTATTTTAGAGACCTGAATCGCCTCCCAGAGGGTAGCAGAGTGAAAAGGTGGTTGGCAGGGTGGGATGTGTCCTGCTTGATATTTGTGGCCCGGCGCAAGCATCGGGCCCTATATATATCATCCAAGGAGGGCAGTTGAGCGTTTGTAATGCTTTGTGCAGTTTTTATAATTCCCTGCAGCGCCCTCCTCTCAGCCACAGTACAGCTTGATAGGATTTAGGAGAGGATACCACGGAGCATCGGTAGAAAGCAGCAGCGGCATCGGGCCCTCCGCGATATATACAGCCGCTGATGTGACTTCTTCACGAGAGGACGGTGTTCATTTGCCATTTGAGGTCCTGGGAGATGTTTATTCCCAGGAACTTAAAGCCAGTGACTCTCTCCACCATGTCTCCTTTGATGTATAACGGAGCAGGTTCCTCTCTCCTCTTCCTCCTGAAGTCAACGACCAGTTCTTTTGTCTCACTGGCAGCTAATTCTAGATAACCACAACCGCCTGTGTTGAAAACTCACCCTTTAAAGATTGTCTGAACCTTCTTCATAGCTACTGTCCAAAAGAAAAGTTTGTATTGGCACCCAAAGATGCATTATCCTTTCCTTGCAACACTAGTTTATGTCAGCTGTATCCTGGGTAACAATACCCAAGATCTTCAGTTTGAAGATTTTAGTAATCCAGGCTGATTTTCTTGTGCAGTAGTGCGTGTTACTGAGTGAACACCTCTCAGAGATACATGAAGGATACGATGACACTATCTGTAAACAAACTGACAACAATACAATTGCACTGGTCAACATTTATCACTTAATTAGACCAAAAGAGATTTGGTTGATATCATATTGTTGTCGGAAGACTGGCAGCTACATTTCCGATATTGCAAGAGTGACAATGCTTCTAAGTTACTTTGCTGACAGGAAAACAGTTTGCGATTTCCTTAGCAATAAAATGGCTTAAAAAAGGCAGTTAAAGATATAGCATTATATTGTCCTTCAACAAAAAGATAAAAAATGCAAGATATGTGACCCGAATCATCATGACATTAATGCTCAGGTTCAGCAACTACGAGGAACTGAGCTACTTTGCGAAGACTACACAACATCATGCCTGGGACTGATCCTGTGTACCCAGACCATACAACACACCTGGGACAAAGCAATTGGTTCAAACAGGTTTTAAGGACACAGCCAAGTAGACCATCGGGTCCAGATGTTTTGCTAAGGATTCACCCTCATGAGGGATATTCTGACATTGTCCTTAATAACTGAGATTACAATATCACCAGGGCTACAGGGACCCAAGAAGGCATATCTGTGTCCTCCCTTTTGAAACGAGTGTCAAAAACATAAGCTTGTCCGGGATGATGCCTCACTGTCGCTTGAGCCGTCACTGGTTTTGCCTTGTAGGAAGTAATGGCATGTAAGCCCTACCACAGCTGACAAACATCTATCTCATCCTCCAGTTTATTTCTTGCACTGTAGATGTAACATAATACTGTACACTTCATTTCCCTTTTCCAACTACCTGTTGTACTTTGGAATGATTTGATTGTACTCATGTATGGTATGATTTATCTGGATAGCATACGAAAAAAAAGTTGTTCTTTATACCTCAGTACATGTGATAATAATAAACTGATACCGAGGGACAGAAGGAGACAACTAGTGATTATATCACATTAGAGATGGGAGTAATTTGCAGAGGAAGATTCACAGAATGTGCAGGTTGATGAGAGTAAGTGAAGACAAGGCAAATCCATTCCTGGTTCTGCGAGAGGGGGGAGAAAAGTGAGCTCAGAGATGATATATGGCCACAATTAGAGTCCTTTTCTCTGCGGTAGAGCATAGCTCATAGTTCAGGAAAGACACATCGAGGTAGTGGTAACATATCAGATTAAAAATATGAGAGAACAGAATGGAGTACTTGCAAGAAGCAGTTTTGAGGTGTTAATCACGGTTAATAGGGAGTGAAGTAGCCTGCACCTGATGCTAGCCTAATTTGTGTAATACATCAATAAGTCAAGGAAGGGAAAGGCAGACCACATGAAGGGAAAAATAATCAAAACTTGCAGCAATACTGATGATTTTTTCTATGTGCAGGGAGATAGAATGAGGTAAGGGAATTGTTTATGCCCATAATGGAAACGAAAACAAAATAGTTACAGCTTGGAAACAGGTTCCAAAAGCAATTTATTTTATTCAGAGTGAAGGCCGAGTGACTGTGATCAAAAGGAGTTGAATTTTAGTTTGACATAGCAATGAATAGTGCCTGGTTAGACCTCTGTTCAAGGAAGGGCCCTCAAACCTAAATGCATGTGCAGGAAGATTGGACATCCATGGTGAAAATTAGATGGTTTGGTCCACGAAGCTGCTAGTTGTAAGACATCAAAAGCAATGAGTATACGTGTAGGAAGTGGCCAAACAAAGGCTAGAAAAAAAAAAATCAAAGTATAAAGAAATAAGTTCCACAAGATAAGAGTGAGCCTACTGGGATAAACTGTAGACGCAAAAAACTGAAATAACTCTGTGGGACAGGTAGCATCTCTGGAGAGAAGGAATGGGTGAGGGTTCCGGTCAAGAACCTTTTTCAGATTAGTCTGTAGAGAGGGAAACGAGAGATATAGACGATGAAGTAGAGAGATATAGAACAATTAATGAAAGATATGCAAAAAAGAACAATGAATGAAAGATGTGCAAATATCTTTCCATTACATTATTGTCCATATCTATTGTTTCCCTTTCCCCTGACTAGTCTGAAGAAGGGTCTCGACCCGAAATGTCACCCATTCCTTCGCTCCAGAGATGTTGCCTGTCTCACTGAGTTACCCCAGCTTTTTGTGTCCATCGTGATGATGGGCAAGGAGGCTGGGACAGTGTTGCGGGCTGTAGAAGGAAGAACTCCAAAGATCAGCACCTCTCCGTGAAGGGATGGTCCAGAGCAAAGATGCTAGAGGAGCGGCTCCTCTTGTATCTTTGGTCCAGAGTTTGTCAGTGGTCCGGGGAGAGAAGGTGTCAGAGAGCCGGCGAACGGCCTTGACAAGGGAGAAGCCAGCTGAACAGCCAACTATTCTCCCATTCAACTTGCGTGGGTTCGCCGGTGAACAGGGAGCTGCCAGTTCAGAGGGGGGGTGGCGGGGGTGGGGAGACAGAGCTGTCAGTGCCGTCCACTCACTCGGCATCCCTTCTCCTTGTCCGCCTTCATCTCCGCGTCCAGCGCCTTCAGCGTGCTGGTGAACTCCCGGTACAGGAGGTACTCGCGGACCAGCTCGTCAGTGCGCTCCACCGCCGAGGCCATGACTGATGATGACGGCGGGACAGGCCTGGGCCTGACACCCCCTACACTGCCGGCGCAAAGACAGGGTATACGAGACCCGCGTTCTGGCCGCGGTCACTCACTCAGCCCGCCTCCCCCCGCGGCACGTGACGGGGATCCACCAATCGTTCTCCGCGAGACTCATTTCCCCCGTCAGCTGACCCAACGTGATCACCGGTGTCACGTGACCTGGAAAGACCTAGAACGAAAGACTCGGTGGGACTGGCAGCATCTCCAGAGGCAAATCTACAGTGATCAGCAATTCGATGCTGCCTTTTCAACAGGCGCATGAAACAATCTGGAACATTTCTCTACACCCACAACAAAGATCCCTCCTCTTTACCCCGTCAACAGTCCAAAGATCCCCACGCATCATCACCAAAACAGAGACTCCTACTCAGCCCACAAGAGAATCCACACTCTCCCCATCTCCAGAGACTCCCATCACTAGAGATCCCCATTCACTGCATCACCAGAACATGACTAAATGCTGCACATTCAATCTATTGTCACATCATGTCTGAAGGTAGACAATACAAGGTCTTTAAGTATAGTAAGACCTGAGTGATCTCCTGGACAAGTGTCGATCGCCTAGATTGGGGTCGGAGAGGAATTTCCCGGATTTTTTTCCCGAATTGGACCTGGGTTTTTATCCGGTTTTTTGCCTCCCCCAGGAGATCACGAGGTTCTTGGGGTGGAGAGGGGTGATAGCGGTATAAAGGGGAGGGTAGTGTCTTGTGTTCTGTGTCTTGTGTCTACTGTTTGTGGGTAAGTGTGTCTGTTTAGTGTTCAGCCATGAGCGAATGGCGGTGCGGGCTCGATGGACCTGGTGGTCTGCTCTCGCACCTACTTTCTACTTTCTATGTTTCTAAGTCACCTGCATCCCAGGGTTCTGAAAGAGATGGCTTTAGAGATTGTGGAGGCATTAGTAGTGATCTTTCAAGAATCACTAGAGTCAGGAGGGGTTCCAGACAATTGGAAAATTGCAAATATTACTCCGCTGTTCAAGATGAGAACCAAACAGAAGAGTGGGAACTATAGGCCGGTTAGCCTGACTTAAGTGGTCGGTAAGATTTTAGAGTCCATTATAGGGTGATTTCACCAAAGGTCAAATGAGCGTAGATCCCCCCTCACGTGACCGAAAATTCTGACTGGAGGACATCTCTCAGTTTGGTACATGTAAGTGAATGGGGAAACACGCACTTTCCCACCCGTTAAAAACATGGAAAACGGCCGATTTTTGAGCTGAAATTTTCTGTGCCGGGGTGACCCTGAAGCACAGCGACCTAAATTTTCAGGCAAAACAAAAGTGGTACAAGAGGGAACTGAAGGTAGAAAGATTTTAGCTGAGTCCATTTAGATCCAAAAATCGGGAATTATCGCATTTGACTAAACATCAAAACTAAGTTAATTGCCTTAGTTTTGATGAAATTTAGATGCTTATGATACCTTCAGTTCCCTCTTGTAAAATAGGCAGTTTCCCCATTCACTTACATGTACCAAACTGAGAGATGTCCTCCAGTCAGAATTTTCGGTCACGTGAGGGGGGATCTACGCTCATTTGACCTTTGGTGAAATCACCCTATATAAGACAACATTTCTGAGTATTTAGATGCTTATGATAAAATAGGCAGAAGTCAACATGGTTTTGTGAAAAGGAGAACTGTTGGAATTCTTCAAGGAAGTAATTAGCAGAAAGAGTCAGAAGAAGATGAGAACCCATGATATCAGAGGGAAGACACTAGCATGGATAGCAGGTTTGCTGGATGGCAGAACGCAGGGTGGCAGCAAAGAGAGATTTTTCTGGTTGGCTGCCACTGACTAGTGTTCTCCAGGGGTCGGTGCTGGGGTCGCTACTCTTCACGTATATCAGTGATTTGTATGAGGGTATTAGAGGCTTGGTGGCGAAGTTTGCAGATGTTACAAAGATAGCAGTCAGGTAATGTAGAGAAAACTGATAGCAAAGTGTGGAGTCATGCATTTTGGTGGCAGGAATAAAGGTGTAGGCCTTTCTACATGGGGAGAGAATTCAGAAATCAAAGGTGCAAAGGGATTTGGGAGTACAGTGCAGGATTCCCCAAAGGATAATTTGCAAGTTGAATCGGTAGTAAGGAAGGTAAATACAATTTATTTCGAGAGGACTAGAATATAAAAAAGGGGATGGTATGTTGAGGCTTTCTCAGGCACTGGCCAGATTGCACTTGGAGTAATATGAGCAGATTTGGGCTCCAAATCTGAGGAAGGATTTGCTGGTGTTAGAAATGGTTCAGATGAGGTTTACGAGAATGATCACAGGAATGATTGGGTTAACATATGATGAGCGTTTGACAGCACTGGGTGTTTAAAAGGATGAGGGGGACCTTGTTGAAACTTACTGAATAGAGAAAGGCCTGGATATAGTGGATGTGGAGAGGATGTTTCCACCAATGGGAATCTCCAGGACTAGAGGCCATGGCCTAAGAATAAAAGTGCATACCTTTAGAAAGGAGATGAGGAGGAATTTGTTTGGTCAGAGGGTGGTGAATCTGTGGAATTCATTGCCACAGAAGGCTGTAGAGGCCAGGTCAATTGATATTTTTAAAGTGGAGATGAATAGATTGTTGATTAGTACAGGTGTCAGGAGTTACAGGGAGAGGGCAGGAGAATGGGTTTGAGAGGGCAAGATAGATCAGTCATGATTGAATAATGGGGTAGACTTGATGGGCCAAATGGCCTTATTTTACACCTATAGTTTATGAGCTATTATTAAAAAATAATTGTTGGTGTCTCATTAGGGGTAATTCAAATCTACAACCAGACTATTTTGTTAAATAATTGAAAACTGACAGTATAAAGACAACATTCTTCTTACTTTTTTCACATAGACAGGTAGACTCTCTACTAATTCTGGATTAAACATCACAGAAAAATCCCATTCCCTACTAGATGACCTTGGATCCTATTGTCCCCACGTCCCCACCAATTCTACCGCTCACCTCCAATCAGCATAATTTACAGTGGCCAATTAACCTATCCTTCACAAAATGTTTAGGCTGTGGGAAGAAACTGGAGCACCCTGGGGAGACCCACACAGTCACAGAGAGTAAGCGCATGCTCCACACAGACAGCATCAGAGGTCAGGATTGTCATTGGACCTGTGAGACCCCAGAGTGCCCTCTTCAATTACAATGTGCCTTTATTTTTTAACCAGTTTTAGTTGTCTTCCAACACATTTGCATCTGGTACTATGGCAACCATCTGCATTTCCAGCAGCAGCTGAAGAATGCTTATGTTGCTGCAATGATCTTGTCAAGATACTTCTGCCACTCCATTCAGCTGCACCGTACCTCTTTCAGGTATGACATCCTACTGCTCAAATATAATTATCAGGGCTGCCAACTCTCATGCTTTGAGCGTGAGAATCACTCATTTGGACAACTTCTCACGCTCTCACGCTGATCACAAATTTCTCACACTCTGTCGGGTGATGGAGAGCCAGGGCTGAAGCAGCGGTGGGAACTGATGCAGGGAGTGGGGCTGGCGAGTGTTTGCGGGGCTGGCAATTCGCTCGCTGCAGAGTCGACTCGCCAGAGTCAAGAGTCCCGAGCCGCCGGAGGTGTCGGAAGCGTTGTGCCGCTGCCGTAGGAGTCTCTGTGCCGAAGACTCTCAAAGGGAGGGGGGGGGGGAGAGAGAGGGGGGGAGAGACAGAGAGAGAGGGGGGGGGAGAGGAGAGTGGGGGAGAGAATGGGGGGAGAGGAGGGAGAGCGAGGGGGGGGAGAGAGATGTGGAGAGAGAGGGGGGGAGAGTGGGGGAGAGAGAGGGTGGATAGAGAGGTAGAGGAGAGAGAGGTAGAGGAGAGAGAGGTAGAGGAGAGAGAGGGGGAGGGGACAGAGAGAGGAGAGAGGGAGAGAGTTAGGTGGGACAGGGGGGTGAGAGGGAGGAGAGAGGGTAGGAGAGAAGAGGGAGAGGGAGGGGGGAGAGAGGGGGGACGGTTGGAGAGGGAGGGTGAGGCAGGGAGAGGGAGAAGGGAAGGAGGGAGAAGGGGGGGGGAGAGAATAAAAGAGAGAGAGAGAGAGGGGGGGCAAAGAGACAGAGGAGAGAGGAGGAGAGAGGGTAGAGAGAGCAAAGGGCAGCGAGGTGGGAGGGAATGTTGGGGCTAGACAGGGGGGCGAGAGAGAGGCGGGGAGGGAGGAGGAGAGAGAGGGGAGAGAGAGGGGGGAGAGAGAGGGGGGAGAGGAGGGGGGGAGAGAGAGGGGAGAGGGGAGGGAGAGTGAGAGGGAGCCGCAGAGGAGAGTGGAGAGGGAGAGAAGAAAGGGGGGGAGGGAGAGGTGGAGGGAGGGGGGGAGAGTTATGGGAAAGAGAGAGGGGGGAGAGAGGGGGTGAGTGAGAGGGGGGGGAGAGATGGGAGGATGAGAGGGGGGGGGAGAGGAGGAGGGAGGGGGGAGAGGGAGGGGAGAGAGGAGGGGGGGAGAGGAGGGGGATGAGAGGAGAGAGCGGAATAGAGGGGGGGGAGAGAGAGAGGGGGGGAGAGGGTGAGAGGGAGGAGGGAGAGAGGGGAAGAGAAACGAGGGAGAGAGAGAGGGGGAGGCAGAGAGAGGCGGAGAGAAAGAGAGAGAGAGAGAGAGGGGGACAGAGAGGGGGGACAGAGAGAGGGGACAGAGAGAGGGAGAGAGAGAGAGAGGGGCAGATAATTCCACACACTCACAAATGTCTGAGAAAACGAATTTCCTTGTCTCCGTTCTAAATGGCTTACCCCTTATTCTTAAACTGTGGCCCCTAGCTCTGGACTCCCCCAACATCGGGAACATGTTTCCTACATCCAGCTTGTCCAAACCTTAACACTTATATGTTTTAATAAGATTCCCTTTCATCCTTCTAAACTCCAGAGTGTGCAAGCCCAGCTGCTTCATTATCTCAGTATATGACAGTCGCGCCATCCCGTGAATTAACCTTGTAGGTTAAACCAACTTTTCAATTAGGCAAGGCAACTTTAGCATTTTCAAACCAACTTTTCAATTAGGCAAGGCAACTTTAGCATTCTCAAACCAACTTTTCAATTAGGCAAGGTAACTTTAGCATTCTCAAACTAACTTTTCAATTAGGCAAGACAACTTTTGCATTCTCAAACCAAAAAAACACTTTTGCATTTTCAAACCAAAAAACACTTTTGCATTTTCAAACTACATTTTTCAAACCACATTAAGGCACTGACAGGTCAGTAAAACCACTCACAATTTGGTAGACATGTTTTCAGTGTTATTTATAACTCAGACTGAGAATTGCAACCTCTCCCCCATCTTGCAGAGAAATGAGGCATCTCCACACTTCTGTGTTTTATAGTCCCCCTGGAAGGTGTATGGCCTTCAGGTGAGAGAATCTCATCATTTTTTAAACATTAATAAGTCTTTTATTTTTCATCAATAGGAAAAATCCTCTTGGCCTGACCAGCGGAGGGGGACTCTGAGTAAGATGGCCAAAAATCACAGCTGTAAGTGGCAGCATTTTTTCTAAAATCAATATACAGTGCAACAGGAAATGGTCAAGATGAGACTTTTGGTAATATACATTATTGAAGCTCATTTTGACCATTAAGCCTCAAATGTAATATTTTAATGAAATTTAAATAAATGTTTGACCAAAAGTTTAATTGATGTTTACCATTTTGTTGGTCATGTTAATCTGATCAATCTTTCATGGGAACAGATGTCCTGTTCTTTGCTAGAACAAGGCAAATATACAATGCTGCTCGATCCGTAGATTTAAAACCTCTGAAGGATATTACCAGAGAAACAATCCCAGAATCTATAACAACATTAACTCAGTCCCAACGATGGCACAGAACAATAGTAACCTTTCAATCAATAAAATCACATTTGTCATGTTCAGCAACAGCTTGAGATCATGCACAGTGCATGTGCATGTGAGCGGTGTGTGCTAGAGCAAAGGTTGTGTTGGACAGAAACAAGTCCATGTCTACGTTGATGCCAATATAAGCTACTTTCATTTGCCTGCATTTAACTGCATATGATAGACCAAAGTCTGTAACATGCTAAGGGTGATCCAGCAGTGAGGACTGCACAGAGCTGGACTGGAGAGGTGAAGAACAACTCCGGGATAACTTGGTGTTGGTAGACTGGGCAATGTCCAAAGACTCGGTAACGGACCAGAATGAATACACCATAGTTGTTACCTACCTTACAATCAAGTGTTCCCCGACCCGAAATCTTGGATGAACTAGGAGATCAAAGTCAAAGTCAATTTTATTCATCACATGCACCCGAAAGTGCAGTGAAATGAATTTGCCAGCAGCGATACAATCCGCAAACTTCTGAGGACCGGATCTCAGGCATTCAAGTCTGATTTAAGAAGTCTAATTATGACCTTGATAAGGCCATCAAAAAAGCTAAAATGGATTTCTGCTCTAAATTGGATAATGAGACGGACATTCTACAGCTGTGGCAGGGCCTACACGCCATTATTAACTACGTGGCAGCTCAAACGATACTGAGGCATCACTCCCAGACGAGATTAATGCGTTTTACCCACACTCCCATAGGGAGAACACTGATGTATCTTCTCAGGCCCCCATAACCCCAAATCGTATTGCAATCTCAATTACTGAGGCCAATGTCAGGAGGGTGAACACTCAGAAAGTAACCAAATCCAGTGGTGTACCTGGTCACATTCTCAAAACCTGTGCAGACCAACTGGCTGGAGTTTTTGTGGACATCTTCAACCTCTCATTACTGAGATTTGAGGTTCCTACCTGGTTTAATAATACATAATACTGGAGCCCAAGTAGAGCAAGATGCCATGTCTCAATGACTACGGTCCGGTGGCACTAACATCCATGGTGATAAAAATACTTTCAGAGTTCTGGCACATTTCAACTCCTATCTCAGCAAGAACCTGGACCCACTACAATTTGCCAAACACCACAATCTCACTAGCTCTTCACTCTGCACGACCACTCAGACAATAAAAACACATACGTTTGGCTGTTGTTCATAGACTACAAATTAGAGTTTGACACCATCGTCCCATCCAAACATATCACCAACCTCAGAGAACTGGGTCTCTATGCATCGCTTTGCAACTGGATCCTCGACTTCCTCATCAAAAAACTCAATTGGTATGAATTGGCAATAACACCTCCTCCTCCATAAACATCGGCACAGAGCACCTCAAGGCTGTGTGCTCAGCTTACTGCTCCACTCATTCTACACCCATGACAATGTAGCCGGGCACAAGTTCCAACTACATCTTTAACTTCTCTGATGATACCACCATTGTGGGACGAATTACTATAATGCTGTGTCAGAGTATAGGAGGGAGTCCTGATTGAATGGTGTCAGCCTATTTGTACTGTATTGGGTTTTTATTTATTGAATTTTTTTTTGTTTGTTTACTACATCCATCAATTGTGTACTGTCAGGACATATGACAATAAAACACTTCACTCTTGACTCAAGATTTTGGGAGGAGGAACAGCATACTCATTGAAGGTTAGATGTTAGAATTTACAAACAGCACTGAGGTTGCAAAGAATGCAGTGTTGCAGTACAAATGAATGGTATTGTGATATACTGCATCTATTTACTTGTACAGAAAATAACACCTAGTAGACAGAAAATGCTGGAGTAACACAGCGGGTGAGGCAGCATCTCTGGAGAGGAATGGCCGACATTTTGAGTGGAGACCCTTCTTCAGACTGATGTCAGGGGAGGGGGCGGGACAAAATAGATGTAGGCGGAGACAGGAAGATTAGTGGGAGATCCGGGAAGGGGAGGGGATGGAGAGAGAAAGCAAGGGCTATCTGAAGTTGCAAAAGTCATTGTTCATACCGCTGGGGTGTAAACTACTCAATCGAAATATGAGGTACTGTTCCTCCAATTTGCACTGTGCTTCACTCTGACAATGGAGGAGGCCCAGGACAGAAAGGTCAGATTGGGATTGGGGAGGGAAGTTGCAGTGCTGGGCCAGTGGGAGATCAGGTTAAGACGGACTGAGCGGAGGTGTTCAACGAAGCGATAGCTGAGCCTGCATTTAGTCTCGTCGATGTAGAGGAGTTGATACCTGGTACAGCGGACACAGTAGATGTGGTTGGAGGAGGTGCAAATGAACCTCTGCCTCACCTGGAAAGATTGTTTGGGTCCTTGGATGTAGTCGAGGAGGGAGGTAAAAGGGCAGGTGTTCCATCTCCTGCGGCTGCAGGGGAACGTATCAGGGGAGGGGGTGGTTTGGATGGGAAGGGATGAGTTGACCAGGGAGTTTCGAAGGGAACGGTCGATGTGGAAAGCAGAAAGGGGTGGAGATGGGAAGATGTGGCCAGTAGTGGGATCCTGTTGGAGGTGGCGAAAATGTTGGGGGATTATATGTTGTATGTGACAGTTGATGGGGAGGAAGGTGAGGACAAGGGGGACTCTGTCCTCATTACGAATTTGGGGAGGGGGAGTAAGAGCGGAGCTCCCAAGCCACCATTTGCAGTAAGTAGTGCCTTTCAACATCAAGCCAAAGCACCCACGCCACCATTTGCAGTAAGTAATGCCTTTTAACTTCAAGCCAAAGCACCCAAGCCACCATTTGCAGTAAGTAGTGCCTTTCAACTTCAAGCCAAAGCACCCACGCCACCATTTGCAGTAAGTAATGCCTTTCAATTTCATGCCACCATTTGCAGTAAGTAGTGACTTTCACTTTCAAGCCAATGCACCCACGTCAACATTTGCAGTAAGTAATGCCTTTTAACTTCAAGCCAAAGGACCCAGGCCACCATTTGCAGTAAGTAGTGCCTTTTAACTTCAAGCCAAAGCACCCAAGCCACCATTTGCAGTAAGTAGTGCCTATCAACTTCAAGCCAAAGCACCCAAGCCACCATTTGCAGTAAGTAGTGCCTTTCAACTTCATGCTACCATTTGCAGTAAGGAGTGCCTTTCAACTTCAAGCCAAAGCACCCAAGCCACCATTTGCAGTAAGTAGTGCTTTTCAATTTCAAACCAAAGCACCCAAGCCACCATTTGCAGTAAGTAGTGCCTTTCAACTTCAAGCCAAAGCTCCCAAGCCACCATTTGCAGTAAGTAGTGCCTTTCAACTTCAAGCCAAAGCACCCAAGCCACCATTTGCAGTAAGCAGTGCCTTTCAACTTAAAGCCGAAGCACTCAAGCCAACATTTGCAGTAATAGTGCCTTTCAACTTCAAGCCAAAGCACCCAAGCCACCATTTGCAGTAAGTGGTGCCTTTCAACTTCAAGCCAAAGCACCCATGCCACCATTTGCAGTAAGTAGTGCCTTTCAACTTCAAGCCAAAGCACCCAAGCCACCATTTGCTGTAAGTAGTGCCTTTCAACTTCAAGCCAAAGCACCCAAACAACCATTTGCAGGCATTGCCTTTTTACTTCAAACAAACCATATTTTCATTTTCAAACCACATTAAGGGGACTCACAGTTGTGTAGACATTTGTTCAGTGTTATTCAGAGCTCTTAGAGACGTGACCTTTGGCTACATCCACCTTGCAGAGACTGAGTGAGGCACACCACTTCCTGGTTTTATAGTCCCTCCCCCTCCCTCTAGCAGGGGCAGCAGAGAGAATGGGGATAAAAAAAAAACATGAATGTCTCTCTGATTTGTCATCGATTGGAAAAGTCCTCCGCACCCATAAGGCGGAGGGGGGTTCTGAGCAACGTACCCAAAAATGACGGCCATAGGTTGCGGCGTTCTGTCGGAAATCGCAGCACAGTGGGCCAAAAGCGGTCAAGATCAGAGTTTTAGCAATATAGATACTATACTAAGTGGGACCGTTGGGTCCCATGTTCACACGGGAGGGCTGGTCCCCCAATTCAATATTCTACCTCAACCAATTGTAGACCACCACATTCAATTTCATAGCATTTCAAGCAGAGTGCAGGCCACCATATTCAATTACATAGCATTTCAAACAGAGTGCAGGCCACCACAGTCATATCCTGTATGTGACGGTTGATAGGGAGGAAGGTGAGGACAAGGGGGACTTAAAGAATGTTCCTTAAAGAATGAGGACATCTCCGATGCCCTGGTATGGAACATGTCATCCTGGGCGCAGATGCAGCATAGACGGAGGAATTGGCGGTAGAAATTGGGAGTAGATAGAGTCTTCTCAGTCCGTCTTAACCTAACTGATCTCCCGGTGGTCCAGCACTTCAACTGCCTCTCCCATTTCCAATCTGCCTTTCTGTCCTGGGCCTCCTCCATTGCCAGAGTGAGGCCCAGCGCAAATTGGAGGAACTTTTTCTTTTTCTTTTTCTTCTTAAGCCCTTTGCGCCTCTATGGAGCATAGGCCATTGACAAATTGGAGCACCTTATATTTCACTTGGGTAGTTTATACCCCAGCGGTATGAACATTGACTTCTCTTACTTCAGATAGCCCTTGCTTTCTCTCTGCATCCCCTTCCCCTTCCCAGTTCTCCCACTCGTCTTCCTGTCTCCACATATATTCTATCTTTGTCCCGCCCGCTCCCCTGACATCAGTCTGAAGAAGGGTCTCGACCCGAAACGTCGCTCATTCCTTCTCTCCAGAGATGCTGTCTCACCCGCTGAGTTACTCCAGCATTTTGTGTCTACCTTCGATTTAAACCTGCATCTGCAGTTCTTTCTTACAAATAAAACCGTCCAATCACGTCCAATCATAATTATTCAAAAATATTTGATGTTGGCAGCTTATATCTTCATTCAACCATAGTAATATTTGTTTTTTTCAATGACTCACGCACTTAATTGAGTAAAAACAAAACTTAAAATCTAGGAAAACGAAACCATCGAAAGTTAGACGGAATTTAATATACTGACAGGAAGGACACTTCCTGGTTGCATGTGCTGCAGATCTTTAACTGTGAGCCTTTTAAACGAACAGCTAGAGACTCTGGTAGGTGTATATTTCATTAAAACTATTCGAATAAATGAACGTAGGTTAACGAGGTTAATCCCTGGGATGGCGGGACTGACATATGAGGAGATTGGAAAGACTGGGCTTGCATTCACTGGAATTTAGAAGCATGAGAGGAGATCTTATAGAGATATATAGAATTATAAAAGGACTGGACAAGCTAGATGCAGGAAAAATATTCCCAATGTTGGGGGAGTCCAGGACCAGGGGCCACAGTCTAAGAATAATGGGGAGACCATTTAGAACTGAGATGAGAAAAAACTTTTTCACCCAGAGAGTTGTGAATTTGTGGAATTCTCTGCCACAGAAGGCAGTAGGGGCCAATTTGCTGGATGAATTTAAAAGAGAGTTAGATAGAGCTCTTGGGGCTAGTGAAATCAAGGGATATGGGGAGAAGGCAAGCACAGGTTTCTGATTGTGGATGATCAGCCATGATCACAATGAATGGTGGTGCTGGCTCAAAGGGCCAAATGGCCTCCTCCTGCACCTATTTTCTATGTTTCTATGAACCTCAGCTCTTCCTTAATATAGTGGGACAGATGAAACAGTGCCAAAACATAGTTTTAATATGGTTGTTCTCTTCTTCTTCTTCTTCTTCACACTGCCTCATTTCATGGGTTTACGTTGTAAACAGCAAAACTAGCCTTGTCCAGCGTTGGATTTACTCAGTGGATCCACAACACCAAGACCCAGCTGGATCTAACTTAAAATGGATACAAGGGAGGAGGATGCAGCTGGTAAGAGCTCTTTAAAACTAAGACCATATGAAGAGAATTATACAGTCTGGAACTTGCCTCATGTTGTGCTTGCTGAAATATATATAATTAATCACCAACAATACAACTGAATGAGTCACCCAGAGAGAAGACCAGTAACATGATCTTCATTCGTGCAGTTTAATGGGCATCCTACCTCATAGATTTACTGGGAGTCAGATGCAGAATTGTTTTGATCTTCCCAGGTGCCAGGAGTCAGGTTGTGAGCAGTTTCAGTGGCTGTCTGAACACCCAGTAACACTTCCTTTATCATGGTTGTTGGCCCTGCTTTGCATCTGCCACTACTTCACCTGTACATTCAGGCAGATAGGAAATGTGTGAGCATGAGACTGTAGGGTGAGCAGGTGGTACAGGAGTCACCCCCACCCCCTTCTTAAATTGATTGACTGCAGGCATAAATAGCCACCCGGAGTTCTGATACTGTAGTGCAAAGATCTGACCCAAAACAAATTAAGATTTAGGATTAGATATATCCTGGATGTTTGGGAAAGGGAAAGTAAGAAGTCAGAGAGATTGTAGAATATCGCTGAGGAAGATATTGGATTGCTGAAAGGAGAGAATGTTCTTGGATGATAAAGGACAGAAACCACATAATTTGACTTAAGAAATAAAAATACCATTGCACTTCTGGGTGCATTCTATTGGCCAACAAGTAAAAAGAATGAAGTGTAGAAAATTTGTGGGGAAATTTATAAAGATATACTAGACTAAGTGGGACTCGTTGGGTCCCATGTTCAAGTCAAGTTCAAGTCAAGTCAAGTCAAGTCAAGTTTATTTGTCACATACACATACGCGATGTGCAGTGAAATGAAAGTAGCAATGCTCGCGGACTTTTGTGCAAAAGACAAACAACAAAACAACCAAACAAATTATAAACACAATCATAACACACATATTCTTTTACATAATAAATAATAGAAGGAAAAACGTTCTGTAGAGTTAGTCCCTGGTGAGAAAGGCGTTTACAGTCCGAATTGCCTCTGGGAAGAAACTCCTTCTCAACCTCTCCGTTCTCACTGCATGGCAACGGAGGCGTTTGCCTGACCGTAGCGGCTGGAACAGACCGTTGCAGGGGTGGAAGAGGTCTCTCATGATTTTGTTTGCTCTGGAGTTGCACCTCCTGTTGTATAGTTCCTGCAGGGGGGTGAGTGAAGTTCCCATAGTGCGTTAGGCCGAACGCACTACTCTCTGCATGGCCTTCTTGTCCTTGGCAGAGCAATTCCCGAACCAGATGGTAATGTTCCCGGACAAGATGCTTTCCACCGCCGCTGCGTAGAAGCACTGTAGAATCCTCGGAGACACTCTGAATTTCCTCAATTGCCTGAGGTGGTAAAGACGCTGCCTTGCCTTACTCACCAGTGCTGAGGCGTGTGATGACCATGTCATATCCTCAGAGATGTGGACTCCCAGATATTTAAAACAGTTCACCCTATCCACAGGATCCCCATTTATATTCAATGGAGTGTACGTCCTCGGATGATGTGCCCTCCTAAAGTCCATGATCAGCTCCTTCGTTTTTTTGATGTTCAAGAGGAGGCTGTTCTGCTGGCACCAGAGTGCTAGATCAGCCACCTCCTCCCGGTAGGCCTTCTCATCATTGTCTGAGATCAGGCCCACCACCACAGTGTCATCAGCAAACTTAATTATTGAATTGGAGCTGAACCTAGCCACACAGTCATGTGTGTACAGGGAGTACAATAGGGGGCTGAGGACGCAACCCTGGGGCGATCCTGTGCTCAGGGTGTGGGACTTCGATGTGTTCCCTCCCATCTTGACTACCTGGGGCCTGGCGGTGCAAAGTCCAGGACCCAGGCACACAGGGAGGTGTTGAGCCCCAATTCCAGTAGCTTCCCGGCCAGTCTGGTGGGGACTATCGTGTTGAAGGCTGAACTGTAGTCTATGAACAGCATTCTCACGTAGCCCCCCTTCTGGCTGTCCAGATGGGAGAGAGCGGTGTGCAAGACCTGGGAGACCGCATCGTCCGTGGACCTGTTCACACGGGAGGGCTGGTCCCCCAATTCAATATTCCACCTCCACCAATTCCAATATTGGTGGCCAATGGGGGATTTCTGGAGCACACATATGGGTGTTGTGGGCCAAAGGGACTAGTATGGACATTGTGGTCTGAATGGATTATTGGGCTGGCAGCTCAGTCACTCAGGCCGGTGGGCTGGCAGTCATTCAGGGCTGGTGGCATTTCAAGCAGAGTGCAGGCCACAAAATTCAATTTCACAGCATTTCAAGCAGGATGCAGGCCACCAAATTCAATTTCATAGCATTTCAATCAGAGTGTAAACCACCACTTTCAATTTTATAGCATTTCAAGCAGAGTGTAGGCCACCACATTCAATTTCATAGCATTTCAAGCAGAGTGCAGGCCACCACATTCAATTTCATAACATTTCAAGCAGTGTGCAGGCCACCACATTTGATTTCATAGCATTTCAAGCAGAGTGCAGGCTACCCCATCAATTTCATAGCATTTGAAGCAGAGTGCAGGCCACCGCATTCAATGTCATAGCATTTCAAGCAGACACCACATTCAGATTCATAGCATTTCAAGCAGGGTGCAGGCCACCACGTTTAGTTTCATATCATTTCAAGCAGAGTGCAGGCCACCACACTCAGTTTCATAGCATTTCAAGCTGAATGCATGCCACCACATTTAATTTCATAACATTTCAAGCAGAGTGCAGGCCACCAAATTGCCAAACAACTCAATAGACAATATGTGCAGGAGCAGGCCATTTGGCCCTTCGAGCCAGCACCGCCATTCAATGTGATCATGGCTGATCATCCCCAATCAGTACCCCCGTTCCTGCCTTCTCCCCATATCCCCTGACTCCGCTAGTTTTAAGACTAGTTTCTAGCTCTCTCTTGAAAGCTAGTTTCTAGCTCTCTCTTGAAAGCATGCAGAGAACCTGCCTCCGCCGCCCTCTGAGGCAGAGAATTCCACAGACTCACCACTCTCTGTGAGAAAAAGTGTTTCCTCATCTCTGTTCTAAATGGCTTACTCCTTATTCTTAAATTGTGGCCCCTGGTTCTGGACTCCCCCAACATCGGGAACATGTTTCCTGCCTCTAGTGTGTCCAAGCCCTTAACAATATTATATGTTTCAATGAGGATCCCCCTCATCCTTCTAAACTCCAGAGTGTACAAGCCCAGCTGCTCCATTCTCTCAGCATATGACAGTCCCGCCATCCCGGGAATTAACCTTGTAAACCTACGCTGTACTCCCTCAATAGAAAGAATGTCCTTCCTCAAATGAGGGGACCAAAACTGCACACGATACTCCAGGTGTGGTCTCACTAGGGCTCTGTACAACTGCAGAAGGACCTCTTTGCTCCTATATTCGATTCCTCTTGTTATAAAGGCCAACATGCCATTCACTTTCTTCACTGCCTGCTGTACCTGCATGCTTACTTTCATAGACTGATGTACAAGGATCCCCAGATCCCGTTGTACTTTTCCCTTTCCCAACTTGACGCCATTTAGATAGTAATCTGCCTTCCTGTTTTTGCTACCAAAGTGGATAACCTCACATTTATCCGCATTAAACTTCATCTGCCATGCATCTGCTCACTCCCCCAACCTGTCCAAGTCACCCTGCATTCTCATAGCATCCTCCTCACAGTTCAACTCATTGCATTGTCATTCAGGGCTAACAAATCATTTATTGCAAGTACATTGCAGATTCACAGTTCAGTTGATTCACAGCTTAGAATCACAGTTGTGGACTCGCCCACGCGATCTTCCAGAGTGATATCCAGGCATCCGGGGTTTTATAGTCCTGCCCCCCCCCCCCGGAAGGCGCGTTACTTTCATCATGGTGATTGACAGGCGAGAGGACCAATCAGCTGATCTCAAGATTTTTTATTTTCCATCGATCGGAAAAATCCTCGGGGCTGCCTCAGCGGAGGAGGACTGTCAGTAAGATGGCCAAAAATCAGCGATATATGGTAGCGTTCTTTCTAAAATCAATATACAGCACAGACAGGAAGTGGCCAAGGTGAAATTTTTAGTTATATAGATAAGAATTATTAAGTGCCACTAAAGGATGTTGTCAACTATCCAATTGGATTGGGGTAGTAGTTGGGCAAGAGGGGGTTAAAGTTATTGAAGTGTGCTCAGGGGAATATTTTGCATCAATATGTTTCCAGTCCAATGCGGGAAAAGACACTAATGGATCCATTTATGCAGAATGGCAGGGGTTAATTGGGTAATCATTTAGAATGTAGTTATACATTAGTTATGGGAAAAAAACAAGATTCTAAGATTCTGATCAGAACTGCTGCCATTTAGCCTTTTAAACAGCAGCTGCATGTGGCCAGTACTGACAGACACGAAAACCTGGCACATACTGTAGGGACAGATATGCAGCATTGATTATGCTGTTTCAGTCCATAGCTAGATTCAATGTGGGTATAGGATTCAGGGCACTGTTGATTCTAATGGTTCTTGTCGGGAGCAAAGGGAAGGGCATTTGCTTTAGATTAATAATAAGGCAAATTTCTGAAAATACAATCTGGTCGGTCAGCACTCACAGAGAAGACACATGAGTTAATGTTTTATTCAGTTACTGTTCTGATCCTACCAGGAATCTTGTCATGTACATGCCTCTTGAGTTCTGCCAAAGCATAATGAATGACTGCACATCTTTCTAGGCATAATTAATGGAGCATTCTCTGTGATGCCCAAGCATAGTTTGCCTTGTCTGTGCCCTTTCATTGGCTTGATGTCAGCACAGATGTCAGACACATATTTCCCATTATGCTCCCTCGACCTTTATCACCTGTGGAGGGTCTGTCAGCTGCTGTTGTACACTCCTAAATTACACAGCTTGCTCCCTGGAAACTGTAACTTCTTCTCAATATTACCTCAGTGTCTGCATCAGGGTACGGTTCAGGAAGATAAAGTCCACATGAACGCTGCAGTAGGTGTGGGTGGGGGTTTCTTTGTGAGATTCATCTTGGGAAGGCCTCTGTCAATGAACAAAGGTTTGTGTGGTTCCACAACTTCCTGCTGTATCAGCCATGAGGGGAGGAACATAGAATAAAGCTGCATCAACATATTTTTGCAAGAAATGAAAATATGCTCATATAATGTGTGAAATATTACTAGCAGTAAAGCTTCCTTTTATGCTTGTCCTCCCAGCACCCCCCAGCAGCTTTACCTGCCCTACATCTTCTACCAAATGCCTCCCTGTGATGCCACCAGACTTCAATATTGCAGAGCAGGATGGGCTAGTGCCCACAGCTCTGCCCATTCCACCGAGATGGCAGTCTGGCCTGGAAGTGGGAGGGGTGGATGGGGGGTGGGGGTCACTACCAATGTGCCGGTGGTGGGAACATGAATGCTGTTACACTGATTCCCCTGCGCAGAGGAGTCCTCTACCCTCATCGGCGCTGCCAGTACGTGAGCAAGTATTCACTGCATGCAAGAATGGGCAAGGACCTGAGAACCACAACGTCAAGCATCCCAGCTAAGTTACTGTCAAAGCTGTCAGTGATTGAATGTTTGTGATTGCCACCACATTTATTGAATCATCTGAGCTTTTAAAATATCTAAATTTGTAAAAATATTATAAAAATAAAATGAAAACTCTCAAAAGTTAAAACTATACACTCAACAGAACTCAATTGAAAAAAAAAAAGAGAAATATATGACCAAAGGTTTACTCTATTCCTCACAGCTATATGAGATGCCTTAACTCTTTAGTCACCCCTGGGGATATTGATCTGGTACACCACAAGCACAAAGCAAATCCAAAGGCAAACAGGAGAGATGGTGTCTGCATACTTCTTAAAATCTCTAAGTCATACAACATTTCCTTTGTGCGTGTATCACAGTTTCCATCTTCCTGTTATGGCAGTGTGTGGTAACATACTGAATTAAAATTACACCGACTCGTGTGCTGCAGCAAACCTGATAAACATCTATAATGAGATATTTTTTCTTAATAATATCTTGTCATTTATTGTTAATGCCATGGGATAGCTCCTACTTTATCACGTTTTACCTCCAGCAGCATTGGCAAAATCAAACCATAAAATGGCTTGTTAAATGGTGATTGTTGCTTACGTTGGCTTATTAATACTGAAGATCATAGTAGGGTTCCTCAGTGTCTCCCAGTACCTTTGTGTAGCTTATATTTGAAGCAAAGGCAGAATTAAAAATATTTATTAAAGGCAGAAATTCACAACTAACTGCTTGGATCGAACAAGGAAAAAAGTATCGCACTGTGATACTAGGCACTCATGATGTGAGGCATGGAATATAAAAGGAAGTTGAAAGTGCATTTAACAGGGGTAACAGAATAATAACAAAAGGTTTTAATTTACATGTGAGCAGAAAAATTCAAATTAGTATTAACAATGTACTGAATTAATTCTGGAAAGTATACAAGATGGATTTGTTAATCAGATAAATCAATGAACAGGCTATTTTAAATCTAGTTATATGTCAGTAGAATGCATTGATCTGATTGTAAAGGGGCTCCTAAGAAGGAATGAACATTATGTAATTGAATGTTACATTTTACTTCGGAGTCACGTGAGTGACTACGTGAAGAACCCACCCAGCGCGCAGGCGCGGCTTTACGTCAACAGTGCAACAGCGGCAGCAGCTGGAGCCAGGCTCTCCAGCTGCAGCATAAAGACAAGACCTCAGGTAAGTGCCTTTTTTGTGTTACAGAGTCGCTCAAGGGAGAATTATGGCCTCTCGAAAGCGACCAGCCAGAAGGACTGCCTGCCCAACTCCACCCGAGGAGGGGTCCATAGCTGGGCGGCAGCCACTCGTAGCGGAGGAGCCATTTCAACGCTCCCGCTCACCCGACACCGAGCCGCCCCCTGTGCTGCAGATATCGACGCCCCGCACAGGGAGGAAGGCTACTCACAAAACCGACCGGCCGATGTCCTCCGATTCATCGGAGGAACGGGAACGCTCTCCACCACCGAAACGGGGAGACGCTCGCATCAGCTGCATGAGGCAGCTCCTAGAGCAAATGATCGATGAGGAGATGCAGGCTAGGCATCTCCCAGGAGGACGGGCTTTGGCCTCCTCCTCACCACACCCTTCTGTACCCTCTATGTTCGAGGGCAGTAAGGGAGGCCAGGACTGGGCTGGCCTATCCCAAGGGCAGGCGGAGGATAACATCAGTATGCCGGGCGTGCTAGAAGAAGAGCTACTGGGTGTAGTGGGCCGGTACGCAGCGCCCCCAACGACTGGGATGGTATTGCCACCCACAGGCTGTCCAACAACCCGCTGCAGGACAAGGTCGTCCAGCAGGCCCTTGACACGTACACAGCGCCAGAGAATTGCGAGGCGCTGCGGGTCAAAACGGTCAACGGGCAGATATGGAACAGTTGGCAGCACGCCTCGGCATCCACCAGCAGGTACCGAGCTGGTGAAAGCCTGGTGACCGCCTCCCAATACCCCCAGAGCTCTTTTTTAGAGCGGGGCCCAGGGCGGAGCCGTGGGAAGATGCGCCGCCCCACCGCAGCACCAACACGGACAACCTTGGGCCAAACCGACCGAAAACGACCCCACAAATAAACATGGAGGTAGGTGGGTCTGGTTCCTGCCAACATACACAGACAACGGGTGCTGTATTAACAGGAGGACGTTTGAGGTTCTTCAAGCATGTTTGGTGCTCCTTAACTAACAATAAGTTTATACTCAACAGTATCAGTGGATACAAAATTGAATTCAAACCAGGCTTACAACCTCCAGTTCAGAACATGCCCCAAAGGGTATTCCTTCCCTCAGCTTTTGAGAAGGTAGAAGGACAAGCTGAACTAGATAGGCTCGTGGCTAAAGGCATCATAGAAATGACCACACACGAGCCGCACGAATTTGTATCAAATATTTTTCTTAAATCCAAGAAAGATGGTGGGTGTCGCATTATTATTGATTTGACGTCACTCAATCAGTCTGTTGAGTATCAACATTTCAAAATGGAGACATTTGTCACTGCCAGACAACTGATCTCCAAGGGATACTACATGGCAAGCATAGATATCAAGGATGCTTACTATTTAGTACCCATTCATAAGGATTATTACAAATATCTGAAATTTATCTGGATGGGCCAACTGTGGCAGTACAGAGCCTTGCCCAATGGTTTAACAACAGCTCCCAGATTATTTACAAAAATTCTCAAAGTGGCCATGAAAAAATTGAGAGAACAAAAACATTTAGTCGTGGCCTATCTGGACGATGTTCTCATATTAGGGAGAACAAGGGAACTAGCTGTCGCAGGAGTTTTAGCCACTAAACAACTCCTTGAAACTTTGGGATTCATCCTACACCCAGATAAATCAATATTGGAGCCTACTACTAACATGGATTACTTAGGATTCACTATTGACACTATCCATATGACTGTCACTCTGCCTAGAAACAAAAAAGTTTCACTCATCGAAGCTTGTAATAATTTAATTGCTACACCGCAACCAAGGATACGGCACGTAGCCAGAGTTATTGGCTCTATAGTAGCAGCATTCCCGGCTGCCCAACATGAAGTGTGCCCTTGCATTATCAAAATTTGCAAAGTCCAAAGGACTCAGACACTATGGATCCATTAATAGAGGGCATTATGACCGCAAAATGGAGTTACCCACTGAAGTTATCAGAACTTCAGTGGTGGGGTCGATAAATTTGGCACAGATTACAGATTCCTATCGCCGTCTGCCATTTAGCCATAACCAAACAACGGATGCCAGTGGCTTTAGGCTGGGGAGCTACTAACTCCATGGACATACTGTGGGGATGGATATGCAGCAGAGGATCGCTGCTACAATCACTGGGCATAGCTAGATTCAATGTGGGTATAGGATTCAGGGCTAAAAGCATTCTAATGGATCTTGTCGGGAGTGCAGGTTAGGGCATTTGTTTTAGATTAATAATAAGGCGGTTCTGAAAATACCAATCTGGGTGGTCAGCACTCACAGATCATGCGACAAATGAGTTAATATAATTATTCAGTTACTGTTCTGATCCTACCAGGAATATTTGTCATGTACAGCCTCTTGAGTTCCAGGCAAGCTATAATTTAGTGACTGGACACCTTTCTAGGAAAATTAATGGAACATCGAATGGATGATTGGACCCAAAAATAGTTTAGAATTGTCAAGCCTATGGTACCAGATATAGATTTGTCAGCACAGATGTAAATCACCAACTTTCCCATTATGCTCCCTGGGAACCTTTATCACCTGTGGAGGTCTGTCAGCAGCTGTTGTACACTCCTAAATTACACAGCTTGCTCCCTGGAAACTGTTCTTTCTCAATATTACCTCCCTTCTGCCTGCATCAGGGGTACTCCAGGAAGATAAAGTCCACATGAACGCCTCTGCAGTATTCTGGTGGGTGCCGGTTTCTTGTGAGATTCACCTTGGGTTCCCTCTGTCAATGAACAAAGGTGGTAGTGACACCACAACATCTGCATATCAGCCATGAGGGGAGGAACATAGAATAAAGCTGGCACATAGTTTTGCAAGAAATGAAAAATGCTCATATAATGTGTGAAATATTACTGAGCAGTAAAGCTTCCTTTTATGCTTGTTATCCCAGCACCCCCCCAGCAGCTTTACTGCCCTGCGATCTTCTACCAAAAACAGTACCTGACCTGCATCACCAGACTTCAATATTGCAGGAAGGATGGGCTAGTGCCCACAGCTCTGCCCATTCGATCTCGGATGTGCAGGGAGTTCCTGGAAGTGGGACGGGTGGACCTTAAGGGGGGGGGGGGGGGGGGGGGGGTACACTACCAATGCCCGGTGGTGGCAACATGAATGCCCATACACTGATTCCCCTGCGCAGAGGAGTCCTCTAAAGGGATCTATAACTCATCGGCGCTGCCAGTACGTGAGCAAGTATTCACTGCATGCAAGAATGGGCAAGGACCTGAGAACCACAACGTCAAGCATCCCAGCTAAGTTACTGTCAAAGCTGTCAGTGATTGAATGTTTGTGATTGCCACCACATTTATTGAATCATCTGAGCTTTTAAAATATCTAAATTTGTAAAAATATTATAAAAATAAAATGAAAACTCTCGAAAGTTAAAACTATACACTCAACAGAACTCAATTGAAAAAAAAAAGAGAAATATATGACCAAAGGTTTACTCTATTCCTCACAGCTATATGAGATGCCTTAACTCTTTAGTCACCCCTGGGGATATTGATCTGGTACACCACAAGCACAAAGCAAATCCAAAGGCAAACAGGAGAGATGGTGTCTGCATACTTCTTAAAATCTCTAAATCATACAACATTTCCTTTGTGCGTGTATCACAGTTTCCATCTTCCTGTTATGGCAGTGTGTGGTAACATACTGAATTAAAATTACACCGACTCGTGTGCTGCAGCAAACCTGATAAACATCTATAATGAGATATTTTTTCTTAATAATATCTTGTCATTTATTGTTAATGCCATGGGATAGCTCCTACTTTATCACGTTTTACCTGCAGCAGCATTGGCAAAATCAAACCATAAAATGGCTTGTTAAATGGTTATTGTTGCTTACGTTGGCTTATTAATACTGAAGATCATAGTAGGGTTCCTCAGTGTCTCCCAGTACCTTTGTGTAGCTTATATTTGAAGCAAAGGCAGAATTAAAAATATTTATTAAAGGCAGAAATTCACAACTAACTGCTTGGATCGAACAAGGAAAAAAATATCGCACTGTGATACTAGGCACTCATAATGTGAGGCATGGAATATAAAAGGAAGTTGAAAGTGCATTTAACAGGGGTAACAGAATAATATCAAAAGGTTTTAATTTACATATGAGCAGAAACATTCAAATTAGTATTAACAATGTACTGAATTAATTCTGGAAAGTATACAAGATGGATTTGTTAATCAGATAAATCAATGAACAGGCTATTTTAAATCTAGTTATATGTCAGTAGAATGCATTGATCTGATTGTAAAGGGGCTCCTAAGAAGGAATGAACATTATGTAATTGAATGTTACATTAAATTTTATTTAACCAGATTTTTCTTTCTAAATGTTGGAATCAGTTTAAACAGAGCAGGCAACTAGGCTAAGAGAGGTGGGTAAACAACATTAAAAGATATAACAATTGATAGGCAATGCAAGTATTCAAATAAATAATGGATAAATACCTTTAGGGCACAAAAGCAACAGGAAAAATGTTCCTTCCATGGAAACCAGCAGAAATGTTAAAAAGTATTGAATCTAAGGAAGATGCTTATGGAAACAAAGTAGGCCTTTGCTGTTAAATGGTTATGAAATACGTGAAACTAAATCCTGTTGAAGATAGTAAAGCAAGACATTTTGGACGTGTTTAAGGAAGGAATTAAAGAATATCTTGGCAACAGATGGGTGATGGTGATATGCTGGGCAGGTGGGCAGGATGGGTGAGGACAATTTTCTGCATGAGATTTTGGGGGGCTTTCTTTTGCATGAAATATTGTCAGAATGATTTCTTAAATTCCACCTGCCAAACATCAGCGTGGTTAAGTTTGGTGACCAGATTGCTATACTTTATATGCAGTTGATTAAAACAAATGAGGTTGAGGATTGTTTCATCCACTTCCTTTTTCTCCTAGGTTCGACCAAACAGGCAGATGGAAGAAAGAACGATGGTAATAATAGTTGCATTTTCCTATTTTATTGGAGATTTAACTAATTTCTCCACAGCATGTAAAATGAAAATTATTTATTTTCCTGGAATAAAAATATCGCCTTTCACCAGTTCCATGGATCATCAGCTGCTCTTCTGCTGGCTTAGGGGAAGGGAGGGCAACACAGTGAGGCAACCAGTCGAGTTACTGCCTCACAGCACCAGAGATCCAGGTTTAATCCTCACATCAGGTGCTGCTTGGTGTAGTCTGCACATTCCCCTGCCACTGTGTGGGTTTGTGCCCACATACTTTATTATACATGGTGCATTGTTTGTCTAGTGTGTAGCTGCGTAGTGGAAATTGGGGGGGGGGGGGGGGAATTGATTGGAATATGAGGAAAATAAAATGGGGTGGGTGTTGGATTGAGGCAGTATGCGTATTTGAGAATGAGTATTTGAAGCTGATACGCAGTCAGTGGGTTGAAAGACCTTTCTCCATGCTAAATGATCCTATAACTATAAATAAAGGAAAATACAATTGTCCATCCTGCCTGTACCAGACAACTGTCATTGGCTATAACCACATAAACAATGTGCACACTCCCAACAGTCAACGCTTATACATTGTTCCAATAACTGAGACAGAATCAATATCTCCTCTCTGGTTCTGCAACAGACTCTCACCCCCATTCTTCTCAAAGTTAGATCTTGGATCTTGAACTTCCTCGTTCTCACTTTTTTTGTATAGCATCTCAGTAGAACACAGCCTGGAAATACTTTTCCACCCAGATCAAACACATGCTGATGAGAAAACCAAAGGAAAGTTTGGTTTATCAGAAAATTATGAAATAACAAAGCTAAAAGGCCGAGTATTGGTACAAGAGGAAAACAGTGAACGAAAGGCATTGATAAGACACGCATAGGGTATTTGGTAGTAAGTCAAGATCAGGGTTTGGTTATGATCGTGTGAAGTGTTAGCAATGACAAAACAGGATTACAGAGATAAAGTTCACAAACGTAAAGGCTGATTAATAGTTATAGAGATTGAGAGATACATCATAGAAACAGACCCTTCAGCCCACTGAGTCTGTGCCAACCATCAACACCCATTTACACTATTCCCACTTTTTATTCTCCCATTCTCATTAAGTTTCCCTGGATCTAGCACTAACCTACACACCTGTAACAATTTACAGTGCTCAATTAACTTACCAATCTGCACATCTTTGGGATGTGAGAGGGAACTCATGTGGTCACAAGGAAAAGTTGCAAACTACACAGGCAGCACATGAGGTAAGGATTGAAATCAGATCTCTGATGCTGTGGAACAGTTGCTCCAGTAGCAGGCCTATTGTGCATATGTTTTTATGCAGAGAGGGATCCGGTCAAACTTCAATGTAGGACTGGAGAAATTGAGATTTAAAGATCAGAGAATCCACTGATATAGCTGAGACTCAAGGAGAATGCAGTGATCAAGAACCGGGTGGCCAATTGTGAAGCATCAGTTCCAGTGAATGACTCCTAGAAGGATTAAGTAGAGATGATGTAATCCTGGTTAGACACAAAAAGCTGGAGTAACTCAACGAGACAGGCAGCATCTCTGGGGAGAAGGAATGGGTGATGTTTCGGGTCGAGATCCTTCTTCAGACTGGTTAGGGATCAGGGAAATGAGAGATATAGATTGCAGGAGCCAGAAGGGAGTGGCCGCCTAGACTTGCAGCAAAGGGGGACGCTATCTCCAGCTCGACTCTGCCTGTTGTCCGGCAGCCCTAGACTGGTGGGATGCCGACCCGTATGTTCTCCCCATGACCTGCGTGGGTTTTCTCCGAGATCTTTGGTTTCCTCCCACACTCCAAAGACGTACAGGTTTGTAAGTTCATTGGTTTGGTACATGTAAAAATATTTCCTAGTGGGTTAACGTGCGGGGATCGCTGGTCGACGCGGACCCGGTGGGCCGAAGGGGCTGTTCTGTGCTGTGCTGTATCTAAACTAAACTAAAAACATCGTGGTCAGCATCATGAGTTGGGCCAAAGAGGCTAAATGCTGTAAGACTCTTATAATTCTGTAGAAGGGGATGTATATTGGAGGATTGGAGACAGGGGAGAGAAAGAAGAATATTATATTGTAATAATACAGTAAAGTTAAAGCTTGAGCCATTATCGGAGATTAAATACTCCCACCATACTTGCTGACTATGAAAGTTCAGTTTAACTCTTTTATAGGAAGAGTTTGAACAGGTTGTTATGACTCTTATTGCAGAATATGCCAGACCCATCCAACGGCTGGATGACAAGGAGACTCTCTTTATGTTACTCGCTCTACACATGGAGGAGTCCCCACTCTGTGAGTCTCCATTTTCTGAACCACGTGGTGATCAGGTGATCAAGGTAGGAAACATAACAGTAAATTTATTTAAAGAGTAGAAAGTATTGACCAAAGATTTTAACTGTGTTTCATTTCTGTGTTGAACCTAAAACTCTGGTGTTAAGTTGGATGGAAAATGGCAGTAACTGGTTTGGTATTTTGCCCAAAGAGATCACTGACCAGAACATGATTTTCGTGAACGAGTGGGTCATTTAACAGCAAAGTTTCACCAGATCTGTTATAATTTAGATTAAATTTTTTTTTTAGCCTACAGTATTTGGGTATTTGGCACAAATGAAACAAACACAAGTGCTTCAGAGTCACCAAGCCATACTGCTGAGAAATTGTGAGATTCAAAAATCACAAATGCTCTTGAGACAAATTCAGACAAAGAAGTGTTTTTATTAATTTCATATTCTGCAGAATAGGTGCCTCTCCTCTGATGTCCCCTAGAGGCACAAAGAAGATGGAGATGCTTTCTATCTTTATACCTTTCTTCACTATGGTCACTACCTCATGTCTCCCCATCGAGTTTCGTCCAATCATAACATAAAGCCCACATTCCCACGAGAATGTCCAGGAATGTCTCGGACCATCTCCTGACGTCAAAGACTCCCAAGGCTTCTGCTGAAGTTTCTAGCTGTTTGCTACTTTCTTTATCTAGAATTTCTCTCTGTTCTGTATATTGTTACTTTATTCTACCAGCAGTCTGGCTTCTGCTGATAAGCTCATTTCCTTCTAAGTTATATTTTTCAGAGTTCTAGTATAAATCAACGATCCCTATTAACCCTTTTCTCACAATCCACCATTTTTCTTTTTGCTACGCATCTTTTGATTTATACAATATCTTCCTTTTCTAGTGCTAGCAGCAGATTCTTCGCCTCCCTATCCTCCTCTCGCTAGTCATACTGTGTTCTGAAGGCCAGCGCAGGGAATGATACAACATCCGAATAGGCACAAAGTCAATGGTTCCTTCCCTTCACGCACAGTCTACGGGCTGATATTGTCCGGTGGGGCCTCCACAGGACCCTTAAATCGGTTTGCGTGTGTCCACCCTTTTTCTTTTGTTCGTACTGCTGTCTCGGTGATTAATAACACAAGGTAGGGTCCAGTCCACTTTGGTTGCAGCTTTTCTTCTTTCCATGATTTTACAAGATCCCAGTTCTCTGCTTTCACAGAATGGATTGGCAAGTCGAGATGGGGACTCTGTGCCAGCAGCCCCTTGGTTTTTAATTCTGTAATAGAATGAGATACTGCCAGTAAACAGTTCCTTAAGAAAACATCATTACCATGGTGGGTATTCCTTCTATCTTTCCCAAATAATAAAAACCTAACTTGTTCAATCTTTCTCTGTATCTTAGTTGCTGAAACCCAGTCAACATTCTAATTGATCTCCTCTGTACTCTCTATTTTGTTAACCTTTTTCCTATAATTATGCCTACCAAAATTATACACCATACTCCACAATTGACCTCACCAATAGCTTATACAATTTAACATTACAACCCAACTTCTATACACAATGCTCTGATTTATAAAGGCCAACACACCAAAATCTTTCTTTACCATCCTTTCTACACGAGATTCCACCTTCAGGGAATTATACACAGTTGTTCCTAGATCCCTCTGTTCAACTTCATTCCTCAATTCACAATCATTTACCATGTAAGTCTAATTTGAATTTGTCCTGCCAAGTTGTATCACCTCACACTTATCAACATTAAACCCATCTGTCATGTTTCAACCCACTCTTCCAAATGACCTAAATCTCTCTGTACATTTTTAAAATCTACTTAATTATTCACAACACCACCTATCTTAGTATCATCTACATACTTCTTAATCTAACCACACCAACATTCATATTATTGATTCACATGACAAACAACAGTGGACCCAACACACATCCCTGAGGTACCCCTCTAGTCATTGACCTCCAACCTGATAAACATCCATCCACCATTACTCTCTGACATTTCCCATACAGCCACTTTTTAATCCATCTTGCTATTCCTTACTAACCGCTTCTTAACTAACCTTATTTCCTTTATTGAACCTTGTCAAAGGCCTTACTGAAGTTCACCACTTTAACCTCATCAATTTTCTTAATAACCTCTTTTAAGAAAAATCAGGATTAGTCAAATATCACAATCACAAATCCATGCTAATTCTTCCTAATCCTACCCTATTTGTCCAAATTCCTATAATATTGTCTTTAGTATCCTTTCCATTATTTCCCACCACTGATGTCAAACAAGTTCTTGTTAAAACTCTACTCTTCTTTGTCCTCCTGTTCAATTACCTCAGGGCTATTATCTATTCGTACCTGTGGGACAGCCCTCATGTAATTATTGAAATCGTACTAGGTATCTCAACCTTCTAAACGAACATCGGTCGGTGATTTAGAAAACTCATACATACACCTTGTCTTCAGGTTTAAAGGGTCCTTCTTCCTGGTCCATCTCCAACAGCTTTTACTTTACCTGTTCATAAATAGACTTGTATATCATTATTAACTGTTTCATATACTTTTTAAATTCTATCTGTAACTGTTCCAAACTCGGTCCCTTGCAGGAACTTCTCCATTGTGTCACCTGCTGGTTAGTTTGCATGCAACATTTCTTCAGTGCCAATGGCAGAGCATTACACAAATCTTATTTATTTTATCCTTCAATGTTCCATTTATTCTTTTCATCAAATGAAAACAATCCGTTGTCAAAGCTGATTTCTGTGGGTTTACCAAACCTCTTAATTACCTTATTCAGCATAAACGACACTACAGTGCTCATACCTAAATCGATTCAGACTTACCCTGGACATCTCTTCCAGATGCTGTTTCAGCTGCTTTGTCTGCATTTTAATTTAACTTCTTTGACATGTACTTTTTCCATTTCACCATACAATTTCAACATTTCCAATCTAGTCTGAACCATATCCTGCCTTTCCCAAGGTCATCATCTGCTGTCTTATATTCTGAAGTATTTCTCTCTCTTCACTTGTGGAATAAACCAACAAATTGTCCACATCAGCAAATACTTTCTAAGGGTATACCATATAACCATATATCGAACCTGCCTCCACCACCTTCACTGGAAGCTCATTCCACACAGCTACCACTCTCTGAGTAAAGAAGTTCCCCCTCAACTTTCAACTCTGCCTTTCCCATCTAATTAAAAAAACCTACCTCATCATAGCCTTTCTTGACATCCTTCCTTAAATCCCTTTCTCTCTCTTGGGGACCCCAGTCCTGTTAGGGCTTATAATCTCCAGATTAATTTCACTCCTGATAGGACTTTGAGGAAAAGTTCCCCAAGACATGTATTATTGGCATGTAACTCTCTGGCCCCGCTTGGTTCCCTCATAGGACTCACTTGTGTCAGTTCATCACTTATTTCAGTCTTTTCAACCAGGGGCTTTGTTCATTGACATTGACCGCAGAGACCAACTGTTTGCTGAATCGGGGGTTGGAAATAAATGACAATCCCACCACCTCCTTCAATTCTGCTTGACTTTAAGAAGAATGACTTCCACCACAATAGTTCATAATATAATGTTCACTGGTTGCCTTTTATTTCTTGTCCATTTTCAACTCTCCACCTTTTCATTCCCCTTTGTTCCTTGGGGTTCACCTTAAGTGGGTAACATTTGCTGAGGGGCCTGCATACCCTCGGTCATGACGGCATCCAACAAGAAGATGGCGCTGTAGCCGGTAAGTTTGTGAGCGGCGGCCATGTTTGTAGTCTTTTGTCGGCCCGGATGTAACAATTTACATCATGCATCTTTATCTGACACTTAGTGGTTCCCACCACTTTTACCAATGGTGCCTTCAAATCTTTCATGGCCAATAATCGTCCCACGTTCTCCTCCTCCAAAGCCCTAATCCATTTCCTTCCCCATCAGGGATATAGGGTGAGGCATTTTTATTTATTATTTATTTTAATTTTTTTATTTTAATTTTTTTTAGCCCTCTCAGTTTATGGGTGCCCCAAGGGATAATCTGTCATCCTGTCGTCTCCTACTTCTGTTTCTCTCTCTCTCTCTCTCTCTCTCTCTCTCTCTCTCTCTCTCTCTCTCTCTCTCTCTGTCTCTCTCTGTCTGGCTCTCTCTCTCTCTCTCTGGCTGTATCTCTGTGTCTGGCTCTCTCTCTCTCTCTGGCTGTATCTCTGTGTCTGGCTCTCTCTCTCTCTGGCTATATCTCTGTGTCTGGCTCTCTCTCTCTCTCTGGCTGTATCTCTGTGTCTGGCTCTCTCTCTCTCTGGCTGTATCTCTGTGTCTGGCTCTCTCTCTCTCTCTGGCTGTATCTCTGTGTCTGGCTCTCTCTCTCTCTCTCTGGCTGTATCTCTGTGTCTGGCTCTCTCTCTCTCTGGCTGTATCTCTGTGTCTGGCTCTCTCTCTCTCTCTCTGTATCTCTGTGTCTGTCTCTCTCTCTCTCTCTCTCTGTATCTCTGTGTCTGGCTCTCTCTCTCTCTCTCTCTCTGTATCTCTCTGTGTCTCTCTCTCTCTCTGGCTGTATCTCTGTGTCTGGCTCTCTCTCTCTCTGGCTGTATCTCTCTGTGTCTGGCTCTCTCTCTCTGGCTGTATCTCTGTGTCTCTCTCTCTCTCTCTCTCTGTCTCTCTGTGTCTGGCTCTCTCTCTCTCTCTCTGTCTCTCTCTGTCTCTCTCTCTCTCTCTGTATCTCTCTGTGTCTGGCTCTCTCTCTCTCTGTGTCTGTCTCTCTCTCTCTCTCTGTTTCTCAACTTGAATGTCTACCATAAAACAACAAACCATAAAAGCTGGTCATGTTTCATCAATTAACTTATTTCCAATTATTTCAATCCATATTCACCATTATTTTAAATGTCCAATTCCTAGCACTAGTAACAATTTTCCAAATTAACGTTACTGACAAGAATTCTAAAAGAACATCAAGAAACGATTAAAAGAAAATCAAAAGCTGATTTTTACAACTTCCCTTTTTCAGGTTACGAGGATACAAAGAGTTAATTTTACAGCTTGTTCGCAATCCAATTTGAACTACAGTGGAAATTCTCGCTCCCGCCACTGTGTTCAATTTTACAACTTGCTCATTCCAACCTTTCATCTTACAACCATTCGTTCCAAACCGGTTTTTACATACAAATCACATTCGTTCCATTCTTACTTCAAATAGATTATTCATTTTATATTTTCTCCCTGTCCTGCACTCTTGTCCCCGGCCTTTGCCGTCTTCTTATCTGCTACTTTCGGGAGTAACTCCCTCATCATCCTGTCTCTCTCTCTCTTCTACTGCCTGCAACATAATCTTTACTACTTGTTTTTCACTTCTGTGAAAAGGAATTGATCTAACTGTTCTTGTCAGACCTAAAGGATCTTCAAGGAGGCTATTTAACAAACCCCCTTCCCCCTCAGGGTCCTCTCCTAGGTACCTCCCTCAGGGGTCTAATTTCAACCGAACTTATCTTCCCCTTCTGCCCTTTGACTCCCCGTCCTGTTGGCCGGGTGATCTTCGTCCACCCCGGCCCCTGTCTTCTCTTTCCTTTGGGTATTTTGGCCCCCTCCGGCTCTGCATTTGTCCCAACGGACTATACCTTATCATTGTTGGCTTCTCCAACCCCTGGGTATTTCCTGCCCTCCAGGGTCCAGCATTTGCCCCAACGGACTATTGGGCAGAATGCGGGGATTTGGCCCACAGCCTTTTCCCCTCCCTTCTGGGTTTGCCTTGCAGCCCCCTGAATCCTTCAGAGCGTCAACCACAAGGTCTTTCCACAATCGCCCAGGAAGTACTTTATTAGTCATTGTTCCTACCTGGGTTCTGTGCACAGAAATTGCTCGATTGATTTTTCGCGATTTTCAACTACTTCCACTTCTTTGCCGAGTCTCTGTTTGGTCTGGATACTACTGCTTAAACAGCTGATGGCAAGCAAGGAGTCTGAGACCGCTGAACTCAGCAGGGTGCACCTTCCCTTCGTCCGTCTACTCCCGTCAGCTGTCTAGAGTATTGGATCTCGGAACGAGCCCCCAAGTTGTGAGATTCAAAAATCACAAATGCTCTTGAGACAAATTCAGACAAAGAAGTGTTTTTATTAATTTCATATTCTGCAGAATAGGTGCCTCTCCTCTGATGTCCCCTAGAGGCACAAAGAAGATGGAGATGCTTTCTATCTTTATACCTTTCTTCACTATGGTCACTACCTCATGTCTCCCCATCGAGTTTCGTCCAATCATAACATAAAGCCCACATTCCCACGAGAATGTCCAGGAATGTCTCGGACCATCTCCTGACGTCAGACTCCCAAGGCTTCTGCGGTTTCTAGCTGTTTGCTACTTTCTTTATCTAGAATTTCTCTCTGTTCTGTATATTGTTACTTTATTCTACCAGCAGTCTGGCTTCTGCTGATAAGCTAATTTCCTTCTAAGTTATATTTTTCAAAGTTCTAGTATAAATCAACGATCCCTATTAACCCTTTTCTCACATAAATTAAAGCAAGATTGTCCAAAATTGCTAGCTTACCCTGGCAGCATAGGATGGCACATTCATGTGTTGCTTATAGATAATTAAGTTTGAAGAGTTAGGTTGGCCAAGATGTGAAACGTTCAATGAGATGAAGCCGAGCTGTGTAGAGCATTTGTAAGTATCTTATTGCAGGACCAGTTTGTCGTTGGAGTAATGTTAGCCAGTTCTTTCAAAAAGTACTTGATGGGAATAAAAATTGTTATGGAGGATCAGAAGTGGGTAAAACTGAATGAGATTTTAAAATCATTAAAGAGTCTTCGTCCTTGGTACGGCGCCTGATGTCAGAATTGAGATTATTATCATTCAATACACATTTTCTTTCTAATCTAACTGGACACTTAGGAAGACTACAGCTTTCAAGTAAATGTTTTCTCGTGAATAGCAGGAAGGTGTCGGGATGTTTGTGAAAGAATGTGTATGGAGTTTGCCCATTCTCCCTGTGACCCATCTGGGCTTCTGCCAGATTTTCCAGTTTCCACCTGCATCCTGATAATTTGGTAGGTTAATTGGCTGGCATAAAATGCCCCCTAATGTAGGTAACTGCCAGGAGAATTGGCTTCTGGGCATGTCACAGAGAATGAGTGGCCAGTTACAGAGAAATAAGCAGTTCAGTTTAGGTTATTGTCACGTGTACTGACGGACAGTGAAAAGCTTTCGCAAGCAGAGGGGAAATAGCACTGATGGGATAACTCTGTTGAGAGTCAGTATGGATCTCAAAGGTTCAAAGGTTATTTTATTGGTCACATACACCTAGGTGTAGTGAAATGTTTCTTGCCAATGCAGCACATAAAGAAAGAATACAGACATAACAATAATAAAGACATTTAAACATAAAAACATCCCCCCACAATGGTTCCCATTATGAGGGAAGGCACAGTGTCCAGTCCCCATCCCATGTCCACCTATAGTCGGGCCTATTGAGGCCTCCACAGTTGCTTTTCAGGAGGCCCGATGTTCCAGGCCGTTCTCGCCGGATGATTGTACTCCGACGTCGGGAGAGTCCTCTCCGCGGCATGGGAACCCTGGAAGGCCACTTCCCTTACCGGATACCGCGGCTTCCGAAGCCAACAAGGCCGTTGGAGCTCCACCACTGGCGATCTCATTGAGAGATCCCAGGCTCCCGATGTTTAAGTTCAGCGCCGCCGCCCGCAGCTGGCCGCCCGCAGCTGGCCGCCCGCAGCTGGCCGCCCGCAGCTGGCCGCCCGCAGCTGGCCGCTCCAAAGACTCGCAGCTCCGCGATGTTTATATCGGCGGTCTCAGCATACCGGAGTTCCAGCGCGGCGACCCAGGCAAGGCATCGCCCGCTCCGCTCCGCAATAGCGATCCAGCGCTGTACCGCCGCCGAAGCCGAGGTACTGGGCGTTCCCCTCACGAAACGCCACTCCAGGCCCGCTGGTAGGCCGCGAGGACGTGTCGAAAATGCAGCCCGGAGAAAAGCTGCCTCTCCGACCAGGTAGGGACCCTGAAAAGTAGTTTCCCCCTCCCCACCCCCACCCCCCCACATAAAAAAGTCTAGAACTCCATAAACAAAACACTAAAACTCATTAAAAATAAAAATAAAGTGAAAAATGAACAGCTGCAGGCTGGGCAGCCATACCACAGGACGGCGCCCCATAGCAACCACTCAGCAACTCTGATGGGCTGAATGACTGCCCACAATGGCATGAGTAAGAAAAGCAAGCGGTTGCCAGATCATGGCCTGCTCAGCTTAACTTCATTTCTCTGTCACTTCCAGTAGGGATGAGTACTGCGGAGAAGAGGTAGTTTTAGTGTTGTAATGAGATATTGCAGAAACAGGTTTGAATCCAACTGCTCTCTCCTCACAGTCTGTTTTAGAAACAAAGAGTCACAGAACTATGTAGCACAGAAGCAGGTTATTTGACTCATCTTGTCCACCAACAACCAAGTTGGCATACTGGGCTAGTCTCAATTGCCTGGATTTGGGCCATTTACTTCTAAACCCTTCCTATCCATATGTCTGTCCAAAGGTCTTTTAAAAGTTTTAATTGCATCCACCAACTGAAGATTGACCTATGGGAGGAGATGAAACTTTGTAGGCAAGATTTTCATTGTACATGTACTCACCGTACTTGGGCCTGTGACCATAGACTCGACTTGACCACTTGACGAGCATTGCAACTTCAATGGAAAGTTATGTATTAGTGCAGGAGTTGTTGAAAGGAAAATGTTTAATTACGCTACCCAGATTCAGCATACTCTAAAAATTCAACAGATTGATTTCTAGGACAGGGGTTGGCAGTGGGGATGGGGAGTGGATTGGAGGCATTATCTCCTTGGGTGAGATTAAACAGAATGGGCCCATAATCTGTGATGCAGTCTGGCCTGTGTCAAACAAAGCTGCAACATTACCCCAACACAATTTTCTACACCTGACCAACAAAACTATCGTGAGAGTGGAGCTAATCTTTGGGAATATTGGGAAGCTTATCTCAACTTCACTTCCGAGTATGATGAGGAAGGGTAGGCAAATGGTTTCTATGTTCTTCTGATCTTTGAATTGACAGGATTGACTGTTATAAAGGTCACTGGAGGGCATTCAACAAATGCTCTTATTTTAAAGCAAATGGAATCAGGAGGGAGTGACATTTTCAATATGAAATTGGTGCATTTATTATTGCTGGATATTTTCCAAAAGTTTACATCAGTTTTGTGTAAGGATAAACTTTGGATCGATGATTCGCTTCTGTTTTTATCTGATGGAGACGGGTGCAGTGGACACCGCTGAGAACATGATTAATTTAAATCCTTGTAGTACATGTCTGCCGTTGGCCACGGCTATATTTATAATACATTTTCAAGTGACCTATCTCATTATCCTGGTTTAATTCACATCTTTTCTCACAGATGAATAAAACTGGGATTGTCATGTGCGAGTCCAATTCCCTCCAGCGAATCGTGGCAATGGACTGCTCTCGGAAACAGCTACATGCCGTGCAGCTCGTCATCATGCACCTGACAACAATGGCAAACGGGTGCAATGTGTACCTCTCCAGGAAACCCTGCACTGAATGCGCAAAATGTCTAGTTCAAGGCAAGACTTATACTTTACAAAATCATTGACTTCAGAACAGTTCTTTTCCACTTTCCCCCTCCCCAAAGCTCCTGGTGTTGGCTGTCGAAATGAAGATATCCTTGATTCTGAACCAAGTGCATTTGTTCTTTCATATAATTGGGAATGAGGATTGTGAGGCAATTCTTAAGGTCATGAGTAGCACACATGGGAGACCTGGACAATGAAGAAGGGTCCCCAACACCTGCCTGCCCATGTCCTTTCAGAGATGTTGCCCAACCTGCTGATGTTACTCCAGAATTTTGTGTTCAATGCAAGATTCTAGCAACTGCAATTCCTTGTGGCTCAAGATCATGAGATTGATGCAGATGATAGAGTGACTTAGTCATCGACAATTAAATCTCACTTCCTAATTATTGATTAAGCGATTGTCTGTGAACAATTGTCATAGATCTCTCATTCCCACAACTCACACAACAATCCATACCAAGCATTTGTACAGACACCCATCCCTGCCAAGCTTTTCTTTAAACGTATTTCAAATTATCACTGTGTATTCTCGTACTCAGCCTTTACCTTACTGCCTGGTATTTATGTCCCCACTCTCTCAGGTACCCCACCATCGTATTTACATACAGTAGAACATAGATCACTACAGCACAGGAATAAGCCCTTCAGCCCACAATTTCAATGCCAAACATGATGCTAAATTAAATTAATCTCCTCTCCTTGCAGGTGACCCATTTCCCTCAATTTCTTGCATGTCCATGTGTCTATCTAAAAGCCCATTTGACATCCCTATCATATTGGCTTCCAGCACCACCGCTGGCAACAAATTCAAGGCATCCATCACTTTTGTGGAATAAACCTGTCCTGCACGTCACCTTTAATATTTCCCCCTTTCCTCTGACATTATAGCTATGTTCTCTTATCTTTGATATTTTCATCCTCAGATAAAGGTCCTGACTGTCAAGTCAATGCGATTCTGTCTACCATATCACTGCCAGATTCTCTCTACCCTATCTATTCCAAGTTCAGAATGTCTAACCTCTCCATACCCTTTTGACTTGTTTCTTTATCAAGTTTTTTATTGACTTGTTGTAGCACAAAAGGAGACTATTGCTAGCTCTCATTAAGGCAATCTCAAACCTTTTCCCTTCTCCCTGTGGCATTATTCTCTCTTGCATCCCACTCATCTTTTCTCCATTTGGTTTGCTTGTAACAGCTGTTAATTTCTAAAACTAATGGAAAATCATAGGATCTGGATTATAGTTAGTAAATTGATTTGTTTTGATTCCATATACATATTCATTTGCCTGTTTATTTATTTGAAAATTATTATTTAATTTATGCTTTAAATGAGCAAATAATTCAACCATAATGCCTGACACTTTCTTGCCATTATAGGAGGGGTAAGATCTGTACGTTTCTGGCCCAAGGACCCAGAATTTAGCCTCAGCAGTGACAAGAAAAAGAAAGATTTCTACGAAACCAACCAGATTTTCAGAAAGAGCAACACGATACTGGTGCCATTCATCCCGATCATCAACGAGACTACTGTATACAATCTGTGCCTGCGAACCCGCAGGCAGAAGTGTGAACAATGTCTGAAATCCACTTCCGAACCCAGCTTAGAGGAGGAGCTGAATACCAACTGGATGGATTGTGGCTTTACTCCTCAGTCAGACATAGAAGGCATGAAAGCCATGATCAAGAGCACAGTGTGCAGCTACTATGCACTCTTAAATTGTAGCCATGGCACCATGCCTGTGCATGAGGAGATCTCCCTGGGCATTGCTACTCATGGTCTGCAACTTTGCTTCCTGCTGGCTGCTCGTTCAGGTTTGTAACTGAGTAGTAATCATGTATGGAATAGTGTCAGCATCGAACATCTCAGTGCTGATTTCACCAGAATACTCCATTCAAACCCTCTAATCCATTCAGTCACTGGGTTATATTCCGACTGATTTGGATTGCAATAATTAACTGATTTTGGTCCATATCTCTTGGTATCTGGCCTAACAAATTTATTTCAAAGTCGTAGAGTCAAACACCACAGACACAGGCCCTTCAGCCCACCATGTTCATGAAACTTGTGGATTGTATCTGATACCACTACCTCCTCTGTCAATGAGTTCTGGATATCAATCACTGTCTGTAAAAACTGGAAAGGAAGGACATTAGTTTGGAGGATGTGGAATCGGTATGGGTAGAGCTGCGAAACAATAAGGGGCAGAAAATGCTGGTGGGTGTTGTGTACAGGCCACCTAACAGTAGTAGTGAAGTTGGGGATGGCATCAAACAGGAAATTAGAAATGCTTGCGACAAAGGCAAAGCAGTTATAATGGGCGACTTCAATCTACATATAGATTGGGTGAATCAAACTGGCAGGGGTGCTGAGGAAGAGGATTTCTTGGAATGTATACGGGATAGTTATCTAAACCAACATGTAGAGGAACCAACGAGAGAGCTGGCTATTTTAGACTGGGTATTGAGTAATGAGGAAGGGTTAGTTAGTAGTCTTGTTGTGCGTGGCCCCTTGGGCAAGAGTGACCATAATATGGTTGAGTTCTTCATTAGGATGGAGAGTGACATTGTTAATTCAGAAACAATGGTTTTGAACTTAAAGAAAGGTAACTTTGAGGGTATGAGACGTGAATTGGCCAAGATTGACTGGCAAGTAATTCTAAAAGGGTTGACGGTGGATATGCAATGGAAGGCATTTAAAGACTGCATGGATGAACTACAAAAATTGTTCATCCCAGTTTGGCAAAAGAATAAATCAGGGAAGGTAGTGCATCCATGGATAACAAGGGAAATCAGGGATAGTATCAAAGCAAAGGATGATGCGTACAAACTAGCCAGAAAAGCAGCATACCGGAGGACTGGGAGAAATTCAGAGACCAGCAGAGGAGGACGAAGGGCTTAATTAGAAAAGGAAAAATGGATTATGAAAGAAAACTGGCAGTGAACATAAAATCTGACTGCAAAAGTTTTTATAGATATGTGAAAAGAAAGAGATTAGTTAAAACAAATGTAGGTCCCTTGCAGTCAGAAACAGGTGAGTTGATCATGGGGAACCAGGATATGGCGGACCAATTGAATAACTACTTTGGTTCCGTCTTCACTAAGGAAGACATAAATGATCTGCCGGAAATAGCAGGGGCCCGCGGGTCAAAGGAGGTGGAGGAATTGAGTGAAATCCAGGTTAGTCGGGAAGTGGTGTTGGGTAAATTGAATGGATTAAAGGCCGATAAATCCCCAGGGCCAGATAGGCTGCATCCCAGAGTACTTAAGGAAGTAGCTCCAGAAATAGTGGATGCATTAGTAATAATCTTTCAAAACTCCTTAGATTCTGGAGTAGTTCCAGAGGATTGGAGGGTAGCAAACGTAACCCCACTTTTTAAGAAGGGAGGGAGAGAGAAAACGGGGAATTACAGACCAGTTAGCCTAACATCGGTAGTGGGGAAACTGCTAGAGTCAGTTATTAAAGATGGGATAGCAGCACATTTAGAAAGTGGTGAAATCATTGGACAAAGTCAGCATGGATTTACGAAAGGTAAATCGTGTCTGACGAATCTTATAGAATTTTTCGAGGATGTAACTAGTAGCGTGGATAGGGGGAGAACCAGTGGATGTGGTGTATCTGGACTTCCAGAAGGCTTTCGACAAGGTCCCACATAAGAGATTAGTATACAAACTTAAAGCACATGGCATTGGGGGTTCAGTATTGATGTGGATAGAGAACTGGCTGGCAAACAGGAAGCAAAGAGTAGGAGTAAACGGGTCCTTTTCACAATGGCAGGCAGTGACTAGTGGGGTACCGCAAGGCTCAGTACTGGGACCCCAGCTATTTACAATATATATTAATGATCTGGATGAGGGAATTGAAGGCAATATCTCCAAGTTTGCGGATGACACTAAGCTGGGGGGCAGTGTTAGGTGTGAGGAGGATGCTAGGAGACTGCAAGGTGACTTGGATAGGCTGGGTGAGTGGGCAAATGTTTGGCAGATGCAGTTTAATGTGGATAAATGTGAGGTTATCCATTTTGGTGGCAAAAACGGGAAAGCAGATTATTATCTAAACGGTGGCCGATTGGGGAAGGGGGAGATGCAGCGAGACCTGGGTGTCATGGTACACCAGTCATTGAAGGTAGGCATGCAGGTGCAGCAGGCAGTAAAGAAAGCGAATGGCATGTTGGCTTTCATAGCAAGAGGATTTGAGTATAGGAGCAGGGAGGTTCTACTGCAGTTGTATAGGGTCTTGGTGAGACCACACCTGGAGTATTGCGTGCAGTTTTGGTCTCCAAATCTGAGGAAGGACATTATTGCCATAGAGGGAGTGCAGAGAAGGTTCACCAGACTGATTCCTGGGATGTCAGGACTGTCTTATGAAGAAAGACTGGATAGACTTGGTTTATACTCTCTAGAGATTAGGAGATTGAGAGGGGATCTTATAGAAACTTACAAAATTCTTAAGGGGTTGGACAGGCTAGATGCAGGAAGATTGTTTCCGATGTTGGGGAAGTCCAGGACAAGGGGTCACAGCTTAAGGATAAGGGGGAAATCCTTTAAAACGGAGATGAGGAGAACTTTTTTCACACAGAGAGTGGTGAATCTCTGGAACTCTCTGCCACAGAGGGTAGTTGAGGCCAGTTCATTGGCTATATTTAAGAGGGAGTTAGATGTGGCCCTTGTGGCCAAGGGGATCAGAGGGTATGGAGAAAAGGCAGGTACGGGATACTGAGTTGGATGATCAGCCATGATCATATTAAATGGCGGTGCAGGCTCGAAGGGCCGAATGGCCTACTCCTGCACCAAATTTCTATGTTTCTATGTTTCTATGTTTTCCCCTCAGATCCCCTTTAAAACTCCTTCTCATCTTAATACTTTGCCTTCTTGTTTGTGATATACTCACCAAGGGCAAACACTTTCTGACTATTTATCCATCAATGCCTCATAAATTGATTGGCATTTATCATATCACTCTTCAGACTTCTGTACTCAGTCCTGAAGGGCCTCAACCTAAAATATTGTCTGTCTATTCACCTCCACAAATGATGCCTTGCCTGCTGAATTTATCCAGTGCTATGTTTTTTGTCATTACAGCTGTGGTGTGTTTAAAATGGAAGTACAGGTGCACAACCTTTTATCCGAAAGCCTTGGGACCAGACACTTTTCGTAATTCAGAATTTTTCGGCTTTCGGAATGGAAGATTTTTAGCGTAGATTTTAACGGCTGGCTCAGTGGTAGAGTGCTCGGCTCATATCCGCAAGGTCGCGAGTTTGCGCCTCGATCCCGGCAGTTACTCGATCGCGAGTTTGAGTCTTCAATGTCGTTTTTTCTTGCAGAATAGGAGAGAATAGGGAGGGTTAGGCTGGGATCATTCTCTGCGAGATAATCTTAGTGCGGGAGACAAGTGTAGGAGTGGTGTACTGACTGTGTGGGCAGAACTTTGGAAGTGATTGCCCACCATTCTCAAAAGCCGCTGTGTCTCCCTGTCCCTCCAACTCCAGAGGAATCCGCTGCCCGATGGGCCGCTACGGCGACAAGTGGCAGTTCGCCCACAGCCCGAGCTGCGCTCCCTCATCCGCAACCCGGGTTCCTCTGGAGTTGGAGCGGGGCTGGGCTAGAGTTGTTGCTGGCTGTGAGTCTCTGGGATCTCCGTGCTTGCAGTGGGCCTGGGGGTCGGTGTCCCGATGAGGGGGCGCAGCTCGGGCTGTGGGCGAACCGCCACTTGTCGCTGTAGCGGCCCATCGGGGAGCGGCTTCTGGTGGTCCTGACGTCTCTCAGCTCCTGTCCAGGGGGATGGCCGGAGATGTCAGGACCAACAAGAACCCGCTCCCCGATGCGCCGCTACAGCGACAAGTGGCAGTTCACCCACAGCCCGAGCTGCGCCCCCTCATCCGCAACCCGGGTTCCTCTGGAGTTGGAGCGGGGCTGGGCTAGAGTTGCTGCTGGCTGTGAGTCTCTGGGATCTCCGTGCTTGCAGTCGGTGTCCCGTTGGCCCTGACGTCTCCGGTCACCCCTCTGGACTGGAGCTGAGACTGGGAACTGTACCGCCCTTGCCCCCTCCCTCTGCAACGGCAAACAACCCCACAGTTCCCAGTCTCAGCTCCTGTACAGGGGGGTGGCCGGAGACGTCACAGCCCGAGCTGCGCCCCCTCATCCGCAACCTCAAGACCAAGACGTACTTTGCACACCATCAGCTTCTGTCCCTACGGGGAGCGTGTTCCTCTGGAATTGGAACGGGGCTGGGCTGCTGCTGGCTGTGGGTCTCTGGGATCTCCGTGCTTGCAGTGGGCCTGGGGGCCGGTGTCCCGTTGGTCCTGACGTCTCCGGTGATTGGCACTAGCTCCGACGTGAAGACAGTGCAAAACCCCCGCGCCGGTGCAATGGGCGGGGAGCTGGAGAGGGGAGGGAAGGGGTCACACACATGGCCTGGAAGCAGAGGGGTGTAGGTGGGGTGAAACTTAAGGGAGCGACAATTTGCTGCTGCCTGCCCGCTGAGTTAAAAAGTTCTCATGCAAGACTCACGATACACTGTGTATCAGTAGGCAGCAGCAGATTGTCAATTATTAACCCTCCCGCGCAATATACCCTCACCTTCTCTTTTATGAATGGAGATTTAGTTCCCCTTTCTTCGAGGACCGACCGGAGGTTCCGCTGTCACCTCTGCGGGCCGCCCTCGGTGAACGTTTTCAAGGACCTTTCTTCAAGGACTGAAAAAATGTCGCTATTCGGAGGTTTTCGTTATTTGGAACTTCGGATAAAAGTTGTGCACCTATAAAAGGTCAGCATCGCTCTCATTGTAGCTTTCTCATGGCTCATCACAATCCTCAAGATCACTGGAAGTAGCAAGGCAATCAATAGAAAATAGAGACAAAGTTACTGACCAGCGATTTAGACCCAGAAATCATTTTAATTTTATTTTTCATATCCATCGTGAATTTTAAATTTAGTCTGTACTTTACAGCATTGTAACATTTCTAACAATTTAACACTTCTTACTTAGATGATCCAGATCGTGGTGTTGGAGCAATAATCTACAACAAGAAGCAGTATATTGTGAGTAAAGCTGCATAGTATTTTTATTCCGCATTGGGGTCTGGATTATGTGGACAAAGTTCGCATTTCTTGCCCATTCAAATTACTCTTGAGAGGGTGATAAGCAAGTCTCTCCTTGGACGACTGGTGTCCTTTTTGTGAAGGTGCTCCCATGTGCTATAGGATTGGGAATTCCCAGATTTTGGCGCAATGACCAGGTGATAAATTATCACGTCCAAATTGTGGACGGTATTTTGGAAGTGATGTGTTTCATTGTACCTGCTGTCCTTGACCTTCTAGATGGCATAACATTTGCAGAACATGGAACAATACAGCTCTAGAACAAGCACTTTGGCGTGATGCCAATTTAAACAATAACTCTTTCTGCCTTGTAAACAGATGCCCAGCTCCGAGTGGTGGAGAATCAAGCTGTTAACATACAATTACCAGGTTGCCAACAATGTCTGATGTCTTGGATAGACAGGTGGAGTGACTGTTTAGCAGCCTCACAGCCTGTGGAAGGAAGCTGTTTAGCAGTCTGGTTGTCCGTGCTTTGATGCTGCGGTATCTCTTTCCTGATGGCAGGAGATCTAGATGAGTGTGGAGGGGGTGCAGTCTGTCTTTTGCTGTGCTCAGTGCTTTTTTCAGGCAGCGGCTCTGGAACAGTTCTTGTCCGGGGGTAGCGAGACGCCAATGACCCTCTCTGCTCCCCTCACTACTCTCTGCAGAGACTTCCTGTCTGAGCAGTTACAGTTGGAGTACCGTGTGTTCATGCAGTACGTAAGTACAGACTCCACCGTGCCCCTGTAAAAAGTCCTGAGGATGTTGGTGGGAAGTGAGACCTGTTTGAGTTTGAGTAGTCACGTGTTTGAGGCTTTTTTGGTACCTGTATAAGTTTGACCTTACACTTGCAGTAATACAAATTGGCATTCTGACTATGATTGTTTGAGCACCCAGGTGACTGATGTTACTGTTGGTAACTCCCTCAGCTGGTGTGTAGTAACATCCCAGATTCCACTTACTGCACACAAGACTTCCACACATTGTATCCAAGGCAATCAGGCTTTGCTGTACCATCTTCTTGCGCTTCCTGTACTCTCTAACAGCAACTGAAATATTCTTGTGAATTAATTGATTCATCATTGGTACCTTCACAATGCTTGAATGTAACATTTGTGGCATTTGTAACCTTGGATCTTGGGGGGGAAAGGACACAATGGGAGGAGTGTGTAAATGATTTGAAGATGTAGTGGGGAAGGAAAAGGCAAGTGGGAGATTAGGGGTTAGGATGAGGAGTGGTTGAAAAAGACGTGTGTGTGAGAAAGATCCTGTGTGGATCAGAGGAGAAAGAAATGGGTGGGTCACCCTGAAATTGGAGAGTTCAATATTCATGCAATGGGGTTTTAGACCAACTGTGCAGAATACGAGGTGCTAATCCTCTAGTTTGCATTTGGGCTCAGTATGACAGTGGGGGGGCTGTGGAAAGGCCGGATGGTGTGGGAATCGGCAGGGGGATTATAATGGCCTGTGGAAAATCCAGGTAGCTGGTGCACAGTGCAGATGCTTGACAGAGTGGTCGCCTAGTTCGCGCTTCGTCTCACAAATCGAGAGCAAGCCACATCTTGTGCATTAAATGCAACAGATGAAGTTGGAGGAGATGCAAGGGAACCTCTCGCCTGAAAAGGTGTTTAGATTCCTGGATAGAGGTGAGGGAGGACTGTGGAGACAGGAGACTGGTCCCTGTGGAAAGCGACATGTGATGGGGAACAGAAGATATAATTGGTTGTAGGAAATGTTTGTTGTTTGTGCCTGATGCTACTCATCTGCACTAACAGCATTTCTCCACATAATTCCTGAAGATTGCTTCATGCCTAACAATATCTAACAGAGTAAGACATTTCATTTCATTTCACTGCACATCTCGTATGTGTATGTGACAAATAAACTTGACTTGACTTGACATGGTAGAAATATTTTCCAATTTCTGACAGTTATTTTGTCTCATGAAAGTCCTTTGTTTAATCAAGAAGCAATTACCAATTAAAGAGGGATTGGAAAAGTCTTTGAGGATCATTCATCTCCCAAAACCTCTTCCTGACATAATGTTTGATCTTCTTCAGTAGAATATATGGCACTGCCATAGGCTACCTCTGACATAGCCAAACCAAAGTTACGTATAGCATCCATATACAGTAAATCTGAGACCCAATGGTGTTGGTGATTTTGATGGTCCAGGATCTGGCTCCTTCACTGGTTTGGAATATAAGCTGCAGGTTCTAAGTGCAAGTTGAATATGGCCAGAGCTGTGGGTCAGGAGTGTGAGCTAGGTATGGGCTAGTAGTGGGGGCTACCTTGCATACAGATACATTTCCCGGTGAGACTGGTGAGCTTAAAGGGAGCACCCGGAACAAGATCCAGGTCAATTTGAAGAAAGCACAGGAAACAGGGTCCCACGTGTTGAACAGAACCAGGACAATGGTGTGTGGGAAGAACCAGCAGGATTTGGTCGAATGGTGTGTTATCTGAGTTTTTTAATTTTTTTTTAATTTAAAAAATATATATATTTTTATTAGAAGTACAATAAAGTACAGTAATACACATCACATATATCTTATTACATTTGTTGTACCACTTCATTTTTTGAGCTTTAAGAAAGATAGAAATAAAGAAGTAAGGAAAGTGAAAAAGAGTCGTGAAGGTGCAGGAAAGTGTTGGGAAAAGAAAGCCCCTTAGAAAAGGAGTTAGAGAAGGAAGTAAAGAAAGGAAATAGACCCTAGAAAAGAAAGAAAAAACAAAAAGAGAAACAATCGCTCTATTATAACACAAAACTCCGCAAAAAGGGATATACCAACCGTATTTTTTTTTACTCACCGTTACCAGATCCTGGCACCATTTATTTTTTAAATTACTATTGCACCTTATGCTTGTAGTAGTTCCATAAATGCAGACCACTTCTTTTGGAAGTGGTCTGCTTTGCCTGCTAGGAGTTCTCATCTCTTCCAGGTGTAATGTTTCGGACATATTTGAAATCTACAATTTTATTGTTGGTATAGGAGCATTTTTCCAGAATTTGAGTATAAGCTTTTTTCCCATTATTAGCCAGTAATTAAGTAGGTTCTTTTGGAACACGTTTAGATCGGGGCTACCTTCCGTTATTCCAAAAATAATCCATTCTGCTTTTGGTACAAGTTTTATTTTAAATAATTTTTCAAATATTTTGTTCCAGAATTTTGGGATTTTTCTACAAAAAACAAAAGAGTGCGCTATGGTAGCTTCTTGAAACTGACATTTATCACAAATGGGTGAGACGTTAGGGAAAAGTTTATTTATTTTGGTTTTTGAATAGTATAGTCTATGTAATGTTTTGAATTGAATTAGAGTATGTCGTACGTTGATCGAGCATTTATGCACATATAGTAAATGTTTATCCCAGCTCTCTTTTGAAATTTTTATAGTTAGTTCTTGTTCCCAGTCTCTTCTAATACCATCAGTTGTAGGTATTTCTATATTTAAAATAGTGTTGTATAAGTATGATATTAGGTTTGCTGATTCAGCCTTTGTCTTCATTGCATCATCCAGTAAGTCTGGAGGCATGTTATGATAGTCTTTTGTGTATTTTTTCAGATAGTCATGGATTTGAAGATATTTAAAATATTGATTATTTCTCAACTTATATTTCAGTTGTAGTTGTTGAAATGATATTAATTTTCCAAATTCATACAAGTCTCCGAGCATTTTGATTCCCATTCTTTCCCATTGTGTAAATGATTTATCTATAATTGAAGGTTTAAATGACGGATTGTTGACTATTGGCATTAAAAGAGATAGATTTCTTAATTTTAGATTCTGTTTTATTTGTTTCCAATTTCTAATTGTGCTATGTATAATTGGATTTTTATTGTAATTTTTGTTATTCAGATTCATTGGTGAGATTCGAGTCGCTCCTGTATTACACGGAGAGCAGTCCTCTCTCTCCATTAAAATCCAGTCCACCTGCTGGGCAGAGTTGTCCAGCAGGTGAATCATATTTTTAATATTTACTGCCCAATTATAGTACATAAAGTTAAGGAGTGCTAGACCACCCATCTCTTTTGGTTTACTAAGGTGTGTTCTTTGTATTCTGTGGGATTTATAATCCCATACAAAATTTGTAATGTCTGAGTCCAATTTTTTGAAAAACTTTTTTGGAAGATATATAGGTATTGATTGGAATAAATATAGGATTTGTGGTAAAAAGATAATTTTTATAGCATTTATTCGGCCTATTAAAGACATCAGGAGCGTTTTCCAGAATTTGATTAGATTATTTAGTTTCTTAAGTAAGGGACTATTATTGGCATTAAACATAGCGTGATAGTTTCTAGTAATTTCAATTCCCAAATATTTGATTTTTCTGTGGCTATTTTAAAGAGGAATTTCAAGAGATGTGTTGAGTCTTTCGGTTTTATCAACATAATTTCACTTTTGTTCCAGTTTATTCTGTATCCTGACTTATTCTGAGTTATCTGTTATCTGAGTTCTAACCGTATTATTGACAAAGCACCTATTCTTGTTCTGTAGGTTGGAGCTGGCTATAATGGGTACATCAAGAAGGCAACATATGGAAACTTCCCTCGCCGTGGGCGAAAAAAAAAGTCAATACCAGCCAAAGCCAAATCCATGGTTCATGCAGAAGTGAACACACTTCTCTTCAGGTTTGGCATGCTATGGGGGTTTTGGGTATGATGCCTGTGTACAGTTAGTGTGTCAAATGCTTTGTTAGAGCCAACCTTTGGTCCATAGCTCCCTGAGTCAGTCTGGAAAGACATAACTGAAGACAGGCCTTGATACTGAGGAAACGTAGCCATATGACTCTATAATCCTGGCAGTGAGGAAGAAGAAGCATGTAGCTACTGGGTACCGGACCCCTGCTCTTAGAAAGGGTATGCAGGAGAGTTTGTTTGTCAGGGGAACGAGGGGCTGCAGATGTTAAAAAAAGAGCCTGCCCTGGTACAAGTAACATCCACATATCATGTACTGTCTCTCATGGGAATCCAGTACTCCACATGCACTCATCCTCTACTGTACCACATAAGCCCAAACGCTGTTCCACACATTAAAAAATGTTGTATTCATCTACACATCCCATATGTCTGTAACTGCCCCACACTCTGTGTATTATCACACATTGGTCTATATACTAAACAGCCAGTACACACTACACAGTGGAATCCACCTTTAGTTTGCCACCTTGCCCCACCCCTCTCCACTACTTTTATACTGGCTAGCTGCCCTCTACTCTATTAGTCCAAATGAAGGTTCCCAATCTATATACTGTGCACACTCCTTATTCTGTCTCACTACGTATACTGCCCTGCACTCCCTATACTGCCCCACACTCCCTATACACACTCCCTATACTGCCCTGCACTCCCTCTACACACTCCCTATAACGCCCCACACTCCCTATACTGCCCCACACTCCCTATACTGCACTCCCTTTATTGTCCACAATCCCTACACTCTCGACATTTCCTATACTATCTACATACTCCTAATAGTGTCCAACCACTAAGCGCGCTTCTTAAACTTTCCCTGAACACTACACATAAACATTAAACTATTGCATCTTTATTTGTTTTGTTATTGTTTAATGTGCTTATAAAACTGTAGCAGGTAAGAATTTCATTGTTCTGTGATGCCGATGCATATGACAATTAAACACTCTTGATTCATGAGTTCTGCTTCTGAATTTTCTATCCTCTTGACCAGAACATCAATATCTTCCTGGAGTCTAAAGGTCCCTTCCTCACTGTTCACCACATGGCCAACACATGTATCATTTGCAGGCTTCCTCACTATTCCTTCTGCCTCCACCAGCCTTTAAGCTGAGAGTTCGAGAACTCCACAGCCATTCGGAGAAACTGAGTAATTAGTCTAATTTTAGTATTGTCATCAATTTAAAAAAAATCATGGTCTCATCTTTGATCATTGGTACTCAGAGATCTGCACACTCAAAAACTTAAGACTATTGACTCTCTCCACCGCTGTCTCAATAAAGATGGTGCATGGATCCTCAACTTTCCCTTCCTGAAGTCAACAATCAGCTCCTTGATCGTGTTAATATTAAGAACCAGATCATTGTTGTTGCACCATTCAATCAGATTATTGAATTCCTCGCTCATTACCAGTTATTCATCCAACAACAGTAGGATTCTGAAGTGAGAAAAAAAAGATAGTAATTGTGGGGGTAATTGTGTACACATCATTTTTGTTAGTTCAGTTTTTGTTATCAGACTTCCGAATAATCCTTCCATAAGTTAAGATACTGTCTGATTCACCTCTACCCCAATGTAGACATTGAACGTTAATAGTGGAACTGTTGTGCTACAATGGTGACAACAATAATCTGAACTCTATATCTTCTTCTGTACTCTACCTATTATACTTGAGTTTGACATTTGTATTTATGTATAGTATTAGCTGATCTGATTGGATACAATGCATATAGAGGTTTTTGCTGTACCTCAGTACATCTAAATCAATAATAAACCAAAACATAAAACACCTAAACCAAAGATGACTCCTCCCTGTTGAAAAATACACAGAAATCACTCAATATGGTAACAGTATTTCCACAGTGTTGTAATGAAGGACACCAAATACACATGGCTGATGTGAGAACAATTATTAAGAATGGAGAGAGAGATAGGAAACTAATTCTGCGCTTTGTAACAATGAACATAATATGCATATCAGACTTTAGAATCTTCTTCTTGCGTATGATGTGCATGACAAGTTGTAAGTCAACTTGTTCTATTTGATCTTGTTTGTGCACGTCGGGTTGATTGCATTAATCGAAACAGGGTGGACCACATGAAGGTTACAATCTCCCACCCCAGACTTTAGAATTAAATAATAAGATGGGAGCTCGCTTGTATGTAGTAGTGTCCAAAAGACGGGCTTCTGTAACCCAGGCAGTATAAAATGTATGTCGAAACACAGTACCATCTGTTCCAGCCCATTCCAGTTCCAGTCACATTACAGGAGAGAGATTACTACACCAGGAAAGTGTAAACGGAAAATTAAGAGGAAGTTCCCATCTTTTCTTTACCAAATTAGTCACAATTCTGCTTCAGCACAATTGGGCCTAACCACTTGCTGATCTCTGCTGTTACAGGTCAGACAGGGACATCGATTCTGCTGTGCTGGTTTCTTCCAAAATACCCTGCAAAGAATGTGAAATGAAGATCATCGCTTCTGGCATAAAGACTATGGTTTCTGTCAAAGATTTGCTGGAATCAGAGAGGGATAAAGAATGGAAACACATTGTGGTAAATACATTGCATCTTTTGTTCCTTCATCATTTGTTTAATTTTGGCCAAAGAAGGCTCACTATTCACGTTCAGTGTAGAGCACCATTTCTAATGTTGGAGCAGCAACATTATTAGGACTTAAATATTTCAGGAAAAAACAATCAAAAATGTTTCAGAGGGCCTCCCTGGAGAGTTAGCATTTATTTCTCCCCTTTTTGTCATTACATTAAATACTGTGCAGAATTATCGCTAACATTTATTCTGCTTTTGGAGTGCTGCACCTATAGTAGCTGCTGAAATGCTCAGGGAGTCGCTGGTCCAGGAAGAGCAGTTTATTGGGGTGCAACAGAGCTGAAAAGGCCTTGTCGGGCTGAAGTACAGGCTTCACTATCCTTCGAAATATGTGTAAACATAAATTAAGGTAGTGGGGAAATGTTTCAGGTGAGAGCCTTAGAATCACACAGTACAGAAACAGGACCTTTGGCCCTATTCAACTATGCCGACAAAGATCCCCCATCCAAGCGAGAACCGTTTGCCAGCATCTGGCCCACCATATCTCGCTAAACCATTTCTATCCATGTATCTTTCCAAATATATTTTAAATATTGTTATTGTACCTCTCTCAGCTACTTCATCAGGCACCACACTCCATGTACCAACTGCTCTGAGTGAACAGCAATCTTTTTTTAAAACAATAGACAAACTACTCAACCGACAAAGAACTCAACGGGTCAGGCACCATCTGTGGTGAGAAATGGACAGACGTCATTTCAAGTTGGGACCTTTCTTCTGACCTGAAACGCCGTCCATCAGCCTATGGACGGAGCCTGACCAAAATGTGGTCTGTCCATTTCCTTTCGCAGATACTGCCTGACCCGCCGAGTTCCTCCAGCAGTTTGCTTTTTGCACAAGATTCCAGCATCTGCAGTTTCATGTCTCAATATTTAAAAAATGGTAATGAAGGGAGAACAATTAATCTATACATTGATATTTAAAAGGAATTTGATCAAGTAGTTCAGACAGTCGCATCACAGCTCCAGATATTACGATTCAATCTTAACCTCGGATGCTGTCCTTGTGGAGTTTGCATGTTCAATCTGTGACTATATTCACTTGCAAAATCATACAGTTGATTAGGTTAAATGTCTTCTGGAAATTGTCCCTGTGGGTGGTCACAGGGGATTTTGACATGGGAGGGATGGGAACCATACTGTGATTGTCAGAAGCAGATGTATGAATGGGAAAGGTTCAGAGGGATATGGGGCAAATGGGAGCAAGTGGAACTAACTTAGATGGGGCACCTTGGTGGGCATGGACAAGTTGGACTGTTTGTGCAGTATGACTTGATGACTCTATGAGTGATATCCATTTGGCTTTGGTTTATGGAGACTAAAACTTGATGCATCTTGTGAATTAAAATCCTTAAAACTTAAATAAAAACTGAAAATATCCCAAACTGAGTCAAAAATTGAAATTAAAATATCTAAGTTTCAGTTAGGATCTGCCACTTGGAGTTATGTGTCTGTATGAGTGTTGTCTAATCTATGTTCTCAATATGGTTCACAGTAGCACAGTGGTTACATTATCAGACAAATATTACAGAGGCCTAGACTCACAATCGAGCAAACTCGAGTTTGACTTTACCTCCCATCACACATACAGTGGAATATTAAGACTGGTTGATAGGTTGGATTTTTAAAAATAAATCCAGCCATTAATAACGTGACCACAAAACCTAACTGGTTCATTAACCTGTTCACTGCCAGGTTTTTTTTTCACTATTGGCCATGGCCCGAGTATACTCGGGGGTGGCACTGAACAGGTTAACATAATGTAATAAAAAGGAACTGCAGAAACTGGTTTATACCAATTATAGACAGAAAATGCTGGAGTATCTCAACGGGTCAGGCAGAATCCCTGGAGAAAATACCAAGGACTTTCTCTCAGACAAGAATAAAAAGGGTCAAAACATCACCAATATATTTTCTCCAGAGATGCTGCCTGGCCTGCTAAGTTATCCAGCATTTAGTGTCTACTTTGATGTATTAGCATCCTCTAATGGAAGACATCTGTTGTCCTTCCTGACATGACCTGATTGTGACTATAGACTACAGCAAAGTGGTTTACTCCGAATTTCTCTCTGAAGTTCTGGGTAAGCCACACTGTTCAAAGGCAAGTAAGGATGGTCCTAAATGCAGTGCTTGCCAGTGGCATCTTACTTACTTAGGCTTAGTTCCTCCCACACTGTTGAGTGCATTGGGCAGTAAGCTTTCGCCATTCTGTTTGGTTACGTGCGACATCTTCCACCCTTGTTAGGCTTGTGTCCCGGGCTTCCAAATCCTTCTGGAATGTTCACCTCCGTGTGAGTTTTGGGTGGCCTCTTTTCCTTCTTCCGTCAGGGTGCCATGTCATTGCTATCATATCTGCACGTTCCGGTGACATTCTGAGTACATGACCTGCAAATTTCATCCTGCGTCCCTCTATGTCTTGGCTGAGAGGCTTTGTTGCAATTTCATGATAGATCTCCTCATTTGTGATGTTGTCTCTGTAGCTAGTCTTAAGGATCTTCCTCAAGCAGCGTTATTGGAATGCATCCAATTTATTTTTCATCTTCACATTAATTGTCCATGTCTCACTGGCATAGAGAACTATGGATTGGAAGAGTTTGACTTTTAGCATCTTGACTTTTCCCACCACTAGACCATATTGGTTGCATTCGTCTGAAAACTGATGCAGCTTTACCAATTCGGGAGTTAATGTCGAACTCTACATCTCCATCTACTGTCAAGATAGGTAAATCTTGTGGTGTTTTCCACAGCTTCCCCATTGATTATCAGTTGGTCTTTTGGCTGCTGGTCTCCAGTCTGCATGGGCTTAGACTTCTGGCAGCTGATGGCATCCAACCTTTGATGCATTCTCCTCCAGACTCTGCTAGTAGTGCAATGTCATCGACAAAATCTAGGTCAGTGAGGCGTCTACCTGTTCTCCACGGTATTCCAAAGTCAGGTTTGTTCATTGTCTTCTGCACGACGTAGTCAATTGTGACAATAAACAGTAAGGGGGACAGAAGGCATCTAGATCACCAAATATGAATAAATTGTCACGTCTCCATAAGGAGTTTGTATTGCAAACTGTGAGTGAGGAACTATTTATTGCTCATATTGAGGTAATTCTGATCGGTTAGACTGGGAAGTATTGAAACTATTTCCGTCCTCTCTCCCCAGTGGAAGTGGCCCGAAGACGTCCAAGGTAAGACTCATAATTGCAAACATTGGAATTAGAAGTATAGAGTTAATGCTAGTGGAGAAACTCAATGGGTCGACCGGCATCTGAGGAGGATCTTTCTTCAAATTGAGTCAGAAGAAGGGGCCTGACTCGAAGTGTCCTGGCAGAACTATATAGAATTTTGAGAGACATAGATAAGGTGGATAATCAGAATCTTCCTCCCAGGGTGAAAATATCAATGACTAGAGGACATGGCCATAAGGAAAGAGGGGGAAGGTTTAAAGGAAGTGTGGGTGGGGGGGTCATTTTTTTTAATACAGAGTAGTGAGCGCCTGGAACATGCAGTGGTGGGTGCCTGGCTGGAACATTTCCACAAATGGGGGAAGTATCAAATCAGGGACTTGGCTGCAGAATTGTGCTGTGAAGAGAGTAGACGTTTTCTTGCAGAGGCTGGTTAATCTCTGGAACTCTCCACCCCAAGAGATTGGAAAAGTTAGACGTTGGGGCAGGTACATTTTTGAAATACTGGGGGATTGAGTCAAGTGGGGCGATGGTGCAGAAGAGGAGATGAGGTCAGCTCATCTTGAATACTGCGTTGGGCAAGCTTGAGGGGCCAACTGGCCTGCTCTTGCTCTTATGTTCTCAAGTTCTCGTGTTCATGGTACAACAAGCTCTTGTGTCCTTGCACTCTCTCCTCTTTATTGACTCCATGTTTAATCCCGCAGTCATGCCTTGATTGTCTCACTTAGGCTTTCTGCTCCTGGGACTGGGCCTATAACTGCTGCAGTAAAATGCTGGGCATAAAATCACAATATTCTTTAACACTGTTTCACTCTGTCCTCACTCTCTCCTTCCTCCTCACTCTGTCACTGTTCTAACTCTCTCCTCCTCACATCTAACTCTCCCTCTTTTTCACCCTCTGTCCTTGCTCCCTCCTCTCTCTCCCCCCCTCTACCACCCCCATCTCCCCCCCCTCTCTCCCCCCTCCCCCCTCTCCCCTCTCCCCCACCTCTCTCCCCTCTCTCTCCCCCTCTCTCTCCCCTCTCTCCTCACCACTCCCTCGTCTCCCCCTCTCTCCCCTTACCTCTCTCTCCCCCACCACCACTCTCTCATTCTCTTTCACTCTCTCTGTCTTTCTCACTCTCTCCCTCTGTCCTCAATTTCTCTGCTCCTTGTGTCCTCACACACTCCCTCACCATGCTCTCTCCCTCTGTCCTCACTCTCTCCCCTGTCCTCACTCTCTCCCATCCTCCTCTTGCTCTCCTTCCATCTCTCTCCCTCTCTCTATCCTCACTCTCTCTTTGTCCTCACCTCTCTGCCCACAATCTCTTTGCCCTTAGTCTCTCTGTCCTCATTCTCTCTCTCTGTCTGTCCTCACTTTATCTCTCTGTCCTCACTCTCTCTCCATCTCCTCACACTCACCCTCTTGTTGTCCGCTATCAGTCCAATAAAGATCACATCCCAATTCTCCTGAAATGTAACCGTTCCCTTGCAATCACCCCCTCATCGTCCCCTCTGCCGCCCTCTCCGTCTTTTATTTGCCCTTTTTTGCTCTTCTCTACCTCTGTCACATTCCTTAACTCAGTCTATAAAAACAGTAGACTCTATTTCCCCTTGTATTTCCTGGGCCCACTCCATATTATTTCTTCATTCTTCCTTCTTTTGTTTACACACTCTCACAAATTGCAATGACTCAAAGTTCACATATTAATCTTGCTGTCAATATTTAGTTAAAATTCACGGTATTGCCGGCAGCATTGCTTTATGTTCCCTTTCTTGGAACAGAGTTGCTAATAAACCATTTCATTAACTTGGAAATGGCAAGTCTGGTGGACAGGATTTAGCTGAAGATGTTTGAAAAAGTTAGGACATCATCATGTACAAGTCATTGGTAAGCTACCACACATTGTTCATTTCTGGTCAACCAGCAAACAGAAAGATGTCATTAAATTGGAAAGAATGCAAAGGAGATGTTACCTGGACTTATGGGCTCGAGTTATAGCATAAGGTTGGACGGAGTGTTGGAGGCTGATGAATGATCGTATAGATATTTGCAAGGCATCGATAAAGTGAACATGCACAGTCATTTTTTTCAAGGTAGAAGATTCTAGAACTTGAGGGCATACGCTTAAAATGAGAGGGAGAGACTTAACAAAGACATCAGGAGCAACATTTTCACTCAAAAGATAGTCAGTATCTGGAATGAGCTGCGAGGCGAACTTATAGAAGCGGATTTAATTATGATTTTCAAAAGACATTTAGACAGATGTATGGGCAGGAAGTGTTTAGAGAGACATGGGCCAAATGCAGGTTAATGGGATCATTCCAGAATGCCATCTTGGTTGGCATGAACAAGAAGGGTGGAAGGGTACATGCTGTACTGCTTCATGACTCTCTGATTATCTTTCTTGTGACACAGGAAACAGCAAACCTCTGGATTCTGAGTCTAAGGTAAGCTGAGATGCTCAATAGGGTGTAGAGTCTCAGGCCTCCGTGCCCTGTTCCTCAGCACCGGTGATGACAGTTGCACCATGCACCACTGCATACTCATGTTGGAGAGTACAGCAGTGATGCAGTTAGAACTGTAGCCTCCCAGCTGCAGCCACCCTGGTTCGGATTCAACCTTCACTTTGTGGAGTTTGCACGTTCTCTCTGTGTCGGTGTGGGCTTCACCCTGGATGCACCAGTTTCCTCCCACATCCCAAAAACATGCATGTTCATGGGTTAATTGGCCGCTGTGAATTGTTGCTTGTGTATACATGAGTTGTGGAATCTGGGCAGATTTGTTGGGAAAGCGAGTGAGTATTGATTACAGGGAACAAAGTGAAGGAGTGGTAGGAATGATCGAAGAACTGGCATAAGGTCGACAGACCAAATAGCCTCCTTCTCTGCCATGAGTTAATATGGAAATATGGAAGTTCCTATGCAAAGAAGCCACACAGTTATAGAGGTCCAGGGGTAACTTAAAAGTCACAATTGATCAAGAGTCAAAAGGAAAGTCAAGTGTGGTTAATTGTTATATGCACCGTAAGCAGACAATAAAGTTTTTACTTGCTGCAGCTTTACAGGCCCATTAAACCAACAACAACACAAATAAATACACAATAAACAATAATGCAATAAATTATCAGTAATACTAAGTAACTAGACCACATTAGGGCAAGCTTAAGTACATAGTGTTAACTGGCACAAAATCCCTAGGAGTTTGAAGCTGATGTAGAATTATGGCTGAGGTTGCGCAGTGCAGTTCAAGAACCCAATGATTGGTGGGAAGAAGCTGTTCTTAAACCTGGACGTAAAGGTTCTCAGGCTCCTGTACCTTCTTTCTGATGGCAGCAATGAGATGAGAGCATTGCCAGGGTGGTGTGGGTCTTTATGGTATTAGCTGTCTTCTCGAGCCAGCGAATAAAGTAGATCCCTTCAATGGTGGGGACTCAGTGCCCACGATGAACCAGCCACTGTCCACCACATTCTGCAGCTTCCTTTGTTGTTGGGCATTTGGGTTACCAAACCAGGCTATGATGCAACCGATCAGTCTGTTCTACACCAGACACCTGTAGAAGTTCAACAAAGTATGCAGTGATTATAATGATTATTATACCTCAGCATAATTACACGTGACCCACTCTTCCAGTTCTAAGTTTACATCTCAGAGACATCTTGACCAGTCTTGACCTGTCCTCAAGTATTTAACGGTTACAATTTGACCAACTAAGGATGAGTCTCTTGCCATGCAACTGTATCCAATCACAACACAATTCCCCCTTGATCTAAACAATCAATCAGTGTCACATAATTCAAGAGGCTTGTTTTTGGAGGCCACATTCCCTCCATTGACCCAAGCTATCACTTACTATATTTTCCAAAAGTGGGTAATGGCATTGTGAACATGCCTGTGGCCTCGTCATGTCTTATAAAACATTCCATAGGTCAGTCAAATATTTGGTTATGCATCTCCATCTCTTGGCTGTTATTTGTACTGTTGAGCCTGCTAGCAACTTACAGAAATACACATTTGACCTGCTTCATAAAACGGGTTACTTTGTTCAATTGCACCATGTTTCAGAATCATATATCCTTACAACTGGATGTCCATGTAAAATGCCTGTAATGTCAGTCGCTATGTCTTACTGACTATTAAATAGTTGACAAATGCAGAAGTTGATTAGTAAAACTTGCAAACAGGTAGATTGCCAACATAATTCCAGGGTGAGGAATTACGTGTACTGGATTGAAAGAACTTTGGCCAATAACAACAGAGGAAACACTGGAATGGTGTTCTGTTTCGAGTTCAAGCACCAGAAGCTAAATGAAAGAACAAGATAAAAGCTTTTGATATATTGAGTTGTAAATTGAAGTAAGCACAAGTGGAATGGGGAGCGGAGTAAATGAGTCAAGGTGATGGTAGTGGTTCTAGGTCCTGGGGCACTGTTTACAGTGCTGTGATGGGGAAAAAAGTGTGCTACAGGGATAGGCTCCAGCAAGCCAGGCTGGGACTCAGTCTGTAGAATGGATGCCCAGATAGACACAAAGATTTGCAAATTAGTGTAGAGTGGGGTTGGACTATGGAGAGAAAGATAGCATCAATAATAGCTGTAACTGAAATAGGAGGGTGGCACAGCGATGCAGCGATGCGGTATAGTTGCTGCTATACAATGGCAGAGACCTGGGTTCTATGCTAACTACAGGTGCATGTCCGTATGGAGTTTGTACGTTCTCCCTGTGACCGTGTGGGATTTTTCTGGGTGCTCCAGTTTCCTTCCACATTCCTAAGACGTGCAGGTTTGTATGTTAATTGGCTTCTATAAATTGTCCCTAGCCTGTAGTGCATTTGGAATCGCTGGTTGGTGCAGACTGGGTGGGGTGCAGGGCCTGTTTGCATATTGTATCTCTAAACTAAACTAAACTAAACTGAACGAAACGAAGACGGAAGAGAGTGGGGCAAGAGGCTGAAATAGTACTTCCAGGTCATACTTCAGGGTCACATAATCTCAAATGTATCCCCAAATTCTCCTTCTCCCTCTGAATTCTACCCCTTATCCATACACTGGGGGGGGGGGCAATTTATAGTGGTCATTCAACTACCAACCCACGTGTCTTGTGGAAGAAAACTGCAGCACCCAGAGGAAACCCGCTCAGATACAGGGTAAACAGGTAAATGCCACAGACAGCTCCAGCGATCAGGATTGAGCACTGGTCTCTGGAACGGTGAGGCACCTGTGGAACCCTAACAGTCCCAGAACTCAGGTGGAAATTACAATAGGAGATTTCAAAACTAGACTTATTCCTCAAAATTTAATAAACAAAGAGGTGACTTGAACAAAGTTTTCAAGATTTCCTGTAGATTGGAGATTATGTTCTGTAAATTACTAGAGTTTTCAAGAATGAAGAGTTACAAAAGGCTTCTACACACAAAGTACTTACTCTGTTCTGCAAAGGACAATTGACATTAGATTGTTGCTTTAGTTTGTGGTTTGGAGTCTATCCTGAATTTATTTTTATACCAAACACAGCAGCCATGCACCAATAACTTTAATCTTCACACAAGTCAAACAGTTCAAGCCCAACTCCCCTCACATGAGTATGTGATCCAGCTCGCAACTCAGAGCATTGCAAGGGGAATTCTGCACTCTCTGAGCTCCTGCTTTTCTGATATTAAACCCAGGACCTGCAAGGTGGTTAAAATCACACAAAATCCTTGCAATATTCTCCATGTCCTCTGGTCTTCATCCGTGGTGCATCACACACTACTGCTGCTGAAGCTTGTTCTGATAGCAGCCTTGTTCCCGATATCACCAGAACGACTAAACACCACGGCTACTGAGAAGCAGTAAAGTCTTTCACTGAAAGTCTGTGCCAGGAACACTGAAAATGCGGGCAAATTGTAATTTTTCACTGGGATTTTGCTTGGTATCCATCTTTGCAGCCATCAGCACTTTGGACCCACTTTTCCTTTGCTGTCTCTGCAGAATTCATGTTTCAGATAATCAATTAATGAATTGCTTACAACTTTGATATATAACATTGTCTGGATTTTTCCTTTGTGCAATTAATACTTCAATTCTTATTATTGCAGCCAAAGACCGAATCTCCTGGTGAATCTCCTGGTGAGTAAATTTTCAATTATAACCATGAATAAGCATGTACACTGAAATTATCTTTATAAAAATTGTATGCTGTGCATGCTTATTCACTGTTATAAATGAAAATGTACATATTGTTTTAACAGTCTTTATCATCCTTCAATTTTTTTTAAATAGTTTTGCTTTCATCAGATCATCTGGAGTCATTAACTGTCCATCTCTCTCTCTCTCTCTCTCTCTCTGTCTCACCCTGTCTCTCTGTCTGTCTGTCTCTCTCTCTCTGTCTGTCTGTCTCTCTGTGTCTGTCTCTCTCTGTGTCTCTGTCTCTCTCTTTCTCGTTTGAGATACATACTCAGCAGGTCAGGCAGCATCTGTGGAGAGGGAAACAGTGTTCATGTTTAAGGGTCGTAAGAATTGGGGAAAGTTAGAAATAAATGTGAAAGGGAGAATGCAAAGGGGGCGGTCTGTGATTAAGTGAAGGGTCAGAGAGATTGACTCAAACATAAGAGAGGGTGTTCTTGGAAGAGGCGGAATGGGAGAAGACAAATAAAATCTGGAATTAAGTAAATCTAAATTTCAAGGGCATGGATTACTAAAAATCTGAATTGATTACTGATGTCATGATGAGACAATGTTTACAGTCATAGTCATTGAATGGTTCAGCATGAAAATAAGCCTATTGACCCACCAATTCTTCCCTGACCATCAATCATACATCTACATGAATCCTACATGAATCCCAATTTTTATTCTTCTCTCATCAACCCCCCCCCCCCCCCCACTCCCCCCCCCCCCCCCCCCCCCCCCCCCCTTCCCCCCCAGATTTTACCACTCACCTGCACACTTAAAATGACTAATTATTCTTCCATCCTGTACATCTTTAGGATGTGGGAGGAAACACGAGTACCTGGAACAGTGATGGAAATGGGTTTTAGGAACTAGAGGTACTCTAAGGTCTGTGAGGCTGAGGTTGGGAAGGAAGGGGAGGGGGGGGGGATTTTTTTTAATGTGTGGTCATACCCATGTAAGAGTACAAGAATGCATAACTTGTTTATTGTGTATTTAAAATATAGTTTATTGTGTTTTATGTGTCATAGCTACTTTCTTGCATCTCTCTCTCTCTCAGATGGATGAAAGCAATGATCATAGAGTGGAATAGATGACATTTCGGGCCGAGACCCTTCTTCAGACTGACAGTCAAGGGAAAGAGAAATGGGAAATATAGGCATATCTTCCATTCATTTGTCCTTAGTACCATCTATATCTCTTGTTCCTCTTTCCCCTGACTGAGTCTGAAGAAGGGTCTCGTCCCTAAATGTCAGTTATTCTACTCTATGATCGTTGCTTTCGTCCGTCTGTCCGCTCGTTTGCTCACCCTTGGATTAAGTAGCGCAGGATAAAGCTGTGAATTCACGCCATTCCCCCTTTCTGTCCTGGGCCTCCTCCATTGTCAGAGTGAGGCCCAGTGCAAATTGGAGGAACAGCACCTCATATTTTGCTTGGGTAGCTTACACCCCAGCGGTATGAACATTGACTTCTCTAACTTCAAATGCTCTGCATAGTCTACTCTTCTGCCTCACTTTTCCAAGGTTTACTTAAATGTAGAGCCTTGTTTTCTGACTCATCCTCCTCCCTCTTAACTAGTATATCGAATACCATTCAACGGTGACTGCTAGCCAAGCGTTACTACACCATTAACTAATTGACTAACTCAGACTAATTATTCATTATTTTTGTTAGCTGAAGGACATAACGTTCCAGAAAAAGTGAACACGATATTCTAATTATGGCACAACCAATGATTTATACAAGTTTTCTATTAGCTTCTTAAGCATTATTTCCCATTTGAAAATGCAGTATATCATATGCTTTTGAAGGTTTGTATACCTGAATGCTGATTTTTTAAATGTGCACATTTTATGCATCTCCTTTCTCCAAAATACCTCCCGAAATACATAATTGAGTTTTCGAGAGCGGGGAGAGCGGCGGAGAGGGGAGAGAGTGGAGAGTAGCGGAGAGGGGAGAGTGGCGGAGAGGGGAGAGTGGCGGAGAGGGGAGAGTGGCGGAGAGGGGAGAGCGGCAAATAGTGGCAGAGCGGGGAGAGGCACGGAGGCAGAGAGGCACGGATGCAGAGAGGCACGGAGGCAAATAAAATAACGTGGAATAATAAAATAACATGATTTACCTGAGCCCGTGCTCGTGGTCTGGTAGCCATGACATTTTATTATTTGCCAAAATCAGGATTGTTGACATCATTCCATGCTGCAGGCTTGTCTGTTATTAGATGATAAATAAATAAATAAATAAGTAGTTTGGGTGAATGTGCAGGCTTTAAACAAGAAACATTGAGAAATATATTTTGGCAAATAATAAAATGTCCTGATTTTGTCCAACTAACAGCTGACAATTATCCCATTCCTTAGCTTGCATCTGAGTAAAATTTATTTCAAAACGCATTGATAGTTTACGATTATTTAAATGGTAAATGTAGCTTCAGAAGCGTTTTCATTTTGCATGTTAAAACCCACCTGAGAACCATGGGCGATTTTGCAATTTTACTGACGGATTTTTCACTTTTAAAACTTTTCATATAACAAATGAATAAAGATAAAAAAGTCAATAATGCCTTACTTTTGATGAAATGCAGCGAGCAAACGCGATAATCCCCGATATTTTGGATCTTTAAATCTCCACGACAAATGTCCGCTGATCACTTCCGCTGGTTTTGCACCTTCAGCTCCCTCTTAAATTTACCTTAGTTTCTATCTTTTTTTTGGACTGTAAATTTAGGTAGCTGTGCCTCACGGTCACCCTGACTGGCACAGTAAATTGCAGCTCAAAAACGGGCCGTTTTCGATGTTTTTAACGGGTGTGAAAGTGCGTGTTTTCCCATTCACTAACATGTACCGGAAGTATCGCATGTACTCCACTTTAAATTTTTGGCACGTGGGTGCGGATCTACGCTCCAGTGACCTTTCGTGAAATCACCCTATTGGCAAAGTTTTGCAATTGCTTTATTTTTCACATAAAAACGATTTATTTTTAAGAGTGGGTGTGGATCATTTCATTTTCAAATAATCTTATTCAAACAAGAGATGGACACAAAAAGCTGGAGTAACTCAGCGGGTCAGACGGCATCTCCGGAGAAAAGGAATAGGTGACGCTTCGGGTCGAGACTCTTTTTTTCAACGATGCTGCATGACCCGCTGAGCTACTCCAGCTTTTTGTGCCCGTCTTCGGTGTAAACCACCATCCGCAGTTCCTTCCTACACTTATTCAAACAGGAATGTATTCACTCACCTATTTTTACACACCTTTTTTTTCTCTGTCCAGCTGCCAAATTAACTCAACGACTGGCCTTCCTCAGTCTGAAGAAGGGTTTCGGCCCGAAACGTTGCCTATTTCCTTCGCTCCATAGATGCTGCTGCACCCGCTGAGTTTCTCCAGCGCTTTTGCCTACCTTCGAGAAATTCCACGGGCCAGGCAACATCTCTTGTGGAAAGGAATAGGCGATGTTTCAGGACCCTTCTTCCGGCTAAGACCCAGCCTGAAGAACGATCTCGACCCAAAACATCACCTATTTCTTTTCTCCAGAGATGCTGCATGACCAGCTGAGTTAGTCCATCATTTTGTGTCTATCTTTGGTTTAAACTAGCATCTGCAATTCTTTCCTTCCTAAAAGTCCATTTGAACGGCATTTGTTCAAGGTCTGGCATCAATCATTGAACGGCATAGGCTGTTCGTGTGGGGAGGAACTGCAGATGCTGGTTTACACCGAAGATAGACACAAAAATGCTGGACATGCAGCATTTCTGGAGAGAAGGAATGGGTGACGTTTCTGGTCGAGTCCCTTCTTCAGACTGAAAAAAACGTTTCAACCCTTCTCTCCTGAGATGCTGCCGGCTTAGCTTTTTGTGTCTAGTAAGATTGTTTTATTACTCTAATTTATCTCTCATCAAAACGTTGGTAAACTTCTAACAAAAAGATTAGGTAAAATGAACATGAACGTTATTTTTTCCCCTACAGCATGGTCCGTAGACCAGAGGGATAGCAGTGTGTGTCTCTCTACTCACCCAGTATGTCCGTCAGAGCAGCTGTCCCACCGTCGCAACTTAAACTGTATAAAAAGCAGCGGCTCAAAACATTGCTGATAGGGCAGATATGCCCAGAAAACACCCCTTTCACACTCACCCCAGCCCTGGGAAACAAAATGTTCAGAGCCCTACAGTCACCCCAGCCCGCCCACGAACCTCTGAATGAAAGGCAAAGCTCAGATGTTCTCTTCAGCAGTGGGGTCCCAGAGTTTCCCAGCGCCTGGCCCACCTTTAAATTTAAACTCAGGTAAACTGAGTTTTTATTAAAAACCCAAATACAATTGGCCCTTAATTGTAAATATGAGAATGTTTTCCTATATTGTACGGTAGACTATCATCCGGTGTAGATACTATAATTTATCGGAAAAATATGAATACACGAACACAGGGGTTTGTTCAAAATTGGAGTCATATCCCATCTACATCTCACACTCTCTCGCTGTTTTCTAAGAAATGTCATTAAGGACTTATGTTATGTGTTTTTGCTGGACTGAAACCAACCCATTTACAACATAAAGTTGTGGGTAACTTTTTAGGAGAATACGTGATGTAAAGAACCTGAAATTAATTTATTTTACATAACACACAAAAATAACTCTGGTCTTAATTACCAATGCAGTTTGTGAACTTATTTGCGGGTGCGGCAGCATCTATGGAGCGAAGGAAATAGGCAACGTTTCGGCCCGAAACGTTGCCTATTTCCTTCGCTCCATAGATGCTGCCGCACGGGCTGAGTTTCTCCAGCACTTTTGTCTACCTTCGATTTTCCAGCATCTGCAGTTCCTTCTTGGACTTGTGACCTTATTTTGTGAACTTCCCCACTGAGGCAAGCATATTGCACGGGTTAGTACAAATACACTTAAAACTCTGAATAGCAACACACCACTAAGGAGCTTCTAACGATTCATTTATCAAGCTAGAGTAACTCAGCGGGACAGGACGGCATCTCTGGAGAGAAGGAATAGGTGCTGTTTTGGGTCGAGACCATTCTTCGGATTAAACCTGCATCTGCAGTTCCTTCCCATTTATAATTTATAACATTTATAAAATTCCCATTTATAAAATAATAAAATAAAACGTCCCATTTACAACATTGTTTTGACCAATTGCTCTCTAACGCGGATAGACTGGGTGGAAAGTGATGCCTGAGAAAATCCCCTATATAAATGCATCAGCCTTCAATAACTGATGTTAATTTGTCGGAGAAAAATCCTGAGACGGGGCACCTGTCCCATATATCTGCTTCTCCATAAAAAGTGCATTAACCTAACAAGGATTCATGGCACTGTTTTAATGTGAAAATTAAAGTTCTGAAGGGAACTAATGAACTCTCGCAATGCGGCTTTCCCCACACTGTATGGTTCGTTCTTTTTGCCACTGTTTCTCAGATCCCCGGTGAGTGCTTTTTGCTCCTTAACAGTGAATTGTTAGATCACTGTAAAATTTTCCATTAAGCTCTGATTAATCTTCAACATTTCACTTCTGGCACTCAGGCCAAACCCACGAGTTACTCACGTGTCACTACGGTAAACTCATGGGCTGCTACGATATTACAACGAGTTTAAAAGTTTAACATTTTTCCTTCAAAAGTATATTTGACTTGTGGAAATCTTTCAACATGTTGAAAATTTTTCACGAGTTAACAAGTTTCCCAAGTACCTGCCATTAGCATTACGAGTCGCCAAGTTACGTCTACGAGTTCCGATGTTCCTGCTACGTTAATTCTACGTGATTACCACAAGTTTGATTTGTTTTTAACTCGGGATCACTCGTGGGTGGACTCGCACTATGAGACAGGGGTTTTAGGACGCAATTCCAGAGCATGGTGTGATTATAGGATGATTAAAATCAGGAGACCACCAGAGGGCAGCACGAGTACATGCAGAGTTCCAACATAGCCCCGTCATGGAGGAGATTGTGAAAGGCAGTGGAGGCGGGGATGAGGATTGATGGATGTGCTTGTGGGGAAACCAAAAAGAAGGGTGCAAATTATAAAATATGGAATGTCGTAGGTCAGCAAGCTAATCAATAATTGGTGCACAAACTAGAAGCAAGTTAAAATATGGGCAGCAAAGTCCTCACTAATAGATGGGATATGCTTCATTTGAGAGAGTTGCCCCCAGATAAAGGGTTACAATTGTGGAATCAGAGCCTTCATACTTCTTCACTAATCCCATGGTTCGTTGTGAAGTTGGCAGAGTGGTGTACGGGCAGAGAGAGTAGTTATGGTACCCATCCTATTCACTCGGTCTGGGGCCCTCCTCATTTTATTAAATCAATTGGTAATCTCAATATTATTGTCAATTATTGTCAAATAGGCGGTCAGAGAGCTGACTGTGATCTTACACTGTGTCTCCTTTATTGAACATAGTTGGACTGCACCGCCTGCCGAGTAAAGCTGACCTAATGATGTTTCTGGCTATGCATATGGAAGCATCTCCCTTGTGCATGGAACCGAAAAAAAAGGGCAAGCTTAAAGTAAGTGATCAGAATGTAAGAATGTAGGAGTTGTCAGTCTGGGGACGACACCATATCTAATGGTTCTCTTTCATTAACCTTAGAAAATCTGTTAGATTTGTTCAAAATTATTTACCTTCCATAAGCCATATTGCCTCCACCCATTCAAGCGTCCAGGTGCTTTAGGTGCAGAGTTACCACATCCTTAACGATGATCTGACAATTTCCCAACAACTGATGGGTGCTTTCCCACACTCTCCCTACTGATTAACTTGCATGTGGATTCTGAAAATGACTGGGATAAACTGGGAATCTGATGAATAATCCTTTATCCTGCCCTTTCTTCATCATTGTGAACTACCTTGTCTCTTGGCACTCTTGGCACCACGCTCGTTCTGGAAAATGCTGTAACTAAAAATCAGAATATTTGTTGGAGCACAGGCTGATTGTGTCCATGCCAGAACTATGTATTATCAACCACTTAGTCACTGCCCTCACATTCACCCTCACTTAACCTTTGCCTCCCCACTCCCCTCATTCTCTCCTCTCATACCCCCCCCCCCCTTCCTCCCTCACACTCCCTCACTCTCTCTCGACGACCTCCTCCCTCCCCCCCTAACACTACCCCAATTCCCCCCTCCCAATTCCCCTCCACACAACCTCCCCCATTGTGGTGCGTATACCACTTCTTTAGCATTCATTAACACATTGACATCCTTGGCAATGTATTTGTCCTCAACCCCATTCATTGACCCTCCAGTGCAGTATGTTGAACCAAGGATGGATGTGGAAAGATTGAAACATGCACAAATGTTTGGGCCCTGTTCGAAAATGAATTCTGGATTCTTAGCTGTGATGGGCCCCAAGACCAGTGATGGTGTATGTAGACTCTGAGACTGGTGACTGATATCCATAGACCTCAAGACCAGTGACTGGTGTCTGTAGACCCCAAGACCAGTGACTGATGTCTGTAGACTGATGTCTGTAGAGATGGTTGAAAGCTTCATATTCCTAGGAAAAAATGTCATAAGCAACTTTTCTTAGACCACCCATATCGAAGCAGTGGCCAAGAAAACATAACAACACCTCTACTTCCATTTAAGGCTTAGGAAGTTCGGCATGTCACCAACAATTCTCACCAACTCCTGCAGATATGCCATGGAAAGTATTTTATCAAGTTGCATCACAGCATAGTTTGGGAAAAGCTGCATCCAAGACCGCAAAAAATTGCAGAGAATGGGAACACAGCCCAGACCATCACACAAACCAAACTCACTTCCATTGACTTAATTTACATATTGTACTGCCTCGGCAAGACTACCAACATAATTATGGAAGCGTCTCAACCCCGGTCACTCCCCCTTCTTCCCTCTCCCATCAGGCAAGAGGTTTAGAAGTGTGAAAACACACACCTCCAGAATCTTCCCAGCTGTTATCAGGTAATTGAACCATTTTATCAACAACTAGAGAACGGTCCTGAGCTACACTCTACCTCATTGGAGACACTCGGATTATCTTTAATCAGACTTTACTGGACTTTATCTTACACTAAACGTTATTCCTTTGTACAGTATCTGTACACTGCAGATGGCTCGATTGTAAATATGTATTGATTTTCTGCTGACTGGTTAGCACGCAACAAAAGTTTTGCACTGTACCTCGGTAAATGTGACAATAACTTAAAATAAACTAAACTAGACCATGATAGGTGAATCATGGCTATAGGGCTCTGAAGTGAGAGTCCTCAGCTGTATGTTGGGCAGCATAAGTTCAGACACAGATTGAGACTCTCTCCACGTTGTTCCTCAAACATTTCCAGTCTGGGCAAGCCACAAGGCTGATTACACAGACGACCCCATGCATTACAGCTGTTCAGGTTTCAGAAATTCATCCTTACAGAATTCCCAAAAAGTTATCCAAAAGTTTCAGATTTGGAATAAAATTCACCTTCATGGAATATATGTAAAAAGTAAATAAATAAATAAACGTAAGATTTGTTTGCTTTTAGCCTGTGTTTTTCGATGCATGCACAATTATGACACGGCTTTGTGTTATAGAATATCACCAAACGGACTGTTTTCTAGGAGTGCAATCCCTCCCCCTACCATACTGAGACCCACCAACACAATGGTCTCCGCCCAGTTCTCGGACAATGCCGTCACACTACGCACACCCTTGCTGGTTAGCTATAAAGTAAAGGTCCAAACACTAACCCAGTTACCAGAAAAGGCGTGAAGTTGGGAATGAGATAGAAACAACCTCCTTCTATGCCTTAAGAAAATAGGACGTATAATGCTCAAACTAAACTAAAGCTTAGAGTTGAACATGAACCAATCCACCCTCTCATTTCTTTTAACCTCAGTTTTGTAAAGCAGGCATCGCTATCCTGAACACGGAGAGAAATCTGATCCTTGCTATTGACTGCTCCAGAGGTGGGCTTCATGCCGTGCAACAAGCGCTTATATCCTTTCCCAGGCAAGTGCAGGGATGCACAGTCTACCTATCCAGATATCCCTGTACCCACTGTGCGACACTACTCATTCAAGGTACGTGAGGGGTATTGTAATGGTGGAAGTCATCATACCTTGATTTCTGCATTGAGGAGGAACCCATGTGAAACCATTCCCATCACCTTTAGACTTTCCCCTTCTCACCTTAAAGCTATGCCTTCTAATCTTTGACATTTACTTCATTTGAAAAAAGTTCTGAGTGTCTACCTTATCTATGCCTCTCATAATTTTATATACTTCTGTCAGGTCTCTCCTCAACCTCCGACACACCAGAGAAAACAATCCGTTTGCACAATCTCTCTTTATAGCTCATACTAGCGTTGTTACAAAACCTACCTATTATCTAAATGGTGGCCGATTGGGAAAGGGGGAGATGCAGCGAGACCTGGGTGTCATGGTACACCAGTCATTGAAGGTAGGCATGCAGGTGCAGCAGGCAGTAAAGAAAGCGAATGGTATGTTAGCTTTCATTGCAAAAGGATTTGAGTATAGGAGCAGAGAGGTTCTACTGCAGTTGTACAGGGTCTTGGTGAGACCACACCTGGAGTATTGCGTACAGTTTTGGTCTCCAAATCTGAGGAAGGACATTATTGCCATAGAGGGAGTGAAGAGACGGTTCACCAGACTGATTCCTGGGATGTCAGGACTGTCTTATGAAGAAAGACTGGATAGACTTGTTTTATACTCTCTAGAATTTAGAAGATTGAGAGGGGATCTTATAGAAACTTACAAAATTCTTAAGGGGTTGGACAGGCTAGATGCAGGAAGATTGTTCCCGATGTTAGGGAAGTCCAGGACAAGGGGTCACAGCTAAGGATAAAGGGGAAATCCTTTAAAACCGAGATGAGAAGAACTTTTTTCACGCAGAGAGTGGTGAATCTCTGGAACTCTCTGCCACAGAGGGTAGTTGAGGACAGCTCATTGGCTATATTTAAGAGGGAGTTAGATTGGCCCTTGTGGCTAAGGGGATCAGGGGTATGGAGAGAAGGCAGGTACGGGATACTGAGTTGGATGATCAGCCATGATCATATTGAATGGCGGTGCAGGCTCGAAGGGCCGAATGGCCTACTCCTGCTAATTTCTATGTTTCTATGTTTCTATGTTTACCATCAGTGGCGCTCCAGATCTGCCTGTGCGTGTGATTCCGGAGGCTCGGGGGGGTGGATTAAAATGCAGGTTTGTATTGGTTGTCAGAGAGGGGTTTCCTTGGACTGCTAGCTGATGAAGAAAAATCGTTTGCGCTTCCGTTCCCGTTTTTTTTTAATTTGCTGGACGATTGCATCGCTGGATTGAAGTTAAAAGCGACATCTAACGCCTTCAACGCCTTCAACATCACGGATCGCAATTGCAGGACAAAACAAAAGGTATGTTGTTTATTTAACACATCATCTTGCTTTTTGCTGTGGCTTCATTTTAATCTTATGAAGCGAAAAATGTTATTTAGGCCCCCATACGAATCAGCCATGTCTTGCCTGCCGATATCTGGGCTTAAATCATGGCAGCGGCCACTATCCAATCGATCACAATCCAGAAACATCCACTCTCAAGATAATCAAATTCATTATTTTTTTGTACAATTATGTCATAAGAACATCTAAATCATCTATATTTTGTGTTATTGTCTATCCATGATCAACATTTTCATACTAAATATCCACAGTACAATTTTAGTCAGATGTATTGTGCAAAAAATAATGATTTTGATTATCTCGAGAGTGGATGCTTCTGGATCAATTTATGGGAACTAAACATTAAATTCCTTCCATTTGGCATATAAATTCATGACAAAGTGAGATTTAATAATCATGTTATATTGTGAATTCTTGTGTGAATGGGATCAGTTTGTTATTTGTTATTTGGATACTTTTCTTAAGAAATTGATAGATGTTTAGATCTAGTAATTGAATTTAGATGAATTTAATTGATTAGATGAATTTAATTGATTTGATGAATCTGATGAATATGAATTTCCTGTTGGTTGTTTACTATTTGTTTTAGCATTTAACTTTATCATTTCTACCTCTATTTCTAAAACTGCAAATAATAACTTGTTTCTGTTAATGCTGTTCGGTGTTTTTTTCCCTTTACATTTTAAACAGATGTTCCGAAGAAGAAATGCAAAATTGTCAATCCAAATGCCCAGCAAAAGAGACTGATTTCGACAGCATTCGCAGAGATTATCCGAATTTGGACTACTCCAAATGTAATGATCTACAGGACATTCTTAATGGGAAAGTAGCGAGCAGAAAGGCATGTCATGCATGGTTTGAAGAACAAAATCTTGTAGTTTACAATGCCAAAATTGAAAAGTTGGGGAAAAACAAGGTGTACAGAGTTGCTTATTGGTTACAATCTGAGGAGTATGATGATGCCACTGATTATGATATGCCAATGTACCAGCTAGCAACTGATCTTCTCCATAAAGACGATCTTTTGCTAAAAATTGTTATTTCTTTACCTGTCTGTTACGGACTTACAGCATATAATACAATAATATTAAAGTTCTGATCTTGGGAATATCATATTTTTGAATTTTCAAGGCAGTCTCGGTGTTTATTACTATTTCCGTCACAACGATCAATTTTGTAATTAGCTACAATTAGGTAACTAACTAATTATATGCTTTAATTTCATGTCATCCAAGTAAGATGTATCATATTTGTTTCACAATGCTTCAATCTATAATAACTGAAAATGTCATTCATTTCTCTTAGTATTTTAGAAAGTTATGGGCTTTTGACTGTCCATGATCACAGCTTTTGTGTTAAGTCAATGGAAAAGCAATAGGGAGCAAGATGTGAATTTCCGAGTATGAAAATGACCATAACTTTTTTTAATACTGAAGATGAAAGTTAATTAGGTATCAAATTAAAGTTATTTTTATGCTTTATCTAATGGGATAGATTACAGGCTTGATTTTTAAATCTCAACATTTTGTAACATTCCTATTCATGCCCTCTAATCCAAGCTGTATTCTGGTAAACCTTTTCTGCAACCTTTCCAAAGTCTCCCAATCCTTTTAATAATGAGGCAACGAGAACTGCACATAATAGACCAAATGTAGTCTAACCAAATTCTTATAAATCTGCAACATGACTTCCTGGCCCTTATACTCAACGCCCTGACCGATGAGGGCAATCATTCCATACACTTTCTTTACCACTCTGTTGTCATTTTCAGGTTGCTATGGACTTGGACCCCAATACCCTTTTCTCTATTCATCTGTTATGGGTCTTGCCATTAATTGTATACTCTCCCCTTACATTCGACCCCCCAAAGTGCAACACCTCCCATTGGAGGAGGCGAAAATGTCGGAGGATGATGTGCTGCATGCGACGGGTGATGGGTGAAAGGTGAGGACTTGGGAGACTCTGCCCCAGTTGCGACTGGGGGGAAGCAAGAACGGAGCTGCGAGATATCGAGGAAACCATACTGAGGGCCTCATCTATGATGGCAGTGGGGAGCCCCTGTTCCCTAAAAAATGAGGACCTCAGATATCCTCGTATGGAACACATCATCTTCAGCGCAGATGCGGCGTAGGTGGAATTGGTAGTAGGGGATAGAGCCTCTGCAGGAAGCAGGGTGGGAGGAAGTGTACTTTAGATAGCTGTGGAGGTCAGTAGGTTTATAATAAATATGTTAAATTGGACTTTGGCCCAGTATGTAGGGAGTGGTTTCCAAAATGGAATAACATAGAATTAACGTGAACGGGTCGGCATGGGCTCAGTGGTCCATAGAACTTGTTTTCTTGCTGTATCTTTCAATCAATTCAATCAGTCCTGTATCCACGTATAGCTTGCCAGCTCTTGACCCACTCTTCATGCCCACCACGTTCTGATGCTTATCTCCTCTCTATCATTTCAGTTCAGAGGCAAAGTCCCAAAAAGTCAACAGTCCATTTCCATCCACAGCTGCTGCCTGATCCATTAAGTTCTTCCAGGAATTATTTTTTTGCTCCAGGTTCCAGGATCTGCTATCTCTTGTGTCTCTCTGAATTTTGTATATGACAACCGGTGCATTGACTGTCTCTAAAGTCATCCTTTCAAAACATTGGAATACAGGTCATCAGGCCATTAGCAATAATTGGTTTTTAGACTCATTGCTTTCTCAACACATATTGTGTCCCTTAAATTGACTTTTAATCATGAAGCAATCTATTTTCTATTAGGTGGTGTTCAGCAAGTTTGTTATTGGCCTAACCTGGAACTGGAAAAGAAAGATGACATGGCTAACATCACTCGTGTTACTCAACTGTTTGTTGAGGCTGAAGTCATTATTGATATGTACATTCCATTACTGAATTTAGAAAAAGTTCGGAAGAAAATATCACCAAAAACAGCTGTGATGCCGACACATATCAAAACAAAATGCAACTCATTTTTTGACTTAACAAATATATTGGATATCCTGGAAGCTCTGGGTTCATCGCATATGAAAGAAAAAGATTTCAAGGCCAAATTCATGTGCGAGATAGAAAATGCACACACATGCTATTGTGAACTACTGAACAGTTCTGATGGCAGCTTTGAACACCAAAGATCAGCTGAAGGTCACAATGACAATGTGAATGGGACACAGCCCAATGATGCTTTGGAGAATGATAATAAGGATATTCATGCCTTGCAGCTGTGCTTCCTTCTAGCTGCAAGAACTGGTAAGGAACAGTTTGCTTGCCCGCCATTTTGGTTAATGGAATTGTGTGAGTCTACTGATATCCAAGTCCTTGTGTTGAAAGTGCTGGCCACCCCTGAGAAACTCACAGCACGCTGCAAAAGGAGACACTTGGCGTGCTGGAAATTTCAAAGAACAAAAAATACTGGAATCACAATAAAGAAACAAAGGGTCAACCTGACAGGTGACCTGATAGAAGTATCAAAAACAAAATGGGAATAAGTGAAAGAAGGTTATTCGCAAAGTTGATATCTAACATGCTGCCGAAGGAGGTGATGGAATCAGATACAATTAATATGTGTAAGAGGCATTTAGACAAATACTTCAATAGGCAAGGCATAGGAGGATATGGAACCACAAACCATCATCTCTCCCTCCTCATCGCCAGTCACCTAGTACCTGGGGGGGCAACCTCCTGCAGCCTACCTAAAGGTGCTGGAGGCATTACCCAGGTTCACCCTCCTACCAACCTTTGCTCTCCATGTCCAATGTCTCCAATGACTCCATTCCATGTCCGACAAGCTTTCAGGGAAATTCCACATCCAATGAGCCTCCTGGTCATTTTGGCAGCCCGGCAAAAAGGAAAGAGAGTGGAACTGCGGATGTTTTTTCAGTCAGAGGGTGTTTGGAATCTGAGCACATTGCCCGTGAGTGGTAAAAGCAGAGATTCTCACAACATTTAAGAACCTTGAGTACTTTAACCGCCAATGTGTAGAAGTTTAGGGATCAAGTGCTGGTGAATCGGAATTGGTTTAGATCGTGTGCGGACATGGCGCCTACAGACAAGAAGCCGAAGCAAAGAAGTCGAAGCCAAAGAACCGAATGGAAACGAGGCTGAAAAGCCAATAAACCGAAAGAGTTCGAAGACGAAACGCCTACTAACCGAAAGGATGGTGCGCCTAAATGCAAACTAACCGAAAGGGCGGGGCACCTAAAAGCCAACAAACTAAAAAGCTGCATCGCCTAAAAGCAAACTTATTGAATGGCCACTCTGTCGAAACGCCACCTACCCGAAAGGCGGCGTTGCCTACAAGCCGAAGGACCGACTGCTGCTCAACAGAAAAGTTCAATAACGGACATGGTGTTGCCGGGGGGCAGGACTTGTCAGCGATTGGTGCAGACCCCCGCATCTATCACATCACTGTGAAGGCATGAACATTGTCCCAAACCTCCAGCCCGCGGGAGAGTTGGGGCTGTACACCTTCGGCCGCTTTCAACTTGGTGCTTGGGTTCAGATTGCCCAGTCACCTATGCACCAAGTTGAAAGCGGCCGAAGGTGTACAGCCCCCACTCTCCCACGGCCACCCTCCGCGGGCTGTGGGTCGGGTGGAGCGGAGGTTTGGGACAATGTTCATGCCATCACAGTGATGTGATGGACGCGGGGGTCTGCACCAATCGCTGACAAGTCCCGCCCCCCGGCAACGTCATGTCCGTTATTGTACTTTTCTGTTTTGCGGCAGTCGGTCCTTTGGCTTGTAGGCGACGCCGCTTTTCGGGTATGTGGCATTTTGACAGAGAGGCCATTCGGTAAGTTTGCTTTTAGGCGATGCAGCTTTTCGGTTCGTTGGCTTTTAGGCGTCCCACCCTTTCGGTTGGTTTGCATTTAGACGTCCCATCCTTTTGGTTAGTAGGCGTTTCGTCTTCGGACTCTTTCGGTTTATTGGCATTTCGGCCTCGTTTCCATTCGGTTCTTTGGCTTCGACTTCTTGCTTGGACTTCTTGTCTGTCGGTGCCACGTCCGGGTACCAGTTTAGATAGTGGTCAGGATGGACATGATGGGCCAAACGGCCTGTTTCTGAGCTGCCCAGCTCTGTGATCTCATTGCTCACCCATCAAAAGGTTGGCCCTCCCTGCAGAAACGCTGATGCATGTTGTTTATGCTGATTGCAGTCTAGGTGGGATGATCTTCTTCCTGTAGCCTGTGGCCCAGCAAAAAGTTGTCCCAAAAACGATGGTCTCTATTGACCCAATAGAGGTCAATATTGTGATATGAGACATCCAGAGCTCTGATAGCATCAGAGACATTTGGCTGCACAGCCTGAGGTGATGCTCTTCGACACTTCTGTGTTTCAGATAGTCCAGATCGCGGAGTTGGAGCGATAATCTGCCAGGACGAATGCTTTGTGAGTACTTCATGTGAATTTGTCTCAACTTCTTACGCTCATTTGGGAAATGACACTATTCACTGACATTCTAAGAGCGTTCCTGCTCCAAATAAATGGATTAGGTCATGCTTGTGAAGCCACAGATATAGACAGCGTGGACATCACAGGGAAGGCATTTGAGGAATGCAGGGGAATGGGTCCGTCAGAAGTGGGAGGGCCTCGTCTTGTTCCAGAATCATTCTAACCATGATTGTCCTGCAGGTGGCAACGGGCTACAACGGTTTTGCACGAGGTTGTTACCATGGTTGCTACCTTTCAAGTCGCGACCAAAGTGAGACTAACAGCCCCAACCTGCTCATCTGTGCAGAGGCTAACACTCTTTATTTCAGGTAAGACACAGCACGGAAATGTACCCTTCAGCCAACTGCGGCCATGCTAGTTACTGGATGCCCATCTACACTAAACCCCTTCCCATGTACTCGGCTGGTAGCGGTCTCTGTCTTGGTGTTTTAGGTAAAGATGAAAATACAGAAAATTACATTCAATCTGGCAAGCCCAAGACTCGGATCTTGCTGGTCTCTCCTCTAGACTATCGGATGGTATACAATTAATGCTCCACCACATTTTTTTTTTAATGTTTATTTTATAGACGCAATTGTACAAAGATAAAATGTTCGGCATCTAGAATTATACAATTATTGTGCAGCTTCATTTTTAACCTTATAACCTAATTAGAAAAAATGGAAAAAAGGAAACAAAGGGAAAGCAAGAAAAAAAGAAAGGAAAAAGTGAAAGGATATAGAAAAGAACAAGAAAAAGTCCCCTAAGTTACCAGTGCAGCAGAGAGAAAGGGGAATAAGAAAAGTTGGAGATATACCTTGCTCCTCCCATGCTCGCCTAATTATTTCCGAAGGTGGGATATGTGCAGTTAAAAGGGTATTGTAAATATAGGATATTAACTTACTTGTATCCGTCTTTCTATTCATGCATTTGTCTAATATATCTGGGCCAATAGAATGACAGTCTTTCGTGTGTGTTTTCACATAGTCTCGGATTTGAAGATATCTAAAAAAATTACTAACTTTCATGCTCACCACAATTAATACATTTTTTCTCTTTAACGTTACATGGCAAAATAATACATTTTCCAATAAAGTTAATGGGAGCCTGGTAAACAAGACTTCAGTGAGTGGGTAGGAAGAAGAGGGATGGAAGCCCTTGTGAGATTATGGGAAGCACAGCAAACATAAAGGACAAAGGACATTTATTGTAACGTACACCAATTGGTGTACTGAAATTTGAGTTGCCATTGCAGCACACCAATAAAAATAAAACACAACATTAAAGAATTTGACATTAAACATAAAATCATCCCCCCACAATGGTTCCCACTGTGAAGTAGGCAACAAAGTCCAGTCCTCTTCCTCTATGTTCATCCATGGTCGGAGCCCATCTGAGGCCCCCGCAACGGCAGCCCGATGTTTCAGGCCCTCTCGCTGGATGATGGGGCCCCGGCGTCGGGAGAACACTCTCAGCGGCCTGGAGTGTCCGGAAAGGCCGCTTCCTACCGGAGACCGTGGCTCCTGAAGTCCACAGGCCGCGCTGGTCGGAGCTCCAACACAGGCGATCTCAGCGAAAGATCCCAGGCTCCGCAGTGTTTAAACTCAGTGCCGCCCGCGGCTGGACGCCCCGCAACGACAGCTCTGCGATGTTGGAGTCGGTGGCCACAGCACCCCAGAGCCCACCACACGGCGACCCAGGCAAGGCATAGCCCACTCCGCGATGATGCCCCAGCGCTGCGCTGCCGCCGAAGCAGAAGCTCTGGCCGGTCCCGGCAGAAAATGCCGCTCCAGTCCCATTTGGTAGGCCGCGAGGAGAGGGTGAAGATGCGGCCCGGAGAAACCCGCATCTCCAACCAGGTAGGGACTGAGAAAAGCAGTTTCCTCTTTCCCCCCCACATAAAAAAACTAGAAGACCTCCAAGATTACACTTTTAGTAAACTAAAAATAATAAAAAAGGGTGAAAGGACGAACAGCTGCAGGCTGGGCAGCCATATTCGACAGCGCCCCCACTCAAGGGCGATCAACGGTATATTATATAGATTCCTTGGTTTTCGTGACCTTTAATTAAGTGTGGGATTTAAATGTGGGCCCATCATCAGTTTGCGTGAAATGACAAAATTGACTGGGTGGTTGACAGCAAGAAAGAAAGTTCTCAGCCACAAGAAGATAATCAGTGTTCTCATTGTTTGGATTCACATCAGCACTGTGGGTGTCACACATGTGGGAATGGCAAAGAATATGTTGTAAATGGAAGGACAGTGTAGATGAACAGAGCAATCTTAGGCTGTGGAACAGAAAGATAATGTTGTAGACATAGAATCATATGACATTGAACCAGGCCGTTTGGTCTAACACACCCAGGGCACCCATCCCACTTCTCATTACTTGGCCCATAGCATTCTATTCCTTGGCAATTCAAATGCTCAGCTGGACAAATGTGGTCAGTGACCCCGTTTCAATAATTCTCTTTGACAGTGCATTCCAAATACTTCACTCTGGGTAAAGAAGGACCCCCTCATATCCCCTGTTAATGCCTTACTTTAAATCTATGTCCTCTGATATTTAGTTTACTTTAGACTTTAGAGACACAGCGTGGAAACAAGCCCTTCGCCCACTGAGTCCGCACGGTCCAGCGATCCATTCAGTCCGTGCAGTGCAGCGATCACCCCGTACACTATCAATATCCTACACACTACAGAGGTGTGAAACACACTACACACACTGCAGACTACTCCTACATCCTACAGGGACAATTTACAATTTTACCAAATCCAATTAGCCGACAAACCTGTACATAGAAACATAGAAAATAGTTGCAGGAGTAGGCCATTCGGCCCTTCGAGCCTGCACCGCCATTCAGTATGATCATGACTGATCATCCAAATTAGTATCCTGTACCTGCCTCTTCTCCATAGTCACAAGGCCTTTTAGCCACAAGGGCCACATCTAACTCCCTCTTAAATATAGCCAATGAACTGGCCTCAACTACTTTCTGTGGCAGAGAATTCCACATCTTTGTAGTGTGGGAGGAAATCAGCGATCCCGGAGAAGACCCACGCAGGTCATGGGGAGAATGTACAAACTCCATAGACAGCCTCTAGTCAGGATCGAAACTGTGTCTCTGGCGCTGTAAGGCAGCATCTCAACCGCTGCATCACTGTGCCGCCCAAAGTTTCCCCACGGGCTATCTGATCTGTACCTCTCATAATTTTGGATACCTCAATTATATACCCCCGGTCCTAGTGTTTCCAGTCTATCCTTATAATTGATCTGTCCCACATCCAGGTGAATCTCCTCTACTTCACCCCAGCACTGCACACTGTACTCCGGCTGAGGTATGGTGAACAATTTCAGATTCAGATTCAGATTCAGATTCAGATTCAATTTTAATTGTCATTGTCAGTGTACAGTGCAGAGACAACGAAATACATTTAGCATCTCCCTTGAAGAGCGACATAGCAAACGATTTGAAGAAAGATAATAATAAGTGTCCGGAGGGGGGGGGGGGAGGGGGGGGGGTGGTGATTGGCAGTCACCGAGGTACGTTGTTGAGTAGAGTGACAGCCGCCGGAAAGAAGCTGTTCCTCGACCTGCTGGTTCGGCAACGGAGAGACCTGTAGCGCCTCCCAGATGGTAGGAGGGTAAACAGTCCATGGTTGAGGTGAGAGCAGTCCTTGGCGATGCTGAGCGCCCTCCGCAGACAGCGCTGGCTTTGGACAGACTCAATGGAGGGGAGCGTGGAACCGGTGATGCGTTGGCAATTTTCACCACTCTCTGCAATGCCGTCCGGTTGGAGACAGAGCAGTTGCCATACCATACTGTGATGCAGTTGGTAAGGATGCTCTTGATGGTGCAGCGGTAGAAGTTCACCAGGATCTGAGGAGACAGATGGACCTTCTTCAGTCTCCTCAGGAAGAAGAGACGCTGATGAGCCTTCTTGATCAGAGTAGAGGTATTGTGGGTCCAAGAGAGGTCATCGGAGATGTTGACTCCCAGGAACCTGAAGCTAGAAACACGTTCCACCTCCGTCCCGTTAATGTGGATGGGGGTGTGCGTGCCACCTCTTGACTTCCTGAAGTCTACAATGAGCTCCTTGGTCTTCTTGGAGTTAAGGGCCAGGTTGTTGTCAGCGTACCATGCTGCTAAGTGCTGGAACTCCTCCCTGTAGGCCAGCTCATCGTTGTTGCTGATGAGGCCAATCACCGTTGTATCATCTGCATACTTGATGATGGCGTTAGTACCATGTACAGGTGTGCAGTCATAGGTGAAGAGGGAGTAGAGGAGGGGGCTCAGCACACAGCCCTGAGGAACGCCGGTGTTCAGGGTGAGGGTTGAAGAGGTGTGCTTGTCTAACCTCACAGACTGGGGTCTGTTGGTTAGAAAGTCCAGTATCCAGTTGCAGAGGGAGGGGTCGATGCCCAGGTTACCGAGTTTGGTGATCAGTTTTGATGGAATAATGGTGTTGAATGCTGAGCTGTAATCGATGAACAGCATTCTTACATAAGTGTCTCTGTTGTCGAGGTGGGAGAGGGCGGAGTGAAGTGCCGTTGAGATGGCATCCTCCGTACTCCTGTTCTTGCGGTAGGCAAACTGATAGGGATCCATTGTGGGGGGTAGGCAGCTTTTGAGGTGTGCCAGGACCAGCCTCTCAAAGCACTTGGTGATGATGGGGATAAGTGCAACTGGGCGGAAGTCGTTGAGGCTTGCCGCAGTGGAGTGTTTTGGCACTGGCACGATGGAGGTGGATTTAAGGCAAGTGGGGACAACTGCTTGGGCAAGTGACAGGTTGAAGATGTCAGTCCAGACGTCTGTCAGCTGCGCAGCACAGGCTCTGAGCACGCGCCCGGGGATGCCGTCAGGGCCAGCAGCCTTACGTGCATTAGTCCTACTCAGTGCCACGTACACGTCGTAGGGGGTGAGTGTGAGGGGTTGGTGATCGGCAGGTAGCACAGCCTTGATGGCTGTCTCTAGATTGTCCCTGTCGAAGCGGCCATAGAAGTGATTAAGCTCCGCAAGGAAGGAGGCGTCGCTGGATGTGGGGGTGATGTTGGAGGGTCTGTAGTCCGTGATGGCCTGGATGCCTTGCCACATGCGTCGGGGGTCGGAGTTGTTGTTGAAGTGCTCCTCAATCCTGAGCTTATGGCAGTGCTTGGCCTTCCTGATGCCCCTCTTCAGGTTAGCCCTGGATGAACTGTAGGCTCGAGCATCGCCTGACCTGAAAGCGGTGTCCCGTGCTTTCAGCAGTAGTCTGACCTCACTGTTCATCCATGGCTTCTGATTCGGGTATATGGTCACCTGTTTGAGGGAGGTGACACTATTGATGGTGGAGTTTATAAAGTCCAGAACAGAGGATTTTATAAAGTTGGAGCATAACCTCCTTACTTCTGTATTCAGTGCCCCCATTAATGAAGTCTAGTATCGTTCACATATTAGACCTAAATCTAAGGATGTTGGGAAGATTATGTCTTCCACAATTCCTTCCCTCCTTCCCTCAGCATCCCAAGATACACCCTGGACTAGCTGAGATCCATTTTCTGTGGGGCTTTCTACCTCCCCTGCACGGGTAATCTCATTTCGGAACTTGAGACACAAAGTTGTGAAGGACCCTCCCCTGTGTCGGGTACCCTCTGTGATTTATTTTGCTGAAGAGGAAGTTCTGGGTGAGGACAGTAATCAGCAGCATCACAATAGCTCCCTGTTCATGATCGAGCGTGAAGGTTGGTTGTATGGAGGATGACTCTCACCTCCGAACTCTGAACACTCACAATTTGTAAGAGGAATTTTCTTTACTACTCCCCCTATGTAAATCCCCCTATGATTCTAGCACGCACTGACACGGTGGGGGCAAGTTACAGAGGCTGATTGATTTAGGAAACCAGAGTAGTTGAAGCGAGACTGTGCAGACTCCATACAGACAGCACCCAAGGTCAGGATTAAACCCGTGTCTCTAGAGCTATGATTCAGTGACTCTACCAGCTGTGCCACTGTCCACTGGTATGAGGACCCTACATTATGGAATATGTCTACTTTATGCTGCCAGTCAGTAGCATCCAAACATGGACAGCTCCTCGCACAAGAAGACCGGCAAGTTTAGGGCAGGCCAGAGTGCATCTTTCACTGATTTCCCATCAGCAGCTTAAGTTTGTCCCAAAATGTCCCTGACCACAGAGTCCTGCCAGTATAATGAGATGAATTATAACAAAGACCACTGCCTGCTATTTCCAGACTATCTTGGCAAATGCATTTTCCAGAAGGTTAGCGTCAGTGTGCGGGGATCGCTGGTCGGCATGGGCTTGATGGGCAGAAGGGCCTGTTTCCGTGCAGTATCTCTAAACTAAACTAAACTAAACTAAAAAGTCTGAAGAAGGATCTCGACCCGAAACGTCACCCATTCCTTCTCTCCAGAGAAGCTGCTTATCCCGCTGAGATACTCCCATATTTGGTGTCTACCTTCAATTTAAACCAGCATCTGCAGTTCTTTCCAAAGCTAAACTAGAGCTGGAGCTCAACCCAGTGTCTGTATTTCTCTCCTGTGGTTAATTCACTCAATCGGAAGCAAAAACATTTTCTGTGTTTGTACGGCAGGCATAAACAGGACCTGAAAGATGCAACATTGTACACCAGCTCATATCCCTGCCCTGAGTGCTTGGATTTAATCAAAGAAACCAAAGGTATCACAAGGATTGTTTGTGTGAAACCCGAAGGTGAATTTTCCGCCACACCCATGGAGGGAATAACATGTAAAATGGTAAGTGTCGGTAGTTACAGGAACACTTGGGAACTCTCAATAACATTTAAAATCTTTTATTTACTCATTGATTTGAGCCCAGCTCATGAGAGTGAAAGATATGATGGGAAGAACAAAATCACAAAGAAGCAGAGGAGAATGGGAGAAATCATGGGAGAAAGAATGGGAGACAACAATGTTAATTGGCCTGAACACCAGGAGTTAGGAGCATGCAATGATGACATCAAAATTGAGATGAGCGGTAAAAGACAGCGATCAGCCGCAATCTTGGGTATAGCCAGTTTTCATTAAGGTACAGTGTTGATAAGGCATTTGCTCCTGTTAGTCAGGTGTGATTTGCATTAATTTATGTAAGCAACTATTTATTGTTCTGAACTAAAGCTTCACAAGATATTAACAGGGTTTGGCAATGATGAAGCAACTGCCCACCCTCCATCTTCACATTCCCCAGTACTTCTCCCTTGTTCTCTTCCTTTGTCTCTTTCATTTTCCAATCCTGCCATTTCCCAATCCTATTTTCTCTCTCCCCTTTCCCTTCCCCACCCTCACTCTCACCATCTCCCTCCCAAAACCATTCATCCTTTCTACCCCTCCCCACCCTACACTGTAACATACCAACACCATTTCATAACCCCAGGCAGTCAATAAAAACATTTCAGCAGAAAATACATGCATTTTTTAGTACAAATCCATTTTTACTTTGATCTGTCTTGTGATCATGTGTGGTGAATTCTGGCAGTGAAAAGGCAATTCTGTCATTACCCAATGCCTATGTCAAGCCTAAGCTGCCTCTTCCTTTGCAACGGGTCGATATGCACACATACGACTCTGTAATCACTGAGGAATTTGGCAATGCCAACACTGGTGAAGTTGCTCCCATTGTCTCTCACAAGCAACACTGAGAAACTACGTTTGGCAAAGATCTTTCTCACATTTGAAATCATGCTCGTGAGGTTGAAGAATCCAAAGGAGCCGCTGGAAAAAATGGACACCCATCATAATGACTTTTCCCATGGACGGAACTGCAATATCCATGTCCATCATCAACAGCCAGTGGGGTCACCCATTCCTTCTCTCCAGAAATGCCTGCTGTCCCGCTGAGTTACTCCAGCATTATGTGTCTACCTTCCATCATCAACAGTTGGCCAAGGCCAAGTCCTGGGAGAACCTGCAGGTGGATACTCGTGATGACTTGAGTTGCTTTTGTTCCTTCAGCCCAACTGCTCCAAGGCATCCAGACAGAACTTCCAGCAACTTGCTTGCAGCAATATACACCTTGAGTGACCTACAAGCTGCATATTTAGAGAAATTGCATCACATCATTCTCAATGCTCCTGCACAAAGTCAACAATGTATTATCTTCACCTTCTTCATGCAGAATGCTTTCAAATATGCATGAGAGGGTAATGTTATAGCCCTTGCCATGGCAGCGAGACTGAAGTACAGTCCATCTACAATCTCACCACAGTCTCACATAGAGGTGTCAGGTTGCAGTCAATGGAGTGCAACTGATTTCTGAGTGTACCTCAGGTCTTGGTTGTATGCATATATACCAAATCCTATGTCTGAACTGTCTGATGCCATTTGAGATATCTACCTGAATTCACCAAAAATACCCCACAGAAGATTTTGAAAATCATAACATTCTGGCTGGTCAAGTACGTGGAATTTCTTCACTCTACAGACAATGCTAAACATTGTCAATTATTTCAATTAGAGATATTGCACGGATATCCGCTAGGCCCAACAGGTCCGCACTGTACAATGATCACCTGCACACTAGTACTATCTTACACCCTAGGAACAATTTACAGAAGCCAAGTGATCTACAAACCTGTATATCTTTGGAATGTGTGAGGAAACCAAAGCACCTGCAGAAATCCCACACGATCACAGGGAGAACGTACACTCTGCAAAGACAACACCCATAGTCAGGATGGAACCCAGGTCTCTGGTACTGAAAGGCAGCAACTCTACCGCTGCTCCACAACATAATTGATATTGCTCTGTTTTGGAAAGAAACCTCGATGTAACATCAGTCAGTCGCTCATGCAGTGTGGCTCTGTACGAGCGGCACAGTGCCATATAGACTCAGTGGAGCAAAGTATCACGGGGAAGCAGCAGGAGTTTCACTGGATCATGAGCTACGGTCTGTGAATGCCACAGCTTCTGCTTCCACTCTCTGTTTCCTTTCCCATCTTCCATGATGCAGCAACTTACTCCCACTCCCTGGGGTGCTGTAATGAATGTGGGCAGGCTGTTTACCCTTAAAACCTTCACTGGATTAGTTTAGTTCCGAGATACAGAGCGGAAATAAGCCCCTCGGCCCACCGCGCCCGCAGCGACCAGCGATCCCCACACATCAACACTATCCTGCACACACTAGGGACAACTTACATTTATAAATGTGTTCGTCTTTGGAGTGTGGGAGGAAACCGAAGATCTCAGAGAAAACCCACGCAGGTCACGGGGAGAATGTACAAATTCCGTACAGACAGCACCCGTAGTTGGGATCGAACCTGGGTCTCCGGCGCTGCAAGCACTGTAAGGCAGCAACTCTACCGCTGCGCCATTGTTCTGTCCTTACTGATGATGTTGCATATCCTACCTTGTTTCCAATATCTACTTGAAACTCGGTTTCTTCTCATGGAGCTGCATTTTATCATCACAGACACAAAATGTGCAAAGCCACATCAACATTTTAAAGGTACTTTGGTTAAAAGGCATTTAGACAGACACTTAAATAGGCAAGACTTCCAAGGATATGGCCCGAAAGTGGACAAATGGAATTAGTGTTGATGGGCAAAAAGTGTGGACTTGGTGGAACGAAGGGCCTGTTTCTGTGTGGTATGAATCTGTAATCCTATTTCCTACGATCTCAAGCTGTACGTGATCAGAAGCTGTATCAAAATCTGTAAAACTCCGTAAAGTTTAAGAACCTGATAATTGATGGGTAAAAACTGTTTGTGAACCTGAAGTTCATGGTTGTCAGGCTCCTGTGCCTTCCTCCATATGCTCGCAATGGGAATAGAGTGTGGCCAAGATGGTGTGAGTCCTTGATGATATTAACTCACAGCCCAAATAGAGACGTATGAGATTGAACTGTGAGCTATTACAAGAATAAAAAAGCATCTGAGGATTAAAGGTCTGGTGCCTGTCCTCTTAGGAAAATATTGAAAATAGCAACAGGAGCAGGCTATTCAGACCCTCCAGCCTAACCTGCTTGTTCCATCATTCGATGAGACCTCAGCTGTTCTTCTACCTCAGTGCCAATTTCCTGCACTAACTCTGTGATTCTTGATTCCCTTACAAATAAAAGCTCCATTAATTTCTGCCGTAAATGTACAGCGCTCCATTAATTTCTGCCGTAAATGTACAGCGACTGAACCTCCACAGCTCCTAGGAGAGAATTCCAAAGATTCACCACATGGTGAAGGACCTTCTTCTCTGGCCTTAACGCCTGCTCCAGAACTCTCGAGAAGCACACCATCATTCAGCACAAATCAGCCAGCTTGTCTATCATCCCACCAACATCGTTCACTTCAGCGCTGGTGCATTGTGTCTGCAGTATGCCCCATCTACAAAATGCATTTACCCTGCCGGACTACCCTGACAATACCTCACAAATGCATGACTTTATTACCAGGAAGCACCAGGAAGTAGGTGCAAGGCAACACTACTACAAGTCACACACCATTCTGACTTGGAAAATACCTTGCCGATCCTGGAACTCCCTCCCCAACAGCACTGTGGGAGCAGCTTCACCAGTGGGGTGCAATGGTTCAAGAAGGGACTCACTGCCACTTTTTCAAGGGTAGCTGTAGATGGGCAATAAGTGCTGGCCCAGATCCAGAAAAATGAAATTTTAATTCAGAGACACAAATGATTGGCGTCTGGAACAAAAATCAAAGTGCTGGAGGAACTGAACAGATCAAGCAGCATCTGTGGGGAACAGACACTTCAGGTCTGAAAGACAAAATGAGCACATCCACTGGTTCCCCTTATCCTCTGCTGGCTCCAATCTCCTAAAAGAATAAGGGGTAAGCCATTTAGAACGGAGATGAGGAAACACTTTTTCACACAGAGAGTTGTGAGTCAGTGGAATTCTCTGCCTCAGAGGATGGTGGTGGCCGGTTCTCTGGAATCTTTCAAGAGAAAGCTAGATAGGGCGTTTGAAGATCACGGAGTCAGGGGATATGGGGAGAAGGCAGAAACGGGGTACTGATTGTGGATGACCAGCCATGATCACATTGAATGGGATACATGGTCACATGATCACGTTACCTGGGATAGATCGTTTCAGTCATGAGGCTAGGTCTGTTTATCCGGGAGGAGAAGAGGGGATATTACTGAGGTATCTAAAAGTTTTCAGGGTACAATTTGAGTAGATGGAGGAAACTCTTCTCCATATCAGAGAGAGGTAATAATAGAGGACACAGGTTTAGGGTAAGGGATAAGAGATTCAGAAGGGATCTGAGGGGGTTCTTTTCACCAGAGAGTGGTGAGTTTCTGCAATGCACTGCGGGAGAGAATGGTGAAAGCATAGTTGTTGACAGCATTTAAGACTTGTCCAGATGAGCTTCGTCATAGAAGACTGGACAATAGCTGAAAGATGGCGTCAATCTTTAACAATCAGATGGGTGCTGATGGGTTAATGTGATGGGCCGAAAGGTCTGCTGCCATGCTACATGTCTCTGTGAGTATGATTTCCTTCTTGTAGCTACACATCAACTCTGCCCAATCCTCTTTTTATTGAACATTTACACTCTTACCACTTCCTTGACTATGAGTGATTACATTTGAATTATAGCTGTCTGATGCATTGACTGTACCCTGTATTGTATTTGTGGCTGACCTTTTTCTTTATTCCTTCCTATCTCTACAACAGTGGAAACAAAACACAGGCATAAAAGGTAAGAACATTTACTTTCAGATACGGTCCAGTTTCTGCCTGGGCTTCTGATTCTGGATCCAACTTTGTCTCCATTCTCATCCAAATTATTTATATAAACAATGAACAATAATGGGGCCAGTACAGAACCCTATGGCGTACCACCAGTCACAGGTCTCCAGTCTGAAGAACAACCCACAATCACCCTTTGCTTCCTACCATCGAGCCAATTTTGTATTCAATTGGCTATCTCTCCCTGGATCCAATACGATACAATCTTTCAGACTATTCTACAACGCGGGACTTTGTCAAAGGCCTTGCTAAAGTCTACATTGACAACATCCACCAACCTGCCTTCATTAATCCTCTTGTTACTTCTTCAAAAACGCTAACAGATTAGTGAGCAACAATCTCCTATGCACAAAGTTATGCTGACTATCGCTAATCAGACCTTATCTATCCAGATGCTAGTAGATCCTGTCCTTCAGAATCCCCTCCAGTAACTTACCCATAACCTTTGTCAGGCAGTTCCCTGGCTTGTCCTTGCTACTCTTCTTAAATAACAGTACAGCATTTGCTAACCTCCAGTTTTCGAGAACTTCACCTAAAGCAAGGGCTTCTGCAATATCTTTCCTAGCTTCTCACAACTTTCGAAGATGTAGTCAGTTAAGCCCTGGAGATGTATCCACCTTCATGTGCTAATACCACCTCTTTGGTAAATTGTATATCGTCCAAGATATCACATTTCATTGCCCGCAATTCCTCAACTTCCATGAGCATCTCCACCTTAAAAACCAAAGAGAGACATTTTTTAAACAAATTCCAACCTATTCAAGACCTTTGCCACGTGGGTTATCCATTCAATAGAATGGAAGCTATTTTATTCCCACACATGCAATCTTATTATTCTTTCAGTTATCTGCAATCTCCCTACACATCTGTTCCACTAATTCCCGTTAACTACTGCGGGCCTATAAAATAATCCCATTAAAAAGATCGTTCCCTTCATGTTTCCAAGATCTACTCATGTAGCCCATATTTGATAAGGCCCCAAAACTCTCTTCTCGAAGCACTGCTGTTATGTCCTCCCTCATCAAGACTACTTTTCTCCTCACTTACCTGTACATCTACCATGCCTGTGGTATCTGTACCCTAGAACACTGAGCTGCCAGCCCTGCCCTTCTCTCAGCCATGTTTCTGTTACGGCCATAATATCCTAAACATCCACAGCCAAGATTGTCCCTCTTACCTGATAAATCTTCAGCATTAGACTAAATGCAATTTAAACCACCGATTTTTCCTCCCACTTTGCCGTGTTTCTGGCAGTAGTGTTAACTGAACTTAAATCCCACCACGGCAAATGCAGTGATTTCATTTATTTTTTAACTACACTCAAATGAAGTAACTATTAATACGATAGTAATATTTTTGCCTTATTGCAAACTTTGCCCGTCTTGCACTGTTACCTTGAGAGGAGGAGGTGTTCCTGCTTTATTTATCAACTCTGAAAAGGCTCCACAAACTCACCAATTCTAAGACAACAGGGTGCAACAAAGTGCCTGGCTTCTGTCTTCCATATAAAGTCATAAGCATGAAAACCATCCCTTCAACCTGACTTGCCCATGCTGACCAAGATGCCCCATCTACTTTAGTCCAACCTGCTAATATCCCGTTAATCCTTTCCTATCCATGTACTTGCCCAAATTTATTTTAAACATTGTTCTAGTACCTGCCTCAACTGCCTCCCCTGGCAACTTGTTCCATAAAACCATATTGTCTCTATTAAATGTTTCCCTCTCACCTTAAACCTATCCCGTCTGATTCTTGATTCCCCAGCTCTGGCTAAAATACTTTGTGCATTCACCCTACGTATTCCCCTCATGATCCTGTACACATTTCTCCAAAGTTTCTGAAATTCCAAGCACTCTATTACCGGTGACTGCAACTTTAGTGATTCCTCCGTAACTACTCCTCTGTCGCTCCCCACAACCTGCTTCTTTGCCGTTGTTTTAGTTGCCTGTGTTGAGCACGGTCTCAATCTTTGCCTCGTTGGTGTGGCTGTGCACCATGCTGGTATCTTTTACAATGTCAGCGTGTTTTACTGGATCACAGCAACCCTGCAAAACAGGGCGAGACTATTCTGTCTGCAGCCCTGCGGGTAACTGCATTTTACTTCTTTCATATGATGATGGTTTCTGTCTATCCCACCTTGTGAGACTGTCATTTGCAGACCCTCATCACCTTTATCTCTGACTAACCCACACACCAACTATTCTGCTCTCTGGTTTTTGACCACTCATCCTATTGCTTTTGATCTTCATAACCTTATGTGTCTTAGTTTAAACTTCCCTTCATCTCCGAGAGCCAGTTTTCCAGTCCTGGCAACATCCTAAATCTCTGCATCCTCACCTGTGAAATCATATCTTCCAGTAATGTGGTGACCAGAACTGCGTGCGGTATTCAAACTGTGGCCTTATCTGTGTTTTACATAGTTCTAATATAACCTTCCTGGTCTTATATCCTGTGCCCTTTTTAACCACTGTATTGACCTGTCCTGCAGCCTTTAAAGATCTGTGGACATCAGAAGCAAAGCTTAACCGGTATATATCCGCTGTGAGCGGCAGAACACTGTGATGGAATAAATGCATGTTTTGAGAAATTCTGTTCAAAGAATAAGTTAAAAACAAATATTTAAAATAAAATGTGTTACCATGGGAACTTCTCTTTCTCACAGGAGATGCCATAAATTGCCTGGACTTCACGAGCTCAAATGAGAAGCTTAAGCAGGAGACCACAGATGAGGGAGAATGTGAGTGAAGCAACAGATGGTGGTCAGCGTGGATTTTACTGTCGCAGTGCCTCAGAAGCCCTGCAAGAAAACAGGACCACGCTGAGTTGATGGGATGACTATTCATACTCAGCACCCATCAAAAAGCTTCCTTCACTATCTTTTACAAGCAACCAATAGTTTGTAGTTTAAATCATTGGTGCAATAATAACACTTTAAAATTGAACAAAGGAAATAGGAAGTATGAAAGTCCAGTGAAATACAAGTGCGAATTGAAGGTAAAATTAAGGGAGGAAATAGAGGGAAATTATTTAGTTTACTGGTTGGGAAGCAGATCTGGGAAATAGGTGGTAGTTAGATGGGTGGCTAAATGTTCCAGCAGAACCAAATCTTGATTAGTCTAGCTGCTGTTCGGATTCCTTTGCTGATCATTGAGCAGGGCGTTCACATGTGATGGCAGCATTTTTCCACATTACACATTGCACCTGCAGACCAAGTAGGTTTTAAGGTTTCAAGGTCAGTTTATTGTCACATGTACCACAAAGTGCAGTGAAATTTGAGTTATCATACAGCCATACTAAGTGAAAAGTAACAAGACACACAGACACATGAAATAAAATTTAACATAAACATCCACCACAGCGCCTCCCCACATTCCTCACTGTGATGGAAGGCAATAAAATCCATTCTTCTCCCTCTTTATTCTCCCGCGATTGGGGTTGTCGAACCATTCACTTTTAGGGACATCAAAGCTCCCACAGTCGATGATCCGAAGCTCTCGCATCGGGGTGATCGAAACTCCCACATCGGGATGGTTGAAACTCTCCGAGGCTTGGAGCTCCCGAATCGGTCTCTAACCAGGCACCGCGGTCTCCATGATGTTAAAGTCCACAGACCCGCAGTTACTCTCCACAGTCGATCCCCGGCAAAGAGATCTATGGCAAAGAGAGCGCCGGGTTGGTTTCCAGGAACGGCTGCGCCACTCCACGATGTTAGGCCGCAGTGGGGACGGAGATACGATACAGAAAAAAATCGCATCTCCGTCGAGGTAAGAGCCCCCCAGCCCCCCACATAAAACCAAGGAATTAAAACATACTCTTTAACACGTACTTAAAATGACAAAAACAGTAGGAAGGACAGACAGACTGTTGGCGAGATGAAGAATGGCTGATTTAAGGGTGGCACATCTGCTCACAGTGCAGGAGACCCATGTTCAATCCTAATCCCAGCTGTTATCTGTATGGTGTCTGCATGTTCTCTCTGCTACCACGTGGGTTTCTCCAGCTACCCTATCCCACTCCATAGATGTGCAAGTTGGTAGAATCTGGGAGTGCCGTATCCGGTCATCCTGCGAACCGTTGTTCCTCTTCTTACATGGCTCTCTTCAGACCTTGTTCCTTCCACAGCTGACTTTGAGGGTGCGGAAAGTAACCCCCCCCTCCCCACCCCTCTGGGCTCCTCTTACGAGCCTTTTGTCCAGCGTCCTCCGCCATCGCCGTAACCCTCCACCTCCTCTCTGATTCCCAGTCTTCAGGACTGAGCAGAGGCTAGGCTCACTGGACTTCCAGGCCGATTCCCGGTTCCACAGCGGGCAAGCCAGCCTTGCTGTTTGATGCCGCGGCATGCCGGGACCTTCTCACCGTGCCAAGTTGGTGGTTGGTGGTCAGCATGGACTTGGGCCAAAGGGCCTCTTTCCATGCTGTATTTTCTCATGACATGGCCAAAATTGATACAAATAACTTCTGCATTAAATAGCCATATTAGGCCATATTGGGTTGTTGGGCTGTGAGTAATTGTAAAGTAATGGAAGAACAATTGTGGAAAGAAAGCAAAGCCCCTAGAGTGAGGGAAAAGGACTGACAGGTCATCTTTGTGCACATCTTTGTGCTCTCTTTTTTACACAGAGAGTGGTAAATCTCTGGAATTCTCTGCCACAGAATGTAGTTGAGGCCAGTTCATTGGCTATATTTAAGGAGGGAGTTAGATGTGGCCCTTGTGGCTAAAGGGATTAGGAGGTATGGAGAGAAAGCAGGTACAGGATACTTGTTGGATGATCAGCCATGATCATATTGAATGGCTCGAAGGGCGGAATGGCCTACTCCTGCACCTATTTTCTATGTTTCTATGTGCCCTTCAACAGGATCAGATTTTAATTCATCAGAGATGGTTAGCGTGTAATGGAATGAAAATGACTTTATTCTGACCAAACTCCAGCTTTATATTGCTTTTTACTTAGAATACCAATGTATGCAAGAATGTTATTTTAAATCAAAATTTTAATCCAGCTCATGATTGAATTTGTGTTTTTATGACAATTAAAATCAATGGTGATGGTAAGGAAAATTCTGTTTCATAATTTTTTTAAATCAAAGCTGATGTCTACATTTTGACAATATGGCCCTTGAATGATTGTGAAGTACTTTGAAATGTTCAATGAGAGGCTCAGTGTGATTGCAGGCCTTCCTTGGGTTTGTTTTCAATCGATGGTCCTTTCCAAAATTATTATGGGTCTCCTTTAACTAGAAGCTAAATAATGACCTGTATCACCCTGCTCTACTGCAACCAAAGCGAGAGTCCAGTAAAATGTAACAAATATCTCATGATGACCATGGAAGCAGATAGAAATTGTAGGATCAGGTGGTTGGTGACTAACTCAGTTATGCAACTTGATTGTATGTACAACTTATTCCAAAGGCCGTTTTTAATGGTGTTTCTCTCTATGATCCTCAGTTGCAATCACAATGCTCAGTTCACTTTGACGCGTGCCAGTCCAATTTTATTTCTGAACGACTTGGTGGGTCTCAGTTTGGACAGAATCTGGAATAAGAGTGAATCATTTCCAGAAAGGCTGTAATTCAATGACTCTTGTAATTATGAGAGCAACAATCATGCTGTGAGCCACTCAGATTTGATTTTAGACTGAGTTGCATCAATGCACTGATTATTTAAGTTTCATACTGCAGTGGTGGAAATGTTTCAACGTTTCTTCCAACGTGCAAAGCTTATCCCTGCACCTGAGATTGGCTTGGGGTGCACACATAATTACCTAGACCTAGCAGAGGTCAGTTCGTGATGGACTGAAAGGTCTTTTTCTGGGAGCATCCTCTCCCAGCCCCAGTACCAACAATGATGCTCTGCCTAAACTCCCTCAGTACTTTATTCACATCCCTGATGTGGGGGGTTCCACCTGAAACATCAACAATTCCTTTCCTTCCAGTCTCAACCCGCTGAGTTCGTCCAGCGCATTGTTTGCCATTCTACTACAAGCTTCGTTGCTCCAGGGATTTCCTGGAAGATGATTCAAAGACATTCTCCTGTGGAAAATGTAACAACCTCACCAGCAAGTGACACTCAAACTGGTGAAGGAGCATTGTGAAATCCATTGAGCCCCTCAGTAGCAGGACCAAGTGAAGTCTGTGCCGTCTATGAAAGGAATGCAGGGCATCCCATACAACCCATCACCACCTGATCCACTTGTGGCAGAGTCTACTGATCCCAGAGAGGAATCACCATCCACCCCAGACCCCATGGAATCAGAGTGTAAAAAAGTCATCCTCACTACTGCGGGACTGCCCGAGAAGAATGAATGAATGAATGAATAAATTTATTGGGCAAGTATTCACATACAAGGAATTTGCCTTGGTGCTCCACCTGCAAGTGACAACGACATGCATTGACAGTTAGGAATGACACATAAAATAGTAAACATTAATAATAAAACATTATCCATTAAACATATGAATTAAGTAAAATATCAGAGCACAGAAGGCTACATATTTTTGGTTATTGAGTAGAGCTACTACTCGTGGAAAAAAAGCTGTTTTTATGTCTGGCTGTGGCAGCTTTGACAGTCCGGAGTTGCCTTCCAGAGGGAAGTGATTCAAAGAGTTTGTGGCCAGGGTGAGAGGGGTCAGAGATTATCTTACCAGCTCACTTCCTGCTCCTTGCAGTGTACAGTTCATCTATGGAGGGAAGGTTGCAGCCAATAACCTTCTAAGCTGATTGGACGATTCGCTGCAGCCTCCGGATGTCGTGCTTGGTGGCTGAGCCAAACCAGACCAAGATGGAGAAGGTGAGGATAGACTCTATGATGGCCATGTAGAATTGGACCATCATTGCCTGTGGCAGATTGTGCTTCCTCAGCTGCCGCAGGAAGTACATCCTCTGTTGTGCCTTTTTCACTATGGACTCGATGGTAGCCCCCCATTTAAGGTCCTTGGAAATGATGTTCCCAGGAACTTTAAAAGACTCCACAGATGTGACTGTGGTGTTGTTGATGGTGAGTGGGGTGAGGTGAGGTGAGGGGGAGCTCTCCTAAAGTCTACTATCAATTCCACTGTCTTAAAAGCATTGAGCTCCAGGTTGTTGCGATGGCACCAGGCCGGCAACTGTGTCACTTCCTGTCTGTAGGCAGATTCTTCCCCATCCTGGATCAGTCCAATCAGGGTTGTGTCATCCGCAAACTTGAGAAGCTTGACAGAGGAGTCAGTGGAGGTGCAGTCATTGGTGTAGAGAGAGAGTAGAGGAGAGGGGAGAGTATGCAGCCTTGCGGTGCTCCTATGCTGAGGGTTTGTGGGTCCGAGATGTGCTTTCCCAGCCTCACATGCTGCTTCCTGTCTGTCAGGAAGCTGGTGATCCACTGACAGAGAGGTTCAGGCACAGTCAACTCGAAAAGTTTGTAGTGTAGTAGCTCTGGCACAATGGTGTTGAATGCAAAACTAAAACCCACAAACAAAATCAACAAACAATTGCATCTACATTCATGAGCATGTAAGTGCAGTTAGCCGGGTTTGCTGTAAAGTTAAGTTCCTGCCAACCGTACAAACAGCTCTCAGAAGGTCTGCAAGGGAAATAATTCATCCGACCATCTGATTAAAAGATTCTTTGTAGTCAGCACACAATCTAATTGTCTTGCCTGCAAACTAGGAGTTGCTTTGACCAGTGTTCTCTTTCTGATTAGGTTTGTGGGCTCTTCCTACACTTGGCTCTTCAAGGATTTAGATGCTGTTTGGGACCTGTAATAGGCTGAGCCCATTTCAATCAAACATGTACATGTATCCATGGATTCTGATCAGGCTACTCAGAAGACCTTGTTGTATTTGCATAACATCAATTTAGAATATCCTTATAGATGTAAAAACACGTCACTGAAGTTGTCTCAAACCTGAAGACCGCTTTTTACCCATCAAGTATTCATTCATTCAGTATAAACCCCTGGAACTGGCAGGGTAAAAGGCTGTCCACTAGAGGGCACCCTACGTATGCTTCTATGGGTGCAGACCTTCCATTAGCACGTCTTTACATTGATCATATTTCTTGTTAGTATGTATGTGTGGTGGCAGGAGTCGACCAAACCATAGTTACAGTTGTACAGAATCTTGATGAGGCCACACCTGGAATACTGTGCACAGTTTTGGCCCCCTTATTTAAGGAAGAATATAGAAGCATTTGAGGCAGTACAAAAGAAATTCACTGGGCTAATTCCTGGAATGAGTGGGTTGTCTTGTCCAAAGAGGTGTAAGAAATTGAATCTGTTTTCTTCGGGGTATAAAAGATTGAGGGTGAACATATTGAAATCCTTAGTGTGTTTGACAGGGTAAATGTTGAGATGTTTCTATAAATGGGGAGGCCTTAGACAGGGAATAGAGCCGCACTAATTAAAGAAATTATGGATTGGAATTATCTACCCCAGAGCATTATGGAGGCTACATCACTGGAGATATTAGTAAGAAGAAGGTAACACATTTTTGAATGATCAAGGGATTGAGGGTTATGGAGAACTGGCACAGAAGAGGAGGCATGTAGCAGATCGGCCATGATCATATAGAAAGGCAGGATAGGCTTGAAGGGCCGAATAGCCTGCTCCTGCTCCTATTACCTTGTGTTCTTTTGCCATCTCCATCATTACCCACAATAAATTTACAAGGATGTTGCTTGGACAGCAGGGCTGAGTTACAAAGCTGGAACTGTTTTCCCTGGAGTAAAGGGGTGATCTCATTGAGATTTATAAAATCATGAGGGACACAGATAAGGAGAATGGTCAGAGTCTTATTCCAAGGTAGGGGACTCTGAAACTAGAGGATATGTGTTTAAGGTGGGTGGAGATTTAAAAGAGATCTTAGGTTAAGTTTTTCACAATAGAACATGATGGGTATGTGGAACAAACTTCCACAAGAAGCGTTAGAGGCAAGTACAATTACAAGATTTAAAAGGAGTAGTACTGATGCATGGATAGTTAGGTTTAGACAGATGTGGGCCAAATGCAGGCGAATGGGCTAGACAATTTGATTGGCATGAATGAGTTAGATCGAATGGCCTCTTTCCGTGCTGTATTGGTTTTTGAAGCAATCTTCATTACCAGTAATGTAGTTAATCAGGACTGTGATGTCAAAATCCTATTGTCTCACTCCATGGTTACCTGTGGCATGGGTACTGATAAACCCAATGCTGTTCTGTCTGTATTGCTGGCAATACTATGCAGTCTTTGTCTGTGGCTCCAAGTCCACCTCCATGTTGACATTGCTGTCCTTTGCCGGCTGACTTGCAGCTCCCTTCCTTGTGCCCTTTCTTCTGTTGAATAGAACACACGATCTCCTGGAAAGAACAATTACATGCCAAACCCCAGCCATTACAATGATGACAAAGATTTGTTGTCACTGTTTCTGAGCTACAGTATTCGGGCAACACTTTTGTCTTTGGGAAAATATGCAATTCTGTGACATTTTGGTTGCCATCTCCATTGAAGTTGCTATCCTACATCTTAAATCAAATGTAAGGCCGTTGTCCCAGAGAGGACAAAGTAAATTTCATTGTAAAGATCGCACACAAATCAATCTTTAAGTGTATGATCGTAAAGCTCTCCCAGGTTGCAGTGACAGTATGATGACGCACTCACTTCATGTTTCTTGAATTTACCGGTGCATGTACCACTTGTGTAGCTCTCTGCAAACCGACAGCTGGAGTTAAATTACAGTTCCAACCAGTATGACCTCTTCAGCACATCTTCAACCTACTGAGGAGCCAAAAAGGTTAAGTGCAAGCAACATGCTTCCAAGCCACGACTGTGGGTGAGATCGCTTTCAGCTGCTTCAGTGCAGTGTCGATCGCAGTTCAGTTTGTGTCATGTTTTTCTGCGAGCACCGTGGAGAAACATTTCTACCCGTCCCGTACGACAGCCAAGAAGTCGCAGGTTATGTTGTCCACCCCAGGTTTCAGTGCTGTCCATCCTAATGTTGCTCCATCCTTGCTGTCTGCAACCGTTCCCCCTGTGTGATAATAATTACCGCCTTTGCCTTGTTTTAGTGTCTCAGTAAGATTGATGGCTTTTGCTGTAGGAACAGCTGGTGCTGCCTGCAGTCCTGCTCTCTCATTACACCAACTCACCAGTCCCTGCATGGGCACGGAAGCCATCACAGGCAGGATGTTCGACTCTCCCTGAGTCCCAGGGCAGGACAGTGATCCACTGCAAACACAGCAGCAATATTAACTTGGGCAACTCTTCCCACCTGGGTAGTAAGACACAATCCTCACCATCACCGACTGCCTGCAAGGCTGTGACTGTGGGTGAGTTCTAACCCATAAAAGCAAAAGAGAAGGCATATAATATGACAAAGATTAGTGGGAAGCTGGAGTATTGGGAAGCTTTTAAAAACCAACAGAAGGTAACCAAAAAAGCAATAAGGGGAGAAAATATGAAATGTGAAGGGAAGCTAGCCAATAATATAAAAGAGGGTACCAATAGTTTTGTACAGATATATAAAGATTAAAAGAGAGGCTAGAGTGGACATTGGACCATTGGAAAATGATGCTGGGGAAGAAATTGATGGGGAACAAAGAAATGGCAGAAGACTGAATACATTTTTTTGCATCAATCTTCACAGTGGAAGACACCAGAAATGTGTGAGAAATTCGAGAGAGTCAGGGGGAAGATGTGAATGCAGTCACTATTGTTGAGGAGAAGGTGTTTGGGAAGCTGAGCGGTCTGAAGGTGGAATAGTCACCTGGACCAAATGGACCACACCCCAGGGTTCTGAAAAAGATAGCTTTTGAGATTGTGGAGGCATTACTTGTGATCTTTCAAGAATTACAAGAGTCAGGAATGGTTCCAGAGGACTGGAAAATCACAACCCCACTGTTTAAGAAGGGAGCAAGTCAAAAGAAAGGAAATTATAAGCCACTTCGTCTGAGTTCTGTGGATGATGAAGTGTTAGTCTATTATTAAGGATGAGGTTTTGGGGTTCTTGGATGCACTTGTTAGGCCAAAGTCAGAAAAGGTTTGTTGAGGAGAGATGTTACCTGACAAATCTGTTAAGGTTTTCCGAGGAGGTAACAAACAGGATAGACAAAGAAGTCAGTAGATGTTGTTGACTTGGAATTTCAGAAGGCCTTTTATAAGGTGCCGCACAAGAGGGGCTAGTGTACAAGATAGGAGCCCATGGTATTAGAGGCAAGGTATTAGCATGGTTAGAAGGTTAGCTGGCTGGTCGAAGGCGAAGAGTGAGAATAAAGGGGGCCTTTTCTGGTTGGCGGTCAGTGACTATTGGTGTTCTACAGGGGTTGGTGCTGGGTCCGCTACATTTTGCATTGTATATTAATGATCTGGTTGAGGGAATTGATGACTTTGTGGCAAAGTTTGGGGTACAAAAATAGTTGAAGGGGCATGTAGTGTTGAGAAAGTAAGGTAGCTGCAGAAGGACTTGGACCGGTTGACAGGTTGGGCAAAGAAATGGCAAATGGAATACAGCGTAGCAAAGTATGGTGGAAGGGAGAATGCCGTAGACTGCTTTCTAAATGGGGAGAGGATTCAGAAATCAGAGGTTCACAGGGACTTGGAAGTGCTAGTGCAGGAAGTACTAGTGCAGGTTGAGTCAGCGGTAAGTAATGCAAATGCAATGCTAGCATTCGTTTCAAGGGACTAGAATGTCAAAGCCAAAATGAAATGCTAAGGCCTTATCAGCGCTGGTGAAGTCACATTTGGAATAATCTGAGCAGTTTTGGGCCTCGTTTCTGAGGAAGGATGTGCTGGCATTGGATAGGGTCCAGAGAAATTGTACGAGAATTATTCTGGGGATGACTATGATGAAGACTATCTACAACTACCTTCGACTACCCTCGATTACCCACGACTAACATGCTGACCTACTACGACTAAACCTACGAGTAAAAAAAAGTATTGATTTTTTACATGCCGACCTTTCTTTACTCGCGGGCATTGTTTAACATATTGAAAAAAACGCCCCGACCTAGCCGAGGCCTCGAGTACGCGGAGACCACTCTCGAGCATGAAAGAGAGTTACGAAGACCCCCTACAACCTCGTGTCGACCATGCTGCGAGTACGAGTCGAGGGCAAACTCGCCAGAACTCGCGGATTAGGTCGTCCAAGCGGTACAGGCCCTTTAACAGAAGACCAGAAGGGTTTGCGGGATTTCAGGGGCAGATTGTTCAAGTCAGCATGGATGGAAAGGTCAGGGTTAGCCGCGATGGTGCACCAATCTTTCAACATCCTCTCCCTTCTGCGTATGCTGGGAGGGGCGATATGAGAGAGGACAGGGAGCCACTGCAAAAGTGTTGACTTAAGCGTCCCTGTGATGGCCCACATTGCAGAGTTAAGGACAGTGTCAACTCGTTTGATGTGGCAGCTATTAGCCCAAGCTGTTGAGCAAAACTCGGCTGTTGAGTAGACTAGGGCTAAGCTAGCGGTACGGAGGGTGAGTGCATTGGATCCCCAGCTGTTGCCTGCAAGTTTCCTGATGATGTTGACCCTTTCTTTCAGTATCAGCCACCCTCTTCAGGTGTTCACGATAGGTGAGGGTGCGATCCAGGGTGACTCCGAGGTACTTGGGGAATTCTTCATTCTTCACCGGCTTACCACAAAAGGGCACTCGGAGCTTTGCATTGACGAGCTGATTGCTGAGGTGAAAGGCAGTGACAGTTGTCTTAGATGGGTGAGGGCGAAGTCGCTAGAAGGTGAAGTACTCCTCCATCCCCTTCAAGTCTTGAGTTAGCACTCTGCTGATATCCTCAAGGGCAGCTCCCTGGTAGGCAGCTCCAGCCACCCATCTGCACTATACTATTTCATTATTTCATTACTTCATCTCTTTTAGTCATTCTATCTCTCTGTCTCTCTTTCATTTCACCTCTCCCTTACTCCTCTCCCCACAGCACTTCTCTCCCACACTCTTCTCCCCACTGCAGAATGGCGGCAGGCGCGGGCACACCGCGACGCCCTGTGTCTCCCTTTCAAGGGAGGTGCTAAAAATGCATTTCGTTGTCTCTGTACTGTACACTGACAATGACAATAAATTGAATCATTTCATTTTTTCATTTCATTTCATATCTCCCTCACTGCTCTCCCCCACTCCATCTCTCCTTCACTCCCCTACTCCACCCTCTCTCCCTCACTCCTCCCCCACTCTGTCAATGTGGTACCGTTACCACTTCACTGTGCATCAGGTTTCTGAGACCTATAGAATGTTTCAAAAGGAATATGAGCTGCATGTGACATAGTGAAACTCCTGGTAGCATTCCCTGAAATATCGAAGGTTGATGATGAATTGGTCAGAGTAGAGTTGGAGAGAGATAATTCACAATGTTTGATTAATCAGGAGGAAGACAAAGTATTGATGTGGCAGGGTCTACAGGATCATAAAGCTGTTCATCAACTATCTACAAATAGGCACATTGGTTGGAAATGATGAGTTGGACCAAAGGGCCTGTATCTGTGCTGCATGACTCTATGACACATATTCAAAATAAACTATGGCTCTGGAATCAAGATATTTTGCAAAAGCGAGTTAAAACTTGGAATGGCCGGGTTCTCTCAACAATCCTGTAGACCCTGCCACATCAACACTTCGTCTTCCTCCTGATTAATCAAACATTGTGAATTATCATTGGCTGCCCTCCTGGGGCAACGTGGTGGAGAAGGATTCAATGGTGGGGAGTCTGGTCTGTGTGATTGACAGGGTGGTTGATCTATAACTCTCTGCAATTTCCTGTGGTCTTGGGCTAGAGGTGTTCCAAACAAAGCTGTGATGAAGCTCAATAGTATGCTTTCTATGCTGCATCTGTAGAAGTTGGTAAGAGTCTTTCACGACATGCCAAATTTCCTTAGTCTTCTGAGGAAGGTGTTGGTGGGCTTTTTGGCCTTATCTTCAATATGGTTGGTCCAGTACAGATTGTTGGTGATATTTATACCTAGGAACTTGAAGCCCTCAACCAACCATCTCCACCGGCACCATTGATACTGTTTGGAATATGTACTCCACCACGTTTTCTAAAGTTACTAACTGAAGGGACCAGTGTGGCTGTATGTATCACACACATCGTTCACTTACAGCAGTGTGCAAGTAACCTCATGATTTGCATACATTGGCCTTCAGGAAGCCTTCTAAAAGAGCACAACCTGGAATTTGGCTTTCCACCAAGCCTGCCGTCCGATTCCAGCTAGGACCAGTGTAGGAATGGGGCATCGCCCCAGTTCAACCATGACACTGGTGTGAGGCAAGTCTATACCTCAATGCCAGCCGGCCAGCTTTAACTTGTCTCCCCACCCCCTACTGATTGCATCAAGGATGATGTCAGCTGAAGTCAACATTCACAGCGTGAAGCATACACCCTAGGTTCGACCCATGATGTATGGTTGAAGTAAATCAGGTCATTATTTTCTCATTGCGACATACTCTGAGCCAGCCCCAGTATGTTATTGATGACTTGCTGCCTGTGTTTGTGACATCACCCACAGCCCTGGGTTTGCTGCCCCTGCTGCCCCTGCTGCCCACTGCCAGTCAGAATAGTCTGATCGCAAGCAGCTTACTGAGGATCTTCTCAGGGGAGAGTACAGTAACCAACCCAAGAGCCAGCTGATCATGGGTAAGAATGTGCTTCAAAGCTGCTTCTTTCATTGTGATACATGTCCGAATTCTAGACCAATTTAAGAATGAGAATGAACTCAGTGGCTGAGGATGTGGGCGTGAGGTGGGGGTTTTGGCATCTGATGAGTTTGGTGAGCATTTAGCCCATGTGCACTCAATGTAATAGGGCCTGCACTGTTAATGGCTAAATGGAGGCCGGGAGGGGAAAGAGGAGAAGGTAGACCCCTACTCACAGATTATCCCTTGGGAATATACTGGGATCCATCCATGCGCAGGCGTATTTCAGAGGAGTGGTGTATAAGGTGGATGACGTCTTTAGTAGCCATGGCAACTGCGGCCAGCCAGCGTCTGTGCTAGAGCTGCCTCCTCCACCCTGACATTCAGAGCAGCCACAGATGGTCCACTTACTCACATCCTCTCACAGTTGCTTAATGCAGCTTCCCACTTTCACCTCTGCTCCTTTTGCCAGTCATATCATGCATATATAGTTTTCCATCTTGCTCTATTGTTCTCCACTGAATGAAAGCCCCTTAGGCATGTGAGAATATCAGGCATGTCCAGGAGGAACTTCTACAAATTCACCATAGAAAATATTCTGAGGAGATGCATCTCAGACTGAAATGGCACCTGCTCTGTTCTTGACCACTAGAACCCCCAGGGAGAGCTGAACTCAGCCCAGTTCATCATAGGCTTGTCATTTCACTCCATCCAGTCCACCTTTATGGTGTGTTGCATCAGGAATGCTGGAAATAGTGTTCAGGGTGCCTGTCATCCTGGCCATTCCCTTTTCACTCTTCGACCTTCCAGTAAAGATACAGGAGCTTGAAGTCCAGACTAAGGAACAGGTTCTTCCCCACTGCTCTCAAACCCCTGAACCAATCAACCTCTTTCTAACCCCCTTCCCCGAGGAGCTGCTGCATACTGTTACTCATAACTGTATCTCATTTAGTCATTCCGTTATTGTACTTTAACATTGGTTTGCACTGCTTCTGAATGCACTACAGTCTTGCACCATTCTGCTGTTTTGCACTCATCCTTGTGCTTACCATTGTATTTATCATTACTCTATGTACACACTTTACTCTCTGAACTTCACATCAAGAAGGAATTTTATTGCGCCCTGATGTATGTGCAATAAACTAATCTGAATCTAATTTTATCCCTTGGACCATTGCAATCAGTGTGTGTGTGTGTGTGTGTGTGTGTGTGTGTGTGTGTGTGTGTGTGTATGTGTGTGTGTGTGTGTGTGTGTCACACACTCGCTGACAGATTCCACAGATGGCAACGATCAATGTCAAGGTCAGCACATAAGCACAGCCTTCCTATCCTTCCTTTTCCAGCCACTCCCTTGCTTCCAATGCAAGACAACTGCCTTCAAAATAGGACATGGCATAGTCTTGACCCAAGGTTTCAAATAGGTGCCAGTGTCAAGTTGGCAGTTTCAGCTAACATATTGGCTATCTTGCGCAGAAGTGCGGAACAGACTGGAGGTCAGGTACCACGATCACTGACCCCTCTCTCTTAGCACTGCATGAATTATCGAGCCGAGGGGCTGGTTTACCCTGCCACACTCGACATGTATCAGCTTTATGCCAGCCAAGACTTCCACATCCAGACACAGTGCTGGTGTAATTCAGAGGATAGACATCGACTACGGAGAACATGGCGCAGGTGATGTTTCACATTGGGACCCTTCTTCAGACTAATTAGATTGTTTGAAGAAGAGTCCCAACCCAAAACATCACCTATCTATGTTCTCTATAGATGCAGCCCGACTCATTGCCATGCTCCAACATTGCGTCTCTTTTTTCATAAACAAGCAGTTGTAGTTCCTTGTTTCTACATGTTACCACATCCAGAGTAGCATTTGTCAGGTATCACAAACCTTAACTGAAAAGTTACATTAGACTAAGTTGTTCATTATTTTTCTTTATTTCTTTGGCAAGACCTTTAAGAGCATGCTGCTGATTTATAGAATAGTGGTTAGGCCACATTTGAATTATTATGCAGTTCTAATCACACCATCAATGGAAGTATATGGAGGCTTTGAAGAAGGTTACCAGAATGCCACCTGGATTATAGGGTTTTAGCTAAAAGAGAGGTTGGACAAGCTTGGGTTGTTTTCTCTGGTGCATTGCAGGCTGAGGGGGAGACCTGATAGAAGTATATAAAAATTATGAGAAAAATTAACGATGGCAGACAATCTGAAGTCAAGGAAGAAATATATTTTTTTAAACTGGAGAGAAGGTGAGAGGGGCAAAGTTTAAAGGAGATATGAGGGGCAAGCATATTTACACAGAAATTGGTGGATTCCTGGAACACGCTGACAAGGGTGGTGCGGAGCCATACAAGCACATGGATTAGCAAAGAATGGACGGATATGGATCACGTGCAAGAGATTAGTCTAACTTGGTATCATGTTCAGCATGGACATTGTAGACAAAGGTCTTGTTACTGTGCTGTTCTATGTTGAATGTATATTTGTTTCTTTGGAATCATACAATGTGTTCATCATTGGGGAGCTCACCCAGGGGCACATGTTTCTGTCCCAGGGACATTCATGGGCTCCAGCTTCCATCCATCCATTGGGGTTTCTCCCTAGGACACTGACTAGCCTGCAGCAAGCAGATGAGGCATTTTTGTTTTACCAGTGATGATGTCACAAAGAGAGTGGGAAAGTAAACTATGAGGACATGAGGCAGCTACAGGGAGATATCGATAGGTGAGGTGAGTGAGCAAGGAGCCAGCAAAGGGAATTTAACATGGGAAAACTTGATGATAAATGATGATTAAAAAAAAAGCATTTTATGTAAATGTGAGAGATCGCAGATCTCTGAACTGTGAGTGTCCTAGTGAATGATTCACAAAATGCTGGACTGCAGATACACTAATTCATTAAGAAAGCTAGCAAAATGCTATTGGCTATTTTAAAGTGCCAGGGGGCAAGAGTGTCTCATTGAGAAAGGTTGGGCAGCCTGGCTTGTATCTGCTGTGGTTTAGCAGAGTGAGAGGAGACTTGATTGACACTAACAGATATGGAGAGGGTGTTTCTGCTTGTAAGAGAACCTAGAACTAGAGGTAGACACAAATGCTGGAGTAACTCAGCGGGTCAGGCAGCATCTCCGGAGAAAAGGAATAGGTGATGTTTCAGGTCGGACCCCTTCTTCAGACGGGGTCACCTATTCCTTTTCTTCAGTGTCTATCTTCATTATAAACCAGCATCTGCAGTTCTTCCCCTACACACCAGAACTGGAGGTCACGGTTTAAAGGCAGCATGGTCAGCTAGTTAAGATGAAGGTAAGCCAAAGGGTCCTGAATCTTTGGAACTTCCTTCCTCAAATTGCAATGGAAGCAGAGTCTCTGAATACTTTCAGGCCAGGTCAGGTTTCACTGTACCTGAATTGGTGCATGTGACAATTGAATCTTGATTAATTCTTGATAAGCAAAGAAATGAAAGGTTAGATGGAAATGTGAAGTTGAAGTTACAATCAAATCTTATTAAGTGGTGAAGCAGGCATGAATGGGCAGCGTGGCCTACTCCTAGAACCAAGAGTGTTACATTGCCATGTGTGCTGGTAACAAAACAATTAAATTCTTACTTACTGCAGCTTTGCATGCCTAATAACACAAAAATACAACAAATAAATGTAGAATAAAGAATTGTACAGTATATTATTAGTGATGCTGGGTAACCAGATCATAATAGTGCAGATCAAGAAAGTAGTGCAACATATATAACGTCCACAGTATTTTGGTGGTGAAGTAGATTGTGTTTAGGATTGTCCACGGTGGTTCAAGAGCCTGATGGTTCATGGAAATAAACTGTCCTGGAACCTGCAGATAACGGTTCTCAGGCTCCTGTACCTTTTTCCCAATTGTAACAGTGAGATGAGATGAGAGCATGGCTAGGGTGGTGTGGGTCTTGAATGAAATTGGCTGCCTTCTCGAGGCAACATTTCTTGTAGATCCCATTGATGGTGTGGACAGGGCAATGTCCACCACTTTCTTTAGTCTCCTTTGTTTTTGGCCGTTCGAGTTCCTGAACCAGGCCGTGTTGCAACTAATCAGTATGCTCTCTACCGTACACATGTAGAAATTCAATAGAGTATTTGAAGACATACCAAATCTCCAAACTTAGAGGACAAAGTGTTTATGTAGGTATGTTACAAAACCTACCTGAATCGTCATTGGGAATCTGCCCTCAGCCATGTCGGCGATTTTGGCGCTGTTTGGAGGGGGCGGGTTTAAAACGCGATTTTTTACTAGGCTGTACTAATCGCACATGTTCAGCCTAGTAAATCATTAACGAAAAATCGCTGCAAGACCCGGTCGCAAAAGGTATTATTAGTTTTATAGGCCTCGATAATATAGTTATAATAGTTTTAAAATTACTCTCTGATTTCGCAACCTCTCGCAGCCCCAGGGTTTTATAAAGCAAACAATTAAAGGTATGTACCTTATTTTTACATTAAATGGGGCATATATATAACCCTGTATATCAAGTTATCTATAACGAATAGTTCATTTTGGGCTTTTTATATCCCGCAGTATTTTTCTCGGCATTTGAGGGCACTAATCCAGCGCGATGTCAACGTTCTAAACCAGCGCGTTCCACATGAACCCACTAGAAAGCCGATTTAAATGGGCATTTATTTACAGCAATTGAACATTAAATTCCTTCCATTTGGCCTATAAATTAATGTAAATTAGATATAAAAATCATGTTATATTGTGAATTATTTGTGAATAATCTTTGGACACTTAGGCTATTTAAAAATGTTAATCTTTCCTTAAGAAATGGGCGTTTGACTATCCAAGATCACAGCTTTTTTGTAATGTCCATTGAAAATCAATAGGGAACAAGATGCTAATTTCCGAGTATGAAAATGGTCATAACTTTTTTAATACTTGAGATATGAAAGTGAATTTGGTGTCAAATAGTAAGATTAAATGAGAACTTACCAGTTTGAAGTTTGATCTGTATTTTATGAGGAGTTACGATGAGGGATTACGTGAAGAAGCCCGCCCCAGGACGCATTGCGGCATACTTCAAAGCAGCGGTGTGGAATCACAGATAGACACAAGATTTGAAGTAACATAGTAAAGAATAAAGAGACATCAATTTATCAGTTTGATCCATGTAATGAGGGTGGGAGCGGAGGGCACGTAATCCCTCATCGTAACTCCTCATAAAATACAGATCAAACTTCAAACTGGTAAGTTCTCGTTTAATCTTACTATTTTACTTCGGAGTCACGTGAGTGATTCCGTGAAGATTTCAAAGCTCTGTGATTTCAAACCGTGTAACAGTTATTACTACACTCACTGCCGAAGTCTTTGAGGGAGGAAGTGTGTTATCGTAACCAACCAATGATTCTGTTTATAGAAAAACAATGGTATTTTTACAACAACACTGAAGAAATTTAAATGCTCCCCTTGGCTAATTTGAATATTTGCAGATTGGAATCTTTCCTGCAAATAAAAAACAGGTTTTGTCAACAGTTTATAATAAATTATTTCTCTGAACGTTTTACCCCCACTATTCTGCTGGAGCCAGGATGTGGTTTACAGGCACGTCCATTCTTTTGCCATTGACGTGGAAGCTTCTCCTGTGGGATGACAACTTTGACATGTTAGTTTTATCCCAGGAGCTTTAACCTGCTTGAGCCATTTCAAAAAAGGCTTGTTACCCGACCACAAGGTTTTTTGTGACCAACCCACAAGGCTTTTCATCTCCCTCGCATAATTAGGTTGTGTCTATGTAAGGTAATAGGGTCTTGGTACATTACCGTGTTTTCTGGCGGGTAAGCCCGGGTTTTATGACTGGATAAGGTGTTCCTGGTCTGGTTTGACCATTCCCTGGACAAATGATAGAGATCTGGTCTGAAGCTGTGAGCATGGTGTCCAGTTGAAATAGGAGTAGTGACTGGACCCTCTGTGCTGCTCCGTGTGCCTTCAACATATGTTTTTAGTGCATAGAAGGTTCAGGTTTAGGGCTCTGGCTGGTGGGTATCCCCTGAAGTATGGTTAACCATTGTGACATCCCATATATGGGTGTACCTGGTCTAGGGTTTTAGAGTTTTAATACCCTTCAAATTTACCACCAGCCAGTGACCCCATACCTGTTGTCCTGTAGCTGTTTTGAAAAAGAACAGTCAGGGCAATTCTAGCTGTGTTGATGGTACTGTAGCCGAATCCTTCATCGTGATGAAGGTTCTCCAGGAATTCCAGTTTGTAGTACCTGTATCGGATGAGTAGGGTTTCCCTGTATCCTTGCAGCACTTCTCTTGATGCTGGACAAGTGTTGTAGTCCAGTGGATGTTCAAAAGGATGCTGACATGGTGTCGATTGTTCAGTATAACAATCCCAGTCCCAGAGGCTTGCGCAGAATCTGCAGCTCAGGAGCTTATTTTCTCATGGCACAGTTGATTTGTGCCCGGCTCCGATTGTTAATAATTCTGGGTACTGGAAAACACCATCCAAGTTCCAACAACCATGTCATGGCGTAAGTGAAACAATGGCTGCGTAAGTCCGTCAGGTACTGTCAAATACCTGAAGCAGAATCCTTTTGTACTGTGCGTTGTTCTCGATTGGTGAGGCAGAAGGGAAAAAATACATAAAATTAATTTCACCAATGCAGCGTGAACGCATTTGTCTATCAATATTATAAATACATTGTTGAATGACAACATGACCTATAGGTCAGAAAAGTTAATATATATAGCTGACAAGCTTTCTGCTGGAAATTTTTTGTTTTTTTTTTTTTTTTTAATGAGGATTCCACTGCCCCAGGGTCTGGTTTCCCCCGCGACATACATAGGACATCCCCGAACACCTGGTGATATAGCATTGATGCAAATAATTGATATCAGATTCACATTCCATTTTAATTGTCATTGTCAGTGTGCAGTACAGAGACAATGAAATGCATTCATATCTGTTGCATCATATGGCTTGATAGTTTTGTGAAAACTTTATATGAAAACATCTAATTGATGTTGTCCTTAATATTATGTGACCTGGTGTCTGTCACTGTATTTTGCTTACCGGGCAGGTAAGTTGTTGATAGTCCAATACCTCTATGGATATACCATTGCCAAATTGTTTTGACCAACTTGTCATATGATACCGACTTTATGCTGCCATATGGTTAATATAGGCCACCTCCATAGTGTAGTCTATTTATACCCATACATGCAAGTGCTTAAAACTCATAAATTTCACCCGAACATTTTTTAGATAATTAATGCCCAGTATAAGTGGTAACCCCACTGTCTTTCTGATATTATTTCAGTGGGTAACTTCATGAGATGCTCAATGACAACCTATATGTTGTTTTTGATACTAACATCTGAATCATGTAGACAGAAATGGTACCATTTTTTCCCCCCAATTACTCTGTTATTTGTCGAGTAGTTGGTAGTTTGACCATTAATTTGTTGCTTGTTTGTGCCAATTCAACTATGTTGTCTCTTGGCAACATTATAGTTACGTGGACTGAATTAATATGAAAGCCAAGATAGTCCAAGAAAGCGCTCTATATGCTGGTAGGAACCAGACCCACCTACCTCCATGGTTATTGGCGGTTTTGTGTTTTCTGTTTTCTGAGTGCTTTTGTTCTGAGGACGTGCTGGCGACGTTGGGGGGAGGCGTATTTTCCAGGGGGTCCGCGGCGGGCCCTGATCTAAAAGATCTTTGGGGATAGTGCGGCCCCATGCGTTCACCAGTCCCATATTCTTGACATCGACTGGTGGATGCCGTGAGGTGCTGCTGCTTGGGTATCGGAAGTCATGGTTTGCTCGTCCCGGGGCCTGCCCTCATGATGCCGAAGGTTTTTGATGCCTCTTCCATCTCCTTCAGCTTTTTGCTCAAGCCTGCAATTTTTTGAGATTGAGGGCAGGTGTTATATTTCCCTTCTGAGATTGTTTAGTTCGAACTGTGTGGTACACCTTAATACCAGCACTTTCTGGTGGTATGTGTTCATCTCGTTATCTCCACAGAACGAGCATAGACTGTGATAGCTGACGTCAGGAGTCTTCGGATCCGCTGTAGCTTGAGTTTTTATGCCCGCATAAGGGCCCCCACAATCGCAGATTTTGCTGTTTGAGGCTTATTCCCCTTAAGGCCCTCACAGTTCTCTGGTGCTGTATATTCTTGCAGTTCTTCGGAGAGCACCTTTTTTAGTAGCGTTTTGTGCTGGCTGCCATTGTTCTGGCTCCGGCGGTGCTCCAGCCCGCGGGGTTGCTACGAAGCGGTCCACCATACCCAACAGCTGTTCCTGATCCTGCACCTCATGCATACTCCCGATTTTGTCCGCCTGCCCCATTTGCAGACCAGCCCTGCCCTGGTCACCAATGCTAGCCTCCTGCTCCAACCCGTGGTATGAGGGTAGCAAAGGGCAGTGCCTTACACGACACTATGGAGGAGGTGCCTGTCCTGTCTCGCCAGGAGCGCTGCTGTTCCCGGTGGACCTTCTCCTCCAGGAGCTGCTAAGTGCAGCTCAGGCGGCTGTCTCTCTCTGCTTTGGTAGAGACATGTCCCCCTCCGACGAGTCGGAGATGACCGGCCGTTTGGCTTCCTGGCCGCTTTCCCAGTCCGCCGTGCAGGCTCTGGCGAGACTGGCTTGGCTCGGTCTCAGGGATAGCGAAAAACGCTCTGCGAGCGACGCTGCCGCCGGTTGCTGCCCCGCTGGTAGAGTTGGAGCGGGGCAGTTCCTCTTTGCGAGTTTTTGCGTTGTGTTCCTGAAATCTGTAATAAAACACAACTGCAAACTCACCTTTGCAACGCCCAAGAGCCGCTCCTGCAGCTCAGGCGGCTGTCTCTCCCCCTCCTGGGTGGAGAGACGTCCCAGTCCGATGTTGGCTCCACCGCCGGGTTTTACACACATCGAGCCCGCTGCTCAGGCATTAGCGGGCTGGCTCGGTCGCGGTGTCGGGTTTGTGGACCGCCCGCTAAGCGGTCCTACCGCCTGTTGCTGCCCAAAGACGTCCTTTCGTCGAGCAGGCAGGTGCAGCATTTCCCTCCCAGCCCGCAGCTGATGCTGACGGGCTTGGTGTAGTGTCGGGAGCAGGGCGCTGATTAGCGGTCCTCGCTCTCTCTCTCTCTCTCTGCTCTCGGGCTGCTGCTCACCTGCACTCGGGCTGCAGCGCACTCACGGCAGCACTGCACAGTGGGTCCCCTTAACGGCTCCGCAAATGTCGGAAGCCTCCTCCCGCCCGCCTGCCTGCCTCACCTGGACAGTACTCGAGGGCGAGCGAGGACTGAGGGGAACCCCAACGCAGTGCTAGCGCCATCTTCCTGCGCTCTCTGGATGTCGCCCCTGTGGAGTGTTACCGGCACCGGCACAGCTCCCATCCATGGTACGCCTCCCCTCCCGCGAACGGAAAACTCCTCGCGGAGTCCAAGGGGCCGCTTGCACGCCCTGCGGGAAAACAAGCAGACGCAAAGGGGCTGTAAAAGTAAAGGTAAGTACTTACCTAAACTTTAGTTTTTCTCGTTTCTGCGGGAACCCTGTCTCCCGCCTGCCGCTTTGCATGCCGCAACGTAATGCCGCAATGCGTCCTGGGGCGGGCTTCTTCACGGAATCACTCACGTGACTCCGAAGTAAAATTAAACTTATTGTTATGCTTTATCTGATGGGATAAATTGCAGACTTGATTTTTTAAATCTCAAAATTTTGTAACATTGCTAGTTTATGACCTTCCTTTGTGATTGCATCAAGGTGCTGGGCCTAGGTGAGATCTTTAGAGATGTGCATGCCCAGGATCTTGAAGTTGTTGATCCTCTCTACCATCTTCGAAGACAGCTTCATTGATCCTCGGTTGTCCCCTTCTGGTGAACAATCAGCTCCTTGGGTCTTGCTAATATTGAGAGCATAATTGTTATTCTGCTACTCCTGATTTGCGCAGTTGCATTTCTTACTCTCATGGACGTGCTCGTTAGTAGTTTTATGTTGTGTTAGACGTCGGTATGTCCAACAGCGCACTCAGTAAGCCGATGAAGTTGTGGCCTGCGTTGGTGGGAAGGTGAGAGTTCCCTTCCCATGTAATGCTGCATGCTGATGCCAGTGGCAGATAGTCCTGGAAGATTGGGGCTACTGCTCCGTTCCATCCTGGATGGAGTACTGCTCATGAAGCCGGCAGACCCTTGGCAGGATGGAATCAGGACGGTAAATTTCTCTGTATGGACAGGCTCCTGATAGATCTTTTGTTGAGTTTTGTGGGTTTCAGAGGAAGAGGCTCTGGTGCTGACCTGTTAATACAGGTTCCTATTGTTACTGGGAGAGTTGGAGCACCTGCAAGGTTTCTCTAGTGTGGAGGCTGTTGAGCATCAGCAACCACAGGAGTCATGGGTGGAGGAGGAATGAGCGGTACCCAACAACCAGGGGTGCAAGGATTCAAGCTTCTCTTCCCTGCAGCATCTGAGGTGTGTGCCTTGCTTTACCTGCATGCAGACGGGAGCTCATCTGTTGACTTTACATTCATCAGTCATAGAATTATACAGCATGGAAATAGGCGCCTCAGACCAACATGTCCATGCTGACCAATAGTCCTTCTTGAGCTTGTCCCATTTGCCTGCACTGCATCCCTCTAAATCTTTCCTACCCATGTACTGTTCAAATGTTTTTTACATGTTGTAATTGTACCCACCTCTACCTCTATCACAGTTTGTTCCATATGCCCACAACTCTTTGTGTAGAGAAATTGCCTTTCGTCCCCTTTAAATCTTTCCCCTCTCCATTTAACCTAGACTCTCTAGTTTTAAACTCCCCAGCCTTGCGAAAAACTGTGTGACCATTCACTCTATCTATGGCCTTCATGATATATGGTTTTATATTGCTATTCCTCACTCATCCAGTAAAACTATGACATCTAGTCTAAAGTGTTGTGATGTTTACGGAGGGTGGGTGATTTGATCAATCTGGGCTCCAAAGTTCCTTCCACACAGGTGACAGAGGTGTAGGGAATGTTGCAACCTCAGTGGTTCTTGATTTTCGAGATTCTATTTTCCAGGGGGAAATAAGTGCTTATCCAGTGTTCTATGTTTCTACAGTATGTCCCCTTACAATGCAAGCCTTCTAGTCCCATTAACAGCCTTGTGAATCTTTACTGCACCCTTTCATGCTCAGTGACTTCCTTCCTCTAGCTGGGGCGACCAGAACTGCACATATGCTGTAACTCCAGGCGGTGTCTCCACAACATTTTGTAGAGCTGTATCATCATGACATTCCAATTCTTGTACTCATTTCCTTATCTCATGAAGGCCAACTTACCATGCGCCTTCTTCACCACCTTGCTGCCACTGTCAGGGAACTATATACTTGTACTCCATGGTCCCTCTGTCCTACAATACTCCCAAGGCTTTATCATTTACTGGGTAAAACCAGGCCTGGTTTTACACAAAATACACCACTTCACACATGGCCTTGACCTTATTTGACCATGTGCCGTGCAGTGGTATCACTTCAGTGGTTGTCACTACACATTAGCTTCCTCACCACACAATGATAGCACAGGAGGTTAAGGTCAGGGGATGACCACCTAAACACTCGGCCCTCTCACTCCTGATGGCAGCAGGAAGATTTTGGAAATGAGACCTTTGGACTTGGGATCAGGGCCCGCAAGTTGACTGCACAGGACTTGACTCTGCCAGTCACCAAAGCTCTTCCCTTCCCTAAATGTCTAGCTGGACGCCAATCCCCCTGGTGAAAGTGTCTTGGTTCTCACGCCACTGCACCACTCATTAAGTCGAGCAGAAGTCATACGGCAGGCGAATGGTGCCCTTTACTAGTGCAGCATTGCTAGTGGAGTGCATGATACAGCTCTACAAGTATTATGTGCTTCCCATTTTAGAATGCTGAAGAATGGTAAACTAAGATAGCGGAAGGGACTCGCAGTGTCCCTCTGATGTACAATTTGGCAGGGTGTTCTGATGACTGGTTCTTGATACCGAGCTGGAGATAAGCAGGAGGATACGAGGAAGTAGAATGTGACAGAGGGAGTTACAGTAGAGTTACAGACTCTAGACTTAATCAGCTGAGACAGAGGATACAGCAGTAGGGAACTCGTGCAAGATCTGCCGTCCACAACCAGAGCACCATGTTCAATTCTGGACACTGGGGCAGATATGATTGCATGAGAGAAGTGCAGAGGAGAATACTGACGATACGTACTAGAGTATTATGAGGAGAGACTACCCCAGCTGAAGGTGTCTTCTTTGAAATAAAGACGGCTGAAAAGATTTGAATTGTGCAAAATTATGAGAGGCCAGGACAGGTAATTCCCTTGGCTGAGGGGTCAATAACTAGAAGAATATAGGTTTAGCAGGATTAGGCAGGTGTTAAAGAAACTTATTTTCACTCAGACGGTGCTGGGATCTTGCAAGCACTGCCTCAAGGGGTGGTTGTATCTTAGTTACAACAGACATCGTGTTGCAAAAGCAAATCAGAATGTTTTTGCATAGACTTTACCTCTGCCCCACATTCACTCAAAAATAGTGCAATGCAATTTCTAGGCGAATTGCCCTGCGATAAATCTGCTCGGGTGTCACGATTAACCCATGTTTTCAATAAGATGTTTGTGGCCATGGTATTCAGATCCAGGAATGGTGAAGTAATCTTTGCAGTGTGGAGGTGGTAGGGTGGGAGAGATCCCACAGGGAATGCTGTGTTAAACATTCTTTAGAACTGCACACACGTAGTAATCTGACCAGGTCAGTTGGCACCGTGACAACCACAGTTCTCAGAGCCAAAACACTAATCCCAGATCAGCCTTTCAAAGTATAGTACCTGCTTTAGCAGCTCAGTACTAGACACATATAACACACACACTCCAGTCTCATGCACACACATAGACACACATGTACACACACACAGGTACATGCACACAGATACACTCATAGATACATGTGAGATCAATGCCTAAACACATACACACATGAACATAAATATGCAAACATGTGAGAATGCTGTACTATCACACAAATGCAAACATACGCTAATTTTAGTTTAGAGATACAGCACAGAAACAGGCCCTTCAGCCCACTGAGTCTGCACACACCACCGATCCCTGCACATTAATGCTATCCTACACAAACTAGGGATATTTTACGATTTTACCAAGCCAATTAACCTACAAAACCAGAGCTGCCAGGGAAAACCCACGCAGGTCACGGAGAGAATGTATAAACTCCGTACAGGCAACACCCGTAGTCAGGATCGAAACCGGGTCTCTGGTGCTGTAAGGTAGCAACTCTACTGCAGTGCTACCATGCCGCCCGACCGCCTAATACATGCACTACATTTGCAAACACACCAGGCATTCACTTTTCCACAAAAAATATCATACATGAATGTACACATGCATGAACACACACATTACATACATGCACACATTACACATCCCATAACACATCTCACCATAAAGTGTCTGTTCGGGGAGTCTGGACTTGGATAAGTGTGTAAATGTAACCGTCTGAGTGCGATGAGGATTCAGGGTTGAATGGCTTGAAGTTTGACTTCCAAGTGTGGTTCTGTTGTAAACGCATTGGTTAGAATGATTATTTGTTCACTGTTGTGGAACAAACGTAAGATGGAAACAGCATGTTGAACACACACCTTCCTACTCGCATTAATGAATCAAAAGCTTTAATGCAGTCAAAAATGAATAGTGATTGCTGCTGTTCCTTACACCACTTTAGTTTAGTTTAGAGATACAGGGCGGAAACTGGCCCTTCGGCCCAAGTACTCGCCGACCAGTGATCCCCACACACAAATCGTTGCTGTTCTGGCGACTATTTACAATTATACCAAGCTAACTAACTTACAAACCTGTACATCCTTGGAGTGTGGGAGGAAACCAGAGATTGCGGAGAAAACCCACGCAGGTCACAGGGACTACAAATACTATTTTTTAGGACATTAGCAGGGTATTGCTGAGGCCTTGTTTTCATTCAGCTGTGGCAGGCCTTTCCTGCTTTATGTTGATCAATATTGGTGACCAGTGTGGCAGGAATGAATTGCTGTGGGATTGGGTCAAGGGCACTCGCTTTAAGGACAGCAGTGCTGTTGAGGAGGTCTTTGAAGAGCCTCCAGCAAGCAGTGGCTGCTTCTGGCCATTATGAGCTCACTCATTCTTGTTTCTCAGAGGAGTGGGGATCTTGGATGTTTGAACCTTAATGCCACTGAAAATCCTGGATGTGTCGTGGCTTTCAATGCTTTTCGAGATTCCTGCACTCCCTCCGTCCACCACGTGTCCTTCTGCTGCTCCTGGGACTGTGGAGTTGTTCCTTTTCCCGTGAGGAATGGTGGTGCTTCCAATCCAAATGTCATACATTTGTAGTAAATTATTTCCTCATTCTCTTCAGTGACGCCTGGTCTCTAATCATCTTGGTCCCCCTTCAATTGGACCAAGACCTTGCTCTGTAGAGCCTGTGTCGCCCCCGGGGATACGGTATCTTTTTGTTTTTTTGTTTATTTAGTTATGTTAAAGTGTGTTTTTTTTGTGTTTTTTGGCGTTTTTATGTGGGGGAAGAGGGCACGGTGCGGGGGATACCGTACTTCAGCCGCTTCCTGGTGAGGACGCGACTATTATTCGAGTCGCGTCCTCGCCCCCCCCCCCCTCCCCCCACAGCGGCCTACCTACCTGGATTGGCGCGGCCTTTCCTGCCGGGATCGACTGGAGCTCCAGCAGCGGCGGGACAGCGCTGGAACATCGCAGGGCTGGCGATGCCTTACCGGGGGTCGCCGTCTGGAGCCCGGAGTGCTGGACCTGCTGCACCAACATCATGGAGCTGCGGTTTGCGGAGCTCCCAACGCGGGCGGCGCTGATGGACAGCGCGGGGTCCTGCGACTCTGCCCGGCTCGACCTGTGGACTCGGGAGCTGCGGACTCCAGCTGCGGGAGGCGGCTGATCAGAAGGTCCGGGCCGCTGAGGAGGAGGATGTTCACCGTCGGGGTTCGGCGTCGGCGTTCCACCAGCCTGGCGTGAGGGCCTGAACATCGGGCCACCCGGGGCGGCGACTGCGGGTGCTCGGAAGGCCCCGACCACGGATGAACATGGAGGGGAGGCTGGCTGGACTATGGTGCCATCCTAACCTGGTGCCATTTATGTTATGTTGTGTCGTGGACTTTTTGTGTTTGTGCTTTTTTAAAATTTTTAAATTTTTAATTCAATTTCAATTTTATTTTTAATATGTTGTATTATTTATTTATTATTTATTTTTTATTATTTTTTTGTGATTTTTTTTATGATACTGCCTGTAAGGGAAATTCATTTCGTTGTCTCAAATTGAGACAATGACAATAAATTTGAATACAATACGAATACAATACAAAATCGCCACCTCACAATAGAAAGAACAGCACAACAGGGAACCTCCACTTTACAGTAAGCCAGGGACCTGGATCACCAGGACTGAATACCACTCTGGCCTTGTAGCTCAGGAACTCAGATACTATGACAACATCAACACCTTCAGCGAGGCACGTTGGTCAACAAGGTGGTGGGTACACCTTCTGGAGGAACACTGTCTTTGCAGAACAGGCTTCCCCATAAGGAATGAACTTCAGCACCTCCCCTTGTGGAGTAAGTGAAAGCCTCATGACAATTCAGCATGTCCCCAGCTCTGGAAGCTGCAGATGAGGCCAAGGAGGACAGCACCTCCAACCTTAAGAAAAAGTCAGGTTTATATCCTAAAGGGAATGCAACTGATTCTCATCGGCACCCTCAATGCCAGGGTGTGAGGGACACAACTCTCTGGCAAGAAAGAAGAGAAGTCCAACTCTAACCAGGGCCATCTCCTTACTGCATACTTGCAGCGTGCCTCGTCATAATGAACAACCTGTTTTGTTAGAGGGACAAGCACATGGCAACATCCCGGTCTAGGCACCAGCACTCATCGGACTGCCCTGGTTCATTTTAAGTGGCACCTGAGAAGAGATTCTGTTCTTTATCACAAATAACCAGGACTGTTTTGGTGGGGGTGACTCGGAGATCCAGGAGCTCATTAATCACACTCATACTACACATCACACAAACACTGCAAATACACATGTACATTTACACACTTGTGCAGGCGTAAATGAACCCCAAATACTAATATACACATTACACACATATGAGCACCATGTACAAACACTCAGCCTCCCTGCATACGCATAGTACATAGAATACACGTACATGTATCTACACATTGTACACGTGCATTAACAACACATTGCAAAGGCACACTACATACAAACACAGATGCTTTCAACACACAACACATACACCCACAATCCAACCAAAAACATACGCACAATCACACACTACATTCAATGCAACTCCCCCTCACTCACATAGAAACTATACACCATAAAAATATGTAAACATGGGCATACCGTGGGACAGGGGCGGAAATCGCTGTCAAAACATGGGGGGGACACACACACAATTTCTTGGTGGCCGCTGCACACACACACATACACACACGCAAGGCTTCAGCCATGGGCCCTGTGGACGGTAACATCGGGAGCTGACCTGGTTAGTAACCGACTCTGAATTCCAGCAACAGCAGCTTCGTCCGCCCGAATCGTGGGGCTTCAATCGGCCCGTTCGCGGGGCCTTTCATCGCCCGGCGGGGGCTTCAACATTGGGAACCTCGACACACCAATTTGACCGCGGGGCGGTGGAAGATCCCGCGGCCGATTTTAAGCAGCACCAGGTCAGATGATGAAAGGTCCCGCCCCTCTACTTCCTCCTCTGACCGACACCTCCCTCCTCCAATCATCGCATCTGAATCATCATGTGTCCCTCCCCCCCCCCCATCATGCCTGCTGACTGACGTCGTCTCTCGTCCAATCGGCGCCCTCGATCATCAGTCCCACCCCCATTGTCTCGCGGAAAGCAGAGATATTTAATAGATTTTTTTTCACTGAATTTCAAAATCCGGATTACAAAACATGGGGGGAGATTGTCCCCCACCTTTCAAAACATGGAGGGGACGTGTCCCCCCTGGATTTCCGCCCATGTGGGCGTGGGAGAAAGGGAAGAATGGATAGGCTTGATAGGAGCACTACATGCCGTATGCTCCTCTGTCGCTGGAAACTTGGACTCTTGCCTTCTCCAATATATTTTAATCAAAATATTTGGACTTATACATAGAGCACATTGATTAAGCAGTTTGCTAATTATACCAAAATCAACAGTCTGTTTGATGGGCTGGGGGGAGATATCAATAGACTGATTCGACTAAATAAGGTGGCAATTTAAATACTATCAATAGAAGTGAAGGAATGCATTTGGATTGCTGAAACATGCCAGGAGAATGCACTGTAAATTGCCAAGAAGTATACAGAAACATGCTCAAAAACCCTGCTGGTAACAGAACAGATAAACATGATGGTCACCAAGACAATGGGATACTCGTCATTATTGGCAGAGATAAAATACAAGGCCATGTTAGGAACTGTGCACAACGGTAGGTGTGGCCAGAGCTGGAGCACTGGACACACTTGCGGATGCCACATTACAGGAGCATGTGCCAGTACTGGAGATTGAGCAGACAAAACTTACAAAGACATTGTCAGCACTGGAAAATTCCAGGAAATTATCAGGAAAATTCACACGGTGGGGCAGTTTTCTATGGAAGAAACAGGACTAATGGGAGTTTCAATTGTTGTGCTGGAGGAGAGGGGGGAGAGGAGAAGGGGTGAGAGGAGATGGGGTGGAGAGGAGAGGGGAGAGAGAGGAGAGGGGAGGGGGGGGGAGGAGAGGGGGGGGGGAGGGGGGGGGGGGGGAAGAGGAGAGGGGGGGAAGAGGGGGGGGGGAGGAGGGGGGAGGGGAGAAGGGGGGAGGGGGAGAGGGGGGAAGAGAGGGAGAGAGGGGGGAGGGGGGGAGAGGGAGGGGGGGGAGAGGGGGGGGGGGGGGGGGGGGAGGACACACCTGCAAGCAATGTAGAACCAAAAGAGACACTTTTTGCAAACATTTTAGAACCAATAAACACTTTTTGCAAACATTTTAGAACCAATAGACACATTCTGCAAGCATTTTAGAACCACTAAGGACACGTCCATTTTAGTAGACATGTGTTCAGTGTTATTCACAGCTCAGAGAAACGTGACCGTCTGCCTTCTTCCATCTTGAAGAGACTGTGAGACACACCACTTCCTGGCTTTATAGTACCTCCCCCCTGCCGCCAGCAGGGGCAGCAGAGAGAATAGGGAATTTTGTAAAATCATTAATATCTCTGTCATTTTTCATCTACGGGAAAAATCCTCAGCACACATACGGCAGAAGGGGGCTCTGAGCAAGGTGGTCAAAAATGACGGCCGTAGGTGGCGGCGTTCTCTCGGAAATCGCAGCACAGATGGCCAAAACCGGTCAAGAACAGACTTTTAGTAATATAGATGAACGAATAAATGTACAAACACATGAATACACACACACAAATGACATAATTCATATACATATATGCATGTGCATATGTAGATTTGCAGATGAAATACACACATACATGCACACATAAAATGAGCATGCTAACACATTAATTCACTGTATCACACATTTACACTATTGCACACACATTCACTCTACTGCATAGACATTCACCATTACACACACGCACTATCGAACACACTCATGCCATTCATATACTCATACTATCACCAACTTACATTATCAACCACACTCGTGCTTTTAATGTAGCACACACACCATCACACACACTAATGCCACCACACTCATTATCACAACCACTCAAGCAAACCTGCCCATTTACACTATCAGATACTCACACTGCCACACACACTATTGTGCACACTCGCATTCTCACATGCACACATTGTCTCACACATGCAATAACATACACATATTCTCACACACACACATACTGCCACATAGACCACTATCACAGGTACTCACACTGTCATACACAGTATTACACTCTCACACTATCACACTGCTGCACATTTACTTTCACACCCACTATCAGACACTCACATGACCACATTCACACTTCCAGTGCACTATCAGACTCACACACTGTCACACACATCACCACACCCAATCACTCACATATGCAGACCATCACACACGCCCACTATCACGCACACATGTTCTCACACATTCAGACTATATAACCCACATTCTCCCACTCATATTGTTACACATATTATCCCCACATTTACCGTCACACTTACCCTATCACACACCCACACCATCACATTTTGCCACTCAGTCACACACGTTCACACTATCACGTACACATTTCCCCCCACACATGCCCTATCATACACACTTACCCTGACACACTCACTGTCACACACAGTGCCAGCCTTAAGCCGATTGGACCAATTGCTCTCAATTGGGCCCCGCACCTAAGGGGGCCCCATGCCAGAGTAATCTACTCTCGGCTCAGGTAGATTTACCCCGGGTGGAGGGGGGAGAGAGGGGTGGAGAGTAGAGGGGTGGAGGGGGAAGAAAGGGATAGACAGGGAGGGGGTGTGAGGTGGAATGGAGAAGGGGGAAGTGGGTCGTTCCCTCATGGTCCCGGGGCAGCGCTCCTGCCCCTCCAGTTGCCGAGCTTCATGCATACAGCCCCGGCTCCACCCCTCTCTCCCCGGGAAGATGCGGTGAACAATGCAGGGAGGGCCGGGCAGGCCGGGGGTTGGAGCAACGTTTACAAACCTCGGCCTCAGCTCACACCAGTCCTCCCGGACCCCGGCATCCGCTCCCGCCGCCGGTCCTCGCCCTTCCTTATCTCCTCCCCTTCTATCCCTCCCTTCCCTTCTTCCCGCCCTCCCTTCTCTCCTTCCCTCCCTCCTTCCTCTCTCTCTTTTCCCTCCCTCCCTTCTTTCTCTACTTCCTTCTCTCCTTCCTCCCTTCTCTCCCTCCCTTCTCTCCTTCCCTCCCACACACACACACATCACACACAGACAACTAACACACATACAACTAAAACACACAACTAAGTTAGGATGGGGTAGAAGCCCAAAGGGTAGGTTGGGGCTGAAGCCAAAATTGAATGTCTGGACTGGTTTTTCGCCAAAAGTTATTGGTTTTCCAGGATCTAGTTAATTTAATTTCAATTTCAGTCACTAAAACAAGTGGTATTGTAACTACCACTAAAACAAGCGGTATTGTAACTATGTGCTTTTCACAGGTGATCTACGCATTTTGTTTGTTACTTGTAGGCTTACATGTATTCAATTCAATTCAATTCAACTTTATTGTCATTGCACAGATACAAGTATGGGTACAACGAAATGCTGTTTAGCGTCAGTCCGTAGTAATAGTGCAATATAGAAATAAAAATACAGAATAAGCAAACAATGTGGACAGAGACTGGAGAAATCTATCGGCGGGACTCCGAGTTCAGCAATGTGATAGTGTTGTTGTAGAAGCTGTTCCTCATCCTACTAGTACGAGACCTGAGGCTCCTGTACCGCCTCCCTGATGGGAGGAGGGCAAACAGTCCATGGTTAGGGTGGGAGGGGTCTTTGATGATCTTCCCGGCCCGTCTCAGACACCGTTTTCGGTGGAGGGCATCCATGGCAGGGAGCGGGGCACCGATGATGTACTGAGCGGTTTTCACCACCTGTTGTAGTGCCTTCCTGTCCGCTACTGCTGTACCATACCGTGAAGCAGGTGGTCATACTAATCATAATCATTTTATATTAATTTGTAGCTTAGATCTGTTTGGTCCATTAACTCGCAGGCACTTTTTAAGCGCACGTTTTGATTACTTTCCATTCTACCATAGAGATAATAGACTTTATTTGTATTTCTATGATTCTACAGACCTTGGCTGGGAACCTGGTGCTCACCAAAACTGTTCCAATTGGGCCCCGCACCTCCTAAGGCCGGCACTGGTCACACACTATCACACAGAGGAACATTCTCGTACTCACACAATCTCATAGACCCTCACACATCATTACACACTCTCGCACACACCCTGACACAAAACATAGTGAACCGACGCACATAAACACCCTCACACGCATGTTCACATCCTCACATCCAGCAGAAAATGCTCAGTACGACCGAATGAACACACGTGTTGACCCCGAGGGTGGGAGCCGAGGGGCCGGGGTCGGACCGGGCCGGGGCCTGGGGGCGGGGTCGGACCGGGCCTGGAGCCGGGGACTGGGGCCTGGAGGCGGGGTCGGACCGGGCCGGGCCGCCTCCTTCCACTGACCTTGCGGCCGTGCGGAGGGAGGCGCCGAGAGGAGAGGAGAGGAGGGGGTGGGGGGAAGGGAGGCGAGTGGAGCCCGGCCGCCCGATGCCGTGAGCGGGCAGCTCCCGATAGCCCGCCGGCTCCTCGCCCATCTACACCGCGGCCGGCAGCGCCGAGCAAGGAGCGGGTGAGTGATGGGCTGGGGCTGCGACGGGCCGAGGAGGGGTGGTGTGCTCACTGTGAAGCACTGGAGATGCGGGAACCTGGAGCAAAGCACAACGTGCTGGGGGAGTTGGCGGGTCAGGCAGCATCTGTGGTGGGAATGGACAGTCCAGAGAAGACTCCCGAACCGAAACGTCATCTGTCCGATTCCCTACCCAGATACTGCCTGGTCTAACACATCCAGGACTTTATTTTGTCGTTGTAAGAGTGTGCTCTTTTGTTGTGCGCACAGTGAGAATGTGTCCTTATGTATGTGCACACTTCAGAGCGTGTGCAAGTTGTGAGAATGTGTTTTTGTGTGTGGGCATAAAATGAGTGTGTTCTTATGTTTACATGTGTTTTAATACTCTGAGAGAGCGTAATCGCGTGCACTCTGAGATCGTGTGTGTGCACAAAGTGTGATTTGTGTGTGCATACTGAGAGGGTGATCGTGCGTGCACCACCGAGTGATTATGTGTGGCCTTATGATTATGGATTATGATTAGTATGATTATGGATGTGGAACATGTGTGTGCACATGGCGAATGCAATCATGTGTGTGCACAGACTGCAATTATGTGTGCACACGTAGAGTGAGATGCAAGTGCGCACGGATTGTGATCATGCATGTGTACATTGTGTGTAATCATGCGTGTGTGCACATTGAGTGCGATCATGGGCATGCACACTGAACATGTGTGTGCGTGCACTGAGTGGGCAATCATGTGTCTACTGAGTGGGCAATTATGTGTGTCTAACCATGCAGGTGCACACTGAGTGTGCAATCATGGGTACATACTGAGAATGCAATCATGTGAGCACACTGAGAGTGAGATGTATGCACAGAGAGCAATCATGTGTGTGTGATAATGCGTGTACACAGAGTGTGATAACGTGTGCGCACTGAGTGTGATCGCATGTGCACACAAAAAACATGATCGCGTGGGCACACAACGTAATCATGTGTGCGTTCTCAGAGTGACCATGTGCGTGTAGACCTGCGTTCTTGTGTGTGTGCTTGTGGAGTCTGTGTACTTAAGTATGCAGACTGAGAGTGTGTTCATGTGAGTCTACTTGTGCATGCACACTGCGATTGTGTGCACAGAGTGGGTTCATATGTTTGTGCATTGACTGTTATTGTGTGCACACTGAGAGTGTGTTCTGTACGTGCGTATTGAGAGTGTGGTCTTGTTTATGTGTATGGGGTGTTCTGTTCGTGTGCACATGGTCAGAATGTGATCCTGTGTGCATTCTGTGAGAGTGTTCCTTTTTATGCTTGTTAAGTGTGTTCTTGTACGTGCAAGCTGTGAGTGTGGTTTAGTTTAGAGATAGTTCAGAGTTTAGTTGAGAGTGTTTTGATGTATGCACTCTATGACTGTGCTTGTATGCGGGCTGTTAGATTGTGTGTGTATATGTGCTGTGGGAGAATGTGTGTTGTGTATGTGTGCGCTGTGAGAAAGTATGCACTCGTGTTTGAGTGTGTGCTGAGAGTATTATTGAGTGTGTGTGCGCACGCGCGCGCTGTGAGAGCTTGTACTGAGTGTGTGCACAGGGCAGAGAGTGCACTAAGTGTATGCATGCTCTGGGACAGAGAGCGCACTGAGACAGTATACACTATGCTTGCATGCACGGGGCTGAGTGTGTACTGATTGTGTGTGCACTGGTGCCGAGTGCACTGTAACATGCTGTGCACTAGGTGTGTGTGTGTGTGCACTAAGTGTGCGTGTATGCTGAGACAGAGTGTGCACTGAGTGCGCGTGTGCACACCCTGCCCCACAGCACACATGCACAGTGTGCATGCGATGAGAGTGAGCTGGGTGGTGCCGGATGGAGGAGTTTGGTTCTGGGTGGTGACGGGCACAGCTGTTCTGCCAGACCTACACTGCCCTGGTCCGAGTGGCCAGCTGGCACACAGTGCATACACTGCGCCACTGCACACTTGACCCCAGTGCTGGTACTGCTCCTGGACCCCCAGTTGGGTTGGACATCACCCTGAGGGCGCTCCTGACTGGTGTGGCGAGACAGCCATCCCTCTTAGTATGGCTGCTGGTGCCGGAGGGTCCGTTGAGGCTGTTTATGTTTGTGCTTTGAGCTGAACCCTTGTCTGAAGGCTAATTTTGTCTGACGAATCAGTGCCTTGTATCATCTCCTCAATTTCCCCATATTACCCCACTAACAGCAGGCAATTGAGGTAGGTTTAAGCAGTACGATCTTTGAAGCAGGCCAGTGACTTGGGCTAGTCCGGGCTGTGGGGTAGAGATCAATGCCTCCTGTAGCCTGGACTTGAGGCAGGGCCAGGGCCTAGATTCAGGGCAGGGCCTGGGGCCTGTGCTTAGGGCCTGGGGCCTGTGCTTGGGGCAGGGCCTGCGGTCTAGATTCAGGGAGGGCCTGGGACCTGGATTCAGGGCTGGGCCAGGGCTTGGGGCAGGGCCTGAGGCCTGGGCTGAGCTGATATTTGCGTCTTGGGCCTGGCTGCAGTGAGATATTTCCTGTTGCCGTGTCCTGTGACCCAGATGAATGCAGTGTAGGTTGGGGGCCTGGTTTTCAGGGAAGGGCCTGACTAATGGTTCGTACAGACCACCAGACTGCCTTGGATTGAACTAAAATTCTTTTGTACGGCTTTGCAAGCAGAGTTTTGACTCTGTGCTTCAGTTCCTGTGTTTTTGTTAATACTTTGTTGCTGACTCTGGAAGGAGACATCTAATTCATTCCCGCTGCCTCCCAGTGGAGAATGGGCTTGGAATCTGTGAGCTATCTGGAGGAAGTGTTGTTCTGTGCAGAGTAACTGGGCTGTGAGCTATCTGGGGGAGAGTGTTGTTCTGTGCAGAGCACAGACTGTGAGCTATCTGGAGCCTTTGATGTGATTAAATCAGAAAATCTTTACTGTTGGTCTAATTCCAAGAGAAGCAGAGCTGTTGGACAGGCCTGGTGTGACCTGTGTTGTAATGCCCAGTTTATTTTTACCGCTATGTTAAGAGTACAGGGGGGCTGTGCAGCTGCTGCTCCCTTGATCTGCACCGATGCATTCATTCCATAACGGGAGAGAGTGAGAAAGCTCTTCCCACCAGCACAGTGCGGTGGGCAAGTCGTCAACCTGGCTGCAGTGGGATGCTCCTTGAAGGATTCAAGCCCTCCTGGCTGTTCTGTGACGAAGCCCAGTTGTGTGGGAGGGAGGGCGGCGAGGGAACTCCCAGCTCCTCATTGTTGGAGGTAAGCTTCGTTCAGAAGGCTGTGTCTCCTGTCGCTGATACTGTCGGAGGGTGAGTTAGGGAGGAGACGTACGCTGAAAACTTCAGTTTGTCACAGGTTTCCGCTCCAACTGTCCCTGCACCTCTCCCAGGTCCAGAAAATTACTAGCTTGCTTTCTGTATTCAGCAAGACTCTCACAATCATCCATAACTCTGTAATTAAACTGCCTGATCAGCAGGTTCCACAGCTCCAGCTCCTTTCCTTTCAGTTCCTAGGTGCCTCCTCTCTGCTGTGCACGCTCCAGTGTTGGCTGGAAAATTGAAGCCACAAGGCATTGCCCATGCCACGTAAATAGTGTGGTACAGCAGCCTCGATCAGCATTTCCTCCCCTCAATCCTTGCATTTTTAACAAATCTTTTAGATCAGCATGTTGCCCTCTAAGCAGAGGTCCGGCTAGGCCTCCATTTCCTCCTCAATTAAAAATCATCAAAGCCTTGTTATTGTTTTTTGTTGAATTCCAGCAAGCTCCCATCCAGGGCTGAGGTGTCTTTCCTGAGTTCCAGGCTCAAAGCTAAAGAAGTGTCCCGACCCGCAACATCACCACTGTCCAAGTTCTCCAGAGATGCTGCCTGACCCACTGAGTTACTCCAGCACTATATGTGTCATTTTGTGAAAACCAGCATATGCAGTTCCTTGTTTCTCCAAAGCTGACAGCAATGCTGAAGATAGTCTGGCATAGATAAAGTGTTTCCTCTAAGGTCTGGCCCTCTCTCCTTCCTGCTCTCAATTCCCTGGATTGACCTTCCTTATTTGACAATCACTCTCCCTGCTGCCCCATCCCTCACTCATAGACTCATAGTTGTAGTGTGGAAACAGGCCCTTCGGATCAACCTGCCCATGCCGACCAACATGTTCTATCTATGCTTAGTCCCACCTGCCAGCATTTGGCCCATATCGCTGTAAACCTATCCTATGCATGTATTTGCCTACACGTGTGATAGTAAATAAACTCTATCCATCTCTCTCTCTCCTCCATGAATCCCAGCCATTTTGACCAAAACTTCTCTTCTCCCCTCCCCACAGCTCCTTGCCCAGTTCAGCTACTGGCCCCACACAGTGGATGGTGGCTGTGTGGAGGGGCATTCCCACACAGTTAGGCTAGCTCAATGCCAGCACCTCGCCTCCTGCAGGTGTTTGGCAGGCAGCGTTCGGTGCTGCCTCAGTAGACCACCCGTGGGTGCTGTACCCAGCGGCTCTGACGATTTCCCGTGCACTGCTCTGCACTGCCTTTAACGACCTGCGTCTGAGTGATGCCTCGGCCTGACTCGGAGTGAGCAAGCGTGAAATGGCTGTAATCAGCCTGGTTATAAAAATACTCTCGGCATCATCTGCTGTCATGTTAACGCCTAATTGATAGTTGCTGGGCTGGGATGCTGGCAGAAAACAGAGGGAGTTCACCGTACTGTGGCAAGCCTGATTCCAGAGTATTTAGTGCTGTGGTCTGCTGGACAATATGGAGGGTCCTTTAACAGGTGGAGGTGCAAGAGTATTTGTTTTATCACTCGGATGCTGGGAGTGTCACCGTGCCTGGGGAAGGGGTTAGGAAGTTCATATATGGGGTAGGATGGGGCAGGAGAGTGAGTTGGTGTCTGACTGGAGATTGTGGATAATGAGGTGCTCGGGACTGTCTCCATTTGAAGGCAGTTGCCAGATTACTGCACATGAGTATGTTCAGAGCCCATGGGTTCAAGGAGCAGTAGTCATACAGATTCCAAATTACTTCCGGGATTGAAAGCATGGCACTGGTGAATGACTGTTCTTCAGACTGGGATGAGATGTATGACAGGGATCACTCTCAGAACTACTGCTCTTTATGAGGTGCTTTTGTGGTTAACAGGGACTTGAGTTAGACTTTTTTTAATGTTTGCAGAATGTAACACACTCATAAATGTGCTTGGGAGGACAGTTACCGGCTTACAGAAAGACGAGTGGATTCGTCAAATGATTCGCTGTTGGGAAATTGTCCCTCATATGTTAGTGAGTGGTAGAAACTGGGAGAGTTAATGGGAATGTGGGGAGAATAAAATGGGATTAGTGTACATGGGTAGTTGATGGTCAGCGTGGCCTCAGTGGGCCAACTTGCGTGGTGCATGGTGTACGACTCTAAATGATGAAGTGGACAGGTGTGTGACAAATGAATGAAATGTAAAGCAGGAATTGTTAAATTATGGATTTTAGTCAAATATGATAGAATTATCTATGCCAAAAGAGTTAGGCAGCAGGCAACAAATCCAGAGATCCGGGTTTGATTCTGACTATGGGTGCTGTCTGTACCGAGTTTGCATGTATTCCGTGTGACTGCATGGATTTTTCTCCGGGAGCTCTGGTTTCCTCCCACATTCCAAAAATGTGCTGGGTTGCAGCTAAATTGGCCTCTGCAAATTGTTCCTAGTCTAGGATGGAACTAGTGTACAGGTGATCGTTGGTCGGCAGGGAACTCGGTAGGCTGAAGGGCCTGTTTCCACGCTATATTTCTAAAACTAAAAATAAATGCTGGAAGTACTTGGGTCCAACAGCACTCGTGGAGAGAAATGGAATTAATGTTCTGGTGGCCAATCTTACATATCAGCTGGGGAAAAATTTGGGATACATTTTTTTAGTTGCAGAGAATGGGAGAGGGAGGACAAAATAGAAGGGAATGTATCTGATAGTGAGGAAGTCAGGAGAGATTTAATAACAAATGGAATAACAGGCTTATATGGAAACGGGAAAATAGGATTAAAAAAAGGGAAGAAAACATCAGTCTAGAAGAGATGTAAATGCAGAAGTCTGGAAGGCTGTATTATATTCAGTCAGAAAATAAATTGTTGTATATTTCTCCACCTCACATTGAGCTTTATTGGAACTGCATGGGAGGCCAAGGGCAGTGAATAGAATGGATATGAGGCAGAGAGTGGTGACACAGAGCTGGGGGCTTGGGCAGGCTTGTGGACTGAATGGTGGCCGTGCAAAGCATTAGCCCACTTGTCCCAGCACTTGGGGATTCCACGTTGTCAACAGTACTCACCCAGGGCAGGAAACAGAGTGCATCACCTGATCCGGTGGACAACGGCCTGTGAAGAGTGAAGTAGCACATCCAGGAGAGGCAGCCCCAGAATGATTGAAGAGAATGATGTCTTTGGTGATATTACATCAGGTCAAGTTAAGGGTATTGTCATATGCATAAGTACAGTGAGGTCCAGGTACAATTAAAACTTGTTTGCAGCAGCATCACAGGAAAATATTGTCCACAGGCCTCCAGGAATATAAATTATACATCACACATAAATATTGCAGGATGGTGAAAAGAAAAAAAAGACATTGGTGTAAACGCACATTTAGCAAACAAGTCTGTTGTGCAATAGGTGGTCCGCAGTGTTCCATTGCTGAGGTAGGAATGGTGGTGTGCAAGTCGGTTCAAGAACCTGATGGTTATTGGAAAGTATCTGTTCCTGAATCAGATGGTGTAGGATTTCAGACTTCTGTACCTCCTCACCAAGAGTAGCAGTGAGAAGAATGGCCTATATGCCAGGAATCCTTGATCATAAGTGCCGTATTCTTGAAGCAGCACCATGTGTAGATGCTTTTGACGGTGGGGAGGGCTGTGTCTGTGATGGACTGAGCTGTGTCTAACGTTCTCTACTGCCTCTTGTGTTCCTGTTCTTTGGAATTATCGTGCCAGGCCATGATGCATCTAGTTATGATGGTCTCTACAGTGCAACTGTGGAAGTTTGTTCCAGTATTTGGTAACAAGCCGAATCTCTTTAAACCCCAGAGGAGGATTTGGGAGTGGTGTTGAATGTGCAGCTTTGACAAGTGGAAGGTGGGGACAAGAGGAGTACAAAGTTGTTCTGAGAGGGAGGGAAGGGGTGAGGACAATGTGTAGGAAATGGAAAGTATACAGTTACGGTGGTTAAATGCTTGCAAGACACTGGTGTGTAGTTTAAAAGTGGCAAGACATCTTGAGAGGGCTGCTTTACTCTTTTTATAAAAGCATACTGGTCCTTAATTTTATGTGTGGAGGATTAGAGTACAATAGGATGGGGCTCATACTGGTTCAGCCTCAACCATGGTTTGTATTAAATGCAGGGTCTTGCATCTTGGGAAGGAATCTTTAGAGTGTGCAGGGATTTACTCGAGGTGAGGGAATTCAATTAACTCAGCACTCTCCTTGGAGCAGAGCAGATTAAGGGGACATATGGAGGGTTCAAAATCATGGATTACTAGAGCACGAAAAGTGAAATGTTTTAGTGATGAGAGTTGATGGGTTGAATGTAATTGACAGTAATGGGCAGGATTGTGTTCTGCATCGTGTGATGGGGTGCACTCTACACACAGTATATTTTAGAAATGTTGGATGGCTGTGAACACCTTCCAACATTCCCTTTGCGTCTCTCCAGAAGCTAATGGAGGACATGATTTGAGAATTAAAGGACAAAAGTTTAGGGGCAACATGAGGGGGAACTTCTTTACTTCGAGAGTGGTAGCTGTGTGGACTGAGCTTCCAGAGGAAGTGGTGAAGGCAGGTTAGTTTTTATCATTTAAAAACAAATTGGATAGGTATATGGACGGGAAAGGAATGGAGGGTTATGGTCTGAGTGCAAGTAGATGGGACTAGGTGAGAGTAAGTGTTCGGCACGGACTAGAAGGGCCGAGATGTTTCCGTGCTGTAATTGTTATATGGTTTATATGGTTAAATCTGGGAATAAGCGCATGATCCAATATCAGTTTCCTGCCAACTCTCTAAATTCATTGTTTGAAAGGAAGTTCATGGACAAAACCATGTTTTTAATTTTTATTTAGTTTGATGGAACCCGATGTGTCTTATAAGAAGCCAATTAGAGAGGTTGATGTTAATGGTATTAGAGGAAGAGTGGCAGCAAAGAGCAGGAAATTGAGTTATTATAAAAGGATGTCGCGCAGACTAGAGAAGGAATGCATGCCCCAGAACAATAACCTCACCATTTTCCATTTTCATTGTAAGTAGCACACACTAGTTTGCCGTTGTGTGCCATTGGCCAAGGGTGGAGGTTTGAAAAGTGCACGATTGCTGGAAAATAGTGAAGGAGCTAATGGCGATTAAAAATGCAATGTGCAGGAGTGAGATAAACATTTCTGATTCAAAAGCAAGGGATAAGATGTGGACAAAACAGACTCACTGTAACCTGCTGGATGAAACCATACAAAACGCTTTAAGTATTATAAATAGAGGCATAAAATGCAAGACTAAAAAGTAATGAGAAGTTTTGAATGATGAGCTCAGTTAGCTGAAATTATTATGAAGTACGTTAAAGCCACAGAGAGTGAACGGAGAAAATTCAATGTGACAACATTAGAATGTTTTTAGAGAGACTGTTTTTAGCCCTTCAGCCCACCGAGTCCACACCGACCAGCGATCCCCGCACATTAATACTATCTTACACACACTAGGAATAATTTACACATACACCAAGCCAATTAACTTACATACCCGTACATCTTTGGAGTTTGGGAGGAAACCGAAGATCTCATAGAAAACCCACGTGGTCACGGGGAGAATGTACAGACAGCACCCGTAGTCGGGATCGAACCCGGGTCTCTGGTGTGCTCTAATGCAGCAACTCTACTGCTGCGCCGCCGTGGGATCTAGAGAATTTTGCACATAGCGGAGATGGGCAAGAGATTTATTGGAGCTACTTAATATTAACAGTTTTGGTGGAGAGTACTGTATGCCATGTGCGTGGTTTTCCAAGAATGAGGAGAGGATTCAGGTTGACATTCATTGAAGGGGTGACAGTATTTTACAATGGGAGTAGTTCAAAGATCTTTCCATATTCTGCAGGCTTTTGTAAGAGGGTTATTTTTTGTGTAATTTAATAAAAGGCAGCTTCATGAACAGTAGGCTGAATGGTCCACTGCTCCTAGAGAATAGAAACCTTCATGTTTAACTGTTGGACTGCTGCTGCTTACTGCAATATACTGTAGTACGTCCGCTGTAGTATGTCGTACATTGGTGTGAATTATGGCCCTTGCTTGTGACATGCAATACCTCATTGTGATGTGTAGTGTTATACTGCAATATATAGTACCTTATTGTGACTTATAGTATGGTCCGATATATTGAATAGTTCATGCAATGGTTCGCTGATGTGTGATTATTGACTTAACAATGGAGAACTCATTTTGTGTCATTGTCATATACTTTACTAGCATTTGGATCTTTGCAATATTTTTAGGTATTGAATGCAGTGTGTAACACCTCATTATAATGGACATCTCTCTGTGATGAGCAGTACCTTGTAACATACTGTGTACCATGGTGCTATTAATGCTGCAACAACATTTACAGCGCAGTAGCAGACCATTGTCGCAAGCAACTCTCACCTCCATCCATCCGTCCACAATGGATTACACAGTATTGATACTCATGGATAGATACCTAGATAATAGGTGCAGGCGTAGGCCATTCGGCACTTTGAGACAGCACCGCCCTCAACATGGCTGATCATCCACAATCAGTACCTCGTTTCTGCCTTCTCTTCATATCCCTTGATTCCACTAGCCCTAAGAGCTCTATCTAACTCTCGTTTGAATGCATCCAGTGACGGCCTCCACTGCCCTCTGACGCAGAGAATTTCACAAATTCACAACTCTTTGTGTGAAAACGATTTTCCTCATCTCAGTTCTAAATGGCTTACCCCTTATTCTCAAACTGTGGCCCCTGGTTCTGGAACACTCAGCCTAAGTCTAGGCCAGTGATTATCTTCACACGTGCCTCTTTCCACTTCAGTTACACAAATATTTGTCCCAGGCTTTTCTCTCTCTTTAAGTAGATACAGCTGCCATAAAGACATTTTGTGGTTGAGAGTTCCACATTGTAATCATCATTCTGGCCAAAGAAGTTATTTTATTAGATTTATTAATCAATACGTTACACTAATGGCCCTTAGTTCTTCTCTTGCTTGCAAGTGGATGCACTATTGTGCATCTAATCTGTCAAACTCATTCACCATCTTAAAGGATGCTTTCGTATTACCAGCTTCTCCCCCTCCCCCCAGCTTTTTTTTTTCTGGAGAAGGGAGCTCCAGCTTGTTCATGCCAACTCTAATTTCTGGTGCAGTGACAGTCAACCCTCTTGTATCTTTTCCCATGCATCTTCATTGATTTTAAAATATGAAGTCCATAAACTAGCCTGGTCTAATCGCAGGTAGAACCAAAATGCTGGAGAAACTTAGCGGGACATGCAGCATATCTGAAGAGAAGGAATGGGTGATGTTTCGGGTCGAGGCCCTTCTTCAGACTGAACCACAGTCTAACCACAGTTCCATACAAGCTTAAAATAACTCACTGCAGTGAACTGCCATGGTTGATTTGATTTATGATGTGGCCTCATTAACTCTTAGTACTGCTTCTACACTGATTTGCATGATCTACTTTGTTTTGCAAGCTATTAGATCAGACGGTACTATACATAAATATTGTCAAGCCAATCTCCAGTACAATAGGTAGATCAAAGAGAGAGATACAGAGTGCAGAATATAGTTCTCATCATTGTAGCTTATCAGTTTCGGAGACAAAGTCCAACATTTGCAATCGGACAGTACCCTAGGCTATGGAAGGACATTTCAGAAGTCTGAAAGCAGAGGGGAAGAGGCTGTTCCTGAGTTTGGTGGTGTATCCTTTCAAGCTTTTGATCTCATTCCGCTAGTTTGTTGTTTGTTTGCTATAATTGTGACAAAGTTCCTATGTGTTGGTTGCAATCTTAATTCAGTGCTATCCACGTCTTTTGATTCACCAATACACATTGTAGTTGTAAACAAAGATGCTGATCCATGTGGATTGCCACTTCCCACCATCACCAAACTGAGTAACTTCCTCCAAGCACAGCCTTGTTCTTGTTTCCCCTCTGTGGCCACCCAGCTACCCACTCTGCATCTTGTCCCATTTTCACAAGTTTATCATTAGATACAGATATCTTATGCAATGGGCTTTGCGAAGTTCAAATACCATTTTCCGTTACTGTAGGTTGGTCAAACTGATCTTCCCTCTTGAAATCGGCACGGACTACACAACCGCTGCAGCTGGACATTTTTCTGTTGCATTGTTGCGTATCTTTTTCACCATTAAGCTAATTAGTTTGTGGTTCCCAGGCCTGTTAACTACCCTTTCACATCACATTTGCTGTCTGCTCCTCTGACACGATTCTCCTCTAATTTTTTTTTCTGTATAACAGTGCCCCTGCTATTTTCTTCCCTAACTTTTTGTAAGAAGCAAGGATTAAATCCATCCAACCAGTGGTTTTATCTCTCCAATTAGTTGCCAATTGTCTTCATCCACTTTTCTTAAATGTATTTTTTTAAATCTGGCATTATGTCCAACTTGTTAGTGATCCTGGTAAATATCAAGGCAAAGTATTTGTTCAATATTTCAGACACTTTCACTGCCAATGCATGTGATATTATTGTAAGTCCGTGGTTTAACCCTTTCCTAATTTGTCTTGTTATTCATATATCTGTTAAATGTAGTTTGATGAAGATTTGGATTGTGAATTCCTATGATTTCTTGTATTCCTTTCACCACCCTCCCCTTTGAGTACAGTCCACATTATACCTTCTTCCTTGGATTGCCTTTTAGCATTTTGATTCATGGTGCGTCATTACTGACTCTCAATTTAGTCTTTTTACATATCTTTCTAATTCTCTTTTTTCCTTTCCCTCTTGATGTCATCTAGTTTCCTTTTAAAAGATTCAGTATTATTTGCCTCAACTGCTTTGCTGGGAATTCTAAATATTGAGTTTAAATAATTTATTTTCCGTTGCCAATTTGTGATTTTCTGAGATTGGAACCGTTTCTTTGCATCTACCCTGTCCAACAGATTTATGATTTACAGATGTCCTCTGTGTCTGCTCTGAGTCTTTTTTACCCTAAGAAAAACTTGCAGCAGTGTCTTCTGATAATCGTACACAAATTCTGGTGCCATTTTGTAATGATTTTTAAACTGTTTCTTGTGCACCAATGTGTCCAATTATACAAATTGTAACAAGGCCTGATTAGAGTCTATACAAATCACAGATAAACATAGGCAAAGGAGCATGAAGAGGCCATTCGGCCCCTTGTGCCTTCTCCAATATTCAATCTTTTACCTCAGTGTCATTTCTTTGCACTAACCCCATAATCACTTGGTTCCCTTAATATTTAAAAATCAATCACTCACTATCTGAGTATACTGTGTGACTTAGCCTCCACTTGGATAGAACATTCCAAAGACTCACTATCCTTTGGGTTCTACTCTGTTGTGAAGGGGCAGCCTTTTATTCCGTTAGATGCATCAATGAAGCTCTCATTCTTCTGAAGTAAGCATATAATCCCAGTTACATAATCTGTTCTCAGGACAGACGTGCATCCCAGGGGGTCACTCTGGTGAGCCTTTGCTGCATTCCCTCTAAGCAAGAGGGAGACCAGATCTGTACACAATGGTCCAGCAGGCCCAATTTAAAAGCAGTAAGGTGGACTCAAATTTTCTTGTAATAAAGGTTAACATACCCTTTAACTTTTCATTTAGTGTACTTGTATATTAACCTTCAGTGATTTATGAGAAGGACCCTCTGAACACCTTTCAATCTCTCACCATATAAAATTACTCCACCTTCTGACGAATAAAATTGACATTGACTTTGACTTTTCTCCTGCCAGACGGACAACATTATGTCTGCCCATCTGCTCTCTTCTCCCAAACACTTAACCTGCCTATATTCCTCTGAAGCCTCGTAATACATCTTACCACCTATCTTAATACGTATGGTGGCTCACTGGTATCGTTGCTGCCCTACAGTGCTTGAAGCGCCAGAGACCCGGGTTCAATCCCGACTACGGGCGCTGTACGGAGTTTGTAAGTTCTCCCCGTGACCTGCGTGGGTTTTCTCCGAGATCTTTAGTTTCCCCCACACTCCAAAGACGTACAGGTTTGTAGGTTAATTGGCTTGGTATAATTGTAAAAATGTCCCTAGTGTTGATGTGCTGGGATCGCTGGTCGACACGGACTCGGTGGGCTGAAGGGCCTATTTCCGCGCTGTATCTCTAAACTAAACTAAACTTAATGTCATCAGTTCCTTATAGCTGCAGAGTCTCTGACAACTTGATATAGTTTTTTTTAATTATATCCCTAAAATAAAATACCAGTGCTCAGTACGCATTTCTGATTGTGTAATTAATTTGGGATGTTGATCTTAATGATTAGTTCACCTTTCCCTGGAATTGGTAAAAAATGGTTTGTAATGTATGGGTCCTGGCAAAGTGCAATAGATGATACAGCGGGATGGTATATGTATGTTCATCCATAATTGGAAAACTGCACCTGATTGCTTCATCTGTAATCAGTGCTGTAAATTAGAGTACATTTTTCAGATTCTTCACATTTTCAGACAGTGAGTTGTGCAGGGAGCTGTCCCTACAAGCTCAGATGCATCTATTCATCCAAGGCTCACACAATGCAGGTTGGCGGGGAATGCACGGAGTTGCCACTCAGCAGGATGTGCGGCAGAGAAACTGTATTTAGAGATGCTCCAAAAATTCTTCTGCCGTGTACTTGTGCCACCGGAAGCATATGACAAGTTAATACATGTGTGTGGCTGAGGGCGGCTTGTCAAAGGGAGAGGAAGCTGAATTTTCAGCACCTAAGTGCCACCCAAGGTGCCGTGGAACACTGGACCAATGGAAAACACTAGTGCTTAATTGTCACAGTCACTCGTGTCTCCAAGGCAGCAGGCAACACACAGAATCAAAAGAGCTCTTTTCTGTAGAGCAGCAGCTTTGTTTGTAGCCATTTTAACGGCGTGCTGTTTTATACGGTTCACTGAGGGAGATTTGCACTATTATTGTGCATTCTGGAGGGGCATAACACAGAGGTTTCAGCTGCTTTTACTGAGGTGGATGTGCAAGAGCAGTGGGAAGGAGAGGAGACAGACTCCAGGTGCCTTGGGGGTAATGTTGATCCTGGAGTCAGCTCCACCCAAACATTAGAATAATTGGCTGCTTACCTCATCACAGATTGTTCCGCCTCGCTCCCGACAAACTGCGTCTCGTGCATATCTGAGTGAGGAGAATGCTGACTGTGCTTTTTATAATTTATTGTGAAGGTGTGTTAGCAGGTTCTGTGGTGAGTTAAGTGTTGGGCTATTCACGACTGTTATCAGATGATTTTTAACACTTGTCCAGGAAAATATTTATGACAGATATGTGGAGGAAAAAGGTTTACCATCCCTTCTGTAATCTCCATCTCCCTTTTGAATCCTTCATCTCCCCAAACCAGCTACCCTATTCTACACGTAACTTTACTTCCCACCACATTCCCAAACATCCATCCATCCCTTCTCATTATATTGCCAATCCCATAAGATTGCCATTTCGCTGTGAGTGGAGTGTTGCTTTCACACCCCCACCCTACTGTAGAGTGGGGCTACCTCATCCCCACCCCTATTACAGAGTGGGACTACCTCATTCCTACCCCTATTACAGAGTGGTGCTCCCTCAGCCCTCCCTCTACAACGGTGTTCCCGTCGGGGACGTGGGGTGGAGCGTACTACACCGAGGAGTCCCGTGCAACCGTTTCTATCCACGTTCACAGACTCGCCCGCCGCCTGGCACTTTTGTGGGTTGGAGAGTCTGTGTTCTATGTCTACATGGAGTGTGTAGTTAGATGTGGCCCTTGTGGCCAAGGGGATCAGAGGGTATGGAGAGAAGGCAGGTACGGGATACTGAGTTGGATGATCAGCCATGATCATATTGAATGGCGGTGCAGGCTCGAAGGGCCGAATGGCCTACTCCTGCACCTAATTTCTATGTTTCTATGTAAGGTTGCAGCCCCGTTCCAATATCTGAAGGGGCTGCTCCTTGCCTCTGGCTGCACTTTTCACCGCCATCATCATCTTTGGACACCCTGTGCGTAGGGGAGAGGGTAGGGCTGAAGATGTCCTGGTTGGGTTGCTCCTGCGTCTTGCCAAGCTGGCCACCCGTGACTCACCACGTCAGGCCGAAGAGGTCCCTGCCCAAGCCGGCTGCCTGCTCCTTTTCCAGGGTTACGTCCGCGCACGGGTGTTACTAGAGAGGCCACAGGCATCCTGGGGGCTTTCTGGGACCACTGGGCGGGAGGGTGGAATGTATCCTTGACAAGGATTGTAACATAGTTGCATAATACTCAGTATTTGATCTTTAAAAATATTTGTTTTACTTTGTATTATGGTGGTGGGTTTGTTGGTATTGTTTTGTATTGTACATATTATTCTTGTAAATAATTGATTACACTTATTTTTGGTTTAAAAAAAAAAGTGGTGTTCCATCATCTCCACCCCTACTACCACCGCCCCCCCCCCAACCCTCTCTACAGCAGTGCTCCCTCACCCCTCCTCCATCCCCTCCACAGTGGCGCACCCTCCCCCCCACACCCTCAGCCTCAAGCCCTCTGGAGGAGTGACCTTCTTTAGTCCTGCCCCCTACGGCAATGACATCCCTTTGCCCCTCCCCTTCACAGGCCAGTGCTAGTGCTACAGGCATCGCCAACCTGTCCTGCACTAAGTTTGCCTGTGTATGGATTGATAAAATGTTTGTGAGCACTTACTCCACTGCCTGTCTCCTTGTGGGCTCTATATTCTCTGGGTGCATTGCTCATTTATTGTTTTGCCGCCAGTGTGATTGGGCCCAGGGGGGAAGGGAGGGGGTGGTTTGCTGCCTCGGTGGGGAGCACCAGTCCTTGCGTGTGTAGCCGTGTGTTGTAGCTGTGCTCTGTCTCACTTGATACGCGAGTGGTTTGACATTGCAGTTGTTTTGTCTGAGATCACTGGGGATTCCTTCCTCGTTGCCATGACAACGCTGGCAAGGCCGACTTACTTCTGTGGTTGAGAACATCAGGGTGGAGAGATGCTGTATCTGTGAGCAGATTCTGCAGCCTTCGCTTCCCAGCAGAGCCGGCCGGCTGCTTGGTGGATTGTGCTGCAGAGTATTGCAGGTGCGTTTGAGCGCACTGACTTGTTTTCCTGCCCAAGCATAGCTGCGGCCGTGACAGGGACATGGAGAGAGTGGAACAGCGATGGCTGAAGGTACGGTGGTTGATGGATCGTCTGTTCCTCGAGCTGTGGTCTTCGCAGTCCCCACTCTCGCCGGCCCCTGTGCGTCGCGCAGAGAGCAGGCTGGCTTTGTCTGAAGGAGTGGCCGGGATTATGAGAGATGAGATGCATTCTGGCACGTTGGATGTTGTGGGCAAAAATTTACAAAAGCTACCCAGTTGCAGTGTTGTAACCAGATGATAAATGGCCTTGTTAACTACTGTCTGAAGGAATCAAATCATTGTGGTTTATGGGCTATCTTGGTGATAGTACTGAGCGGGTTGAATGTCTGCCAGCGTGTATAGAACTGGCTTGGAACAGACCTCCCTTTACAATGTCAGTAAAAACAGTCCCTGGAGTTCCCACACCGCAAGTTACGTTCCGACTACCGTCGTAAATAGTTTCATTCGAGTGCAACCTAATTGGATACAACAAAAAAGTAATTAAACATTCCCAGAAGAGTGATATCCTCATTCTCTTCTACACACAGTGTTTGTCACTAAGATTACTTCAACAATCCCTCCCTCAGCTTCTCATTCTTGCCGATTGCACCCTCTGTACCAGCTCTTTCTGTGCTCCTGAATTTACCACCTTCTTAGTTCCTCCAGCTCTACCTCTATGTAAACTGCCCCGATATTATTCAAAGCCACCAATCGTTTAATCGTTGCCATGCATTTACCACACTCACTCCTTTCCCCTTCAAATTTCTGTCCTTCCTGTGGCAATTTCTCTTCCATGGAACCCTAACTGGACTTTTGATTTCCCAGACGTCTAGTCATTAGTCTGTGAAGTTGCCATAACTATTGATAGGTAACCAAAGCTACCGATCAACACCTCTGGTGATACTTAGCTCATACGTATAAATTGTGCCTCTCTTATTGTCTATTCCCTTGGTTCAGCCCTCAACCCTGCCCTCTTCAGTCTCGGGGATGCAAACTTCATTTGCTCACTCACTCATTCATCCAATTGGCATCAAAACTGGCTAGTTCAAGTGGAAGGCGAACGTGCAGCTTCTTTTTCTCTGATACAAATCCCCTCCAATCTGCTTTCGCACTTCTCACTATAAATGTAAGTGTTTTGTAGACTTTGTCTCCAAGGTTGAATCCAGCTACCCCTATGGCTTTCCTTCCTTCAGAAAGCCTTGCTGATCAAACTTCCCTTCTTCAGATTGAAGAAGGGTCTCAACCCGAAACGCCACCCATTCCTTCTCCAGAGATGCTGACTGACCCGCGGAGTTACTGCAGCATTTTGTGTCGATCTACGATACAATACTTTGTTTGCTTTGCATGCACTCCAGTCAAATCATACTATATAGGAGTATAATCAAGCCATACACAAATACAACAGTACAAAGAGAAAAATACCAGTGTAGAATAGAGCTTGATAGCTACATAGTTAAGCACATGTAAAAATGTGCAAGAGCCCAATGAGGTAGGGTGGGAGATTGAGACCACACTGGGGGAGGGTCAGAACTAAGGGAACGTCACGCTGCAGGAGGGTCAGTGCCGAGGGAGTGCTATGCTGTGGGTGGAGGAGGTACTGAGCGAATGCTGCACTGTTGGAAGGGCAGAACTGAAGAATGGCGCACTACAAAGACGGGCAGGACCGGTCCAAGTGCGGCAGTGTGGGAGAGGCAATATTGATTGAGTGCCGTACTGTGGGTGGGACAATACTGACGGAGCACCACTCTTATAGAGGGGCAACACTGAGGAAGCGAAACACTGTGGGAGGGGCAGTACGGAGGTAGTACTCCACTATGGAAGGGGCACTACTGAGGGTGCGCCGCACTGTGAGAGGGGCAGTGATGAAGGAGCACAGTACAGAGGGGAGTGCTGCATCATGCGAGGGGCTGTATTGAGTGAGTGCCGCACGTGAGAGGGGCAATACTGAGGAATACCGCACTGGAAGTGGCAGTACTGAGGGTGAACCGTTCCTTGGGGTTGGAGGGGGGAGAGATCTGAAAGAGCACTATACTATGGGAGGGGGTGGTTTGACATCACATCTGAAGGCCGTGCTCCTACACACCCACCATGGAGATTGTAAATAACCCAGAATACTGTTCAAAGGACAGGGGCATTCTCCCTAGTTTCTGTGCAACACTTACCCACAACCAACATCACTGAGACAGATGGTTAGGTCATTATCACTTTGTATTTTCCATTCTAAAATATTAATGACAGGTCTGCAATGCTTCTGAGAAGATTGTGAACCCACTCGTACTCTCAGAGGGGGTATTGATGTAGTGGGGTTCACGCTTCAATGATTTCCTGTTCTCGTTCTGTCCCACCTATCCACCCACTCATCTCCACCTAACCCTCAGTGGCTAGCCCAGGTGCTTCTCCTCTCACACCGTCCATGCCTCTCAACTGGCCTCTGCTTTGCTATCGTCTGTTCCGCAAGGCGTGTTCTCAGTCAGTGAGGATGGGGTGGAGTTGGGGGTGGTAGTAACTCTGTTCCCTGCACTGTGTGTTGCCGACTGTGCTGACAGATAACTGGAGGTCTGTCCTGTGATCTGTAAACATCAGGGTGAAGAAACCCTCAGAGCCACAGGCTGGATTGTGCGTGGCAGGCACTGAATGATATTGTGACCATTTGGGCTGAAATATCACGTCCACACGTGAGAATATGAATATTTGTTTCAGGAGATTGTCCTACATTTCTAAAGCTTTGTACTGTGCGTTCTGCTTTAGAATTCACTTGTTCCCACCTCAGATATTGCTCTTGTGCTTGTTACAGAGATATCAGAACGAGAGCTATTGCCTCAGCCAGTAGAGCGGCTATCCTGCAGCTCTGGAGGCCCGGGTTCATTTCCAACCTCTGGTGCTGCCTGTGGAGGTTGCACTTTTTTCCTGGGTTGAAAGGTTAATTAGCCATTATAGATTGTGCGAAGTGTGTAGATGAGCATCAAGTGGGTCAGGTGAGTGCTGTGTGTCAGTGTGTGTCAGGGTTCTTGGCAAGTACGGACTGTGCCCAGCCATTTCCCCCCCCCCCCCCCCCCCCCCCCCCCCCCCCCCCCCCCCCCCCACCCCCCCCCCCCCCCCCAGTCACTGGGGCCTCCTACCCAACGCCCTCCTATGTACCCGTGCCTTCTACCCACTCAGCTCACTCAATCACTGGGGCTTCTCTCTTACCACCCTTCCCCCTCTCCCCACATCCCCCCAGTCCCTGCATCTTGCCCAGCTACCCTCCTCAACACCTGGGATCCTCATCCAGTACACCTCGGGGGTCTTTCCCCACATCCTCCTCAATCCCTGGGTCCCTATGCCAGTACATCCCCTGAGCGATTGAAATACATGTGGGAAAGGGGTCTGTGAGGGACTATATTTAGTTTAGTTTAGAGATACAACGTGGAAACAGGCCGTTTGGCCCACCGAGTCCGCACCGACCAGCGATCCCTGCAAATTAACACTATCCTACACACACTAGGGACAATTTATTTATACCAAGATATTAACCTACAAATCTGTATGTTTTTGGAATGTGGGTGGAAGATCTCGGAGAAAACCTACACGGTCACGGGGGGAAACTCCGTACAGACAGCACCCATAGTCGGGATTGAACTCAGGACTATGGCGCTGTAAGGCAGCAACTCTATCGCAGCGCCACCATGCCACCCAAATTTGAATAGGAGAATGCAGTCGCTGCCCACTGCCTGGGCCTTGGCACAGTGGGTAACTGCGATTGGCCTTGCCTGCAACACCTCTGGCACCAGTGATTTAACTAACAGGTGCATGCTACCAGTGGTTGGATTGTTTCTGTATTAGTGTGGCTGTGCAGTCGATGTTTGCAAAGGGAGATCGATGTAAGGTTCAGTTGTGAGCTGCCCAGCCACACAGGCAGATTCTATCAGGAGCTGACTAATGACAAGGAGTGGCTCCATGTCACGTTCATCATCTGCGGCTCACACAGAGCAGAGAAACAGACAGTCACAATATTGGTAGTCTTTGAGGAGAAACCCTGCTCAGCGATCAGCTCGGGAATGGCTCGATACACAATGAAAATGTTTCCATGCCAATTCTTTGGAAAATTCTTTCAAAGACGTCTATATAGAAGAGTTGAATTTGGGCATGAGTCCACATGTGCAGCCCAATGTGAAAATAGGGTATCCTCACCCTGGCAGAGTGTGATGAGGTGGTATAGAGGGAACTTTTCTCAGCTTCTAAACCAGGGGCTCCTAACATTTTTCATCCCGTTTATCCCAGGCAACTTTAATAGCACATAACAATGTTATTTCACTTATTTATGAACAACTAATGATGAACAGGTCGGTATACCACAACCAAACATAGTCAGGCAATGAGAAAAAAGATGTACAAATCCAGAATCAACAAATTTACCCCCTGAGTAGGCAAAAGGGTAAATTTACCGCAGGTTCGGAACCCTTGTTCTAAACAGTAGTGTCCATACTGTGTTGCTCCCAACTAAGTTCTGATGCCCCCCCAATTAAACTCTGATGTCTCCATTTGGTCCAGAGATAGATTTCAAATCATTTTATTTTTGTTCATTTCCCAAGTTCCCTCCATGTTCTAACTCTTTGAGTGTGTGTTTAGTGCAACAACTATTCTGTCATTTACGTCATCACTGTACACAACATTACACTTTTAAAAATCTGCACTTTCTCTGTGACTGCAAGAATATATATTCTGCACTCTGTTTATTTTCTCTTTTGGGATACCTGATGTACACATGTACTGTATGATTTACTAGAATACACAAAGTTTTTCACTGTATCTCAGTACCTGTGATAATAACAAACTTGTCACAGCGTAGAGACGAGGGATAGTGATGAAAGATGTAGACCTGGTTTAATAATGATAGGTTAGATACAAAATGATGGAGTAACTTAGTGGATCAGGCAGCATCTCTGGAGGAAATGCATAGGAAGTGTCTGGGGTCAGAGCCCGTCTGAAGAAGGGTCCCGACCCGAAACGTCGCCTATCCATTTTCTCCAGAGATGCTGTCTGACTCCAGCATTTTGTCGTGACTCCAGCATTTTGGGTCCATCATTAAACCAGCATCTGCAGTTCATTTTCATTATATATGATATTTAATAATGATAGGTCTGATATCACCCATTAATGGCAAATATGCAGGGTCTTAGTGAGACCATATATGGAGTACCGTGTACGGTGCTGGTAACATGACCCGAGAAAGGATGCAGTTACCATAGAGGGACTGCAGCGAAGATTCGCTGTGTTGGTTTCCTGACAGGTTTGCCATACGATGAAAGATTGAGTAGGCATGGCCTGTATTCTCAAGACTTTAGAGGCTTGATAGAAATAAAGAACATTATGAGAGGGTTCAAATGTCAATGGCATAGCTTTAAGGTCAGGGGAGAAAAGTTTAAATGTAATGTGCGGGCAAGTATTTTTACACAGAGATGGTGTGTGCCTGGAACACACTGCCGGGGCTGGTAGTGGAAGCAGACACAATAGACATATTTAATCATTTGGGTACATGAATATGGTACACATGGAGACAGAAGAGATTAGTTTAATTTGGCATTATAATCAGCGCAGCCATCATCAGCCGAAGGTCCCGTTCCTATGCTGCACTGTTCTATGTTGGGGTATAATGGCCAGAAATCTCGATTTCCGAAAAGTTTAAAGGGTTTGACGGGCAAAAGGCTGGAAGGCTATTTCCACTGGCTGATGAATAAAGGACCCAGAGACACAATCTCAGAATAAGCTGGAGGCCATTGAGGAGATGAGGTGAAATGTCTTGTCAGAGATGGTGAAGCTTTACAATTCTCTACCCTGGAGCGCTGTGGAGACTCAGTCACTGAGTTCGTTGAAAACCAAGATTGATGGATTCAATGATTCAGTAGTTCAATGATTCAACGATTTACTGATACTTTATTGTCACATGCACTTAGGTGCAGTGAAATGCTTTGCTTTGCACAAAATCCGGTAAAATCAGGTGACAGACGTCACCTGGGTCGCCACGTTTATGGCGCTTACAAAGTTACAAAAGTTTACAAAGTTACTCACTCTCTGACGACCTTTCTTGCTCTCCCATGGCCCACCTCACTCTAGTTTTTAACGGATAAGGGTTTTGTAATATCTGTGTGCAATAGGCTTAGTAATATCTGTGTGGTGTAGGATCAGTGCAATACTTGCAATACTTTGCTTTGTTCAAAATCGTGAGGTAGGCCATGCCTGGATAAGGCAGGTCAAATCTAAGCTGGTTGAAAACTGCAGTTGCTGAAGATCTGAAATAAAAAAAGAATGTTGGAAATGTTTGACAGCTCAGCCAGTATCTATGGAGAGAGAAGAATTGAGTAAATGTTGCATCAGAACTGAAGGTAGACACAAAACTCAGTGGGTGTGGCAGCATCTATGGGGAGAAGGAATGGGTGACGCTTCGAGTCTCGACCCAAACGTCACCCATTGGCCACCCTTCTCTCCATTGGTGCTGCCTCGCCCGTTATCCAGCATCTGCAGTTCTTTCTCACACATTGCATCAGAACTGTCCAGATGGAAGGTGTGGTGTTCCACAGCTAATGTTGGGTTCAGTTGGCTCATTGCAGGCAATCACAAACCAGCAGATCCCAAGTTGCAGTGGGAGAGGTTACTCTGACGTAGACTGCACTTTATCATGAACGCTGTACACTAGATTGGCAGAAGTGCAACTGAATAAGTGCTTCACGTAGAAGGACTGTTTGAGTCCCTGGATGGTGGGAATGCAGATCATTACTACCCAATGACTCTTCTCTCCGTTATCAGCAGAAAGATGGAAGTAATCCCTGCACCATTCCTTGCAGCGCACTGCTGCTCACAGGCCTCTAATCTGAAAAGCAATCCTCTACTACCACCCTTTGACTCCTTCCACCAAACCAATTTTGTATCCATTTGAATAGCTCATCTTTGATCCCATGGAATCTTGCCTCCAGCCCAGCTTACCATGCAGGATCTTGCCAAAGCCTTGCTGAAGTCTGCCAAATGCGTCTCCTCCGATCCCAAGGATCACAACCGTTGCTGTTATTTCCACATAAACTTTTTAAGTTAGTCCTGCATATTTGTTCTAGTTGTTGCTATAAGATCAATATTATCTGAGATTTTGTTTGAAAAACCTCAACACAAGGGAACTGTCCTAAAGTCATTCTTTAGATGCAACCAATTTTGTTTGTTTTCCTACCATATACCACATTTCCTTTTGGCATAGAAGGAGGTCATTCTGCCCTCCTGAGTCTATTCTGGCTCACAGTGAAATCTCATTTTGGCCACTAATTTTCCCAGTGACCTATTTTCTTCACATTCCCATCAACTTCTCTCTGATTCTATCTCTCACCTGCATACGAGGGCCAAGTTACTGCAGCCAACCTACCAGTTTGCACTTTTTTCTTCGGAAGTCTGAAGAAACTGGAGGATTTAGAGGAAACTTAAAGAGAAAACAGGCAAAAACTGCAGGGGGCACCAAAGGTGAGACCCAATTCGTTGGAGCAGTGAAGCAGCAGCTCTACCTGCTGCAACACCCTGCAGTCCCTCACTAAATTATATCAAATGGGTGTAAGAGACCATCACTTCCCCCAACTATTGACCCAATCTAACACTACTCAGATAGCAGAGATTGATTAGAGATGTTAATGTTAGTCTGACTATATTACTTCAAACAACAAATATCTGAAAAACCACCATTCTCATCTCCCTTTGTTAAACCCCAGTTTCACAAGAGCTTATTCATCATCGCAACCGTTACATTTTATAAATGTTGAACGTTTGCATTCTGCTGCATGTTTCTTGCATGTTCATTCTCAATTATTGCACCAGTGGGGTTTTCCTAAGTACCTGTAGTAAAATGCTGGATGAGCTCAGTGGGTCAGGCAGTATCTGTTGAAGGAAATGGGCAGACAACGTTTTGGGTTTCGGATCCTTCTTCTGACTGATGGAGCAGAGGGAGATAGGTTGTAGAAATAATCTCCTGATTATTTTACATGTCAGAACATGTCATGTTTTTGCTGGGCTGCTGTTAATGTCAAAAGCTTGGTTAAGGTCCATAAAGTTGAATTAATGCTTGAAAATTAGATAGAGAGAAGTGGATCAAGTACTAGAGCTCTGCCACATGATGGCAAGCCATAGACATGATGGGCCTAAATGACCCCTGTGCTGAATCGTTTGATAAAATTGCTGTGACTGTCTGTATGAATCTGCCTTATTACAAACAGATGATTGATCATATCAGTGTGTTTGCCAAACTTCCTATATCTTCTCACTCTCCCCTCAGTGTCTATGCAGTAAACGTCTTGAGCTTGTCTCCTCCCTTGCTGCTGTATTTGCTGGGTTTTTTGAAGATGGGAAATAGATTGGGTGGTCACGGTGGCGCAGCGGTAAAGTTGCTGCTTTACAGCGAATGCAGCTTCGGGAACCCGGGTTCAATCCCGACTACGGGCGCTGTCTGTACGAAGTTTGGACTTTCTCCCCGTGATCTGCGTGGGTTTTCTCCGAGATCTTCGGTTTTCTCCCACAATCCAAAGACGCACAGGTTCGTAGGTTAATAGGCTTGGTAAATGTAAAAATTGTCCCTAGTGTGGGTGTAGAATGGTGTTAATGTGCGGGGATCACTGGTCGGCGCAGACCCGGTGGGCCTAAGGGCTCTGTATCTCTAAACTTAAGTTCCTTTCCCCACCCATTGCATACTTGCTCTTCGTGAGAAATGCTTTACACCACATTTATTGGGCGTTTCACGTCTGCCAACCAATACTTTCTGGTCTCGGATCTCAAATTAGTTTCTTGGTGTGTACACCAGGATGCCATGAAATAAACAGTACACATACAGTAATGACGAATGCAGCAATGTACAATAACGAGTGCAAGATAACAGACTGGTGCAGGATTGTAGTGCAAGCTGAAGTTATACAAAAAATATTAGTTTGATGATGGAATAACCAAACATTTTAGAGTTATAAGACTAAGAGAATGCGGCAGCAACAACTCCAGGAATGGAGTGTGAAAGAGGTGATTGGTTCAGGAGTCTGAGCAATAGGGAGACCTAGGTTCAGTCCTGACGTCCAGTGCTCTCGGTGTGGAGTTTGCACATTCTCCCTGTGACTCCCAAGGACGTGGAGGTTGGTAGGTGAAATGGCCACTGTAAATTGTCCTTCGCGTGGGTGAGTGGTAGACTGGGGGGAGTTGAGGGTAGTGTGGGAAGAATGAAATGAAATTAGTGTAGGAGCACAATGTAAGTGGATGTTTGATGGGTGGCACTGAGCAGAGGACTAAAGGACCTCATTTTGTGTTCTTTGATCAACGCCATTCCATTTTTGATGGTGTTCCATGTCACTATAGCAATTTTAGATCAAAGCTTCCGACTAGTGCACATAGCTATCTAATTCACAAAGTCAGGTTTAGATCCCAGTATTTAATATACTGTGCTTTTCTCAACAACATTCCTTCTTGACCAGTCCAGGACTAAGCTGAACCTCTAGTATCACTTGGCTTTGGCCAGAAAGCACCTTACTCTTGCCAACTTCCTTCAGAACTTGCCTATCTTCTTGGTGGAAAGAACTAAAGAAATAACTAAATCATACTAGGGTATGCTGAGGAATTAAATACCATTGCAATCATTGGGCAGTTAGTGTTGGGCAAACATGTCTAGCTAAAGGCAGATGCTCCAGGACCTGATGAGTTGCATCCTAAATTCCCAAAAGAAGCGATTAATGAGTTAGTGGATGAATTGGTTGTAATTTTCTGAAAATCCTTTCACCTGGAGAGGTAATAAAAATGTAGAAATCTGCAGATGTGATACAATTATGCACAAAGAGAGAGAGAGAGAGGGGGGGGGGTGCACACAGATAGCAAGTAATTATACAGTAGAATGGCTGCCTTCATAAGTATCATTGGAAAATTTAGAATCAATTATTAAGGAGGTAACAGAAGTACATTTGATAAGACCTACTCAAATCAAGCAGAATCAGCAAGGCTGTTGTATAAAGGGGAAGGTTTAGGTTTATCTTTATTATTGCCACATCTAGCAAGATACGGTGAATGCTTTACATAAAACCAATCAAGCCAAACTTGAGTACTATAGGTAGAGCAAAGTGAAAGATACATAGGGCAGAATATAATTCTCAACATTGTAGCATAACAATACCAGAGAAACCGTGTCTGTTCCATTTATTCGAGTTTGAGGAAATGACAGTGAGGGTTTGATGCAGCTTTCTAGGTCTTTGGTTAGGCTGCAATTGGAATATTGCATGCTGTTCTGTTAGCCTCCCGTAAGGAAGGATGCGGAGGTTTTGGAAAGGGTGCAGGAGGTTTACCAGGTTGATGCCTGATTAGAAGGTACTAGCTATAAGGAGAGGTTGGACAGACTTGAATTATTTTCTCTGGAAAGCTGGATGTTGAAGAAGACCTGTAAGAATATATAAAATTATGAGAGCCTTTGATAGGGTAAGCAGTTACTGGCAGTATTATATTTTTGGTATTACATAGTTCCTTACACTGTGGAAGGAGGCTGTTCTACGCATCAGGTGCATGCCAGCTCTCAGATGATACTCTATTAATCCTTTCTTCAGAGATCAGAAGAAGGGTGGTGACCCAAAATGTTGTCCTTCCTTCCTTATGAGAAAGGACTGGAGTCACTGGGACTATAAGCAGGATCTGATGGCGTATTTAAAATGAAGAACGTATCAGCTTAGAAATCTTTCAAGAACCAGTGGCATAGAATTAAGATGTTTTTAAAAAAGCATAAGGAAATACAATTTTAGCATGCGGAGTTGTTGGAGTTTTGAGCAGCAATGATGGAGGCAGATTTTAGTTACAGCATTCAAAAGATTCAGATTCAGATTCAATTTTAATTGTCATTGTCAGTGTCAGTGTACAGTACAGAGACAACGAAATGCATTAAGGGAGCAGGGAAAGTGTGTGAAAAGAAAACACTGGCAGAATTATGAAGATAGAGTAGGAGGAGTGAGACTATGTAAATGATGTAGAGCTAGCATGGATTCAACAGCCCAAGTTGCCCCCTTCCATACTGTAATTCTGTACCATTCTGTAATTCTGTGCCTGAAGCACTAGTGAGCAGTGTCAGAGGTGAGCAGTTATCAGAGTATTGCTTGGCATTGCATTATATCAAGTCGTCAAGTCAAGAAGTTTATTCGTCACATACACATAAGAGATGTGCAGTGAAATGAAAAGTGGCAATGCTCGCGGACTTTGTGCAAAAAGACAAACAAACAAACAACCAAACCAACTATAAACACAATCACATATAAAAAATGTTCAGTAAAGTTAGTCCCTGGTGAGATAGGAGTTTACAGTCCGAATGGCCTCTGGGAAGAAACTCCTTCTCATCCTCTCCGTTCTCACAGCATGGCAACGGAGGCGTTTGCCTGACCGTAGCAGCTGGAACAGTCCATTGCTGGGTGGAAGGGGTCTCCCATGATTTTATTGGCTCTGGGGTTGCACGTCCTGATGTATAGTTCCTGCAGGGGGGCGAGTGAAGTTCCCATAGTGCGTTCGGCCGAACGCACTACTCTCTGCAGAGCCTTCTTGTCCTGGGCAGAGCAATTCCCAAACCAGATGTAAATATTTCCAGACAAGATGCTTTCCACAGCCGCTGAGTAGAAGCACTGGAGGATCCTCGGAGGCACTCTGAATTTCCTCAATTGCCTGAGGTGGTAAAGGCGCTGCCTTGTCTTACTCACGAGTGCTGCGGCGTGTGATGTCCATGTCATATCCTCAGAGATGTGGACTCCCAGATATTTGAAACCTTAAAGATATGCCTGCTCCTTTAAGGTTTGCTGAAATCTGGCGTGTGCTCTGGCTTGGTTAGACTGAATATCGTATGATAACAGCACCGATATATCCTCAACTTCTTCCCAAGGTCAGAATAACCAACGGGCAGTTGTGGGCTATCGTCCACTTTGTTACTTTTCCAAATCATTCAGCGTCTGCTACAAAAATGTAATATGTGACTGAACAAAAACAACTTGCATTTGTATTGTGCCTTTAAAATGAGAAAAATATCCCACAGTGCTTTATGTAGTTGTGTGACTTGTTGCTTTTTTTTAGTATGGCTGTATGATAATTCAATTATCACTGTACCTTAATTGGTACACGTGACAAAAGACCTTTGAAAAACTTTGAAACCTTTAATCCCTTGGTATTATTCAGCGTAAATCAGGAAGAGATTAAAAGTGCAGAAACATCAGCATGTAAAATACTACATATCACCCTTGTCTGTCTTTAAAACTACAAAATCTAAATGTTGAGTTAATACTGGGTGGATTTACTTACTTGATAATTTATGAATTTGCTAATGTGATCATATTAATCAGTGGTCAAATGTCATGTCATTTACAAAGAACTGTCCACCGATAACTTGTTTTGCTGATGATTTCATCATAGCCAATTCTGTTCACAACTCCTCAGCAGATGAGGCAATCCATGCTATTAAATTGGAAAAGGTGTAAAATAGATTAAAGAGGATGCTACCGGGCCTGGAAGGTTGGACTTGTAAAGAGAGACTGGATCGGTTGGGACTTCCTGCAGTGTAGGAGACTGGGAGGTAACCAGAGAGAAGTAATTAAAATCATGAGGGGTGTAGATAAGGTGAATACCCACAGTCTATTCTCCAGAGTAAGGGAGTCCAAAACTAGTGGGCATAGGTCTGAAAGATTTAAAGGGAATTCGAGGGACACATTCTTCACAAGGATGTGCGTTCATGGAAAGAGCAGCATCCAGAGAACCTGCCTGGAAATGTGTGCCTCCAATTTGTGTGCCATTTAGTTCTATGACCTCCATGTGTACATGCAGCATGACCCAGGCAAGATCCAAGATCTAGGTCCTGTTAAATATCATTTTCAGCACAAACGTGTCAGGCGATGACTATCTCCAACCTGATGACTATTGACATCAATCAATCGCTCATGATCAACCTTGACCAGAAGATCAACTAAACCCAATGTACGGGCATCATGGTTTCAAGAAGAGGCCAGGAAAAGGCCTTTGCACATCTTAAAGCCAACAACAAGCATTTGAACGTACCTGGACAAGTGTAACTCCAAAAACTCTTAAGCTTCAGGAAAAAACATTTGGCTGATTGGCAATCAATCCGTCATCTTGAATTCATCCCCTGCACCACCTGCGCACAGTGGCCGCAGTGCGTACTGTCGATAGAATGTACTCTGGGTTTACAAGCCCAGGATACTAGCCCAGGCAACTCTGACAGTATCTCCCAAACCCATGAACTCTGCTGCAAGTACGACGGAAGGACAGCAAGCTCGCAGGAAGCAGCCCACATTCCAAAACTGAATGAAAATAAATACATCCCATGAGCTGCTTTGTATTCCAGCAGCATCCGTTATTTCTGTAAAGGGATATACTGGAAGAAGATCTTGACAGGAAGCGTGAGTTGTAGGTACTGCTTCAGCATTCACCCCTGTCTGCCTCACACCCAGAAGCTTCCAGACCCCTCTCCCCACTGGCATTCAGACTGCCTCTTGCCCTGTGTCATTTTGTTCCGGGTCTCAGCACCTAGGCCCAGCCTTTAGCCTCTCGGCTGCCTGCTCTTGAAGGGTTGCTGCTGAACAAGTACATCAGCAGAGGATGAGGGAAAGAAGCGAATAGTGATTGTGCTGCGACTTTCTACGTGATCTAAAACACTGATGATCTCTCATCCCTCCTTTGTCTGCCCTCTCCCTTCTCCTCCCTACCTTAGTCCCCTCTGCCAGTCCCGCCATCCCCATTCCACCCCTGTAGCTACAGTCAGAGGCAGGTGTGGCCATGACCAGTGGCAATGCCCTGGCAGTCACAACACCGAGGTCACTGATGAGTAATAATACAATGGGAGAAGGATCATAGACCTGATTACGCTCAGAGTTTTCCCATCAGTGAGGGGCTTGAGCTGATACAGGGAGGGAGATGATGGAAACCCAGGTCAGTAAAGGGGCCAACAAGTCCATGCAGACCAGCAACACAACAAGCTAGAGTGAAGCAGTTATTCAGGTTTCTGTAATCACAGCCACAACATCTTTCCAGGCAATTACAAGACCGCATGTACCCAGAGGGCATTCATTCCACAGATAATTACAACCTTTCATCAACAGTGACATTTGCATACTCGCACGCATGCACGACTCCAGATTGTCGTGTTGTCAGGTGCTGGTCGGTCACCTGGTCTGTCACTGTTTAACACGGTACAGTACTGGTGGGGATGGGTCTGTCTCTGTAAAACACTGGGGTACAGTGCTGTTGGGGATGGATCTGTCACAATACTGAGGTACTGTACTGATGTGGACAGATCAGTCACTGCATTACACTGAGGTACATTACCGGTGGGGACAAGTCTGGCACTGAAGGTATGTCAATGGAGGGATAGTTCTGTCACTGTATATGTTGGGTACAGTACAGGAGTGGATATATCTGTCACTGTAATACTGGATATACTAACTTGGTCTGTCACTGAATAATACTGGGGTACAGAACTGGTAGGTACTGGTAACACTGGGGTATCGTACCAGTGGGGTTGGCTCTGTCACTGTGTTATACTGGAGTGTGGTTCTATGAGGATGGGTCTGTTGCTGAATAACACCGGGAGATTGGTTTATTATTGTCATGTACTGAGATGCAGTGAGAAACTTTGTTTTCCCGCTATGCAGTCAAATTATACTATACATGAGTACAATCAAGCCATACCCAAGTACACAGGTAGTGTAACTAATCTTCTGCACAATGGGAGATTGTCCTGGGTGGAAATGGTTCTTAATTATGTTGGCTGCTTTCCTGATGTATCGCGTTGTGTACAAGGAGCCTGGTCTGTGTGATGGGTCTGGGCTACATCCACAGCACTTTGTAATTTATTGAAGTATTGGGCAAAGATGTTGCCAAACCAAATGATGATGCTTTCTACGGATATGTAAAAGTTGGTAAGAGTCATTGAACACATGCAGAAATTCTTGAGTCGGCTGAGGACGTAGAGACATTGGTGCACTTTCTTGGCTATAGGTTCAGTTTGTGTTTCCAAGGCTGTTGATGATATTTACACTGAGGAATCTGAAGCACAACCATCTCCACTTTGGCACTATTGATGCTGACCAGGGCATGTACACCACCTCAATTCCTAAAGTCAGTGACAAGCTCCCTCGTCTTACAGACATTGAGGGAGGGGTTGGTGTCTTGACGCCATGTAACTAATCTCTATCTCCTTCCAGTACGCCATCTCCTCATTGTTCAAGATCCATCTCAGTACAGTGGTGTCATCTGCAAACTTGTAGATGGGGTCAAAGCAGAATTTGGCTGCACAGTTATGAGTGTATAGTGAGCATGTAGTAAGAAGCAGAAATTGCATACTTTCAGGATTCCCATGTTGAGAATTATCATGGAGGATGTTTTGTTCCCTGTCCTGATTCTGGTCCTGATCTGCAGAGGAGTGTACTGACAGCTGAGGAGTTTGAAGGTGAGTTTGGTTGGGATTATGGTGTTGAAGGCAGAGCCATAATCAATAAATAGGAGTCTGACGTAGGTGTGCTTGTTATCCTGATGCTCCAGCGATGAGTGTTAGGGCCAGAGAGTTGCCATATACCATGGACCTGCTGCGACGGTAGGCAAACTGCAGTGGATCAAGGCTGTCTGAGAGGCTGGAGTTCATGGTGCCATTACCAGTTTCCTGAAGCACTTCATGATGGTGGATGTCAGAGCCACTGTACAGAAGTCATTAAGGCACCGCACCTTTCTTTGGTTTGGCTGAGGTGATAGTCATCTTCTTAGAGCTGGTAGGAACCTCAGAATGCAGTAGTGAGAGATTACAGATATGTGTGAATCTCTCTGCCAGCTGGTCCGCTCAGGACCCGAGGACACGGACAAGGACTCCATCCGTACTAGTCGTTTTCTACGGATTCACTTTCAAGAAGGTGATCTAACATCTGTCAGTGGTGCATTCGAGGCTGTCGGGGTGATTATGTCCTTCCACTGTCAGGAGACTATTAGTGGGGAAGTGTCTGTCAGAGTTGAACTCTGGGATACAGTACCATTGGGAACGAGTACCTCATTGTATAACACTGGGGTATAGCACTGATGGATGCCGGTCTGTTCCTGTATAACACAACTGCAACGCTCTAGGACAGGTCCCACTGTAACACAGGTGCAGCACTGGTGGAGATGGATCTGGCACTGTATAACATGTATAGTAATGGTAGGAACAAGTCTCACTGCATAACAGATACAGAACTGGTGGAGGCGGATCTGTTACTATATATAATTTGATACTGATGAGGAAGGGTATGTCAGTGCAAAACATTGGGGTACAGTACTGGTGGGAACACAGGGCTTGGATACTCGATACAATGAAGAGCAATGAGACTTTGATGACTGAGGGTTTGCCAATGATAGAGGGGATGAGGAAGCAGAAAGAGGGGATGAGGAAGAGAAGGAGAGAGAGGATGTGGAGGGAAAGAGGGGACGAAGGAGGGAGATAGATGGATAGAGGGAGGGCGAGAGAGGGGAGAGATATGGAAAGGGAAGGAGAGTGGGACAGAGGGAGAGAGAAACAGGATAAAAGTATCCTTTTTTTCTGCCTCTAAGTATGTGTGTTTTTTGCACGTTTGCAGATGTGTTTGGGACAGTTCAGCTGAGGTGAATGCAGTGCCCATATTCTTTAGATTTTCAGCTTCTTCCACCTCAACTGCATTCCCAAAAAAAGGAATAATTCTTGGTTGGCGGCAAATAGCAGAGGCTGGAGTCCTCATCAATGGGACTGCCTGTCCTGATGACAGCACAGATTGAGTTAGAGCAGCTGAGCTTGGTAGTGCAGCCCGTGCCTCCTTGTCGACACACTCTGGCTGCCAGCTCTGAATACTGTTGGTTTTGGGAGAGAGCCTGTGTTTGTGCATCAGCTGCTTTCAGTGGCTGGCCTGGAGATTTGAGCTCAAGTGTAGCAGTGCTTTATGGTCCTGATGCACACTCGATTCCCATAACGGACTTTGTGGGGGCTGTAGTATGAGGCACAAACTTAATCCGTAACAGGCTCCCTGGTCAAGTATCCCAGTGCCTCTCTGAGGCACATTCCACACCCGAAACAAAATTCATTCGGCGAGAGCTTCATGTGTACTGGTGGTACAGCTGGTAGACCCGCTGGCTGCCTCACAGCGCTAAAGACCCCGGTTTAATCCACACCTTGGGTGCTGTCTGTGTGATGTGAGTCTGTGAGAAGTTTCATGGAACATTAGTGGTGGAATGGGACATAGACTTGCTGAGCTGAGATAGACATGTGAGGTGAGGGCTTTTGACCAGCCGTGCACATTGAGACTTCTGACACTGCATGGAGGGTTGTTGTACTGTCTCTCTGCGGTGGTTTCCTGCAGGTGCTGGTTGTGTAAGCTGGGACAGTGCTGGGTTCTCAGCAGAGCATGTCGATGGTGTTTGACCAGCTGTGGTTAAGTTGTGCCCCCATCCTCCACCCCACTTGTTGCTACTGCTGTGAACTCCAAATGGAGGGCAACTGGTGGCATCTCTGACAGTGCTCAGAGCTTGCAGCTGTTCCAAACATTTGCAGACTGCATGTGTGTGTGTGCTTGATTGGTGACAGAACGTGCAAGGGCCCAAGCATGATCTGGACCGTTTGTGGAACCTACGGTGGAGGTGTGCAGAATAGGGGAGGGGGGGGGGGGGGGGGTTGAAGCGACAACACACAGGAAATGTGTCAGGAACATTGGATCAGTGGGACCTGGGCCCTCGGACCCTCCAGTGAGTGCTTCAGTAGCCTGGCCGAGGTTGCAACATGGGAAATGCAGCAGCCAAAGTGCACAGCAAGCTCCCACTGCAGGCAAAGTGATGAGCAGGTACTAGCTGGAGATCTGCTGGAGATATAGATGTAGGGAAGTGACTAATATTTCAGATCAATGATCTGCAAATATAACTGGAAGTTCGACATTACGGGATTAACGCTTCCAATTGTTGACTTGGTAATTATATTTGATGCTATTCCATCAACATGAAATGTGAGCTCTGTAAATCTCTCTGCAGAAGCTGCCTGAGCAGCTGAGTAAAGTCAAGAGTGTTTCATTGTCATATGTCCCAGTTAGAACAAGTAATTCTTATTTGCAGCAGCACAACAGGATATGTAAACATAGTACACTAAACAATATGATAAGCGAGAAAAAAGTTTAGTGTGAGTATACACACACACACACACACACATACACACACGCACACGCACGTATACATAAAAAGCAAACAAACAATAATAGCCTATGTAGTTCAGAGCGTATTTGAGGTTGTAGCGTTTAATAGCCTGATGGCTATAGGGAAGAAGCTATCCCAGAACCTGGACATTATAGTTTTCAGGCTCCTGTACCTTCTTTCCAATGGCGGGGGTGAAATGAGAGTGTGGGCAGGGTGATGTGAGTCTTTGATGAGGCAAATCCCTTCGATGGTGGGGAGGTCAGAACCAGTGATTGACTGGGCAATGTTCACAACTTTTTGTAGTCTTCTTTACTCCTGGGCACCCAAGTTGCCGAACCAGGCCGTGCTGCAACCAGTCAATATGCTCACTTCAAGTCAAGTCAAGTTTATTCGTCATATACATATACGAGATGTGCAGTGAAAAGAAAAGTGGCAATGCTCGCGGACTTTTGTGCAAAAAGACAAACAAACAAACAACCAAACAAACTATAAACACAATCGCATATTCTTTTACATTTTAAATATTGTGGGCGGAAGGAAAAACGTTCAGCAATTAGTCTCTGGTGAGATAGGAGTTTACAGTCCGCATGGCATCTGGGAAGAAACTCCTTCTCAACCTCTCCGTTCTCACAGCATGGCAACGGAGGCGTTTGCCTGACCGTAGCAACTGGAATAGTCCATTGCTGGGGTGGAAGGGGTCTCCCATGATTTTATTGGCTCTGGAGTTGCACCTCCTGATGTATAGTTCCTGCAGGGGAGCGAGTGAAGTTCCCATAGTGCGTTCAGTCGAACGCACTACTCTCTGCAGAGCCTTCTTGTCCTGGGCAGAGCAATTCCCAAACCAGATGGTAATATTTCCGGACAAGATGTTTTCACAGCCGCTGAGTAGAAGCACTGGAGGATCCTCGGAGACACTCTGAATTTCCTCAATTGCCTGAGGTGGTAAAGGCGCTGCCTTGCCTTACTCACGAGTGCTGCGGCGTGTGATGTCCATGTCATATCCTCAGAGATGTGGACTCCCAGATATTTGAAACAGTTCACCCTATCCACAATATCCCCATTTATCCTCAATGGAGTGTACGTCCTCGGTTGATGTGCCCTCCTAAAGTCCACGATCAGTTCCTTAGTTTTTTTGATGTTCAAGAGGAGGCTGTTGTCCTGGCACCAGTGCTAGATCAGCCACCTCCTCCCGGTAGGCCTTCTCATTGTTGTCTGAGATCAGGCCCACCACCACAGTGTCATCAGCAAACTTAATTATTGAGTTGGAGCTGAACCTAGCCACACAGTCATGTGTGTACAGGGAGTACAATAGGGGGCTGAGGACGCAACCCTGGGGCGATCCTGTGCTCAGGGTGAGGGACTTCGATGTTTTCCCTCCCATCTTGACTACCTGGGGCCTGGCAGTGAGAAAGTCCAGGGCCCAGGCACACGGGGGTGTTGAGCCCTAATTCCAGTAGCTTCTCGGCCAGTCTGGTGGGGACTATCATGTTGAAGGCTGAACTGAAGTCTATGAACAGCATCCACACGTAGCCCCCCTTCTGGCTGTCAAGATGAGAGAGAGCGGTGTGCAAAACCTGGGAGACCACATCGTCCGTGGATCTGTTCGGACTGTATGCGAACTGCAATGGGTCCATGTTCCGAGGGAGGAAGGCGCAGACGTGTTTCTTCACCAGCCTCTCAAAGCATTTCATGACTACCGAGGTAAGGGCCACCGGACGGTAGGCATTCAGACAGGCTGGGGAGGCATTTTTTCGTACCGGTACAATGATGGATTTTTTGAAGCAGGCAGGGACCACGGACTTGTCCAGAGAGAGGTTGAATATTGTAGTGAGCACCGGAGCTAGCTGCGTAGCACAGGACTTGAGTACTCGCCCCGAGATGCCATCGGGGCCTGCAGCTTTCCTCGTGTTCACCCGTGTCAGAGCCCTCCTCACGTCATGCTCGGACAACGAGAATGTCTGCACATTCCTCCCTTCAGCTTCGTTAGCCAGCCCGCTGGCGGTATTATTGATAGTCGGCAGACCTGGGGTGATGTTGCCCATCTCGAAACGAGCATAAAAGGAGTTCAGGTCATCAGCTAGGGAGGTGCCGGCACTTGCGGATGAGGGTGGGGTGCTCCAGTAGTTGGTTACAGTCCGTAGCCCCCTGCCACAGGCTTCTGGTGTCCTGCTGCTCCATCTGTGACTCCATCTTGTCCCTGTACCTCCTTTTTGCGTCCTTCACCGCCCTTCGCAGTCGGTAGGACTCTACCTAGTAGACGTCCATGTTTTCTGATGCCAGGCCCGAGTTGTAGGCAGCGGTGCGAGCATTCAAGGCAACACGAACGGACCTGTCCACCCAGGGTTTTTGGTTCGGGAAGGTGCTTACGCTTACCGTGGGGACGATGTTGTCGGTTATTCTGTACACCTGTAGAAGTTCGAGAATCCTCTCTGACATACCAAATCTCCGCAATCTTCTCAGGAAGTAGAGGCGTAGATGGGCTTTCTTTATAATTGCATCGGTGTGCTGGGTCCAGGAAAGATCTTTAGAAATATGCATGCCCAGGAATATACAGCATTTCTGTGTTATTTCAGATATCTGGCTTTGCAGTATCTTTGCTTTTGTCAGAATCCAGTTGTAGGGGATGGGGGTTTGAGGGTAGGAGTGATGAAATGACAAAGGTGGAGGCCAGGGGACCAGGAGCTGACAAATGAGAAAGGAGTGGATGTTTCTGGAGGAGCCATAGATGACTGGGCCCATACCAGAGGTTGTTGCACAAGGACCGCTACTTAACTAATGCTCACCCCTGGTTCAAGGATGGATGTGGAGATAAACTGCACGCCAGTCAGTTTGACCTCGGAAGCAGAGAAAGTTTGAGGAACAATAATCAGCCTGATTTAACGCTGCATGGCTTATGTAATGTACAGAATGTTTATGTATTTTAAATCTACAAAATACCAATGTTGAGTAATCACTGGGTAGGTTTACTCCATTTGCCAATGTGTTAATCTGTTAACGTGACCATTAACAGATTAACACATTAATCTTTGCAGAGGATACTTCCTCTTCTAGGAACGGCCCATTGATAATTAATCTGTTTTGCTGATGATTTCACAATGGTCAATTTTATTCACAATTTCTAAGCATATGAAGCAATCCATGCCAATAAACTGGAAAGGGTACAAAAAGGATATACTGGATGAGGATACCACCCAGTTTGGAAGGTTTGAGTTATAAGGAGAGGCTGGAAAGGCTGATCTTTTTCCCCGGAGTGCACAAGGCTGACTGGTAACCTTATAGAGATGTAGAAAATCATGAGGGGTTAAATAAGTGAATCATAACAACGTTTTCCACAGGATTGGGGAGTCTAAAACTAGAGGGCATAGGTTCAAGGTGAGAGGGGAAAGATTTAAAGGAGACTAGAGGGGCAACTTTTTCACACAGTGTGGTGGGTACATGGAATGAGCTGCCAAAGGAAATGGTACAGATGAGTACAATTATAATATGTCTGAAGAAGGGTGTCGACCCGAAACGTCACCCATTCCTTCTCTCCAGAGATGTTGTCTGTCCTACTGTGTTACTCCAGCAATTTGTGTCTATCTTCGGTTTAAACCGGCATCTGCAGTTCTTTTCTACACATATGACATTTAAAAGGTACATCAATAGGAACGGTTTGGAGGGATCAGTCAGTCAATCAACTTGGTCAACATGGAGGTATTGGGTCAAAGGGCATGTTTCCTGTGCTGTATAGCTCTATAACTATAATATATTACAATATATGCAGGCTCTCCCCAGGTGACGAACACTGAGTCAGGTACAGCCGTACATGCACTGGAGTGTTTGAAAGACCGGCAGGATGGATTTACCAGCTGCTGCGGGGCTGCAGGCATCTTCTGCCGGAAGGCAACTTGGTTTGCAGCAGCATCTCCGACCTGCGAATTGTTCAGGTTAGGAACAGTTCACAGGAACGGAACATTGCTGTAACCCAGGGAGGACTTGCACTTATCTGGTTAATTTCATGGAGGTTTTTTCCTGAAATAATGATGTTGACGAGGAAATGTAGGACTTCCAAGGGGCATTGCTGTGGATGCCACGTAATAGGCTGGTCATCAAGATTGAAATTCCTCGAATAAAAAGGGTTGCAACAACATAGACAGGAAATTGGACCAGTAACAGGAAATGGGAGACGGGAGAGAAAGGTTACCTCTCAGACTGGTTGGGAGTGTATCTGGAAGTCCCAGGGATAAGAGGTTTGAGTTGTGTAGATACAGATAGAGCAGATAGAGAGTGTTGAGGAGTCAAGAACATGCAAATGAAACATTTTTTAAATGATGTTGAAAATCCTTATCACCTTTCCTGTTCCCTCATCCAAATAAAAACCTCAGGTTGGTCAAACTGGACTGTGCTCAACTTTATTCATTCAAACCTATTCATTCAAATTCATTCAATATGTAAATATTTTCCCTAATTATTATTTCTAAAAGTTACCCACCGCTGAGGTTAAATCGGCGAAGCATTAGTTGCCTGTCTCTACAGGCCTTTTGAAACAAGGTTGTTCCCGTCTCCATTTCCTGCTCTCTGGCGCATCCCCTACATGGAGGAAGGGTTGGAATACGATGGACAGGGCTTCCGCAGTTTCCACCCCACCTTCCTCAGCAGCCGAGGATTTGATGCAGTGTGGATCACCGGTGCACTTTAAACATGGCCAGCCTTTCCTGTAGCTGCTGCTTGTCAATATTTACCGCAGATCTTCCCCAGTTGTACGGAAACATTAATGGCATCTTCCTCTGTGGTAATGATCAACGTAAAATATTTATTAATTATTTCAGCTTCTGCCCCTGCTACAATGTGTTGTTTACCTTCTTTGTCAGCTCCCCCCCCACCCTTACTCCCCCCCCACCCTTACTACACACATGCTTTTCACGAGAAGGAAAGCATGGAGAAGGCTTTGGGCTACTTTACTATCTATGAGCAGTGTTAACTGCTGTTCTGTTATCCTTGTCAACTCCCATCCCAGCTGACTACATTCAGCCTGGTTTTATCTCTTGAATTATGCACCTGACCTATGTTATTTTTGCTTTGCTTCAGTGTCTTCTCAATCTCCTTTGTCATGCAGGACACTTGGGTTTTGATTTTAGTTTTCGACATAATAATGCCTTTTACAAATCCAGGCTAGCTGCCAATGATCAGTTGTTTTATTTGTACAGGGTTTGGCCACTTTGTCCTTGTAACTTATGTACAACCGGCATTATATTAGACGGACTGCCAGGAATGCAAGAATGCAAGATCTTAGATTTACTCTGCTACCACACTTCATGTTAGAATCCCAGGAGCCAATTGCTATTTTGTGAGAATGGTGGAAAATCATAATCAAAACATCCATCATTTCCCTTTTGTTTTTGTTAATATCTTTGGATCATAACCATAGGTCCTGAAACAGTCTGCCATCTGCACTGTTTATTTCTCTAATACCATTTTTCTACTTACTGTGCTCAGCATAGGTCAAGTACACATGGGTGTTCCTCCTAAACTGTCCCAACACATTCCAGGGGAAGTGCAACATGACTTGGATGAAGGGCAAATCACTCTCCACCCTAACCCAGGAAAATAATTGAAGGGTTAGGTTCTGGAAACAATGGTGCAGGGATTCATTGTGACGGCCACTGTTAGCTTTTTCCTCATGAGTATCACGAGTTCACTGTCTGTGTGCACAGACTGCAGCTATGTGTTTCTCTCCCCAGACCAGAGCGGGTTTCTGACTTGGTTGCTGATTGAAAGTGTAACTCCTGTTGTGGACCGTGGTACAATGAGCCAACACCTTCTACTGCAAAGCATGCAGCCAGGGAGAGATCTTTCAGGACATGAGAGGAGTTTATGACATCTTTGACTTCCCATCCTAACCTCAAATGCAAACTCATTTATTGGAAAGCAAAATAATTTCTTCCAAGCTAGGCAAGCGAGCCAGGGAGTGTGGGTAAGAAGTAGGCACGTCTGGTTCTCTCAGAGTTAAATGTTAAAGTGTAACTCAGTGTCCCAGCCACAATGACAGTGCCACAGTATAATGTAGCAGCCACAGGAACAGTCAATAAGTTAGACATTGTTTTTCTTTCACAGGCCCAAAGTGATGGGTGTTTTTGGAGGGATGATGTAAATAACCCTTTTTTTTTGTCTTTCTCCCCTTGAAGGTTCATAATGAGGGAAACCATCAGCTGAAGAGGAAGAAATAATTAATCCAGCCCACCATCTCAGGAGAGTCACCTGCCACCATGGGGGACCAAGAAGTTTCAACCATCGAGCAAGCACACATACTGTTTGACCAGTTTGTCCAGGCAACTACATGCAAGGGCACTTTCAAAGGCTTCCTGGAGCTGTGCGAATACCTGGGCCTCTCCAACGTCGACTTCCCCTACTTCTACACCAAGCTCAAGACCAAACTCAATTACTGGAAAGCAAAAGCACTCTTTGCAAAGATAGACAAGCGAGGCAGTCACAAGGATTACAAGAAGAACACAGCCTGTGCCAATACAAAGGTAAAACTTCTACCACTCTCAGCTTATCCAGATCTCAAGTTCATAGGTCATAGGAGCAGATTTAGGCCATTCGGCCCATCAAGTCTACTCTGCCATTCAATCATGGCTGATCTATCTTTCCCTCTCAACCCCATTCTCCTGCCTTCTCTCCCCATAACCCCTGACACCCGTACTAATCAAGAATCTGTCAATCTCCGCCTTAAAAATATCAATTGGCCTCCACAGACATCTGTGGCAATAAATTCCACAGATTAATCACCTTCTGACTAAAGAAATTCCTCCTCAGCCTCTTTATAAAAGTACGTCATTTTATTCTGAGGCTACGGCCTCTGGTCCTAGACTCTCCCACTAGTTGAAACATCCTCTCCACATCCACTGTATCCAGGCCTTTCACTATTTGGGAAGTTTCAATTAGGTCATCCATCTAAACTCCAGCGAGCACAAGCCCAGTCCTGTCAAACGCTCATCATATGTTAACCTTATCATTCCTGGGATCATTCTCGTAAACCTCTTCTGGACCCTCTCCAATGCTAGCACATCCTTCCTCAGATATGGGGCACAAAACTACTCACGATACTCCAAATACAGTCTGACCAGGGCCTTATGAAGCCTCAACATTACATTCCTGTTTTTTCATATTGTCCTCTCAAAATAAATGCCAGCATTGCATTTGCCTTCCTTACTACCGATTTGACTTGCAAATTAACCTTTTGAGAACCCTGCACTGGCACTCCCAAGTCCCTTTGCACTTCCAATTTCTGAATTTTTCTCCCCATTTAGAAAATAGTCTCCCCCTTTATTCCTACTACCAAAATGCATGACTCCACAATTTGCAATGCTGTATTCCATCTGCCACGTCTTTGCCCACTCTCCCAACCTGTCGAAGTCCTTCTGCAGGGTCATGTTTCCTCTACTCTATCTGCCCCTCCGCCTATCTTTGTATCATCGTATCTCAGCTCACCCAGATCTCACCTTACGAATCCCTGCTTCTTTGTCCTCCACTGCAAGTCGTGCCCCTCCTCACAGGGGTCATCAGGTCATGTGATAGGAGCAGAATTAGGTCATTCGGCCCATCAAGTCTACTCCACCATTCAATCATGGCTAATCCATCTCTCCCTCCTAACCCCATTCTCCTGCCTTCTCCCTATAACCCCTGACATCCGTACCAATCAAGAATCTATCTGTCTCTGCCTGTGTATCTCACCTCTGCCGGCCAGTGGTTCAGGAGAGCGATAAAGCATCTGCACAGCTCATCTGATTAATGCCCAATAGTGAGATGGCTAATTACTACAAACTCCCCCTCACGTTGTACCTCAAGTTCTCATCCAGATGAGGGTGGCACAGTGGCACAGTTTATAGAACTACTGCCTGTCAGCTTCAGTGACCGGGTTCAATTCTGAATTCCTGCGTTGTCTGTGTGGAGTTTGCACTTCCTCCATGTCACCCTCTGGGGCTTCCTCTGTACTCTCTGTTTTTCTACCGCATCCAAAAACCTGCGGGGGTTGTAGGTTAATTTTCTACTTTAAATTGCTCTGTGTGTAGGTGAAGGGTAGAATTTGGGGGAGGTGGGGGAGTTGATAGGACCGTTGGGAGGATAAAATGGGATTAGTGTAAATGGGTGCATGATGGACAGCATGGAAGCATGGGCTATTTATTCATGCCATATGACTCCATTTGATACTAAAGACTATACAGGATAGTGAATGCTATCCTTGACAATTATGTCCACATCTCACAGATGAATTAATTAAAGATATCCTGCTTCTGCAGGAAGTGCTAATACTTAGAACAGTGGACACCCAGGAGTGAGTTCTAAGCTCAAATTTAACTGGAGATCTTGGATTTATATTTAAAAGAACCCAGATATTTAGGAGCAAGTTAAAAAGCTATCATTTAATTGAGGTGCACAGGGATTAGACAGGTTGGGACATGACAAGGCCAGGGTAATAAGTCGGCGTGTGGCATTCAGTAGGACGTGATATATCTGTGAATGCTTATTTCCATTCAGTATTCCAACCGTGCGAACAAATGTTGTTTCACACTGCATCCAGCATCTCCCCAGACATCCAGTTGTCTCTCGCACAGTTCGATCCCGAAGGAAGCGTGGAACAAAGAATACTGTGGAAACATAGGCCACCTGCAGCCCGGTCTGAGGGAGTAGATGAGTCTGGGTTTTGTCCCCATTGGGCATGTTATGCACAGTGACCGACTCATGTCTCTCCCCTTTGCTGGGAATGGCATTGAAGTGTACAGGGTGCATTGTGTCTACACTGAGCTTCTCGTACACTCTCTGCCCGAGCCACAGCCTTTCCTTCTGTTTAACCGGGTCTCCCGTGCTGTTTCTCAGCAGCGCCAGAGTTCACCAGCTGCCGTTCTCCATCCCACACTGCTGGCTGTGGTCTGTGTTGCTGCCTGTTTGCCCCATTAACCCTTTGCCACCGTGTTCTCTCTTGTAGTGTCTGGTAATCGGTGCGGGGCCCTGTGGCCTACGCACGGCCATCGAGCTCATGTTCCTCGGAGCTAAAGTCATCGTCGTGGAAAAGCGCGACACCTTCTCTAGGAACAACGTCCTGCACTTATGGCCGTACACGATTCAGGACCTGCGGAACCTTGGGGCGAAGAAGATCTACGGGAAGTTCTGCGCTGGGGCCATTGACCATATCAGTGAGCACTTTTCTTTCTTTTGACTGCACTGTCTACGTTACACTTCACCTGGTGAAACACAGCATGCTGAGCCTGCCTGACTCACAGCCGCTCTCACTGACATATTGATCTGGGCAGGGGCATTCCCTGGGCGGACGCTTTCCTTAATGCAACCCGGGGGAAGAGCTTTGCGTTGTTTTTTACTGAAATGAAGAATGCTGGATTAGTTGGCATTCTATGCCCTCATAGAATTCAGCCCAGTCCAGTTGATGCCCTGTCTGTATCTTCCCATCTCATTGCTCAGTTTTAACTTCCATTCAATTTACAACCATCTCAGCCGCATCTGAGCAGTAATCACTCTCTGGACATCGGTCCTGGTGACTGCAAGCCCAAAATGCTGGAGTAACTAAGCGGGTGAGGCAGCATCTCTGGAGAGACAGAATGAGCGACGTTTTGGGTTGAGGCCTTTCTTCAGTCCTGGTGACTGCTTTGATTCTGTCCAACCCTTATAATTCAATGACAATTTATTAGCCAGTGACACAAGTGTCATAAGTTGTGGTTCATGATGGGAACCCTGACTTTGTGCCTTGTCTGTGGTTCAACGCATGGGATGTGGTGACTTAGTTCAAGCAAGAAGGAGCACGGTTGGCCGACGAGTGTCACAAGCAGTGGCGTAGTAGCACGTGCCATGTGGCCATGGCTGAGAGAAAATGCAGGCAAGGGCATTTATTTCTGTCCACTGAGTAATCAAGTGTAAATGTTCATCCTGTCCTGCCAGGTATCCGTCAACTCCAGCTCGTCCTGTTGAAGATTGCCTTGATCCTGGGGACGGAAATTCATCTAAACGTGGAGTTCCGTGGGCTGCTTCCACCCAGGGGCCATAAAAACCCTCGTGAGTGATTTATACTGTATCATGATCGGGATCTGTGCGTGTTTGCAAGTCTGTGCGGATGCATGTCTGCGTGTGTGCCTGAATGTGCATTCACATGTCGGTGTGTACACGCACATATGTGTGTGTGTGTGTCCATGTGTTTCCATAGGCAGGTGAACTTTAGGCAAAACTGCTGCACCTTCCTTGTGTGACCCATGTACACAGGCTGGTGAAGAAGGCAGGTGTACAAGAACTGGGATGCGGTATTAGGAGACAGCACCGACACAACACACGGAATATTGTGTGCAATTCTAGTCACCATACCATAGGAATGGATGTGATTAAGCTAGAGAGGGTGCAGAAACTGTTCACAACAATGTTGTTTGCAATTGCAATGTTTAAACAACATTGGGACAGGTTCATCAATAGGAAACGTTTGGCAGGGAATGGGCAAATGTATGCAAATGGGAATAGCTCAGGTAGGCATCTTGGTCAGCATGGGCAAGTTGAGCTGAAGGGCCTGTTTCTATGCTGTGTTAACTCTATGACTAACTTCTATCTTGTCTGTGAATCGAGTCAAGAGTGTCTAATTGTCATATGTACTGACAGCAGAACAATCAAATTCTTATTTGCAGTAGCACCCAGCTTGTAAACACGATGCACATAGATAATATCTAATAAACAAAAAATCCATAGAAATTCGTAGTTGAAGTTAGCTGTATTATACAAATGAAGCTTCCCACTTTTTGTTCCTTTGCTATTTCTGTAAACACAGCCAACTGGCATTTGAAATAAATGGATTTCAGATGTACGGATAAATCTTTAATATGTCACATTTAAAAGTCCTTGTATGCAATATTAACTGTATTACCCACACAAATCCTTTCATCGCTTCTTCAAAAATCTCAGTTTAGTTGGCAAGCCGGACTTGTTCTTTAACAAATCTGTCTGTGCACCATTTAATTACTCATATATGTCCTAGCACAGTCCATTCAGATTGTTACCCCAACTAGATTCCTGTTACTGGTGTTAGCTTCACTGGATGAAATAACTAGGTTTACCCCTCTCTGCTGTTTTGAACAGAAGGTGTTGATTAGTTACGCTGTTGGAATGCCTTTGGGGAGTTTGCACTGCCTGATTTTTAGTCTTGCTCCAGAAAGGTTCTCCAGATTCACTGGACTAATTCCCATTGTTCCATCACTGGGACATCTTGAGTCCATGATCAACCATAAGCTTCCTCTGCGAATCCTTCGGGGCTACTTGGTGCCAGAGTATTTTCCTGGCTGGCTCAACTGAGTTTCTGGTCAGGGGTGGGTCCCCAGGCTGTTGATAGTTGGGGGACTGGGTGTTGATAATGTTATTGAATATTAAGAATGGGTGGAGCCGATATCTGGCTGGTGATGGTCATTGGTTGGCATTGTTGTTGTTTGGCATTCATCTGCCTGTCTGAATATTTGGCATTCATCAACACGTCTCTGAATATTGTCCAGGCCTCGCTGTATGTAGCCAAGGGGTACCTCATTTGCTGAGTGCAATTGAATTAGCTATACAGCTCCTTAGGATCTCCTGCTGATGGATAGGAAGGTCACATTTCCTTTAGAATATAGACTAGAAACTAACAGGGTAAGAATGAATTGAGGAAACAATATTGTCTGGGGGTCTGAAATCATTACCTGAAGGGGCAGAGGAGGGGGAACTTCCACCACATTTAACAGGTGATTCCTGGAGCCCAGTGATATACCTCAACCTATTGGGCAACAGACTGGGAGCTTGGGAACAAGATTCAGCGGGCTGCCACCTCGTGGTGGGCGCAATGGCTGGCAATTGCTCGGGGTCTGTGGCAGGTGCTAGGAATTCTGTCTTCCTTTTCTCAGTAGCGTGGGGCAGCAACTCTCAGATGACAAGGACTGGGCTCCTGGGAGCCCGTTTCCTCACGGGCTGTGTGAGAGGGCAGCCCAGCCACACACCCTCCAATAAACGATGGATCTCACTTCTCATTGCAGACGCTGGATGGAGAGCAGACATTGACCCTCCAACCAACAAAGTGGCACAGTTTGAGTTTGAAGTCGTGATTGGTGCTGATGGGCGAAGGAACACACTGGAAGGTAAGGAGTGCGTGGCGATGTGGAGCTGAGGGGGACAGAGAGCGGTGCTGCTTGGAGCAAGGGAGGGATTGGGAGAGAGAGAGCAGTGTTCAGTGGATCAAAGAAAAGGATTGGGAGAGGGAGCAATGTTCATTGGACCAGAGGGAGAGATCAGGAGAGACAGCAGTGAAAGATAAAAGCTGGAGGAGCTCAGCGGGTCAGGCAGCATCTGTGAAGGGAATGGACAGACACCTGTTTGGGTTGTGAGCCTTTTTCAGACTGATGGAGAACGGACGAGAAAGTTAAAAAAGGGAGGTGGGGGTGGTGCAAGCCCAGATAGTGACAGGTGGATGCAGATGAGGGGCTGGGTGATTGCCCGATGGGTGAAGTGACAAAGGCTAGAGGTGAATAGGAGTCAAAAAGGTGTCAAGACAAGGAGATGGAGTGAAATGTAAAACAGAATATGAGGTGCTGAGTGAGAGGAAGATTCATAGGACAGGGCGGGGGGGGGGGGGGGGGGGGGGGGGATAGAGAACAAGGTTAAGTTACGGGGTGGAGGGGGCGAGAGAGTGTGAGCTTCATTGGAGGATGAGGTAGTGAGGTTCATTGGGGAGAGAATGAATTTAATTGACCAGGAAAGCAGAGAACAAGTTTCATTGAACAGGGAAAGAGAGAGAGAACAAGGTTCATTGGATAGGGAGGAAGAGGGAGCGAGCAACATCGGCAGGGGGAAGCACTGTGGAGGAGGGAAAAGTGAGATTCAGTGCCCCATGAACCGGCCTGGATTGTTCTGGTCACCTTGAGGAACTTCCACGGGCACAGACGAACACTTCCAATACTTCACATCACTTCTTTGGTCAGCAGTCCCACTTCCCAACCTGCTGGTGGTTTAATGTCCCACGACATCTTAGAATTATAGGGGAGGTCATTTAAGACTGAGGTGAGAAAAAACTTTTTCACCCAGAGAGTTGTGAATTTATGGAATTCCCTGCCACAGAGGGCAGTGGAGGCCAAGTCACTGGATGGATTTAAGAGAGATTTAGATAGAGCTCTAGGGGCTAGTGGAGTCAAGGGATATGGGGAGAAGGCAGGCACAAGTTATTGATAGGGGACGATCAGCCATGATCACAATGAATTGTGCTGTGCTGGCTCGAAGGGCCGAATGGCCGCCTCCTGCACCTATTTTCTATGTTTCTATGACAGGCCCTTGGGCTGAGGATCGAACATGCAGCACTGAGGAGAGTCGACTCGTGGAAGGGTCGACATTTCGCGTAGGACTTATACCATGGCCTTGTCTACACTTGGGTCTAAGATCCAGTCAATTGTAGAAGCATAATTACCTTTAAACCAATGAGAAAGAAACTCATGGTCTGGCCATGACCTCTTTGCTGAATGCTTGGGTTATATGTGACTGGTTATGAAGTAGTAGTGTGTTGAGGCTTTTGAATGTGTTGTGTAAGTGGGAGTAATTGGATCACTCAATACAAAAGGGGTGAGTTGGTTATGCCAGCCCTTTGACAAAGCAATCCATTTACTCCCACTCCACAGTTTTTTCCCTGTAAAGTTGCAATTTTAATTTTTTTAAATATTTATTATCCAACTCCCTATAAGATATTACTGAATCTGTTCCAGAAATGTTCACAGGCAGCTAAACATAACTTGCTTTGTTAGATTTAGACCGGCTTCCCCCTGATCTAAATCTGAGCACTACCTAATAATCTCGCAACCACTGGGACAGTTTATCCTTGGGTATGTACTCCATTACAACCCATCGTGGTGTCGAACACGTCAAATGTATGTTCACTATCCCTAATGTAGTAGGTCACCAGCTATCCCAGCACACTCCCAACTTCACAGATATCTCAGACCTCGGATAAACCTCTGGGAAATCTCTGCTGCGACTGCTTGAGATTTTGTACATCCTTCCTGAGGATTGGTGCTGGGATATGAAGCCATTGCTGCGGTTGGTCGGACCAGATTCTCTTGTAAATTACCTTAATTTCCTGATGTTGTAAATCGGAGGTGACTGTGTGAAGACAGCAATCTCATACGTTTTATCAGCCTTGTTGACTTGTTCTGCAAGGATTTGTCTTCACCGTAATACTCTCCATCCTTGAACCACTTTAATATTTTATTCTTTAAATTACCTCTCATTTCTCTTTGTACCATATGTTTCACTTTGCCCCTTTCTGCATCAAATTTCATCAGCCAACCGTCGGCCTATTTCATGAGACTGCCCTTCGTCCATCTTCTGCTTTCTGCTCCGTTATGTTCACAGAACCTCCTATATCTGGCATTAAGAATCTTCACAAATACCACTCTGCTTGCACAAGACAATGTGAGAGATTGCGTTGGCCTTAATAGCTGGTCCCTTGTTCTAATAAGTGATCCCATCACGGCTGGGCCAGGCTCAGTGAGTGCTCCGCTGCTGGTGGCCCAGGAATGTTCACCCTCTGTTCCTGCTGCAGGGTTTCGCCGGAAGGAGTTCCGCGGGAAGCTGGCGATCGCCATCACTGCCAACTTCATCAACCGGCACACACGGGATGAGGCCCGGGTGGAGGAGATCAGCGGCGTGGCCTTCATCTTCAATCAAAAGTTTTTCCGAGACCTGCGGGAAGCAACAGGTTGATGTCCACTCAGCTCGGTGAAGGGAGGGCAGGGGCACGCTCGGACTGTTGGGGAGGAGGGTCCCACGTTTCCTGCGTTAGCGAGTGCTCTCTGCAGCCGCCCCTGCACAGCCCAGCTCTCACGTGAAGGTCACGTCCAGGTCACATTTGGGCACATGACTGTCCAGTGGCACAACCAGTAGAGCCCTCAACGGGGACCCGGTTTAATCCCGACCTCTGGTGTTGTCTATGTGGAGTTTACACCGTCTTTCTGACGGCGTGGGTTTCTCCGGGTGCTTCAGTTTCTTCCCACACCCCAAAGACCTGCAGATCAGTAGGTTTATTGGCTATTGTAAGTTGCCCCAACTGTGTAGTGAGTGCTAGAATCTGAGAGGAGTTGATGGGAAGGCAGGAGAATGAAAAATGGGATTTATGTAGGATTGATGAATGTTTGATGGTCATGGCAGAACAAAGGGCCTGTTTCCGTGCTGCATCTCACCATGACTGTGATTCTAAACCCTTAAATTATCACAACGTGTGGAACTGATCAACTTTTCACTCTCCCGCAGATCTGGTTGATGCCACCTGTCCTCATTCTTAACCTTTTTATTCTCGGCATCTTTTCATTGAATTGTAGCGGGTATCCTGCAAGAGCAGCACATCATTCCTGAGACAGATGCCCAGAGCTAGAAACTGCTAGGGGCCAAACAGCATGGAAACAGGTCCTTCACTCCACCGACTCCACACCAAACAACACCCCACTTACATTAATCTCATTTTACCCTCCATCATTCCCATCATCCCTCTCCCCCCCCCTCCAGACTCCAGCACTCACCAACACACTAGGATGAATTGACAGTAGCCCATTAACCTTCCAACTTGTATGTCTTTGGGATGTAGGAGGAAACCAGAGCATCCTGGGGGAAAAGAAACTCACAAGTGCAAACTCCGCAAAGACAGCACCAGATGTCAACTGAGGTATTTACCCCAAGGACTATTAGATCCTTGTTCCTGACGAGACGGCTGCAGTTTGTGCATTTGTTGGATTGAGAGATGAGCCCTTGTTTGAATCTGTTCACCGTGGTTCACCGTCCTGCTTCCGTGTTTAACGTGTCGCTGTTATTTTCCCCAGGTGTAAATTTGGAAAACATAGTTTACTATAAAGATGACACACACTACTTCGTCATGACTGCAAAGAAGCCGAGTTTGCTGGAGAAAGGAGTGATTCTGCAGGTGGGTGGGCTGGTGTTACCTCTTCAACTGCTGCAGCAACACTGAGGTCTAAACACACGGGAGACGGAGGGAGGATCTCCAGAACCTTGGCAAGATGTGCAAAGTTAACTTATATGTGAACCCCTGAACCACTGGAGTAGATTCCAGCCTGTGATTGTCAACACCCAAACTCATTGTTTGTATTCCAACCCGTAACTCCTCACGTTGTGACAAATACAAACTACAATCTTCTGGAAAAGAAACAGAAATTGCTGGAAACACTCAGCACATCAGGTAGCATCTGTGGAAGGAGACATCTTTTTTTTTACAAAGGGTAATCGACCTGAAAGCTAGACTCTGTCTCTCAAATTCTGCCTGACGTGCTGAATGTTTCCAGCATTTTATGTTTTCATAAAAGATACAACCTCGGTTCGATGGATCCCCTGGATATCAGGTGTAAACCAGTAAACCCCTCAGTGTGATTCAAGCCTGTGACACATGTAACAGCAAGTAAAAATGCAAGATAGAACCTTAGAATCTCAGAGAACATTTAGAATGTAATCTTGCCTCAAGGGTATGAACATCCGTGGTATATCATTCAAAATGTATTGTATGTATGACTGCAGGCACGAAATTTCGCTCAGACCGTAAGGTCTGAATGACAATAAAGGAAATTCTAATTCTAATTCTAATACGAAAAATATCACCTACAACTGTCAGCACGCTGATTCATTTTCTCATATTTTCTTCCAAGTTGGAAGACAAGTCCAATGTTTCAATTTCTTATTTTATGTGTACAGTGAAAAGTTTTGTTTTGCAAGCTATCCAATCAATTTACATATTATACATAAATACATTCGTCAAACTCAAGTAGAATAGGTAGCTTACTGGGAAAGAAACAGTGCAGAATATAATTAACAACTAAAAATAGTGCTAGGTTTATAGGTAGAAAAGAGATTTAAAGGAGTAGAGCAATTGTATTGGATTTTGATAGATCCCCTTCTGGGACCAGCATGCTATGGGTCACCATTTTTTTGGCACCATCAAAGGTGTGGGTAGTGAATGCATACAGATGAGGTGGGAGATTGAGGGGAGATTGAAGGAGTGCTGGTAAATGGGATAAGATGGGCTCTACCTAGTCAGTAAGGACAAGGGGTAAGAATAGAAGGTAAGCCATTTAGAACAGAGATGAGGAAACACTTTTTCGCACAGAGAGTTGTGAGTCTGGGGAATTCTCTGCCTCAAAGGGCGGTGGAGGCCGATTCTCCGGATACTTTCAAGAGAGAGCTAGATAGGGCTCTTAAAACATGCGGATATGGGGAGAAGGCAGGAACGGGGTACTGATTGTGGATGATCAGCCATGATCACATTGAATGGCAGTGCTGGCTCGAAGGGCTGAATGGCCTCCTCCTGCACCTATTGTTTATTGATATATGGTCAGTATGATGATGGCAGTTTGGTAGAATTGAGGCTTGTGGAATAAAAGGGTCGGCGGCAACATGTGAAAGACAGGGTGTAGAGAGGGGTGACTGGTTGTTTCTCAGCCTGCTGGACAGTAATGCTCCCCAGGGCTCAGCACTGGGATCCTTGTGTGTTCTCATGACCTAGGTAAGATTGTGCAGGTAAGGTTTCAAAACCTCTGGCTCACCCTAAACTTGGAGAGGTGGTGGGAGGTTTATTGTTGTAGATTGCAAGAGGATGTGGGCAGTGGAGCGACAGGTGGAATTTAATACTGGGAGAAGGAACGAGAGGGTGACACAGTGGCACAGCGGTTGAGTTGCTGCCTAACAGCGCCAGAGACCTGGGTTAGATACTGGCTACGGGTGCTGTCAGTACAGAGTTTGTACATTCTCCCTATAATTACATGGGTTTTCTCTAGGTGCTTCGGTTTCATCCCATACTGCAAAGACGTACAGGTTTTTAGGTTAATTGGCTTCGGTAAAATTGTAAATTGTCCCGTAGTGTATAGGACAGTGCTAGTGTACAGGGTGATTGCAGGTCACTGTGGATTCGGTGGGCTCGAAGGGCATGTTTCCGTGCTGTATCTATAAAGTCTAAAGTAATGTCAAGAGAGACATTATAGACATTATGTGCTGTGAGATCTTCGATACATTAAGCCGTGAGTTATATGGTCAGAGTTGCGGGTTGACTATCCTGTGTGGTTTCTCTGCTTTTCCTTGTTAGGATTTTGCTGACACGGAGAAGTTGCTGTCCCGGAATAACGTCAATCAGGAGGCACTGCTGAACTATGCGAGGGAGGCGGCAGACTTCTCCACCCATCGCCTACTGCCACAGATGGACTTTGCCATGAATCATTACGGCCAACCTGACGTGGCCATGTTTGATTTCACATGCATGTACGCGTCAGAGAACGCCTCGTTGATACGGGAGGAGAGCGGGAAGCGTTTGCTGGTCTCCCTCGTTGGTGACAGTCTGTTGGAGGTTAGTGCATAAACCTCAGTGAGGCTGACCAGTCCCTGTGCTGTGAGGCTGGACTCGACAGGGTTCCCCATGTGGCCAGTGGGTCATGGCCATGCTGCTGGACAATAGATTAGTAGATCTACTGCTGTGACCATTGGGCCAATAGATTCATTGCAGTGCATCAGGTCCATGAGTGATTGGTCCATGAAGCAGTCACTGATGGCATTGGAGATCTGAGCAAACTAAAAGATCACTGGATCCAGTGCAGTAGCTTACAATAGTCCCCTCTGTACCACGTTGGCTGATGTATTGTTAGTCAACAGAACACAACAGTACAGAAGAGGAGCAGGCTGCGCTGGCTGTGATGCCAATCTAATCTCATCCCACGGTTCACATCCCTCCATTCGTGACTGTAGGGTTCAGTAGGGTAGGAGGGCATGTTGGGGACGGGAGAGGGGTATTTGGGTCGGCACAGATAATAAAGGGTAGAGGCCTTAAAGTGGAGATAACTATCTACAGACCCACAGACAGGTGGCATGTGCGGGTAAGGACGTGTTGTCCTTGCAGCGACGAGACCCCAAGATAACATGGTGATGAAAGATTGTTATTCAACGAACAACATTGTCACCTGTAGCTTGATGGGAGCAAACAGTTGACGTGGCAAAGGGTGAACTCGCCTGGGTATTTCCTAAGTGATGGTACAAGGCCAGGATATTGGCTGTTACTGTGCTTCACTCTGGAATAAATTGGTTGTCAATTGGGGCAGTTTGCAGATGAGAGATAAACCCAGCAGTGGCAAAAATATGGGCAGAATTAATCAATGCAATGTCTAAGACAAGAATGGATTTTTTCATTTGGAGCCATGAAGTGGAAAGTTCAGTGATCTGACAAACTTGCAGTAACACGGGTTGCAGGCTGGTTTAAATTTGGGAGTTTTAACTTTCATTTAGCAGATGAATTTAGAGGGGAAAGGTGGGGGGGGGGGGGGGGGGGGGTCAGGGTGTGTGAGGGGGAGGGGGGGTCAGGGTGTGGAGGGGGAGGGGGGGGGTCAGGGTGTGTGAGGGGGGGAGGGTGGGGGGGTCAGGATGTATATAGGGGGGGCAGCCAAGCTGTGTCCGGAGTGGAGCGAGGTCGTGCCGGGGCGGGATGTGTCTGAGCTGCTCTTGTTGTAGACTTTGTTTCCCATCACTTATCTCAGCCTAATGGTGGTGTTTGCTCTTCCAGCCCTTTTGGCCCATGGGAACTGGGATTGCTCGTGGATTTCTGGCAGCGTTTGATGCTGCCTGGATGGTGCGAGCCTGGTCACAGGGAATTCCTCCACTCAAAGTGCTGGCAGAAAGGTGAGAGCTTCAGCTGTGGTGTATCATTGTGTCGGGCTGGGGGTTGGGGGTGGACTGATCTTTGTTGCAATTCCTCCATACGCCGGGCAGCTGACTGACTTGAATATACACACGATCACATGATTTTCATTACACGCACCCAAATCCAATCCCCACTCCACCCACCCCCACTCCGGCATCTCTGAGTTACCCTATGGTCATCGTCACATTTGTTTGTCAGTTTAGTGTCCTTCTGGCAAGCGATAGGAACCTTTAGCCGCTTGAGCCTGTTCTCTTGAATCATGCCCCACGTGATCTATGTTTTATTCATTCATTGTGTCTTGCACCATTTTCTCTAATTTGCTGATGTAAAATGAAATAGCTCTTGTTTTGAAAGCTGCTGTTGATGTTGGCGTTGGAGCGAGTTAACAACTCCACGTTCCTGCGTGCGCATATCTCTGATCATCTGTCTTAGACCAAATCATAAAGAAAGCTCATCAATACCTCTACTTCCTCAAAGGTTTGAGGAGATTTGCTATGTCGCCAAATACTCTATCAAGCTTTTACAGATGACTGGTTGCGTCACAGCCTGTTTCGGCAATGTGATCACTCCGGTCACTCACAGGTACTGAACTCCCCACATCGAAGGGACCTACAGGAAGCAATGTCTTAAGAAGGCAGCTAATATCATGGAAGACCTACACAACCCTGGCCACACTCTCTTCTTGCTACTGCAATTGAGAAGGTGGTACTGGAAGCCAAGAGCCATGACCTCCAGTTTCAAGAATACCTTCTTCCCACCGACAATCAGACTCTTGAACCACCCTTGACCACAACCCTACCTCAGCAGTAAACCACTACAAACTTTACTCTTCTATGGTTTCTCTTACATACTTTTTTTGTGCCATCTTGGTTTAGTTTACTTAGAGCAACAGATTTTTTGTTGTTGGTGTATCTGCAGCAAAGTAATATTTCATTGTTCCTGTTCATATCTGGAGCATATGACAAATAAACATGGTTGAATCTCTTGACCTCCCACATCTTTCTGCGAGAGTTCCTCATTTCCAATAGCTTTATTGATGCATGGGTTTACTGTTAGTGAAGCTAATTCCCCCTTCATTCTGGATTACTCTTACTGTCAATAAATTACACTGTGCAGTGTGTGCATCTGAATGGATGCCCCAAGGGCAAACACCTTGTTGTTTCGTGATTTCTCACAACTGTGACCAGTTTATGCACGGTCAATTGCTCAGTCATTCTGCCTGTGATTTTCACCTATCAACCAAGTATCCAGGGCCATAGAGCATGGAAACAGGCCCACCATGTCCATGCTGCGCATCAATCACCCAGCCTCTCTAATTCCATTGACCAGCACATGGTACAAAGACTTCTGTTTAAACCTAGGTGAAGGGACATGCTGTCTGAACTCTTATAACTTCTAAACAAGTGTTCAAAGGTCCAAAAGGTCAGTTTATTATCACATATACCAGTTAAGGTACAGTGAAACTCTGATTACCATACAGACATACTAAACAATAGGAACAAGACACACAAATACATAACAGTTAATATAAACATCTACCACAGCGGATTCCCCACATTCCTCACTGTGATGGAAGGCAATAAAGTCTAAACTTCTTCCTCTATTCTCCCGCGGTCGGGGCAGTCGAACCATCCGCAGTCGTGGCGATCGAAGCTCCATCAGCCGGTGATCGAAGCCCCCACGTCGGGGAGATTGGGGAGGTTGAAGTTCCTGCGGCCTGGAGTTCCCGAAGTCGGTCCCTAACCAGGGACCGCGAGTTCCACGATGTTAAAGTCCGCAGGCTCCAAGTCCGCCAGCTCTGCGATGTTAAGTCCTGCTGGCTCCCACGCGCGGTTGGAGCTCCCGAAGTCGGTCCCCAGCAGAGGACGCCAGCTCTGCGATGTTAAGTCCTGCTGGCTCCCACGCGCGGTTGGAGCTCCCGAAGTCGGTCCCCAGCAGAGGACGCCAGCTCTGCGATGTTAGGCAGTAGGGCGGACGGAGATACAATACAGAAAAACATCACCTCTCCATCAATGTAGGAGATTAAAAAACGTTTCCCAGCCCCCATTTAAAACAAGCTAAATAACATTAAAAACATACATTTAACACAAACTAAAAAACAACAAGGAAGGAAGGGGCAATACAGACTGTTGGTGAGGCGGCCATTGCGGGCTTTGTTGTGAGAGTTCAGACAGTGCATCCCCTCACCTGCAGTATGAGCGAATCCCTTCCTCCCTCTGACAACTGGCGCCGACTCCAGCAGCTCTCCACATTTCCTGGGTCAACTGGACAGGAATGGAACAGAAATCAGGGACATTTTGTGCAAATGTGCCGCATGTTGTTGTGGCACCAAGTTCCTGCGTTAGCCACGACAGAGCCGCCTGTTTCCTCTGATTAGTTTCTTCTCTATTGTAAACTTTTCCAAGTGCCCAGACAACACTGATGGCACTTACTTTTCTTTCTGTGATTCCTGCCATTAAGGAAGAGGTGAAGTTAATTTCCATGAAAGAGAGGGGTTACTTAGCATCGGGGCTGGTAACGTGAACAGTGAGTAATCGACAAACTAGCCAGGTCGTTCTTCTTGTTTGAATTCTGCCACAGAATGTAGTTGAGGCCAGTTCATTGGCTATATTTAAGAGGGAGTTAGATGTGGCCCTTATGGCTAAAGGGATCAGGGGGTTATGGAGAGAAAGCAGGTACAGGATACTGAGTTGGATGATCAGCCATGATCATATTGAATGGTGGTGCAGGCTCGAAGGGCCGAATTGCCTACTCCTGCACCTATTTTCTATGTTTCTATGTTTCTAAGATAAGCACTCCTGTCTGCTAAGATTTCCTGTCTGCTTTTCCCTCATGGAAGTTCAGGCTGCTGTGATCTGCTCACCTTTGACCCGCTGTGGAGTCATCTACACTGCATCTAAAGAAACGAGAGGGTGGACCTCTTTGTGAATCTCTTCATGAAATCTTAATCATCAATGCCATTCCTGGTTCTCTGCAGCCAGGGTGTCTTCCATTAAGAGATTCTGGTTGTTTTAATTTGTGTTAAATGCGCTTGATTTCCTTCATCAGCAGATGTCTGTGTCCTGTAAATGGTGTGATGGTGCTGAATCACTTAATGAGGTTCTTCATAAGTCCATGAGTTCTAGGAACAGAATTAGTCCATTCGGCCCATCAAGTCTACTATGCCATTCAATCATGGTTGATCTATCTTTCTCTCTCATCCCCAATCTCCTGGCTTTGCCCCATAACCCTTGACATCATTACTAATCAAAAATCGGTCAATGTCCACCTTAAACTTGGCCTCCACAGCACTCTGGCAATTAATTCAACAGACTTACCACCCTCTGACTACAGAAATTCCTTCTCATCTCCCTTCTAAAGGTACGTCCTTTTATTCTGAGACAATGGCCTCTGGTCCTAGACTCTCCCACCTGTGGAAAAATCCTCCCCGCATTCACTCTATCCAGACCACATCTAGTACACCTTTCTCTGCAGTTGACTATCTGTTTAGTTAATTGGTGGTGTGCAGGCCATGATTAATGTGCAAAATTCGTTTCCAGGGAGAGCATTTACAGATTACTGCCTCAGACCACGCCGCAGAATATCATCAAGGACCACAATGCGTACAGCATTGATCCCATCACCCGATACCCCAAGGTCAATATCCACATTGTGGACCCCAATCAGGTTAGTAAATAATCATTAATGCTCAGTCCACCAACACCATCATGTCTTGCTAAAGAAAGAACTGCAGTTGCTAGAAAAATTGAAGGTAGACACAAAATGCTGGGGAAACTCAGCGGGTGAGGCAGCATCTATGGAGAGAAGGAAATGGCGACGTTTCGGGTTGAGACCCTTCTTCAGATTGATGTCAGGGGAGGGGGTGGGACAAAGAAAGAATGTAGGCGGAGACAGTGGGAGAACTGGGAAGGGGGAAGAAGGGGATAGAGAGAGAGAAAGCAAAGGCTACCTGAAGTTAGATAAGTCAATGTTCATACCCCTTGGGTGTAAACTACCCAAGGGAAATATGAGGTGCTGTTCCTCCAATTTGCAGTGGGCCTCACTCTGACAATGGAGGAGGCCCAGGACAGAAAGGTCTGATTGGGAATGGGAGGGGGAGTTGATGTGCTGGGCCACCGGGAGATCAGCTTGGTTAAGACGGACTGAGCGGAGATGTTCAGTAAAACAATCACCGAGCCTGCGCTTGGTCACGACGATGTAGAGAAGTTGATACCTGGAACAGCAGATGCAGTAGATGAGGTTGGCAGACTCCATCCAAGGACCCAAACTGTCTTTCCAGATGAGGCAGAGGTTCACTTGCCCCTCCTCCAGCCTCATCTACTGCATCCGCTGTTCCAGGTGATATCTTCTCTTCATTGGCGTGACCACGCGCAGGCTTGGCGATCGTTTCGCTGAACACCTCCACTCAGTCCGTCTTAACCAAGCTGATCTCCCGGTGGCCCAGCACTTCAACTCCCCCTCCCATTCCCAATCTGACCTTTCTGTCCTGGGCCTCCTCCATTGTCGGAGTGAGGCCCAGCGCAAATTGGAGGAACTTCTTCTTTTTCTTCTTAAGTCCTTTGCTACTCTAGGGAGCATAGGCCATTGACAAATTGGAGCACCTCATATTTTGCTTGGGTAGTTTACACCCCAGCGGTATGAACATTGACTTCTCTTACTTCAGATAGCCTTTGCTTTCTCTGTCCATCCCCTCTCCCTTCCCAGTTCACCCACTAGTCTTCCTGTCTCCGCCTACATTTTTTCTTTGTTCCCCCTCCCCTGACATCAGTCTGAAGAATCGTCTCAATCCGAAACGTCGCCAATTCCTTCTCTCCATAGATGCTGCCTCACCCGCTGAGTTTCTCCAACATTTTGTGTCAACCGTCCTTGTCTTGCGTCTTACCAGGAGAACAGGGACTCTTGCTGCAGCTCCAGACTGCTGGGAGACATGGTCTCCTCTGTCCAACACAGCAGTAACCACAGTACAACTTCCGTCATTACAGCATTAAACCCAAGTCAGCACCGCTCTATGAACTATTATAAGCCCTAGTTCAGCAGTCAACCTGACCTCCCCATCACCACAGCACAAACATAACCCCAAGTCCTAGCCACAGCCTCCTCCAACACTCCTGCCCTCCATTGGATCCAGGCTCTATCCGTAGCCTTTTCCGAGACCCCTACATTGGATGTAAACCAGCCACTAATGATGAACCTGTTCCTTGCCCTCATCAATTGCTGGACCTTTTGACCACGGCAGTGATGGTTGCACCTTCCTTGCTAAGACATAGCCCCAGCAATCATGCCTGATTGTATGGATTCAAAGCCATGCTAGTGGATCAAAACTGGACGTCCATGAGGACTCTGTCCCTTTAGCACCACCAAAACAAGCCCTTCTGCCCAACTCGTCCATGCCAACCTATGTGTCCATCTGAGCTTGTTCCATTTGCAAATGTACACCGCCCCAATCTGTAACCTCATGGCCCGACATACCCGTCCCTACCCATGCCTTCAGTGAGGGGTATGCATTGGGCATGCCTGAAATCGAACAACGGATTACATGTGTGTAGAAGCCAAGGCAAACAATCCCGCAAGGTCAAAACTCTGCATTCATGCCATGAAATGCCGTGAATGGCGCTGGGCAGTTGGCCCTCCAGTCTGAGGAGGCAGCTTCGTGGCTATCCCTAGCGCAGTGGAAAACAGGACACAAAGTGCTGGAGTAAGCGGGTCAGGCGACATCTCTGACAGAGAACACGGATAGGTGATGTTTTGAGTCGGGAAACGGGAGCTGTCTTCCCACTCAGCATAGAGGAGCCCGGAAAAAGCAAGGTTGAAATGTTCATCCAGAAGAGCCGATGGTTGATTCACTTGCCTTCCTCCTCCGGAGGCATCCCTGCTCTGCAGCACAGCGCTGTAGTCAATCAGATCCTTTGTGTGTATCATGGAACGCATGAGTGACAGGAAGCGACAAATCCAAAAGACCCAATACTGAGGAAAGGTTTGTGCTCCCTCAGCAGCTATACCTCGGGCTGCTTTGCTGTTACAAACCCGACCGTGTGGAATAATGCCCAAGTGTGTCCTCTCAACAAGAGGCAGGAGAAATCCAACTGTTTACGAGCAGCATTTCACCATCATCTTCCCGCAGCGAATGCAGGAAGGTGTTGCCGACTTCAGCTCTAACCTGCCCGCTCATGTTTAGTTTATCTGCTCCAGGCCGACACAGCTCCAGGCAATATTACATTCTTGGTCCACACATGAACGAAGAGCCAAACTCCATGTGAGAGACTGTCCCTGAAGTCAAGGGAGCTTTTGACCCGAGAAGAAGGAAGAGATTGTGATTCCTGCAGTCCCCAGAACAGCAGTGAATCCAAGGCACTACCACTTGAGTCAATGCATCTTCTCTGCTCACTGCCCAGTGGTCAATTCTATTTGATGTCACTCACTTAATGATGCAAGAACAAGGGAAAGTTGGGCATGAATTATGTAATGATTGCGTTTAACAACATTTTCTTGACTTGCCATTACCTTTGTCTGATAACCGACCGCTGACACTGTGGATGCATCAATCAGGGGCCCAGGCCCCTGCTCACTATCACCACAAGAGAAGTTGGGAAACGGGACATCTGCCGCCCCCAGGGTGTGACTCAAACTTGACTCCCTGACGCTGCTCCCCCTTTGGAAAGCGATAAGCAACAGTGGGGCAGAACACTCCCCACCTGTCTGGATGAGCACCAGTCCGATGACTCCTAAGAAGTACGACATCAACCTGGAAAAAGCAACCATCCTAAAAACCTCATTCCACCATCAGCAGTGGTGCGTGCCAGGTACAGGAAGTACTCTGGCAACGTATCAAGGCTTTTTTCACAATACTCCCCAATGCCCAGCACTTTGGAAAAGGGTAGGAGGTACGCGGGAACGCCAATTTACGGAGGGACTCTCCCGCAAACCTGAGTCTGAGCACCGGAATGCATCAAGAGATAAAGGGCCATACTCTACTGCACGGGGGACAAGCACCCATGACGGATGGACTGCAATGAATCTCCAACCTTCTCAAGGACGATTAGGAATGGGCAATAAATGTTGTGAACATGAGCAAATCACAAAAATATCTCAGGATGAAGATTTCCACATTTCCTTCTCGTAAGATGCAATGCATCGTCTGACATCATCAAACCAACAGCAAAACTAGTCTCCCGACCCCGTCTTTCCTCTGGCCCCCATGCTCAAAGCGTCCCTTCCCTCAAGCTCTGCCTGAAGCAGTCGGCCTTAATCTAAATGCACCTTCCATCCAATCCAACCTCGTACCCAACATCAGGAAGTTAAACCTTCAATGCCCACAAGCTCCCATGGCACTCTGATGCAGGAGGAACCGTCACCCTTGCTCTAGTCCTCAGTATCGTCCTATCAGCAATAACTGAGCCAATTCCAGCAGCTTGTTTCACAGCAGCAAATTTGACCTGCCAGACCCAGCACCCAGCAGTTACCATGAACACAACCGCACTCCTCGGGTTTAGTCCTGATGCTACAGAGGATCCAGCCCTAACAGTATAACTGAAAACAGACAGCATCCGTTATGCCCTCTCACAGCAGACTAATTCCCCCACCCTACCCTGAACCTTCACAGTCACCCCAACGTATCAGGGAACCGAGCCAAACCCATCGGGCGGATGGAAGGGGTGGGATTGGGAGAGGGATAGTTGGCGAGCTTTCAGAGGAGGCTGATGTTGGATATAATTCCGCACAAGGGTTGCTGGTAGCAGTCCTGCTTCCTGACCTGCGATCGATACTCTCCAGCTAACTGGTCCTGTTCCATCTCACTCGCGTTTCCGTAGCTTTGGAGGTTTAATGGGAACTGGCTCCTCTTCACAACGGTCTCTCCCAGGAGGGGCTCCAGCTTCTAATGCCACTTTACCCAAGGCTTCTTCCCCAGGCCCCGACCTCTCTAATATTGACCCTTTCTTGGCTGCATGGGTGGGTAATAATTATTACACTCTCAAACATCATCGGCACTAATCCTGCAACAAAGCACTGGTATTTATCGCCCGTGCTGAAAGCTTCAGCCGCAGCAAGACTGACGTATCCCTTTGCTTTTGGCAGGTACGGCGCTTGTGGATCACAGCCGATCAAAAGCTTATTGCAGCACCCGAACCTCCAGAAATTTCAAAGTCACCACGCACGAAGCAGAGCACCGGTGAGTGAAAGAAGTACAATGTGAGATCCCAAGGGAATGGAGACTGGGATTGTCACCAACGATGACCTTCCACTCAATGATTTTGTTGTTTTAGCAATGGCTCGGTCTATAAATGTCCGAGAATGTAAGCGTACTTTAAAGGGTCAGGAGCAGAGCGGCATGTCCTGTAGTTCCACAGGCCCTGCACTGTGGAAGAACAATGCTCTTCAATCAACTTCAACCAACCTGAGCAGCAGCTTAATCCGGGCACACCTCTAGTAGTGCCGTGGAGTTGCTTCCAGTCTGGTCCTGTTACTCCCTAGTTCTTGACTGACTCATTCAGTCCTGTGCAGACTCTCCTAACCTACGTATCATATCTGCATGCCCTTGCCCATAGAGTCATAGAAACAGAACCTTCAGCCCACCATGTCCATGCTGACGTTTTTTGGCCTTCGGCACTTATCTTCTTAAACTTATACGGACTAATTCCCGATCCTCTCTGACTCTCAGCACATCCTTCCGACCTTGCTTTCCAGAACCTCTGCAGGCTGTTTTATTGCGCGTCTGATTGCTCTACTTACCGTGCATCTAGTGCCAATGTCCTTGATGTTGGCTCCTTTTCTGCAATTCCTCCACAAAATGGATTCACAATTGTGACAATGATGTTCTCAGACATTTGAGTGGCTTGATCACCGTATAGCGAGGTCTTTACAGGTCTCAGGACCTAGTCACCTTCCCTGATATATTTCAATGATTTAGACTTAAATATAGAGTATGAATGATTGGACTAATTGCAAATGGTACAAAAATTAACTGCTAACATAGAATACAGACATATAACAGCACAGGATGTCTGCGTCAATAGAAATATTCAAAGTGAGGTGGGTGGTGCTTTTCAGCCTGAGAGTAGAGGGAATCTGGAGCTCTTGCCTGAAGCCCTAGTTGGATTGGCAACCCTCGTCGCAAATATAACATATCTGGGTGACAAGTCAATAAGTTTGTATAATGGGTCTGAATAGCATTTCCTCAGTCAGCAGAGACATGGTTGCCTTAAATTCAGACACTGGGCTGACCCTGCACCCTGTCTTGTAATCTCATACCGGATGATGCACCAAGGTCCCTAAGATCCCGTTCCAGTACAATCCTGATCAGATTTACCTCACACTGCACCAACCCCCATTGCTGCACCTTTCACCATGACCCATCTAGCCTGTACCGACCCTCCTGATCACAATCCCTGCAACTGCAACATTCTCACCCCCCTCCCCCTAAACCATTGCTAGTAATGCCTCCTTTCTGTTTACAGAAACCTTGGCACGGTCAAATGTGTTGCTCGCCTGGTGCCAGAAGCAAACGCAGGGCTACAAGAATGTCAACGTGGTTGACCTGACGGCATCGTGGAAGAGCGGACTGGCGCTCTGTGCCATCATCCATCGATACCGCCCAGACCTGATGTGAGTGTCTGCAGCCGCGTCTTGCCTGCTTTGAGGGGCCAGTGGGGAACTGGAACCATTACATACAGAGCTCCACCTCTCCCGCAAAAGGTGGCCTTCTGCTGGCACTCAGGATATGCAGCAGTGGTGACGTACCAATTATTATTTTGAATTTGGGCTCCACGTACGTTATTTTGGGATGTTTGGATGCAACTGAAGCTTATGTTGTGGTCTCACTGGAGTCTTCTGTTCTGTGTGCGTGATGCGTTTTCCTGTCTAGGCTGGCCTTTCACTGAAATCCAATGCAAAATCCTTGAGTGTCCTATCAGCAGTGTGAATTAATTAGGTCAATGTGTTAGATTTTGATTACCTTCTGGAACATGGCCAGCATTTATTACCATCCACTGAGAAATGTTAGAAATGAATGTTTTCATAGTGTTGATGGGGGATGAGGGTTGTAGGATTTTTAAGGACGTGACAGATGGTGAGTAATCTTAGAGGAGTCTTGCTTCCTTTGACCTTCTGGATAATAGAGTGCTCCAACAGGTGAGATGTCCACTGCATCTACTGCAGGTGAGATATTCCGATGGAGGAAAAAAATGTTAGTCTCAGTAACGGTGAGAGTAAACTCACAGCATTGCATACAGCCATCATGTTGATACGGTTTTTTTGAGGGCTGGGGAATCTGCCTTCTTAGTGGCTGATGGGCAAAGAATGCTTGCATTTCATGACACCAGGCTGCTGTTAATATTGTAAGATACTGGAATGGCTTAGTTTGCTGTGCCGTTCAGTAAGTCTGTGATCTGATCTTAGTCCTGAACTCCTGTGCCCCATATTCAAATTATTTCTGTTACCTCAGCCTGTACTAAGTGATTCGGCATCCAAAGAGTCACAGCCCCTGAGAGGAAATAATTCACCTTAAATAGAATTAAATAGAATAGGTAGAATTCTGAAACAATACTACCTAGTATTAGATTCCCTCCCCCCCCCCCCCCCCCCCCCCCCCCCCCCCACCACCAAAGAGCAAAATCTTACCAAACCCGGTCAGCCATATTTCAGCGAGATCACCCATTTTCCTGTTCTGGACCGCAGCTGATTCACTTTTCAGTGCAAGGGCAACTTGTTCAGTCAGTCAATCCACCCAGCAAATCCTGTGACTACCTGACCGATTGATCAATTAACCAATGTTCCTTCCCGTTTGCCTGCAGCGACTTTCAGCAGCTGAATGAGAGGAACGTGGAGAGCAATAACCAGCTGGCATTCGACATTGCCGAGCGTGAATTTGGGATTTCGCCCATAATGACGGGGAAGGAGATGGCATCCGTGGGTGAACCGGACAAACTGAGCATGGTGATGTACCTGCTGCAGTTCTACGAGATGCTCAAGGACATCTCTCCTGATGGTGAGCAGATGCATTCAGTGCATTTTATTTGAAAAAAAATCCGCAGTGTTTAGTTTAGAACATAAAAACATAGAAAAATAGGTGCAGGAGTACGTCATTCGGCCCTTGGAGCCAGCACCGTCATTCAAAATGATCATGGCTGATCATCTAAAATCAGTACACCATTCCTGCTTTTTCCCCATATCCCTTGATTCCTTTAGCCCTAAGAGCTAAATCTAACTCCCTCTTGAAAACACCCAATGAATTGGCCGCCACTGCCTTCTATGGCAGAGAATTCCACAGATTCACAACTGGATGAAAAGGCTGTTCACCTAGTATAGCCATGATATAAATGAATCTTTGACCTCTTGGGGGGGAGGGGGTTGTACCACCCTTATTGTGATTTTCCACAATGCAAAGCCACGTCACCTACTCGTGCATCCATTGAGAATTGTTACTTGAAATAAAATTATGTTGATTTATTTATGTTTTACCCACATCATTTCCATACGAGCAAATTTTATTCTGTATCTCAAATTTTTAGACAATGATTTATGAATTCCACACAGGTGAATTTCCGTTATTTAGAGAACAGTATTTGTATTACGAGGGCCGAATTGTTAATCACACGCATTCTATCGGGCGCTAGAGAACCACTTCAAAGTTACTTTGAAAATTAACAAGCAGAATAACAGCTGCCTTGGGGAAAATAAATTGCTCCCATGCAACCTGCTTGCAACAATCAGACACCATTCTCTCTTAAGAACACAATTCACTGCTGGAGACCTTGAGAATAGTACCTTGTCACTTTTATTGAAACTTGTCCAATGGAACTCAATTAAATAATGTTCAGTGTCTTTAGCTTGCAGTAACAAAACCAAACTTAAATACCTTTATTTTTGAAAATCCTGTGCGAAAAATAATGCTGTTACACCCCCCCCCCCCCTTTTCTCCTTTGGCACAATTGTTTTATAACAGTTTATTATAGCGCAAACTTTCTTAGGAACACAACGTTTGCTTTATAGCAGAACTATCAGTGAACTTGTGTTAAATAACATCTCCATTTTGTGGTGATACAATCATTTTGTTAATTAACTAATACTCCAGGGTATAGTAGTACAGTTTTTGTGGTAAAGGACTAATACTCCAAGAGTAATATTGTCGTAGTGTTAAGTGGTTAATGCTCTGGTCTGTACTGGTCTATTTGTGGTTAATACTCTGGTCTGTACTGGTATTCAAGCGTATGGTAAGTTTAGTCACATTTGTTAGATTTGTACACCAGCTACTCCACCTTGTGAAAGGGCCACTAATCCAGGACGTGGCTGTTGATGTGTGATTATTAGCAAGTGACATGTGTTACAGATTGAGATATTATCGTGTTATTGATCAAGTACCACAGGATCTGGACCAATGGTCGGAAATCGTGAGTTTGATTGACACCATAGGGGAACAGATTTAAATTGGCGTGCTTAAAAATCAGGGTCGTAAGGAGAAAAACAAATGCAGTAAGTGGTTAGCTTCAGGGGCGTATACCACCAGATTCAGAGGCAAGGAAATTGGAAAAGTCTGGAAGAGAAAAAAATTGCAGGGTTAAGTGAAAGAGCAGGCAGTTAGGCCAGACTGAATTGTCTCAAAGAACCGTCAATGATTTGATGAGCCGGATGCTCCTTCAATGATGCATTTGTTTGTGGCCTTTAATTAAGGTGGTTATTGAGAATATTTACCAATGTATATCATGCAATCACAGATTCCAACACAGAATTCTTAATTCTAAGCAAGAGTGGCCATTACCTGATACTCTCCCCAAAGTCCTGCATAAAGAATAACCCCAGTCTCTTCAATCGTTTCTTTTAACTACAGCCCTCCATTCCAGGCATGATCCTGGTGAATCTCTTCTGCGCGCCCTCTGTACCACATCCTTCCTGCAGTGTGTGGTGACTGGAACTGTACTAGCTTGATTCCAGGCACCTGTTACATGTATCTACTGTTCACCCAGAATATGAAAGAAAGTGGGTCTAATTTAGAGTTTGTTTCAACAGAACTGGTTTAAGTGGCAGGCTTTGTTCATATAGGCGGCTTGTGATCAGCTGTACTGACTCATTCTGCGTTTGCAGCCACTGGGCTAAAGTTATGAATGGACTTCTCCCCTACAGAATACCTGCTGGGATTTCACTCGTCCACCATTGGGGTTACCACAAAATCGCCCATCTCGTTCCTCACCAGGCTGGGACAGAATATCACACGAAAACGGATGCCAAAGGTAAGCTTCTGAGGAGAGGGGAGGGAAGTGTTTCCTGCTCATTTGTACCGGTGATTCTGCTACCACCGGGTAGAAGAACAAGGATGGATCTGGTTTAGGTTCCATCACTTCTGGACGTGGCATCACAAACGCTGAAGGTTGTGAGAGGGATCAGTAGTTGTTTAGACTGAGCCAGTAAAGACTGATCTTCAAAGTCAAAGGTGGAGAGAATTAGACCACCGCTCCAGGGAGTTGGAGTATTTAGTTTCCTACACATTCTGTGTTCCTGACATAGGCTTACACATGTCCTGAATAAACATCGAGGTAAACTAGTGCCTCCCATCACTTTCTATATCGGTGAGACCAAGCGGAGGTTGGGCGATCGTTTCGCCGAACGCCTCCGCTCAGTCCGTAATAACCAACCTGACCTCCCGGTGGCTCAACAATTCAACTCCCCCTCTCACTCCGTATCCGACCTCTCTGTCCTGGGTCTCCTCCATGGCCAGAGTGAGCAACACCGGAAATTGGAGGAACAGCACCTCGTATGCTTGGGGAGTCTGCATCCTGGGGGCTTGAACATTGAATTCTCCCAATTTTGTTAGCCCTTGCTGTCTCCTCCCCTTCCTTAGCCCTCCTGCTGTCTCCTCCCATCCCCCAGCCTTCGAGCTCCTCTTCCTTTTTCCTTTCTTCTCCCCACCCCCCCATCTCCGATCAGTCTGAAGAGGGGTTTCGGCCCGAAACGTTGCCTTTTTCCTTCGTTCCATAGATGCTGCTGCACCCGCTGAGTTTCTCCAGCTTTTTTGTGTACCTTCGATTTTCCAGCATCTGCAGTTCCCTCTTAAACACTGATCTTCACAGTGTTCACCAGTGTCCATTAATCCACTCCTGATTGCATTCAATATTATCCACTAGACTAGATCATCCACAACTAGCCCATTAATCCATTCCAATGTTTACTAGTGACGCCCATTGTCCAATGAGTTCACAAGTGCCCAAAACCCCACTTCCCACGTGCACTATTGGTCACCTTTAGCTGAGTTTGCAAGAGTTTTCTAGTGCACTTCCTGCTTGCCATGTCACTGCTCGTCATCCCACTTTGTGCTAACCTTCACAAGCCCACTTCACACTGTGTTCACGTATCCATAGGCCCACTTCACACTGTGTTCACGTGTTCACAAGCCTACATCACACTGTGTTTACGATATCTGCAGGCCACTTCCCATTGTGTTCAGGTGTCACCGTGAGCCCACCCCACTGTATTCACTACTGCTCACCTTCAGCTGTGTTTATAGGTGTTGACTGACACACGTCCTGCTCTGTTACGCCCACTGCCCCACGTCCCACTTTGAGCTAACATCCTTGAGCCCACACCCTGTTGTTCACAATTATCCAGGCAGCTGTTTCACGCCGTGTTTGTGAGTATTCACAAGCCTACATAACACTGTGTGCATGAGTGTCAGCAGCCTCATGTCTCACTGTGTTCATCATTATCCACCAGCACACGTCACACAGTGTTCACAGGTTCTGCAGATCCACGCCCCGTTATGGTCACAAGTATCTACAGCTAATTTCACGCTGTGTTCGTGAGTACCCACTGTGCGCAGGTTTTGCAGGCCTTACAACATAGACCATTCGGCCCATCTAGTCCATGGTCGTGGAGGCCCACATGCTTGGTTGGCGCTGCGTTCAAAGGCCATTTAGCCATCTCTGTTGCTTTAACGAGTGCTAGGGCAGCAATGTCCACCATTCTCCAGTAATGCTGCTATATTGTCACCCTTCACCAGTGGCCGCTATCCAGTTCTTGTCATGTCCCTCCACCAGACTGCAATCACACCCTCGAGGACACTACCTGCTCTACCACTGAGGTGCCGACCCAGGGACCCAGGGGATCGGCACCGACCCCCAGCATCAGTTGATCAAATTCTCTCTGTGTTTCTGTTTTAGGCTGATGGAGAACTTGGGGCAGGAAGCTACTTGGCAATGAAACATGTGAGTTAGTTCAGGTAGAAGGAACGTCAACCACACTCACCCTGTGAGTACAGTGACCCCTGACCCCACAGTGACCCCTGACCCCACTCACCCTGTGAGTACAGTGACCCCTGACCCCACTCACCCTGTGAGTACAGTGACCCCTGACCCCGCTCACCCTGTGAGTACAGTGACCCCTGACCCCACTCACCCTGTCTACAGTGTGACCCCTGACCTAACTCACAACCAGTACACAGAAACCCCCTGACCCTGCTCACGCTGTGTTGAACAAAAAACCCTTGCCCACCCTCACTCTATGTACAGAGAGAGAGACCCCATTCCCTGCTGCCCCAATAAAGTGATCACACTTACCCTGTGTACAGAGCATCACTTGACCTCTCAGACTCTGTGTTCAGTGATCCATGGCCATGAGTACAGAGAAATCTCTGTCCCTATGGAACCTGGGTCTAGAGTGACCACTGGAAACTCTGACCCTCTGTATGGTGCCGTGGTCTTGTGCTCTGTGACCCCTGACCCCCGACCCCATGACCTCATGTATAGACAGAACCCTGATCCCTGACTTGATGCCCAGTGATCCCTGACCCTACATAAGGGATAATGATGTCAGGTTGATGTCTATACCCCTCACACCCAGTGCAGGAAACCATTCCGGGCACCGTGGTCTGTTCAGATTTACATTGGGAGTGGACCTGGTGGGGTTATCTCTTTGTCTCTGTCTTTTAGGATAATGTAGAACGTGCAACAATGAGCAGGCTGGCAGACAAACAAGTGAGTTAGTTCCAGTAGTTTAGTTTAGTTTAGAGACACCGTGCGGAAACAGGCCCTTTGGCCCACCGAGTCAGCGCCGACCAGCGATTCCCGTCCACTAGCACTATCCTATACACTAGGGACAATTTACAGTTTCTACAGAAGCCAATTAACCTACAAACCTGTACATCTTTGGTGTGTGGGAGGAAACCGGAGCACCCGGGGAAAACCCACGCAGTCACTGGGAGAACGTCCAAACTCCGTACAGACAGCACCTGTAGCTTGGATCGAACCCAGGACCCTGGCGGTGTAATGTATAAACTCTATCACCTCGCCCAGGCCATAGAGGGAATGACAACCCCGCTCACCTGTGAATACTGTGACCCATGGACCCACTCACCATTTCTACAGGGTGACCCCTGGCCCCACTGTCCTAAACACAGTCACCTGTCTCAACTCACTGTGCTCCCCCTTAACCTGACCCCACACACAGTGCGCAGACTGACCCCTGGCCCCACCTGCCATTCTTCTCATTTCCTTCACTGACTGTGTGATGAAAGATCTTCCGGGCTCCTCTCCTCCTCACACTTTTGTCTTGAATGGTTTATGATAATGGATGAATGATTTGATTCTATTTCTTTCCAATTTTAGGGATTTTTAAACCGTACGCCTACAACAGCAGAACTTGACAAATCAGTGAGTTTGCCCTCTAGTGTAGTGACTGAGGCTTTCAGCTCATTAAGCACCTTGACCCAAGTTCCTCTTGAGCTAGACCCTGTCTACAGTCCTCACCCACTGACCCCAATGTACGGTGTAACCTCTGACCCTATGTGCAGTGTGACCCTTGAATCTCCTGAACCATGTACGCAGTGTGACCCTTGAACCCAGTGATCCACGCACATAATCACTGAACCCACTAACCCTGTGTACAGAGCCCCCCCCCCCACTGTATAGACTGGTACAGCGTGACTCCTGACCACTGCTACTGTACCTGCTGACCCCGAAACCTGCTGACCTCGTGTAGACTGACCCCCTCCCATGTACTGACCGGTACACTGTGAACCCTGATCCCATTGAACAGTATTACTTCATCCCCTGCACTGACCAATACACTGTGACCTCTCAATCTGCTGACCCCCGACTCTTGTATCAGCATGTACACTGTGACCCATGAACCTGTGGATACTGTTTTCATTGTAAGAGGAATTGGTTATTTAATCATTGTGTGTAGCCACTTTGTGGCGCCCCACCCTCCATGTGACGCATCTCCCTCCAGCTCCTTATCCTGTTAATATGCCTTGATTATCAGCAACTTTATGTTTGATGTGAACATGCCTTCAGCTGCCATTTACAGGAGAGACATTCACACTTCCAACCTATTTTCACGTTCCCTGTTTCCCAGCAGGCTGGTTCTCTCCGTTAGACTGAGTTCTTTGTGCCTCATCTGCCCAATCATAAAAGTCACTCGTTTTCGATCTCACCTTGTTGTTCTGATTTATATCTGACAAACCGGGAAGGAATCCTCCAGATGCCAGGCTAAACTTGCCTGGTTTGTGGAGTCTGCATTAACCTCTGGGTGGAGGACACAGATACCATCAGGGCGTTCTGGCTTGGAGTGTGCCTCCGAGCTGCTCACACCTCTCCAGCTGGGTTCACACGGGGACCATGTACACCCTTTGTACAGCCCGTGGCGGTCCAGCCCCTTGAATGGAAATTGTTGATTTAATTCTGATCTTTACCTAACTTTTTCCAAGGATCAAGACTATATAAAAAACTGGAAATGCTGGAGATACACAGTAGGTCAGATATAGAGAGAAAGTGTTAATCTTTCAGTTCAACGATCCTTTATCTGGACGTGGTTTGAGGATGCAGAGGGGTGACGGGAATGGAGGGGTAGGGCCGGAGAGACTGGGCAAGGTGATGCGTACCGGTCAGGCGGAGCCACTGAGCCAGGTCAACAAACCGAGGGTGGGCCTGGAGGAGGTATAAACGGGGGCGGGAGACATGTTTAGAAATGTTACGGATGCTGGAAATCGAATTGCAAGCGGTAGTGCTGCTGATCTGGTGGTTGACATCAGGTGTGGATTGCCCAGGTGTTCAGTGCCTTGCTAGGAGACAAGGTGCAATTCCTCACAGTTTCCTTGGAAGTGTGAAAGAGGCTGAGCACGAGATGGAAGTGAGAGGGCAGATTAATGTGATGGACAAATGAAAGTTCTGCCTGTTTTTCGTTCTCCACAGAGTTCACCCTGCATTTAGTCTCCTTGGTGCAGAGGAGATTATATCTCGAGCAGCAAATACTATGAATCATAGAATCGTACAGCACAGGAACTGGCTTTAAGCTCACTTCATCTAAGCCGGCCTGTCGTGATGTCTATCTATTGCTATCCCCTGTGGTCTGAAGGCAGATGTTCCACAAAGCGGTTACCCAATGATTTTGGTTTCCCCAGTGTAGAGGAGACCATGCTGTGAACACTGAATGCACTCCACTAGATTGTAAGAAGTGCAAGTGAATGACTACTTCACCTGGATAAACTATTTGCGTCCCTGGATAGTGGGAAGAGTTGAAAAGACAAATGTGTCACCTGTGGGTGCAGGGAAATTGCTGTAAGAAACGGGGTGGTTGGTGAGAACGGAAACCAGGGAGCCATAGAGGGAACGTAGAGAAAGGGAAGGAGAGAGGGAGATGTGTCTGGAGAGAGCGATCTGTTGGATGCATAGGCTGGTGGGGTGGGAGGTGAGGACCAGGGGAGCTCGATTCTTGTTCTGTTTCGTAGGAGAGGGTGAGAGCAGAGGCATGGGGAATAGATCAGATGCAGTCAAGATCTTTGTTAAGAGTGGTAAAGGGGAAACTGGTGTTCAGGAAGAAGGAAGACATTCCAGAGACACCAGTACAGAAAGTCTCTTCATCGGAGCAAACACGGCGGAGATGGAAGGGCTGGGAGAGTAGAACAGAGTCCTTGCAAAAGGCAGGACGAAGAGTAATCTAGAAAGCTGCAGTAGTCGATAGGCTTGCAATGAGTCTTAGTGGCACGTCTGAGATGGAGATTGAGAGGTCTGGAAAGGAGAAGAAAAGAGTCAGTGATTGACCATGCAATGGTGAGGACAGGGTTGAATTGGCAGCAAAAGTGATGAAATATTCGAGTTTAACATGAGTGCAGGAAGCAGCACGAAGGTAGTCATGGATGCACTGCGAGAAAAGTTGAGGGAATGGGTTCAGATAGGACTGACACAAAGACTTTTCCTTAAAAAGTCAGCCATGGCTTGAGCTCATGCGAGTGCCCACAGCTGCACCAGTGGGTGGAGTTCAAGAATAAATTGTTCAATGTGAGGATGTTGGGCCAGGTGAATGGGTTTGTTGGGCTGGGGAATTGGTTGGGCCTCTATTCAAGGAAGTAGTGGAGGCTCAATGGACACTCGTGGTGTGGGATGGTGATGTAAAGAGACTGTATGTCCATGGTGAGGACCAGAGAATTGCAAACAGGCAGGGTGTTGGAGGGCAGTAGAGGTGTCACAGATGACATCAGGCTTTTGTGGTGTTTGGTTGAGGCCGTACACATTGGACAGACAGCGTTCGTTGTTGCCTCGCCGGCGATTGTGTTGAGGATTTTGTGCTTCTGATTCACTGAGTTTTCCCAGGACGTCCATCATGCTCTCCTCGTCCTTTACAGCCAATAACACCACTGCATTCACCATCCCCACCATAGCCTTATGTCCACTCGCCGTGTCCATGCGTTCCTTACCTAAGGCACCTTCCCTGCTCCACAACACCCTTCTTTGGATACCACCCAGTAACGTCACTCAGAGACTCGGAGTCCTATTGACACTGGCCCTGTGCACACCTGCACAGACTGGGGTGTATACCAACTGTGTACACAGGCGCGTGTGTACAGTGTCCCGCAGACTGCTGAGAAGCCTGAGTATGTGTGCCAAGTGGACAATGTGTTAGCCTCCCCTTCGCACAGCAGTGTTCACCCAACTTTCACCTTAGGTATGGTGACACCAGAGCTCTAGACTGTAAGATCATTAACCTCTGACCCTCTCCACCCATCTCGTGTACACTGACACTCTCCCCATTCTGACCCCATCCATCTGTGTATTCTGACCCTGTCCTCTCCTTTTCAGATTTGTTGACATTCTTTTTGTGTTTTAGGCCATGTATAGAAGTATGACAGTTCAAACTCCAGTGAAACGAGTGAGTGTGTCCTTTGTACAACAATGCAGTGGTCATTGTCACCATTGATTCTGTAGAGTGTCAACCTATCTGCTCGGGTTTGTAACTGATTCCAAGGTACAGAGTAACACCTGACCCCCATTACAGAGCAGTCCCTGTCCCCACTGACCATGTGTTGTATAGTGACCCCTGACCCCACTAACTGCAGTCACCTCTGACCCCGTTGCCCCTATTTAGAGAGAAATCTCTTCCCCATGGACCCTGTGTACAGAGTGACCATTGAGACCACTGATCCTTTGTATAGTCACAGCTGACCCCGGGCCTAGGCAGAACCCCCAATCTCACTGACCCTGTGACCAGTGACCCCTGTATAAAGGATGATGAAAGGTCTGAACCCGAAACGCCACCTATTCCTTTTCTCCAGAGATGCTGCCCGACCCGTTGAATTACTCCAGATTTCTGTGCCGATCTAAGGGATGATGAGGGTCGGGTGAAGTCGATACCCCTCACACCCAGTGAAGGGGATTATCCCAGGTACCGTGGTCAGTACGGATTTACATCGGGAGTGGACCTGCAGTTTCTTTTTGGGCTTATCTCTGTGTCTCTGTGTTTTAGGAAAATGTAGTACTTGAAGCATTGTCCAGACCGTCGCCGAAACAAGTGAGTTAGTTCAGGTAGAGGGTAGGACAACCCTGCTCACCGTGTGAACACAGTGATCCCTGACCCCACTCGCCCCTGACCCCATGCACCGTGTTCAGGGTCTCCTTGACCCCACTGACCGGTCTGCAATGACCCCTGACCCCACACCCTGTGGAGAGGGTCACCTCTGATCCACTGACCTGTGCACAAAGTGACCCCTGAATGTACTCACACTTTGTACATTGACTGGCCGACCTACTGCCTGTTGTGTACAGAGGGCCTCTGTCCCCTGACCCCCTTGTCCCTGTGTACGGGGTGACCGCACTCTCCCAGTGCACAGCCAGACCCCTGTCCCTGCTATCTCTGGGGACAGAGACAGAGACCACCGTTCTCACTGACCCTATTTATTTGGAGACATTTCATCCCGATCAGCATGTCTGCTGAACTGTTTGAGCCTGTGTGCAGAGGGTCCCCTTTCCCCTCTGACCCTGTGTAAAGAGGGAACACCGGGAGTCCCCAGTCACCTCTAACCTTGCCTCTGGTGGGATTCATGTCCAAACTCAGGCATCGGGTGGGGCCTGTCCCCCGGGGCCGGTGCTGTTGTCACTCGGTGCCCCCGTGGTTCGTTTGCCGGTTTCCTGGTGTGAACACCAGCCCTGGGTCTGCTTCATCACAGCCGCAGATCACCGAGCCCGACTCCCACCTCTGACGCCCTTCTGTGTGTTTGTGTTTTAGGCTTATGGTAGAAGTGTTACAGCTATGAAGCTTGCAGAGAAACAAGTGAGTTAGTACCCGCGTACATAGAGTAGCAGGAACCCACTGTGTAGACCGACTTTTGACCCCACTGACCTTGAGGAAGGAGTGACCCATGACCCTACTGACCCTGTGTACAGAATGCACATTTTGACCCTATGTACAGTTTGAACCTGTTGCCTTTGACCTTACTGTTAGAGTGGCTCCTGAACACGAGATGATATAATCCGATTTCTCTGACCCTTTGTTCAGTGACCCCTGACCTTGGGTATAGACATTACTGAGCCCTGTCCTCACTGACCCTATGTAAAGGATGACCTGTCCAGGTGAGACAGACGTTCACCTGCTCCTCCTATAACCCCATCTACTCCATTCAATGCTATCGATGTTGCCTGCTCAACATTGGCGAGACTGTTTTGTCGAACACTTACAGTCTGTCCACAAAGGCCTGCTGGATCTCCCTGTTACCAACCATGTTAACTCCCCTTCCTACTTCCATATTGACTTTTCTGTCCTGTGCCTCCTTCATTACCAGAATGAGGACACAAGTGAACTGGAGGAAGTACACCTCATATTCTGCTTGGGTAACTAAAAACCCAACAACATGAACATTAAATTCTCAGATTTTAGGTAACCCTCCCCCTAGCACCTCTGCTGACCATTCTAGGTTTTCTCTGCATACATTTCTTACCACTCCCTCTCCCCTGTCACCCCTGCCCCCACACTGACCCTGAGTACTGAGCGACACTTGAGCCACTCGCCCTGTGTACAGTGCGACCCCTGACCCTATCAACACTGTGCGCAGTGACCCCCCCCCCCCCCCCCCCCCCACCAACATTCTATAGTTAACCCATTCACCCTGTGAGCAGTGACCCCTGACCCCCCTGAGGGCCCCCAGTCACCTCTAACCTTGCCGTGGATCAGAGATCCTATAACGAGCAAGATAGATCACTCGACGAAAAAGACGCAGTACGGTCATGGGCAGATACATGGGAAATTTTAGGCCCCATTTCCGTATCCGGCTTCCGTCTCCGCACCAAAGATCCCATAGCGGAGCAAAGATAACTAGTGGGGAGACGGAAGCCAGTTACGGAAACATCCTCGTAAAAATAAAAGTTCTTTGGTAAAAATCTTCTTCTCATTTTCAGAATTTTAATTTATTAACACAAACAGTTCCCCCGCAACATTGATTACACTGCGAGTCGGGTCGGGTTACGGAAATGGATGAAGAAAAGTCCCACGTTCCGCTCCGTTGCGTACTACACGTCAGCCCATTGCATTTAGCAGGAGTGATCTATCTTCCTCCGCTATAGGATCTTTGCCTTGGATGGGGTTCCTGTCCAAACCCAGGCATCGGGTGGGGCTAGTGCCCCGGGGCCGGTACTGTCGTCACTCGGTGCCCCCATGGTCTGGTTGCTGGTTTCCCGGTGTGAACACCAGCCTTGGATCTGCTTCATCACAGCCGCAGATCACCGAGACCGACTCCCACCTCTGACATCCTGTGTGTTTGTGTTTTAGGATTATGGTAGAAGTGTTACAACTATGAAGCTTGCAGAGAAACAAGTGAGTTAGTAACCGCGTACAGAGAATAGCAGGAACCCACTGTGTAAACTGTTTCCTGACCCCACTGACCTTGTGTAAGGAGTGACCCCTGACCCCACTGACCCTGTGTACAGAATGAACACTGGCCACACCAGCCTTTGTGCAAAGGGACCTCTGAACACTTTGACCCCGTGTACAGTTCGACCCTGTTGCCTTTGACCTTACTGTTAGTGGCTCCTGAACACGAGGTGATAATCTAATTTCTCTGACCCTTTGTTCAGTGACCCCTGACCTTGTGTATAGACATTACTGAGCCGTGTTCTCACTGACCCTATGTAAAGGATGACCTGTCCAGGTGAGACAGACGTTCACCTGCTCCTCCTATAACCCCATCTACTCCATTCAATGCTATCGATGTGGCCTGCTCAACATTGGCGAGACTGTTTTGTCGAACACTTACAGTCTGTCCACAAAAGCCTGCTGGATCTCCCTGTTACCAACCATGTTAACTCCCCTTCCTACTTCCATATTGACTTTTCTGTCCTGTGCCTCCTTCATTACCAGAGTGAGGACACAAGTGAACTGGAGGAAGTACACCTCATATTCTGCTTGGGTAGCTAAAAACCCAACAACATGAACATTCAATTCTCAGATTTTAGGTAACCCTCCCCCCTAGCACCTCTGCTGACCATTTTAGGTCTTCTCATGCATACATATCTTACCGCTCCCTCTCCCGTGTCACCCCTGCCCCCACACTGACCCTGAGTATTGAGTGACACTTGAGCCACTCACCCTGTGTACGGTGCGACCCCTGACCCTACCAACACTGTGTGCAGTGACACCCCCCCGGCCCCACCTATATTCTATAGTAACCCCATTTACTCTGTGAGGAGAGTGACCCCTGACCTCCCTGAGAGCCCCCAGTCACCTCTAACCTTGCCTCGGATGACGCTCCTGTCCAAACCCAGGCATCGGGTGTGGGGCGGCCTGACATCCCCCCCCCCCCCCCCCCCAGCCGGTGCTGGTCCGTTTGCCGGTTCCCCGGTGTGAACACCCACCCTGGGTCTGCTTCATTACAGCCGCAGATCACTGAGACCGACTCCCACCTCTGACGTCCTGTGTGTTTGTGTTTTAGGATTATGATGATAGACGTGTTACAGCTATGAAGATTGCAGGGAAACAAGTGAGTTAGTACCCCGCGTACAGAGAGTAGTAGAAGCTGTATAAAGTGCCCCTGAACCCACTGAGCCTGTGTATGGAGTGAGTCCTAAGCCCACAGCCTGCGTGTGCAGAATAGCCCTTGACCCAACTGACTGTATAACATGATCCCTGATCCTGCTGCCTCTGTTTTATAGTGACCTCTGACCCCACTCACACAGTGTCCGTCTGACCCCACTGACCCCACATTGACATGGTCATTTGGATTAAAAACTGCCTTACTCATTGCAGGCTGCTGTTGATGGGTTTATCACTGTGTTTCTGTGTTTTAGGATAATTTAGGACGTGAGCCAATGACCCACCTGGTAGAGAGACGTGTGAGTTAGTTCAGGTAGAGGGGACGATAACCTCACTCACCCTGTGAACACAGTACAGTGACCCCTGACCCCACGCACCCTATGAAATTGGTGACCCCTGACTCCACACCCTGTGAATACAGTGATCCCTGAACCCACTCATCCTGTGTATACAGTGACCCCTGATCCCACTCACCCTGTGAACAGTGACCCCTGACCCCACTTGCCTTGTATACAGAGTGACCCTTGACCCCACTCGCACTCTTTACAGTGCGACCCTTGACCTCACTCAATTGTATAGACTGACCCCATGCATCTTGTGTGGTGTCCCCTGACCCCACCCACTTATCTATAGTCACTGCTGACGCCATTCCCCATGTGTACAGAGCCACCCTGACGCATTGTGTACAGAGTGATCATTGACCCCCACATACCATGTGAGGAGAGTCCTAACAGAGACCCCCCCCCCCCGTCAACTAACCTTGCCTTGGATTGGGTTCCTGCTTCATCGCAGCCGCAGATCCCACCTCTGACGTTCTGTGTGTTTGCGTTTTAGGATTACGATGATAGACGTGTTACAGCTATGAAGTTTGCAGGGAAACAAGTGAGTTAGTACCCTGCGTACAGAGAGTAGGAGGAACCCACTGTGTACAGAGTAACTCCTGACCCCACTGCTCTTGAGCGCGGAGTGACCCTTGACCCCATGTACAGAGGGACCCTTGTCCTGACTGAACAGTCGTACAGCACTAGAAACAGGCCCTTTGGCCCACCACGGCCATGCCAATTATTGGACCCATCTATACTCATCCCATTTTTCTGCATTTGGACCTCAGTCTCCTCTGCCTGTGTGATGCAAGGGCCTGTCTAGATGCTTCTTAAATGCTGTGATGTCTCTGCTCCCACCACTGCCTCAGGCAGCACATTCCAGGTTCCGATCACACTCTTTGTAAAAGCAGTCCCTTTCAGCCCTCTCTAAACCTCTCACTTTAAACCCATTCCCTCAAATCTACCATGGGGAAAAATATTTTTGCTATCATTCCTATCTATTCCACTCCGCTCATAATTTTGTATACTTCTATCAGCTCATCCGTCAGACCCCAAAACTCCAGGGAAAGCAAATTCAGCCTATCCAGTTTCTCCTTATAACTGAGGAATAAATAATGTAGGCAAAACTTTTTTCGCCCAGGTTAGAAATATCAACAACCAGAAAGCATACCTGTAAGGTGCAGGGGGCAATGTTTAAAGAAGGTGCAGGGAATGTTTTTTACACAGAGTGTAGTGGGTGCCTGGAACGCCCTGCCAGGCCTGGTAGTGGAGGCACATACGGTTGTGGCTTTTAAGAGGCAATGACTGGAGGATTATGGATTATGTGCAGGCAAATCTTGGAATCATGTTCTGCACAGACATCCTGGACCAATGAGCTTGTTCCTGTTCTGTACTGTTCTATGAAATGCTCCAAACCATTCAATATCTCAAATTGTCTAAGCATGTTCCCCAGTGTAATCAGTCCTATCCTATCGTGTGGTGACCAGACCTGCTCGCAATATTCGAGGTGAGGCCTAACCAGTGTTTTATAAAGCTGTAACACCATGTCCCTGCTCTTATATTCTCTGGCCTGAACAATGAAGACAAGCATCAAAGATGCCTTCTTCACCACCCTCTCCACTTGGGCTGCCAGTTCCAGGGATCAGTGGGCCTCTACCGAAAGGTCCCTCTGTTCATCAACACTCTAGAGCTCTGCCGTTTACTGTGTCCACCTTAGTCTCAGACAACCCACCTCCCTCTCCACAAAAACACCAAGTCACCCATTGACCCCATGTGCTGACTGACCCTGATCCAAGTGAATCTGTGAACAGAGTGACCCCCCCTCCCCATAACGCACATACAGATAGACCCCTGACAAAGACCCTGTGTACAGACTGACCCTTCACACCCAGTGCAGGGAACCATCCCAGGCACCGCGGGCAGCTCAGATTTACATCGGGTGCAGACCTGCAGATTGTTGATGGGTTTATCGCTGTGTTTCTGTGTTTTAGGATAATTTAGGACGTGAGCCAATGACCCACTCGGCAGAGAGACATGCGAGTTAGTTCAGGCAATGGGAATGACAACCCTACTCACCCTGTGAACACGGTGACCTCTGACCCCACTCATCCCGTGAACACAGTGACCCCTGACCCCATTCACCTTGTGAATATGGTGACCCTTGACCCCACTCACCCTCTTTACATTGTGACCTTTGACGTCACTCAGTTGTATAGAGTGACCCCATGACCCTTGTGCAGTGACCCCTGACCCCACCCACTTATCTACAATCATTGCTGACTCCACTCCCCATGCGTACAGAGTGATCCCTGACCCCACATACCCTGTGAGGAGAGTGACTCCTAACAGAACCCCCCCCTCGTCACCTCTAACCTTGCCTTGGATGGGGTTCCTGCTTCATCGCTGTTGCAGATCCCACCTCTGACATCCTGTGTGTTTGTGTTTTAGGATTATGACAGACGTGTTACAACTATGAAGATTGCAGGGAAACAAGTGAGTTAGTACCCTGTGTACAGAGAGTAGGAGGAACCCACTGTGTAGAGTAACCCCTGACATCACTGCTCTTGTGCGCGGAGTGACCCTTGATCCCATGTACAGAGGGACCCTTGTCATGACTGACTCTGAACAGTCGTACAGCACTGGAAACAGGCCCTTTGGCCTACCATGGCCATGCCAATTATTGGACCCATCTATACTAATACCATTTACCTGCATATGGACCTCAGTCTGTGCGATGCAAGGGCCTGTATAGATGCCTCTTAAATCCTGTGATGTCTCAGCTTCCACCACTGCCTCGGGCAGCACATTCCAGATTCTAATCACATTCTTTGTGAAAGAATTCCTTTTCAGTTCTCTCTAACCCTCACTTTAAACCCATTCCCTCAAATCTCAGACACCACTACCATGGGAAAAAGATTTTTGCTATCAATCCTATCTATTCCGCTCCACTCATAATTTTGTATACTTCTATTAGCTCATTTGTCAGACTCCAATACTCCAGGGAAAGCAAATTCAGCCTATCCAGTTTCTCCTTGTATAACTGAGTGTATAACTAGAAAGCATACCTATAAGGTGCAGGAGGCAATGTTTAAAGAAGGTGCAGGGAATGTTTTTTTACAGAGGATAGTGGTTGCCTTGAACGCTCCGCCAGGCCTGGTGGTGGAGGCGCATACGATCGTGGCTTTTAAGAGGCAATGAATGGAAGATTATGGATTATGTGCAGGCAGATCTTGGAATCATGTTCTGCACAGACATCCTGGGCCAATGTGCTTGTTCCTGTTCTGTACTGTTCTATGAAATGCTCCAAACCTGGGGTGGGGAACCTTTTCATGGTGGAAGGATGCATTGTTGGCTGTGATCTAATAAGGCCGCATCCAAAAAGCTTCAAATAGATATACTTCAAATGTACATTATTTTGTTAAAATAGCCCTCATGACTTACTAATGTTTTAATTGTGGCCGTCATTCGGGGAGGATTATTTCGTTGAATGTTCTTTTACTCTTTGGTATTTTAAATAAGTTAATTTTATGATTAAAATAAAAATAATAAAAGATGAACAAAAAACATATTAATAATAATAAAAAGATTTGTTCTACAAAATTTAGATTCATTCAAAAGGCCGCACTTAATGGCTTAGAAGGCCGCAGGTCCCCACCCCTGCTCCAAACCATTCAATTTCTCAAATTGTCTAAGCATGTTCCCCAGTGTAATCAGACCTGTCCTATCGTGTGGTGACCAGACCTGCTCGCAATACTGAGGTGAGGCCTAACCAGTGTTTTATAAAGCTGTAACACCATGTCCCTGCTCGTATATTCTCTGCCCTGACCAGTGAAGACAAACATCCCAGATGCCTTCTTCACCACCCTCGCCACGTGCTGCCAGTTCCAGGGATAGGTAGGCTTCTACCCAAAGGTCCAACTGTTCTTCAACAGTCTAGGCATCTACCGTTTACTGTGTACACCTTACCCTTGACTGCCCTTGGAAAGTGCACCGCCTCACAATTGTCAGGATTAAATACCATCTACCGTTGCTGCATCCCGGCTTCCACCTGATCCATACCATGTTATAGTCTCAGACAACCCACCTCCCTCTCCACAAAAACACCAAGTCACCCATTGACCCCGTGTACCCCAATAACATGTATACAGATTGACCCCTGACCACAACCCTGTGTACAGACTGACCCTTGATCCCACTGACCCCGAGTACAATGACCCATTACACCTTTTTACCTTGAATAAAGAATAATGATGTCAGGTTGATCATACCCCTCACACCCAGTGCAGGGAACCATCCCAGGCACCGTGGGCAGCTCAGATTTACATCGGGTGCAGACCTGCAGATTGTCGATGAGTTTATCGCTGTGTTTCTGTGTTTTAGGATAATTTAGGACGTGAGCCAATGGCCCATCCGGCAGAGAGACGTGTGAGTTAGTTCAGGTAGAGGAAACGACAACCCCACTCACCCTGTGAACATGGTGACCCCTGACCCCACTCACCCTGTGAACACGGTGACCCCTAACCCCACTCACCCTGTGAACACGGTGACCCCTGACCCCACTCACCCTGTGAACACGGTGACCCCTGACCCCCCTCGCCCTGTGAACACAGTGACCCCTGACCCCACTCACCTTGTGAACCTGGTGACCCCACTCACACAGTGTTTGTCTGACCCCACAGCGACCTGGTCATTTGGATTCTAAACTGCCTTACACATTGCAGTCAGTGAGAAGGACTGTCAAATAATTCAGTGGAATGTAGATCAGCAACAGAAATGGCTGAAAAAATGGCAGATTGAGTTAATGTGAGCAAATGTGTGAGGTTTTGCATTTTGGAGGATTGAATGGAAAAACATACAGTTAATGGCAAGACACTTGATAACATTGATGTACAGAGATCTACATAGCTCCCAGAGAGTGGCAACACAAGCAGATAAAGAAGGCATGTGGTATGCTTGCCCTCGCTGGTTGAGTAGAAGAGTCAGGGAGTCATAATGCAGCTAATGGCCACATTTGGGGAGTACAGCATGCAGTTCTAATCATCCCATTTTTGTGAAGGCTTTGTGAAGAGGTTTAACATAATGCTACTTAGTCCAGGTGGTATTAGCCACAAAGAGAGGTTGGAAAAACTTAGGATTGTTTTCTCTGGAAAGATGGAGGTTGAGGGGTGTCCTGACTGAAGAAAACAAAACGATGAGAGGCATAGATAGGGTAGACAGTCAGCGCCTTTTTTTCCCCAGGGTGGAAATGTCAAAAACTAGAGGGCATAGCTTTAAGGTGAGAGGGGCAAAGCGTAAACGAGATGTGTGGGGCAAGTTTTTTTACACAAAGGGTGGTCAGTGCCTGGAACATGCTTCTAGTGGTGGTTGTTGAGGTAAATACTATGGGTTTTAAAGAGGCTTTTAGATAGGCATATACATGTAGAGTGATGTGGATTGTGAGCAGGCAGATGAAATTAGTTTATGTTTGCATCATTTGCAACACAGATATTGTGAGCCGAAGGGGTGTATCTGTGCTGTACTATTCCATGTTCTGTGTACAGAGTGGCCCTGAGCTCAATGACACTCTGCAGAATGACCATTGACGGTATGTTCATAGTGATCCTTGATCCCAGCAACCCTATGTGTCGTGACCCCAGATCCACGAACCCCGCGGAAATAGTGAAACCCTGACCTGAATGACCACCTGCAGTGATTCCTGACACTATGTATAAACAGAACCCTGACCTCGCTGACACTGTGTTCAGTAACCTCTGGCCCACTGACCCTGTATAAAGGATGAAGATGTCAGGTTGATGTCCGAACCCCCAGGACCCAGTGCAGGGAGTGATCCCAGGCACTGTGGTCTATTCGGATTTACATCGAGAGCAGCCCTGGAGATCACTGATGGGTTTGTCTCTGTGTTTCTGTGTTTTAGGATCATTTAGGACGTGAGGCAGTAACCAGGCCGGCAGAGAAACAAGTGAGTTAGTTCAGGGACAGGGAGCGTCAACCCTATGAACACAGTGACCCTACTCGCCTTGTGTACAGAGTGACCCTTCCCGACAAGCATCCCAGATGCCTTCTTCACCACCCTCTCCACTTGTGCTGCCATTTCCAGGGACCAGTGGGCATCAACCCAAAGGTCCCTCTGTTCTTCAACACTCTAGAGCTCTGCCGTTTACTGTGTCCACCTTACCCTTGACTGCCCTTGGAAAGTGCACCGCCTCACGAATTGTCAGGATTAAATACCATCTACAGTTGCTCCATCCAGCCTTCCACCTGATCCATACCATGTTGTAGTCTCAGACAACCCACCTCCCTCTCCACAAAAACACCGCCACCCATTGACCCCATGTACTGACTGACCCTGATCCAAGTGAATCTGTGAACAGAGTGACCACACTGCCCCATAATGTGCAGACAGATTGACCCCTGACAATGATCCTGTGTACAGACTGACCCTTGATCCCACTGACCCTGAGTTCAATGACCCATTACACCTTTTTACCTTGTATAAAGAATAATGATGTCAGGTTGATTTTCATACCCCTCACACCCAGTGCAGGGAACCATCCCAGGCACCGTGGGCAGCTCAGATTTACATTGGGAGCGGACCTGCAGATTGTGGATGAGTTTATTGCTGTGTTTCTGTGTTCTGGGGTAATTTAGGACGTGGGCCAATGACCCACCCGGCAGAGAGACATTGTGAGTTAGTTCAGGTAGAGGAAACGACCACCCCACTCACCCTGTGAACACGGTGACCCCTGACCCCACTCACCCTGTGAACACTGTGCCTGACACCGCTCACCTTGTATACAGAGTGACCGTTGACCCCACCCACCTTCATCACAGTGTGACCCTTTACCCCACTCGCCTTGTATAGAGTGATCCTTGACCCCCCACTCACCCTCATTACTGTGTGACCCTTGACCTCACTCAGTGTGTACAGAGCGACCCCATGCACCTTTTGCAGTGACACCTGACCCCACCCACTTGTCTACAGTCACCGCTGACTCCACTCCTCATGTGTACAGAGCCACCATGACTCACTGTGTACAGCGTGATCCCTGACCCCACATACCCTGTGAGGAGAGTGACTCCTAACAGAGGGCCCCCCGTCATCTCTAGCCTTGCCTTGGATGGGATTCCTGCTTCATCACAGCTGCAGATCCCACCTCTGACGTCCTGTGTGTTTGTGTTTTAGGATTATGACAGACGTGTTACAGCTATGAAGATTGCAGGGAAACAAGTGAGTTAGTACCCTGTGTACAGAGAGTAGGAGGAACCCACTGTGTACAGAGTAACCCCTGACCCCACTGCTCTTGTGCCCGGTATGACCCTTGACCACATGTACTGAGGGGACCGTTGTCCGGATTGACTCTGTGAACAGTCGTACAGCACTAGAAACAGGCCCTTTGGCCCACCACGGCCATGCCAATCATTGGACCCAACTCTACTAATACCATTTACCTGCATATGGACCTCAGTCTCCTCTGCCTGCGAAGCAAGTGCCTGTCTAGATGCTTCTTAAATGCTGTGATGTCTCTGCTTCCAACACTGCCTCGGGCAGCCCATTCCAGGTTCCAATCACTCTCTTTGTGAAAGAATTCCCTTTCTGTCCTCTCTAACCCTCTCACTTTAAACCCATTCCCTCAAATCTCAGACAACGCAAGCATGGGGTAAAAGATTTTTGCTATCCATCCTATCTCTTCCACTCCGCTCATAATTTTGTATACTTCTATCAGGTCACCCGTCAGACTCCAAAACTCCAGGGTAAGCTAATTCAGCCTATCCAATTTCCCCTTATAACTGAGGAATAAATGCCAGCCTGGTGGTGGAGGCACATACGATTGTGGCATTTAAGAGGCAATGAACGGAGGATTATGGATTATGTGCAGGCAGATCTTGGAATGTTCTGCACAGACATCCTGGACCAATGGGCTTGTTCCTGTTCTGTACTGTTCTATGAAATGCTCCAAACCATTCAATATATCAAATTGCCAAAGCATGTTCCCTAGTGCAATAGACAATAGGTGCAGGAGTAGGCCATTCGGTCCTTAGAGCCAGCACTGCCATTCAATGTGATCATGGCTGATCATCCCCAATCAGTACCCCGTTCCTGCCTTCTTTCCATAGCCCCTGACTCCGTAATCAGACCTGTCCTATCACGTGGTGACCAGACCTGCTTGCAATACTGAGGTGAGACCTAACCAGTGTTTTATAAAGCTGTAACACCATGTCCCTGCTCGTATATTCTCTACCCTGACCCGTGACGACAAGCATCCCAGATGCCTTCTTCACCACCCTCTCCACTTGTGCTGCCAGTTCCAGGGGTAGGTAGGCCTCTACCCAAATGTCCATTTGTTCATCAACACTCTAGGCATCTACCGTTTACTGTGTCCACCTTACCCTTGACTGCCCTTGGAAAGTGCACCGCCTCACAATTGTCAGGATTAAATACCATCTACAGTTGCTCGATCCAGCCTTCCACCTGATCCATACCATGTTGCAGTCTCAGACAACGCACCTCCCTCTCCACAAAAACACCAAGTCACCCATTGACCCCATGTACTGACTGACCTTGATCCAACTAAGCCTGTGAACAGTGACCCCCCCCCCCCAACATAACGTGCATACAGATTGACCCCGGACCACGACCCGTGTACAAACTGACCCTTGACCCTCACTGACCCCGAATACAATGACCCTTTACACGTTTTTACCTTGTATAGAGGATGATGACATCAGGTTGATGTTCCTACCCCTCACACCCAGTGCAGGGATCCATCCCAGGCACCGTGGGCAGCTAAGATTTATGTTGGGAGCAGACCTCCAGATTGTTGATGAGTTTATCGATGTGTTTTGTGTTTTAGGATAACTTAGGACGTGAGCCAATGACCCACCCGGCAGAGAGACGTGTGAGTTAGTTGAGGTTGAGGGAACGACAAACCCCACTCACCTTGTAAACACAGTGACCTCTGACCCCACTCACCTTTTAAACACGGTGACCCCTGATCCCACTCACCCTTATACAGGGTGACCATTGACCCCACTCATCCGCGTCACAGTGCGACCTTTGACATCACTCATTGTATACAGAGTGACCCCCTGACCCCACCCACTTGTCCACAGTCACCGCTGACCCCACTCCCCGTATGTACAGAGCCACCCTGCCTCACTGTGTACAGCGTGATTCCTGACCCCACATACAATAGACATTAGGTGCAGGAGTAGGCCATACGGCCCTTCGAGCCAGCACCGCCATTTGATGTGATCATGGCTGATCATCCTGTGAGGAGAGTGACTCCTAACAGAGGCCCCCCCCCCGTCACCTCTAACCTTGCCTCAGATGGGGTCCCTGCTTCATCACAGCTGCAGATCCCACCTCTGACATCATGTGTGTTTGTGTTTTAGGATTATGACAGGCATGCTACAGCTATGAAGATTGCAGGGAAACAAGTGAGTTAGTACCCTGTGTACAGAGAGTAGGTGGAACCCACTGTGTACAGAGTAACCCCTGACCTCACTGCTCTTGTGCCCTGCCTCACAATTGTCAGGATTAAATACAATCTACGGTTGCTCCATCCAGCCTTCCACATGATCCATACCATGTTGTAGTCTCAGACAACCCACCTCCCCCTCCACAAAAGCACCAAGTCACCCATTGGCCCCATGTACTGACTGACCTTGATCCAAGTGAACCTATGAACAGAGTGACCCCCCCTCCATAATGTGCATACAGAGTGACCCCTGATCACGACCCTGGGTACAGACTGACCCTTCATACCCCTCACACCCATTCCAGGGAACCATCCCAGGCACCGTGGGCAGCTCAGATTTACATCGGGAGCGGACCTGCAGATTGTTGATGAGTTTATCGCTGTGTTTCTGTGTTTTAGGATAATTTAGGACGTGAGCCCATGTCCCAACCGGCAGAGAGACAAGTGAGTTAGTTCAGGCAGCGGGAATGACAACCCCACTCACTCTGCGAACACGGTGACCCCTGACCCCACTCACCCATTGTACAGTGTCCCCTGAGCCCAGTCACCTTGTGAGTATGGTGACCCGTGACCCCGCTCACCCTGTAAACACAGTAACCCCTGACCCCACTCACCCTGTGCACACGGTGACCCCTGACCCCACTCACCCTGTGAACACAGTGACCCCTGACCCCACTCGCCTTGTATACAGAATGACCCTTGACCTCATTCACCCTCTTTACAATGTGACCGTAGAACGACCCCATACACCCTGTGCAGTGACCCCCTGACCCCATCCACTTGTCTACAGTCACCACTGACGCCACTCAGAATGATCCCTGACCCCACATACCCTGCGAGGAGAGCGACTCCTAACGGAGGGCACCCTATCACCTCTATCCTTGCCTTGGATGGGGTTCCTGCTTCATGGCAGCTGCAGATAGAAACATAGAAATTAGGTGCAGGAGTAGGCCATTCGGCCCTTCGAGCCTGCACCGCCATTCAATATGATCATGGCTGACATCCTGTGTGTTTGTGTTTTAGGATTATGATAGACGTGTTACAGCTATGAAGATTGCAGGGAAACAAGTGAGTTAGTACCCAGTGTACAGAGAGTAGGAGGAACCCACTGTGTACAGAGACACCTGACCCCACTGACCTTGTGTAAGGAATGACCCCTGACTCTGCTGACCCTTTGGTCAGAGTGATCACTATTCTTGCCCCCATGCACAAAAATCACCCCTGACCCCACTAATCCTTTGAACAGAATGAACACTGGCCACACCAGCCTTTGTGCAAAGGGGCCTCTGAACAGGCCTTTGACCTGTGATAGACACAAAGTGCTGGAGTAACTCAGCAGGTCAGGCAGCATCTCTGGAGAAAACTAATAGGTGATGTTTCGGGTCAGACTGATGAAGGGTCTCAACACGAAACGTCACCTATTCCTTTTCTCCAGAGATGTTTCCTGTCCCGCTGAGTTACTCAAAAATGTTATGTCTATCATCGGTGTAAACCAGCATCTACAGTTCCTTCTTACACCTTTGACCCTGTGTACAGTTTGACACCGTTGCCTTTGACCTTACTGTTAGAGTGACTCCTGAAAACTACATAGTGACAATCTGATTCCTCTGACCCTTTGTTCAGTGACCGCTGACCCTGTGTATAGACATTACTGAGCCCTGTCCTCAGTGACCTTGTGTAAAGGATGACCTGTCAGTCCTTCTAGCTGAGACAGGCGTTCAGCCCGTCTACTGCATTCAATGATGTGGCCTGCTCCACATTGGCAAGACTGATTCACCGAACACTTGCAGTCGGTCCAACAAGGACTGCTGGATCTCTTGGTTACTGTCCATTTTAACTCTCCTTCCCATTCCCATATCGACCTGTCTGTCCTGGGCCTCCTCCATTACCAGTGTGAGGCCCTACATAATTGGAGGAACCACACCTCATATTCTGCTTGGGTAGCTTACAACCCAACACCTTGCCACAGATAGGTTTCCTGTCCAAACCCAGGCATCGGGGGGGGGGGCCTGTCACCCGGGGCTGTTGCTGTCGTCACTTGGTGACCCCTTGGTCCCGTTGTCAGTTTCCCGGTGTGAACACCAGCCCTGGGTCTGCTTCATCACAGCCGCAGATCACCGAGACCGACTCCCATCTCTGACGTCCTTCTGTGTGTTTGTGTTCTAGGAGCATGGTAGAAATGTCACACCTATGAAACTTGCAGAGAAACAAGTGAGTTAGTACCCGCGTACAGAGAATAGCACGAACCCACTGTGTACAGAGCCACCTAACCCCACTGACCTTGTGTACACAGTGACCCCTAACCCCAATGGCTATATGTACGGGGTGACCACTGATCCCTCTTTCCCTTTAGTCAGAGTGATCCCCAATCCTGCCCCACGTACAAAATTACCCCTGACCCCACAAATCCTCTATACCGAATGAACACTGGCCACAGCAGCAAAGAGGCCTCTGAACCCTTTGTCCCTGAGAGGCACAAAATGCTGGAGTCTCTCAGCAGGTTAGGCAGCCATCTCTGGAGAAAACAAATAGGTGACGTTTCGGATCAGACTGATGAAGGGTCTTGACCCATCCCCCACGGTCCCACCAACATTCTATAGTAATCCCATTCACCCTGTAAGGAGAGTGTCCCCTGACCTCCCTGAGGGCCCCCAGTCACCTCTAACCTTTCCACGGAAGGGGTTCCTGGCCAAACCCAGGCATCGGGTGGGGCCTGTCCCCCGGAGCCGGTGCTGTTGTCACTCGGTGCCCCCGTGGTCCAGTTGCCGGTTTCCCGGTGTGAACACCAAGCCTGGGTCTGCTTCATCACAGCCGCAGATCACCGAGACCGACTCCCACCTCTGACGTCCTTCTGTGTGTTTGTGTTCTAGGAGCGTGGTAGAAATGTATCACCTATGAAGCTTGCAGAGAAACAAGTGAGTTAGTACCCACGTACAGAGAACAGCAGGAACCTACTGTGTACAGAGCCACCTGACCCCAATGACCTTGTGTACAGAGTGACCCCTAACCCTAATGACTATATGTACGGAGTGACCCCTGATCACACTCTCACTTTGGTCAGCGTGAAACCTAATCCTGCCCCACGTACAAAATTACCCCTGACCCCACTAATCGTCTGTACAGAATGAACACTGGCAGCACCAGCCTTTATGCAAAGAGGCCTCTGAACCCTTTGTCCCTGAGATAGACACAAAATGCTTGAGTCACTCAACAGGTTAGGCAGCATCTCTGGAGAAAACAAATAGGTTATGTTTCAGATCAGACTGATGAAGGGTCTCAAGCCGAAAGGTCACCTATTCCTTTGTTACTCCAGCATTTTGTGTCTTTCTTTGGTGTAGTTATGCAGTTACTTCTTACACCTTTGACCCTGTGTCCAGTTTGACCCTGTTGCCTTTGACCTTACTGTTAGTGACCCTGAACACTACAGAGTGACGATCGGATTCCTTTGTTCAGTGACCGATGGCCGTGTGTATAATCATTACTGAGCCCATGTCCTCACTGGACCTGTGTAAAGGGTGCCCTGTCAGCCCTTCCAGGTGAGACAGACATTCATGTGCACCTTCTATAACCCCATCTACTGCATACAATGCTATCGATGTGGCCTGCTCCACATTGGCGAGACTGTTTCGCCGAACACTTGCAGTCGGTCCACCAAGGCCTGCTGGATCTCTCGGTTACTAACCATCTTAACTCCCCTTCCCATTCCCATAGCGGCCTTTCTGTCCTGGGTCTCATCCATTACCAGAGTGAAGCCACACAGAGACTGGAGGAACCACACATCATATTCTGCTTGGGTAGCTTACAACCCAACATGAAAACTGTGTGCAGTGCCCCCCCCCCCCCCCCCCCCCCCCCCCCACGGTCCCATCAACATTCTATAGTAAACCCATTCACCCTGTAAGGAGAGTGTCCCCTGACCTCCCTGAGGACCCCCCGTCACCTCTAACCTTTCCACGGAAGGGGTTCCTGTCCAAACCCAGGCATCGGGTGGGGCCTGTCCCCCGGAGCCGGTGCTGTTGTCACTCGGTGCCCCCGTGGTCCAGTTGCCGGTTTCCCGGTGTGAACACCAAGCCTGGGTCTGCTTCATCACAGCCGCAGATCACCGAGACCGACTCCCACCTCTGACGTCCTTCTGTGTGTTTGTGTTTTAGGAATATGACAGGCATGTTACAGCTATGAAGATTGCAGGGAAACAAGTGAGTTAGTACCCAGCATACAGAGAGTAGCAGAACCTATATCAAGTGACCCCTGAGCCCACTGAGCCCATGTAAAGAGTAGCCCCTGATCAACCATGGGGATGATCAGCCATGATCACATTGAATGGCGGTGCTGGCTCGAAGGGCCGAATGGCCTACTCCTGCACCTATTGTCTATTGGCCCCTGACCCAATTGGTCGTACAATGTAACCCCGGACCTTGTTTAACCTGTCTGCTGAGAAATTCCTGTCTGCCTTCACTCTGTGTGCAGAGGGAAACATCTTTCCCAATGACCCCATTTATGTGGTGACTTTGATCTCACTCACCTCATTGACCTAGTGAAGCCTGACCCTGCTTCACCCTGTGTACAGAGTGACCTCTCGCTCCATTCTACTCTGATCTTTCTCTCTTTAGCCTTCTGCACTCTTCCAATGAAAGTCAACATAGCTGGAAGAAAATCACCAAATTAAGAGTTACGTTTTCAAATAACCTGCCTCTGAGCCTGAGCTGGCCAACACTGATGCAATGTCTCCTGTAATAATTGCTTGGATTTTCTCTCCTTAGATGCCAAGTGTTCTAGTTACTCCAAGTTTTCACTTTTCAGATTTCCAGGGACTGCTTTGCTCTGCATCTCAATCCCAGCAATGCTTTATTTTCTCTCCTTTGCCCTTGTTCACCCTTTATTTACAATCCCTCCATTCAGGTTTGGAGGTTAATTGGCTTCTGTAAATTGTCCTTTGTGTTACGATAGAACTAATAATGGGTGATTATTGGTCGGCACGGGCTCAGTGGGCTGAAGGGCCTGTTTTCATGCTGTGCCTCTAAATTAAACTGAACTAAAATGTAAAGCTTGTCTGCAGTCAGATTTTCAGCCTCATTATAAAATGGCATTTCTTATTTATTCAGAAATACTAGATTTTTCTAAAATAGAAACCGTAGATGCTGGTGAGATTCAGCAGATCAGGCAGCATCTATGGAGAAAGAAACAGGATCAATCTTGGCTTTTCCCATTCATCGCCCTGTCTTTGACTGCAACACTGGCATTAGTGTCACCTGGACAACACTGGACATCCTATCGCAGGTATTCCCTGTCATCAATGGACCTCTTACGTGCTAAGGGTGAATTTACCGATCTTCCATCGACCTCTTTACTGTCCTTGCGTTTTTGTTCTCTGCACTTTCCCTGTAGCTGTAATACGATTGTCTGCACTGATTCCTTTCTCACTTTGCACACTACCTGGTGTACTCGTGTATGGTATAATTTGCCTGGATAGCATGCAAAGCCAAGTTTATCACTGTGTCACAGTACGTGTGACAATAATAAACCAATACGCTTTGATTATTCACCTTTCAGTTCTGAACCTCAACATCTAGACCCCACTGAGAACACCAGTGTACCTAGTGACCCTATGTACAGAATGACCCTTGGACCCACTGACCCTGTGTACAGAGTGAATCCTGAACCTGGTGACTAGTTCACAGATTTATCCCAAACACATTGACCCAGTATGCACTGTGTCCTCTATTCACACAAATGTAGTGAGCTGTGTGACCTTTTCACTAACCCAGCATTCAGTGCGGCCCCTCTTTGCTCTAATATCGTAATGTGTTATCAACCCTGTGTACATTGACCACTGTCTGCACTGCCCCAGTGTACAGACAACTGACCCTCTGAATGGTGACCTCTGACCCTGTGTACAGTGACCACTGTCTACTGCCCAGTGTACTGTGACCCCTGACCTAGCGGCCTGTGACCAATGTTTGCACAACCCCAGTGTACGGACCACTGACCCTATGAACTGTGACCACTGAACCCACTAACCCAGTGTACTGCACCCTCTGACCCCACTAATCCAGTGAACTGTAAGCACTGTCTACATTGTATAGACCACTGACCCTATGAGTTATATAGAGGCCTCCGAACAGTAGCCTAGTTATACACAAGCCTCCAAACTAACCAGGATGTAGGGTACAAATTACATCAGGAGGTACAATTAGCATGTCAGAAAGGCAATGTTACAGTGGTCATGGGTAATTTCAATATGCAGGCAGACTGGGAAAATCAGGTTGGTACAGGATCCTAAGAGAAGGAATTGGTAGAGTGCCTACAAGATGACTTTCTCGAGCAGCTTGTAGTCAAGCCGACTGGGGAAAGGGCAATTCTGGATTTGGTATTGTGTATGAGGAAAAGATTCAGAAATCAGAGATGCAAAGACACTTGGGAATGCTAGTTGCAGGATTCCCTAAAGGTTAATTTGCAAGTTGAATTGGTAGTAAGGAAGGCAAATGCAATTTCAAGAGAACTTAGAATATAAAAATTGGAATGTAATGATGAGGCTTTATAAGGCACTGGTCAGACCATATTTGGAGTATTGTGAGCAGTTTTGGGGCCCATATCTGAGGAAGGATGCGCTGGCATTGGAGAGGATCCAGAGCAGGTTTACTAGAATGCTCCCGGGGATGAATGGGTTAACGCATGATGAGCGTTTGACCGTACTGGGCCTGTACTCGCTGGAGTTCAGAAAGATGAGGGGGAACCTCATTGAAGCTTTCAGAATTGTGAAAGGCCTGGATAGAGTGAATGTGGATAGGATGTTTCCACTAGAAGGAGAGTCCAGGACCAGAGGGCACAGCCTCCAAATAAAATGACGTTCCCTCAGAAAGGAGATGAGGAGGAATTTATTTAGTCAGAAAGTGGTGAATCTGTGGAATTCATTGGGTATTTTCAAGGCGGAGATTCTTGATTAGTTAGGGTGTCACGGGTTATGGGGTGAAGACAAGGAGAATGGGGTTGAGAGGGAAAGATAGATCAGCCATGATTGAATGGCGAAATCGACTTGATGGGCCAAATGGCCTAATTCTGCTCTTATGACTTACGAACATCAACTCTGCTCGCTGTGGAACCTTCAGTGTTACTACTTTGGTTTGCTGACCTTGCTCCATGTTTTGTCCATCCCTAAACACATTAAATTCAATGAAAAGTCCCTCCCCATTGCATGGTCTCTGGCTGTTGTGAAGTAAAACTCCATTAACCTGGCACACTTAAGACTTCTGGTAGTGCCAAATCAACATGTTTTCTAGACTATTAAAGTTATTCCTATTACTACTCCAATACACTTGAATTTATCATTCATGTTACATAGTATTATAACCTTTCAGTGAAACTATTAAGTTTAAAGGTTATGCAGTGACCAGGATCCTGGTGAGTATCGGGAGAGTGGGGGAACCAAGACTGTAATGAATTTCAGGAGAATGTGGGAACTAGAGGCCGGAAAAATTTCAAGACATGCTATGAAACAACACTTGGCGAACAAAGTATTGAGCCATCCTATTTCCCAATGTTCAGATAATAATTGATTATTGGAGTTGTACTGCAGCTGTATAAAACATTTTTGGAGAACTGTGTGTAATTCTGGTCACTGCATTACAGGAAGAATGGGAGATTTTGGAGAGGGCCACCAGGATATTGTCTGGATTGAAAAAGTATTTGTTCTAGGTAGAGTTTGGACAAACTTGCACTGTTTTCTCTGCAGGATTGAGGGGGTGACCTGATAAAAATTATGAGAGGCCTAGATAGGGCAGTCAGAACCTTTTTCTTAGGATGAAAATATTAAAGACTAGGCCTAGCTTTGTCAGAGGGAGAAAGTTTTAAGGAGATGTGCGGGGCCGGTCTTTTCACACAGTGGTGGGACACTGGAACATGCTCCCAGGGGAGATGTAGCAGCAGGCATATTAGCAACATTTAAGAGGCACTTAGACAGACGCTGGAGTAGACACAAGATAGAGTGAAATATTCTCGTATCATTACAGAGTAGTGGGCGCAGAATACAGCTACTCAAACATAATCATTCCAATATTGTTATAGCACTGGATTGGGGTTCATATCTCCGTGACTGCCTCTTAGACTCATAGAGCACAGAAACAGGCCCTTTGGCCCAAATCATCCATGCCAATCAAGATGCCCATCTAAGCTAACCCCATTTGCCCATGTTTAACCCCTATCCTGCTTAAGCTTTGAAATACAAGAGGCACAGATGCTGGAATCTTGCATTGAAAAAACAGTCTACTGGAGGAGCTCAGTGGCCCACATATGGGCACATGGAGGGTAAAGGATAGTCAGGGTCTGTCCATTTCCCTCCACGAATGTTGGCTGTCCCACGGAGTTCTGCAGCAGATTGTGTTTTTTCTCTCTAAACCATTCTTAACCATGTACCTGTCCAGATGTCTTTTATGGAAAGAAAATGCTGGAGTAACTCAGCGGTAGAGGCACCATCTCTAGAGAGAAGGTTTTGGGTTGACACCCTTCTACAGACTGAGTCCCGCTGAGTTACACCAACATATTGTGTCCACCTTCGGTTTAAACCAGCATCTGCAGTTCCTTCCTACACATATGTCTTTTAAATTCCATAATTGTACTTGGCTTTCTCTGGCATCTTGTTCCATAGTCGCATCACCCTCTGCATGAAGAATTGCCTCGCGCATTTCCTTTAAATCTTTCCCCGCTGGCCGTAAATCTGTGTCCTTTTGTTTTTGATTCCCCTGAGAAAAAGAGGGTGCATGCAGCTTATCTAAACCCTATTGGTTTTATACATCTTTATATCACTCCTCAGTTTCCTACAGTCCAAGGAATAAACCCTTAGTCTGCCCAACCTCTCCCTATAGCCCTGGCCCTCAAGATCTGTCAACATTCCCATAAGTCTTCTCAGCACTCGTCCCAGCTTAATGATGTATTTCCAACAGCAAGATGACCAAAACTGTGCACAATGCTCCAAGTGCATACTCTGGTACTGTCTTGTACGACTCCATTTGCCATTCCTCAGCCCACTTAGCTGATCAATCTGCTGTAATTATTGATAATCTTCTTCACTGTGATACTACTCTTGATTGTCCTTAATTGATTTTACATAGATTGTAGTACGGTCTTCTATCCTAGATTGTGCTTGTATGGTTTGATTGTACTCGTGCGTTGTATAATTTGCCTGAATGGCCAATAGTGTACTTTCAGGATGGTGGAGTAGATATGTATCTGATAGAACTTTAAGCTTGGCGTTGCAGTTATGAAACAGAATTGCCCCAACAGGTGTGGGGACATTAAACGTGATACAAATTGCTCATGAAGAGAATCTCATGCTCGCTTCCCCACCGTGTTGCTCTCTTTAGGAGGATCGACTCGCACACCCGAGTGGAAATGTCAAAACCTTGACTGACAAGATCTTGTCCAAATCTGAGATTAACACTGCCGGACTGTGCCAAGGAGTGAAGAGACAGGTAGAGGCTGGTGGCTGAACAGGATGGGTTGGGTCAGTGTGAAATAGAGACTGGGTAGATGAGGAAACGTGTGTGAGCATTGGGGGGGACAGGAGGAGAGGCAGAAGGAGAACATTCCGCCCCTTTTGTCCTATTCTGCCATTGATTAAGATCCTGGCTGATCTGTAATCGCAGCACCCATTATTATATCTAAAACCCCATCGATGTCTTTCATGCTGGGGTTGGGAATGCCAAAGATTCACCTTCCAGGGAGCGTTACTATTTACACACATATATACACACTTCCACATGCGGCGGTTCCACATGCATCAGCAGACGCAAGAAAAATCCACTCTCTCAGCACAGGCAAACAGACATGCACGTGAACATGCACACTCCTCCCCACACACACAAATTCCATCCTCCTAACTTATTCCATCGTCCCAAAACACACACACACGTGCACAATTCTGAACTGTATAACCTGGCGAAATAAATCAGGACTAGATAAAATGCTGGATAAATTAATATTATTTGAGGGATGGAAGATAGCTTAAGTTGGAAAAGTTTTACCTGCTGCTTCGTTATTGCAACACAGGATGGATGGGTGGTGTTTGTACTAGGTGCTGGAATGTGAGGACCTACGGGTCTGGGCAATAGGACAGGTTCACGTAACTTTTCTTTTAAATCATTGTTCTTCCTTGGTTTTATAAACAGACAGAGCAAGTAAAGCAAGGCATTTCTGCTGCACTGTAACACACTCATTGGCCTCAGCCTGAACATTGTGATCTATTCAGGATCTCACACCTTCAGGGTGAAGGGACTGGAGCAGCGGCAGAGATTTGCCGGGATGAGGTATCACGTAGCCCGAGTGCTCCCAGCAACCACTGAGCTCACCAGTCTCTGCCACTGACCTATATTGAGGTCTCAGACTGCCTCTTCTCACAAGCGGCCCGCTCCCAGCAGGCACTCTGCTGCCGGACAGCCTCAGGATGTCCCATTGCGGGATCACCCTGTGCCACAACTTGCTTGACCACTGGTAGTCGGGGGCCACTCAGACATGCCCTCTTACCTCTTTGTCTCCAGGCCAACTGCAGTCAGCTTCTGCTGGCTCGGCATGTGCAAGCTACTCTTGGTCCCCATTCCTTCTTGGTGTCTCTTGTCAGTCAATAAAATCGACACGGAGCCCCCCCCAAAATTGAAAAAGACAGCAACCATTGTGCTTAACAAAAAAGTTAAGCACAATGGTGTTTGTATTTCTCATCACATTGAAGCAACTTATCCACGGCAGTTTCTGCCAAATGGGCAGCTTCTCGATGTACAACAGAGATACAATGTATTTTGGGGAAAGCAACTGTTGTGCTATTTGAGATCAATGCAAGGCAGAAACATACAGAGATTTGGAGATTAGAATAGTCTCTTGTATTTCAGTCCACTTTGGACACTGGGTCCAGTGGGGAATTTCACTGAGGTAAGTAGGTCAATGAATGACAAATAGAGATTAATCCAGATAAGTGCAAGGCTTTGGAAGTGAATCTAGGGTAGAACGTTCACAATGAACAGCAGAGCTCCGGAGAGTATTTTACAACAGAGGGACTAGGAATACAAGAATAACGTTCTCTGATAGTGGCATCCCAAATAGACAAGGTGATGAAAACGGCCTTTGGTACACTGGCCTTCATCAGTCAGGGCATTGAGTTTGGAAGTTGAGACTATATGTTGCAGTTGTACAGGATATTAGTAAGGCGTTAGCTGGAGTATTGTGTTTAGTTTTGGTCACCCTGCTAAGGAAAAGATGTCATTATGCTGGAGAGAGCACAACAAGGATTTAAGAAAATGTTGCCAGGAAGGCCTGAGTTTTAGAGAGAGCTTGGGCAGGCTAGGACTTTCTTCTTTGGAGTGTAGGAGGCCGAGGGTGATCTTATGGAAATGTTTTAAATCATGAGAGGAATATATGCGTGAATACACAGAGTCTTTTGCCCCAGGGTAGAGGAATCAAGAACTAGAAGGCATGATTTTTAGATGAGAGGGCAGAGATTTAGTAGGAATATATGAGTCAACATTTTCAAACAGAGGGTGGTAGGTATATGGAAAGAGATGCCAGTGGAAGTAGTTGAGGCCGGTACATTAACATTTAAATGATACTTGGACGTACATAGATAGGAAAAAGTTAGAGCAATGTGGACCAGACATGGGCAAATGGGAATAGCTTAGAAAGGAAGGACATGATTGCATTGGAATTGGAGCATTTCATTATAAAGAGAGACTGGATAGGCTGAATTTGGTTTTCTTTGAAGCGTTGGAGGCTAAAGGGTGACCTGTATTATGAGAATTGATGTGTATTAAATGAGGGCAGGATAGGGTTAAGAGTGAGGAACATTTTCAGAGATATTATAGGTGGAGGGGGGTGGATATTATAAATAATTTCCCCCTGGCAGGGGTGTTTGAGATGAGAGGACATGGGTTTAAGGTGCAGAGGTTTCGCGAGGATCTAATGTGTAATTTTTACACACTGAATATGGTTGGTTGGAAGCTGGAATGCTGCCTGAGGTAGTGATGGAGAAAAAAACTGTCACAGTGTTTAAGAAGCAACTAGACAGTACTTGAATCACAAAGACGTGGATTAAATGCAGGTAAATGGGATTAGTGTGGATGAGTCCAGTAATTAGCTTGGTCCTGATGGGCCAGAGGGCCTGTTTCTCTTTTGTAAAGTTCTATGTCTGTGGTGAATTCTATGCACAGTTCCATGGAGAAAATTATGGAGGGCTGTATGGAGTGGTCTTTGATGAATTTGCTGGAGAGTCTAAGGATGATCTGAAGAGTCATTGAGTCCTTTGGCACAGAAACAGGCCCTTCAGCCTATCATTTCCAGGCTATCAAATACCCATCTACAATGGTGTTTTAAGAGGGAACTGCAGATGCTGGAGAATCGAAGGTTACACAGAAAAGCTGGAGAAACTCAGCGGGTGCAGCAGCATCTATGGAGCGAAGGAAATAGGCAACGTTTCGGGCCGAAACCCTTCTTCAGATCTGTCTGAAGAGGTTTTTCAGCCCGAAACGTTGCCTATTTCCTTCGCTCCATAGATGCTGCTGCACCCGCTGATCATTTCCAGCTTTTCTGTGTACCCCATCTACAATGGTCCCATTTACCAGCACGGGTCCATAGCCATCTATTCCTTTGCAATTCAAGCTCTTGTCTAGTTTGTTCTTAAATGAGAGAGTTTCTGCCTCCACCACCATTGCATTCCAGATTCCAATCATTCTCTGGGTGACAAAAGGTCTTCCTTACATCCCTTCCAAACCTCTGACCCCTCACCCTAAATCTATTCCCTCAGTGTTAAATACTTTTGTAGGAAAATGATCCTCACTATCCTCACTCTATAGCGGAGTCAAGGGATATGGGGAGAATGCAGGAACGGGGTACTGATTGCGGGTGATCAGCCATGATCACAGTGAATGGCAGTGCTGGCTCGAAGGGCCGAATGGCCTACTCCTGCACCTATTGTCTATCAAGTCCTCATCATTTAATACACACCCATTCTTGCCTCAGCCTCACCCATTCTAGGAAGACAAACCCAAGTTATCCATAGTCTCTTCATAGCTGAAATGCTCCATCCCAAGCAACATCCTATTGAAACACCTCTGCACCCTCTGCAGCACAGTCACATTCCTCGATATAATCTGGTGGCCGGACCTGTACACAATGTTTGAACTGCCCAACCAAGGTTTTATAAAGCTATATCAAGACCTCCCTGGTCTTATAGTCCATTCCCCAGATAATAAATGGTCCTTTTTGTGGGGCCTCTTAAACTCTGTATCAACCTTCACTGTCGGCGTCCACGATCAAGGCACAAGAGGTTCCTGCAACAGAAATGCAGTAAGGATGGATCAGAACTGTGGAATTCAGTGCGGTTTATGGAGAACACCACCCACAATGGTGAAGGAATGTTGGACAGTGAAAGGGGTGTTTAAATTAGCAATGGAATTTAGGAAAGGGAAAGAGATTCTGGAACGCAGTGAAAATGTAGGAGGAGATTTTGAAATGGGGTGAGAATATTTAACAAGTATTTGATATTTTTCCAAATAAAAGATTGGTTGTAGCGGAATGATTGCAGAAAGTATTTAAGGAATGGCGTTGAACGGAAAAGAGAGCAGACCAGATGTTTCCTGGGTTGGTGGGAAATGGTGATGGTTGCCTCACGGATCTTCCCACTTGTACATGGATACAAGAGCAGTGTTATTGGTGTCTGGAGGAAGGAACAAGTTCAAGTTCAAGTGAATTTATTGTCATGTGTCCCTGTATAGGACAATGAAATTCTTGCTTTGCTTCAACACACAGAACATTGTAGGCATTTACTACAAAACAGATAAGTGTGTCCATATACCATAATATAAATATATACACACATGTTGAAAAGTTGATAGAAGGAATGGAGAAGATGGTGACGAGCTATGGGCAGCTTGGCAGAGGAATAAGTCACAACACAGGCAGCAATCGGTAGGGAAACAAAGTCGACTGCATTGGAAAGCAATGGTGATAGGAAGTGTAGAGGTTAGCAATGTTGACAGTGTTGGGGAATTTCGAGATTTCAAGAATGCAGATTTTAAAGCTATTGGCGGAAGCAAGAATTTAAAAAAGTAAAATGTACCAATGGAGTTCTGGGTTGTAGGAGATGTTGAAAGTTACAAGGCCTGTACTATACTGCATTTGTGGGCACAGCTTGGTCATTGGGACTAAAGTCCTGAAGATGTCATTATAACAAGGGTGTTAAAGCTTTGGAAAGGAGAGGGATGAACAGACCATGGTGAATCGGTGAATCAGTAACCAAGGCCACAGTCTGCAAATTATTTCTTGAAGGCCTTGAGCTTTCGTTCAATGAAGAAATAGAAATAACCCGAGAACAGGAAGGAAAGTCCAGGAAACACTCAGCAGGTCAGGCAGTATTGGTGGAGAGTGAGAAAGACTGCCAATAATTCGAGTCAATTACTTTTCATCGGAACCGTCAGTGTGTGAGTTTGGATGTTGTTGCAGAGAAGCAGTACCTACTTGAGAAGTAAGATGGGAGAGAACCATGGGGGTACCAGAGGCTCCTTGTGTTGTGAGTGAAGAAAGAGAAAGCACATCAGTGAGACCAGGTGCCAGCAGAACATCATCTGGTAGAAATCACTTCATTGAAGCGTCATGAAATTATACAGCACAAAATAGTCCTTTCATCCCAACTCGCCCATGCTGACTAAGGTGACTTCCTGGGCTAGTCCCATATGTCTGCATTTGGCCCATATCCCCCTAAACGAGGCGATTGTGTCAACCTTCACAAGACATTGCTTCAGCCACAGCCAAAATATTCTGCACACTGGAGGCTGCAAAAACTCACCAGAAGCAAAGGTGTACAGCTCAGAAGGAAGTAAATCTCTCACTTCCCAGCTCTTAGCCGGCTAGATTTCAGCTGTTCAGGTACTATGAAGAGTTATTAAGGCGGCAGAAGTTTGTGGCTGGTATATTAGGTTGGATTTGCGGTCGGATGAAGAACGTATCATCAGAGCTCAATGAGCACAGACAACTCAAGTGAACTCTTTTCAGATCCTTTGGAACAATCTGGATGCCAGTTGACTGGACCATTTTGCGATGTAACTTTCAGTACGAATTGGTCGTTAATTGGGTGTTAAAACACCTGCAAATCATCCCATTTTCAAACAAATGCGAAACATTTTTAAACAAATCCTAATTCTCCCATTTTTTTTCCTTTTGTTTGTCTTTGCCGTGTTCCGTGTACGTTGCACCCATGTATTGCCACCATTACTCTGTTGCTTGCCCACTGTGTTGTCCTCCTCCTCCCTGCTCCCCCACTGCATGCTCACAGCGGCCAAACCTCTCATCGCAGGAGCATCCGTACAGCAGACAAAGAGAAGCAACACCACATGCTGCTGTTCCTCAATGGAAGCAGGTAAACATACATCTATATTCTCGGACCCTTGGTATCAACCCATTCAAAGATAGCCTTCGGGCCACAAGAGAAAGCACATCAGTGAGACCAGGTGCCAGCAGAACATCATCTGGTAGAAATCACTTCATTGAAGCGTCATGAAATTATACAGCACAAAATAGTCCTTTCATCCCAACTCGCCCATGCTGACTAAGGTGACTTCCTGGGCTAGTCCCATATGTCTGCATTTGGCCCATATCCCCCTAAACGAGGAGATTGTGTCAACCTTCACAAGACATTGCTTCAGCCACAGCCAAAATATTCTGCACACTGGAGGCTGCAAAAATTCACCAGAAGTAAAGGTGTACAGCTCAGAAGGAAGTAAATCTCTCACTTCCCAGCTCTTAGCCGGCTAGATTTCAGCTGTTCAGGTACTATGAAGAGTTATTAAGGCGGCAGAAGTTTGTGGCTGGTATATTAGGTTGGATTTGCGGTCGGATGAAGAACGTATTATCAGAGCTCAATGAGCACAGACAACTCAAGTGAACTCTTTTCAGATCCTTGCGACAATCTGGATGTCAGTTGAGTGTGGACCATTTTGCGATGTAACTTTCAGTACGAATAGGTCGTTAATTGGGTGTTAAAACACCTGCAAATCATCCCATTTTCAAACAAATGCGAAACATTTTTAAACAAGTCCTAATTCTCCCGTTTTTTTTCCTTTTGTTTGTCTTTGCCGTGTTCCATGTACGTTGCACCCATGTATTGCCACCATTACTCTGTTGCTTGCCCACTGTGTTGTCCTCCTCCTCCCTGCTCCCCCACTGCATGCTCACAGCGGCCAAACCTCTCATCGCAGGAGCATCCGTACAGCAGACAAAGAGAAGCAACACCACATGCTGCTGTTCCTCAATGGAAGCAGGTAAACATACATCTATATTCTCGGACCCTTGGTATCAACCCATTCAAAGATAGCCTTTGGGCCACAAGCGGGTGAAGGTGAAGGTGAGGGGCCTGGAGTGTAATAAAAACGTGTTGATGGTGTTGAATGAGAGGAGGTCGGTGTGCATAAACACGGCTACAGACTACTCTGACCCTATTATATGCTCTGTACTGTACAATCTTCATCTGATAATGGTGGAAGTAGACACTGGCGGAGATGTGCACTTGGAGTGAAAGTGTTCTGTATTGTCATCCGTCTAATTCCTTCAGGAGCACAGAGAGTGAAGAGGAATTTGGGTAACTTGGTATTGCTGTGTATCAGCACTTGACTGAGCATTGCTGTCTCCGTTGTTCTGCCTAACACCTGTCTTCTCCCCATCTTTCTGGCTGAAGGGAAGAGACATGCGGCAATTGCAAGTGTGTCCCAAGATGATTGTAATGCTTCCCTGGCCTGTTCCTGGCCCCTTACGATGCAGACAGGTGATGTCACAGCATGGCATTACTAGCTTCACCTGCGTGTTTGTGGCTTTAGGTGCTGATGTTTGATCCTACTCACACCTGCCCATTGTTTTCCCTGGGTATCCTTGTAGTTCGCTGGGCTAAATCTTTCAGCCCTGATCATCTTCTCCATTTTTGGATTTTATTGACAAGGGCCCAGATCTAACCTTAAATTTTAAGTTCCGCATAGCTCTATGTGTCAACGGGATGATTTGTGGCCTTGACTTAAGGTGCATCAGATGCTGTATAACAAGCCCTGCTCCAGTTACCAGAGATTGATTTGTGCAGTGTTTGCCCGGAGACTATTAGGTAGAACTGTTAGATGGAGGCTTCACACTGTTAACCTGTGCTAATCCTTCCCTAGAAGAGTTAGATAGCGGATTCTAGAGAGAGAACTCTGTCCTTAACCTTAACTTACACACCCCAGACTGTAGTCAATGGATCAGGTTAGAGGGAACTTTGCCAAGCCATGCCTCACCTTCTCTGGGAAGGTTTGTTGGTGTAAACGGATCATCTAACTGACTGGCCCTGAACTGAGCTGAGCTGCCCTTTCACACAGCAGCCTAGTTCAGGATACAAGCCTGCAGTGCCCGAGCCAGTCCCAGGTCCAGTCAGGTATTGCATGGATCCTCCGATCCCATGGGCAGTGGATTCCAAGTCGCTCTTCCTCTGCTCTGTGCTCAGATCACTTGCTGTACGTCAGCGCGCTCCAACCATTTGCTCCAGTGATGTACAATTGTCCATCTTCCTCTGTTGCCAATAAACATTTGTTCTTCAGGTGCAGGTTCAGTCAGCAGGTACACAGCTGATCACAGGCCAGAACCCTGTGGCTCCCCCTGCACCACCACTCAGTGATCCCCACCAGGTATGGCAGGGCTCTGTGGAAGCATGACACTTCCCAGTGTGGTTGGACAGCTTCTTAACTCGCTACCACCACTAGCAGTGAGCTGACAACAGCATGCCGTGTGAATGAATGAATGCATGGTGTTTGGACCTATGTGAGTCGAGGATCACTCTCTGTTGTGTGTGACGAGTGCTAAATATCACACTTACTGTTAAGTATTGCAGTGAATGTTTGACATACTTGATCTGTGTTAAAGCACTTCTGTAAAACAAGTCTCGGTTCTGACCAGGAATCCTTAGTCGCACTCACTGCTGTAACAGTGGTGTCTGGCACACTCTCCATTCTGTGTTACAGATGCCACGTTGGACAGTGTCATGTTACAGGAGTCTTGTGTTACTCATTGTTCCATGTTACAGGGGCCATGCATTATAAACACACCCTTTTGTGTCACAGGAGTCTTGTGTTACGTTGCTCTGTGTTTCAGGCATCATGTGTTACACTCACTGTAACGCATGAACCCTGTATCATGGAACAGTGTAACACATGACTCCAGTAACAGTGTGCGTAACCCATGATTCATGTAACATGTAGCAGTGAATGTAACGCTTGATCCCAGAAGCTTGGTCCAGGGGTCATGGGTTACACGTGCTGTTCCATGTTACAATAATCATATTCTGTGTAAGGGGAAGCATGTGCCCCAGTCACTATTCTACATTACAGGAATTGCATAAAAATCAAAATATAGAGTTGCCGAAAATCTAAAGCAAATGGGAAAAATACTAGAAATATTTAGCAAATCAGGGTTTTTTGCCACCATTCCGTGTTCCAAAATATTTATTGGTTGTTGTGACATCTTTACAGTTGCTCCTGATCCATGCTGTTTGTATCTTACTCCTGCTGTTGTGAATCTGTGTGAGGTATCTATCACCGATACTGCTCAGCTCTCTGATCCATCTGGCACACTGGCTTGGTTCCATGTGTCGGAATTACTGCTGATGCTGCAAATCACACTCCCTTGTTCCATTGCCCCCACTCCTCACTCGCACCTTGGTACATTCTGTCACTGAATCTTCTGCTCTCTGACGCCGAGAGGGGATACGGCACACGACACGGGCAAAGCAAAGCCAGCCAACCTTGTGAAGCCGTCCCTGCTGATACCTGGGTGTGAGGGCCGTCTCCACAGACTTGTCAAGCAACAACCAAACGCTTGTCATCACAGAATCCTGCTGCTGATTCCTTTGCTGTAATCCCTGGTGATGTCAGAGGCAGCACTGGCAGCGCTCCAGGGTGCGACGTCATTTGAGCAGGCTGGCCATTTGCTGTGGGTTGTAGTTGCCAGGCCAGGACTATGGTGTGAGCGCCTGACTTCCTCACCCATCTCCTTACAGTAGCACAGAGGCAGCGTTCATTGTGTAACCATGTGTAACCTCATGGTCTGGCATCCCAAGTCAAGGAGCCAAGTCTGGGTCAGCGAACAATCCCAGATGGATTGCCTCGGACTGAGGGATGTCACCACACGGTCAACAGTGCTACAGACAAAGATGGATCAACCCCATCATCACAGTAGGGTCTGACAAAATCCTCGAGTCCACTCACACAGGACTCAGCTTGAAAGACAAGGTCCCCACGGCACAACAGCACGCAGCAGAAAGTGGTTGCCAGAGACGCCGGTTGCAGGCACATCGGTTGCCGGAGAAGATGGTTGCCAGCGATCGGTGGTTTTCAGACACGGTGGATAATTGTTTTCCATTCATAACAGTATGGTTATAATGCAAGGCTGTGCATCCTGCAGACTTTGCTGCCCTTTCCATCATTGCACACTGGCCAGGGTGGGATGGAACATCCCATAATCGCCTGGTTAGGTGCATTGGTCCACCCAACATTTCCTGCCCCACCACCGGTGAACCACGCCTGCAGTCTGATCCATTAACAATGTGAGCTGCAGCAGCATGCTGAGGCATCTCCAACCACACCACCCTAACCTGTAATCACCACCACCCAGAGGGACAAGTGCAGTAAACACATGGGAACACCCCAACCCCCTGCTTCCCTCTACATTTCACACCTCCCCAGCTTGGGAGACGATGCCATCACTGGGTCCCAATCGTGGGACCACCTCCCCACTGCCCCTTCATCAGAAGGACTGTCAGTGGTTCAAGTACAGCAGATGGATCAAGGCCATTGGAGATGGGCAGTGAATGCTGTCCAAGTTGGCAACACCCACATCCTGGAAATGTATAACAAAGTCACCCTTCAGTTGCGGGAATCTTCAGACCCTTTGTTCTATGTTATGGAAGTTCTTTGTCTCTCTTCTGTTCTGTGATGTGTATGATCTGGACAATGTTAGAGTTGTACAGCATGGAAACAGTTCCTTCAGCTCAACTCATCCATGCTGACCAAGATATTATGTTAGTCTGATGAAGGGTTTTGGCCCGAAACGTTGCCTATTTCCTTCGCTCCATAGATGCTGCTGCACCCGCTGAGTTTCTCCAGCTTTTTTGTGTACCTTCGATTTTCCAGCATCTACAGTTCCTTCTTAAACATTATGTTAGTCCCATTTCCCTGTGTCTGGCCAATATCCCTCTGGGCCTCTGACCTTCATGTTAATCATTGTCTTATTATTCAGTCCAGTGATAAGACAGGAAGATTACCTGGCTTTCAACTCTCTACTGCTTCGTACTCACCTCTCTCCCCATTATGTGCACTCAGTGAGGTTACAGTTCTGTACTTAATCTGACGTCTATCATACACGTACGGTTGGCCAGCCCTGGGCCAGGTACCCACATGGTGTGTACTCGAGGCTCACTAATACCAATAATGGTTTGCTGTGGTGCATGTTTAATTTTGTTTTCTAATCATAATGGAAGACATGGAAAACGTGAGCTCAGTGAGACCACGGGTAAACGATGATCATTTTGCTGTATTTTTGTCAGCATTCATTTAACAAACATTTCTGAACTGTTCTCATTCATGTATTTTTCCATCTGATTCTTCTTCCGCTGCTAGTTCCTTGCGAATCTTCATCCCCTGTTTATTCTCATATTTGCACTTATCTCCTCTCTCCTTTCTCCTTTCCACTTCTCCCTTTCCCTGCTCCTCTCCTCCTCCCCCGATTCTCTGTGCTTCTCCCCCTTCCCCACCCCACTGTCTTGTGGTTGATTAGCGGAGTGTCGACGGGTTCACAGGGGGAGTGAGTGGACTGTCTGAGCAGATAGCCAGAAAGCTTCAGCAGCAAATTCAGCCTGTGCGCCCTGTGGACAGGAAAGAGTGGGTAAGCATTCTCCTGCCAGTGCAGGGCTGTTGGTGGGGCAGGTACCACATGTCAAATGTTCCACTGCAGGGCAGCATATAGCGAGGTGGGCAGAGGTGGCTGGTGTACAGTGGCTACAAGTCTAGGTCAGGGTTGGGTGTAGGGATGGGGGGGGGGGGGGGGGGGGGGGGGGGGTGGATGGATGGATGTTGGGTGCCTGGTGGGGGGGGGGGGGGGGGATGGATGTTGGGTGCCTGGTGGGGGTGAGGGGGGGGGGGGGGGGTATAGCGTTCTGGCACATTGGGGTGCAGGGTGCTGTAGGGGGTGAAGGTGGGTTGTAGAGTCCCAAGGGTGTGGGGATAGTGGGGTGTGTGGTCTGGTGGTGGTAGGGGTGGGATGTAGAAGCCTGGCAGGGGTGAGAGGGTTGTGGGAGAAATGGTGGGGATGATTGTGTGCAGGGTGCCTGTAGGGGGTGGGAATGGTGAGCAGAGGTGGTGGGGGCGGGGGGGGATTGGTGTGTGGGTTTTGTGTAAAGGTGAGAGTGGGTGCAGGGCCCCAGGGTGGGGGGGTGTAGGGGCCACTGTGGATGAGTGCAAGGGGCCCCAGTGTGGATAAGTGGGTGCAGAGACCTGGTGTGGGTGAAAATGGGTGCAGGAGGTGGGGGCGGGGGGGAAGTGCTGTCTTGGGGGTTTAGGGCATTGGCTTTGCATGGGAGGGGCAGCGTGTGCATGTAGGCCATGAGATCTGGCGGGCCAGAGTCTAGCAGAAGGCCTCCATGACAATGGTGCCCAGCCAATCGTGTAAAAGACCTGCAGCACCTCACAATCCAGCCCTGCCATTTTGTGGAGTTTACCGGGAATCTCATCACTGCTGGAAACAAGCAACCTCCTGGCGTCAGTCTTCCAGTGAGTGGGAGCTGATCAGAAGGCCAGCCTCGGGGCACGGCTATAGCCTGACCACCAGAGGGGAAGTTGTGGGTAACGTGGTGGAGGGGTGGAGTGGCCAGGAGTCTCCACCAGCTTTGCCTCATAAAAAGAAATGCAAAACCAAAAGATGCAGTCAATCCAAAAGACAGACATGAATGGTCAGAAACTCTGTAGGTCATGGAGCATCTGTGGAGAGAAATGTTCGTGTCAACACCATTTCATCTGAGCCAAACAGCTGAGTATTTCCAGCTGTTTTATCCGGTGAAGAAGGCATGCTCATTCACCTTTCCAAACCTCAGCACTCCAGCTAATTAAATATCTCAGAACCTTAGTCACTCTTGGTTGGAAATACCACAGCCTGTTTGCGGCCATTAGCTCTGGCAGACCAGTAGGAGGGTCACTGAGGAAGATAGGTAGTGGCCTGAGTCATATCACAGGATGGGGCTGGACTAGTTCAGGACCTCACTCGCACGTCAGTCTGGACTAACGTGCGTTATCTCTGCTCTGTGGCTGGACTTTTGACCAGGGACATTCTTATTTGGGACATTAGAAAAAGTTTACTGCTCCCTTACTATCAGAATGAATAACACGGCGTATACCATGGAACTCTTTCTTAATGCGTCAGGTTGCATTCCATAGGATGTAGTCCAGATTTTCCAATCTACGCTGAGGATGAACTCTCAATCTTCCAATCTTCTTGTGACCCTTGCACTTTGTTCTCTAATTTTCTCTATCGCTGCAAGGCTATTCTTCACTCTGTTTGTTGTTTGTACTACATGATGTTCTCTAGCATATGGTATGATCTGCCTGGTTAACAAAGTTCAAGTCAACAGGGTTTAATTGTCGTATGTACCAAAAACAGAACAATGGGATTCTTGCATCAGCAGTTATGCACTGTAACTCGGTACATATGACAACAATGAACCAATACCAACACCAGGCGACAGTCCAGCTCTACTTGCAGTTTGGTTGAGCTTAATACAGCTGCTTGAAGTGCTAGAGCCACACAATCAGGCTGTGACCCTTTACATAGACCCAGTGAAAGCTGAGTCATGCCTTCCTGGGGCAAAACCGGTATTTGAGGCCAATAAAAAGGCAAGAGATTTGCTGTGTAGGAAGGAAATGCAGATGCTGGTTTAAAGTGAAGATAGACACAAAATGCTGGAATAACTCAACGGGACAGGCAGCATCTCTGGAGGGAAGGAACGGGTGATATTTTGGGTCGACCCTTCTTCTGACTGATGTTAGGGGAGAGGGAGATACATAGATAAGGAAGTGTATGGTGTGAAAACAGGACAAAGGGGATGGAGATCAAGGAACATGTAGAATAGGTCATTGTTAGCTAGGAGAAGGTAACAACAAAGCAAACAGAGATAATATGTAGTCGGAGTCCGTCAGACTGGTCGGGGAACAGGGAAGAGGGGAGGGATGGAGAGAGGGGGAAAGCAAGGGTTACGTGATTAGATAAGTCAATGTTCATACCACTGGGGTGTAAGCTGATTAGCTTGCTGGGAGCAGTTGCTGTCGGAGGCCTGGGTGTGTAGGTTGGTGCTCCAGTGACAGGTCCCTGGTGGATGTGATGGAGAAGGAGGTGGGTGGTTCACGGGCCCCTACTCGCCCGCTGCTCCATCAGTCTTGCTGCAGTGATCTGTCTGTCTCTTTGCAGCACTCAACGAAGCGGAAAGAGTTCTCCTCAGAGTTCGGCGGCAGTGATGTCTGCTATTTCTGTGGGAAGCGTGTCTACGTGATGGAGCGGTTGAGTGCTGAAGGGAAGTTCTTCCATCGCGGCTGCTTCAAGTGCGACTACTGCTGCGAGACCCTCCGCCTCTCCACCTACGCCTTTAACCCAGAGAATGGTAAGACCACTGCAAAAACCATAGAAGGGCAGAGCAGGAGTTTTAGATGGCATGCCTCAGGGTGTTTTTAAATTGCAGAAAAGTGGCAGCTAATCTGAGCAGCACCAGCGGGAAAGTGAAAGTGCCCAGTTAATTTATTTTTGTGAAGTTAGCTGAGTTGAAAGCTGCTCAGGCTTTCAAGGGGAATTCCCATGTCTGAATAACATTGCAAATGAGCCAACTTGAGAGATGGACCCAATCTTGGTTAAGTGTCTATGCAGCAGACCAGCATGGGGATGGGGGGGGGACGGGGGGGGGGGGGGGGGGGGGGGGGGTCATCTGAGAATTCAGCTAAACACTCCTAGGCACAAGCCTGAGCTGACAACCGATTCCTTCATACAAAAATAAATCCTCTGCTCATTATTACATGGTGACCTACATTGATTAGCGGTGGCATGGTGGTGCTGCGGTAGAGTTGCTGCCTTACAGCGTCAGAGACCCGGGTTTGATCCTGACTAAGGATGCTGTCTGTGTGGAGTTTGTACATTCTCCCCATAGCCCACGTGGGTTTTCACCAGTAGCTCTCCCCCTACACGCCAAAGATATACAGGTTTGTAGTTTAATTGGCTTGGTAAATTTGTAAATTGTCCCCAGTGTGTGGGGGTGATCGCTGGTCAGCGTGGACTCGGTGGGCCGAAAGGCCTGTGTCCGTGCTGTATCTCTAAACTAAACTAAATTAAACTATTACTCAGCTGCCCAGTAACGATCGCTAACCATGCATGCTGTGACAATTACTGCCTGATTTCTCTGATGACTATTACCCAGTTACTCTGCCTGGATTATTACACAATTACTCTACGGTGATTATTACCTGGTTACTCTGATGATTATTATCGTGAATATTAACCTAGCTATTTTGTGGTCATTATTACCTGGGTATCCCGGTACTGTACAGTGAGTGTAGCCTTGTATCTTTGCACTGAAGTTTTCAGATATTTTATCAAAATATTGTGGAGATGCTGGAAATAAATGAAAGACACTAAATCAGACAGTCTCTGTGGAAAGAGGAAGACTTGGTACTTCTTGTCATAATATCTGTGTGGTGTGATTACACAGTGTAATGATTACTGATCAGCCATTGATGGTACAATGTCTGATTCACAGATCACAAATGGTTAGTGTGTCCGACTGGGGTTTGTAATGTCCGATTACTTCAAAGTGCCTGCTGCAGGGAACTGTGTGCCAAATGTTGCTTGGTCACCATATTGCCCGCTTTATGTATGGTGATGCGGGTTTTGATGGCCAGTGGCTGTAATATTGCTGAACCAAACTCTGTTGTTTTCCAGGAAAATTCTACTGTAAGCCTCATTTCCGGCAGGCAGGGCGAGAGGCCAGAAAGAGACCAGCAACACCTCCAGCAAGAGCCCAGGTACCAGTGCATGCTTGGCAAAGTTTGATGTATGGGAGGGATTTTGTCACTGTTCCTCAATTTAAGTAGGGATAAACCATAGGCCAGTGAGTCTTCCGTCAGTGGTAGGGAACTATTGGAGAGAATTCTTCGGGGTAGGATTAACGCGCATTTAGAGGAAAATGGGATCATTAAGGACAGTCAACAAGGCTTTATGTGGGGCAGGTCATGGCTTACTAACTTGAATTAGTTTTTTCAGGAAGTGTTTCAGTTTAGTTTATTGTCACATGTACCGAGGTAAGTGAGAAGCTTTTGTTACGTGCTAACCTGTCAGCAGAAAGACAATACATGGTTACAATCGATCCATTTACAGTGTATAGATACATGATTAGTGCAAGGTAAAGCCAGCAAAGTCCGATTAAGGTTAGTCCGAAGGACACCAAAGAGGTAGATAGTAGTTCAGTACAGCTCTCTGTTTGTGGTAGGGTGATTCCGTTGCCTGATAACAGATGGGAATAAACAGTGGTGTGCGTTTTAACACTTTTACACCTGTTGCCTGATGGAAGAGGGGAGAAGAGGGAGTGGCCAGGGTGCGACTCATCCGTGATTATGCTGCTGGCCTTGCTGAGGCAGCGTACGGTATAAATGGTCAATAGAAGGGAGGTCGGTTTTTGTGATGGTCTGGGCTTCATCTCAACTTCTTGGGGTCTTGAATGGAGCTGTTCCCAAACCAAGTGGTGATGCATCCTGATAAAATGCTTTCTGTGCTGCACCTGTAGAAGTTGGTGAGAGCTGTAGGGGACATGACAAACTTCCTAAGCCTTCTAAGGAAGTAGAGGCGTTGGTGTGCTTTTTTGGTCGTTTCTTGGTTCAATATGGGTGGTCCAGAAGTTTTTGGCAATATTGACTTCGGCCCCGTGAATGTGTACAGCTTCGCTTCCTGAAGTTGATCACTTTCTCTTTTGTCATGCTGACATTGAGAGAAAGGATGTCATCTCGACACCAGGACACGAGGTTCTCAATCTCCTTTCTCTACTCCGTCTCATCATTATTTGATATCCGGCCCACAATGGCGGTGTCGTCTGCGAATTTGAAAATTGAATTAGATTTGTACATGGCTGCACAGTCGTGAGTGTGTACGGGAGGAGTAAAGAAGGGGGCTGAGAACACATCCTTGTGGAGCCCCCATGTTGAGGATTACCGTGGAGGATGATTTGTCCCCTACCCTCACTGATTGGGGGCTGTTAGTCAGGACGTCGAGGATCCAGTTGTAGAAATGAGTTTTGATACCAAGCTTGGTGATAAGCTTGGATGGTATAATGGTATTAAAGGCAGAGCAGTAGTCTATAAATAAGAGTCTGATGTAAGTGTCTCTCTTATCCAGGTGTTCTAGGGATGAGTGTAGGGCTAGGGCGATAGCATTGTTGGTAGACCGGTTGTGGCTGTAGGCAAACTGCAGTGGATCAAGACCACTGGGTAGACTGGATTTAATGCCTCTCAAAACATCTCATAATGGTAGATGTCAAGGCCACTGGACAGTAGTGATTTTGGCATGAGTGGTGATGGTGATTGATGAGTGTAGAGCAGTGGATGTTATATACATGGACTTTAGTAATGCATTTGATAAAGTCCCTCATGGTAGGCTGATCCAGAAGTTTAAGATGCAGAGGATCCACAGTGATTTGGTGGTTTACAATCGGAACTGGTTTACCTATAAAAGACAGAAAAGCTTTCAGGCTTTTAGATAATCATCTGCTCAATGGGAAAGGGCAGATGGGAAACTGACCAGCATGATAAAGGGTTCTTGATTATGTTGGCTGCTTTCCTGAAGCAGCATGAAATTATGTTTTCTCTGGTGCATCTAAAGAAGCTTATGCGGGTCATTGGAGATATGCCAAACGTTATATAAAGGCGTTGGTGTGCTTTCCCAGCCACTGCTTCGATGTGCTCCAATACAGATTGTTGGAGATATTTACGGCAAGGAACTTGAAGCTCTCACCCATTTCCACTTTGGCATCATTGATGCTGACTGGGGTTTGTATTCACTTTCTCTAGTTATTGGTCAATAACTGGCTCCTTCATCCTGCTGACGTTGAGGGAGAGTTTGTTGTCTTGCCACCATACCAAGCTCTCTATCTCCCTCCTGTAATCTGTCTCATCATTGTTCAAGATCCTGCCCACTATAGTGATATCAACTGCAAATCTGTAAATGAGCGTAGAGCAGAAATTAGCCCGACAGTCATGAGCGTATAGGGAGCATAATGGGGACTGAGGACGCTTCCTTGCAGGGTACTGGTGTTGAAAATGATCATGGAGGAGATGTTGTCATCTATACTTGATGGTTGTGGACTATGGATCAGGAAGTCAAGGATTCAGTGGCCGAGGATGCGAGGGAGAGGTACTGACTCCTAGTTCCAGGAGTTTGGAGATGATTTTGCATTGGGTTAGAGTTTTCAAGGCAGTAAGTAGGAGTATGATATAGGTATCCTTGTTATCTAGATATTTGCATGGTGAGTGTAGGACTAGCCATGGGCCTTTTGCAACGTTAGGCAAACTTTGCTTTTCCTTGGCACCAGGGTGATAGTGGTCTTCTTGGAACAGTTGTGAACCTCAGAACAGAGTAGGGAGAGAGTAAAGATGTCTGTAAATACTACTGCCAGCTGGACCACACAGGTCCGGAGGTGGCGACTGGGATTCCACATGGACCACTTACTTTCTGTGGGTTCACCATCAGGGTGGCTGATCTGACATCTGCAACAGTGTCCATGGGTATAGACGCACCCGAGGCTGTCGGGCAGATGATGCCATTGTACCAACCTTCTGTTCAAACTGAACAATGAATGCACTGAGCATAGAATGTAAGAGAGAGGTTAGCAAGACCCGAACAGCATTGCCATACAGAGGAACATGGGCGTCTAAGTTAGGTACAAGTAGGTAGAGCGGTATGCTTGTCTTCCTCCGTTGAGCATTAAGTATAAAAATCAGAAACTCATTCCCAGTGTGCTATGTATGGTCCCTGTATACCCAGTGCCATGTACGCTCACTAATGAATTGAATACTTCATGGTCACATGTGACAAGTCACAGTGAAATTCTTTGCTTGCATTCCCAAGGTATGCAAATAGTCACCACATAAAGGGCGCTTAAAAAGTTACGAATTCCCTCCACGCGCCAGGTTCCCCTTTGTTCTTCCCCCCTCATTCATGGCGATCCTCCCACACCGAGTCCTCCATTGTTGATTGTTCTCCCCCTCATTCACGGCGGCCCCCCCACGCCTGGTCCTCCTTTGTTCTTTCCCACGGGGGCAGCGGCGTCCTCACTTCCACGTGTCTGTCCTCGTCCATCGGTCGGTGCCATCATTGACCGCCGCGCCGACTCTCCACTAACTGCCGGGTCCTCTTCGGACGCCTCCGTGACGCTGACCCAGGTCCCAGCCACGGGCTCCACAGACCCAGGCACCTATGGCCTCGGGATTAGTCAACCCGCGAGGCTCTATCTCCTACCCTTGAGGCCCGGACCACGTGGCTCTGGGCTCGACTTCTCAGCAGCACCTCCGGAAGGCAGAGTTTCCTGTGTTCCCAGTGTCGCAGAAGGTCATTGTGTACACGATTATTTTTGGTCGCTGCGTTACCTGGGCTGTGCACGGTCACTGTGTACCCAGTGCCATTTACGATCATTGTGTTCCCAGTGCCGTTTTAATCACTATTTCCAGTGCCGTGTTGTCCCAGTGGTGTTTGCACACTGTGTTCCCAGTACCAGATAAGGTCACTGTGCTACTAGTGCCGCATCATTTACTATGTTACCGGTGTCACGTATAGTCACTGTGTTTCCATTGCTGATTACGTTCACTGGGTTCCCAAGTGCCACATGAGGTCACTGTGTTTTCAGTGCTGTGTACAGTCTCTGTATTCCCTGTGTGTTTACAATCTCTCTGCTCTCACTGCCGTGTACAATCACTGTGTTCCCAGTATTATTTATGGTCACTCTGTTTCCACTGCCATGTATGGTCCCTGTGGGCTGTTTTCAGTCGCTGTGTTGCCAGTTGCCACTTATGGTCACTGTGTGCCCAGTAACGCGTACAGTTTCTCTGTTCCAAGTGCCGCGCACGGCCCCTCTGTTCCCAGTGCTGTTTCGGTCACTGTGTTCCTGGTGTCACGCACGATCACTGTGTTCCCCGAGTGCTTATGTTGACTGTGGTCCCAGTGCCGCGTACACGATGACCACGGAGTGTGTACTCTGATACTGTAACCACCTCTGTTCTGTTTGTTCTCACCCTCCTGCAGGAGAAGGTGTTTGCTCCTCCACTGCCTACCCTGACCCCGGATGGACAACCTATCCCCAAGGAACCGTACATTGTGGGAGCCACAGGTAGTTGTTGTGCCCTTCTTGACGGCGAGTGGCTGCCCTTCCCTCTGAGGAGTGGGTTTGCTCGTCTATACGACGGAATGAACCGATGGATATCCGACACAGCTGATGCAGAACTAGGAAAGGAAGTTATCTCGCCGCCCCGTCCTCGTCCACACATGCGCACCCCTCGACAGTTCAAAGTGAAAGCACTCTGGTGATCTGCCATTTCCATAACTCAAGAGCCTGGTGAATCTCCACCCATCCCTCCTTGCCTCACCACCGCCTGGGCATCCTCGACTGCCCAAGTGACCTAGCTCACTGAGTCCTGAGTCTCCACACCTCTTCCAATATCCCGCCCGTTCTGATGGAAACACCCTCACCAAATCCAGTCTATGCAAAGTGCAGGCACAGAAGATGGAATGCTAGTCCCCTGGCTGATTAGTGGTGGCCAACCATTCTAAGACTACTACAGACACTGCTACTCCAATAAATCTCCTGTTAACAGTTTGGGTCTGGCTGACATGTTTAAGGGTTACACAGAATCTAAATAAGTAATGTCAGTTACAGTGTTGTAACAGTACCACGTGGGATACAGTAACCTGGATTCACCAGCAGATCCAGTGACAGCAGGGTCCAGGGGTAGGCAGATATATGGTGACCCAATGACAACCAGGGATCCAGAGATATAAGGGCCAATGGGGTTCTGGTGATGCCTGAGGATCCAGTGACCAAGGGTTTCCAATGATCCAGTGACAGCCAGGGATCAGGAGATCCAGTGACAGCTCCTGAAAGACACAAAATGCTGGAGTAACTTAGTGGGCCAGGCAGCATCTCTGGAGAAAAGGAATAGGTGACATTTCGAGTTAAGACTCTTCTTCAGACCCTGTTCACCTACGCACAGATCTCAACCGGAAATGTCACGTATTCCCTTTTCTCCAGAGATGCTGCCTGGCCCACTGGGTTACTCCAGCATTTTGTGTCTATCTTCAGTGTAAACCAGCATCTGCAGTTCCTTCCTACACAGCGACAGCTCGGGGTTGGGTTGCAGGTGGGGATTCAGTGATCCAGGGGCAAATAGTGACGTGGAAAACAGCAAGGGATCCCGTGATAGACGTGGATTAAGTGGCCAGGGGACTGACTGTGTAATATGGGACTAACCATGTAACACGTGACTGACGAGAACCCTGTATCACAGACCTGACCGCGTAATACGAGACTGAGGGGAGTTCTATAACAAGGAACTGATGGGGACCATGTAACGTGGACCTGACCATGTAATAAGGGACTGACAGGGATCATGTAACATGGGACTGACGTGTATCTTGTAACACGAGACTGACAGGGATTCATGTAACATGGAACAGACAAGAATCATGTAACACGGAGACTGATGAGGAACTAGTGACCAAGATTAAGATTGTGGATTCAGTCACTCAGAGACTGATATGGATAGAAAACCTGGGGTACGGAGAGGTTCCTGGTGCCAGTGAAACAGTGTATGCCCCAAATACTCAGCAGGTCAGGCGGCATCTGTGGAGACATCAAACTTAATGTCTCACATTGATCACCGTTAATCAAATCTGGAGATTTCTCTCCGCTGTTGCTGCCTGACTTGCTGGGCTCCCTCGGTCTCCATCCTGTAATGCATGGGGAACCAGTAATCGCTGTGAAGACAAAGAGAACTGTGGGGATCGGGTGTATCAGGGGCTGAAGAGATCGAGTAAAACAGCGTGCAGGAGGACGAGTGTATCATAAAGCCCTTCAACCTGTCCCTCCATTGGGTAAGAACATGTCAGTCTGATCCTGGCCCAGCCACACTTCCCATTGTCGATGACTCCCTAATGCGCCAGGGCTCATCTGCGCCTCAAATATATACAGCAATAACGGACACTACCCCCCTCCATCATGGCCCATTATAATGAGGGTTATCTGCACTTCATGCTTTGTAGGGTAGGATTGCAAAGGTTTATAATCAGTCCTCATCTCAGTCTAATGTAATGCAAGAGACTGCAGATGGGATCTGGGGCAAAATGCAAAATGCTGGAGGAGCTCAGCGGGTCAGGCAGCATCTGTGTAAGGAATGGGATCAGACTTCTTCAGTCTGGAGGACCTCAGAGAAACACCATATTGCACTCTACGTGCCTCCGTCCTTCAGTCTGAAGAACATCATCATTCCATTCCTCACCACAGATGCTGCCTGACCTGCTGAGTTCCTCCAGCAGTTTGCTTTTTGCTTAAGTGGAGGTCCCTTTAGCATGGGATCATACACCCTGGCTCTGGCTGTCCCTGCCAGAGGAAGCATCAACACCTCCCCTGTCACCCCACCGCGCTCCTGAAGCCACAGCCAAAGACAGCACAGATGTTGGAAATATGAAATCAAAACAGGAGAAAAAAATCTGAGATACTCAGCAGACCAAGTGGAATCTGTGGAGGGAGAAACAGAGTTGGCATTTCAAATTAGAACTAGAAGTGAGAAATTAAATTTGTTTTAAGTTGCAGAGAAGATGAATTGGGGAGGGGGGGGGGGATGGGGGTTTCAGGCAGAACAGATACCAATGTCCATGACACAGTGAAGAGGCAGAGAAGCAGAATTACATAAATGGGGGTGTGGTGCAGCTGAGAGAGGGAGGGAAGGTCTGTCTGAGGAGGAGACAGTGGATGGAATCTGAAATACCCGTAAAGGAGAGAGAGACCGATGGAAATGTGAAGAGCCAGGGTAGAATGGGAGTTCATCTGAAGTGGTTGATGTTAAGCCCTGAAGGTTATAATGTGCCACGTGGGAGAGAGTTCAGTGGGGGAGTGGACTAGTGAGTTAACGTGTCGGGTAACATCCTCCTCATGACTAAAGAGCCAGCACCCAATCTGGCCGTGAATACTGAACGTAGCACATAGATTGCATGAGGTGGAAGTGAATCGTTGCTTCACATGGAAGGATGTCATGGGTCCCTGGGTGGTGGGAAGTGAAGAGGTGAAAGGACAAGTATTATTTCTCTGCAGTTGCAAGAGAAAGTGTGGGAAGGGGGGGTGAGGGAGCGGTTTTGTGGAGAAGGAAATTGTGAAGGAAACAGTGCCTACAGAAATGTGACAGGGAAAAGGAAGATGTGCCTGGTGGTCACATGATAACTGGTGCCATGGAAGGAGAGGATAATGGGAACGCTCCACGTGTTCTGCGTAACTGGAGAGGGATTTGCGAGCAGCAGTGCAGGAAATGCTACAGGGAGTTGGTCAGCCATGGGACAAAGGGAGCCATTGATGAGCGGAAAATACACCTCTCAGTAGCAGTGGTGTGGAAAGAGATGTCAGAGTAGATGAGGCAGAGACAGAGAGATCAGGAGACTGGAATGCAACTTAAGACCTTCATTGCTAACTTCCAGTCCTGATGAAAGGTTGTTAACCTGAAACGTTAAAGGGCCTGTCCCACTTACACGACCTTTACAGGCAACTGCCGGCACCTGTCATAGGTCACCGACATTTTCAACATGTTGAAAATTCAGTGGCAACCAGAAAGACGCTACAACTCTTTGGAGACCTCTCATGATCATTGGAGACCTCTCACAACCATACATGCGACCCCTGGCGACATGTCACAGGTGACCTCTCACGACCTTAGGGGACCTCTCTCGACCATACCTGTATGGTCATGAGAGGTCATGAGAGGTCTCCAAAGAGTCGTAGCATCATTTTGGTTGCCACTGAATTTTCAACATGTTGAAAATTACAGCGACCTATGATGGTGCCGGCAGTCGCCTGTAAAGGTCGCGTAAGTGGGACAGGCCCTTAACGGCCTCTTGCTTCACAGATGTTGCCTGAGGTGCTGAGTATTGTGCCAATATTTTCTTTTTCTGGGATCTTCTGTCTCAGTAAGATCACCTCTTGTTCTTCTAAACTCCAAAGCATGAGGGAATAGCCTACTTAATCTTTATTTGTAACATACTTGGGATCAACAAAGTGCACCGTACGTTGTCTCCAAGGCAAACACTTCCTTTCATGAGTAAGAAGACAAAGACAGGTGTCCAGTGACAAGGAAGCTGATGGGGATCCGGTAATACATATTTGGGGATTTGAGGACCAGGATGAATGTTGGGACTTGATCGTGGGAGAATGACGGGACACAGCGACAAGGGAACAATGACAACAGGTGAGGACTGGTAGAGTGGAATGATGGTCATTGTTATCACAGAGGCTACGGAAACCAGGAGGACGATGTGCTCCCTGTGAGAATGAGGATCTAACCATGAGGTGAAAGGAATGGATGCAGTCACAGAGGGGTTGAAATGCGTCCATAAAACGTGTGTTGGTGTCTCTTCAGCTGCAAGAAGAAGAATAAGAATCCACTGAGAAGTGGAGCAAAGGGTATCTTTATTGGTCAGGTTCCAGGAATGTTTAATTGTCAGGATCCAGGTATGTTGGGGATCCAGTAAAGCGGATTGATGGGGCTCCACTAAGAAGAGGAGCAAAGTGCATCAAACAGTGAGAGCAGCATGACTCCAGAGACATGAGGAACAATGGGAATGCACCGGACATGGAACCAAAGAGCTGTAGAGTGAGGAGAGAACAGGTAGCAGGGGATAGAGAGAGAATGAGCTGGATCAGGTAGAGGGGGAACAGGAGTAGAATGGGGTTAAGGAGAACAAACTTGGAGAGGAGAGAGGAAGAGTGAATGGGGAGCAGGAGTAGCAAGAGCGGGAAATTGTGTTCAGAGGGATCGGGGCTTGAGGAGAGAGTGAGCAATCGAGAAATATGAAAAGGGAAGCAAATGAAACAGGAGGAGGCTGGGAACAGGGAGTCGAGAAAGTAGGGGGAGGGAACAGGGAACAACAATGGGAAGGAACGGAGCGCGAGAGCAAACGGGGAACTGGGAGCATTGAGAGTGAATAAGCTGGGAAATGGGAGGGGGAAGCAAACAGGACACAGGGACTGGAGAGTGGACAGTGAAGGCCAAGTCATGAAATATATTCTAGTACCTGTAGTATATTTTATAATGCCAGTAAGATCACTGGATATGGGGAGAAGGGATGAAGGCAAGAACAGGGCTACAAGTGGATGATCAGCCGTGAATATTGTCGATTCTGAGTCGTACAGTACAGAAGCAGGCTCTTTGGCCCAACTTGTCCATGCCGACCAGATTTATAATTGTGCGAGTCCCATTTCACTGCCTTTGGCCCATATCCCACCCAACGTTCCAGGCATGTAGTTGTCCAAATGTCTTAAATGTCACCATTATAGCTGCCTCTACAGTTTCCTCTTGGCAGCTCATTCCATGAATACACCACCTTCTACTCAAAGCTTCAGATCTCTTTTTTCCCCTTCACCTTAATCCAATGATGTTCATTTTCCCCAGAGATGCTGCCTGACCCACTGAGTTACTCCAGCATTTTTTTGTCTATCTTTGGTGTAAACCAGCATCTGCAGTTCTTTTTTGTTACCTTTAGTTCTAGACTTTCTCTACCCTGGGAAAAAGACTATGACCATTCACCCTATCTATGCCCTTCATGATTTTATAAATCTCTGCAAGGTCACTCCACAGCCTCCTACGCTCCTTGGAAAAAAGTCAAGCCTGTCCAGTCCCACCTTATAACTCAGGCCTCCAGTCCTGTTAACATCCTGCAAAATCTGTTTTGCGTCCTTTCCAGCTTAACAATATCCTTCTTAGATAAGGACGAGTGCACACAATACCCCAAATGTGGTCTCACCAATACCTTGAAGAGCAGGTTTGAAGTAATGATGGACTACTGCCGCTGCTTCAGAGAGTGTGAGGGTGAGCAGGAAGCAGTGGGTGAGAGAAAACGGAGAAGAGATCAAACATCGAACATGGAAAGGGAAAATAAGCAGGGAACAGAGAGGAGGAGGGGAGAGAGAAGGACAGTGAGGAGCGGGAGAGAGGGATAATGATCGGGGGGGTGAGCAGGGGAGAGAGAGAAGGGGAAAAGAATGAAACTAGAGAGTGGAGAGAAGGGTGTGGGAGAGGGATCAAGGAAAACAGGATGGGACAGCAAGAGGAAACAGTGAACAAACAGTAAAAAAAAAATGGGAGCAGGAAACGCAACCGGAACGGAGGAGGAGAAGAAATTGAGAGCAAGCGAGAGAGCAGGAAATGGCATGGGACGGAGGGAGCAGGGGATGGGGGGGGAGTGAAGGACGGAGAGGGAACAAGATCGGGAGCAAGGACAGGGAGCGAACCGGGGGAGGGAGCAGCGGAGGAACAGAGACCAGGGAACGTGGACCTGCAGACGGAACGAACGGGACGGAGGGAGCACGAGATGGAGGGTGCAGGTAGGGGAAGGGAATGGGACGGAACGAGCTGGGGACTGAGAGGGTGAATGAGACGGAGGGAGCAGGGGGAGGGAACGGGACGGAGAGTGCAGTGGACCGGGAGGGAGTGGAGAACGGGGAGGGAACAGGGATAGGGAGCAAGTAGGGGGCAGGTGGCGAGGACAGACGGAGCAGGGATCAGAAATATAAAACAAGTGAGCAAGCAGGAAATGGAGAGGAGGTACTGAGCAATGAGCGGGAGTGGGAGAGGGAGGAGGCCGAGCAGAGAAGGAACGAGCCAGAAAGATTTCGGAGCAAGGCCAAGATGGGAGTGAGCAATGGAAAAGCGAACGTTCATTGGTAGATTACTTATCCTTTGGCAAGGGTTTCGTCCTAGAGCAGTGGATTTCTTTGGCTCCGGCATTTTCTTCCCCTATCATTTTTACTGGGTATTTTAGCAGGAGAGTTCTCTGTACAATGACATTACATTCATCTTACTTGTGAGCTTCTACAGTGCATGAACTCAAGGTGGTCTCAGCGCTGAATGAAACAATCATAATTCAGCCTTGCTTGACGTGAGTGGGGACATACTGAGAAAGGCGAGCGATGCAAGCATGCACCCGGTGTGGGAAACCTCCGGGTAATATCAGAGTGAAACAGAGAAGAGATAAAATAGAGACTTTCATTGATATCACATGGCAGGCAGCTCAGAACATCCCAGTGCTATTTACACCCAGCAAAGTCTAGTCCATTTCTCTCAGGGTTGCAGCCTACTTGATTTCACTCCATTTCTGAGGAGTGGAGGATGCCAATGCGTGAATTCATTTTTAACGTCAGCAGCTCGTTACACAATTAATCACCATGTTGTCTTGACAGAGAGAGGTCTGGGTCCTGTGGCAAGAAGACAGGAATTTAAGCTATAGAACAGAAGCGCTGGACTAACTCAGCGGGTCAGGCAGCATCTCTGGAGGACGTGGACAGCTGGCTGTGCTGTGTGGCCAGAACACTTGAACACAGAGGCACACTCTAAGCGCAGATAGACGCACTCCGACTGCGCAAACCCATATGAGAGCACAGAAGCGATCTTACTCACTACCCATTTCCAAAGTAATGTAATGCTTGCAAGCCTTGCCTGTTCACTCCGTCTCTAAAAGTAAAACCACCAGTGGGAGCACGCAGTGGACCAAGCAGCCTCTGTGGAGAGAAAAGGAAGAGTTATCTTTCCACCAGCTGCAGTTGTTTTTATTTTCACGCTCCCACTAATAACCTTTTCCTAATTGCTTGATATCTAGTTCAGAAACCTGGATTGAGGGAAGCTTTATCAAGGATACTGGGCAGATTTATTTGCTCTTTAAAATTGTGCCCTGAAAACTGTTTGTGGATGTTCTCATCTCCGACCAAATAGCACGGCCCCTGTCCTACACTGAAAAGTCCATCTGATTTGTGGGATCTTCATCAACTGGGCTAATGGGCTGAGGAATGACTGATGGAGTTTAATTCAGATAAATATGAGGTGTTGCATTTTCAAAAGACAAAGCAGGGCAGGACTCGCACAGCAAATGGTGGTGCCCTGGGGAGTGTTGTAGAACGTAGAGACCAATGAGTACATGGTCCCTTGAAAGCGGTGAAACAGGCGGGTAGCCCTGACTCAAGAATGTTAAGCACAGTTTGCAGTGTCTCCATTCTGTTTACTCTAACTGTTAGTAGCTGCTTCAGGTACTGTGAGGACAGCAGTCCTGGACATGCCCACCGTTTATATTGGTGATGGCAGGGTAGGTCGTCAACCTCACAGCCCCAGGATCCAAACACTGCGTTGCATTTACCCCTGTGGTGACCAGCGGGACAACACGGGGCCGGGCGAGTGAGGGGCAAGGTGTGGGCGATGGGGCTGAGACAGATGCAAGGTCGTGCATGGGGCAGAGGTGGCCAGCAGGAGTGTGGAACCAAAATCCACACGGCACCAGTGGCCAAGGTGGGTAAATGGGTGTCTACTCGTGTGATGTCAGTACAGAGCGTTTAATTGTCATATGCACGAGGCCCAGAACAATGAGCTCCTTACTTGCTGCAGCTTTACAGGTACACGATAAACAGTAAATTATCAGGCAAACCAGAGCGTGATAGTGCAAAACCAGAGTGCGTAGTGTTGATTCCCTGGTCAGTGTTGTGTGTTCCCTTGGGCTGGGCTGCCACAGTATTATGTTCCCTTCCCTGCCCCAGATCAGTCTTGAGCTGCTTCAGTTAGTTCCTCTGTTGTCCCATTCGACTGTGCTCCCCGCTTCACCAATACTTCACCCACCCTCGCTGACAATCTTCTTTTCTCTCCCGTGACAGAGCCCTGGCAGGCAAAGCGTCTGCGCGGCACTCCAGAGAGGATCGAGCTGGAGAACATCCGAGTGTCCCTGGAGCGGGAGGAAGATCTGCAGGAGGTGCCGGAGGAGACACTTGCTGAGCACAATCTGAGCAGCGCTTTGCACCAAACCAGCCAAGAGCCCGGCAGCAGGTCAGTGTCGGACAGGACGGCAGTCCTGCAAACCCCTGAGAAACAGACCCCTCGGTGTCGCAACCTTGCATGGGCCAAATAAATCTCCCACCTTTCATCTAATCCAGACCCCCAATGTCTGGACCTACCTCGTCAGCCTAGTGTTTGTCTACCTCCGTCTCGCAGTGTTGTACGTGTCTGATTACATTTGCTTTCTGGATGGTTGTGTCTAGTTTCTTTCCTGTGGTGTCTCGTATGCAACAGATAATGTTGGCAATCCTCAGCGGGCCGGCCACCTCTGTGGGAAGAGAAACATAGTCAACGTTTCAGATCAAACACTTTCGTTAGAACTTGAAAAGTCCACACCTGAAATAAAATCTCTGTTTCTCTCTCCTTAGACACTGCCCCGACCTGCTGAGTGGGTCTGTTATTGTCTCCTCGTGCATGACCCTGCTTGGAGCCATATAGCACCGAAACGGGCCCTACTCTTCTGCCCAACTCATCCATGTCTAAGATGCCCATCTAAGCTAGTCTCACTTGCCTATGGTTGTCTCCTATCCATCTAAATCTTTCATAGAGTCGTAAAGTCGGACAGAATGGAAACAGGCCCATCGGCCCAGCTTGCCCACACCAACCAACATGTCGCATCTACACTAGTCCCACCTGCCTGCATTTGGCCCATATCCCATTAAGCCCATCCAATTCCATGTAACTATGTAAATGTTTCTTAAACGTTGTGATAGTACCTGCCTCAACTATCGGCTCTTGCAGCTCGTTCCATATACCCACTACCCTTTGTATAAAAAAAGGTTACCCCTCAGGTTCCTAGTAAATCTTTCCCTCCTCACCTTAAACTTATGTCCTCTGGTTCTCGATTCTCCTACTCTGGGCAAGAGACTCTGTGCGTTTACCTGATCTATTCCTCTCGCAATTTATTTTCTACCCATTTACCTGTCGAAATGGTTTTGCACTTTGTAATTGTACCCGCATCAACCACATCCCTGGCAACTTGATCCACGTATCTATCACCTCATATGTGAAAACCTTGCTCCTCGGGTCCCCTTTAAATCTTTCACTTCTTATCTTAAATCTATGCCGTCTAGTTTTAAACTTCCCCATGTATGCTCCTTGTGATTTTATAAACCAGTATAAGATTTATTTGGCAGGAATATCAGGCGGGGGATGAGGATCAGATTTCTCATCCAGTGTGGGTGTGGGGGATAGGAACTCCACAACTGAAAGGATGAGACAGACCAAAACCCTCATCACATTTAAACAGAGGGAAGTTAATCGGGCTATGGGGGAATAAAAAAAATTGAGATTAATGCAAGCCGGTGCAGACTCGATGGACTTATTTCTGTACAGTGTCTCTCTATGACTCTAAAAAAGGCAGAAAATGCTGGAAACACACAGAAGGCCAGGCAGCATCTGTGGAGAAGAACAGAGAGTAAATATTTCAAGCCAACTTCCTTTGCCAGAACCTTTTTGATGTGAGCGTGGAGAGCTGCAATCTACATACAGTGCTGGGAGGTGGGATCAGGGTGAGGAACTCATTATTGATCGCCTTGCAAAGGATGGGCTTCATTTTGTGCTGCGTATTTTCTACACAACTGTGATTTCAGCTGCTGGTCTTGTCCTGCCTATCACTCTGTCTCGTCCTGTGTATCGTGCCGGGCAGTGCTTAATTTCCGTGCAGTCTCTACCTCTGTTGCAATCTCTGTATGTCCGCTAATTTATCCACCCTACTATCACTGTTGGAGCCAGGGCACTGCTTATCAAGTGACATATCTGCATTCAGTTGCAGCAGCTCTGAGTACGAAATGGAGGAGGACGAGGAGGAGGAGGAGGAGGAAGAAGATGAGGAGGACAAGGAGGATAAGAGGGATGAGGAAGATATGTTGTCTCCCTCAGTGGACGGAGTACCATGGAGAAAAGCAGCGGAGGCCCAGCAGTTGCTGAAGAAAAATTCAGAGGAAGACAGTGAGGCAGAGAGCGAGGATGAGGGACATTCACAATCGAGTTACGGTGAGTGACACTGTCCGACATGCAGGAGCTTCCTTCTGAGGTGATTATCATTAGCCGAGGAAACTTTTGAACTAATTGTCTAAACCCTAGATCATTGCAGGGCGCTGCTCCCAGTCAAAGGCCAGTTGTCATCGGTCCTTTGGAGTCTACAAAGCCCTCGTGACTACTGAGCAAGTGGGGAGGCGAGTGGAGCTTGGTCTCCTTGAAGGGTGTCTAACGTAGAGCTGATCTCCAGAGGGCTCGCTGGAGAGAGGAAGCAGCGCATGGGGATGGATCTATTGGGAAGTCGACTATACGGGAAGGTCCGAGTTCAGTGGGAGAGTTAAAATATTGTAGGTGCGGAGTTCAGGACAAGAGTTAGTGTACTGGAGGCATTGAGCTCCAAGGGAGAGTTAATACACCAGGGATACATAGGAGTTGGAGATGTTAATGCACGGGATATATGGGGGGTCACAGGGAATAATGAACTAGGGATTTATAGGGAATGGGGGTCAATACACTGGAAACTAGTTATAACTAGTTATGTACGTGCTGCGGAAGTTAACAAACTGGAGATGTTTCATAAGGGCAGGGGGAGTTATTGCACCAGAAGGATCAGCTTAATTGATGTAGCAGAACCCAAATGATGTGAGTTGGGTTCAATGGGAGTTAATGTAATGGATCATTGACCCCCTCGTGCCTGTTCTGCCGTTCACTGAGATCTTGACCCGAGTGCCACTCTCCTGCACCAACCCCATTTCCCTCGATTGTCTGAACATCTAAATGTCTCTGTTTGAGCCCACGCAGTTACAGAGCCTCCACAACCTTCCTGTGTAGAAAATTCCAAACATTCCCACTTCCCTGGGTGAAGCATCATGTGTGCCTTGTCTATCGATTCCCATGTGCTGTGTTCAATGCAGTTTATTGTCACGTGTACCGAGGTACAGTGAAAAGCTTTTTGTAACGTGCTAACCAGTCTGCAGAAAGACTATACATAATTACAATCGATCCGTTTACAGTGTATATGATAAGGGAATAACGTTTAGTGCAAGGTAAAGCCAGCAAAGTCCGATCAAGGATCATCAAAGAGGTAGATAGTAGTTCAGCACTTTTCTCTGGTTGTGTTAGGATGATTCAGTTGCCTGCTCCAAAATCTCTCAATTCTTTCTCACGTGTCGTTCCAGCCCTGAAAGGCTGATCCTTTATTTTAAAATTTTAACCCGGCCTCTTGACACCACACCCAGAAGAAAGAGCATCAACTCTGACAAACCCCACAAGAATTTTGTGTCATCAATGAGATCATCTCACTAAACTCGAGACAACAGGCCCGGTCCACAGTCTGCTTTGGCCTTTATTGTGAGACAGTGTGAGCAGGAGTAAACTCCCTTACTGCAAATTATACATGGCTCTGGTGAGAACATACCTGGAGTATTGGGTCATTTTAGTCTCTTTACCGCAAGAACATAAAACAGTACAGCACAGGAACAGGTCCTACAGCCCACCTTGTTGATGCCAATCACGATGCCAAATTAAACTAATCCCATCTGCCTGCACTCGATCTACATCCCTCTATTCCCTTCCTGTTCATAGGCTCCTTAAATGTCACTATGGTATCTTGATTAAACCACCACCACTGGCCATGCATTTCAGGCACCTTTGTTTAAAAAAACACATTCTCCACACATCTCCTTTAAACTTTCTCCCTCTCACCTTAAAGTTATGCCCACTAGTTTTTGACATTTCCACCCTGAGAAAAATATTTTGGTGAATACCGATCCAAAATACTCAGTTAGTTCTTCGCCCACCTCCTCTAAAGATCTTCTTACACCTGAAAAGTCAACAGATTGGTTCTTGTGATGGGGATTGGTTGTAGGAGCAAAGATTGGGTGCTCCCGTCTCCCCCAAAGACGAGTGGGTTTAATTGTAAATTAATTGGCCTCTGTAATATTACCCCTGGTTTGTAGGGGGTGGATGAGAGAGTAGGATCAAGTAGAACTAGTGCGAACGGGTGATGGGTGGTCAGCGTGGGCTTGATGGGCCAAAAGGCCTGTTTCCATACTGTATCTTTCAATCATTCAATCAGTGTGGAATTCTTTGCCCTGGGGAGGTGTGGAGGCTTGCGGAGCTCATTTAAAGCCGATTGATACATTTCTGGAATGAGGAGATATGAGGATGGAACCAGGAAATGGAGGTAGAAGATCCTGATGAATGATAGAGCAGGCTGGGATGAATGCTTTTTTTTCTTTTCGTATTAACTCCCTCAGAGGACAAAACCACATGCCATGAATCAATATGATGAATCTTGTACTCACTTTCCTGAGGTAGGGAGACAATACCTTCACTCGGTGCCTGCCTCTTTGCTCTCCAGTGAAGATAAGGCCTTGTGCTGGAGAGTTAATGCATGGGACGGAGATGGGAAAGTGGAAGTGGCAGTGGTTTGTTGGGCAGAGATCAGTGGGAGAGGCAGTGACTGGACAAGTAACCCAGACCCCTGGACTAACATTCCCACCAGAGGAACTGAGGAATTTAAAATCAGTTAGTATTCAGAATTAGAAATGACAACCACTCATCTGGTTTACCAATGTTCTTCTGGGCAAAGAATCCAGCTTCTAACCTGTCTAAATACAACAAAAACTCTGCAGCTAGGCAAAATCCCAGCTGCAGTTCTGAAGATCTGCGTTCCAGAACTAGCGATGCCTCTGGCCAAGCGGTTCCACTACAGAGTGGAAAATTGCCCACGTGCGTCTGGCAGATTGTGAATTCTGTAGCCTCACGCACACTCTTCCCAGCAATCATTGAGAATGGGGAAATTCCCAGAGCTTCCTCGGCCTGTCAGCTGCTGAATTGTCCACCCTTATCCGAGCTGTGTCGCTGGGTGTGAGATTGCTTTAGTTTAGTTTAGTTTAGAGATACAGCGAGGAAATAGGCCCTTCAGCCCACCGAGTCCGTGCCAAACTCCAGCAATTGCGTGCAGTTTTTGCTGTGCAACACAGACGATCCTGCCCTACAGTTTCCTCAGGCTGGCATCATCTGCAGCCTCTCGTGGTACTATGCCCTCCTTTATGCCTCATGAACCAGGAAACATAGAAGGTGCAGGAGTAGGCCATTCGGCCCTTCGAGACAGCATCGTCATTCAATATGATCATGGCTGATCATGTTACCCAGATCCTAATGGTACAGCCATATTTCCTTTCATATTTCCATAAAATAGAAGTGGGCCATTCAGCCTATCAAGTCAGTGCCAGCTCTTGGCACATTCCTAATCCCTCACTGTTCTAATCCCACATTCCCACAAAATCCCCCAGATTCTATCCTTCACAAGGGCCAATGCTCAGCATCCAATTAACTTGCCAACTTGCACGAGTTTGGGACATGGGAGCACCCAGAGGAGACCCATCCAATCACAGGGAGAACATGCAAACTCCACACGGATAGCACCAGAAGTTGGGGATTGAAATGGGGTTGCTGGAGCTGTGAGGCAGTAGCTGTGCCACCGTGCTACCCAATGAGCTGCAGATTGTGCAAGCGTATGCTGCAGTAATCTGAGTCTTGGTTACCTGATCTCCTTACCGAAGAAACAATGTACATGCCAAAGATGGAATTCAGTGTTTAGTTTAGAGATGCAGCTCGGACAAAGGCCCGACCAGTGATCCCCGCACACTTACATTATCCTACACAATAGGGGACAATTTACAATTATACCAAGCCAATTAACCTACAAACCTGTACGCCTTTGGAATGTGGGTTAAAGCGGAGATCCTGGTGAAAACCCACGCAGGTCATGGGGCGAACGTACAAACTCCATACAGACAGCACCCCTGGTCAAGATCGAACCCGGGTCTCTGGCGCTGTAAGCGAGTAGCTTTACCGCAGCACCATCGTGCCATCCGGTGAAGTGAAGATTCATCAGACTACCTCCAAGGATGGTGGGACTGCCAGGTGGAGTGAGTCTGCATTCTCTAGAGTTTGGAGGAATGACTGGAGATCCCATTGAAATGCACAGATCAACAACAGGCTAGACACAGGGAGGATGATTCCCTGAACTAGGAGTCCAGGACTAGGGAACAGTCTCAGAATATGGATGAGAACTGGGAATCGGACTGAGATTCTTTGTGCCCCTGGTGACAAACACATGGAATTCTCTACCCCAGAGTGCGGTGTAGGTTCAGTCATGGAATCCATTCAAAAAAGTTTGATCAATGTTTGGATATTAAAGGAACCATGGCTCACGGGGGGAGAGCAGTAAAATGGGGCTGAGCTGATGAACAACAATCTTGTTGAATGGCAGCACAGGCATGAAGGAGCTGGAGTAGCCATGGGCCCTAGTTCGTACGTCTGAGTATATCACTCCACCCTGGTGATTGCGAAGGAATGCCAAGTGGTTACAGTCAGGCAGAGTTGGTAGTTTGGAAATTGATAGAATTCTGGAGATTTTTTGTGGGTTTCTGTGGGTCTGCTGAGGTTTTGGTGAGAATGTTGAGAAATTCCTTCCTTTTATTTTTAAATCTGTTATTATTGGCAAGGAAGGTGGTGTGAGCTTCACTGCTCCCCCACACCCGCCCTCCTGGCGCTGTGACTGTCAATTTGTCCTCAATCAGCATTAACTGGCAAGTAGGCTTAAGGTGTGGTGAGGCGGTGTCTGTTTCTGGATCCTGGATGTTCTTTTTCATTTCCTGAAGTGGTGAGAATTGCCTGTTTGATCGAGTGTGAGGTTTCTAGTCTTAAGAATGGACAAGTAATTGGGTGGGCAGGGTGGCGAGGGGGTAGGGGTGCAATTCATCAAATATGGGATAGAATGGCAAATTAAAGGTACAATTCCCATCACTGATGACCTAAAGAATAACGAGGCTCTGAGGTATTGCAGTGCCTCCCTGCAGTCTTGGTGCAGGCCTGTGGAAGGTGAAGAGGCTGCAGGCCTCTATCATATCCGAGATCTCTCAGGATCCAATCTTGGATGATCCATGGGATGCAATCACTACATCTCGCGCTACTCCATCGGCTTGCTCAGCATCAGGTCTGTCATTGGCTGCACCTTGCACCAGGAAGCCCACTGAACTGGCTGAGAGTTGTGAGCAGGAGCACACCAAGAATTATTCAGCTATGTTCATTACTCCACACTCGCCCACCCTCCACCCCACAGCCTCAGACAGCGCTGGTAACTGGGGCAGAGCAGGGTGTGAACAGCCGATCCTGTCCCAGCAGCAGAAATAGGCACCAAAGACCAACTAGCAGTGGTCTGGTGGGGCAGAGATAAAGATGTTAATCTTACCTAGGCTCCTCGGTCATCCTGGCCTTGGTCACTGCAGCCATCACAGCCCAGCAGAAGCAAGGGGGCAAAGATAAACCCCGCCCTGAGGCTTTAGCTCTGCTCCCAGTTGAGAACTCCCTCCCCCCTCGCCAAGGATGCCTGTATAAGATTACCTCTCAAAACATCAACCAGACTGGCCTCTCTGAATTTCCTGCACTAACTGTACTTCATGTTTTCCTTTACCCCACTCTGTGCGTGTGTGTATGTGTGTGTTTGTTTGTCTGTCTGTGACTGTATTTATTTATCCATCTGTGTGTGGGACTGTATATGTGTGTGCGTCTATGGCCATATACATGTGTGGGGATATGGATGGGATTTCACTTGTATGTGCATGTATGTACATTTCTGTCTAAATGTTTTTTTAATGTCTGTGTGTTTGTGTGTGTCTCATGGCTGTGGATCAATGTATGTCTGTCTGTGTGACTATATCTTTGTATGCAACTATGACGGTATAAATCTGTGGAACATGCCCATGTATATGCCTGTGTTGTGTGTGTGTGTGTGTGTGTGTGTGTGTGTGTGTGTATGTGTTCCTCTTCCTCCCTCCCTCTCTCTCTCTGAAGAGGGCGAGTACTGCCCCTGGGAGAAGGAGCTCCAGTTTGGGCTCTGGGTCCATCAGCTGTCTGATGAAGAGGACAACCATGTGTTCAGAGGTATCTGCTTTGCTTCTCTGCAAGTACAGAGCTCAACAGCACTAATCAGATACAATCCACCCCTTTAAAGCGGGCACCAGCTGCTTTGTGATTGCACGGGCAGAGGCTGGAGCTCACAATTGGTGGCAGCCGGAACAAAAATTCAGTTCAAAGCGACGGGGATTGGGAGAGGAAGGTGTGGTCAAGACAATGCTTTTTACACAGTCAGAGGGACAGGTCTTGTGTGCAGACTCCCCATTTATGATGGGAATGCATGCAGGGGAATGCCCGGCAAATACTATCATCCACACAAAACTGTCACGCTGTACTGCATGGACTGTCCACTCTAACGCTCCACTTACGACATTACAGTGTGATCCCTGGCACACACACACTCATGACCCTGGGTTATCCTGATTCTCTTTCTCTTTCCCTCCCTCTCTCCCCCCCTCCCTCTCCCTCTCCCTCATTCTCTCTCTTTTTCTTCCTCCCCCCCCCCGGGCTGTTCTCTCTCTCTCTCTCTCTCTCACGCATGCACGCACACTCACTCACGACTCTGGGCTGTCCTTTCTCTCTCTCACACACACACACACACCACCCAGGGATGCCCTGGCACACACACTATAGTCACTGGGCTTGATTGGAAATGACAGTTCCCATGTTCCGCTTGTCACCGACTCTCTCCAGCACACCCTGTGTGCCCCTCAGCATCTGGGCCACACTGCAGCTTCTTTTGCTGATGACATTAACCCTTCCTAGAGTGGAGAGCATTGCTGCCTAACACTGGAGTGTGTGGGTGCTGAGTGCCTCCAGCTCCGCAGCTTGATCCGCTGTGTGCTGCACTTGTCTGACTGTTGATGGTGAGTGTTTCTCACCGCCCTCGAGGTCTCTGCATGGCTTGTGGCCTGTATCTGCTTGTGTGCACTAACTTGCTTCACACAGTGTCCAGCAGAGGCATTCTTCGCTGTTGCATATAGCCCCATGTTTCTGTCCCAGACTGTGTGGCAGGGGGTTAGCTGGGCTATGCAAAGCTGTGAGGTGCTGTGCTGGGTGGGGTGAGTCTGTGCCATGTAGGAGTGGCCTGAACGCTGGGCTGGCACTGCACATCATTGCCAGGCTGCGCTGTGGTGTTTGCTGCAGGGCTGGTCATGGTCAGGCCTAGCCAGGCTGGAGGATCGGACTGGGCTGGGAGGATTAGATGGTGCTTGGAGGACTGGATGGGGCTGGGAGGACTTGGATAGGAAGACTGGAGGAAGGTTGGAGTCCAGGGCTGGGAGAATGAAATGGGGCTGGGAAGACTGGGTTGGGAAGACCACATAAAGCTGGGAGCACTGGGCTGGAAGGTTGGACCAGGCTGGGAGAACGGGTCTGGGCTAGGAGAACGGACAAGGTTGGGAGGACCGGGTTGGGCCGAGACAGGTGAGGATGATTTTGGGTTAAGAGGACTGGATATTGTGTCGGACAGGATTGGGTGGACTCTTTTCTGGATTAGGGAATAATGTGAGCAGGGAGAATGCCTGATAGTGCAGGAATTCATGAATGCAGATAAGCACCTGGATGGGAAGGAATCATGACCAGATTTGACCGTTGTGTTCAGTGCTAGGTTCTGCTGTATAGAGTCACAGTAAGATAATTCCTGAAGGGGACCAGAGGCTGGAATATTGGGCGTTTTCAGAAGTAAGAATAATTGTACAGGAATTTGTTGGGAAAGAACAGGATTGGGGGTCAGTAGCAGGAATTTTTGTGGTTCCAGGGACAAGGTTCTTGGAGACAAGTCAGTTACTCAGTACATTAAAGAGATCAGTTGATGTATTGGTATGAAGGGAATTGAGGGGCATGTGGATAGTGCAGGAAAATGATGTCCAGACAGAAAATCAGCCGTGATCTTGAATGGCAGAGATACGAGGGGCTGAATGGCCCACTCCTGCCTCTGTTGTCCTCTCAGGCCTATGGAGAGTAAACAAAGAGAGGCAGGAGGTTCTGGGACCAGTGGGGCTACGGACAAAAGGGAAATACAAGGAGAAACAAGAGTTCCCAGAGAATTTAGGCCCTCACTTGCCCCGCTGCAGGGTTGTGGGAACAGGGTCAGACGGTGCTGTCAAAAGGGAATTGCGTGGGGTGGTGGGGGGGAGGGGGAGAGAGAGAACATCAGACTCGGGGCTGAAAGGAAAGTATGAGATTACTTTGCCAGGAGCCAGCATAGACAGACCGGCCTGGTGTGGTGACTATGAGCAGGAGAGGGAGCGTGCCTCTCCAACAACTCTGCTGCACTGTGCTGCTCATTGCATGCATTTCTCCGCTCTTTGCATCTGCTCTCTATGTTCCATGGTCTACCTCACTTTTCTGTGATCTCTCTTTCTCCCTCCTTTCCGCTCCCATTCCTGTCGCTTCACTGGCCCCGCACCTACGGAGCAGCTTCGAGCCTGAGGGTGCGTCAGCTCGTCAGCCCCATTGATCCGCTGGAAATCAAGGCGGACGTGCACTGGACACACATCACGGGCCAGGAAGGGGCAATCCTTCCAGCAGCCCCAGACCCAGAAGGTACGGAGCAGTGTCAGAGTCCACAAGGGGGCGCCATGTAGGAGAGATGCCACCGAGGGCAAGACAGTGCCAAGGCAGCGGGGCAGTGGGCACAGTGGTGCTGGAAACAGCAGAGTACAGGCTGACCATGCATCGGGACCTGTGTGTGGGAGGGTGGCACGCACAGGGATCATGTGTGGGAGAATGTTGCATGCTGAGGGTGACACACACTGGGGCCGGATGTGGGAGGGGGTTGCACTGGGACCGCATGTGAGTGGGTGACATGCGCTGGGACCGCATGTCGGTAGGGGGTCGCATTGGGACCGCATGTGGGATGGGGTCACGCATGGGCCATGTGTGCGAGGGAGTCACGCATTGAGACTGCATGTGGGAGGGAGATCACGCACTGGGACCGTGTGTGGGAGAGGGTCACATGCCCACACAGTGTGTGGGAGGTGCTGAATGGTGAGTGTACAATCTTCCTGCACCAACTAATAACTACGTTCCCAGATTATAGATGGAGCTCACTTTTCCGAGCCTCCTTTGCCTGTTGCTTGTCTTCTCGAGGAGACCGTCTAGTTCCTGCCTGGAGCCTTTTTCACACCTCTACCTTGTGTGCATTTTATTAAAGTCTTTTTCCCTGTTTCAGCTTTGAATTGCCTGTGTTTCCCATTACAACCTCATCCTCGCATGAATAAACTGACAAGCAGAACATCTTTTACTATCGTTTGCAGTTTGTTATTAAACTTCAAAGTCCTTCACTGATCTTAACACTTTTCGAAGAAAGGGTCTCGACCCAAAACGTCACGTCTTCCTTTTCTCCAGAGACACTGTCTGACGCTCTGAGTCACTCCAGCTTTTTGTATCTTACTCCCCACCTACCCAGGCTGGGGCATTCCAATGAGTTGGTGGATGTGTGTAAGAGGAGATGGAATACTGGGGATCATATCAGAGGCCCACGGACCCAGGAGGAAGTATTGGATAGCCTCCTGGAATCAAACAAACATTGCTGGGATGCGTACATCTCTATTCCTGTTGCACAATAGAACTCCGATAATCCGGTATTTTGTTCGTTTAGAAATCCCAATGGTTGGGCATCTGGCTCGTACGTTAGTCCAGCGTGTGAGCTAGGGGTCTGGAGTGCACGCCAGTCGTGTGGTCGGAGATGGTCTCCAGAGTGTCGGTGAAACTTGTGCTGACAAGCGGGCTCTCATCAGCTACTGCTTCTTGCCCGGTTTAAACACACCGGGCTACTGGACAGTTATCATCTACCATGACCCATAACGCCAAGGTGAAATAAAAGTGGCCATTTGGATATTGACAGGAGTAGCGTTCAATAATCTGTGAAATCTGCAGTACATTTGGTGGACATTGCAGTCATCATGCATTGAAGCTGGAGGTAATGAACGACGAGTGTGTAAATGGGCTACTTTGCCCTGCAGGGTTGAGAATTTCTGGAGCTGTAATCACCCAAGCATGCAGATAGCATTCACCGTGCTCCTGAGCTGTGCCGTGTAGATAGTGGAAAGGTTTGTGATGCCATGGGGTGAGTCTCCTGCCACAAGACTCCCAGCCTCTGACCCTCCCTTGCAACCATGGTATTTATGTGGCTGTCCCAGCTGAGGTTCTGGTCGTGGTGACTCCCAGTTGAATATCAACAGTGGGTTTCTGGAAATTGAACTTTGCTTAGAAAGTTGTGATACAAATGCTATTTGATGCTTACCAACCCATGCCTGAATGTTGTCTAGGACTTGCTGCACACAGGTGTGTTCTGCCTCATTTGTTGTGGAGTTTCAAATAGAACATTGTTCAATCATCAGCAAACACCCCATGTAACGGAAGAAAAGTAACTGAACGTCCTGTATTTTTGTCTGCAACTCAAATGATGGACCCTTATGAAACTGGTGGATGATATACAGTAACTCCATCCCTGGAGGGGTTTGCATTGATTTCTGTTTTTGATCAGTGCTCCTTGATGCCATATGTGGTCAACTGCTCCTTTGATGGCAAGAGAATCACACTCACCTTACCTTTGGACCAAGTCTTTTAGTCTGAGTTTGAGCCTGGTCTGTAAACCAAGCCAGGTAGTAATGAACAGGTCGTTGATAGCTTGATGGTACCATCAACTACACCTTGTTGATAAGTTCATAGGAGCAGAATTAGGCCATTCAGCCCATCAAGTCTACTCTGCCATTCAATCATTGCTGATCTACCTTCCCCCATTACCGTGGACACCCTGACTAATCAAGAGCAGAGAGTAGATAATCGGGAGTAGACTGATTGGAATGATCCTGCCTTCTGTGGTTGGACATACCTGGGTAATTCTCCATAGGCCTCATGTTGTGATGCCACTGGAACACAAGGCTTTGTCTCCACAGCTAAGGGTCTCACACCCTGTCGAGAGTTGATCTGATCTGTTTGTGGTGTAGTTCCTTTTAGTTTCACGAGTTAGCATGCAGTCAGATTGGTGCTTACCTTTGCTGGGTTGGGATTTTATATTTCCACCTTTGCTCAGTGACAATCCTGCATGTCCCTAATGTTCCCCTCACTAATTAATTTGCTGAGGATATATGGTAGGTGATAATCAGTAGGAGGTTTGGATTTAATCTGTAATGGGTTAATTTTGAAGTGTCCCTGACCACTCATTCGTCACTGTTTGCCAAATGACACCACCTCTGTTAGGTCTACAGTGCAGATGGGATATAACCCAGAGACCGGCTAGAAGGTGTTGTTCTGTCATTGACTACATCAGGTTTAACGAGCTTGTGGGCCTGTTCTTCTTGTTAAGGCAGATTACCTCTGATATTCGAGGCATGGCACATTATCACAACTAGTAAGCTGCTGCCTCACAGTGCCAGAGATCTGGGTTCAGTCCTGACCTCAGATGCTGATTGTGGAGTTTGCACGTTCCCCGTGATTGCATGGGTACACACCTAGTGTGTAGATGAGGGGAGAATTGGTGGGAATCTGGAGAGAATGAAATAGGATTACCTTACGGTTAGAGTAGATGGGTAATTGATGGTTAATGTGAATCAGTGGGCCAAATACCCTATTTCCGTGTACTATGACTATAACTCCCGCCACCTACAGCCAGTCTGAAGAACGATCCCAATCCAAATCATCACATCCATTTTCTCCAGAGATGCTGCACAGTGGCGCAGCGGTAGAGTAGCTGCTTTACAGCACCAGACCCAGGTTTGATCCTGACTATGGGTGCTGTCTGTACGGAGTTTGTACTTTCCTCCTGTGACGGGTTTTCTTCGAGTTCTTCGGTTTGCTCCTACACTCCAAAGACATACAGGTTTGTAGGTTAATTGGCTTGGTATAAATGTAAATTGTCCCTAGTATGTGTAGGATAGTGTTAATGTGCGGGAATCGCTGGTCGGTGCGGATTCAGTGGGCCGAAGAGCCAGTTTCTGTGCTGTATCACTAAACTAAACTTTTTTTAAAGCTGCCTGACCTGCTGAAATACTCTAGCATGTTGTGTCTACCCTAACCAATGACATTAGTCTCCGAAACCATGTCCCCTCATATCCCACAAAGTGAAGCTCACACATTGAACTCGTTAATGAGAAGGGAGTATTGAATAACATTAGATATTGACAATCCCTGTGGGTTAACTAAAGATATCGGGAATGTGAATGTGTTAAATAGAATTGGATATGGCTGGCCTGTTCACTGTCGCTGCTGGTTATGCATTTTTACACAGCTGCTGCTGGCTCTGGCATTGTGCGCCTGTTCTGGCATTGTGCGCCTGTTCTCTGATGCTAGTTTCTGCATTCTGCGCTTGATCCTTGTTGGTGCTGTTCTAGTATTGTACGCCTGTCCCTGTTGATGCTAGTCGTGGCATTTTCTACCTGTTGCCTGGACCTCGTTTCACCTGTGCACTGTAGCGACTGTGTTCTGGTATTGACGCCTGCTCCCGTTTGACACTGGTTTCAGGTGTTGCGTGCCTGTAATTTTGTGCTAATGTATGGCAGTGTGCACCAGTTCACAGTCGGTGCTGCTGTAGGCACTGCGCGCCTGTTCACTATTGCCAGTGTGTTATTTGCTGCTGGTTTCTGGCATTGTGTACCTGTCGCCCACTGCTGCTGTTTTGGGCGTTCAGTTCCCTACATTGGTTTAGATATGTTTAGTATAGATTGCGCATGTTTGAGAGGTGACAATCCTTTCCTCACATCAGCTGAGATATCTTTCAATTCGTCTGTTCACTAGCTTTTATTTTTTCCCAAATATAGCCTCTGATGTTCCCCCATTTCGGAATGAAGCAGTTCGAGCATGGTTGGACACCCTGTCTGGAGGTAGTTTTGTTTTGTTAAAGACAGCCTGGCCATTACGCTGCTTTCCTTCTGCTCTCCCTCTCTTTTGGGGCATCAGTGTCAGAGTGAACAACGCCAATGGCACAGGGATGAGGGGTTGTGGAGGTTGGGACAGAGAGTGTAGGCTCAGGGAGGGGATGGGAGGTTGGGACAGAGAGTGTAGGCTTGGGGTGGGGATGGGAGGATGGGAGGTTGGGACAGAGAGTGTAGGCTTGGGGTGGGGTAAAGCGTGTAGGCCCAGGGGGTAACAGTGCAGAAAGTGTCAGCTATCCCTGTGGAGAGGAAGGCAGGTGTAAATACATTGGCCTCGGGGAGGGTGTATCAGTCCTGGTGAGTCACAAGGAAGAGCTGTTACAAATTAAAGGCAGGAAGCATACAGGGATAGATAATGCTACATCGCATGTTGATTCCTCGATCTGAGTAAAATGAAAGGGACGAGAGTGGAATTAAAGTGGGATTGGTGCTAAATATTGCAGGGATGGGAATTGAATGGGAGACGGGTCGGGGGGCTGATGGTGAGAATAGTTCCTGACTGGTTGGGTGTGACAGTGGTGCAACTGGTAGAACTGCTGCCTCACAGCTCCAGCGACCTGGGTTCAATCCTGACCTCGGGTCCTGTCTGTTTACACGTCCTCCATCTGGCCATGTGGATTGCCTCCGGGTGCTCTGGTTTTCTCCCACGTTACAAAGACTTGCGGATCAGCCAGTTAACTGGCTGCTTCAATTACCTCTCTTGTCGGTAGAGAATCGGGGAAAGTTGTTGGGGACGGAGGAGAGTGTTCTTCACAGGGGTAGTAAGTGTGGGAATGAGATCAATAGGCTTCTAGCATAGAGTTGATGGGCTGAATGGCCCATATTACAAGGAAGTATGTGATGGTCAGATTTATAAAGAATGAGTTGGAAATGGAATTATAAATCCTGGATGAAGAACCAATATCACAACATCTGATTACAGAAGCTGCAAGATGCCTCTACGTTCTTTCTTTATATTTAAAATATCTCATTCTTGTTTTCTTGTTTTCAACTCTCCTTGGCCTCATCCTGCAGTATCTGCAAATCCTCCTTATCCCTGTAACTCTAAGGAAGCTGCGCTGCTCAATTCCTGCCTTTTGCACTCTCGCCATATTAATCACCGCCTCTGAATGCTGTGCTTCAACTATCTGGCTCCGATGCTCAGAAACTCATCTCCTGAATCACTCCACCTCTTGTCATCAGGACGTTGCTTCAAACCGACCTCCCATCTTGTTTGTTTGTGTAATGTTTAATTGTGTAATGTTTCTGTGGCTCTGTGGTAAATTTTATTTGATGACATGCCCTTGGAGTTAATGGTGACTTCAAATTTAAAAAAAGAAACAAGTGATTTTTAGCTGATAAATGCACCCTATTAGAAATCTGAGCTGTTGCTTGAGGCTGCTCTGGGACTTTATGGTTCTTTAATTATTTCACTTTCTCCATTGCATTCCAGAAAAGCAGATGAAGGAGGAGTTGAGCCCAGATGAGGAGGAGGGCAGTTCATCATTGGAGGATGGTATGCTGAATCTCACTTGATACAGAGTCTGGAGCTCTGATACACTCAAAGCATCTAACAGCCTCTATAAACACCACTACTGTATCTACCTCAACCACCACTTCTGACAATGCGTTCCAGACCCCCAATACCCCTGGGGGGAAAAAAACTTGCACCACACATCTCCATCATTGGGAAAAGCATGTGCCTTCCCATTAGCCCGCAATTCAATATCAACAGCATGGAAACAGCCCTCAGGCCCAATTCATCCATTCCAACCAAGAGGCCCATCTACACTTGTCCATTTGCGAGTGTTTGACCCATATCCACTGAACCTTCCTATCCATGTATCTATCCAAATGTCCCTTAAATCTTGTTATTGTTAGTTTGAATCTAAAAGCGACATTCCATTTTGATCTATTGCTCCTTTCTCTTTTTCTCCACTGTATCTTTATTTCCAATTCTCTCTTGAAGACCATGATGAAAGTTCCCATTTCCTCATCTGCAGGCAGTATATTCCAGTTCCTAATCAAATATTGCATAACATTTCTGCTTTGTGTCACTCTTAATTTTACCCCCTTTTATTTCATACAGGTCCTCTACACCTCGGTCATGTTTTCCTTATGAACCACTTGACCTGTCACGTTCAATGGTCCCTTGGCTCCCGCATCCCTTTTAGAACAATATTGCCTCCGCTCATCATCCCCAACAAAGCACATCACCTCACATTTTTCTGCATTAAACTTTATCCTCCACACCTTTGCCATTCCATATCCTATATATCCGATTCCATATATCTGTACATCCTGCTGCAATTTATCACTATCCTTTTCGCAGGCCACAACTTCAGCTGGCATGTTTTATATTACCTTCAAATGTAGAAAGTGTGGCTTGCACCAAATCATTGAATTAGATCAAAGAATGATGGTCACAGGGGAAAACCACTATTCATCTCCGCAGGTACTTCTCCTGCAACCACAGGAGTGTAACACCTGTCCCTGTACCCCCTCCCTCACATCTTTTGGGGGACCCCAGCACGTCTTCCAGGTGAGATAGAGGTTCACATGTACCTTCTCTTTGGTGTTGCTGATGTGGCCTCCTTAACATCAGCGAGACCATGGATAGATCAGGCCACCATTGCGCTCGGTCTGTTTGACCTGTTTGTCCTCAGCTTCCTCCACTGCCAGAGTGAGGCTACATGCAAAATATAGGAACAGCACGTCCCATTCCGTTTGGTTAGCTTGCAATCCAAAAGGCTATGAGCTACACACACACGCACACACGCTCACACACACACACACACACACACACACACCACACACACACACACACACACACCTGACACACACACACACACACACACACACACACACACACACACACACACACACACACACTAGGGTCCCAAACCGAAACATCACTTTCCATGTCCTCCAGAGATGTTGCCTGACCTGCTGAGTTACTCCAGCACTTTGTGCTTTGTGTTCAAGATTCCAACATTTGCATATTCTTGTGTCTATTCACCATCCTCGGGTCTGAACAACAACCATTCACCTCTACTGTCCGTTACTTTGCCAACTTTGTGTCCATGATATTGTTCCTTTCATACACCATGCCCCTCAGTTTTTCTAATAAACCAGGGGTACCTCATCAAAAGCATATTGCACACCCTATCAACTGCATTATCTTCACCAAAAGGCTCTTCTAAATTGGTTAAACATGATTTCACCTCACACATCCCTGCTGACTCAGTTCAATTCATACTTTAACTCTGGGTGACTGCGAAAACCTGCTCCAGATCAGTGATCTGTGATTCCTCACTAACAAGTTCAATGGATTGTAGTTGTGAACTTGCCCTTTCTCCCCTTTTTGAACAATGGAGACATTTACTACTCTCTGTACCGTAAAGGGCCTGTCCCACGAGCATGCGACCTGCATGCGGCAAGTGTGACCAAACCGGACGTGAGGGCCGTGCGGAGGTCGAGTGAGTGACGTGAAGTTCGAGCAAAGTCCGTGGGAACTTCGCGCATAACGTACGGCGTCGAGACGCTTCGCACGCCCGTCAAGGCGGTGCGTGCAGCGCAGCGTCGAGGCGGCTGCGGAATTTTTGAGCATGGTCAGTTTTTCGGAGTCCCGCGCGATGTCGGGACCAGTTCCGCACAACTCCATACGGCTCCGGCGATCGAAGTGAGACCGGCCCCGCGAGGCCGTACGGCTCAAGCGACCACGTTAGGTCGCGCTTGCCGCATGGAGTCGCATGCTCGTGGGACAGGCCCTTCACACCACCACATTAGCCAAAGAACACCGGAAGATCGCATTCAGTGGCTCTGTGACTTCCTCCTTGCTTCCCTCAGAATCCCCGGGTACATCCCCTCTCGTCTTGATGACAACAATCGCACATTCATCCAACGTTTCTAATGCTTCCGTGCTATAAATCTTAAATATATCCAGTATCTCACCTATCCTCTCCTTCGCGATTTCTTTGGAGTCACCGCATGTGATGACAAATACAAAATACCCATTTAGTGCTTTAACACCCTGTCGGTATCTTTTAACATTCCCATTTTTAACCTTAACATACAACACTGCATATGTACTACCCCTTTTTACTATTTATATGCCTAATGAACACTTCTGGATTCCCCTTTACACGTTGACAGCTGATCTGTTCTCACACACTCTCTGCTTCTCATTTTAATTTTCACTTCCTCTATCATTCCTCTGTAATCAGCCTGATTCTCGCTGATATTTACAACCCTGGGCTTGCTACATCCAGCTCTGATATTCTCTATCATCCAGAGAGCTGTGAATTTGCTTGTTCTTCCATCACCCCTTTCAAATTTGCCTCAACCATATCCAAACCATCTCTTACCTCTGAATTGTAAACCCGACTATAGATTAAACTACATCTCTCTCTAACATTGTTTTGAAATCCATCATCTCATCGGCACACTTTCCCAGTGACCCCTCCAAAGCAAGACTATTAATTAACCCTACATGAGGATTAAGCATTGCACCGATGTTGGGCTTGGACATGGAGAAGAGCCATCAGAGTCAGCTGCATCCACTTCATCAAAGCTACAGGACAGACTGTTGGCAACTAGTTGGAGATGACCTTTTCCCTTCTAATGGTTCACTAATGGCTCTAATCAGTTTAATAACCTAAATAGCCATATTCATCTATAAATTGACCTTGAGCCTTTCACCAGCATCTGCAGTTCTTTTCTACATCCCCTAAATCTTGAAGGCTGGGATTGAGGGGATTGAGCTACAGCCTCACAACCCTCTGTAGCGAGGTGTTTCTAAATATCTTACACTTAACCTTCTATCCATGGTCTCTTATTCTTGCCTCCAACAAAGTAACGCAAGTCTGTACCCATGGTGTCAGACAAGGCCCAGTGGGGTGGAAGGTTAGCAGTTTGCTCGTGAGATTTGGGCACGTAATCCAGGCTGAAGCTCCCAGTGCAATATTGGATGTAGCCCATCATGTAAAACCTGCCCCCCACCCCCACCCCAGCCAGTGTGATCAGGCACCATTTACACCATGGTCTTTTTTTACTTTTTCCCTCTCATGTCAGGCAGAAGGTACAAAATTTAAAGCATGAGAGAGGGGAGAGAAGGAGTGGAGACACTTTTAAGAAGCCAGACAACTTTTAATAAAGTTTAGCGGGTATTTAACATTACCGGTCGGTTTACTTACCTTTTCCTTCCTCAATGAGCTTTACCTTTGATTAGCTTTGATTGCCTTCGATTACCTATGATAACATTACAACCTACTTTGACCTACCTCGACTAAACCTACGAGTAAAAAAATATCGATTTTTTCCATGGCAACCTTTTTTTACTCGCGGGCATTTTTCAGCATGTTGAAAACAAACGCCGCGACCTAGCTGAGGCCTCGAGTACACGGGGACTACTCTCGAGCATGAAGGAGAGTTACAAAGACCTCCTTGGACCTCGTGTCGACCATGCTGCGAGTATGAGTCGAGGGCAAACTCTTCTAAACTCGCCAATTAGGTCGCCGCAGTGGGACAGGCCCTTTAATGTGAACTCTCTACATTCTGTGCCCAGATCCTAGATTCTGCTTTCTCCCCACTGGTCTCAAGGCTCCTGTTTTATCTTTCTGTTGACAGATATTGCATCTGATGCAGAAGCAGAGAACCGGTTGGTCTCATACACACACGAGCTGGAGCAATTAGTGCGAGAAAAGGAAGAGGCTTGTGGTGAGGTTGGATCTCCAAGTAAGTATCCCACAACACTCTACTTAAGTCATTGTTATTGATGAAATATGTTGACATATGCATAGTTATGGGATCGAGTACAGAGGGATCTTGCAATCCGAATCCATAACTCCCTGAGAGTGACAACACAGGTAGGACTGGAAGCTAGAAAATAAACCATGACAAATCGGGGCCAGCAAGAGATGACCTCTGACACGGAGGTTCCCTGGTAGGCCGATTGTTGGCTAGAGATGATGTGAGCCCATGAGCGATACATTGTTACGAACTGTGGAACTTTTATTGGGGGGGGTAGGCATTTGTAGAAGTTCCCTAAAATTAGCCAATTCACTATTTTTGCCATCGGGTTGTAAGCAACGCAAGCTAACTATGAGATACTGTTCTTCCAATTTGCTTGGGCCCTCTCTCTGGCAGTGGAGGGGGGCTCGGACAGAAAGATCATAATTGGGAATGGGAAGGAGAGTTAAAGTGGGAGTCAGAAACCAGAAGATCCAGTAGGCCTTAGCGCAGCGAGCGTAAGTGTTCAGCAAAACGGTCGCCGGGTCTGCGATTTGTCTCGCCAATGTACAGGAGCCCACAGTGAAATCTGGATGCAGTAGATGAGATTATTCCAGCATTTTGTGTCTATCTCTGGTGATCAACATGAATCGGAGTTTGCTGACCCTTGAACCATCTGCCAAGGTTGCAAATGATGTAAGATTTTGGCAGGAAGAAATGACAAAACATTTGAGTTTCCAGTTAAAGGAAGATGAGTATCATCCATTACTGGAAGTGTCCAATAAAATACTTTGGGTACGGAAAGAGTAGGGGGAAGACGGTTAAGGTATAATTTAGGTGTCATCAGAACTGATGCCCATGTGCTGGCATGGAGTTACATCATTGCCCCCGACAGATTTCAACCTGCTCCTCTGGAAGTTTCAACCAAACCCCACCAAGAACCTGTACACAAATCTCATCAAGCTTCCTCAGAGATCTCAACAAAATTCCTCTGGCACTGAAAGAATTGTTACAGCACACGAGGAAGCATTTTGCCAATTGAGTCCTTGCCAGGTTCTGATAAAGCAATTCAATTCCCCTGTGGTGCCAGCATTCCTCACCCAAATCTTGACCCAATTGTTAATGGTGTGAGGAAAAAGTCATGGACTGTATAAAAGATGGTTCGATCAGATTAGTATGTTGAGAAGCCAATGAGTTTTGTTTAGTTTAGTTTAGAGATACACAACAGAAACAGGCCCTTCGGCCTACCAAGTCCGCACCGACCAGCGATCCCCGCACACTAACACTATCCTACACACACTAGGAACAATTTACATTTCTACCAAACCAATTAACCGACAAACCTGTAATTCTTTAGAGTGTGGGAGGAAACCCATGCAGGTCACGGGGAGGGCGTACAAACTCATACAGACAGCACCCATAGTCAGGATTGAACCCGGGTCTCTGACGCTGTAAGGCAACAACTCTACTGCTGCGTAACTGCCACCCTTGAGGGAACAAGATATTTTAGATCTAGTGTTGTGCAATGAGAAAGGATTCATTGACGATGTGGTGGTCAAAGACGTGTTCGTGTGGGAAATTAAATTTTATATAAAGATTGACTATTATATAGTTTAATCTGAAACCAGATAGTTAAAGCTGAACAAAGCAAAATATTGATTAATGAGGTGTGACTTGTCCTCGGTAGATTGGAGAACTAGGTTAAAAGGTGTGACCTACAATGAATAACTTTTAAAGAATTAATACATAGTTTACAAGAATCCATATCCATTTGCAGACAAAAAATGTATCAAGAAATATTATCCATACATGGTTACCAAGGGAGGTTAATGATAGCATTGGATCAAAGAGAAAGGATTATAGTGATGCCAAGAAAAGCAATGATTCTGACGTGTATGAAAAAAATTCAATTCAGCACAGAAATAGTCTAGGCTGAAAGCCAGAAACAGCCTGTTGAAGCATCAGTGGATACAGTGTAAAAAAGGAACTAACTAGCTAGAAAAAGATCATGTGGTTCCCTTAAAGGCTGAAACAGAAGGAATTATGGCAAGAAAAAGGTGACAGAGGAATTAAATAACTTTTTTGTGTCTATCCTTATGGAAAACAACATTACAAAATCTCCCACAAATGGTGGGGAAATTACAGATCTGTAATCAAAGAAATCAATATTCATAAAAAAAGTAATATCGAAGAAATTAATGCAAACAAGAGGTGATAAATCGCCAGCACCTGATGATCTACATCCTACGGTTTTGAAGAGGTGTCAATTAAAGCATCCACATGATTATCATAAAGGTGGGTGGCATTGTAGATAACGAAGATGGTTGTCAAACCTTGCTGTGGGATCTTGATCATTGGCCTGGTGGGCTGAGGATGGTTGATAGAGTCTAATACAGATAAGTGTGAGGTCTTGCATTTTGGGAAGTCTAACCTACACAGTGGATGGCAGAGCCCTGGGGAGTGTTGTAGAGCTGTGTGATCTAGGAGGGCAGATACATAGATGCAGATGCAGAGTATTGAATGTAGAATTTGGGAGGCTATGTTACAGTTGTACAAGACATTGGTGAGGCCACATTTAGAGAGTTGTGTTCGGTTATGGTCATCCTATTATTGGAAAGATGTTGTTAAGTTGGAAAGCATGCAAAGATCTATGAGGATTTGCGTTTAATTTATTGTCACATGCTAACCATCAATGGATAGACTAGACATGATTACACTCAAGCCCTCCACAGTGTACAGATACATGATAAAGGGATTAACATTTAGTGCAAGATAAAGTCCAGTAAAGTCCGATTAAAGATAGTCTGAAGGTTTCCAATGAGGAAGATAATAGCTCGGGGCCGCTCGCTGGTTGTTGATAGGATGGTTCAGTTGCCTGATAACAGCTGGGAAGAACCTGTCCCTGAATCTGGAGATCGGTGTTTTCATACCTCTGTACCTCTTGTCTAATGGGAGAGGGGATAGAGAGGGACTGGGGTGAGGCTCATCCTTGATTACGCTGGTGACCTTGCCGGGACAGCGTGAAGTGTAGATGGAGTCAATGCATGGGAGGTTGGTTTGTGTGATGGCCTGGGCTGTGTCCACAATTCTCTGCAATTTCTTGTGGTCACCAACCATGCTATGATGCATCTTGATATAATGCTTTCTACGCACATCTATAAAATTGGCGAGGATTGTTGGGGACATGACGAACTTCCTAGCCCTTGTAAGGAAGTTGTGGTGTTGGTGTTGTTTCTTGGCTGGTCCAAGACAAGTTGCTAGTGATATTTACTCCAAGGAACTTGAAGCTTTCAACCATCTCTACTTGACACCATCAATATATACCAGGATATGTGTACCGCTTTGCATCCTGAAGTCAATCACTATCTCCCTTGTCTTGCTGACATCGAGAGAAAGGTTGTTGTCCTGACACAAGGTTCCAACAAGGTTCTGAATCTCCTTCCTGTCCTCTGCCTCGTCATTATTTGATATAAGGCCCACTACGGTGATGTCCGCATATTTGTAAATTGAATTTGGTTTGTACTTGGTGAGTACCAGAATTATTGTTGAGGATAATTTGTCCCCTATCCTCAGTGATTATGGTCTGTTGCCAGGACTCGAAGGCCTGGGCTGTAGCCAGATGTTGAGCAGACTAGGACTTTATTGCTTGGAGCGCAGGAGGATGAGGGGTGATCTTATAGATCATGAGAGGAGTAGATAGGATAAATCCACAGAGTTCTTTACCCAGAGTCAGGCAATCAAGAACCAGAGGTCATAGGTTTAAGTTCAGAGGGGGAAAAAATTATAGGAACGTGAGGTGCAGATTTTACTTGAAGGTTGGAAGTTATATGGGATGAGCTGCCAGAAGAGGTAATTGATAGGTAGATACTATCATAACGTTTAAAAAACATTTGGACAGGTACATGGATAGGAAAGATTCAGAAGGATATGGGCCAAACATAGGCAAGTGGGATGTGTAGATGGAGCATGTTGATCGGCATGGGCAAGTTGGGCAGGAAGGAGTGTTTCCACACTGTATAACTCTGTCAGGGAACTGCAGCTGCTGGAATCTTGTGTAGAACACAAGTGCCGGAGTAACTGAGTGGGTCAGGCAGCATCTCTGGAGGACATGGATAGGCAATGTTACTGGTTAGGACCATTCTTCTGACTCGACCCCAAACTTCTCCTATCCATACCCTCCAGAGCTACTGCCTAACCCGCTGAATTATTCCAACACTCAAGGAAAAGATTGATGGTTTGGTGCAGGAAGGTTTGCGTAATAGAGGCATCCTGCTCCAATTATGCGCAGCCCTGCTGAGACACCATGCAGAATGTTATGTATCGTTGTAACTCCCAAAGGGAGCTGCAAATGCTCGCTCACTCAACATATGCAGGACAGTTATTTTTAAATCGTAAGGAATCAAGGGATATGGAGTGAATGTGGGAATTGGCATTTGGGTAAAATAATTAGCCAGGACCTTGCTGAAGGAGGCCACATCGGGAACACTGGACGCAGTAGATGAGGATCGGCGAGGTGCACAAGAACTTCTGTCTCACCTGGAAGGACTGCTTGGGTCCCTAGATTGAGGTGAAGGAGGAGGTATCTGCCTCTTTGACGCCCCTCAAACTCAATTTGTCACATTTTCTCCTCTCCCGTTGTTCTTTCAGCTGCTTAATTATGATTCATAATATTTAAATTCACTCTGCTGATGCTGACTGACTCGGTGTGTATTTCCAGTTTTTGCAGTTTTTAGAGTCAAATAAAGTCATACAGCATCTCCGGGTCACTAGTGCAATGAGGCATTGGCTCTACGGGCTGGGCCACTAGGCCTCACTGTGTCCATTGTAAATATCTGCTTCTCACCCGCCTTCCTTCCTCCTCTCCCTCTAACTTTCAATATCTCTCGGCTTTGCCTGCTCTTTCTTGTACCTTTGCAATTCCTGCCCCTTCCTCACCTTTCACCACATTCTCTGTTCACCATCTCTGTGCCATTTTCTATTTCTTTCCTGTCTCTCAATCTGCACACCTTGACTGCAAGTTAAAACTGAGCAAGTGACTGCAGATGGATTTTAAAAGGAAGTAGGAGAGGTACATCAACTGGCAAAAGACAAGAATTTAAAACGGGACAAGGTGCAGCAAATAGACAATAATGTGCGGTTACTGCATTTTTCTAAACTAATGTCTGTCTGATATGTTTAGATGGATCCATACCAACACACCAAGTGCTTTCAGAGAACAGAGCAGATCTTCAGGTACCTTCTGTCAACTCGAGGAGAGAACAACCAGAGGTACAGTAAACCCGCTTGTGGTGCTTTGGGTGAAATGTCTTGGAATGGAGCTCTGCGTAATGTGGGTGATCTCGCCAGGTGGGGGTTTGTGGAAGATTGGGAGAGTTTTGGGTATATTGATAATGTGGCCAGGGATGAGGCTTTGGGAGATCTAGTTAGGTGTGGGTCACTGGGGTTCTGGTTAGGTACGGGTCACTGCGGTTCTGGTTAGGTACGGGTCTCTGCGGTTCTGGTTAGGTTTGGTGATCTGGAATGATTCTTCTGGCGTCCATAACATGTCTGCTGTACATGGAGTTGACTTGGAGGATGCTCCAAATAGCCCTCAGTGACTCCACAACTCAACATCATTGCAGTCAGAAAGACAGGTTTACCCTTACTGTGGACTTGCTGAGGGCGCAGCATATGCATTCGAGCCTGCGTCCAACAGGGTGAAGAGAGGCGCTCCGTATCAGACCGTGGCTGCAGTAAACTTGCCGCCTTCCCTGTTGTACACTCAGGAAACTCGGGCCACTTCGGGGCAATTTCTGGCAACGCGTCTGTGCATTCATAACTAGTCCGTGCTCTGTGTGAGTTTAAAATATCTAATTTATTTTCCCTTCAATCAGATCGATAAACACAGTCCTTCCACAAAACTATTTTCATCGGAAAGGAGAGGTGAGCAGTCGCAGGAAAAGCCCAGCTCTCTTTCCACGCTCTCTCCAGTACGGCAGCAGTCTCTGTTCTTCCCAGAAATGTCTTTGCCCTGTTCACCAGTGGAATGCAAGCCAGCAGCCACCCCTCCTGCCATCTGCTGCCAGCCCCTGACATCGCCCCCAGCAGGCAGCCCCGTCACTGCCAAGTCCCCGGTGAAGTCGCAGCCACTCTCCTTAGTCCAGACCTCCACCCCCATCACCGAACCCGGCAGGGAGTGGCTACGCGGTGGAGGGATCAAGGCAAAGGGCCCTCTGCAGGGGGTGGACAAACCGGCCAGGAAAGACCCTGTGGACGAGTTCTGGCTGAGGAGCAATGAGATGAGGAGAAATCTGGGAGTCAGTGCTCTGGAGAGAACCAGCGGCTCGGAAACCAGCTTCACCTTGTCCACCACGGGGTCGGCATCCCCTCAGTCCTTCACGCCGGAGGAGATGTTTGACGAATGCACATCCAGCCCCCAGCCACTCTCGGGGACGCCCACCGCACCCATGGTGGGAGGGCAGCTGGTTCCATCCCCCACCCTCAGCCCATCCATCGGGCTGGATCCCAAGACCTCAGACAGTGGGCAAAGGGACCTGACCAGCACCTCGGGGCTGGGCCTGAATGGGAGCATGAGCAACACCAGGACTGCTGCCAGTGAGAGCCTCAACAACTCGGACACTATGTTAACACCTCCCTCCAGCCCGCCCCCACCTCCCCCTGCTGGCGAGGAGCCCGCCACCCTCCGCCGGAAGAAGCAGCAGGGCCCCAGGACACGGCCTGCTGAGCAAGGCCCTGCTGCCCAGCCCGCCTCAGGCTCGCAGTCGGCAGGCGTGAGGAAGTCGCTGGTGGAGAGCCTGGATGAGATTCCCTTTGCGGACGACGTTGAGGACACGTACGATGACCGGACGCCCGACGCCAGCATCCAGGAGCGGTTCTACACGCCGGCCGGCAGCCTGGAGAAACCCGGGCAGCTGAACCTGGCCCCCGTCAAAGACACGCTGCCCCCGAGTGGGAAACGGCGGCCCCTCACCCAGATCTCCCCCGAGGCCAAGGAGATCGCCAAAGAGAGGATGAGGGCCCGCGAGAAGTCAGTCAAGAGCCAGGCGCTCCGAGATGCCATGGCCAAGGAGCTGAGGAAGATGAAGGAAATGGAAGCGGCAGAAGGGTCCCCAGCCCGTCCTCCGATAGCCCAGGTGGCCGAGGCGCCGGTTCCCCTTGCTGCCAAGTTAATCGATGGGGACCCGCCGCAGCAGGAGGTGGTGGTGGAGAAGCCGTTACCTATACCGGCACCGGCACAGGACCTCAGTCTGGAGGGATCAGGAGCCTCCTCCGAGGGTTCTGCCAGCAAGAACAAGAAGAGAACCTCCCTCTTCTCCCCCCGCAAAAGCAAAAAGGAGAAAAAGTCCAAGACTGAGAGCAGCCTGACCGAGGAGAGCACCAAGCCCAGGTCCATCTGGAAATCCGTCTTCTCCAGTTACCGGAGGGACAGAAAGAAGAAGGAGGAGAAGACTTGCCCCAGCACCCCGTCCAGCGGTAACACCGTCAACTCCAGCACCAGGCGCAGCACTGACATCCTCCGCACCGCAGTCGGTAGGATACGGACATGCACTGCCCAAAGCACCGCGCACTCACCGTTAAACTGCCCCACACATCGCGCACTCGCCCTCAAACACACAGCCCAGACACCACGCTCACCCTGATACACTGACTACACACCACATTCGCCCTGATACACTGCCCACTCACCACACTCGCCCTCAAACACTGGCCCCTAACACACCCCATTCACCATCAAACACTGCCCTCACACCACACTCACCCACAAACACAGCTCCTAGCATAATGCCGTCTCACCTTGACAAGCCTCCAATATCCTCACTCTCCCTCTCTGCCCCCAATACCCTCACACTTCTCTGCACCTCCAATTTTGTTTCTTGGGGTGGGAGGTGCTCACCATATAGCACTCTATGCCCAACTGTTGCCGTGTTTGACCCTCACAAGTGCAAATCATTTAATTACAGTGCAATAAACAAAGCATTTTTTTTTGCTTAACTCTGGAAAAACTCCACCAGAAATAGCCGTCAACTTTTCCCCTTTGCCTACTCCCCCTTACTGAGCCTACTTTACATCCAGCGGTCGATTTCATTAAACTCCATGGACTTTCAATTTTCCGATAAGCCTGCCAGATGGCAAATACGTTGAATGCATTTCCCTCCATGGTGACTTTTCTTGTTTCCATCCTCAAAAGTTTTAATTGAATTAGTTGGACCCAGCCTTCACTTAACATGCGGACTAACCGTGATTAATCTTGTCCACCTTAATGACATTTAATGCAGTTCTGCTCATTTTTCCAATGATTTAACAATGATTGATCATACACATTCTGGCAACTAATTTTTCTGTGTAACCCTCTTCCACCTTTTAAGCATCAACACATTCTTCAATGTGCCATTACTGTGTGGGGAGTGAAATGTGTTTAAACAATCTCAGGCCTTTCCTTATTCACTGTTCCTGGGCCAGGGGATGGCATTATAAGACTCTCTCTCTGGGCACATTGGTGCACCAGAGTTGGGGAACATATATTTCACCTCTGAGTGTTATGCATGAATATAGAACAGTTCAGCAAACGAACAGGCCCTTCAGCCCACAATGTCCATCCAAAACATGATGCCACGGTAAATGATGCCATGGCAACTTGAACTGCATGCAATGCACCAAATGTGGCCTCACCATAGTGGTAAAAAGCTGCAACTTGACTTCCTGGCTCTTGTACTCAATGTCCTGACTAATGAAGCCAAGCATACCATCTGAGGAAGGGTCTTGACCCGATACGTCACCCATTCCTTCCCTCCAGAGATGCTGCCTGTCCCATTGAGTTACTCCAGCATTTTTGGTTTAAACCAGCAACTGTAGTTCCTTCATACACATACCTTCTTTGACAATCTATCTACCTGTGTTGCCACTTTCAGGGTGCTATGATCATGGATCCCAAGTTCCTTCTGTGCATTGATGTTGTTAAGGATCCTGCCATTGCAAGAATTAAATGGGGACTATGTACAAAGACCTTCCCTAAATACTATCATAATACAAGGGTGGTGATCTACATGGGGTTTCTCTGCATACTATCGCTGTAGATCTGTGGGTTTGGGTGAGTAAATGCTGCATGATGGTTCTCACTCTGAGATCTGGGGGTGCGAGGTATGCAGGATATTTGGACACGATCACTGTATGGGAGATGGATATACAAGACATTTTGCCACTGCACAAGGGACATATGGGATATATGTGAACTCCTTTAGTTCCATCACTCCAAGGGACTGGGTGTCCTGACCTTGTGTGGACCTTCATTGTTCAACCTATTTCAGGGACACGGTTCTCATGTGGTTGTTTGTTGCAGGACTCCAATTCCGTCAACACCTGAGTTTCTCGGAGGATTCGGACTTGTCCAGTGACGATATACTTGAGAGGACCTCACAGCGCTCCAGGCGAGAGGTACCCAGGCACTGCTTTTTGTGTGGGTGGGTGTGTGTGTGTGCATGTGTGCGCGCGTGCGTGTGTGTGCGTGTGTGTGTGCGTGCCGACTGGGTTTTCCATTTGGCTTCTGGGTCTGTGCTGAGCTAGGCTGGGCCAATTAAAGTGGGATGGAATCTGTAAAGAATATATATTGGGGGGAAGAAGTCAGTCAGGGATCTCACTGGTGAAGATTGTTTTCAAAGCAGTTTGGTTCAGATGTAGGATTGTGCTTGGTCTTCTCATTAGGATTGTAAATGAGATCAGGATTGGGTATCGAAGTGTGATTACGATTGCGTTCAGGTTGAGGATTGTCTTGGATAGTACAGGGTGTACAGGATTCAGGTGTGTTGTATTTGAGGAGTCCGAGGGCACAGGGATAGAAGGGTCCAAGCAAATGTGCACAAGGACCTGGGTAGAGTGATAAATAGATCCATGAGCTCCGAGATAGAATAAGAATAGAAATAGAATTATCCCCGAGAGAGAATTATCTCTGTTTGCAGAAGAACAGGTGTGCGAGTGCACTTTGCTTCAAGTACATTGTGGGAAAGGGGTCCAAGTGTACGGGTAGAAAGGTCCAAGGCGATAGTTAAACTACACTGCGGTAAATACATGCATGCTCAATTGTAGGGTGTGAAAGGGAATGGAGCAGAAAGGATCTAAGTGTACGTCAGTCAATGTCTACAGCAGTGTATGAGAACTGTACAAGAGTGGATATATTTAACTGAACAGGTGATAGAGAGGTGTGTTTGCACAGTTTCAGAAGCACTGATTGTATTGTATTGATTGGTTGGTGAGCGTCAATATGAAGACAAAATGTGTGATTTTTTTACTTCTACATCATAGTGCCAGTTTATCTTTGTTACTGTGATCTGTTTTCAATCTGTTCCTTTCTAAGTTGTTTTATTTTTCTTCCTTCTTGAGACTGTCTATGTTCCTCATGCTCTGGCATTCAGGAGATCATACACGTTGAAGGTAGAGTGCTGTACACTGATGCTGAGTGGCTGCAATGTAGGCAACACTGTGAATCAATGGTTTTCCTCCATAGATGGAGAAGGGAGGGAGGGCACTTCTCATTGATGAATGGTGTGGGTTTGAGGGTGTGCGGCCCCATTAGTGTTAATTGGAGATTGAGAGAAGGCAGTTTCATCCTGCACTGTGCAGGGGATTAGATTCAGTCAGTTTGAGGGGGGGGGGGGGGTTAATCCTTTCAATCCAGTTAATCCTTTTCTGTAGCTCAGCTCCAAGGCATTGACTCGAAGCCTTTTCTCATGGCAGTTGTCCTTGTCTTCTTACTGTCTGCCCCACTGCTGTAGTGATTCACGGAATGGATAAAGCACAAAAATTTAGTCCATATTGACTCAATGGAATAGCAATCCAACCTGTCCCACTGCACCGCCCTCTCCCCATAGCCCTGTAAATTATCTCGGGCATTTACTTGCTGCCTTTTGCAGGCTACAATTGATTTTCCCCCTCCTACTGTGTCTGGTGGTCCATTCCAGACACAACCACTTGATGTGGAAAAACATAATTTCCTCGCATCAACTTTTGGTTCTTTTACCAAGCACCTTATTTCCATGACACCAGTTCTTACGACAGCAATCCCTGTCACCCTGCTCTATCAATTCCTCTCAGTTCCAAATACTTCAATCAGCCATCCTCACCAGCTCCTTTGTTTCAAGAGGAACGACCCTTGTTTCTTCAGTCTGTTTACATCATCAAAGTTCTTTCTCTTTGGAATCATCTTAGTGAATCTCTTGCTCAGCCTTTCACATCACTCCTTAAAGCTTGGGTCCAGAATTGACACAGTATCCTGTTGATAAAAGTGCCCTTGACTTTATATTCCTCCTTCTCATCCTCCCAATAAAATGTAGCACTTCACATTTCTCTGTATTCTATTTCATTGAATTCCTTGCCTCTAGTTATAAAGTTCAAAATCCCGTTTCCTTTTTGCAACTGCTTTCTTAACCCGACCTGCCACTTTCAACCAACTAAGCAGCACATATACCCACAGATCTCCCTCTTGAACCCATTTTTGAATTAGGCCTTTAAGTTCATATTCCCTTTTCTCATCCCACAAACTGTAACACTTCATCTCTCACAGTATTACATGTCATCTGTCATCTATCTGTCCATTCCACCCGTCTGCCTACAGCGCTTTCAAGTCTGTTACAAAACCTTTCGCAGTTCATTACATTTATTGTGTTTTGTGTCATCTGCAAATATGTAATTGTTCCTGTACACCTGGTGTTAATATAGAAAAATAAATGCCATGGTTCTGGAATGGGCTGTTGGGGAACTCCACTCTACACTTCCTACCAGTCTGGAGAAACCCCTTCACTGCCACTCCATCTGCTTTTGCTTTACCATTTTTGTATCCATGCTGCTATAGCTCCTTTTTCCTGCGTCCTATAATCTTGTTAACAAGCTTATTTGTTACATACTTCATCAATCCCACTTTCCTCATCAACAATCCCTGTTACTACATGAAAAACGATAGCATTGGACATCATTTGATTTTAACAATTTTATGCCGACTTTCTCTAATCAATCCACATGTCCAAATGACTGATAATTCTATCCCAGCTTAATATTTTTTGGACTTTCCCTATTACTGAGGTTTAAATAACATATGTATTGTTACTGGCATGAATCTATGGATGTTGGGGTGATTATGGTTAGGATTTCTGCAATTTCCTCCCTTATTTCCTTCCTTGAAATTCTGGAATGGAAAGGCTGGTTGACCAGAATGGATAAATCACCTGCAACAGATGGAATGCATACTAGGTTACTTAAATTAGTATGCATTCCATCTGTTCCAGGTGATTTATCCATTCTGGTCAACCAGCCTTTCCATTCCAGAATTTCAATAACTTCATTCTATGTGACAACTTCAGCAACATATTTAACCATGGTGAACCCTGGCATAAAGTTCTTTGTACCTCAGCTATATCTTGTGCCTCAATGAGTCGGCTTGTTTTCTGATCTTTGACCTCATATGACTCAAGCCTGTTGAAGATTTCTCAATTCTCTTGTACATATGCTGCCAATCTTTTCTTGCCCCCTCCATTTGCTCTCCATTTCCTTTTCTACTTCCCCTGAACTTCCCGCAATACGCCTGTTTTACACAGTTACCAACCGCGATAAATTCACGTCATAGGAGCAGAATCTACTCTGCTGTTCAATCTTGGCTGATATATCTTTCCCTCTCAACCCTGTGCTCCTGCCTTTACCCAATAAACCTCAACACCCTTACTAATCAAGAATCTGTCAATCTCCACCATAAAAATACCCAATCGCTTAGCCTCTACAGCCGTCTGTGACAATGAATTCCACAGATTCACCACCCTCTATCCAAATAAATTCCTCCTCCTCTCCTTCCCAAAGGTACGTCCTTTTAGTCTGAGGTTATGCCCTCTTATCCTAGACTCTCCCACTAGTGGAAACATGCTCTCCACATCCACTCTATCCAGGCCTTTCACTATTAGGTAAATTTCAATGAGGTCTTTCAACCTTCTATCCATGCTAATATGTTCATTTTAATACTCTGGGCACTCATCTTCATTAGGAGCCTCATGTGCAGCATCTTAATACCAAATCCAGAATTGCCTTTTCCCCAAGTAGGCTTGACTACAAGCTGCTCTAAGAACGTTGACTGAATTTCATTCCTTGCCAGCAGAACCACCTCACCCCCTCTGCTCATCTGTTTTCCTTTCTCTGCTCTTGGAATTGATGGAACTGATAATCATTAAATGAAGACATTTTGCAGTGGCCTGGGAAACTGTGATTGACGTATAATGAAGTATTAGAAAGTACGGAGAATAAAACCTTTCCTATTCACCCACACAGTGCTACTGCAAATTGGAACTAGGAGGCTTAAGTGGGTACAGTTTTCCCGTTGTTCCTATTTTCAGGAATCATTCCACTTCCACTATTTTGAGCTGGTTCTCCCCATTATCCGTGGTGGAGGAGATGAGTAATGGGGTATTTGAATATCCATGTGCAATTAATTCACACTTCTCTTTGTGCATAGAAAATTAAAGGTGATCTTACTGAGATTCGAAGAGTTGTAGTGTACCCCTATTGTCATAGAGCTGTCGGCACAAGGCATTAAGGAAGTAATGAAAATAAGCCAAACCACCAACGTGTGGTAGGAAACTTTCATTGCCATCCCTGCCTCATTGCCCGATCATAATGTGGAGAAACAACTGATGAATCTACCCAAGTGTTACTGTTCAAACTGTACAATTAGATCTATGCTTTGATCTTTGCTTCGATCCGTATGTGTGACTTGGTGTTCTTCAGCTTTTGCGAAGCAGATTTAATCAGTATCCTGGTGGTTTTCTCTGTCTGTGGCCTCCTGTAAGTAGATGCAGATCCTCTTTGTGTCTTCGTGGATCCAGTAGTTTGCTCTGTCCTTGTGTGTTCTTCCAGTGAGTTTTGTGGATTTGTTTTCTGCACTCAACCCTGCAGTAGATTCAGTGGTGTGATCTAGTAGATCCTGCGGCATACTTTGTCTGAATGATCCACTCCCACTGTACCTATTACTGAGTGCACTAGTCACGCCTGGTGTTTGTTTCTCACTTCACTGGAAAGGACATTCACTGAGGACATTTTGCTGAGCAAAAATAAAGACTGGGCTCTGTTCTTTCAGAAACCCTACAGTGAAGAGGAGCTCAACTCCAAACTGACTCGGAGGGTACAGAAGGCAGCCCGGAGACAAGCCAAGCAGGAAGAGCTGAAGAGGTTACACAGAGCACAGGTTGACAACTGGGGGCATGGTCCCATCAGTCTGTAGAGGGACAATCTATCTTGTTTCTCTATTTCAGGAAACCAGCTATCGATTGGCATTTATTACATGCAAAATACCCCACATGCGCCTAAAATACAAACTTTACAAACAGGATTTATGGTAGACAGTCCTAAGTGATGATGAGTATTTAGTACACTTCCCTCATAGTGCAATAGGCACAGTCATAATCTGCCAAATGATGGCGTTACAATGTGTGGTACATATGCAGTTCTCTGCTACACATCCCAAAGGGAGCAATCAACACTAAAGTAAGGAGCTGAGGCGCCCTCAAGCCTGCCCCGCAGGTCAATATGATCATGGCTGATCGACCCTGGTCACAGCTTCTCTGCTGTGTCAATCCCCATAACGTTTGATTCATCGATAGTTCAAATATTTATTTTTCTCCGCCTGTGACCTGGCCACCACCTCTCTCATGAGCAGATTCACTACCCTCTGACATGTTTCCACGCACCTTAGTTTTATTTTGTAACTATGTCCCCTTGTTCGTGACTAGACCCAAGTGAAAACATTTCAACATCTAACCTATCAAACCTCCTTGTGATCTTATATGAATGAAAAAGACCCTCATTCTTCTAAACCTCAAGGAATACAGACCCAAACTATCCAATATCTCTTGATAGGACAATCCCCTCACCCCAAGAATTAGCTTGGTGAATCGCCTTTGAACTGTTGAGAATGCAACTATTTTACTTTAAGTAAGGGAATTAAAATTGTGCACAATATTCCAGGTGTGACCTCACAAATACCATGTGCAACTGTAAAAGCCCCCGACCAGACCCAAAATGTCACCTATCCATGTCCTCCAGAAATGCTACCTAACCCGCTGAGTAACTCCAGCAATTTGTGTTCTATGCAAGCCCCCCCCCCCCCCCCCCCCCTCCCATTCTTTAAGGCCAAAATTATGTTTGCCTTCTTATCTGCTTATTGGACATTGCTAACATTTTGTGATCCGTGCACCAGAACAGCTAGATTCCTCTGAAGTTAACTTGTTTGACGTTTCTCTCCATTTTGATTATAATCTGAATGACCTTCCACTTCCACATGTTAAACTCCATTTGCCAGCTTTTTTCTCCAAACACTCAGTCTTTACAATGTTGCAGAATTTCAATGTCCTCACCACAACAGGCCCTTCCACATTTTCGTATCAACGGCAAACTTGGAAATCTTACACAGAGTCATAGAATGACACAGTGTAGAAATAGGTCCTTCGGCCCAACTTGTCCACACCGGCCAACATGTCCCAGATACACTAGTCCCACCTGCCGGCGTTTGGTCCATATCCCTCCAAACCTGCCCTATCCATGTACCTGTCTAACTGTTTCTTAAATGTTGGCATAGTCCCTGCCGCAACTACCGCTTCTGGCAGCTTGTTCCAACACCCTTTGTGTAAAATAGTTATCCCTCATATTCCTATGAAATTCCCAGTCCACATCCGCGGGGCCCGTCGGGAACTCTGCACTGAGGGTTAGCAATTTCCACAGCACACTGCCTGAGAGGGTTGATTCATCAGAACATAAGAAACAGGAAAATTTGGCCTCTCGAGCCTGCTACGTCATTTATCGGGATCATGGTTAATTTTCTCCCACTGCCACTTTCCTGTACTCTTGCCATTTCACGTTATTCCCTTTGTATCCAGAGCTCTGCCTGTTTCTATTCTAAATCAATTCAATGACCAAGAATAATGGGATTTAATGATGACCGTGAGAGGGGTAATAGGATTTAATATTCACTGTGTGAGGGATAATGAATTCTCCTGTTCGCCATGGTGGTCTATTGATCAGAGAGGGTAACAGGTTCTATGGTTCCGTGTCAGATGGGGTAACAGATTGGCTGTGACTCTGCCTTCAGACACATTGTTCTTACACACAGCTCTCTTCTCTCATGTGGGGTGAAGCTTCCACTGCACCACCATGTCAACTGACCTGAGTAAACTCCTGCTCTTACAGATCATTCAGCGGCAGCTGGAGCAGGTGGAGGAGAAGCAGCGACAGCTGGAGGAGCGGGGAGTGGCCGTGGAGAAGGCTCTCCGGGGAGAAGCAGGTAACTCCACCCTGTTTCCGTCATGGCCTGTGCTGCTAGAGCACAGGGCAGTCCAGCGGCAATTTCCCATGGAGGCCCAGCAAAGCTTGCGTCTGAGGGTGGGTTACTGAGAAGGTCGGCCTCTTGCCCTCGGCCACTGGCTGAATACCTGCCCCCCCCACCGGCTGTTCACTTGTCTCCAGTCAGAGTCGGTCGCGGGTTCCCTTGAGTCACTTGTTCCATCCATGGCAAATAAGGGTGGCATGGGCAAAGGGAGTTCCCATGAGCAAGGAGTGGTAGCCCCAATCTCTCCCTTTGTTGAGATAAAATGCTGCGGGCCAGTGCCTCGTATCAACTGTCCTTCCTCTCTACATCCGTGAGTACTCCAACTTTGATATTCCTGGGATCACTCACTCTGGGATGAATCAGTCTTTCCCAGATCACTCTCTCTGGGATTAATCTCAGTCCGGATGAGGATCACTGCATTATTTCCAAATTTAGTAACAGTCCTACTTTCAGAGTCATTTACAGATGTGCCTTGGTTCACTTGCGCAGTCATTGCGGGGAGTCATTTACTAATCTTCCCACTGCCAGCAACATGAGTGAATGACAGAGCTCGTGACCAGGGTGACCTCTTCACTCTACAGGTAACATGTGAGTCTTTCGGAGTCATTCTCACAATCTGGGGCAGGGTGGGGATGTTGGGTGAATGGTCATCCTCTGGGTCAGTCATTTACTCTGGGTCAGTCACAGACCTTTGCATTTCCTCCAGAAGTCGATTGTTGTCCTTCTGGGATCATTGTGACTCATTCCATATGGGGGGGGCTTAATCATTTCTTGATCCCGGCTCCCCTTCACTCCCCCAGAGAGAATCACAGAACCACAGAATGTAGCCCATTCCAGTCCAGGTTCCCCTCACGCACCATTCTATCACCATCCCTTCATCAATGGTGGATCTAAATCCTGGAACAGCAGCACGGAGGAAGCAGCCTCAGCAGAGGCGCAGCAGTGGTTCTACTGCGCTCACAGTTGGGGATGGGGACTGAATGCTGTTCTTGCCAGCTGAGTCCACAACTCAATCGTCAGTGTTCCAAACGTGGGCAGCGGAGTGCTGAGTTCCAACGTCTTTGACCCATCCCTTGGGATCCGGTCCACCTGGGATTCTGCTGACTCCAGCTGCTCGGAGATCTTCACCAGCCGTGCTTCAGATCTCCTAAACATTGCAGAACCTCTCAAACCTGCTGCTGACAGTAGCCTTGATCCCAGCACACTGGTTTCCTGACCAACTGTTGTCCAATACCCTCAACCAGAGCAATATGGGTTTTCCTGTACAAGTGAGCAATATTTAACTTTTGTGGGGAGTTTTTTTTTTCCTTGCTTTTTAAAAAAATTCCTTTTCTCAAATAAGCTTTGTTTTCCTGACCATCAGGTGAGCTGTACTCCACTGAGCTGTACTCTACCAACTGTCAGACAACTTACTGACAGTTCCTTCTTAAAAACTTACTGCATCTGCCTGACCTCTCCTAACACTAACTGCATCTATTGCACTGATACCAGAGGAGGTTGCACCTCCTTTCACCTCCTCGATGGTGCTGGAATAAGCCAAGCTGGGACTCATTGACAGCCCTGGATATATGCTAGATGTTAAAGGGCATTCCCACACCCACTCCTATCTATCACTGTCAGTTCTCTTGTAACGAGCCAACTCTCTGCCTTAACCTGAGCAGTGGGCATTGGCAAAGATCCTATAGCAAGATAGATCACTCCTGCTAAATGCAATGGGCTGACATGTAGTACGCAACGGAACGGACGTGGGCCTTTTTTTCATCCATTTCCGTAACCCAAACCGACTCGACTCGCAGTGTAATCAACGTTGCGGGGGAACAGTTTGTGTTAATAAATTAAAATTCTGAAAATGAGGAGATTTTTACTAAATAACTTTTATTTTTACGAGGATGTTTCCGTAACCGGCTTCCGTTTCTGCACTAGTTATCTTTGCTCCACTATGGGATCTTTGGTGCGGAGACGGAAGCCGGTTCCGGAAATGGGGCGTAAAATCACCCATGAATCTGCCCATGACCGTACTACGTCTTTTTCATTGAGTGATCTATCTTGCTTGCTATAGGATCTTTGGGCATTGGGTGTCTGAGGATCAGTAGGTTTCTGGGTGGGCCTGTCCAACTTTGACAAACTGTCATTGACTGTCTCCATTGCTGCACAATTTCCGTCTAATGAAGCTGCTCAAGGGGCTAGCCGTTTCTCCATCAGAAGCAAGTGAGTGAACGGGTACTCAGTGAGCACCTGCACCCAAGGGGCTTATCTGTCAACAAAACCACCATTGAACGTGAGCCTGCACATGAGGCACCTGCACCAGAGTTGCAGTCCCATCAGAAGCGACGGAGCACCTGGTCTGCACGGCAACACCTTGCAGGACTAGACTGCAGCGTGCATTCCCAGTGCAAGGTTCTGACCGAGAGTTTGGGTTGTGTTCACCTCTTGAGCAGCACATGTGTGTGCATGATTTGTACTGCGTGTTGCCTGGCATTGTACAGTAACTCTTTCTAATCTTATTATAGACTATTGGGGAGAGTCTAGTTACAGTGAAATCCTCGACTTGCATCTGGGTGGTACGTATGGCTGTCGCTCTGCTTCATCATTCTTGCTAACCTTCACCTTTCTCTCTAATGCCTTCCTCTTCACTTGTATCCTTGACTGCACCCTCTTTTTAGTTTAGTGAGGTTAGAGTACCTGCCTCCCTGCCCCAGATCTTGCACAGTCTCATGTATGTATAGTGGTGACCATTCTCGGCTGAAGAGATGGGTGGGGGAGGGGTGGGGGGGGATGTCAAATTGAAAGTAGTGTTTGGACAAGTGATCAAGCAGCAAATTGCAAGAACGGCTTTGCTTCTAATTGAGTTACATGCTGACTAATTATAGGGCTAGCCAAATGTTGTTTCTTGGCTTTGGAAGTGGATGGGTTTGGGGACAGATGAATGGGGAACCGGATGGTTGGTTGGGTGAGAGGGTGAAGGGCGGCAGGGTGACAGAGATGGGTGGTTAGGGGTGATGAATGAGAGCGGGGGGGGGAGTGATGGATGGTAAATTGGCAAGATGTACTGTGCCCACCATAATGTTTGGGACAAAGAGCCATCATTTATTTATTTGCCTCTGTACTCCACAATTTGAGATTTGTAATAGAAAAATATCACATGTAGTTAAAGTGTACATTGTTAGATTTTATTAAAGGCAATTTTTATACATTTTGGTTTCACCTTGTAGAAATTACAGCTGTGTTCCTACATAGTCCCCCCCATTTCAGGACACCATAATACAATGATGATACAACTGCTGATGGTAACAGCATAATGAATTCTGAAGTGTATAGACTCATCCTATCTGCTCAACTTCAAACAAATGCCTCAAAACTCATTGGCCGGCGGTTCATTCTACAGCAAGACAATAATCCCAAACATACTGCTAAAGCAATAAAGGAGTATTTCAAAACTAAAAACTGGTCAATTCTTGGGGCCGTCAATCACCCGATCTGAACCCAATTGAGTACGCCTTTTATATGCTGAAGAGAAAACTGAAGGGGACTACCCCCCTAAAACGAGCATAAGCTAAAGATGGCTGCAATACAGACCAGGCAGAGCATCACCAGAGAAGACACCCAGCAACTGGTGATGTCCATGAATCGCTGACTTCAAGCAGTCATTGCATGTAAAGGATATGCACCAAAACATTAAACAAGCTACTTTCATTTACATGACATTGCTGTGTCCCAAACATTATGGTGTCCTGAAATGAGGGGACTATGTATAAGCACTGCTGTAATTTCTACATGGTGAAACCAAAATGTTTAAAAATGGCCTTTATTAAAATCTGACAATGTGCACTTTAACCACATATGATTTTTTTTCTATTACAAATCTTAAATTGTGGAGTTCAGATGGAAAAAAAATAAATAATGGGTCTTTGTCCCAAACATTATGGAGGGCACTGTACGACAAGATGCAGTGAAGACTAAATGTAATGAGGAAATAATGAGCGAATAGGCCAGAGTCCAGTCCCACAGGACTCCCACAGAGTTCCACTTCTGCAGAACATGATATTCAGGTTCTAGTTGGGCTGGGGAATTTGATGCATCAATGGGAAGAGGCACTTTTACGGAATTAACTGACAGAATATTTTTTACTGAATTAACAAACAAAAATAAGGTTGGGGGCTTCAACCTCTGCAGTGCAGGTGGGAGCTCCAGGATTCTACCCATGTCCCTGGACTGAAGAGGAGGGGGACCGAGGAGGAGGGGTCGTAGCTGATCCAAGAGAGTTATGAATCTGTTGAATTCTCTGCCTCAGAAGGCAATAGAGGTCAATTCTCTGGATGCTTTCAAGAGAGAGTTAGATAGAGCTCTTAAAGATAGCAGAGGATATGGCGTGAAGGCAGGAACGGGGTACTGATTGTGGATGATCAGCCATGATGGTGCTGGCTCGAAGAGCCGAATGGCCTACTTCTGAACCTTTTATCTATTGTCAATAGAGAGAAATAGGAATAACGTTTTTTAATCGAGCATGCCTAATTTTAACGGGTTGGAAAGTGATAGCAACTCAAACATAACTCACTCGGAGCTACTCATCAAAGGGGTTCAGGGATTTAGCATTTTTTAAGTCGATAATTCAACAGAACTAAATGATATGCAGCTCAGACTAGTAAAAAAAAAACAAAAGGGGGAGATGGTAGAGGCACTGGATACAAATGTTTGATATACTAGGAACGGAAGCAGAAAACAATTGCAAGGATATTGCCAGGGTGATTAAGGTACCAAGATTATTTTTCGCATTTGGAAGAGTTTTTTTTTAAATGTAGTGTGGAACTAGGCCCTGAATCCATGCCGACAATTGTTCACTGGTTCTATATTATCCCTCTTCCGCATCCTACACACTAAGGGCAATTTGCAGAATCCAAATAACCTACAAACCTGCATGTCTTTGGAATGTAAGAAGAAACACAGAGGAAATGTAAGAGGGAGAACGTGCAAACTCCAAACAGACAGCACCCGAGGTCAGGATCGAACCCAGATCTCTAGCACTGTGAGCCAACTGCTCTACCACTATGCCAGACTTGAAGGACTAAGTTGTAGGGAGAGATTGGGCAGGCTAGGACTTAATTCCTCCCAAGGGTGTGTTTGACAAAGCTTTCAATGTAACCCTACTGGTCAAAATAATCATAGACCATGGGATCCAAGGGTGAGAGGCAAACTAGATCCAGAACCAACTCAGTGTCAGGAAGCAAACAATAATGGTTGATGAGTGTTTGAGACAAGAGGCAGTTAGCAGTGGGGGTTTCTCAATACCTAGTACTTGATCCCTTGATCTTTCCCATTGCATAATCAATGATTTAGACTTAAATGTAGAGAGCATGACAACAAATAGCAGGATATTGGTGTGGAGAAACAAATAAATCTTGACAAGTAAGTGCACAAGTACTTAATGTTCGCAGGACAGATCAATAAGGTGATACAAAAGATATACAGGATGCTTTGTTCTATTTACTGAAGCACTGAATGAAAGATAGGAATACCGAGAGGGAAGACTCCTGTGCCCTAAATGTATGAGGAGTCTGCAAATGTGGACAGACATAACGAGTGTGATGGAGAGACAGTTATTGATGGGAGAGGCAGGAATCGAGGTGTGATGGGGAGAGGCAGAGGTTGATGGGGAGACAGGAGTGAATGAAGGAGATGGCGGATGTGATGGGGGAGACTGGGCTGCATGGGGCAGTAGGGGTTCTGATTTGGGGGAACCAAAGATGGGAGAGGAAGTGATGGAGAGGGCTGTGATGGTGGAGGCAGGGGGAAGATGGGAGAGGTGGAAGTTGATGTATGTAATGGTGAAGCAGTTATTTTTACCTGATCTTTCTGTTTCATCACAGGAGCCTGAATATTTAGACTTTGGAGCACTAATATTAAGATTAGTGAGTGGACTGTAGGTTTCACACTCACTTCTATTGTTAGCTATCACTGTGTACATCTCTGCATGTATTTAACCATGGCTTGGTCTCCTGCTCCCCATCATTGGCTGCGGAAACTTGCACACGTGTGGATATTGGCAACCAGCTACAGCTGTCCTCAGCTGTGATAGTCCCCACCGTTCAATAGCTAAACCGCGCCCGTTCTTTAAGCTTGATGCATTACCGAAAGTTAATGGTGCGCAGTTAGAGTTGGCATCTACAATTCAGAGGAATGAAAGCAGAATGTGTCAGTGATGGCCAGCGCGATGTGAAGATGGCAGCTTGCTGATTGCCCCACTCTCTGTGAACCAGGTTCGCTGGCAAGTTGATGATAGCACACTGCTAGAGGAGGCCATTCCTGTTAATGGGCTGACATGCTTAGAGGGCACAGTCACTGATAAAAAATCTAGCTGCGTGTTTGCTCTTGGTTTTAAATGTAGATTGCATGCTCTTTATGTAATTCCAATGGTTTCTTCACTAACAATTAACTGTTTGCTCTCCTCTTCCATCACCTACAAGTCTCCCTTTGACTTCCGGTTTGTAGCAACACTTGTTGAGCAGACTGTCCTAATGACGTTGGTTCGGTTTAAGCATGGGCACATTAAGGATGTTCTCTTGATAGATGCATGATTGTGGAATTTGGTTTTCTAACTCCGCATCATACCAGGTTTTACAGAGGTCAAGCAGTCTGCTGCCAAAATGGCTTAGCTAGAGCACAAACGCCAACCAGGGAAACTACTATTACAATCCAGCTGTTGTGCCACAGAATAACACTGGGAGGGCAGTGAGCGAAAGAGGCAAAGCACTCCACATCTGGGCTCCACACGGGCAGTCCTACCAGCAACATATCTCTCCCACATCCATTATAAATCACGTTCCTCTCCTCATCCATCCTCTTCTAATCTCTCTCCCACACTAAGTGTGACTTTCTGCCTCATTTCACCCCCTGCTCAAAAAGTGCTCACATTTCTTCCTCGGCCTTTTGTGTACTCATGCCTTTACTTTTCTCTTCCAAGCTGCGCTTCCAGATTCCCTCCCCCTTTGTGCTTCTGTCCCACTCTCCATCCTTGCTCTGGTTTACATCCCGGCTCTGCCTCTCTCCCTCCTTCTGCCCCACTCTCCATTCAGTGAGAAGATTTGCTTGAGATTTTGAAAGTTGGAGGGCTGCTTGTTATGGAGGGGTACCGTGGTCTTTGATTGTGTAACCCTGGATTGCATGAGTGAGATATGCCATTAGTTCCTTGATTGCTACAGGCAGTTGCACTGTCTCATCCTGTTCTTGTTTTCCTTCATTTCTTTCTGTTTGTTTCCTGCCCCCTCATTATTAGATTCTTTGCTTTGCCCTCTTCTTCTCTCCCTCTCACATTCTGCTCCTCTGCTTTGCTTTTCTTTTACTTCTCTTGTTGAAGTTGAGGCCCTTGTTGGAGCTCCGCGGCGAAGACCTCTTTCCTTCTGCCACTGCTGTACCCACGACAGAGGTAATGTAAACCAAGCCCTCAGAGGGTCACCTTAACCACACTGGGGTTCTCAAACCCTGAGGCTCAGTACAGTTCCCTTGGACACCTGGTCAAGTGTAAATTGTGATCAAATACCGCACCCGCTGCAGGACCAGCTTCAGGGAGCCAGAGGTAAGAACGGCCAGAGAGCTGGAGCCGTCAAGAAGTTGAGGAAACCGATGGCTTCAAATTAGTGGGGCAGAGATAGAAGTGAATGGTACAGTCCCCCTAACGGATGGGTTAGGCCCATGGGACATTAAAGTGGTAGATGGTTTAGCCATGCCCCATTTGGCAACGTGCAAGATGGCGGTCAGTAGGGATAGCATGAGTGTGTAGTGCCATGTCCCATCCCGACAACACATGCTGTTGTCAGCCTGCTCTGTCCCCCTCCTGTAGACCTCACGCCTGGGAATCCCCGACTGACAGGACCTCAGAGTGAGCATCAAAGTTCGAAGCAAAGCCCCGTTTGATTAAGGCAGATGAATGGATTCAAATGCTCTCTTAGCTTTGGGGTTATCCTCTGCTAACAAGACAAGAGCTCTCCACCCTTGGCCTTGGCCCCCATCTGACCACTGAACCCCATCCCTTGATCACAGGCTCCAACCACCAACCACCAAACCCTGCACTTGGCTCCACTCCTTGATCCTGCTACTCCTCCCCACCCTTCTCCCTCACTCTACCTTGCCACTCAACCACAGCATGCAGGCACACACTTGGTCTGTCCCTTCAGTCACACCATCTCCCGTTCTCTGTGTGTTATCCTCCCTCCCCAGTTTCCTGGCCTTTTCTCCCCATTTCCTATTTCCCCATCATTTGCTTTTTCTTCCCATGGCCTTTCTCCTCATCTCCCAATTCCCCTAATCAATTTTCCTCAGTGAATGGAAGGTTTCTTACTTGTCACACGTTCTTCTCTCTCTCTCTCTCTCCATATTCTCCCCATCTCCCACTTGCCCATTTCCCAAACAGTTCCCCATAACTGTACAGTATATAATAGCGCCATTGATACACATATCCAGAGTAGCGAAGATCCTCCTATCTGACGCAAGTAATTTAATGGTTAACTACCTGAGGACTCATGGATCCATCACCATATCCTGTAATAACAAATCTTTGAATTGGAAGATCAGCCTAATCTCTGCAGGATGAAAACTCAGTCAGCATTCTCCTCTGAAAGTAGTGGCTGAAGAATAGATTCGGATCATCCCCAAAGGCCACTCCATCGTGCCGTCCTGGGTCAGAAAAATACCGAGGGCTCTGGAGAGTGAGTGAGGCAGTGTGACATTAGTTTTAATTGTACCAGTATGGAGCCAGCTTTGGCACCATGGATCTAAAGGCAGAGAGACTCAACCACTACCTGCACTGAGGTGAGAAGCTGGGCAATAAATGAGAAAGAATTGAGACAGAGTGGTTTCCTGAACCACCTCCCCCAAGGATCTCACTTCACTGTGAGTGCACACGGGCTGGGAAGGAATGAGAGTCTTGCCGGTGCAGAAAATTGGCTTGTGGCGTAGACCAGAGCGTAATAGCTGTTCCTTGGGACTTTACTCTGCCTCTCTGCCTGCTTGCAGTGACTCACTCCATTCCACCCGCAGTAATCTCCACCTGGACTGACTTCTCATCTCAACGACTGGGCTTTATTTTCCCGTACCCTGCTTTTCTGTTCTGCAAGCACCCGTTTTGTTGAATGGCCTGAAATTTTCCCTTGGCTGAGAAACTTTCCATTCACTGAGGCACAGTACCTCCAAACCTTGGTCAGCTGACAGTGGAGACATCTGAGTTTTACCTGTAAAATGTGAAGTCTGGAGTCAGGTGCAATCCATAATGGTGAACAAGATTCAGCCTGGGGCAGGGACTGAGAAAGCAAGAGGACTAGGGTTGCAGCCAGTGGTTCTACGCACTAAGTACACAGGTTGCCAAAATACAAAGATGTGGGCGTGATTTACCCCCTAGAGTAATTCCCACTGCACGTTAGATGATACAAGTATGCTATAGAAAGGTAGATTCAGGGAACTGCAGATGCTGAAATCTTGCTTAGAACACACAGGAAGGAACTAAACAGGTCATGCAGCATCTCTGGAGAACATGGTTAGGCGACATTTTTGGACACGTCAGTAGAAGGGTTCTGATCCTAAACGTCACCTGTCCATGTCCTCCAGAGATGTTGCCTGACCCGCTGAGTTACTCCAACACTTTGTGTTCTACTCTGTTGAAAGATGGTTTAGATCTATGACCTTTGAGGCCATTAAATCTAATTTGCACTAATTAAGCAAGTGTTCACATACAGCATGTAATTGTTGCACATTGGACAAATACTGTAGGTTGCCAAGGCTACCCTGTTTACCATGCACATTCAGAAGTAGCAGCATTCTCTGATGCTCCCAGGTTGGTTGTGTGTTGCCCATTCAGTTCAAACGGGTTAGATGCGACTTTTGTTCATTGTTCAATCTAAGTGAATGCTAGTCAGTCACAAATCTAGCAGAGTCTGTCTGTGAACTGTCCCTTTGAGCTTGCAAGAAAGGAATAAATCAAGGGTGAGTTTCAAGCAAAATCTGCAAGTAAGGGTAGGAACACCAACCAATCAAACCCACATTATTAGGAGACGGTTTAAGCATTTACCTTGAATTTCTTCCAGCTGAAAACTTGTTACTGATTAAATGTTGTAAAGGAGCCCAAAGTACTTCTTACCATGTTACCCCCCTCCCTCCCCCCCCCCCCCTCCTCCCTCCCCCTTCCCTAGAAAAATGGATTGGCAATAAACACGTGCATCAGTTGGCATCTCACGGAAAAAATGATTCCTTTACTCCCATCAAACCCACCACGGGCACCTCCTCCTCCCCCCCCCCCCCCCCACCCCCATTCACTTATCGTCCTTCTACCAATTCATTTGCACTTCATTCCTCCCACTTTCGCCATCACAGAACTCTCTACAAGGACAAGAGTAGTGACAATTTTATTCCTATCATACGTTGGTGGAAGAGAATGTTCCTAACCTTGCCACACGTCTTGATATCACCAACCAATTGTTAGAGGACATCATAGGTTAAGTCTCACAAAAATTAATCATCCTTTTTTAAACAAATTAACATTACAACTTCCTAGTGTTATAAACCAATAAAATACCTCCCATAGAAGTGACCTATTACAAACCTGTCTGTATTAATTTAACACATTACAGAACTTACGTGTAATAAACTGCTACTACCAACCAACCATTATGTCAAGCTATCATTACAAAGCAACCAGTGTTTCAATCTAGTATGACAAGCTTGCTATTGTAACACGCTGATACTGTAGAGTTTCCACCCAACAAATTGGCACTGCAGATCAACCAAAATACCAGGTTAAAGTTGCAGGCCAGTCGTTGGTGTGAAGCTAACAATTAAACCTCACAGTTTAATCGACCAATATTACAGCCCTTCCATTTTTACAAACTGACAATACAGACCCCTTATTGTAATATACCAATATAACAGAGCAATCATTATATGAAACTAATGAAACTAACTAAGATCACATTCCAATTAAAACAACATTGCGATTTTTCCATTGTAACAAACTGACAAGGCAGACACACCATTATAAGGAACCAATATCACAGACTCTTAAACCAAAATCAAACTTTAGATTTAAAGGAATTGAAATTAAGAACCTCTCATTATGGAGACCAATGTCACAACTGTAGTAAATCAACATTCCAGGCTTTCCTTTGTACAAAATGACACTACAGCTATCCTATTGCAATAGAATTGTAACAAGACTTCACCTGGTAACCCATTAACCTTACAATTTGTGAGATATGAGTTGTTTGCCAACTCAGCAAGTCTTTGAAGCCTGAGGCTTTATGCCAAAAGTAGGCTATGTCACAGCTCCCTACTCCGAAACAATATACAGGGAAAAGCACAGCAGTGCCTAGTGCATGGTGGAAGGAATAATAAGTAAGTGGGGTAAGAAAGAATGGTCAACGTTGAATCTCTAATCTACATCCAAGAACCATTATTTGCTTTGTTTCATATCCACATTCAGGCTTGAGGACACACAGACTGGGCTCAGGAAAGGGATTGTGTAGAATGGTGGGCACTACTGAGATTCCATGAATGTCATCAGAATGAAAGTGTGTGCATATGCAGTGCATGTGATAATGTGTCTTAATGTGTAAGGTCTCTAAGATTGTGTGAATGGGTGCACACAGGAGTTTAAAATTGTATCGGATGTCTCAGAATATGATGATTGTGTAACAAAACTTTTACAAACGAGTAATATGTGCATGGTACATAATGCCTGAAAATGCCATAATATACACTATGAAGAGTAGCATACCTGATAGAGACAGACAGGTTAGAATGAAATGAAAATGTTTTGTAGTATATGTAATCAATTGTGGATAGCCAGCCAGGTGAGTTGCAGGCTGCAACATTACCTAAAGATTTTGCAATTTATATATTAAATAAAAGATGATTGGGAGCAAGTTGTAGGCTCTGTCAATAAATATTGGGTAGTTTACAGGTAGAATATCAGATACTTGGAAATAAGTTCAATGCCAGTCTAATTGAGAGATTTTCAGTGTTCAGGTGTGGAATATTTACATCTGAGTGGTGAGTTACAGATTAGAATGTATTCAGTGGGTTTTGAAGGTTTATATTAGAATACCTGGAGTGAGTTATAGGCTGGAAACCAATCTATAGATATTGGGTGTAGACAAAAGTGCTGGAGAAACTCAGCGGGTGAGGCAGCATCTATGGAGCAAAGGAAATAGGCGACGTTTCGGGTCGAGACCCTTCTTCAGACTCTATAGATATTGGGAGTTTATTTATAGAATAAGTTATAGAAGCAAGTTATAGGCTCAAATATGAACAATAATGATGGGGATGTACAGCATATGTAGAATGGCAGATGTTGAAAGTAAATTACTGACTGGAATCTAATTGAGAGATCTTTGGAGTTTACTTATAGAATAGTAGATGCCTGAAGGTTGAGTTTGAGTACAGAATCCAAGCAATAATTATTGGATACTTCGAAATTATTTACTGCCCAGAGTCCAAATAAGAATTTAATTATAAAATCTAATCAATAGATGTTGAGAATCAAATGGCGAATCCAAGGAAAAATCTATAATCTTACTGAGAACTGAAGGATTTGTAAGCAGAATCAGTAATAACGGAAGGAATTTGAGTTTAGATGACAAATATTTGTTGTTTATATCTTGATTAACATCGAGCTGGAAATTGGTTTTATTGTATAAATAGACTAAAAAGCTATTCAATAGGTTTGGGGTAGTTGAAGTCAATTATGTGCAGATTCTAACTGGATTTTTTTAGCATTAGAAGCAAAATAAATAGTGAAATTTTTAATAGGTGGAAAATAATATTTGAAATACTCTGCAGAACATGCACTATCTGTGAACCGAGAGATAGAGTCAATGTTTCAGACCAATGGCTTTTCTTGGAACTGGGAAAAGTTAGAAGCGGAATGGATTTTGTTGTTTGGAGAGTGAGGGGGTGTCGGATAGAATGGAGACCGGGAGAGACTAAATAACACAAGTGTTGGTGGTGCCTGTTGAGAAAAGTTGGTGATGGTGTGCCTAGACGATGCGCAAGTAAGAGGTGGCGAATAAAACCGTATTGTTGTTGTTACGAAATAAATTTGAAATAGCAGAAGAGATGAGAGGAATAAAAGAATTGACTGCAGTAAATGTGAGATACAAGAATTGAACGTGTAGGAACGAACTGCAGATGCTCATTTAAACCCAAGATAGTCACAAAAAGCTGGACTCAGTGGGTCAGACAGCATCTCTGGAGAAAAGGAATAGGTGACGTTTCGGGTCGAGATTCTTCTTCAGAATGGAATGCCTGAAACTGTTGGCTTTGTTGTTGAGCTGAGGACTGTATTGAGCCCAGACATAAGATGAGGTGCTGCTCCTCGAGCTAATAGCATCCAATAATGTGGAGGGACAGCAGTATTTCTAGGCAGATATTGGAGTGAGTGACAACCCAGAGGTAAAAAAAAAAGATTTGGATGGTTTAAAATAAATTAACAGATTGTCCAGGTCAATTCTGGGCATGAACCACATCTTTTTCCTTTAGCATCTTTTAGCAACTGGTTAGCATCTAATCAAGACATTCAGATGATCTATGTTCAGAATAATATCTAACTGGAAGTGAGTTCTAGGCTGGGATATAGTTGAGGAATTTGGACATTTTATACATTTTTATATAAGAAAATGCAGATGCTGGAATATTGTGCAAAACATAAAGTACTGGAGTCAGTGGGTCAGACAGCATCTGTGTAAAGAATAGATAGGTGATGTTTCAGATCAGGACTGAATGTCAGAATCAGGCTGATTTTTATGTTAGTTTAAAGTTAATTGCCGAATAGTCTGCAACCTGTTTGATGACCCCTACGGACTGATGACCTAGGACGAGGTTAAGTCGGTGTGTTACCCAATGGTTTGAAGTGCAGGGTTATGCTATGTTGAAATGATCCGCTCCAGCTGTGTGTGTACTTACAAGAGACTGTATGACAGAGCTTTCTTTGTGTTGGTGAGTGGCCCGTTGTCTCCTGTCTCATGCATGGCGTGCCTTGTTGTGGTCTTTGATTGTGATGTGCTCTCTGGCAGGAATGGGAAAGAAAGATGACCCTCGCCTGATGCAGGAATGGTTTAAGCTGGTGCAGGAGAAGAACAGCTTGGTACGCTACGAGTCAGAGCTGATGATCTTGTAAGTAGCAAGAGTTGTGTTTCTCACAACCCGATCCATTGTTCATTTCTTTCCCTCTGGCGAGGAGCTTGAGATTGGGACCAAATGGACTGTCTCTGCACAGTGCTATGCAGCACCCTGATCCTGAATTTCAGCCAACACTCCTTAATAAGGATCAAATTTTCCACCTCTGGCATTCTGCTCTTCTATTGATAGCCTACTGACCTGAACCAAGCTACCAAAAAGTATTCAATTCAATCTAAATCATTTTAAATGACAATATTTGCTTTTGGTGTAGATAAAAGCTTTTGTTTGTGTACTATCCAATTAAATCAGATAATACTACACAAGAATACAATCGCCATATACAAGCACAAGAGGTAGATCAGAGAATAAAAATGACCAGAGTGCAGAATATAGTTTTCACCATTGTAGCATAACCGTTCCAGAGAAAAAGTCCAATGTTCACAATTGGAGGATTGGTACTGGACCCTAGCACATGAGAGAAATGTTCAGAAGACTCATAACAGAAGCAAAGAAGCTGGTCCAGAGTCTGGTGGTACATGCTTTCAAGCTTTTGTATCTTTCTGCCCAATGGGAGCTGGAAAAGAGAGAATGATCAGGGTGAGAAAGGTTGTTGACTGTGTTGGCTGCCGTCCCGACAGTGTTCCAGTCACACACAGCCCAGCAGCCCACCACTAAGCCAGTTCTGAATCCAAAGGGCCGAGTCATTGTAGACTCCATACATCTTAATCTGCTGGATCAGCCTACCATGTGGGTCTTTATCAAATGCCTTTTTAAAAACCATGCTGACAAAACCCACTCCCCTACCCTCAATGAAACACCCTTGTCACCTCCTCAAAAAACAAATCCAGGCCGTAGCCTCACTGGGTCAGATTGAATATCGCCTGGAGAGATGCAAAGTGATGAACTGTGTTTGTTTCCTGGTGTAGTGCCCGTGAGCTGGAGCTGGAAGATTGTCAGAGCAGGCTACAGCAGGAGCTCCGGGAACGCATGGCCATTGATGGTAGGTGACACTCGTGCCTATTCTCTGTCGGCCCTCTCTGATCTTTCCAGGCCAAAGACACTGGTGGATATTAGGGCCCCCTCCTAGGGATCTGTGCAACGTTTAAGTGATTCCGTGGGCCGTGGTAAGACAGCAGTGCTTGCCACAAACCAGATAAACCCAGGAGCTTCTGTCAGCATGTTGCTGCAGGTAGCTCACCATGTCTACAAACCTCACACCAAACAATCCACCCTGAGCTCCATCATGGCAAGATATTCCCAGAGGCAGAGAAAGCTAGGACATTGTCAAGTCTCTCTGCCAGGAACACATAGAGGGGAAGAGCAAGCTGCATCTTACTTACCCATCCACCTCAAAACCACCTGTCCCACATGCAGAGGCTCGATCCCCCACTGGGCCCGATAGCCACAAAAAAACACCCACAACTGGGGTGGAAGCAAATCAGCATCAACCTCAAGAAGGCAGTCAGCTGGAACAATCAGTATCCACCTTCAATCTAGATCCCTGTTTCCCCCAATATCCACCTCGTTCTCAAGGTATCTAGGTCCCTGTCCCTAGAGTATCCTCACCCTTTGTTCTAAGGATATCAAGGTCCCCTTTGCCAGAGTATATCCCCTCACATCCTAGTCTCTAGAGTTTCATCCCCAGTCTTTGTTCTAGGGGTATCTCGGTCCATGTTCCTCAGCTGTTTGTCCTGGGGGTACTTGGGTCCATGGGCCCAGGTTACCGGCACTGTATGTATGCGTGATCTTCTCCCCCTTTCCCATGGGCACGAGGCATTTGACTCGTTTTGTGACAGGCCTCAGCCCTTGCGCTGGGTGATGTCTGGACCACGAGCTGCTCCGTGCTCTGACCGTTCCCTGTGTGCTCGGCAGACAATCTGAAGAACAGCGAGGAGCTGCTGGAGGAGAAGCGGATCCTGAACGAGATGCTGGATGTGGTGGAGCAGCGGGACGCGCTGGTGGCTCTGCTCGAGGAGCAGCGGCTCCGCGAGAAGGAGGAGGACAAGGACCTGGAGGCGGTGATGCTGACCAAGAGCTACAACCTGAACTGGTCATAGACAGTCCACCTGTGGCCGCAGTCACTGAGTGCTGGGCATCAGCAGCCGGCAGGGAAGGCAAGAGAGGCTGTCTTGCAAATGGCTGGTGGAACAAACCCCTGCAGCCTTTCCACTGCCGTGTACACCGCAGAATACTACTTGTGCTGTGTTCCCAGGTGTTAGCCACACATGATCCCACCTGACCCAAGGGCAACTTCAGATATTGGCCAGATTTACAGTATAGGGCAGGTGTTCAGAGGATAAGGAACACAGGAATTTGGGGTGCTGAGTTATTTCATCAGATTCGTAGAAACTGATTCTTTTTGGTGAGGGAACAGTAGAACTGAACGGCACCGGAGCTCGAGAGAGAGAGAGAGAGAGAGCCCTTGAGTGAGTATAGACCTGGTTCAGTCCACCAATTCTTCCTCCATGCGCATCAGAAATAGATACGCTGCACCCTGAGGTGGAGGCTTGCTCCTCTTGTTTACCCAGTCCAGAGGGGCAGCTGCCCTTCACAAGCCGGCCCATAGGTATTTATGCAGCTTGCTGCCGCTGATCTGGGAGCTTGAAGTACTGAGCACAGAGTGAGCCACTCCCAGCTGCTGTAGGATCCAGTTACCTTTCCTTTGGGGAGGGTGAGCCGTGTGTGATAGAACACACGCAGGAGCAAAAAAACATTTAAATGCCATGACGCAAGTAAAGGGAGGGGGAATATACCAGTGGTGGGGCATTCAATGGAGTCCAGCGACCTGCCACCATTTAACAAGCACAGGGCAGCTTACCCTGTTCCCACCTGTTCACTTACACGCTGTACTCCTTCCAACTCTAATTTAGTTCACTTGAACATTGTACCTCCTAAAACTCCTCATGGTCACATTTACACATCCCACTTGCTCCCATTTGCATCCCAAAGGCTTTTCACTGTATCTCGGTACATGTGACAATAAACTAAACTAAACTAAACTCCAGTAAATACAACACAGATCGCTCCAGTAAAGACAACATCGTCCACTCCAGTATACACAATCTAGCCCAGTGCGAAGGGGATTCGGAAGAAATCCCAGCAATACCTAGCAATGGGATGCCCCCTTGAAAGAAATGTTTAAGAGGAGGTTGGATGGGCCTTTCAAATCAAAGGGTACAGGTCATGCTGATTTAGATAAGTAAAGGTGAATGGAGTGGTGCAAAGTGACATCTGAGCGGCCAGTTTCTGTGCCATAGTTCCAGAATGTAGCTCCCATCATTGCACCATGACAAACGCGCACATCACTGCACACTCACGTTCTGTATCTTACCAGATCTAACCCTTCATATTTACACACGTGCACGCACCCATCCCATCCATCGCAACATCACCATCACACCATGTACCCATGCACTCCCAACACCAATGAGGAAATTATTTAAGAGCTACCTTTTCTCTCATGTGAGGACCAGAAATGGACACGGTGCGGCACGTGTGGTCCAGTTAGCATGTTACAGTCTTTGCAAGATCTCGGCTCTCGTAGTCTGCATTTTGACCAATAACAGCAAGTATCCCAGATGTCTCATTAACCATTATCTACCATATCTGGGACTTTCAGATCCAACGGAACGTACACTCCAAACCCCTGCTGGAGCGATATTTCCCACTATCCTCTTGCTTGGTTGTGTCTGCCTTCCCCAAATGCATGATATTATCCATCTCCATATAACATTGCCTGTCTGACCAGACTGGTGATTTCTTTGTTGGTTGTGACTTTCTTCTTCACCGTTAGTCACGTGGCCACGGTTTACATTACTGCAATCGCTTTACCATATTACCCAGAGTTAAGTCCAAATCATTGATACACAGCGACCATTGAGCCTTCTGGTCTCAACTGCAAACAGCCTCCCATTCACCAATGACCAATAATAGCTTTAGTTTTCTCCCTCAGAGTAGGAGTGCAGATTGGCAGTCTCCCTTGAATCCCATAGGTTTTATTTTCTTCCCATGGGATGGGATGTGGTCAAAGGTTTTGCTGAAATCCATGTATGTACTTAGATGCCATCATCACCCCCTTCTCAAAAAATATCTAATTTGTCTTCCTCAGCCTTCCCAAACAAATCTATGTTGGCCATCCTTGATTAAACCATGATGATTCATCATTTCCCACACTGATCTCAGACCTGGCTGAAGTAATAACTTGCTCTCTTCCCTACCTTCCTTTTCTAAAACAATGCCATTCTGGTGACCCTCCACTTATTTTACAGCTGCTCCGAGGGAGGGCTGGAAATTGTCCATGTCGACCTGCTTGGACACCAAGTGTATTGCATCCAACTCCCCACCCTTGAACAGGCACCCTTCCTTCTCCATCACGCTCCACCCACCCTGCCATCACTTCCTTCCAGATGAGTCACCAGCTCCTGTATCGACTTCTACCTGTCGCTTTGTTCTTGTAAATCAATGAACTTTAGAAATCACAGGTTTTTCCTCCCGTCCCGCACGTCACAAGCATCCAACCATGCCCAACATTTATTTCCTTATCTCTGCAACCTTTCCCAGCCATTCTGCATTTCCCCCACCACAATCTCATATGCTTATATACTAACCATGTCCCGCTCTGCGCATTATTCTGCCCCTATACACTGCATCAGTTTATCATTCCTACTCGGGATATGCACGGCTCCTATCATTGCCCACGCCTAGTTGCGCTAAAGAAGTAGTGAGTGAGTCGCTTTCTATTGAAAGAACTCTCAGGGTGCTACTTAGGTAGGGAATTCCAAGACATTGATTCAACAATGATGAAGGAACAGTGAAGCCACTCCAAGCCGGGACAATTGCAGAGAGATTGTATATTTAAGCACTGATCCTGTCAGGTAACCTTTCAGTTTTATTTCAGCGTGAGACTGCATCAGCATTGGGCTGGTGGTGTTCCCATGCATCTGCTTCCCATTCCCGTGGCCATAGCTGTCGCAGAAGTGTGGCAAGGAACTGCAGTGCATCCTGTTGCTAGTCAACAAGGTACCTCTCTAAGGTACTGGAGGGCAGCTGGTAATTTAAACTAACACGCAAACATCCTTTACTGCACTGCTTGTGCAAGGAATTAATGTTTGGGGTGGTGCTTGAGGAGCTAACCATGCTTTGTCCTGAATGTTGAACTTGTAACAGCACTCGTACAGGCAGGTGGACAGTATTCCATCCCACTCCTGGCTTGCCTCAGGGACTGAGAAAACACTTTGGAAGTCAGGAAGTGAGTCATCCACAGCTAGACACACAATGTCCGACCAGCTCCTCTCATGGACACCATATTCATGTACATGGTCTAATTTCTGGTTCAAAGACAATGCCCAGGGTATGGATGGTGGAGATTCAGTAATGGGAATGCTATCAAATGTCAATAGGGGGTTGCTAGAGCCTCACTTGTTGAGATAATCATTGTCTGGTACTTGTGAGGTGCAAATGTTACTTGGCACTTACCAGCCTGTGCCTGAATATTGTCCAGGTCTTGCTGCATGTAGACATGGATTGCTTCAGTACCGAATTTCCATTGCAAATGGAACTGAAGACTGTGTGCATGGGTTCCCGTGTGTGTGGGTGGGTGGGTGTGTGTGTGTTTCATTGTGTCTCAGCTCTCTTTCAATGTGGTCAGGGTGACAACAGTTTGGACCTGTGGTTTAACACAGTATTATGTACAGTTGAGTGTGTGGGTGTGTGTATGATGCGGCACAGAGGGGTACAAATATATTTAAGAATGAAATCCTGTGGAATGTAATTCCAGAGGTCAGGTTTGAAGATTGTTTCTGTGACTTTGTGGCTACGCTCAAACTGGAGTCTGAGTCAGACGGAGAGCAAGATGCAGCCCAGGGGCTGGAGAGAAGGCCCTGCCTACTGACAGCCTCTCTGGGAGAAGATTTATAGGCCGAGTTGGTCTGTGAATCAGGTCAGTTCCCAATGGGAACGTGATTTAATGTGATTGTACAGTGTGCTTTATACATTTAAAATACATCCCTTTCATTCGGTTTTGCATGCTGAACCCTCACTGGGACAACGTTCCCAGCTCGGGCTTGCTCCTGTAGTTATAGAGTTGTACGGCACGGAAATGAGTCCTTCGGCCCGTCATGTTCATGCCGATCTTTTTTGCCCAACTACGTTAATTTGCCTGCATTGGAACTGTCTCAATGCTTCTTAAACGTAGTGACTGTATCTTGCAGCCTGCTATGTCAGTGCTGGGTTCCCTTGCAGGGATCAAGCAGTGAGACCTGGGTATGCTGGAGGAACCCGGCCCCACGGTCCCACCCCCCCCCCCCCCCCCCCCCCCCCCCCCATTTCTCTCCATGACACTCCGCTCTCACGCCTCCCTCTAACACATCACACTCCTTCAAGAGCTTCAGCTGGTTGGCAAAGCCCTGTGCCAACTGTGACAATTACAATTTATGAGAAATCCACATGAAGAATTTAAAAAAACAACATTATTACAATCTTATATGAAACTAACACTGAAACCATTCAGTTCCTGTCTCCTATGTCTCAGAGAGTCATACAGCATGGAAACAGACCATTGACCCACTGAGAGCATTGACCATCAACCACCCATTTCCATTAATCCCACTTTTTAAAATTCTCACATTCCCAAAACCTCCCCCAGTTTCTACCACTCACCTGCACGCACGGCAATTTACAGCCCGGTGGTGCAGCGATCGAGTTGCTGCCTTACAATGCTTGCAGCGCCAGACACGGGATCTATCCTGACTACGGGTGCTGTCTGTACAGAGTTTGTACGTTCTCCCAGTGACCTGCGTGGTTTTCTCTGAGATCTTCAGTTTCCTCCCACACTCCAAGGACGTACAGGTTTGTAGGTTAATTGGTTTGGTGTATGTGTAAATTGTTTCTAGTGTGTGTAGGATAGTGTTAGTGTGAGGGGATCAATGGTCGGCACGGACACAGTGGGCCGAAGGGCCTGTTTCCACTCTGTATCTCTAAACTAAACTAGTCTATTCACCCAGCAACTTGTACATCCTGAGGACGTGGGCGGAGCACCCGGAGAAAACCCATGCGGTCACAGGAAGAGTGAACAAGTTCACCTCCTCTTCCAACCTCATCTATTGCATCCGCTGCTCTAGGTGTCAACTGCTCTACATTGGTGAGACCAAGCACAGGTTTGGCCATTCCTTCGCTCAACACCTCCGCACAGTCCGCATTAACCAACCTGATCTCCCGGTGGCTCAGCACTTCAACTCCCCCTCGCATTCCGAATCCGACTTTTCTGTCCTGGGCTTCCTCCGTGGCCATAGTGAGTCCCACCACAAATTGGAGGAGCAGCACCTCATATTTTGCTTGGGTAGTTTACACCCCAGCGGTATGAACATTGACTTCAGGTGGTGCTTGCTTTCTCCCTCCTTCCCCTCCCCTTCCCGGCTCTCCCACAACCATGTCCATCTGTCTCTCTATCCGCCTTCCTGTTGTTCACACTCCCTCTTCTCACAACCCCATACTTTACTGTCTCTGAAGCCATTCAATCTTTTCTCTCCCTTAATTCCACATTGTGCAGTCTTTAAACTCCCTCCATCCCAGTCTGTACACACACTATCTAAATCCCCACCATCGCATCTCCCCGTTTTTCATTGTATCTGTATCTCAGCATACTTGTGCATATGACAATAAACTACTCAAGTCTTCTTACACTGAGTTCTCCCCCTTCCTTCCAATCCCACATTGTACCTTTGTTTTAAACCCACTCCATTCTGCACTCACACTGAACATTCTTAGCTCCAGACCAGCATGTAATCTCCCTGTGTAGCTGCGTGCTGTCGCACACTCAGAGGGATACACACTAGGGCTACAGAACCGGACAGGAGTGGATCATTATCTTTCATCTGCTGTGGATTGAACACACAGGCTTCCTCTGAAGGACTCCAGTTTGCGGTGTTGGGGCGATTCCAGTGTAGAATTTACTCCACAGAATGTAAATATGCCACTTATTATTCTGTGACAGGCTACATACTGAGATGTGCTTTGGTATCATTTGCACTCACTTGGATAATAATTATCGTTCTCAATGTGTGATGGTGGAATAAAGTTATTTATTAACACTTGGTATGATACAAATTTATATATTTAAAAAGAACATGTTTATCCTCTGCCTTTTTATTTGCTTGTGTTTTCGTTTGTTTCTCGTGTGGGCAACATGAAACTACATAATATCCATGAAGATATTAACAGAAAAGGGTCCATTCCTGCACTTTCTGAGTGTAGTCTCACAAAATGAAATCTTCACCTAATATTGACCAGGTGAAAAAAGGAATGGTAACACAAGAACTGAATTCTCGAGCAAAAAGAATGGTCTTCTCTTCAAAATGCAATTGGCTAAATTATTGTAGGAAAAATAAATTACTGGGCAGTGGAGGAAGAGGACGCGAATGGGTAAACACTTCCAAAGAAACAGCATTGACATGATGGGCCAAATTCATTCATACTCACGGATGGTTGGTGCCAACGCCTATTTAATTCATATCTTTCATCCACTTCCCCAACCTCCCACATTCCACCACTCAGCTGCATACTAGGGGAAATGTAAATAATCATAACTAGACTAAGTGGGACACGTTGGGTCCCATGTTCACATGGGTGGGCTGGTCGCCCAATGCAATATTCCACTTCTCCACCAATTCCAATATTGGTGGCCAGAGGAGGGGGTGGGGGATTTCTGGAGCGCTAGTATGAGTGTTGTGGACTGAAGGGACTGGTTTCCAGAGGGCTAGTATGGACATTGTGGGCCAAAAGGATTCTTGGGGTGGCTGCTCAGTCACTCAAGCCTGATGTACTGGTAGCTCACTCACGGCTGGTGGGCTGGCAGTTGACCCACGGCTATTCCGTGAAATTCCATTTCAAGCAGGGTGCAAGGCCACCAAATTCAAGTGCAGTTTCATACCACTTCAAGCAGGGTGCAAGGCCACCAAATTCTAGTGCATTCATGCCATTTTAAACAGGGTGCAAGGCCACCAAATTCTAGTGCAGTTTCATGCCATTTCAAACAGGGTGCAAGGCCACCAAATTAAAATGCAGTTTCATACCACTTCATGCAGGGTGCAAGGCCAAATTCAAATGCAGTTTCATACCATTTCATGCAGGGTGCAAGGCCACCACATTCAAATGCAGTTTCATACCATTTCCAGCAGCATGAAACCACCATAAAACCAGCAAAAAACACACAAACACCACATAAACGCCACACTCACAGTTCAGTAGACATTCAGTGTGTCCAGTTGAATCACAGCTGAGTCGTGACCTCTCCCTCCCCCATCTTGCAGAGACTGAGCCACACCCACACTTCCGGGTTTTATAATCCCTCTCACCGGAAGGGGCGTGGCCTTCATGGCGTGATTGACAGGAGAGAGATTCTCAACATTTTTTAAACACTAATAACACTTATTTTCTATTGACGGGAAGAATCCGCTGCACCTGATGAGCAGAGGGGGACTGAGTAAGATGGCCAAAATCACAGCCGTAAGTGATAGCGTTTTATCTAAAATCAATATACAGTGCAAGCTGGAAGTTGTCAAGCTTAGACTTTTAATCATTTGCCATTTCAAACAACCACCACCAACAACTATTTGCAGTGCTTTATTTCAAACCAACCACCATTTGCTGTGCTTTATTTCAAACCAACGACATTAAGGGCACTCAAGGTCAGTGCACACTCACACTCACAGTTTAGTAGACATGTGTTTAGTGTTATTCACAGCTCAGACTGAGAGACATGACCCCCTCGCTCCCCCATCTTGCAGACACTGACTAAAGCACTCAACACTTCTGAGTTTTATAGTCCCTCCGGAAGGGGCGTGGCCTTCAGGAGAGAGAATCTCAACATTTTTTAAACACTAATAACTTTTATTTTTAATCGATGGGAAAAATACTCTTGTCCTGCACGGGGAAGGGGAGTAAGATGGTCAAAAATCACAGCTGTAAGTGACAGCGTTTATTCTAAAATCAATATACAGAACAAAAGGAAGCGGTCAAGATCAGACTTTTAGTAATATAAATTATAATCATATTTTATTAGCCAAGAATGTTTTGCAACATACGAGGAATTTGATTTGCCATACAGTCATACTAATAAAAAGCAACAGAACACACGAAATACATTTCAACATAACCATCCACCACAGTGACTCCTCCACATTCCTCGCTGTGATGGAAGGCGAAAAAAAAGTTCAATCTCTTCCCTTCATTGTTCTCCCACAGTCGGGTGCCTCGAGCCTTCCGTTGACGGGACAATCTTGACTCCCGTAGCCGGCAGCAGGCCCTCCACGTTGGGGCAATCAAGCTCCTGCATCGGGGGGATCTCAACTCCCCGCGCAGGGCCATTCTGACCCCGGGTCGATGCTGGTCGAAACCTTCTGTGACTTTGGAGCTCCCGAGACTCCCCAATGTTGAAATCCACAGGACGCGGTTGGAGCGTCGATCCCAGGCAAGGAATCGGCCCTGATGCAAGTCCACGCCCCGCGGTGGGGCTCAAAGTCAGTCCCGAGGAAGGTCCTTCCGCTCCACGATGTTAGGCCGCAGAGCGACCGGAGATACGATCGCATCTCCTGCAAGGTAAGAGATTTTTTCCTTGCTCGAAGTTTCACCCGGCCCCCTCGTCCACCTCCCACATAAAGCAAACCAGAGAGCATTAACACAAACTTTAAAAACACTAAAAATAAAAAGACGAAAAGACAGACAAACTGTTGGCAATCAATCTACCAACCCACCCATCTTTGGGGAACCAGTACACCCAGAGGATACCTACATTGTCACAGGGAGAATGTGCTAACTCCAGACTGCCAGCACACAAGGCCAAGATTAAACACGGTCACTGGAGCTGTGAGGCAGCAGCTCTACCAGCTGCGCCACTGTGCAAACATTCACATTTCCAGGTCTTGACTGAGAAACATAGAAATTAGGTGCAGGAGTAGGCCATTCGACCCTTCGAGCCTGCACCGCCATTCAATATGATCATGGCTGATCATCCAACTCAATATCCCGTACCTGCCTTCTCTCCATACCCTCTGATCCCCTTAGCCACAAGGGCCACATCTAACTCCCTCTTAAATACAGCCAATGAACTGGCCTCGACTACCCTCTGCGGCAGAGAGTTCCAGAGATTCACCACTCTCTGTGTGAAAAAAGTTCTTATCATCTCGGTTTTAAAGGATTTCCCCCTTATCCTTAAGTTGTGACCCCTTGTCCTGGACTTCCCCAACATCGGGAAGAGCAAAAATCTTCCTGCATCTAGCCTGTCCAACCCCTTAAGAATTTTGTAAGTTTCTATAAGATCCCCTCTCAATCTCCTAAATTCTAGAGAGTATAAACCAAGTCTATCCAGTCTTTCTTCATAAGACAGTCCTGACATCCCAGGAATCAGTCTGGTGAACCTTCTCTGCACTCCCTCTATGGCAATAATGTCCTTCCTCAGATTTGGAGACCAAAACTGTACGCAATACTCCAGGTGTGGTCCTCAGTGGAAGGTGGCAGTGACTTTCAAATCAACGTTAGAGAAATGAAATCTTCCCTTCAGCAGGTCCCCTTAAAATCCTGCCTGTATCAAGTTCAAGTTTATTGTCATGTGTCCCTGATAGGACAATGAAACTCTTGCTTTGCTTCAGCACACAGAACATAATAGGCATTGACTACAAAACACATGAATAAATAAACTGATGAAGTGCAAAATGACAGATAATGGGTTATTAATGTTCAGAGTTTTGTCCGAGCCAGGTTTAATAGCCTGACGGCTGTGGGGAAGTAGCTATTCCTGAACCTGGTCGTTGCAGTCTTCAGGCTCCTGTACCTTCTACCTGAAGGTAGCAGGGAGTTAAGTGTGTGGCCAGGATGGTGTGGGTCTTTGATGATACTGCCAGCCTTTTTGAAGCAGCGACTTCGATAAATCCCCTCGATGGAAGGAAGGTCAGAGCCGATGATGGACTGGGCAGTGTTTACTACTTTTTGTAGTCTCTTCCTCTCCAGGGCACTCAAGTTGCCGAACCAAGCCACGATGCAACCGGTCAGCTTGCTCTCTACTGTGCACCTGTAGATGTTAGAGAGAGTCCTCCTTGACAAACCGACTCTCCATAATCTTCTCAGGAAGTGGAGGCGCTGATGTGCTTTCTTGATAATTGCATCAGTGTTCTCGGACCAAGAAAAGATCTTCAGAGATGAAGCTCTTGACTATTTCAACCATCGACCCGTTGATATAAACGGGACTGTGGGTCCCCATCCTACTCCTTCCAAAGTCCACAATCAGTTCCTTGGTTTTGCTGGTGTTGAGGGCCAGGTTATTGTGCTGGCACCATATGGACAGTTGCTCAATCTCTCTTCTATACTCAGACTCATCCCCATCAGTGATACGTCCCACGACAGTGGTGTCCTCAGCGAACTTGATGATGGAGTTCGCACTATGACCGGCTACGCAGTCATGAGTATAGAGGGAGTACAGCAGGGGGCTGAGCACGCAGCCTTGAGGTGCTCCCGTGCTGATTGTTATTGAGTCTGACACATTTCACCACATTCCAAAGGATGAATCTTATACTTTGTCAGCTCAGCCCACGGAAACCTGAGAAGTCTACTCGAAAGTCTGCCTCAAAATTAGTGTCTCCTTTCCAATAGAATGTTCCTAATTTAAAGCGAACTTTTGCAAGCCAAATGTTCCTACGTCCTTTCATTGTGTCACTTTCCTCGGCATGCCTTGTTCCTCTCGTCTCTCTTTCATTGATTTCTTCAAATTGATGCCCCTTGTTTTTGAGTTCTCCACTTCATCTCCTAAATGTAGACAACTCACTGAAGTCCTCCCTTAATCCCCATTGTCCCAGTGAAATTAACCTAAGACCAGATAGTCCCTCTGCACGTATAATTTCCCAGGCTAGACATCAACAACAGCCCCTGAACCCACTCCAGATCCATCACATCGACCCTGTGCTGTGATGGAACTGCACAGTCTAACCCATTATTGTCCACCATAACCTGACTGATTCAGCTCATAAAGAAAAGCCTTATTGACCTATCCTGGTGCCTTCAAGAACCTGTGGACATGCACAGTAAGCCTCCTCTATTCTACACTTACTAGCACACTCCCACTTAACGTACCTGCTTGCTGCCCTTCCCCAAATATATTATCTCATTCTTCAGTGGATTAAACAACATTTGTCAGACCTTTACAAGACCATTTATATTTCCCTTCAGTTGAAAGATTTCCCTTTCAATTTATATGTAGATCAGTACAGCACAGGAACAGGCTTGAGCATGAAACTAATCACTGCTTCCTGCACATGATCCATGTTACTTCATTTCCTGCATGTCCATGTGTCTTAAATGCCTCCACCACCACACCTGGCAGCAGATTCCAGGCACTCAATACCAAAGATTTTATAGGATCTTTGCTCAATACCTTCTGTGTGAAAAAAAAACCTGCCCCACACATCTCCTCTAGACTTTGCCCTTCTCACCTTAAAGTAATGCCTTCCAGGATTTGATATTTCCATCCTGGGAGAAAGGTTCCGGCCATCTACTCTATATTATTTTATAAACTTCCAGGAGGTTTCTACTCAAACTCCAATACAATTTTTTTACTAGTTGCAAACCTGATCATCTCCCCTAAATTTAGGTTTAATTCACCAATATTCATTATTTGAGGAGCTCAGGAGGGTACACTGGGAGTGGTTGCTAAGTCCACAACTGGCATGTACCATTAAGGAGGGGGAATAAGGGTGGCAAAGGAATGGAACCTTGGATGACCAAAGGGGTTGTAAATAGGGTCCCCAAACAAGAGGAAGGTTTAAGAAGACGGAGTCAGGCACGGCCTTTGAGTAATATAAAGAAAGGAAGAAAGAATCTCAAGCGGGTGAATACAACCCGATCTTTAAGTCCATCAATGATACCACTGTTGTCGGCTGGATCAACATCAATGATGAAGCAGAATACCTGTATAGGAAAGAGATCAAGTGCCTTGTGTCGTGGTATATGGATAATAACTTTACCCTTACCTTCAGCAAGCTGATAGAGTAGGTTGTTGTCTGAGGGGATTGGGAGGGTAAACACAACACTGTCATCAACAAAGAAGGGTTTCGGTCCGAAACGTTGCCTATTTCCTTCGCTCCATAGATGCTGCTGCACCCACTGAGTTTCTCCAGCTTTTTTGTGTACCTGTCATCAACAAAGCTGCTGTAGAGATCGTCAACCGCTTCAAATTCCTCGGCATCCAGGATATCACCAGCGTGCAACCTGGTCCCTTCACACTGATGTGGTGATAGAAACATAGAAACATAGAAATTAGGTGCAGGAGTAGGCCATTCGGCCCTTCGAGCCTGCACCGCCATTCAATATGATCATGGCTGATCATCCAACTCAGTATCCTGTACCTGCCTTCTCTCCATACCCCCTGATCCCCTTAGCCACAAGGGCCACATCTAACTCCCTCTTAAATATAGCCAATGAACTGGCCTCAACTACCCTCTGTGGCAGAGAGTTCCAGAGATTCACCACTCTCTGTGTGAAAAAAAAAGTTCTTCTCATCTCGGTTTTAAAGGATTTCCCCTTTATCCTTAAGCTGTGACCCCTTGTCCTGGACTTCCCTAACATCGGGAACAATCTTCCTGCATCTAGCCTGTCCAACCCCTTAAGAATTTTGTAAGTTTCTATAAGATCCCCTCTCAATCTTCTAAATTCTAGAGAGTATAAACCAAGTCTATCCAGTCTTTCTTCATAAGACAGTCCTGACATCCCAGGAATCAGTCTGGTGAACCGTCTCTGCACTCCCTCTGATCAAGAAAACACATCAGTGGATTTACTTTCTTTGAGAAGATATGGCATGCCCACGTGTGCTGTAGTAAGTTCCATGTCAGCCTGGCATGGAAACTGCTCTGCACTTGACCACCTGGACCTGCACAGTGGTGAACACAGCCCAGCCCACCAGGATCTCGTCACTTCCTTCCAGTCCATCTTCATGGTGCATTTCATCAGGAAAGCTGGAAACATTGTTATGTATGCTTGCCACCCGGGTCATTTTCCTTTTTCTCATCTACCTTATGGGAGAAGACACAGGAACATGAGAGCCCAGACATCCAGCTTCTTCCCCACTGGGTATTGGATCAACTCACCTGAACCTCATCAGCCTCCTCGTTAAAAACCAAGGTAATTCCAGCCAGAAGGAACAGAGGAAGGAAAAGAGAGAATGTTGCGTGCCTCCCCGTTAGCCTTCCTGCTAGCTGTTCTCCCCTTTTGCGGGGGGTTTGGAGGACGACTGAACCACCAGGATATGCCTGAGACCGCCTGCTACCATGGACACCCTCTTCCAAGTCAAGACTGTGCTGCGGGTGCAATCCCGAGATTACCTCACCTGCACACTGATGATGAGGGACTGTGCCCTCATGTGGACCTGGAACTTCTCATCACCATTGTAATTCACTATAAACCACATGAGTTCACCATACTCTGAGTGTCAGTATAGTCATTGTTGACATCATCCCCAATGCCAAAGGGAGCATGGCTTGAAATTGGAGAATTCAATGTTCATACCATTGGGGTGCAAGATACCCAGGCGGAATATGAGGTGGCGTTCCTCCAGTTTGCTAGTGGTCTCCCTCTGGCAATGGAAGAAGCCCAGGACAGGAAGATCAATGTGAGGATGTGAAGGACAGTTAAAATGGGTGGCAACCGGGAGCACCAGCAGGTCTTGGCCGACCAAGCATGTGTTTAGCAAAGCGTTTGAGTACCCTTTCCCAAAGACTATTTTCTTCCTAAGACAGCCTTTTTCTGCTTGTCAATTTCTAACATAACTTTTTTGTTTAATTAGTTCCCGATTTAAATCGTGTCATAACCATTTCAGCCTGTGTAATGTCAAGTGTGTTCCTCAGTACATCAGTCATGTTATATCCACTTCATGTTATTATGAAAACGTGTACAGAGTAGTAGCAGAATTAGTTGTACTGCAGGGAAGAGTGAGAAAACATTTGGGGCGATGATGTAGCCTTTGCCTGACGCTAATCTGCACAGAGGCTGCCTCTGTTGGGCCATTGACTGGGGTCACAGTTTGCATGCCATTATTAACTAAACATAAAATGGAGCAGAAGGTCTGAGCAGCCAGATATGAGGAGGTTCCCGATATCATATCACGATTCCCGAGTGTCAGTGTGAAAGGTATCAAAAGGCCACACATAGTGATTGGTACTGTCCCCTGTACTGCACAGAGTAGTTGTGCAGTCCGCTGTGTTTGTAGAGTGATTCCACACTCATTCAGGAAGCATTGCTCAGTCACTGGGTGGAAGAGGTCCCTGCTTACACCAGCACCCCAGGCTGGACACTGGGACCTATGGAATTATATTAGCAGTGAAGTGAATGCCTGCGAGGACATCCCAGGGAAAGTACTGATGACTGGAACTCTCACCACTTAATCTACTTGGTTATCTCCATCCCCTAGTGTTTCGCAGAGAGATGTTCTAAGACAGTGCCTTTCAGTTTGGCGATCAGTGTGTGATGTGGTGCCACTGTGTTCATTGCTGGGGTTCAACTCTTTGCAATTCATGTTAATGATCATCAATTATCAGGGTGTTGAACCACACTGACAGACCAAAATCACAAGCCTGCCTCAGTACCCAACTACGACGCACTTTGTATAGGTTGCACTACGTCCTTTGACTTGCACTAGTATTATCTAGTTACCTAGTATAACTGGTAATTTATTGTATTATTGTTTATTGTATATTTACTTCTTGTGTTATTGCATTACCTGTAAAGTTACACCAAACAAGCATTTCATTGTTCTGGCCCCACAGCCGTGACTATTAATCACTTTTCACTCGACTCTCTTAAATTAAATGGCAACACTGAGTGCACGGCTGCCAAGTTTCAAGTGAGTGGGCAGGAAGTTGGCATATTACATGTGAAAATGTAGTTATTCACTTTGGAATGAAGAACAAAAACGTAAAAATATGTGAAAAATAATGTGAAGTGAGCTGGAAGCACAAGCAGATTGCCTGTGGCTTCCTCAAGTATGTGGGAAGGTCAAAGGAATGGGAGTTTTTACTGCAAGCGGATTGTGCACATAAGAGGGATGTTTTGAAGCAACTTTACAGGCTGCTGGTTAGATTGGTATCTGGAGTACTGCATACAGCTTCTTCACATTCAACGATTGATGTACTCACATTGTATTCTGTGCAAGGAAAGCAGAGTCCTGGGCTGATGCATGTAGACAGTTTAATCAGGGAGAAGGTTGGACTGCTGAAGGGTATTTGTGCTTGGAGTCAAGGGAAGGTACTAAAGGAGTACTTTGCATCTGTATTCACTAAGGAGATTGAAGGAGCCTTGACGAGGGCCTTTGCACCTTCTCTAGCCACAGGCAAGGTCCCGGAGGATGGGAGAATAACCAATCTTGTTCCTTTGTTTGAGAAGCGAGATAGGGACAATCCAGGGAATTATAAGCCTATGAGCCTTTCATCAGTGATAGGGAAGCTATTGGAGAATTCTTTGGGATACGATTTACTCCCATTGGAAGTAAGTTGGTTAATGAAGGATAGTCAGCATGGCTTTGTATGCAGCAAACTCGTCTGTTTGAGCTTTCTGACGAGGTGACAAAGGTGACCAATGAAGGTAGGGTGGTGGCTGTTGTCTACAGGGATTTTACGGAGGCATTTGAGAAAGTCTGCATGGTAGGCTGTTCCAGAATATTAAGATGCATGAGATTAACTATGGATTCATAAATGGCTTATTGATATAAGACAGAGGGTTGTGGTAGAAGAACAATATTCAGCTAGAAGCGCCCAGTGGAGTTCCGCATGCTCAGACCATGACTGTTTATGATATAATGACCTGAACATTAACGTAGATGGGTTGGTTAGGGGTCATGGAATAAGGAAGGCAGTCAAAGCATAGAGCAGAATATAAATCAAGGTACCGAAAAGCTGATGGAGATTAATCCAAGCAAGTGTGGGGTGTTGCACTTTGGTAGGTCGAATGCAAGGGGAAAATAAACAATTAAAGCACGACCCTTAATGTACAGCATTGATGTACAGTGGGATTTATGTGGATAAATGTGAGGTTATCCATTTTGGTGGCAAAAACAGGAAAGCAGACTATTATCTAAATGGTGGCCGATTAGGAAAAGGGGAGATGCAGCGAGACCTGGGTGTCATGGTACACCAGTCATTGAAAGTAGGCATGCAGGTGCAGCAGACAGTGAAGAAAGCGAATGGCATGTTAGCTTTCATAGCAAAAGGATTTGAGTATAGGAGCAGGGAGGTTCTACTGCAGTTGTACAGGGTCTTGGTGAGACCACACCTGGAGTATTGCGTACAGTTTTGGTCTCCAAATCTGAGGAAGGACATTATTGCCATAGAGGGAGTGCAGAGAAGGTTCACCAGACTGATTCCTGGGATGTCAGGACTGTCTTATGAAGAAAGACTGGATAGACTTGGTTTATACTCTCTAGAATTTAGGAGATTGAGAGGGGATCTTATAGAAACTTACAAAATTCTTAAGGGGTTGGACAGGCTAGATGCAGGAAGATTGTTCCCGATGTTAGGGAAGTCCAGGACAAGGGGTCACAGCTTAAGGATAAGGGGGAAATCCTTTAAAACCGAGATGAGAAAAACTTTTTTCACACAGAGAGTGGTGAATCTCTGGAATTCTCTGACACAGAGGGTAGTTGAGGCCAGTTCATTGGGTATATTTAAGAGGGAGTTAGATGTGGCCCTTGTGGCTAAAGGGATCAGAGGATATGGAGAGAAGGCAGGTACAGGATACTGAGTTGGACGATCAGCCATGATCATATTGAATGGCGGTGCAGGCTCGAAGGGCCAAATGGCCTACTCCTGCACCTAATTTCTATGTTACTATGTTTCTAAGTCCATAACTCCCTGAAAGTGGCATTGTGTGGATAGAGTGGTAAAGAAGGCATATGGCATGCTTGGTCAAGCTTTCAGTATAAGATACAGGAAGTCATGATGCAGCTATATCGGACTTTGGTTAGGCCGCATTTCTGATCGTCCAAATACAGGAAGGATGTGGAGTGTTTGGAAAGGGTGCAGAGGAGGTTTACCAGAGTAATTAGAGAGTATTAGTTATAAGGAAAGATTGGACAGAACCTAGAACATAGAACAGTACAGCAGAGGAATGGCCCTTCGGCCCATGTTTATGTTGAATGTGATGGCAAGTTCAACTGATCTCATCTGCTTGCACATGATCCATATCTTTCTATTCTTTGCACTTTTATGTCATGTGCCTATTTAAAAGCCTTTCTAGACACCACTATCTTATCTGTCTCCACCACCGCCCCTGCCAATGGGATCCAGGCCTCTCAGAATTAAAAGACGTTCCTTTAGGAAGGAGATGAGGAGGAATTGCCTTCTTGTAATTGTTATATGGTTATATAGGCAGGTGGGACTAAGGGGAAAAAGTTGTTCGGCACGGACTTGTAGGGCCGAGATGGCCTGTTTCCGTGCTGTAATTGGTTATATGGTTATATGGTTTAGTCAGAGGGTGGTGAATCTGTGGAATTCATTGCCACAAAATGCTGTAGAGGCCAAGTCAGTGGATATTTTTAAGGCAGAGATTAATACTGGTGTCCGAGGTTATTGGGAGAAGGCGGGAGAATGGGGTTAGGAGGGAGAGATAGATCAGCCATGGTTGAATGGCGGAGTAGACTTGATGGGCCGAATGGCCTAATTCTGCTCCTATCACTTGTGACCTTATGACCACTCTGTTTTTAAAAGAAAAACGCCCCGCACATCTCCATTAAAGTTTTCCCATCTCTAGTGTTAAGACATTTCCACCCTGGGGGAAAAGGTACAGAATGTCTACCTTGTCTATGCCTCTCATCATTTTATCTAATTCTCTCCCCTCCCCTCCACCTCTGACGTTCCAGAGAAATTGTTGACTTCTTTAGTTTACTTTAGTTTATTGTCACGTGTACAGAGGTGCAGTGTAAAGCTTTTGTTGCGGACTTCCAGACTTGGATTGATTTCCCTGGAACACCAGAGGTTGAGGGGAGATCTGGTAGAAGTATATAGCATTATGAGAGGCATAGATAGGGTGGGCACAGAATCTTTTTCTCATGTTGGGAAAATCAAATACGAGAGGGCAAAGCTTTAAGATGAGAGGTAACTTTTAAAGGATATGTGCGGGGCAAGTGTTTTCTTTTACAGATGGTGGTGGATACTTGGAATGCACTTCCACGTGGTGGTGGAGGCAGATACGATAAGGGTGAATGAAACGTTTGTACAGGCAAACGGATAAACAGGGAATGGAGGTAAATGGGTTTTATGCAGACAAATAAGGAGCGGGCAGCCAGAGGAATTGGTTAAGGCAGATACAGTAATAACATTTAAAATATATTTGACAGGTAGATTGAAAGGTTTGGAGCTTCGGAGCGTGGAGAGCTGCGGTGGCGCGCTGCTGCGACCCGACTCCGGTGGATGGTGACACCGGGAGCTCGTGGGTCCCCGGTGGGAGACTGCTTCGCGGGGCACCGGCAACGGCGACTTCTCCCGCCCGAATTGCGGGGTTGAGAGTGACCTAGAGCCCGGCGTGGCTTTGAGTGGCCACGGACTTGCTAGCGCCCGCCGGGGGCTTTGACCTCAACTTCGGGAGAGGAATGGAGAGCAGGGGAGAGACAAGACTTTGCCTTTTGTGTAAATTGTGTTAGTGTGTGTCTTGGTTCTTTTCTTGTATGGCTGCAGAAACCAAATTTTGTTTGAACCTCATGTGAGGTTCAAATGACAAATACAAGGTATTGTATTGAAAGGAAAGGTTTAGAGGAATATGGGTCAGAGACAGATAAATGGAACTAGTGTAGATTGGCATCTTGGTCGGCATCGAAGAGCTTGATGCTGTGCTAACAATGCTGTATGATCCTATGACCCTGATCCTGTATGGATCTATGACCCTGATCCTGTTCCTTACCCATGTCCAGAACTGAAATAAGACAAGGTTCAGCCTGATCATGTCTGTGAAAACTCAAAATCAAAGACAAGTTTCAGCCTAAGTCAGGGTCAGCCGATGCCTGGGGATGGTCCATACCGGCAGCATCACTTCATGTTGTGGGGACCGTGTGCTTGCTTGGTGATCGGTTATCACAAGCTACACTTTGCTGAGCTGCATCATGAATTTGGAAACTGGACGTACCCCTGTGACAACAAGTGTGTGTGCAGATACACTGACCTGTGGAGTGCTTGCAGCAATTTCTCTTCACATTCTGTTCACATTCCAGACTTCCAGCTGCCAGAGGAGGTAGTTGAGGCTGGGACTATTCCATCATTTAAGAAACGGACAGGTACATGGATAGGGCAGGTTTGGAGGGTTATGGACCAAGCACAGGTAAGTGGGGCTAGGGTAGATGGGGCATTGTTGGCCTGTGTGGGTGAGTTGGGCCGAAAGGCCTGTTTCCACACTGATACAAGATACAAGATACATTTAATTGTCATTTGGACCCCTTGAGGTCCAAACGAAATGCCGTTTCTGCAGCCATACATTACAAACACATAGACCCAAGACACAACATAATTAACATAAACATCCATCACATAGCTGTGATGGAAGGCCTAATAAACTTATCTCTCCACTGCACTCTTCCCCCCCCCCGATGTCAGAGTCAAAGTCAAAGCCCCCGGCTGGCGATGGCGATTGTCCCGCGGCCATTAAAGCCACGCCGGGTGGTGCGAGGTCGCACACCGGGTCTTGGTGTTAGAGCCCCCGGCGTGCGCTCACAGAGTCCCGCGGCCATTCCAAGCCGTGCGGGGCAGTGATGTTAGGCCCCGCTCCAGGAGCTCTTCAACCCCGCAACTCGGGCGGGGGAAGTCGCCGTTGCGAGAGCCCTGAAAAGCGGTCTCCCTCCAGGGAGCCGCGGGCTCCCGGTGCCGCCGTCCACAGACCTGCCGTTGGAGCCTCCGACTCTCCGGTAGCAGCAGCAGCAGCAGCAGCAGCGCTCCTCCACCGCTCCACCCGCACCGGACTCGGCCAGCCCCGCACCAGAGTCCCCGGCTTCTTCCTGTTGGAGGCCGCTCCTCGTTGCGGCCCCAACGACAACGGAAACCCAACGAGAAAAGGTCGGGTCTCCAGTGCAGGGAGAGATTTAAAAAAGTTTTCCCACCCCACCCCCACCCCCCCCCACACACACCCCCAAAAAATAACAAAAACTAACTTAAAACACAGACAGAAAATAATAAACCGCGGACAGACTGCAGAGGCCGCTGCTGACCAGAGTCGCGCCGCCCACCGGATATGTGTTACTCTATCTGCAGGTTTGCTTGATTATTGTTCATTTAAACTCCGATGCCATGAACATGTGCAACATTGTCAGTTTATTTTACAATTACCATCACTGGATCTATCAATGGTGTGTGCTGCATTTTCATTAATGCTCTTCAATAAATAACTGTTGTAATAATCACCTCAGTGAGTCTGCCCCTGTAGCACTGTGCTTGGATTGTGATGTGGTTGCTTTTCAATGTCATCGAGACTGGGAAGAGGAAATCTGTGCAAAGATGAGCTACAGTGCCCATCATAATGTTTGGGACAAAGACCCATAATTTACTTATTTGCCTCTGTACTCCACAATTTGAGATTTGTAATAGAAAAAAAATCACATGTGGTTAAAGTGCACGTTGTCAGATTTTATTAAAGGCCATTTTTATACATTTTGGTTTCACCTTGTAGAAATTACAGCTGTGTTTATACATAGTCCCCCCCATTTCAGGGCACCATAATGTTTGGGACACATGGCTTCACAGGTGTTTGTAATTGCTCAGGTATGTAAACAGGTTGCCTCCTTAATACAGGTATAAGAGAGCTCTCAGCACCTAATCCTTCCTCCAAACCTTCCATCACCTTTGGAAACTTGTATTGCTGTTTATCAGCATGAGGACCAAAGTTGTGCCAATGAAGTAGCCATTATGAGACTGAGAAACAAGAATAAAACTGTTGGAGACATCAGCCAAACCTTAGGCTTCCCAAAATCAACTGTTTGGAACATCATTAAGAAGAAAGAGAGCACTGGTGAGCTTACTAATCGCAAAGGGACTGGCAGGCCAAGGAAGACCTCCACAGCTGATGACGGAATAATTCTCTCTATAATAAAGAAAAATCCCCAAACACCTGTCTGACAGATCAGAAACACTCTTCAGGAGTCAGGTGTGGATTTGTCAATGACCACTATCCGCAGAAGACTTCATGAACAGAAACACAGAGGCTACACTGCAAGATGCAAACCACTGGTTAGTCACAAAAATAGAATGGCTGGATTACAATTTGCCAAGAACTTAAAAGAGCAACCACAGTTCTGGAAAAAGGACTTGTGGACAGATGAGACGAAGATTAATTTATATCAAAGTGATGGGAAGTGCAAGGTATGGAGGAGAGAAGGAACTGCACAAGATCAAAAGCTTACCATCTCATCTGTGAAACACGGTGGTGGGGGTGTTATGGCCTGGGCATGTATGGCTGCTGAAGGTACTGGCTCACTTATCTTCATTGATGATACAACTGCTGATGGTAGAAGCATAATGAATTCTGAAGTGTATAGACACATCCTATCTGCTCAAGTTCAAACAAATGCCTCAAAACTCATTGGCCGGCGGTTCATTCTACAGCAAGACAATGATCCCAAGCATACTGCTAAAGCAACAAAAGAGTTTTTCAAAGCTCAAAAATGGTCAATTCTTGAGTGGCCAAGTCAATCACCCGATCTGAACCCAATTGAGCATGCCTTTTATATGCTGAAGAGAAAACTGAGGGGACTAGCCTCCAAAACAAGCATAAACTAAAGATGGCTGCAATACAGGCCTGGCAGAGCATCACCAGAGAAGACACCCAGCAACTGGTGATGTCCATGAATCGCAGACTTCAAGCAGTCAATGCATGCAAAGGATATGCAACAAAATACTAAACAAGACTACTTTCATTTACATGACATTGCTGTGTCCCAAACATTATGGTGACCTGAAATAGGGGGACTATGTATAAACATGGTGAAACAAAAATGTATTAAAATGGGCTTTATTAAAATCAGACGATGTGCACTTTAACCACAAGTGATTTTTTTTTTTGTATTACAAATCTCAAATTGTGGAGTACAGAGGCAAATAAATAAATGATGGGTCTTTGTCCTGAATATTATGGAGGGCACTGCATCGGAGAAACCTTATGAATGGACACATCTTCCAAACCTATTCCATTTACTGACCAATTAATTAACAAAGGTTAGGATGTGTCATGTCTAGACACCTACTGCTCATAGAGAAACAAACAGCACTGGTTTGAGTGGGGCAGAGGCTTTACAACATAGCACAGACACAGGCCTTTGGGTCCACAATATCCATACCATACATGATGGCAAGTTAATCTCCACTGCCTGCACATGATCCATATCCCTCCATTCAGTGCATATCCATGGATACATATGGATCAGATACAGACAGAAATGATTAGGGTAGGTTAATGCAGGGAAGTAAACCAAGAGTCAGCTTGTGGACAATGATGCAACTGTGAGATGCAGACTGGATGGAAATTAATTTCAAACTGGAAAATATGTTAGGAAGATGGTTAAAACAGCAATTTAAATTGTGAATTACTTGCTGAGTCAGGCAAAAACGTTGTATTGAGTTACACAACTTTTAAAGGGCCTCAAGCAAAAAAATAAATTGGTGGAAGAACTCAGCAGGTCAGGAAGCATCTGTGAGATGGTCCATGGTTCAGGAGCCCAGGAATCCAGCATCTGCAGTTCCTTGTGTGTCACAAGGCAGTCTCCACTCTGGAGAACTTGTTGCCTGTTCACTGAGCGTCACCCCCTTGCGGAGGCAAGGCCACTCTGCAGCAGGACAGGACCCTGCGTGGCCTCGCCCCTCACTCTGGCCGGTGCTGGTGCATGGCCTGAGTGGGCACCTTCCCGGCAATGCACTGGCAGGCTGGAGGTGCATAGTGGTGAACCTGGGGCTACAGAGGGAATGTCCCTGAGGGGCAATGGGGGACATAATGGGGAGGTTAACTGCGGTGGGTGTGTAAGGAGAGGCTATCTGGGGCATGAGGTGGCGGGAGGGGGGGTGGGTGCAGGGATAGGGGCTTGTTACCTATGGGGTAAGTCCCACATTGGCCTATCAGGTCAAAGGGGGGGACCCACCCCCCCCAGCCTGTCTCTGCTAATTTGCCCACCCCCACCCCCCCCCCCCATCCATCCCCCACCGCTAATCTGCCAGCGGTTTCCAGCCTGCGAAGGCATCGCTTGTCATATTGCCGTGTGATTATGAGCCTCCCGACCCACCCACTAACATCTACATAAACAATGGCTACTGTCCTGCTCTCATCTCCTGGTCACCTCATCAAAGAGCTGGATCAAATTTGTAAGACATGATTTCCCACACACAAAACCATGCTGACTGTTCCTTGTTAGCCATTGTCTTGTGTTGCAGAGGTCATGATTTTGGGAGGTGCGAGTTACTGATATGTAGTCTGCCCTGGAGCCAGTTTAGATAAATGTGAGGTGAACATTTTGATAAGAAAGAGAAATAAAGAGTAATTGGAGAAAGGAGATGCAGGATCTAAGAAGGCTGGAGTTCAGTGTAGATCAATGATCAGGGTCCACACAATCCTCCACTTACTGTGCTTTATCAGCACATCATCCACTGGCTACTTAAATCTTTATCACTCATTTATATGGCTTCATTGAATAAAATTGACATTTTTGAGCACTCTAAGAATGATATAATGGTTTTAGAAAAAATGAAAACTGCTCGGATGAGGGATTTCAGCCGTGAGAAGACAGCAGAAAGTAGTCTTTCCCTTCAAAGAGAGATAAGAAAGAGATTGGAAATTGGTGCTGATATTCCAACTCCAGTGGTGGAGGGTCCTTAAGAAATATTTCACTTAACTCCGGAAGTTGTGATATTATTTTGTTTATATGCCAGCAGGTGATTATGAATACATTTGCGGAATAACTTCCGGAACGGAAATGGATCAATAATTCGGGGGAGTAGAGGCAGCACTGGCACTGGGTGGGTCAGCAGTGTCCTGCTTCCGTGATTTTAACAGTAAAGAGAGGGAGTGAATCTTGAATTTAGTGAATTCAGCTTCAATGCTGTTAGAATATCTGTCACTTGGGTGGTGGAGGAAAGAGGATAACGTGAGGATGCCCAGTTCCATGGGATTATACGGGATCTGCCACTTATATGTGGAGCTGTTGGGGAGGAGCAAGTAGTGAGATTAGATGAAACAGCAAATATCCCTATTGTGATTTCTGTACAACAAGCATTTGATGAGATTTGTAAAGGACTGCAATCGTCAAAGATTGGTGGGAGGTTTTTAGCTGTCACAGTGGTTGCTGGCTCCTGAGTACACCTCTCTGGTTTCAAGATTCACAGAATCGCCCCCAAGTGAATACAACTGGAGCCCTGTACAATAATGCCCATTTAAAATCCATTTTCATTTTAATTCAAGATGTAGCATTGTTCAAAAAGAGTCGATACAAAGTGTGTTTTGTCAGAAATATGGATTCTCAGCGTGAGCTCAGAGAGAAATAGAGAGCAAGAAATTGCATTTGCGCAGTTTTAAAAAAAACTCAAAATTCAAGTTAAAATTATTAAGAGAAATAGTGCATTGGACAGCAGGATATCCCACTCCCCCACCCTAGCAGGCTGACACAGACAGAGTTCCAGCATAAGATCTATCAGCCAGGACTGGCTCCACTCTCCTGGCTCCCTGGCCCAGAGGTAGATCAGACTCCATGACGGGACCTCAGAGATGGCAGCATCTTCTACTCTTCGTAGGCTTCTGGGTCTGGGCTGAACCTCTGCTTGTCCTTCATCACTCCCAATCACTGGTCAAATAAATGGTTGAAGGTTGTCACAGTAATGAAACAGCAGGTGTAGAATAGATTTAGCGATAGCTGGAGTACTAGTGGCCCTCCAGCACTTCACGCAGAGCTACTTCCCGCTCCATAACTCGGGGTGGCCAGTCCAACAAGCCGCGATGCCTTGGCGTGTGAGCCGCATCCAGTGAATGTTCCCAGTTCTCCCGCTGCCGCACTCAGCACTCCTCATCCTGGTACAGAGGCTCCTCCATTTCCTGGCACTCCAGGTGCTCCAAGCGATCTGCACGGCTGTTCACAATCTCATCCGGCGTCTTCATAAACCTGACGGATGGCCAGGGGGAGAATTCATTCCAAGCATAGGGACAGCAACACTGTCTGTCTTCACCCTCGTTCCTCTCGCTGGGCCCTCTCCGTACGCTTCCAATGCTCATCACTGATCCCACCTCCTCTGGGTCCCGTCCCCTCACTATCTGGTAATTGTACATTACCTTGAACGAGTTGCCATCTAAATAAACCACTTTTCTCTTCACCCTCTCCTGATCCCTCGTCTCCTATTTAATTCCCCCATTCCATCTTCCACTTCATACTGCTGTTCCTCCTTCTCCTCCATTTAACCTTCTATCAATCCCTCATTTAGTCCCATTTCACCCTCTGCCATTCCTTCTTCTCAACCCCCCCCAACCCCCCCTCCATTCACCGTGCCCTGGGTATAACTACACTGAGCTTACACATACCGTCCCATCCCCAGTAACCACTACCACCACTGATTCCATCACACCCATCTACTGCAACAGTACTTGCTCCATTCCATACCCAAGGGGCACAGTGTCTGCCTGCCAACTCAGATGTTCCCATCTCCCGATTCTGAGCGCCAATAACTGCTCCGTACCTGAACAGGAGCCGCTGACCAGGCTCCTTCTTGATGATGTTGAGTTTGTAGTAATGGCGAAGAGCTCTTGACATTTTCTCATACGTCATGTTTGTTCTGTTCTGTTTAGGAGAGAGTTATTGATTGTTAAACTGCTGGCCCACTTTGATCCCCTGTAACTGATGTAAAACCTCCTCTTATCAGCCCTTTGTGAGCTGAACCCACTACTTTCCAGCTTCCCTCCACATGAGTACATTGTGACTGACCGATCAAGATTTAAACAGGCTGGATCTCGTAGTCATTGTGCCAAAGGGCACAGACACTGGCCCCTCAGCCCAATCCATCCATGCCGCCCAACATGCCTAACCAAGGTAGTCCCACTTGCCTGCCCCTGGTCCATATCCCCCTGAACCTTTCATAACTTACTAACCATGCCAATTATATTCAAATTGCTAATAATGACCAATAGTGGACCTTGCACTGAACCCTGTAACACACATCTAATCAGTCTGAAGTGGAACCATGCAGATGGTGCTGCCTTTGATGTTCCATGCATTTAGAAAGCTGAAACTCAATGGCACCAGTTACATTGCCTGACGTGTGCAGTTGACAGCTGTCCTTCAATGTGGCGCACTGAAGCTATCAGTACATGCAGTTACTGCCGATGTACCCAACACTGGTGTTTCCATAACAGTTAAGAAATTAAAATGTAATTAAGTGTTAAAGAGGGAACCAATCTATCCAGGGTTAAGAAAATACTAAGAACATCATCCCCCCCCCCCCCCCCCCCGGGTATACGAACACCTGACTTACACACACCTACAGACAAGTGAGCGCCATAATATTAAATTTAAACATCCTACATATGTGATGCATTCATTAACTCAGCGGGACAGGCAGCATCTCTGGAGAGAAAAAATGGGTGACTTTTTGGGTCGAGACCCTTCTTCAGACTGAGAGGGGGGGGGGGGGGGGAGATACAGAGATAAGGAAGTTTAAGGTGTGAGAACAATACATCAAAGGGGGTGGAGGGGAAGGTAGAATAGATCATTGATAGCTGGGAGAAGGTAACAACAAAGCAAACAGATAAAATGTAATCAGGGACAGTCAGACTGGTCGAAGAGTTGGGAAGGGGGAGGGATGGAGAGAGAGGGAAAGCAAGGGATACTTGAAGTTAGAGAAGTCACTATTCATACCGCTGGGGTGTAAACTAACCAAGCCAAATATGAAGTGCTGTTTTTCAAATTTGAGCTGTGCCTCACTTTGACAATGGAGGAGGCCCAGGACAGAAAGGTCAATGTGGGAATGGGAAGGGAAGTTAAAGTGTTTAGCAACCAGGAGATCAGGTAGGTTTAGGCAGACTGAGCAGAGGTGTTCAACGAGGTGTTGTTCAGGAACTGTTCTATATTTTATGAAATGGTGAGAGAGGGATATGAGAGAAAAGAACATACAAGAAATGGTGGGATACTATGAAATGAAGGCCAATGCGCCTGTAATGCTGCTGCAAGTAGGATTTTTCATTGTACCTTACAGTTCTTGTGTATTTGACAATAAACCCAACTTGTTGTGAAAAGGAACAGGAAGATCTTTGTTTAAACAACATAAGGGATACTTGGCTTTATTATCGAGACATTCAATATAAGATTGTGGAGGTGATGCTACACAACAAAAGGGCACAAAGTGCTGGAGTAACAGCAGGGCCGGCAGCATCCCTGGGGAACACGTTTCATGTCGAGACCCTTCTGCTTTATAGCATTAATTAGATCACTGCTGGATGTACAGTGTAACGGTGTATAGTTCCAGTCACCATACCACAGGAAGGATATGATCGCACTGGAGGAAGTCCAGAGAACACACAAGGTAATTCCCAGGGTTGGGGAAATACCACTTCAAACAGAGATTATGTAGGTAGAGGGTAGACAAAAATGCTGGAGAAACCCAGCGGGTGAGGCAGCATCTATGGAACGAAGGAATAGGTGACGTTTCGGGTCGAGACCCTTCTTCAGACTGATGTGGGGGTGGGTGGGGCGGGAAGAAGAAAGGAAGAGGCAGAGACAGTGGGATGTGGGAGAGCTGGAAAGGGGAGGGGAAAGAGGGAGAGAGCAAGGACTACCTGAAATTGGAGAAGTCAATGTTCATACTGCTGGGTGTAGACTACCCAAGCCTGCGCTTGGTCTGACCGATGCTGAGCAGCTGACACCTATTTATGGTGGCAATAGACTCTGGGTTGGAGGAGGTGCAGGACCGCAAAAGTCGGATTTTGAGGTCCTTGGAGGGATTCAAGGGGGGAGTTAAAGAGACTACTGGAGAATTTCCTGCGGTTGCAATTGGGAAGTACCAGGGGAGGTGGTGGGCGAAGCGTCGGGAAGGGCGAATTGTCCAGGGAGTTCTAGAGGAGCGGACTCTGCGGAAAGCGGATGCAATAGAGGAGGTGGGAGGATGTGGCAGTGGTGAACCTCTGCCGCACCTGGCGAAGAATGTCGGAGGATTATCTGTTGTATGTGACGGCTGGTAGGGTGGAAGGTGAGTGGGAAGGGGGACTCTGCCCTTGTTACGAGGGGAGGGGGATGCGGAAAGTGAGAGGGGAGGTTATGGGAATAGAGGAGACCCTGGTGAGAGCCTCATCTATAGCGAAAAGTCGGGGGAACCCCCATTCCCTGTATGAATGCTGGTATCTCCGATGGTGAGGTTGGGGGATCTCTGCCCTGGGTGCAGATGCGGGGGGGACTGAGGAATTGAGAGTAGGGATAGACGGATATAGAGGAGACCAGGGTGGGAAGCCTAGTCCAGATAGCCAGGGGAATTAGTATTCCCTGAAGATGTCGGGACAGTCTCTGATTACCTGTTTGGAGATATAAGGTCTAGAAAGGGTAGAGAGATGTCAGAAATGGTCCAGGTGAATTTGAGTGCCGGATAGAAGTTAGTGGTGGAATGGATGAAGTCAGTGAGTTGTGCATGGGTGCAGGAGGTAGCACCAATGCAGTCGTCGATGTAGCAGAAGTAGAGTTCCTGGACAGGGCGGCGGTAGACCTTGAACAAGGATTGTTTGACGTATGTAGGTAGAGTACGTTTTCTTTATAACAAGGTGAACAAAGATATTTCACTAAAGTTCACAACATTAAGAATGGATGGGGCAGGTTAAATAAAAGAGGCCGGAAACGTTTGGTCATTAAGGAGTTTGAAGGGTTAGAGGATGGATGGGAATCATTATTTCCCTCAATGAGACGCGGAGGATCTGGAACTCACTGCCTGAGCCCCTGGCAACATTTAAAAGTACTTTGACGAGTGCTTGATAACAACAGACCTGATCTCCACAACTTTGTGATGGTATCAATCAATCACAAGGTGACCTAATTACTTGGAGAAACACCAACTGATCACAAGGCCAATCACTATAACGAGTGTGCCCTACTCCGACCTCGGAGAGTTACGGCCCTGTCCCACTCGTATGAGTTCACTCCGGGAGTTCTCGTGGACATTTTTCAACATGTCGAAAAATTTTCATGAGAGTTCCCCGTGCATACCTGGCCATTCGTCGAGTCTTCCCGAGTACCCAACGTTAGCGTTACGAGCCGCTAAGAGATGTCCCCGAGCTCCGACGTACCCGCTACGTTTATTCCCCATGCTTACCACGAGTTTGATTTTTTTTTAAACTCGGGAGAGCTCTTGGAATGAACTCGTACCGTGGGACAGGGCTATAACGCTAAGGTTCCCCCAAAAGATTACAACTTGATCCCCGATTACCTTATGGTGACCTAATGGATGACAAACCTGACCTCTGATTACCCCATGAAGACTACCATCGATTTGTGGAAGCTTCAATAGATCACAAACTTGACTCCCAATTACCTTATGGAAACCTCAGCAATCACACTGTTGACCTTTTGATAATCCAGACAGCGCCAGAGACCGATTCGATCTTGACAACAGGTGCTATCTATGTGGAGTTTGCATGTGCCCCCTGTTACTGCGTGGGTTTTCTCCAGGTGCTCCAGTTCCCCCCCCCCCCCCCCATGGACTTGTAGGTTAATTGGCCTCAGTATAATTGCCTCTGGTGTACAGGGAGTGGATGGGAAAGTGGAGTATCAAGGAACCAGTGTGAACGGATAATCAATGGTCCGTGTGGACTTGGTGGGCCAAAGGGCCTATTTCCACACTATATCTCTAAACAAAGCCAAACAAGCTTAATGCCTTTACCCTGTGGTAACTAGATCACAAAATCCAGATGCAAGAATGAATCACAAAACCAAGCCACACCCAGTTACCCAAGGCCGCCCTGAAGACAGCCACATGCCACCGTGCCTCACCTTGTGGTTTCCCCACAGACGGGCAAGGCCATTGGGATCCACGATTCGGAAAACCTTTGACTCGTGGTCCTCCCATCGGATGAACCCTTCGTATCTGCTGTCAGACAGCAGCTGGTAGACGTAGTCCCACAGGAGCCTGCAGTCTGCAGACAAAAACATTATCACCAACTGTACTCCCCATTGATGCCATCTATACTTCAAGACGATGACCGATCCGGATCTCCCGAGCACTGGCACCAAGGGGCAGCGTTTCTCACTCCCAAACCTATAGTTAAGTCCATCACCAGTTGCCTGAATGGTGTCCAGCTCCTCCTGTCCACTCATCTCTCCGTCTGCAGCTTCCTCCCTTCACTGATCCAGTCGTATGGGATGGTCCTAGATTGTAAGACCATGTTCCTCAATCTATGTCTTAAAGAAATGCTTTATAACCAGTAAATCTGAATTAAATGCAGAACTCGCTTAAATCTCAGCAGGTCCGTCATTAGCTGAATAGGGAAATGATTAATGTTTCAGGTTGAAGACTTCTCATCAGAAACAGGACAGTAAGAAACCAGCTTGTCCTGAATTGCTGCAGGAAGAGGTGTGGGGAATACAAAGGAATGGCTGTGGTAAAGACAACGACAGGATCAAGTTAACAGAGATAGTGCCGTTGGATAGCGGGTGCAGGGTTGGCCACAGATGATCGGTGGGAGGGTGGATGTGGGAGGGATTAATGAGAGCAGAGAGAAATAACAGCATTGTAAATATGAGGTAGGAAAGACAGCAGTGGTTGGAAATCTGAAACAAAGTGAACCCTTAAAAGGACAGGCAATGTTTAAGAAGAGTTAATATTATAGGTGGGTGTAGAAAAAGTTATGCCGTGAAGCTGTTGAATCCAAATTCAAGTTTCAAGGACTATAAGTGTTTGGCCAGGAGATGAGCTGGCCCTTTGACCCAACGTCCATGATGACCATCTAAGCTAGTTCCATCTGCCTGCATTTAGTCCATATCATTAAACCTTTCCTATCTATGTACTTGTCCATTTGTCTTTTAAATGTTGTTAAGAGTATCCGATGCAACCATTTCCTCTGGCAGTTCATTCCACATACCCACCACCATGTGCGAAGTTGCTGCTCTGGATGCTGTTAACCCATTTCCCTCTCACGTTAGACATATGGCCTCTAGGCTTTGATTCCCCAACCCTTTCCTCAATACAGGTCCTTCCCAGGTTCCACAGGGATCACAAGCCGTGAATGGGGCTCCCTGGCAATATATTTAAATAAAAACATAGGCCAACCAAGGGCAACGTGTAATGAAACCGGGAGCTTTTAACTTAATCATTAAGATATCGTTGACTTTCCATCCAGCAGATGATGCCTGCAGTCCACAGCAGCCGGCAAAACCATCTCATTTGTCTGCCAAACGTTGTTCCCAGTACGGACTGGCGTTGGTAACATGGGGAGGACCCGTTCTCTGTCTACAGTGTGGTGATCCCCTCCTGTACTCATGGCTGATGCAGTACCTACCTGCAATCCTTCCTATGGGCATGAGTGACTCGTCCTGAGCTGCCATGGGCACCATGAGATGGTTCCTGTACAGCAGCTCCTCCTTGTGGGAGAGGTTTAACGGCTTCTCCTTGTGCACGTTCTCCTCAGACAGTCTGGGCCTGAACTCTGAGAGCTGCCGGCTGTTCAGGATAATGGGGTTCATCATGGAAGTGGAAATTAACTGGACAATGCGAGAGTTGTCCTGCGGCGAGCCATCGGCATGCTGAGGATGCAGGATCTGCTCGTTGCCCAAGGGGCAATGGTTCTCGTCCACTGGGGAAATGGAAAGTCTTTGCTCCATGTCTGGCGGGGAGCCATGCATGTTCTCCACCTGAGACCTGGGCGTCTGGTTTCTGTCCATTGGCGGCAGGAGGCCGTGCAAGCTTTCCTGGTCCGTCTTTGGAGATGGCCGGTGGTTATTCCGTGCCGGCGACTGAAGCAATCTCTGTGACGGCTCCACGGAAGACTGGGACCGGAGGCTGATGTGCTCCAAGGGCCGCAAGTTCCTGTGCACCACACCTGCAGCTGAAAGAACATACAGAGTTAAAATAACCCGGTTCAGGATGCCACGCAATCCCGATTCCTTTTTCACTTCCCTGTCTGTGTGTTAACAACATGTCTGTTCCCCGTGTTAGAGCATAATACCAGTACATTACTTCTCGATGGTTACCCGTTTGTTGTTAATGTACAGTGCCCTCCATAATGTTTGGGACAAAGATCCATCATTTATTTATGTATAACAAAACGTGGGATTTTCTTTCATCCGACTCAATAAAGCTATTTTGTGACCCCACCTGCCCCTTCTAATCTCCTGTTTCAGCTCTTCCTTCTTGCTTTATATTCCCCAAGGCCCTGTCTGATTTTATCCTCTTAAACCTACATACACTTTTCTTTTTGATCAAATTTACAGCCCCGATGGTCATCCAAAGTTCCCTTACTTTGCCACCCTTATTATTCCTACTTCCTGGAAAAAAAAGTCCTGAACTTTGATCGATTGGCCTTTAAACAATGTTAGATGTGAATGTGTCCAATAATAACTGCTCCCAATTTACTCCCGCTAGCTCCTGCTTTATAATCTTGTAATTTGCCTCAATCCAATTTAGTACCTTCCCATAAGGTCCAGGCTTATCCTTATTCAAAACATTCTGAAATTTAGGGAGTGGTGATTACTATCGCCAGAATGTTTTCCACTGAAACACCAGTTATTTGGCCAGGATCGTTTCCCAACACAAGGTCCAGTCCCTTCTGTGTTTGGAATATTCAAACACTGTTTCAAAAAACCCTCTCAAATTCTGCTGCATCTAAGCCTTTGGCACTGAACAAGTCCAGCCAATACTGGAAAAGTTAAACTCACCCACTAAGATAACCCTATTGTTTAGGTATCTTCCGTAATCTGTCTAATCAGTTCCTCTATCTCCCGCTGGCTATTGGAGGGCCTCTGGTGCAATCCCATAAGAATGTTAGTTTAGTTTAGTTTAGAGATACAATAAAGAAACAGGCCCTTCGGCCCACAGAGTTCACGTCAACCAGCGATCCCCGAACACTAACATATCCTTCACAGTAGGTACAATTTACAATTTTACCAAACCAATAAACCTACAAACCTGTACGTCTTTGGAGTGTGGGAGGAAACCAGAGCTCCCAGAGAACGTACAAACTCCATACAGACAGCACCCATTGTCTGGATTGAACCCGGGCTTCTGGTGCTATAAGGCAACAATTCTACTGCTGCTTACACCTTTCTTATCTTTGAGCTCTACCCACGTCGCCTCAGTGGACAAACCCTCTAGTATGTCCTCTGATTGCCGCTGTGACATTCTCCCTGACCTTCTCCACCTCTTTTGCCTCCCTCTCTTTTATGTCTGAAATATCAAAGCCACATCCAAGTGTCTGCTAGACGGCAGTAGATGACAAATCCCCTGACAGTGAGTCTTTCTGCCCAACACTCCCTCCCACCCTCACTCAACCTCCCCTGTTACAAGAGTATTCACAATGATCCAATAAGATGCAGCAAAGTCTGTTCAAATGTTTGTTTACATTCACTGGGCATAATTCTGAAATAACACATCACAAACGAGGATTAACTGAGGTTGACAAAAATGCTGGAGAAACTCAGCGTGTGAGGCAGCATCTATGGAGCGAAATAAATAGGCAACGTTTCGGGTTGAGACCCTTCTTCAGACTGATGTGAGAGTGAGGGGGGGGGGGAAGAAAGGAAGAGGCGGACACAGTGGGCTGAGGGAGAGCGGAGAAGGGGAGGAGAAGGCAGGGACTACCTGAAATTAGAGAAGTAAATGTTCGTACCACTGGGGTGCAAACTGCCCAAGCAAAATATGAGGTGCAACTCCTCCAATTTATGGTGGGCCTCACTCTGGCCATGGAGGAGCCCCAGGACAGAAAGATCGGATTCGGAATGGGAGGGGTAGTTGAAGTGCCGAGCCAGCAGGAGATCGGGTTGGTTATTGCGAACCGAGCGGAGGTGTTGGGCCTACCCTTGGTCTCACTGATGTAGAGCAGCTGACTCCTAGAGTAGTGGATGCAATAGATGAGGTTGGAGGAGGTGCAGGTGAACCTCTGCCGCACCTGTAAATACTGCTTGGGTCCTTGAATGGAGTCAAGGGGATAGGTAAAGTGAGAAGTGTATAATTTCTTGCGGTTGCAAGGAAAAGTGCCAGGAGTGGTTTGGGTGGGAAGGGACGAATTGACCAGGGAGTTAAGGTGGGAACAGTCTCTGCGGAAAACAGACAGGGGAGGAGATGGGAAGATGTGGCCTGTGGTGGGATTCCGTTGCCAAGGTGGCGAAAATGTCGGAGGATTATTTGTTGTATGTGATGGCTGATAGGGTGGAATGTGAGGACAAGGGGGACTCTGCCCATGTTACGAATGAGGGGATGGGGAGTGAGAGCAGAGTTGCGGGGTATAGAAGAGACCCTGGTGAGAGTCCCATCTATAATATAAGAGGGAAACCCCTGTTCTCTGAAGAATGAGGACATTTCCGATGCCCTGGGTGTAAAATTAACTGAGGGCTCATTTCCCTCTCTCTAACTTTACAAGAGCAGTTTGTCACACAATCCCCCTCAACCCTGGCACTGCTTGGTGTCACAACTGTCATCTTGTGTGCAGTTCTGGTCATCACACTAAAGGCAAAACCCTTAATAGCGCTGATGTACTTGGGGGTCTTGGTGTCAAAGTCCATAGCAACCTGAAAGTGGCAACACAAGGCATTGAGATAAGAGTTCGGAAGTCATGTTGCAGTTTTATAGGAATTGTTAGGCCATATTTGGAATATTGTGCGCAGTTCTGGTCGCCTCATTATAGGAAGAATGTAGGGGCTTTGTAGAGGGTGCAGAAGAGGTTTGTCTCAAGAATCCTTCAAGAATGTTGCCTGGATTAGGGGGTATTAGGAACAAAAAGAGATTTGAATCGTTTCAACAAACTTGATTTGTTTGCTCTGGAATGTCGGAGATCAAGGGGAGACCTAATAGAAGTTCATAAAATGTTTGCACTACTTGATGTACTCGTGTATGGTATGTTCTGCCTGTTTTCACTGTGTCTCTGTACACATGGCAATAATAAACCAATACAAATACACTTACTTTCCAAGTGATTATGAAGGATGACCCCCGGTGGATTGTGTGAGGTGTTCCCTGGCTGCAGAAACGGTGGGTACCAAACAGGCGATCCCCGCTGTTTCAGGATGTGATGTAGTAATTCATAGAGGACATCTCCTGAGATGACAAGAAGCAACCAATCATGAAAACAACGGCAAAAGTGAGGCAGAGGCAAAAGGGTACGAAGAGAAGGGAAGGGTAGGTGGGGGCAGGGTCCGGAGAAGTATGACTGGGGCAAGAGGGAGGAAAAACAAGGGGGGTGGGGGCTGAGGCACGAAGATCGCTGGCTTTCACATGGGTCAGAACAAGGTAACAATGGAGGACAATGGGTGGAACAGTCATGGGGTAAGGGACAGGTGGTCACTGGAGGGTCAGGGGTGCAACATGATCAAAGGGAGAAACTTGCAGGAAGTGCCTAGCAAAATAATAACTGCAGTGGTATGGAATAAGGAACAAGGAGGAGAACAGCAAGCAAGGTGGGGAGGCAAGGTTGGATCCAGTATGGAGGGAAGGACAGAGATCAGGGCAAAGGTGGGTTGGCCAAATCCGGAAGCTAGTGGTCAAGTAACAAATAAGGGGGGGACATAAGTTGAGATCATGAGGAGCAGAAAATCTACAGATGGAGGCAAAAAGTCAGAGAAGTAAATGTCCCTGGATGGGGCCAAGGTGGGGGAGAAGAGAAGAATGGAGGAATAAGGATGGGAATGACCAGACTTGGGAGAGGTGAGGTGGGAACAGCTGGGGGGGGGAGGGGGGGGGGGGGGTTGGGAGGAAGGATGGGAACAGCTGGACTGAGGATGGGAGGGGAGAGACAACCGGGCCGGGGGTTGGGGGGGGGGGGGGGGTGGTAGGTGAAGGGGGAGGTATCAGACAGGGTCAGTGTGGGGTGCAGGGAAGTGGAGACGATGCCGTTGAGGCAGTGGAGAGAAAGTTTAGTTTGACCATCCACCCATTAACATTCAATGGCATTTCCATCACCAACTTCCTAAGCATAAATATCACCAACAATTTGTCTTGTGGACCAACCACATTGAAGCTATGAACAAAAACGTGCAGAAATGCGTCTACTTCAGCAGGAGACTAAGGAGGTTCGGCATGTTTCCAACGACTCTTGCCAATTCCACAGATGCAACGTAGAAAGCCTCTTACCAGGAAGCATCGCGGCTCAGTTGGGCATCAACTCTGCCCAAGACTATACGAAATTGGAGGGAGTTCTGGATGTAGACCAGACTCACCACTATCTACTTCATCCGTACCTCACGCTGCCTCCGGACAACAACCAACATAATTGCGGACATTTTTCACTCTAGTCATTCCCTCTTCTCCCCTCTCCTGTCGGGAAGCTTCTTCAAAAGCAAGGATCCACGTGGCACCTAATTTATGACCAGCTTATTTGTCGCGGTTATCAGACCACTGAACAGTCCTCCGATTAGCTGGGGTGTAGCCCAGATCTTCCACCTACCTCATTGCGAATCTTGAACTTATTTCCTGTAGCTACAACACTATAATGCTATAACACTATATTCTGCATTTTGGTATTTTTCTCTTTGCAATTGTGTCTGGTTTGATTGTACACAAGCACCTCTCATTTTACGCAGGGGATATGTGTTTGAACAGCAGCATGTAATTCAAAGACGCATAAATTAAACATATATGCGACAATGCTGTCAGCAGTAAATTTAAATGTATTATTCCAAAAGAACTAACACGTAAATCAAGCTTTGGTATTAAATGAACAAGAGCGTAATTTCAAAAACCAATAAATCAAATGCACATTTTGATTTGATTGAATAGCATGCAGACAAAAGCTTTTCACTGTAGCTTGGTACACTGCACAATATAAACCAATTCCAATACTAAGTGCTCTAATGGCAATGTCCTAAACCAGCCACAAATCACCGTGACTATAGCAGCAGATCAGAGGTCAGGCATCCTGCAGCAAACTCCCCTCCTGATCACAAGGCAGTAGTGCGATTAGTACATGTATGTCCATTAATACTCAGGAACCTCAACACCATTCAGGACCACCCCTACCGGCAGTGTGAACCCTCGACAGAGTACACATTCACTTAGGCTACGCCAACAGCACCTCCCAAACCAAAGAGCCCTACCACCAAGGACAAGGGCAGCAGGTGCAGGGGAACACCAACACCTGCGGGTTCAGCCACCATACCGACATGGAAATATAATCGCTGGGTCTTCATTCCCCCTGGGAGTAAATCCTCACCGACAGCACTGTGAGCGCTCCTTCACCAGAAGGACTGTAGTGGATCAAGGCAGCTCGCCCCCACCTTCCCGAAGGCAACGGGGATGGGCAATAAATGTTGACTCAACCTGTGAAGCTCAGATTCGAAAAACCTGAATAATTGAGGAAGCAATGGAGGAAGTAGGGCACATGAAGGAAAGTGGGCGGGAGGAGCGGGGGAGCGGGAGATCTGTGGAAGGGGCAGCAGTTCGGCAAGGGGGACATGGTTGCACAGGGGTGAGGAAATCAGCTGAGCCACAGCTGAGGAAACAGCAAGGCAAAGGGGCAGTTGTGTAAAGAGAGGAACTGATTGTGCAAAGGCGGTAAAGGAGGGGACAACAGCTGCACAGGAGGGTTGGCGACTGCACAGGGGGTGATGCAGCTGTGCAGAGGAGAGAGACACAGGTTAACATGGATGATGCAGCTGAGCAAAGGGGTGGATAGCAGTTGAAGATGCGACGGAAAGAGATGTGCAGGGAGTGAGGATCCTGTGGCCTCAGCCCGATGCTCTGCTCACCTCTCACGTGCCTCCAATAACCCCAGCGGCCCCAAACTCCAACCCACCCCAACTGTTGTCCTGCCCTACATGCCCCGGGGCACTGACACATTAGACAGAGGGTCCTGCACAAAGCAACCGTGTATCGCAACAGTGTCCGACCCTGGTGAAGTCCTGTTGAAGGGAGGTGTTTTACCTGAGTGTGGGCACCGGTACCTGAAGTCCTCTTTGGTCAGCAGGCAGAGAGCTTTGCCGTTCATCTCAAACATGTCGCAGTCCATCGGGCGCAGAGAGTATTCCTGCTCTGCCCACTTCAGCCACTGACCGACATCCAGCCTGCTCCAGAACACTGGCTGCAACCCTGCGGAGTGAAAATGGGACACTGATCCACTGATCCCCACCCCCATAGCAAACGACCACCCCACTCCCGAAATACATGCTGCAGTTTCATATAACGTGGGTTAGGCCACACCTGGAGCACCATGTGCAGTTCTGTGCCCAAGGCTGGACAGTCTTTCCCATATGTCCAATTTAAAGTTACTCCATCCCAAGCCACTTAAATCCCAACCTCACTTTCTCCGCCCAATCCCCTTCCTCCGACCTTTGGCCACAGTAACCCCAATACCTACTGCATTGTAATGTTAATCCTCCCATATAAACACACACACAAAAACGCAACCCCAAAATAGCAGGAACACAGCCCCAAAGTGAGCAGTGTTGAGGAAGTACATACTGGATACTAAAGGAATGGTTGCTGATGTGCAATAGGTGAGGCCTGTAATTCTGTGGATGGTCTTCAGACACAGAGTGCAAGGGAGAAGGGATGAATAGGTGAAACTAGTCCCAACACTTCCAAAAAGCGATTGATAAGGCGTTACACACAAGTATTACATTAAGTAAAGTTGTGTGGGATTTCGGGTGACATTAGTACAGAGCCGACTGGCTAAAGGAGGGGAAGCATTTGGAGTAACTGCAGGTTGACACAGTGCGTTGTCCATTGCACTGTGAATGCCTTGGATGAAGAAACAGAGTAAGATCCCCCAAGTTTGCTCAAGATAAAATGGCAAGTTTGAAATACTATATATACAGGCTAACAAGCGGGCATGAGGTGGGAATATATTTTGAGAACATTTGAGGTGCTTACTTCGATAGGAAATAATTGAAAATCTGAATATGTTTTAAAAAGTAAAAGTTAGTTAAGAGAATCATAAACAGATGGAACAAGCTGCCAGAGGAAGTGGTTGAGGCTGGTACAATTACAGGAAAAAGACTCTTAGACACGTACTTGAATAGGAAAGACAGAAGGAAGTGGTCCAAGCTCAGGTAAATAGGACTAGCTGATTTAGGAACACTGGTCGTCATAGACAGATTGGGTTGAAGGGCCTGTTTCTGTGCGGTATAACTCTACCACTATATAGCTAGGAAAACGTTTGATTGAATTGAATGGCATATGTTTAATTAATACCCTTTTTTATTTACACTTTACTTTTCAAGTGCATAACCCCTGCGTAAATCACGAGGTGTGTGTATTGGTGAAAAATTAGTATTGGAGGAATGAAAGGGACTGGAAGCCCAACACGAGTCATCTTAGCGTTTTCAAAGAGCTGTCACTGGAGTCACCGTCCCGGATGTTGTCACCTTTCAAAACGCCATGAATTCTAGAATGCTTTCACAGAGATGAAGATCACAAATGTAATGTCATTATTTTAGAAGGGAGAAACAAGAGACTCAAAACCAGTAAGCCCGTCATCAGTGATGGGAAAATTATCTATGTTATGGAAATAGTAACAGAATTTTTCAAAACTAATAATAGGATTGGGCAAAGTCAACGTGGATTCCTGAATGGGAAATCTTGTTTAAATAAATCAGTTAGGGAGTTTTGAGCCAGCAGAATGGACGAGGAGAAATAAGTGAATTTGGTGCATTTAGATTTTCAGAAGATGCCACAGGAATTAAAGTACTTTGGATCAGGTTAACCTGCTCATGTGAACTGAAGCTTGGCTAATAGATGGCAAAAGAAGGTCATTGTCTGGCGAGGTTTGTATTGGGCTCATTACTGTTCACAGTCAGCATCAATGATTGGGATGAAGGGATCATGTCCACTATATCCAAGTTTGTTGATGATTGCTGGATGCTGCTGAGGAGGATCCAAAGTGGCTTGGGTGACATGCCGACTGGGTATGTGAATGGGCAAAGATATGGTGGATGGAACATCAAGAGGAAGAATTGAATTTTAAATAAGAAAATAGATGGGTGTGGAGGCTCCCAAGGGTCGGACCATTCCCACTATCAAACCCCTCGGCACGGGAATGGTTGAGTCCAGAGACGGCCCTTAGCTGGAGGGATAAAAGGCAAGGGTTTAGGTGCCATCTTCCTCTTGCAGACTCCTCTGGTGACAAGAGGACACTATTAAAAATAAATTTGAAAAATATATATATAAATACCTCCCGAAGCACCTGGTTCCTCGCCTTCATTTTGGAACTATCGCCCCACAAAGGTGTAGTATTTGTTAGATGGTGAAAAAATTGAAAAGTGTTGGCGTTCTCAGCTGAATGGAATTGAATTTTGTAGAGTAGCAGGAAAAGTGGATTCAAAGATCGAGAAAATAATACAAGCGTAATAGGAGGGGTGAGATGGATTGAGAGAGAGGCTGCAGGGATGGGAAGGGAAGAAACTCAGAACAAGGAAAAGAATGGCCTCGTGGTCTGAGGAGCAAACTGTGAAATTAGGCAACACTTTCAGTGCCCAACCCTCCACCACTAGGACAATCTTCACACACTGGATTGCACATTCTACTTACTGAGGTGAGCAGGGAGAGCGTGCGATCCATCTGCCATGCGTCTACACTCGGAGGCAGCCCCGTGCACGGAGCTGGGGAACGGCGGCACAGGGCTGACGGGAGGCGTGTATGCGTTTCGCTCCTGCTGGGAAAAATAAATATAACATTGTCACTAAATGAAGCACTGTTAACTGGAACATTCCCCTCGCTCACCGCAACAGCCTCTTGGACACTAACACCGCAACCTATGTCTGTCATTTAAAATATGGATGTACAATACCGGATGGCACAGAGTTTCGTTGTATAACACCGGGTACATGTCTGATGAGATGGCTCCGTCATTGTATCTCTAGAGTCTAAGTAAAGACTAAAGTCCAGTAAAATCTGATTAAAAATAATCTGAGGGTCTCCAATGAGGTAGATGGTAGCTCAGGACTGCACTCTAGTTGGTGATAGGGTGGTTCAGTTGCTTGATCACAGCTGGGAAGAAACTGTCCCTGAATCTGGAGGTGTGCCTTTTCACAGTTCTTGCCTGATGGGAGAGGGAGAATGGGTGAGTGTCCGATGTGAGACTCAAACTTGATTATGAACTGTAGATGGAGTCAATCAAAGAAAGGTTGGTTTACAAGATGGTCTGGGCTACGTCCACAATTCTCTTTCTTGCCGTCTTGAATAGAGCTATTTGCAAGCCACGCTGTGATGCATCCCGATTAAATCCTTTCCACGGTGCATCTATAGAAGTTGATGTCAAACTTCCTGTGCTTTCTTAATAAGTAGAGGTATTGGTGTGCTTTATTGGCCATTGCCTCGATATGACTGGTCCAAAACAAGTTGGTGATATTTACTCCTGAGCAGGTTTACTCCTGAGAGGTTCTCAATCTCCTTCCTTTTATTTGGCTTCACAGTCGCAGGTGTATGAGTAAACAAGGGGGCCGATAATGCATCCTTGCGGGGCACCAGTGTTGAGGATTATCGTAGAGGATTTGTCACCCAACCTCACTGATTGTGGTCTGTTGGTCAGGAATTCGAGGATCCAGTTCCAGACGTGAGTGCTGAGTCTAAGTTTCTCGAGCTTGGAAATGAGCTTGGAAGGGAAGGGAGAGCTCTAGACTGTGAATAGAAGTCTGACATAGATGTTTCTCTTATCCAGGTGTTCCAAGGATGAGTGTTGAGCCATGGATATGGCATCAGCCGTAGTAGGCCTGTCGTGGCAGTCAGTCACCTCTGGTGGGACAAGAGATATGCTGCTGGTACATTGATAGAACACCCTTGAAGTTAGCTTGATTTAAGTCCCTGGCAACAATGACCAGGGCTTTGGAGTGTTTTGTCTTAAGGCATAGCAGAGTACAGTTCATTCAGACATCCACATGGGGAGGGATATAGACTGTTATCGGGATAGCTGAGACGAATTCTCTCGGCAGATAGTAAGGACGGCACTTCACAGTCAGATATTCCAGGTACGGGGAGCACGAGCTCTCCAGGACTACCAAGTCTGAGTACCGCACGACATTGATTATAAAGCAGACCCCACCGCCTCTAACCTTGCCTGAAGACGCCATACAATTCCCCTGGTGAAGGGAGAAGTTCTTGGGCTGAATGGCACAGTCAGGTATGTCAGGAATAAGCCATGTCTCTGTAAACAGAGCACTGAGGTACAGTATGATATGATATGATATGCCATTTATTGTCACTATACATGTACAATGAAATTAAAAGCTGCTCGTACTCAGTGCATGCATATAATTTAGTACAAAAAGCGGCGGGGACAGAGTTTCTTTGTATAACTGAGATACCGTACTGGTTGGTATGGTCTCTTGGTGTATGATACTGCGTAGTTATGGGGGGGATGGGTCTGTCACTGCATTAAGGTACAGTAATGGTGGGTACAGGATACTCACTGTATAATACTGGCACAAAGAATGGTGGGGTCCTGGAACAAATTGCCTGGGCTGGTGGTGGAGGCAGATACGATAGTGGTGTGTAAGAGGCTTTTAGATAAACACATGGAAGTGCAGTGAATAGAGGGGTATGGATCATTTACAGGCAGATAAGATCAGTTTAACTTGGCATCTTGATCGGCGCAAACATTGCGGGGGGCAGAGGGCCTGTTCATGTGCTGTACTGTTTAATGTTCTAGTAGTGGGAGGAACTGATGTGTGTAAAAAAGTACACTGCTAACAGTTATTTTCACTCACTGCGGTATCGCCGTACTGAGCTGTAGGTGGGGGTCAGTATCTGTCACCAAGGCTCGCACATTGTGGGTTGAATTATTGTGACTGACACAAGCTAAGAACTTGTTATTGCGTTGAGGAGACTTCAAATTTTCTTTTTGGACTTAATTATTGTTGCAATTTTTAAAAATACGACTATTAATTTGTACAATGTGCAACCCCAATTAACCCCAATTTCAAGAGACCATACAAGGTGTTTATTCCAATAGTAATTCAGGGATTTATGTTGGCCAGAATACAATCAATCTGTTAGCTCTCCAAGCAGATGTGTCCTCACCAAAATCCTCACAGTAAAGACAAGATCATGGGCAGTCTCCAGAGATGTGAGCCCATGCCCCCCCCTGATATGTCCCATCACCCTGAAGATTCTGTTGTGCTGCTGCAAGTAAGAATCTCATTGTCCTATCTGGGACAGATGACAATAAAACACTCTTGACTTGATATGTGAATTAAATCAGGACATTTAGTCCAAGTTGTTGCTTTAGAATTTTCTCTCAATTTACTAATGCAGTCCTGATCACATTTACCTCTCATATGCCTCCTCCCACCAGGTAACCAAGTATGGATATGGATGCTTTTCATTAACCACTAACTCTGTAAGTGAATCCCACAGCCTCACAGTTCTCCGCAGAAATTCACCCAATTCCTCTCAAAATTTTCTCATTTAGTCTTGTCAACCATGCTCTAGGAAGAGTATGATAGTGCAGTGGATAAAGTACAGGTGCTGATTCTGCAGAAATGATGAAGTGTTTGTCGTTTTTAAAGAAGTTGATGATATGTAGACTGTTCCCTGTTATCAAAGCTGAAGAACACTCTCTCGATTGCCTCAAGTTTGTGATTGAAAAAATATCCTCTACAGTACTAACATTTTTTTAACCACCTAATCATTGCCCACTTTATTTTTAAGATTCTACACGATAACGCTGTGAATTCTCAGGGCTTACTCTATTGCCTTTGACAAGTTGTGTATCTGATCCATTTGTTTTACACAGACAGTGGTATGAATATGGAACAAGCCGCAGATAAATTGGTAGTGGCAGGTACAATAACAACACTTAAAAGACAATTTTTGCAGTTACATAGATAGGAAAGGATTTGGAGAGACATGCGCCAAACACAGGCAAATGGGATTAATTTAAATGGAGACTTGGTCGACATGGCCGAGTTGGGCCAAAGGGCCTGTTTCCCTGCTTCATGACACTAATACACTAATATTTCAGCCTTGTATCAATTACCAAAATGCATCATCTTACACATACAATCTTGTATTCTCATCATGTGATGCCGTCAACATATCCCAACATCCCCCCCACTTTCAGCATTCCGAAAGAACCAATCCCTTCCTTCAACCACCTCCGACCACTTTCCCGTACAACTACAGTAGATGTGATGCACGCACTTCCCTCTATCCACGGCAGCAAACACTCCTTCCAGGTGTGGCAGCGATTCTCTTACACTTCCTCTAGGGTAGCCTGCAGCAGTCGCTTCACAATGTGATCTCCTGTTCACAGACTAAACCACGCATAGATTGGGTGACAGCTTTCCAGTCAGTAAAGGCTACCCGAGCTTCCAGCTGCCTGGCCCTTTGATTATCCAACCCACTCCCACCCTGACCTCAGTCTTACACTGTTGCAATCTTGACAAACCACACTCATCTTGTTTGGGCATGTTACAGCATGTAGGCCTCAACTGCAAATTCAAACAACTACAGATAATTGGGCTTTCCACCATGTGTCAGAACTGACCGGTTCTGATCAAGGTGAATAATCTGTAACTCTAACACATTTTTCTCTCTCCTGTGAAGCTAAGTGTTCTCTGCCGCTTCAGATGTCCAGTAACTGACATATTCTGCACTTGCATTCCCTGCCCCTCCTGCACCCTTGTTTGTTTCATCCTCCACAACCGCTGACAGATCAGCTGTGTTAAACCAAATCATCGCCCCACTGAAATTGCTCTTCATCTTTCAGAGACATTCTCCTTGTTCAATGTGTTCACTAACTTACCCCAGATCCAAGGAACAGCACCCAGAGACATGACCCGCCTCTCTCCACAGATGTTGCCTGACCTGCTGATCGCTACCAGCAGCTGCTGCCCTTGTTTCCTCCATTGTTTGCTTTTTCAAAGTAGAATTCCATTTGACAAGATTTAACCCTATTCAACCATCTTTTCAATAGTTCTTTAGAACGTTGTCTTTTTTTTTTTTAATGTTAACACTTTTGACTTTGATGCCATCTGCAAACATAGGCAAGAAGGAACTGCAGATGCTGAAGTATATATATTTTTTAAAGTGCTGGAGTAACTCAACAGGTCAAGCAGCATTTCTGGGGAACACTGAGGTGGGGGGTTGTGTCCCCCACCCCCCACTACAATCAGTCTGAAGAAGGGTCCAATCCTGAAATGTCACCAATCCATGTTCTCCAGAGATGCTGCCGACCCGTTGAGTTACCCCAGCACTTTGTGCTGCTTTTTGAAAAAGTAAACACCATCGGTGTCCCTAGTTCCTTACTGAATTCTCAGAGCAGTCACCAGAATTTCCAGTGAGGTCAGCAGTGTTCACTTCCAAACCTAAAAAACTGCAGACTGCTTCCTGCTCTCCATCCTATCAGTCTACAATCCTGGAACATTGGATAAGTCTCCATTTGTTACTTTAACACGTGACATCACTGCTTTTCTTCACCTGCTCCTCTATTTTCCTCTTCCAAACAACGTGATAATTTTCCCCTTGTCAGGCATGCACTGCTTCTATTTCCTACATTCTGACCTGTGATTACATAACAAATTAATCTTCCTTCAACAGATGTTTGTGTATGTCTATCTCCACCCAACTCCTCGTCTGCTCTCCCTATCAGCAGAGTCATCTATGTTGTACATTGCCTGGCACCGAGCTAGGCTCAAGTGCCCCCTCCCAATGCTCAAATAGTTCGTTGATGCTCTTACTGGTGAGATTATTTGAAAACTGTAGCTTCTTTCCTACATCGGCAAACTACAAGACCCAGTAGATAAACACTGGAGGTGAAGGAGGCTAACTGGGAGTTCCAGTAGATGGGTGGCATTTACGGCAGGATCAAGACATGCGCGTCTCAGCGTGCCAAGTCACACTGGCATCAAGTCCCAGGTCTGCTGCAGACGTCTGTCTCCCCGGGTGAGGACAAGCTGCGTCACTGGGAGACCGAGGGTAGAACTGGAACACAGTCTCCCCGAGGCCTCGCGTCATCCACCCTGACGCTTTGCTGAATCTGATCCAACATGAACCGTCCCCATGCTGACCCGCCGAGCTCCTCCGATGGTTTGATTTTTACTCCAGATCCCAGCATCTGCATCCAGTTTGTTTCGGAAGCTGTGGGTCGGAGCAGAGATCCGAGCTGAAGGCGGAAAGCCCGTGTAATGTTTACTTCCTTGTCGCCGCCTCTCGTCGGCATAAAAACTGATCGAAAGGTTAAAACCTTGCGTTTTTCTCTTGCAGCTTGTATTTGGTAGTACACTTCCTGGGCCTGTGTGTGTGTGTGTGTGTGTGTGTGTGTGTGTGTGTGTGTGTGTGTGTGTGTACCCGTGTCTATGTGTTTGTGTCTATGGCTCTGTGTGTGTGTGTGTGTGTCTATGGTTGTGTTTGTATGTGTGTGTGTGTGTATGTCTGTCTATGGCTCTGTGCCTGTGTGTGTTTATGTTTCTGCCTGTGTGTGTGTCTGCCTGTGCACCTCTGTGTTTGTGTCTATGTCTCTGTCTGTGTGTACATCTCAGAGTGTGTGTGCGTGCTTGTGCCTCCCTAGACAGGAGACTGTTGTTTGGGATGGGGGGGGGTCAGATCTAATGAAATAAAACCTCCAACTTTTCTGGAGACACGAGTGCAGCCCTCCGGTCCCGGGCCGGCGAGTTGCTACCCTCCTCCTCCTCCTCCATTTCCCATTGTGATCATCACCACCGCCCGCCCCTGCGACTTCAACAAGCTGGCGACACGATCGCTGCGTCCGGCCTCCTTCTCCCACCGCCGGGAAGGGAGTGGATCCAAACTCAGGCCGGCTCCAAACTTGGGAGTAAAGGGGAGCGGATCAAACTTTGTGCGCTCCTACCTTGATGTGTCGCTGTGCGAAAGCCTCCGACATGTCGGTGCTGGCCGCGGCCTGGGCGGGCGGGCTGGAAGGCAGGGCCCGGGCCGGGGCCCAGCGCCCAGGGGTGGGCTGTAGGGAGGGGAGGGGGAGTGAGGAGGGGACGCGGCCCCGGGCCGGCCCGCAGCCTCAGCGCCGAGCGGGGGGGAGCGGTGGATGGCGGCCCGATCGCCAATCACATCCCGGCAGCGCCGCCCCGCTTCCGGGAAGAGGAAGCCGAGTGCCGGCTGAGCTCATGGCTGCTCGCCGACTCACTCCAGCCAGCCAGCCCTTGACGTGGGCTGCCTGCAGCCGCCGGCGGCCGGCCGGGTAGGAGGGCGGGGACTGGGGCGGGGGCAGCCGCCAGCCCGCTTAAAGCGGCACTGTCGCCGGGTGGGTATGGGTCCGCAAAGGCTGCGCGACCGCTTTAACTTGGGAGGCACACAAAAAAAAGCTGGAGAAATTCAGCGGGTGCAGCAAAGGAAAAAGGCTCCATAGATGCTGCTGCACCCGCTGAGTTTCTCCAGCTTTTTTGTGTACCTTCGATTTTCCAGCATCTGCAGTTCCTTCTTAAACGCTTTAACTTGGGGCCCGGCCTGGCCTGGCTGGGAAACAAAGCCCGCCGCACTCACTTATGGCCATTGACCGGGATGGTGCACAGCAAAGATCCTATAGCGGATCTGCTATAGGATCTTTGGTGCACAGAGGCACGGTGGGCCGCAGATGGGTGAATGTCCCAGCTTTCGGGCTCCCCCCACACAAACACACACACACACAGATCACGGCTGGAAACACACAGCACCAGCCATTCAGCCAATCTGCGCGGGTGTGATGTTTATTGTCCCACAAAGTTACATCTATCCAGAACAATAATTCTCCATCTGATGTTATCCCAGAAAATATAAATTCCCCCCAGACCTCCAGCACAATGAACACACTGAACCCCATCTCACCATAACATTAACTCTCCCACTGAACCCCAACTCCAGGACAGCGATATACTGAACCCCAACTCTCCAGTATAACTCCCACTAATCTCCAATCTCAAGTCCACTAACTCTGGCAGTGAACCCAACGACCAGTACAGTAACACTCATATAAAACCCCATTGTCCCAATGCAGTACAGTATTCCCATCAAACCCTATCTCTCCAGTACAATAACTACTACTGAACCCAGCCAGCCCCTCCAGTGCAGTAAATCTCCCATCAAACTGCATCTCTCCCATACAATAACACATTGAATCCTTACCAGATACAGCTCACATTGAACCTGTCACTCAAGTCCAGTAACTCTCCTAATTAACTCAACGATCAATGCAGTAACTCTCTCAATGGACCACATGTCCCTAGTACAGTAACTCACCTTCTGAACCCCATCTTTCGTACAGTAACTTACCCTCTGAACCCCGTCTCTCCAGTACAGTAACACACTGAACCCCATCTGCACAGTACAGTAACTCTACTGCTGACCCAATCTCTACAGTACTGTAACTCTCCCACTGAACCCCATTGCATCAGTGCCGTAACTCTCCCTCTGAACTCTTATCTCTCCAGTACAGTAACACTCCCTCTGAACTCTATCTCTCTCAGTACATTTCCATCCAATGAATCCTCCCTGTTCATGACATTAACATCCACATTTATCTGCCCCCTTCCCATATATGTTCTCTTGCACTGAACACTCTCCGGTACAGTCTCTACAAAATCTCGCTCCCTCCAGATGTCATCACCAATGTCCGTGATCCAACCACAGTTTTTGTTCTGCCAATGAGTCATTGTTTAATCCCTATCCCCTTTGCACTCTGACTCCGGGCTCCTGCACTGTTACGATGAATCGCAATGCAAGCTTGAGGAGCAACAGATCATCTTCCGTCTGGGTATATTGCACCTTCCAGACTCAACATCGAATTCTCCAACTGTAGATAACCCACTCGGAGTTTCTGTTTACATCAGAAATGACCAGCCATTACATTTCTGAGTTATCATTTTTGGTTCTGTTTTTCACTTTCCAGTCATGTAGTCAGCATCTGCAGTTCCTTCTTAAACACATGTAGTCAAGCCTGTTGGACAACATTTAACACAGACAAACCAGCATTACCTGCCTCCAACAGGCACATGAAACTACTTTGTTTCACCCTTTAAGAGATATTCCCTTCGTGCTCTCCAATTACCCTCCCCCACACCCACCTCCATACATCTCTGCTAATGAAAAATTAACACATTCTTCTTTCCCTGTTCTGAGGAAAGATCCCAGATTGCAAACATTAACTATTTTCTCTCTCCACAGATGCTGCCTAACTCGCTAAGTGTTTCTAGTGTTTTCTTTTTGTTTTTAATTTGCTAGCATCTGCATTTTTGCTGATCTCATGTTTGGAACTGTGTGTACTATCTACAGTCTTCACTCTTCATCTGGGCAGTCAACACGTTGTTTATTGTTGTGGCAGAGTTATAGTCCACATGTCTGGCCTGTGCATTCTGGTTCGAGCCTTAACAGGTGCACTACCAAGAAGCCAGGGTACATGGATTGCAAACTCTGTAAGGCCCTCCGATCCTTCCAGATAGGAGAGATCATGTCTCCATGGGCCCCACTCGTCATTAGGTGAAAACAATGTTTTAGGCTGTTCTGTAACTTCCTCAAGGAGGAAAGGTAGAGGCAGAAAGTGAATGAACAAGTTGGTCCGACATACTTTTTATACTTCTGGCACACTTGCATATATAATGTCTGTAAAATCATTCACTGTGAAAAGGTAGTGGTTGTTCCGGATTCGCGGTTGGAAAGTGACCTAGGTGGACAAATAAGTAAGTGGCAATACTGGACTTTTGGATGAGAAAGGCATAGGGGAAAGGAAGAGAGGAAGCATTGAATTTACAGAATAGGATGGGGAGGAAGGAACATAGCTCATGAAATCAGGAACTAGAATCTGATTGGTTGGGGCTGAGAATCAGCAAATGACACGAGATATTGTTGGAATAACAGGAAGTGCTGGAAATGCTTTGCAGGTCAGGCAGCATCTGTGGAGGTGATAACAGTTCATCGTTCAGGTCGATTGCCTCTGATCAGCACTGGGGAAACTAGTGCGGAGAAGGTGAGGGTGGAGAGCAATGTCTTTCAACGCGTGGAGATAGGTTTGCCAACTGTCCCGTATTAGCCGGGACATCCCGTATTTTGGGCTAAATTGGCCTCACCCGTCCCGACGTCGTGCAGCAGCAGCGCCTCGCCCGTGGCCCCGTTGGTCGGCAGCCCGGTCAGCTGTCCGACCTTCGGACCTTCGCTTACCGCCGACACCATCACCCCTACTTCTCATGCCGATCATCGGTTCATGAGTTGGATGGGCTGCCGGGGCAAAACTCCTCAGCTGGCCCGCCGGCTGGGCTTTGGGTGCAGTCCAGCACCCGGGCCAACTCATCATTCACCCAGCCACGGCCGAGTCGGTCAACAAAATAGGGAATTTGTCCCGTATTTTGAACGTTTGCCCCTCATTTGGGAGTGAGAACGTTGGCAACCCTAGGTGGAGACCACCTGGCTATCCAGGTGAGAACGTGTTTCAAAGCCATCCAGTTAATAGATGACGGAGTGTAGTTGGGGTGAGATGAATAAAAGGACATCTGGAACTGGCAAAAGGAGCACATGGCACTTGCTAGAAAAAGAATGCTGGAAATAGGTAACAGCCCAGGTTGTGTCCATGGAGAGAGAAAACCAGAGTTCAGATGCATAACTTTACATTAGAACCTGCCAGTTCCAACACAAGCTTGCAACGGTGGCTGTGTGAAACAGTTGGAATCAGTATTGCATCCAGAATGCTCTGCTGTGCCCAGATAGAAACAAGAGATGTAGTTCCTCAAGTTCACATTGGGCCTCAATGTAACAGCGCAGGATGCCACATTGGCTGAAAGACTCCGTCTATATGGATGCATGCACGTGATTGCATCTGTGTGCTTTTCGTATGCTTGTGTGTGTGTACATTGTGTGTATGTGCACACGTGTATGCATTTGTGCACATGTGCACCCGCATGCATGTGCATGTGTGTGCATTTGTACGTGTATTGCCTGTTGTGTGTGCAATATGTGCATGTGCCTTTGTGTATACATATATGTGTATTCATTCATATGTGAGGAGAGAATGGAGATAAATGGCCTCCAGAGACCTCAGCCAGGGGAAACACAACTCCATGTCTACGCTGTAAAGCATTTGTGCATTTCATGGGTTGCACCTCATTCTTCTAGACTCAAAACAGCATAGTATGTTTAATCGCTCATAAAAAAAAAAAAACATGCATCCCAGGAATAAGTCTGGTAAACATTTGCTGCACTTCCTCAAAGGCAAGTACATTCTTCCTGAGATAGGAGGACCAGAGAAGTAGACAATATCCTGATGTGTTCTCCTCAGGCCTCTCAATGTGTCTTCACGCTATTACTCAAAACCTCCTGTAATAAAGGCCACCAGATTATTTACCTCACTAATTGCTGTAGTCTAACACTCAGTGATTCATGTACACTTCAGTCCTCTGCATCCTCATAACCAACACTGCCACCTAGCCTCATATTGTCGTTAAGAATGGATATATCACTTGATCCGCTGTTCAATTCTGAAACTACACAATTCCATGCTCAGTGCTTTTTTTGCCAACTCTCTAAGCACTTTCCTTTTAGCTAATACCGTCTTTAACTTCTTACAACCACAGCTGAACCACTTTAATCCCCCGAAGATAGACACAAAAAGCTGGAGTAACTCAGCGGGACAGGCAGCATCTCTTCTTCTTCTTCTTGCGTATGGCGTGCACCACCTAAAGTTGTAGGACAACTTGTTCTATTTGATCTTATTTGATTGTGCACGCCAGGTTGATTGCATTTCTTCGAAACAGGGCGGACCACGTGAAGGTTGCAATGTCCCACTCCGCAGCATCTCTGGAGAGAAGGAATGGGTGTCGTTTCGGGTCGAGACTTTTCGTCAGACTCTGTCACCTATTGCTTCTCGCCAGAGATGCTGCCTGTCCCGCTGAGTTACTCCAAATTTTTGTGTCTATCTTCGGTTTAAACCAGCTCTGCAGTTCCTTCTTACACTTTAATTCCCTGCCTTGGTCACTTTTCAACTGCACTTTCCATGTTTTTTTTAATCTTAAAGGGCTATATGTTACCTGTAAAATAAATTAATTCTTTACATACTAGCTATTATATATTTACTGTCACACCTTCCAATTCGGTTTGCCCATGTACCAAAGTCAATTCATCGCTTTGTAGTTTCCTTTATTTGGATTGAAGATACTGCTTTCAGATTGAATAAATCACTTGCAACATTTACGTAAATTCCTTTTATATCCTGATCACTACTCCCTAAAGATTTTGCAGCTTTCCCACCTGGTTCACAAGTGTTACAGTATATCTCTGATGCAGTTTGCCATTTGACAGTTTCCAGTTTCCTAATTGTAACTGGCTCATCTTCAGCACAGGCATCCAATCTCTCTACACGCTCTTCCTCACTGAAGCCCAACATGCCAGAGGAACAGCACTCCCTCTTCTGTCTGGGAGCACCTTAGCCCTCGAAGACCAATGTAGAATTTAATAACTTCAGATCACTTGTCTTTCCCGTTTGTGTCAGAACAGGGCAGTTCTGAAGGAAGGTCTTCGCACTTCACAGATGCTGCTCTATTCTTTGCTTATTTCCAGCATTCCATTTTATTTCATATTTCCCTTAGCTTTGTTCTGCATCTCAGAATTCCAGCAACACTTTCCTCTCTCCACTGCCTGACTCAGCTCCCACTACTTACACCTCCTCCACACGAAATAGATGTGAATAACAAGAACTCCCTCTCGTAAACAGTGTCAACAGCATTCCTGGTTCTTTCCAACTCTCATTCTTTGCTGCGTAAAACATGCTTGTTTTTTCACTTTCCCACTTTGGACGACAAATCTTCAACACAAAATGGTAACCGCCAACATTCTCCGGCTTTCACAGCGCAGCCGGCTGCTCATCTGTGCAGAGGATGGTCTCTCGGCTGAAACAATAAATTCATTGCTCTTTATAGATGCTGCCTGTCCTATTGAGTGCCTCCAGCATTATCGGTCTTACGTCAATTTACGCTTTCTCTGTACAGATTCTGTATGGTACTATTTGGTCACTTAGCCTGCAGTCTATAGATTACAATTCTATCTCGTTACATGTATCTAATGTCTGGATTTATTACATGACCTGTATTATAACTATGGTTTGAGAGTCTTTACAGAACTCCCACTAATTGTTATGACGTGCAACCTATGAGCAATACCAGATCGTGTTGTACCAATTATGAACAATGACATTTCTAGCCTCTGCCATCTGTGAGTACTGATATCCCTTTCACTTACGATCTGCGATCCATGATATGCTTCAGAGATTTCTGCATCCATGGAATCTCAAGCAGTGATCTAGTCTGTGCATTCTGAAAGTGTTGAATTATTCAGCCTGTACAATTCTGAACGACTGGAGTCTAACTTGTGCAGTCTCTGAGCAGAGACATATTCACTGCCCATCGCAATTTCGTGCAACTTTTAAGTAGTAAAATATCAACCCCCAAGTAATTATCTTTACCCTTTGAAATATCTACCCAGTGCAAACAAGGACCTATGTTGCACCCATCTGCTACAAATGGTGAGCAGAGCTATCTCTGTCCTGTACTATCACTGGTATCCGTGCCTCTGCGCTGGGCAACCTGACTTGTCATTGACAGATACAAAATGCTGGAATAACTCAGCAGGACTGGCAGCATCTCTGGAGAAAATGGATAGTTGACGTTTCAGGTCGGGATCCTTCTTCAGACTGATTGTAAGGTCTATGTGCAACTTCTTACCTGAGATATTGTAGGAGCAAAATGGAAAAGCCACACGAAGTTGGTGTTTGAAGTAAAAGGCAATTTATTAAACTGGTGCGCACCAGGAGGCCAGCCAAAGCTGACCTGTCAAGTGTGACTTTGGTACATTAAAAAATATATATACTCCCAGATGACAAAATTACTCAGAAACTTGATTAAATCAAGGACTTAATGGGGTGGGAGATTGCAACCTTCACGTGGTCCGCCCTGTTTCGATGAATGCAATCAACCTGGCGTGCACAATCAACTAAGATCAAATAGAACAAGTTGTCCTACAACTTTAGGCTGTGCACGCCATACGCATGAAGAAGGAGGACTCAATTTCAGAAACTTGACTAACAATAATAAAACAACACAGAGGCATGATCAACAATAAAACAAGGTCTTAATTACAGAACGGAACTCAGAAAGTCTTAATTAGGTGACAAACAGAATTAGATGATTATCCACAAGTCTAAATTCATTAACAGAAGATCCAAATTTCTGTTATAATGATGCGTGCATGCATAATCAATTCCTGTTAGTCTTTGACTGCGGTTTCCTGTCACCACATTAGCACAATTCACATCCCTACTTACTAATTATTAGCCCACACTATTGTTTACCCTACAACAGATACATTAACGCAGTGATATCATCACCTCTTCCTCCTGTGAAATGTGTGGAGTGATATATATGGTCTCAGCAATCTGGCAGCAATCACACATCAACAAGAAAAACAATAAATGGTGGAAGTCTTCCACCTGTAAATGTTGGCTGTGCTTCTTATCCTACATATGCAGCCTGACCTGCTGAGTATTTCCAGCATTCTTCAGATTTTATCTTAGAATTCCTGCAACTGCAATTTTTCTGTTATAAATTTATTCTCTGTAATCTTTGCACAATATCCCTGCCTGGTCCAAGTTCAACAATCTGTGGCTTGTGATCTGCTCATTCTGTAACATTGCTACATTTATCTTGGCATTTCGAGAAACTCCTCAGTTTTGTGAGCTGCAAAGGGTGGAATTGTCTAATTACATTGTTCAGTCTCCAGTAGCCCATCATGTGTCCCTCACATAGGAAACAGAAACACAAGTAGGCCGTTTAGCTCTTCACACTAATCCTTCATGCGGCACCTTCATGCGTGGATTGGTTTCTTTGGAACATCTGAGGTTGAGGGGAGACTTGATAGAAGTATATAAAATTATAGAAACATAGAAATTAGGTGCAGGAGTAGGCCATTCGGCCCTTTGAGCCTGCACCGCCATTCAATATGATCATGGCTGATCATCCAACTCAGTATCCCGTACCTGCCTTCTCTCCATACCCTCTGAACCCTTTAACCACAAGGGCCACATCTAACTCCCTCTTAAATATACCCAATGAACTGGCCTCAACTACCCTCTGTGGCAGAGAGTTCCAGAGATTCACCACTCTCTGTGTGAAAAAAGTTTTTCTCATCTCGGTTTTAAACGATTTCCCCCTTATCCTTAAGCTGTGTGAACCCTTGTCCTGGACTTCCCCAACATCGGGAACAATCTTCCTGCATCTAGCCTGTCCAACCCCTTAAGAATTTTGTAAGTTTCTATAAGATCCCCTCTCAATCTCCTAAATTCTAGAGAGTATAAACCAAGTCTATCCAGTCTTTCTTCATAAGACAGTCCTGACAACCCAGGAATCAGTCTGGTGAACCTTCTCTGCACTCCCTCTATGGCAATAATGTCCTTCCTCAGATTTGGAGACCAAAACTGTACGCAATACTCCAGGTGTGGTCTCACCAAGACCCTGTACAACTGCAGTAGAACCTCCCTGCTCCTATACTCAAGAGAGGCTTAGATAGGGTAGATAGTCAGAACCTTTTTTTCAGGGTACAAATGTCCAATGATAGAGGGCATAGCTTTAAGGAGAGAAGGGGAAAGTTTAATAGAGATGTGCAGGCAAGTTTTTTACACTGAGCGTAGTTGGGGCCTGGAACGCATTGCCAGGGGTGGTGGTAGAGGCAGACATGATAATGGCATTGAAGGGTTTTTAGATAAGTACATGGAAGTGCAGGAAATAGGGGGATATGAAGGTGCAGGTAGGTGAGATCGGTATAACGTGGCATCATGTTCAGCAAATAAACTATTTAGTTCAATAATATGTGGCACTTCATCAAAGGCCTTCTTCTTGTCCAAATATACTACATCCATTAGCTAACTGTTGATTCTGCCCCTTATTATTTCTTGTTACCACTAGAATAATATCAGATCCCAGCCCTTTCTGATACTGACTGGGGGGGTCAGGTAGTGGGTCATGTCAATAGACAATAGGTGCAGGAGTAGGCGAATCGGCCCTTCGAGCCAGCACCGCCATTCAATGTGATAATGTGTGATCATCCCCAATCAGTACCACGTTCCTGCCTTCTTCCCATATCCCCAGACTCCGCTATCTTTAAGAGCCCTATCTAGCTCTCTCTTGAAAGTATCCAGAGAACCGGCCTCCACCACCCTCTGAGGCAGAGAATTCCACAAACTCACAACTCTCTGTGAGAAAAAGTGGTTCCTCATCTCCGTTCTAAATGGTTTACCACTTATTCTTAAACTGTGGCCGCTGGTTCTGGCCCCCAACATCGGGACCATATTTCCTGCCTCTAGCATGTCCAATCCCCCTTATATGTTTCAATAAGATCCCTATCTCATCCTTCTAAATTCCAGAGCATACAAGCCCAGTCGCACCATTCTCTTAGCACGAGTCCCGCCATCCCGGGAATTAACCTTGTAAACCTACCCTGCACTCCCTGAATAGCAAGAATGTCCTTCCTCAAATTAGGGAACCAAAACTGCACACCATACTCCAGGTGTGGTCTCACTAGGGCCCTGTACAACTGCAGAAGGACCTCTTTGCTCCTATACCCGACTTGTTATAAAGGCCAACATGCCATTCGCTTTCTTCACTGCCTGCTGTACCTGCATGCTTACTTTCAAAGACTGATGAACAAGGACCCCCAGATCCCGTTGTACTTCCCCTTTTCCCAACTTGACGCCATTTAGATAGTAATCTGCCTTCCTGTTTTTGATACCAAAGTGGATAACCTCACATTTATCCACATTAAACTTCATCTGCCATGCATCTGCCCACTCCCCCAATCTGTCCAAGTCACCCTGCATTCTCATAGCATCCTCCTCACAGTTCACACTGCCCACCCAGCTTTGTGTCATCTGCAAATTTGCTAATGTTACTTTGAATCTCTTCATTCAAATCATTGATGTATATTGTAAATAGCTGCGGTCCCAGCACCGAGCCTTGCGGTGCCCCACTAGTCACTGCCTGCCATTCTGAAAGGGACCCGTTAATCCCTACTCTTTTTTTCCTGTCTGCCAACCAATTTTCTATCCATGTCAGCACTCTACCCCCAATACCATGTGCCCTAATTTTGCCCACTAATTTTCTATGTGGGACCTTATCAAATGCTTTCTGAAAGTCCAAGTACTGGCTCTCCCTTTGTCCATTTTCCTAGTTACATCCTCAAAAAATTCATTAAGCTGCAAAGAGTATAGAGATTTACAAGGATGTTGCATGAGGGACTAAGGTGCAGGTAGAGGTTGGGCAAGCTAGAAGATTATTCTATGGAGTGCAGGTAGCTGAGAGGTGATCTTATCGTGGTGTATAAAATCATAAGAGGAATTAATAGGGCAAACGCAGAATAATTTACCGAGGAGACTTCTGTCGCCGTGCTCTTCTTGGCTCTTGAAAACCTAGGATTCAGATCATCATGTCCTTGGGATTTAGTATCAGAGAATCATAGAGCTGTACAACATGGAAACAGATTCTTGCGCACCTCATCTTTACCGACCAGTTTGCCTATTTCTGGGAATTTGTCCATAGTCATAGACTCAAGAGTATGGAAACTCGCCTACACCGGCCAGCTACACTCGTCCCACTTGCCTGCGCTTGGTCCATATCCCTCCAAACCTGTCCTATCCATGTACCTCTGTTTCTTGAACGATGGGATAGTCCCAGCCTCAACTACCTCCTCTGGCAGCTTGTTACATACACCCACCACCCTTTATGTGAAAAAGCTGCCCCTCGGATTCCTATTAAATCTTTTCCCCTTCACCTTGAACCTATGTCCTCTGGTCCCATATTCCCCTACTCTGGGCAAAAGACTGCATCTACCCAATCTATTCCTCTCATGATTTTGTAATCTCATGATCCATGTCTGCTTCTGTGATGGCACACACTAAATGTCTATTGTATTTGTCAGCCCTCACGTATTCTACAATGTGCCTGACTCAATATACCTTAGCTTAAACACACAGGGCACTCGTCCTAATTGAAACATCATCTTTACTCCCACACAATGGTCTTTGAGCACGACAATGCCATTGTACAAGTTAGTGAAGAGATGGTCATATAGCACCAAATCAATCTATGACAATCACCAGTCTCTCCCCTTTCTCGATCTTTCTGTCTCCATCAGACCAACTATCAATTGATGTCTATTACAAACCTACTGATTCCTAGTTATCTGGAAAGTGCTTGCATCGTCCCAGAATGTGCAGAAACCCTGCTTCATTCACCATGGGTGCACTGAACTTTCCTCTCACTCAGGCCCTTGTGACCCAAGGATTTCTCAGCTATGTTGATCCTAAAGTGGCAGTGTTGAGGCCAAACCCCACAATAACCAAATTTGTGTAAGTGATTCTCTTAGTGAAGGCTCTCTGTTAGGTTTTAACTCCAACAATCCCATGACATCCAGAGGTTTCTTATAGACATCAGTTTGATCTGAAAGCAGTGTTTCTTTCACACTGTGCAGCCTGCAAATATCTGATTTATTAATTCATTCATTCATTCCATATATGGGTGTTGGTGGCCAGCCCATCCCTAATAGTCATGAGAAGCTGGTGAGTCACCTTAAACAGCCAGTCTTTCAGGTAAGTGTACCCGCTCAATTTTGGTTGGGGAGTTCCAGGATTTACACCCGACATTAATAAAGAACTGGCAATGAATTGCAAGTTAGGACAGTGTGTAACCTAAACCTGTATATGATGACCTCAGCCTTCTTAGCAGTAGAGGTTACAGATTTGGGAGGTGGTCAGATTAGCCTGGAAGTGTAACTGCAGTGAATGTTGCAAACGCACACAATGCAGCTATTGTGCAACAGTAGTGGAGGGAGTGAAAGTTTAAGAAGGTGGATGGGGCTGCTTTGTCCCAGGTGGCATTGAGCCTCCAGAGAGGTGCTGGAGTTGCACTCATCCAGGCAAGTGGAGAATATTTAATTACAGTCCAAACATGTGCTTTGTCAATAGTGTAGTAAAATGCCATGGGAAACTTAGTTTAGTTTACAGATACAGCGCAGAGACAGGCCCTTCAGCCCATCAAGTCCGCAACGACCAGCAATCCCCGCACATTAACACTATCCTACACATACGAGGGACAATTTATAATTATAACGAGCCAATTAACACACAAACCTGCACGTCTTTGGAGCGTGGGAGGAAACCGAAGATCTCAGAGAGAGCATACAAACTCCATACAGACAGCACCTGCAGTCGGGATCGAACCAGGGTATCTGGCACAGCAAACGGAGTAAGGCTGCAACTCTACCGCTGCGCCACCATGCCACCCTGTCAGATTGTGTATATGTACCCTTTTCTGATCCATGCTCGCTGACAGGATGTTAGTACTGGGGAATCCGATTCATCGCAGATGGTTTGACTATTTTGGACATTGACATTTTCTGGCAGGTCAGACAGAAATGTTACTTGCCTTCCATCAGCCCGTGCTGTATGTTAACACCGTCTTGCTGCATGCAGGCATGGCCTGCTTCACATGCTGAGACGAGTGGAGTGGAATTACTGTAATTATCCACTTCTGATCTTATAGAGGAAGGCTTCTGAAAAAGCAGCTGAAAATTTGTATTGTGGCACTGCCCCAAGGAACTACCCTGGGGATAGGCAGCTCAATCTACAATCACTTAGAGAGGTGTGGAGAAAGGACAAATTAAGGGCTGTGTGGGTGGAAGAGGTAGCATAGAGGGAGAAAAATCAACACCTTTCAAGTACATCTTTATTGTCGACTATCCAGATGTCACAAATATACACACGTCACACCTGTAACTCAAGTCGCAGTTGCCATATCTGACTACAATTGGGTTGGTCGAGGGGTTCTGGCCCCAAAGACATTATGTACTGTTTATAATGAAAACCAAGTTCCATTTATTGATACAACATTAGACAAAGGCTACTCATGCCTCTTACCGTGATGTTTACTGGGCCGTCAACCTATGACGGATGTTCCCTTTGTTAAAGTGGATATTGTATTCACAACGGCTTGCAGTCTGTTTCATTGGAGCACCGGCTGACATAAATTTCCTTTAATGTGTCCTTTAATGAAAAGTCTTCTTTACAAACACCAAACCCCGCAGGATATTCACTCCTCTCACCCAAATACTTTGGCACCACAGTCCCCTCCTCCCTTCCCAATGCACTGATTAACAGAGTCCACTGAAGCAACCGAGGGACAGAGCTAGTTAACCCCTTCAATGCAGAGTGGAACTGAAAGGGATTACAGAAAGGAACATTGGAGGCTGTGCCTGTTGCACAGTGAGACTATCAACTGCAGGTCTGATATGCCAAGCTGGTTTGAGCAAACTTCACTGGAGCAAGAGCCCAGCATCAGGACTTGCTCATTTTCTAGATGCATTAGATTGTGGTGTTTAACTAACCAACTCTCCTGCCGAAGTCACTGGCCAAGCCTTGTCTTGTAGTGAGGAGAGAACATAATGTCCCATGTCGACTTGAGGAAGAGTCGTACACTGGTTAAACAGGAAAAGGTGACTGGAGAGGCTGAAGGGGAAACAAAAAAAATATATTGAGAATGAAAATACTGTAGATGCTGGAAAACTGAAATAAAAACAAATGAGAATATTTTAGGTCAAACACCCTTCCTCAGAACAGACACAGAGAAAATGATGAGCAGTCAGTTGTCACAAGGGATTGGAGATGCTGGAATTTAGTTTAGCTTAGAGATACAATGCGGAAACAGGCCCTTCGGCCCACCATCTGCACAGACCAGCGATCTCCATACACTAGCACTATCCTACACACAAGGGACAATTTACAATTTTTACTGAAGCCAATTAACCAACAAATCAGTACGTCTTTGGAATCTTGATCAAAAAACACAAAGTGTTGAGTAACTATTATCCAACCTATTTAAAAAACCCATCACATCTCTCCTATCAGGAGAGTAACCTCAATGACCACAGCGCATTAGGTTGGTTCAACTGCACTGATTCTGCTACTAATTAAAATACATTTGGATAGGTGCATGGACAGGAAAGGATCAACAGAATATGGGCCAAACACAAGCAAATGAGATTAGCTCAGATGGACATTTTGCCCAGCATGGATGTGTTCGGGCCTAAAGGCCTGTTTCTGTGGCCTGTTTCTGTGACACACAGCAGTCTTAAAATCAACCATATTTTGGGATCTGAATGTCGTTGACAAGGCCAGCATTTACTGTATGTAGCTAATTAACCTCAAGAGGTGGTGAGACGTCACTGCTGCAGTGTTGAACTACTACAACCCTCCTGGTGAAGGTGATCCCAGTGTTGACAAGGAGGGAGTTCCAGTGACAATGAAAGACAAGCAGTATTAAATCCCACTTAGGATGGAGTGGTCTGGAGGGAAACTTACAGGCAAAGGTACTCCTGTGCTTTAGTTGCTCTTGTACCTCTCGGTGGGGGAGGCTGCGGGTTTGAGAGGCAAAGTTGGGATGCATTGGCCGGTGTGTGTTGCTGAGGTACATTTTGTAGCTGGTGCTTGCTGAAAAGCTATGCCACTCACCAGGGTCCAGCCTGATGACCAGCAGATAGGCTACGAACACGGCCAGAAGCAGCTTGCGAAGAGAAACCAAACGCAGATGTCTACGACACAACTCCACCACTTGCTGAATTAACCGGAACATATGGCGTAGTGTGTATTGTGCTGCCAAGAAAGAGAAGTGGCAATGAAACACACCATGACAATGTTTGGTTACCCTCAATCTAATACTTGCAGAAGATGGAAGATGGGACAGCAGCCACCTGAGCTTTGGAATGGTCTTGTCTGCAAAATGCCTAGGGAATTAGGACTTGGTGGGCATATGTGGAGCAGTCTAAGCATACAGCTAGCAATGGGGAGTGTGGAGTAAAAGACTCAATGGTAACTCTACTTATTGTTAACTCAGTACCAAAGAAACTTTATGAGTCACAAGGGACTACAGATGCTGGAATCCAGAGCAAAAACAAATTGCTGGAGGAACTCAATGGATCGAGCAGCAGAAAGGAACTGTTGACAATTGTTGAACAGATCGCAGGGTCTTGACCTGAAATGTTGCCAATTCCACCAACAGCCCCCCCCCCCCCCCCGCTTCACAAGATTCTGCTCGACCCGCTGAGTTCCTCCAATTGTTTAAGGAACTGCAGATGCTGGTTTAAACCAAAGATAGACACAAAAAGCTGGAGTAACTCAGCGGGACAGGCAGCATCTTTGGAGAGAAGGAGTGGGTGACGTTTCGGGTCAACACCTTTCATCTGACAGGTCAGTCAGAAGAAGGGTCTTGACCTGAAACGTCACCCATTCCTTCTCTCCAGAGATGCTGCCTGTCACGCTGAGTTTCTCCAGCTTTTGGTGTGTACCCTCCAATGGTTTGCTCCATCTTTTTTTATTAAGAGTTTGTTTGTTATCCAAGTTAGAGTCTGTCAAACGCATTGTGGTATGTGAATCATCTCTTCCCACTGTGTGTGTAACACAGCAAAGGACAGCATGAAGTGTGCACACAATCTTCACAGCCTTAACAGTTTGGCAAGGCCTCACCAAAGAATGGGATGGTGTGCAAGCTTTGCACTGTGCAAGAAGATCCTTCTAATCCAGGGATATCCTGCACAGGAAAATAGGAAAAGGACGCAGAGCCCCTTTGGAGGCAAACTGCTGGAATACTGGTGTGTGGGCCGACAGAACTAGACAGAAACACAGCCAATCAGGAAAGGCAAATAGCAAAAAAGTGCAGATGCTGGGGATCCAAAATAAAATCAGAGAACACTGAGGCTACTCGGCACATGGTCATTCAACTAAACTGAACAGGCTCTCTCTCTCTCTCTCTCTCTCCACAGTTGCTATGGTAATCTACTAAACATTTCCAGCATTCTCTGCTTTTATATCAGGACACTGCTATATGTGACAGGAATTGGGAGTTACCAGATTGTCTGCGTTCGCTGCATTCTGCTGGAACCTGGCTCCTGCTCTCCGCCAATTCTTGCTCCAGCAGTTTGGGTCTCTTTCGCAAAACAACTTCCAGTACCGATTCCTTCTGTTGCTCCGTCAATAGTGTGGTATCCTTGATCTCCTTCTCCGCTTCTGCATAAAGACCAAGTGGCAGCAGCACATGCAGTATATACAACTCAAACACCAGACCCACACTTCCTGTGGCACTTGTGCTGGCCTTGCTCTTAAGCCAGCTGCTGACGGCCTGCTGTATTTGGCCAGGCTCTCCAGCCTTGCTGTATAGGATGATGCTGCCACAGAGAATATCATCAGCTTCATGCATTTTAAGGGTGTCTAACATTCATAAACGTGACTGTAACATCAGCACGTATAAAATGTAGACTAAAGCCATTACTTCATGGGCCACACAGTGGTGCCTCACTGCTCCAGAAACCAGGGTTCAACCAGACCTCGGGTGCTGTTTGTGTGGACTTTGCACGTTTTCCTCTGCTTTTCTCTCACGTCCCATGGATGTGGGGGTTGGGGAGTTAACTGACTGTTGAGGGAAATTGAGGGAATTATCAGGAATGTGAGGGAGAATACATAACTGGGAACCGCAGGGGGGAATAGGATCGATGGGAGTCAAGACTGCTCTTGGGTTGTAAGAATAAAATGAGGAGGAAAACAAAATGAAAAATGCAAAAAAACAAACTGCCAGAAGAATTCAGTGGAGGCTTTAAAACACTCACAGCCTTATCCACCACTCCCAAGCGATTTATTTGATTTAGTGCCTTTTATGCTGTTTCAAAGGGGAGAGTGACAAGGGGAGTTGTACAACCAGCACCATATATGCTCTCACATCCTGCTGGAGGTACTCAGCAGGCTGAGCGACAGGGGTCAAAGGAGAAGAGAAACTGTCAAATGTTTCAGGTCAAACCCTGCATCAGGACCGAGAGGGAAGAGGGAGATTGCTGGTGTAAAGAGAGGGGAGGGGGTAGGGGGGAGGGTTGAACGGTTGATGAGCAGAAGGAGCCTGGGGGAGGGGTGGAATGGGAGACAGAGAAAAAAGCAGACGAGAAAAAAGGCAGATGGACCCAGATGGGTGGAGGGGGGAGGGTTAGAAGGGTGATGTGAGAACACAGAGGCTACCAGTGCTGGAATCGATACGTAAGGATACGACAATGGGGACCATTGGAGGACGGTTAAGATCAGACGGGGAAGAGACCTGGTGGTTGTTATTTGTGAGTAGTAGATGAACAGAACTAGGTTGGTGGGAGATGAATGGAACAACCAGGGTCTGGAACAACGCAAAACCCTACCTCAACATTAGAACTACGGTCCACCTGTTGCACTATCATCATGAACTTGTTTTCTCATCGATTTTGGACCCTCTTTTTTGCACAACCGTTCTCTTTCAACTATCTTGTAGAATTTGTGTAACAAGTATATACTTTATGTTTCCTTATGATGCCCGAGACTATCTACCTGTGATGCTATGGCATTGGCAAGCAAGATTGTCATTGTACCTGCACCTCCCCCTATTCGTGTGTGAGACAATAAACGCGACTGGAGCCGAGGGCATCTGTCTCAGGGCTGCACCAACACTCACCAGAGCTGGAGGAGAGCGGCGGGGATTCGGTCGGGGCTGCCGTACTGTTGCAGCAGCCAGTCCCAGGCCCGGCGCCACTGCCGTCGCTCGGCCAGCGCCTGCAGCCCCATGGCGCACAGGGACGACCTGATGTCGGCGGCTCGGGGCGCACTGCAGGCGGGGGGAGTGAGAGAGAGAGAGGGAATGAGGATACGCGGCCTCGCGGACTCCGCCGCCCTGGCCCCCACAAACAGCCTCGTATCCCGGGCCCCGTCTCACCTGCCGCCCGGCTGCCGGTCCAGCCACTCCAGGCCGCGCTCGCAGGCCGCCAGCGCCCCCGCCAAGTTGCGCTGCACCTGCAGCAGGTCGGCCGCCCGCTCCAGCCACACCAGGCCCGGGCAAAGGGCCGGCTCCCGGGCGCAGTGCCTCCATCGGCCCAGCACCAGCGGCCCGCTCCGCTTCATGCCGCCCGCGCCCCGCTCTGGCCACGGCCCAAGCTGCTCCCTCTCCTCCACAGCACCAGGGGGCGCCCGAGTCTCGGCCACGGGACCCGGAAGCAGCGGATCGCCCGATCCTGGAGCCCTATGCCGCAATCACCAAGAGCAAAGATCCTATAGCAAGCTATTGGATCTTTGACCCAGAGAGTCAAGAGAGTGTTTTATTGCCTTTTGTCCCAGATATAACAATGACATTCGTACTTGCAGCAGCACAACAGCATATGTAAATATAGTATACGGTTAACAATATAATAACGAGAGACAGAGAGAAAGAGAAGGGAAAATAAAGTTAAATGTTCCGTATTAGAGGTAGTTTACAGCAGCCACCTAATCTACACGTGTTTATGATGTGGGAGGGTAATGAAGCATCATGCAGCCACAGGGAGAACTTGTAAACTCGAGGCAGGACAGGATTGCTAGAAGATAAGACACAAAAAGGTGGAGTAACTCAGCAGGACAGGCAGCGTCTCTGAAGAGAAGGAATGGGTGACGTTTCGGGTCGAGACCCTTCTTCAGACTTGTTTTTGGAGCTGAGAGGCGGTGGCTCTATCAGCTGTGGCGCTGAGGCACCATCTGATGCCAAACAGTTTATCTGAGCATTGGCAGGAGTACAAGGTAATGCACAAGATGAAAACTGCAGCTGCCTTTTCAGACTAGTTATTGGCATACGAGGGGTGGGAGATTGCAACCTTCACGTGGTCCGCCCTGTTTCGACGAATGCAATCAACCTGGCGGGCACAATCAAATAGAACAAGTTGTCCTACAACTTTAGGCTGTGCACACCATACGCAAGAAGAAGATTGGCATACGACACTGATACACTGATCCACTATTGAAATGCCAGACGAAGCACGATGTGCTCTGTATCTATCTTGGGAAACCCCCCCACCCCCAATTATTATCCCTCAATAAAGCTCTGCACAAGCCTTTAAGATGTTCACAGTGGACATTCCTTGTACTCAGTCTTGGAAGGTTCCATTGATGCTTGCGTCAGCCATGCGAGAGGAACAATGCTTACCAGCCATCTACACACCCTGATGCAGCATTTCCAGTGGTGAGGCCGAATCCAGATAAAATGTTAATGTAGTATCCCTCGTCCCCTCCTATGCCATTCCTTCTACTAATTTCCTTTTGCTGCTTTCCCTCAGATCCCACAGTGGTGCAGTGAATCCCACTCTTGTACTCTATGCCCTGTCTGAAGGCATGCTTGCCAAACACTCTCATAGTCAACCTGTCTGCCCGAGTGTCCACTTTCAGGGAAGTATGCACCGTAAAACACAATCTCTCTACTGTACAACGTTCTTCAGGACTATTCCAAATACTGTGTATGCCCTACCTGGATTGAGTTACCAAATATGCATCACTTCACACTTATGCGAGGGGGAATTTATCTAATTTAATTCCATTGATTAGGAGACCACTAAGCTGAAACAAGCACCAATTAATATCGGAGTTTCTTGGTTGTAAACTACTCTTTTCCATTCCAGAATTGTGCATGGCTGCATTGGGTAATGGAGACCCTGAATAATGGTGGCACTTCATGGTGCAAAAACTGCTGGAAGAACTCAGTGGGCCAAGCAGCAACTATGGAAGCAAAGGAATGGGTGCACTGCATTAAGGCCAAGGGCATCAGGGGAGATGGCCAGTGTAGAGTTGTAAGGGAGGGGCGAGGCAGAGAATGGCTGGTGGAACCATATAAAGGATGGATGATGGGCACATGGAACCTGGTGGGGGAGAGTGATGAGTTAAGATAAGGGGGGGGGGGGGGTGCTGGAGGGATGGAAAAGAGATACTGGATGGACTGATGGGAGTGAGAAAGGAACATGACATTGAAAACAATATTTAATTAATATATAATTTAATTAATTGGGCTCTAAATTACCTGAGCAGAATAGGTGGTGCTGTTCTTTAGTTTGCGATTGGACTCGCCCAGGCAACGGAGAAGGCCAAGGACGTATATGACAGTGTGAGAATGGGAAGGGGCACTGAACTGTCATGCTACTTGGGAGCTCAAGATAGCCATTGTGGCAGGGTGCATGTGGTCCATAAATGGTTGCCAATGTAATGGGGGTCACATTACAAGCACAAAATGCAATAGACAAGGTTGGAAATGGTTCATGTGAATTTCTGTCTCACCTGGAATAGCTGTTTCGGTCTCCAAATGATGGTGAGGCTGGAGGTGTCCTGATGCAAGGTCTCAACCCAAAACTCCGACAATCCCTTTGCCTCCACGGATCCTCCAGAAGTTTATTTTTTGCTCCTGATTCCAGCATCTGCAGATTCTGTCTCCCCATATTTCATGGTATTGTATTATCTTCCCATTTCCATGTTGCAAAAGCAACTCAATGTGAAGTTTAGCTAAAGTATGTCACATTTAGATTTTGGATCTTTATTTGCCAAATAGAGCCTGAGTATGTAAATTATAACTGTGGATTATGCTGCTGTATCTTTGTGCTTTTGTACAAGTTTAATTCCTGTAAAGAAATTTGATTTCTAATTTTAGCCTGACAGATGTTTGGCCTGGTGACTATTGTCTTTCCACTTGCGAAGCTCTGGCTAAAAGAGCAATAAACTGCCCTCCTTTACAGCCAAAAAATAAGGTTGGAGAGGTGTGTCTGTCAATTCACAGTGTGCTTCATGACTAGAAAGATGTCAGAATGGCCAAAGTAGTTCCTTCAGTCTTGATCACCTTGGGGCCAATTTCCACTACGATTTATAGTGTCATAAAACACAAACAGTCTCTGTCCCAACTCGTCCACCCTGACCAGCATGTCTACACTAATTCCCTTTATGTGCACTTGGCCCATATCACTCCAAACCTTTTCTTTTTAAAACATGTTTTGTTTTTAAACATTGTAATTATACTTGCCACCACCACCACTTCCCCTGGTATCTTCTTCCATACACCACACTCTGAAATATTTGACACTCAGCTGACTTTAAATCGTTTTGCTCTCACCTTTAACTTATGCCTTCTAGATTGCCCTATCTCGATTTTATACCCCTCAATCAACCTCCTTCACTCCATCAAAAAGTCCCAATCTATTCAATCTCTCATAATTCAAGCCCTCCAGTCCATGCAGCATTCCTGTGAATTGTCCAGCTTAATCAAATCCTTCCTACAGCATAGAACCAGAAGTGCATACATCATTTCTGAATGCAGCCTAATCAAACATTTGTACTACTTTACCATAATGTCCCAACTCCTATACTCAATAACCATATAACAATTACAGCACGGAAACAGGCCATCTCGACCCTTCTAGTCCGTGCCGAACACGTATTCTCCCCTAGTCCCATGCACCTGCGTTCAGACCATAACCCTCCATACCTTTCCCGTCCATATAACTATCCAATTTATTTTTAAATGATAAAAACGAACCTGCCTCCACCACCTTTACTGGAAGCTCATTCCACACAGCCACCACACTCTGAGTAAACCATATAATATAACCATATAACAATTACAGCACAGAAACAGGCCATCTCGGCCCTACAAGTCCGTGCCGAACAACATTTTTTTTCCCCCTTAGTCCCACCTGCCTACACTCATACCATAACCCTCCATTCCCTTCTCATCCATATGCCTATCCAATTTATTTTTAAATGATACCAATGAACCTGCCTCCACCACTTCCACTGGAAGCTCATTCCACACCGCTACCACTCTCTAAGTAAAGAAGTTCCCCCTCATATTACCCCTAAACTTCTGTCCCTTAATTCTGAAGTCATGTCCTCTTGTTTGAATCTTCCCTATTCTCAAAGGGAAAAGGTTGTCCACATCAACTCTGTCTATCCCTCTCATCATTTTAAAGACCTCTATCAGGTCCCCCCTTAACCTTCTGCGCTCCAACGAATAAAGCCCTAAGTTGTTCAACCTTTCTCTTTAACTTAGTTGCTGAACCCCAGGCAACATTCTAGTAAATCTCCTCTGTACTCTCTCTATTTTGTTGACATCCTTCCTATAATTGGGCGACCAAAATTGTACACCATACTCCAGATTTGGTCTCACCAATGCCTTGTACAATTTTAACATTACATCCCAGCTTCTATACTCAATGCTCTGATTTATAAAGGCTAGCATACCAAAAGCTTTCTTTACCACCCTATCTATATGAGATTCCACCTTCAAGGAACTATGCACGGTTATACCCAGATCCCTCTGTTCAACTGTATTCTTCAATTCCCTACCATTTACCATGTACGTCCTATTTTGATTTGTCCTGCCAAGGTGTAGCACCTCACATTTATCAGCATTAAACTCCATCTGCCATCTTTCAGCCCATTTTTCCAAATGGCCTAAATCACTCTGTAGACTTTGGAAATCCTCTTCATTATCCACAACACCCCCTATCTTGGTATCATCTGCATACTTACTAATCCAATTTACCACACCTTCACCCAGATCATTGATGTACATGACAAACAACAAAGGACCCAACACAGATCCCTGAGGCACCCCACTAGTCACCTGCCTCCAACCCGATAAACAGCCATCCACCATTACCCTCTGGCTTCTCCCACGGAGAAGAAGTTCCCCCTCATGTTACCCCTAAACTTCTGTCCCTTAATTTTCAAGGCATGTCCCCTTGTTTGAATCTTCCCTACTCTGTGGGAAAAGCTTATCCACGTCAACTCTGTCTATCCCTCTCATCATTTTAAAGACCTCTATCAAGTCCCCCCTTAACCTTCTGCGCTCAGTCTGCGCTCAATACTTCAGCTGATGAAGATAAATATACCATTATCCTTCTTTGCCACCCTGTCATGACTTTGAGGGAACTGTGTAGTTGTGTCCCAAGGTTCGCAGTTCAGTAACACTCCCCAGGACCCAGCCATTCACTGTGCATATCCTCCCCAGAGTTAAATTCCCTAAATATACAATTGTAGTTGCCCAAGTTAAATTCTAATTGCCAATCCCATACCCACTTTGATGTGAAATTGAAAAATAGTGTAAGATAGTTGGATTTTGGAAGTGATAAACATAATCATTTTAGAATAAATTAAAAGGCAAGGATTATTCATTTGGAAATATGGTTCAATATTTTATATCTAAATTATTTTGTTCAACTGAATCAATTCCTCAATAAATAGTTTTCTCTTTTAAAAAAAAAACAATGCTGTTAAATTAAAATGCATCAAATAATTTGGAAGATAAATTACAACAGAGAGTATCTTAAGAAAAAACAGAATAGCGTCCTTTAAAAATGTCTGCTAACCCTGAACGATTTTCAGAGCTTCTCCATTACAGTCCTTCTCTCCCCAGCTCTGATACTTCCATTATTGCTCATCTGTGCTTCAACAGTGCATATCCAAGGGTCTCTTCCAAGGGCACGAGGTAGGGCCATCTATGCAGCAGCATTGTGACCCTCTTTGGCCCAATGCTAGTCCATAAAGTCTTATTTCTAAAGAAAGAGGCGACCACTTCGGTTCAGCTTCAAAATCTTTCCCAGTCGCTGCTTTGCAGTTGCCATCCCTTTCTTTGGACGTTTTCCTATCAAAAGGTTAATAAAAATCAGTTATGTGAAAATTTTAACAAAGCAATATTCATACACTTGATGAAATAACCAACATTCTCCCATTAGGGATACCTGTGTTGTTACTTCCCAATGGTGATATCCCGCCCACCCATCTCTTTGACCAGGACTCTCGTACATCAACAGTGAGATAGTCTCTGATCAGGATGCCCCAGTATTCGTGGGATGGTTTCCCTCTCTATTCAATGATGGTGAAACGGTTTTACCTCCCTCTCTGATCAGGCGCACCCTTGTCTTACAAGGATATTGATCACTGACCTTTTGTTGCCTGATTGCTCACGGGTGGTGGATTGGAAATGGTCGTCTTGCTGGATGGATGCAGGGGTGGCGAGGTTGATATTCCAGGATGGATCCAATCTGGACTGTCACCATTGTCAACTGGACTCCCTTGCAGGCCACAGTCAGTGGTTGATCGGTACACTGCACCCAGTGAGTCAGAAGCAATCTGACCCTCACTATCCACCATTTCTTCCACTAAAATCTTGTTCTCCTGAATATTTTGCCTTGCCATTGAAGAACATTCTTTTCGGAGATGTTTTAGTTCATTCTTCAATATCTTGAATAAAAGTTAGAGTTACCTTTGTTTAACTGAGCAACCCCATGCCAGTCCTGACCTCCCCAAATCCCTCAGTATACACGCTTCAACATGCTGAAAGCCCCCACTATCCTTGACCTGAGTATCTTCTCAACATTGTTGGCAATCAATTGATTTTGTCCATGGAATGCCTTGTCTTACTTGGCAGGGAGAAAAAGGGAACATGGGCTTAGTCTTTACTAAGACTAGCAAACTTCGTACCTGGAGATCAAATCTCGGAAATTCCATTCCAGACATTACTGCCCAGCGATCAGATGGTGAAACTATACAAACTATACAAATACAACTAGACATTTAATTTAAGCTTATAGTTTCAGTTATAACACATTTTCAGCAACCCTCCACAGCATCCGACAACCAATTAGGCAAAGAATCCAGTTTGCATAATCATTATATATCCAGGTAGTATAGAGGAGTGGGCCAATCAGCAAAAGCCTTGCTGGCACAAAGTATCACTTCCCCAGAGAGCTAATTACATAGTAGATTCTCCCTGATCAAATCACAATCCATGTCCTAAACACTCAGAAGGCACACTGGGAACAACGTCCTACCTCTTCAGATAGTCTAGCTGTAGTTCCCATTATGGCCCTTGTTTCACTATTCATCAGCACAGTACTGCATTCAGCGGCTTCCTGCTTCCCGGGCCCAGCTGTGAAAACATCAAACACTCAATCAACAAAAACCAATGACAGGATCACAAGACTACAGTGAAACCAGGAATTACAACCCATATAAATGAAACCCATGGTCTACAAATAAAATCAATGGTAATTACTGCTTGTGCCCCAGAAAAGTTTCAACAATCTAAGTTAAACGTAGACAAAGGAAATCAACTACCACCCTCCTCTCCTCAACCCCCCCCCCCCCCCTCCCCAGCACGCCTCTTTATTGCATGCTTTTACTGATTCCCGTCCTTTCCTCTTTCACAAGCTTGTCTCTCTACAAATCTTTCTCCCACATTCCTCCAGCTATCAGGCAAGAGACGGGCATATTTATTCATTAGACACATTTTTATGAAACATCTATGGGAACACAATCGACGGAGATTTAATAATTTGAACCAATTAAATATTTACAAGCCACCTGACAGCTGCAAAAAAAAGTTAAAAAATCATCAGTTCAGAGATTAGAAGTGATTCCATTGTTCCACTGAAGGGCAGAATTGTTTTAACTAGAAAAAATGAATTAGCTCAGATCAGAAAAATAGTGATCTTCTTCAGAGGATTTAAAATATGCTCTGGATTTAGTAGTATTGATTAAATTTGGTTAACCATACTTCCAATTGTGAAGGGGCCTTTATCAAGCAGTAACAATAAAATTATCAAATTCAATCCTGGGTATGAAAACAAGACAAAAGCTTCCAATATTCTTTATCTTCTGGATGATCAACCATGAATCATCCATTGAATGGCGGTGCTGGCTCAAAGGGCCGTATGCCCTACTCCTGCATATATAGTGAAGTTAGTGAGGTAGGTTTCCTCATGCAGCTCTTTTTCATGGGCTGACTAAACAGTGCTATTGCCTTTAACAAGTGTGATGTTTCTTTTATTTTCCAATAAATCACTCAAGAGTTAAATTAAAAAGTGCTGCCAGTTTCCTTCCTGAAAAAAAAGAATTAAAAAGCAGAAATGTTGAACTTGCACAACCGTTTTGGTTACACATGTATTGTGAATCTGCCTGGTCTGTACATTATAAAAAAGATAAATCGGTTTTGTCGAATGTAAAACAAAAATTACATGGACAACACCTGACCTAAAATATCTTCTTTTCAGAATTTTGCAAATCATCAATCAATGGCTGGGTTAGTAGTGCTGCTGTCTCAACTCCAGTGGTCTGGGTTCAATCCTGACCCCGTGTGCTGCCTATGCAGAGTTTGCACGTTCTCCTTGTAACTGTGTGGGTTTTCTCGGGCATTCCAGTTTCCTCCAACATAGAAAGTAGGTGCAGGAGTAGGGCATACGTCCCTTCGAGCCAGCACCGCCATTCAATATGGTCATGGTTGATCATCCAGAATCAGTACCCTGTTCCTGCATTCTCCCCATATCCCCCCCATATCCCTTGATTCCGTTAGCCCTAAGAGCTATATCTAACTCTTGAATACATCCAGTGAATTGACCACCACTGCCTTCTGTGGCAGAGAATTCCATAGATTCACAACTTTCTGGCTGAAAAAGGTTTTCCTCATCTTAGTCTGAAATGGCATACCCCATATTCTTAAACTGTCACCCCTGGTTCAGGACTCTCCCAACATGTGGAACATTATTCCTGCATCTAGCTGGTCCAATCCCTTAAGAATGTTATACGTTTCTATGATCCCCTCTCATCCTTCTAAATTTCAGTGAATCCGTCCCAACGAAATGCCTTTTCATGGCCAATAAATAGTCCCAACTGTGTAGATAATGATAACATTTTTGGGCATGTTAAGGGGGATATGGGAGAAAAACAGTGGGGATTAATGTAATGTGAATAATGTAATTATTCATGTAAACCAGATGCTCAATGATCAGCACAGATTCAGTGGGCTGAAGGGACCATTTCTGTGCTGTATTTCTCTGATAAATGTATGGTAATTTATGGTAGGCGAGTGATCCTGTTTTCGTGCATTGGTGTAATCAGCAACATTGGTAAAACTAGGAATGGCATTCTTCTGACAGAATTTAAAGTGTTGGCTTGAAATTACAATCGAACTTCTGCTCAGATGCAAGGAGATTGACCAGAAACATGGTCGTATAACATGGTCTGAAGAAGGGTTTCGGCCCGAAACTTTGCCTATTTCCTTCGCTCCATAGATGCTGCTGCACCCGCTGAGTTTCTCCAGCTTTTTTGTGTAACCTTGACCAGAAACATAACTGTTTCACAAGATCACCCTGATTTTCAAAACCTGCAATGTTTTGTGTTTCCACATTTGCCAAGCAGTAAACAAAAAACATATTTTAATTGGACCATTTCAAATAAAGTCCTTTTCTTCTTACCAGATTTCAACGAACCTCAGAGATAGATTTAACAATACATTTACAAAAAATATAGACATCCCCACACTATTAAAAAATACAGAAATACAAGTCTTTTCTTTAAAAATCTAGTAAGTCACACCTACTCAAAGGGCAAATTTTCTCATTTCCTCATTCAGGGAACCTAAAACATTACTTCCCTGTTCATTCCTCATAATCACTGCATTTCACAATATCAGCTCTACTTTGGAATCCCACATGCACGAGACTCTAAAATCTGAGATAAGGTGCACCTCACTCCGCCATGCTTGTACCAGCTTTTAAAAAAAGAGTCCTCGCAAACAACAAACATATACGATCGCAGTACTGTGCATGTTATGATAGGCCCATCAGTCCTACCAGCTGCACCCTAGACTAGAGCTGCTTGTGAACCTGGAAGTGTATGTGAACATAAAAATCAGGGTCCAGAGTCTCAGAGTATTTCATTCCCAAATCTCTAGTTGAGTCTAGTAAAATATAGGGAGTTCATTAAGATTGCAAGACTGGTAACTCTTAAGGAATTTTCAGACCCACTGCAGATTATATGGTCAAATAGGAAGGATATAAACAGACCTTGCCAGCAGTAGACACAGGTAGGTCAGGTACCATGTTGTCAATGTACAGATGTTTTTGTTCTCAAATTAGTGGAGTTTGAAGACAATGGCATAGGAGGTAGTGACCAAAATATGATAAGTTTTAATCTACAATTTGAGAGAGAGAGAAGGGAAAATCAGAAGTGTCGGTATTACAGTTGAGCAAAGGGGACTATGGAGGCATGAGGGAGGAGCTGGCCAAAGTTGACTGGAAAGAGACCCAAGCAGGGATGACAGTGGAACAACAATGGAAGGTATTTCTGGGAATAATACAGAGGTGCAGGATCAGTTCATTCCAAAGAGGAAGAAAAATTCTAAGAGGAGTAAGAGGCGACCATGGCTGACAAGGGAAGTCAAGGACAGTATGAAATTAAAAGAGAAGTATAACATAGCAAAGATGAGCGGGAAGCCAGAGGATTGGGAAACTTTTAATGAGCAACAAAAAATAACTAAAAAGGCAATACGGGGAGAAAAAATGAGGTACGAATATAAGCTAGCCAAGAATATAAAGGAGGATAGTAAAATATTCTTTAGGTTTGTGAAGAGGGAAAAAATAGTTAAGACAACTGTGGGTTCCTTGAAGACAGAAACAGGTGAATTTATTATGGGGAACAAGGAAATGGCAGACGAGTTGAACGGGTACTTTGGATCTGTCTTTACTAAGGAAGACAAAAACAATCTCCCAGAGGACCTCGGGTGACGGAGGAACTGAAGGAAATTCACATTAGGCAGGAAATGGTGTTGGGTAGACTGATAGGACTGAAGGCTGATAAATTCCCAGGGCCTGATGGTCTACATCCCAGGGTACTTAAGTAAGTGGCTCTAGAAATTGTGGATGCATTGGTGATCATTTTCCAATGTTCTATAGATTCAGGATCCGTTCCTTTGGATTGGTGGGTAGTTAATGTTATCACACTTTTTAAGAAAGGAGGGAGAGACAACACAGGGAATTATAGACCGGTTAGCCTCACATCGGTGGTGGGGAAGATGCTGGAGTCAATTATAAAAGATGAAATAGCAGCACATTTGGATAGCAGTAACAGGAACGGTCCGAGTCAGCATGGATCTTCTGGAATTTTTTGGGGATGTAACTAGGAAAATGGACAAGGGAGAGCTAGTGGACGTAGTGTACCTAGTCTTTCAGAAAGCCTTTGATAAGGTCCCACATAGGAGATTAGTGGGTAAAATTAGAGCACATGGTATTGGGGGTAAGGTACTGACATGGATAGAAAATGGGTTGGCAGACAGGAAACAAAGAGTAGGGGTTAACGGGTCCCTTTCAAAATGGCAGGCAGTGACTAGTGGGGTACCGCAAGGCTCGGTGCTGGGACCGCAGCTATTTACAATATACATTAATGATTTAGATGAAGGGATTAAGAGTAACATTAGCAAATTTGCAGATGACACAAAGCTGGGTGGCAGTGTGAACTGTGAGGAGGATGCTATGAGGATGCAGGGTGACTTGGACAGGTTGGGTGAGTGGGCAGATGCATGGCAGATGCAGTTTAATGTGGATAAATGTGAGGTTATCCACTTTGGTGGCAAGAATAGGAAGGCAGATTATTATCTGAATGGTGTCAAATTAGGAAAAGGGGAAGTACAATGTGATCTGGGTGTCCTTGTGCATCAGTCACTGAAAGTAAGCATGCAGGTACAGCAGGCAGTGAAGAAACCTAATGGCATGTCGGCCTTCATAACAAGAGGAGTGCAGGGGCAAAGAGGTCCTTCTGCAGTTGTACCTGGCCCTAGTGAGACCACACCTGGAGTATTGTGTGCAGTTTTGGGTTCCAAATTTGAGGAAGGACATTCTTGCTATGGAGGGAATGGCGATGGCGGGACTGTCATATGTTGAAAGAATGAAGCGACTGGGCTTGTATACACTAGAATTTAGAACGATGAGAGGATCAAATTGAAACATAAGATTATTAAAGGATTGGATATGCTAGAGGCAGGAAACATGTTCTCGATGTTGGGAGAATCCAGAACCAGGGGCCACAGTTTAAGAATAAGGGGTAGGCCATTTAGAACAGAGATGAGGAAAACCTTTTTCACCCAGAGAGTTGTGAATTTGTGGAATTCTCTGTCTCAGAAGGCAGTGGGGGCCAATTCTCGGGATACTTTCAAGACAGAGTTATTTAGAGCTCTTAAAGATAGCGGAGTCAAGGGATATGGGGAGCAGGCAGTAACGGGGCACTGATTGTGAATGATCAGTCATGATCATAGTAATGGTGGTGCTGCCTCGGTGGGCTGAATGGCCTACTCCTGCACCTATTGTCTATTGTCTAAAATCAGAGCCAAGCCATTCAGGAGAGAACCAAGGTAATGCTCCTTTCAGAATCATGAGTGTGTGCATGTAACCTCAATAATTATTTTAGATTTAATAGTTTTTTGTTCTGCATCAGCATTGACGGACTTGAAGTCAAGGTTGAATAAAAAAAAAACTTAGGTCTCACATCAACCATGATAGGCTGCGGGCCGAGGAGCTTTATTCTGCAGTTTCGTGACCCAAGTCACCAAACTACATGAAATTTTCACATATTGTGTAAAAAAATGTATATAAATCACCCCTGAAACTCGATATGAAGAAGACTTGCACATTTTTTTATTAAATTAGACAAAAATGGCTGAGGGGGCTTCACAGATGCCTGTTTTACTGGAGATTCCGATGTGTTGTTCTGTGGAATAAATGTCGTGGAAACTTGCAGCAGGTAATTGTATTTAGTGGGAAAAGCATAAAAAAGGCTGAAGAAAGTGCTGCGAAGTGGATTAAAGTGCAAGAAAGCCTTCAAAGTCCCTGCTGATGTGTGGAACACAAAGAAGGCCCCCATGAATCAACTCTAACTGAAAGGTAAGATTAAAGTCTGAATTTATGAAAATCTATCTTTATGGACTTTAATTAATTTAATATAATGTGAATAAATTCATTCATTCATTCACTCACTTACTTCATTCAATCATTCATTCATTCATTCATTCATTCATGAAATTGAGGGCCTAAACTATAACACAGTCAATTAAACATTGTCACTAATGCCAGCCTGTTGTAGAGTAATAAGTCTTTAACAACTAATCTCGGAGCTGCCTCCGAAAACTTACTGGGAAAAAGTGCTCCGATCGCGGGACCTAGGTACTCGCGGTAAATAGCGATCGATATCCATCCGTTTTTCTCCCGTTGTCGGGGTCTGAAAACGACCGCTACAGACGGCACTATGTACAGCCTCACCCGCCCCGCCCGCGGAGATGATCCGCGGCTCCGCGATCGCGAATCGGCCGCTTATTAATTGAGGCCGCTGCTTCACTTTACCGCGAGTACCTAGTCGGAGCACTTTTTCCCAGTAGGTTTTCACAGGCAGCTCCGAAATTAGCTGTTAAAGACTTATTGTCACTAATGCCAGCTTGTTTTAGAGTAATGTTTAATTGACTGTGTTATAGTTTAGACCCTCATTTTCATGAATGAATGAATGCATGAATGATGAATAAGTGAGTGAATGAATGAATGAATAAGGAATGAATGAATGAATTTATTCAATTATAAAAGGGTGCAATTAAATTAATTAAAGTCCATACAGATAGATTTTCATAAATTCAGACTTTAATGTTACCTTTTAGTTAGAGTTGATTCATGGGGGCCTTCTTTGTGTTCCACACATCAGCAGGGACTTTGATGGCTTTCTTGCACTTTAATCCACCGCAGCACTTTCTTCAGCCTTTTTTATGCTTTTCCCACTAAATACAATTACCAATTACCGTTTCCACGACATTTATTCCACAGAACAAATCGGAATCTCCAGTAAAACAGGCATCTGTGAAGCCCCCTCAGCCATTTTGTGTGCTAGTCTGAAACAAAGCGCGTGATTGGCCAACTGGCAGACAACTCAATGTTAAACGTGCTTTGATTGGACTAAAAAATTCCTGACATTTTTCCGTTTTTTCTCTAATTTAATAAAAATGTGCAAGTCTTCTTCATATCGAGTTTCAGGGGTGATTTATATACATTTTTTTACACAATATGTGAAAATTTCATGTAGTTTGGTGACTTGGGTCACAAAATCCTATTTCTAGACACATTTTTGATGCACGGCCCACGGCCCACAGCCTATGATCCCACTCAATAGCAGAACAGGAATGAGGCCGAATGGCCTTCTTCTGAGCTTTAACTTCCTGAGGTGGATACCAGGAACTTGTATATTGTGTAAACAATCTTCAAAAGGTTTCCCGACTCAGGAATTCTCCTGTTTGCCGAGAATCTCATTACCTCTGGATTGTTTATCCAAAATTCTGTTGTCAGCATCCTTGCTTTCACCACCCCATTCCCCATCACTCCAGTGCTTGTTGGGAGTTCCATCTGCTGTTTTTGAAGGAGATCACAGGCCTATTAGTCTAGCATATGTAGAAACCTCATTGTGCATGTCAACTGAATACTTGGATAAACTAATCGGAGATATCCAATCTAGGCATATTGTGTCCTAACAAATACATCTGAATTCTGAGGCAGTAACATGGGCAGAAGAACGAGTGGAATTTATATGGACTTCTAGAAGTGCTCCATGCAGCCCAAGAGGACCTAAAACTGACATGAATTGACAAGATTTACTTGGATGATACAGGGAATACAAAGTTGTGGAAATAGGAGGAGCTGATAAGAAATGACTTGGAGGTCTTAAATTAGTAGTGCTCTTGGCAGCACAGACTGAAATTGTTTCTATTTCTGGGGAAAGGGCAAAACTGAGGCACGAGTCATCCAATCCGAATGCAAGAAAGTTGTGGCAGTTTTCAAATAGTAGAGTGTCATTCAGAAACCCAAGTTTGGAAATGATGGCAATCTATGGGTAAGTGAAACAGCTAATGGAAAGTTGGTGTCTATGTCAAAAGGAAGGGCATTAAAAGGAATGGAACAAGCGTCAGTTATAAAGTTCAACCAGAGCTTTTATCTGGAGTACGAGAAAAACACTGAACTTTTTTTTTTCTTGAAAAATATACTATCTTGGAATGGGTGTCAGGCAGATTTGAATAATGAGGTTGAAACATTACATTGGTTGAATGCAAAATGACACAAAGTGCTGGAGTAACACAGGTCAGGCAGCATCTCTGGAGAACACAGATAAGTGACGTTTTAGGTCAAGACTGTTTTTCACTGGAATGAACACATTTAGTTTATATTCTATCACGCAAGGAAGATTAAGGTCGTCTAAATAAACAACTTCTCATGGATAGAACAAATTTCATATTTCCTCCGGTGAAGGATAACAGAAACAATTACAATGTTTCAAAGCCCTTTGGACAAGTACTTGGACGAAAGGCATAGAGGGATATGGGCAGAATGCAGCCAAATGGGATTGGTGTTGTTAGGTATCACAGTTGGTATGGATGAGCTGAGTCAAAGGGGTCTGTTTCTGTGCTGTACCATTCTACGATTCCATGAAAACAGGATTTCAAGCTTAAAAATTAAAAGCTCAATCATTGACGTAGCGATGTTTTAAAACACTGTAAATATATATACACACTCACTTTAAAAAAATTTATCAAGGAGTGGTTGTTGAAAAATTCAAAATGAAAAGATTTTCATTAGGCAAAAATAATAAGGATTATGAAACAAAGCAGATGGATGGAATTACAATGTAAATTAGCTGTTATCTTACCAAACAGCAGAGCAGGCTCAATGAACAATGTAATCTAATGCTGTTCCCATGTTCCTTGTACACCCTCAGAAACACTTCGCCACCCTCACCATTACCACACATTTCTACCTCCAACTCTCCCCCAAGTCAACCCTCACCACCTCAACCAGTTTACCCTGCTCCAAACCTATCTGCTTTTCCAGCACACCCACCCCACCATTACTGGTGTTATGCTGATGGATCACCATCTGTATGTGGAACTGCAACGATTCTAGTCCACATTCCACCTGCAAAGTAGGATTCTCCTACTTTGTTTTGTAATCCTGAGTACACGTACAAACACACTGAAATACCCACCACAGTCTGATGCCCTGGAACATGGGCTCAGTTCTCCTTTCTCCCGCCTATTAGTTCTTATGCCATGATGTGACTTGGAAAGGTTCCTTTTATCCAGGCTGTCCCTATTCTTTCTTGGGCTGTTGCGAAGGTCTGAGTACTGCAAGGCTGCCATTGAAAGCATGCCCTGAATGGCCTCGGTTGTACTTGGAGATGGTGGCTGTACCCTGAAATGCAGCAAGGAAAATTGTTGGGCGTAGGTAATGTTTTCTCTTCCCAACCACCCATTTACACAAATACAGTGCCCTCCATAATGTTTGGGACAAAGACCCATCATTTATTTATTTGCCTCTATGCTCCGCGATTTGAGATTTGTAATAGAAAAAAAAATCACATGTGGATAAAGTGCTAATTTTCAGATTTTAATAAAAGCCATTTTTACACATTTTGGTTTCACCATGTAGAAATTACAGCAGTGTTTGTACATAATCCCCCCATTTCAGGGCACCATAATGTTTGGGACACAGCAATGTAATATAAATGAAAGTAGTCATGTTTAGTATTTTGTTGCATATCCTTTGCATGCAATGACTGCTTGAAGTCTGCGATTCGTGGACATCACCAGTTGCTGGGTGTCTTCTCTGGTGATGCTCTGCCAGGCCTGTATTGCAGCTATCTTTAGCTTATGCTTGTTTTGGAGGAGAGTCCCCTTCAGTTTCAGCATATAAAAGGCATGCTCAATAGGGTTCAGATCGGGTAATTGACTTGGCCACTCAAGAATTGACCATTTTTTAGCTTTGAAAAACTCCTTTGTTGCTTTAGCAGTATGTTTGGGATCATTGTCTTGCTGTGGAATGAACCGCCGGCCAATGAGTTTTGAGGCATTTGTTTGAACTTGAGCAGATAGGATGTGTCCATACACTTCAGCATTCATTATGCTACTACCATCTGCAGTTGTATCATCAATGAAGATAAGTGAGCCAGTACCTTCAGCAGCCATACATGCCCAGGCCATAACACCCCCACCACCGTGTTTCACAGATGAGGTGGTATGCTTTGGATCTTGGACAGTTCTTTCTCTCCTCCATACATACTCCATACTTTGCCATCACGCTGATACAAGTTAATCTTTGTCTCATCTGTCCACAAGACCTTTTCCCAGAACTGTGGTTGCTCATTTAAGTACTTCTTGGCAAACTATATCCTGGCCATCCTCTTTTTGCGGCTAACAAGTGATTTGCATCTTGCAGTGTAGCCTCTATTTCTGTTCATGAAGTCTTATGCAGACAGTGGTCATTGACAAATCCACACCTGACTCCTGAAGAGTGTTGCTGATCTGTCGGACAGGTGTTAGGGGATTTTTCTTTATTATAGACAGAATTCTTCTGTCATCAGGTGTGGAGGTCTTCCTTGGCCTGCCAGTCCCTTTGCGATTAGTGAGCTCACCAGTGCTCTTTTTCTTCTTAATGATGTTCTAAACAGTTGATTTTGGTAAGTCTAAGGTTTGGCTGATGTCTCTAACAGTTTTATTCTTGTTTCTCAGTCTCATAATGGCTTCTTTGACTTTCATTGGCACAACTTTGGTCCTCATGTTGATAAAACAGCAAAAAAAAAGTGTCCAAAGGTAATGGAAAGACTGCTGAGAAAGGTGCTGAGAGCTCTCTTATACCTACATTAAGGAGGCATTTAAACACACCTGAGCAATTACAAACACCTGTGAAGCCATGTGTCCCAAACATTAAGGTGCCCTGAAATGGGGGGGGGAACTATGTATAAATACAGCAGTAATTTCTATATGGTGAAACCAAAATGTATAAAAATACCCTCTAATAAAATCTGACAATGTGCACTTTATCACATGTGATTTTTTTCTATTACAAATCTCAAATTGGGGAGCACATTATGGAGGGCAAGGTATGTCTCTACTAACAAGGAGTTCACACAACCTACCCCACCAACACTGTCAATGTTGACGTCATTTTCGACGCAAGAGATTCTGTAGCGTGGCAGATTCCCTTCCACACATTAGCTGAACTCTGTTATTCTACACTGGAATGAGGAATGGAGGAACATGCTATTCATCCCTGAAATCTGTAGAATGCTGATAATTTTGAAATATTATTAAAAAAATGAAGATAGTATCAAATTTCACACAAGGACGTGAAATAGGCAGACACATGGAAGATGTAATTTAACACAGAATGAAAGATTCAGAGTGGTAGGAAAACTGGCGATGTAATAAAAACGAAACAGCAGGGTGCAGGAATAGAGGTGTGCATGACAGAGAAAGCATTTATATCAACGGCATTATCGGCATAATCATAAAGTACAAAGTTAGGAAGACATGCTTAATCTTTTAAAACTGAAATTGTGTTACTTTCTGAATACTGCATTTTGGAATAGACTGAAAAAAGGACAAGAATTTATATCGGAGGAGTTAGTAACCCTGAGAATGCAGACTTAAGAGCCAGAAGAAGAGCAGGATATTTTCTAAATCTGGAATGACTTTTGGATGGTGAAAGCTGATGCAGTAACAACAAAGAAAACTGGCTACATATTTTAAGAGATCTGTTAAGAGCTACAAGACATCAGAGCAGAAGCAGAATTAGGGCTCCGTCAGCCTGCTCCACCATTCATGACGTTAGTGGCCTCGGTTCCACTCCCACCACTCCCCCCACCCCACCCCCGACCACTCCTGCCCACAGAAAAATTGCACTACTACTACTGCATGTACGTATATATATTTATTGCTCATTATTCTATGTTTGCTCTTCTGGGGAGATGTTCGCTCTTCTTTGCAAACAGCAATTTTAAAACAGCAGAAAAATTGAACATTTGTTCCGAATGGGTGGTATTTTTGTTTGACAAATCTCCTCCCAATGTTATAATCTATGCTTAACATATTTATATTTCTTTATAATTCATTTGCTTGTTTAACTTCCACATCCACTTTCCTGTACTAAAGAGTTCCACATTCTAAGTAATGTTGAATGGCAGAGCAAGTGAGGTATTTACTATGCCTGATGTTATTTATGTTCTAACTTTGTATCTTTTATAACTTGGTTAAATTGCACTCAGTCCCTTCAGAGTCATTGATATTAAAAATTGTCAATAACCAACGTCCAGACACTGCTAAATAGCACTAGTCAAACCATATTTATCCCATGTTTACCCCAACTCATTTGTGCTGATAATGAGCTCTCAATCCATTGTTAGACTATTGGATTCATCCACAAGTACATCAATTCTAGACAACCCCTTATTTGATATTGTAAATGAGTTTGAAAATCCAAATACGCTACCAACTGGTTTCATATCAACTGTAATTTTAGTTACAACTAAAATTCTCATCCTTTTTACTTCGCTCAATCACCAAGTGTCTTGCTTCAGCGCTCCTAACGGCACCTTTAAATATAACACAAGAAAACAGGAGCTAGAGTAGGGCATTTGAACCCCTCAAGCCTGCTCCACCATTCAATATGGTCACGGTCAATCTGTCTGAAGCCTCATCTTTACCTCTGTGCCAATTTCTCATCACCCTCAATCCCCTGATCCATCTAATATATGTATCTACTTCCTCTTTAACTACTCCCAATGACCTCGCCTCCACAAACCTCAAGGTATAGAATTCCAGAGATAGCCACCATCTGCAAGAAGTTCATGCAACCTCCTTTTTAAATATCCACCCCCTTATCATGCAACTGTGCATCCTTGAGATTCTCCCTCCAGGTTCTCCCACGCTGGTCGGCACAGACTCAGTGGGCCAAAGGACCCGTTTCCCTTCTGTATCTCTAAACTAAACCAGTGGAAACATCTCAATATCTATCCTGTCCTAATCCCTTACAGATCTTGTACATTTCAATAAGATGATCTTTCATTCTTCTAAATTCGGAAGAATATAAATCCAATTTCTAATATTCGGAAAACTCTCATCCCAAGAACTATGCTAGCAATCATTTTTGGAGTGCCTCCAATGCCAAAATATCCCTTTTTAAATAAGGGGACCATAATTGTGTACAGTATTCCAGGTGTGGCCTTCGCAGCACTAGTACAACTGTAAGGATGCTTCACTATTTTAAACACCAAACCTCTTTCAATAATGCCTGAATGCTATTTACACATTGAACTAAATTTGCCAATTTTTCATCCACTCATTCAACCTACCAATATCCAGTTGCAGACTACCAATATCCTCATTGAAACATGCCCTCTCCTGCTATTTTCATGTCATCGGCAAATTTGGATACCTTGCACAGAACACCTATCATTTGGGTCACAAATATAAATTGTAAATAACCAAGTCAAGAACCTTAAAACATCCATCCAGTGTGAAAAAGAGCTTCCTATGTGATAAACAGTCTTTCATCAAGCTAACACACTTCACCTAACATGAGCTCTTGTTTTGTGCAAAAGCCTTTCATGTAGCACTTTGTTAAATGTCTTTTAAAAATACAAATACATTATATAAACAGGTTGCCCTTTGTCAACTGCTACATCGAGAACCGTAGGTTCCCATTATATCTCCCCTCCCCCCCAGTTTAAACCCGAGGGGTAACTTTCTTTTTACACTAAGGGTGGTGGGGTCTATGGAACAAGATGCTGGAGGAGGTAGTTGAGGCAGGCACTATCACAACGTTTAAGAAACATTTAGACAGGTACATGGATAGGATGTTTATAGGGATATGGGCCAAACGCAGGCAGGTGGGACTAGTGTAGATGGGACATGTTGGTCAATGTGGGCAAGTTAGGCCGAATGACCCGTTTCCACACTGTATGACAATATTCTTAAAGTGCTCCAACAAACTTGTTAAACATGTACCTTTCATAAAAACAGGTTGACTTTGTTTAATAGTTTAATTACATTAAGTTTTGTTAAATAACTTTTTTACTTAATTATAGACTCCAGCATCTTGCCAACAACACATGTTAAGCCAATAAACCTATATTTGCCCGCTTTTCATCTTATTCTCTTCTCATACAATAGGGTGATGATTGCTGCTTTCCCACTCCCTGAATTAAACCATGTTGTAATCACTACTACTCTTGGGATCCTTAACCACAATATTTTAATCAATCCTATCTTATTACACAAGACCAAATTTAAAACAGCCTGTTCCCAGTAGGTTCTGTAAAAGGGGGAGAATCTGTAAAACATTGTGCTAAGGAACAATCCCTGGAACACTTTGCCTATTCTTCGGGGCAGCTTGCCAGTTTGATTTGTCTAATTAACATGCAGATTAAAAGCATCCATTAATTTCACATCCTTCTTTCTTGCCTTTGATATTTCCCATTTAAGCACTGACCTACATTTCGAGGCCTACAGACCATACCCAGCTATGTTTTCACTCCTCCGCTCTTCATTATTTGCACCCAAACAGATTTTTGCCACATTCTGCTATATCTATATGACTCAGCACATACTCATTCCTTCCTGGATTAGCAAAGCTATCCACCGACCCTCTAGCGTACTTTGTTGGAATCTCAAATAATCTGGAATATAGATCTTGCACCTCTCATAACCCTGCAATCGCAGTCTAGATAACCACATCAGATCACACTCGCACACTATCATTTGCACCATTAACTACTTATTCTTATTACATTTACTTTCAAATAACAATCTTTAAGCTTTGATTTTTGGCACTTTTTACTTAAACTAGATTCACTTTCTGTTGCACATATTTTCTGTCCTTTCCTGGCAAACTTTGATTTTCATTTCCCTATCACTATCCTGTACCACTGCTCTCCTACCTTTTAACTTCTTAAGCTAACCGCCACACGAAACCCTACACCATTCCAAATGAGTTTAAAGCCCTGTCAATAACCTCATTTACAGGATTCACCAGACACTGGTTTCAGCACAACTCAAATAATTCAGTTCTAACAAACTGTTCCCTGTTCCCCAGTACTGGAGCCAGTGCCCATGAATCAGAACCCATGTCTTCACATTACTCATGTCAGTCCAAATGGCCTATTCTTCCTTTTGAAAAACAAAACAAAAAAAAGCAGATGTTGGAAATTTGAGATAAAACAGAAAGTGTTGGAAATACTCAGCAGACCAGGCCTCATTTATGGGAAGAGAACTAGAGTCAACATTTCAGGTCGAAGATCCTTTGTCAGAACTGAAAAAGAGATGCAAGCCACTTGTAGAGTGTGGGTGAGCTGTTGTCACTGAAAGAGTAAACCCACGGCGACCATGCGGTTAAGCTATAAACAAGGTTCCTGGTCAGTGAGTGAATTAAAGTAGTTAAGAGATTGAGAATATAAAGAAAAGAATGTGGAAGCCACAAAATGCAGAGCAGGAAGACATGCCCAGTTGGTTTTAGAGCAATGTTCAGTCATGATGTAGAAATATCATGCTGGATAGAAATGCATAGTCAATATGGGTTGAAATCATGAAGAGCAGAAAGACATGTGTGGGAATGTGACCTCTTGATAGGGCAGAATGTAAATGGGGAAATATCCAGGATGTGCTTGATGGGAACTGCAATTGTCTCAGGAGATTTTAATCCAGATATTGAATGAAAAAGCAAAATTGGAAATGCATTTGTACAAGAAGAAATTGTGGAGTACATCAGGGTTTGCTTAAAGCATTCTGTTATCGAACCTATTGACGAAGAGGCAGTTTTAGATTTGGTCACTCGTAATGAGAAAACATTAATAAGAGGTCTTGTAGTTAAAGATCTCCTGGAAAGTAGCGACCACGACGTATTAGAATTCCACATACAGCTTGAAGGTGAACACTACAGTGCCATAGGTCCTTTCTTCCACTTAAATAAGGACAATTACAATGACATGATGGAAGAGTTGTCCAAGGTGGACTGGAAGAATAATCCAAGAGTATGTCATTAGATGAACAGTTGGGGATATTCAAACTACTAGGTCACAACACGTAGCAGGAATTTATCCCAATTTTAAAGAGGAATTCCATTAAAAAAAATGCAAGATCTGCAGTTAATATAAAGGAAGGATAATGTTAACTGCAAAGCTGGGCTACAAAGTGGCAAGGTCTGGTGGAACATGGGGGACTGGGAAGTTTTTAGGATCCATCACCAAAAAAACAAAAGAAAACATTGATTTTGTAAGTGAACGTGTAATTTGAAAACAAATAAGAATTTATATGCTCATATAAATAGGAAGATGGCGATTAAAGTAGATTTTGGACTTCGAGACTGGCGAAATATAAACAAGAAGCAAAGAAACGGCTCATAAGTTAAAGAAACATTTTGCATCAGTCTTCACCATGAAAGAATGCTAGAAATATCCCAGAGATAACAGATGGGAGCAACTTAAAAAAATCCCAATACAAAGGACACTAAAGTATAAGAGGAACTCACTGGGTGAAAGGCAGACAAATCACCAGGTCCACATGGCCTGAATCCATGAGCTTTAAAGAAAGTGGCTACAAAGATAGAGGGTCCATTGGCTAAAACTTTTCAAAACTCACTAAATTGCAGGAGGGCACAAGATTGGGAAATGGTCAATGTGACTCCTTTGTGCAGAAAGGGAGTCAAGGAGGTAGGATACGAGAGGTCAAGCAATTGTTGGCAAGATGCTGGAGTCAATGATCAAAGAGGAAATAATGAATCATTTACCAAAGCAGAATACAATCAAACATTATCAACAGTTTGACAAATTTGCACAAATGCTTTGAGATGCAACAGGGAAAGGCAAGAGACATTGAGGAGATCTAGCTTTCCTAAAGGCATGACAAGATGCATACATTAAAAGCCCAAGGTATTTGAGGCAGTGCATTATCATGGATTGAAAACTAGACATTACATAGAAAATCAAAACCCAAACATTAATTCAGTTCCTCTTTTCACAGGTGCAATTTCTGTTTTATTTTAATTTTCAGCATTAGTTTAAATTTTTTTAATTTACTGTTGAAAAATTACAGATAGCAATTTTAAAGTTCATTATTAATTTTTCTTGTTTTTATTAACAACCTGGGGTACACTTTATCCATGCTGTAATTTATTCGTGTTCAAAGATAGCAAACCCAATAATAATCCTACGGTAATAACTCATTGCACAATACAAAATCTTCTGGGCTATTTACCAGCTGTATTCTCCGATAGAAAATGGACTTTGTATTATGGAATGCAGAGTAGAATTTACATAAGATATCAAAGTAGGTGAAAAGTAACAGTAATATCAACTGACTTCTTTGCATATCTGTTTTATGAAATGCAAAGGAAAATGGATGAAAACACCAGAATGGGAAAAAAATGTTGAAACTGAAATGCAAAAGAGAGTAGTTGCTGGAAAGCTGAAAAAGAAAGCTGAAAATATTCAGATCAGATAGCATAACAAAAAAGAAAAATTAAAGCAATGTTAAAGATTGCTGGGGAAAAAATAAAGTACCAGAGTAACTCTGTGGGTCAGACAGCATTTCTGAAGAACATGGATAAGTGATGTTTCGGGTCGGGACTCTTCTTCGGACTGATAACGGTGGGGGAGAACATAGAAAGCTAGCAGAGAGGAATGGCAGGACAAAGCCTGGCAAGTGATAGGAGGACACAGGTGACGGAAGGTTTTCGCTAGGCATATGGTTGGACAATGGTCAGTCGCTGGTTGGGTCCTATGTGGGGGATATAAGCAGGGCAAGTCAATTTAATTCTCCATCCCACTTTCATGTCATTTTCCATCTAGGACGCTGCAGCCCTCTGGATTCAATGTGAAATTTCAGAATTTCAGATAGCCAATCTTTCATGTAGATGTCACAACTGACCAGTTCAAGTACAAGGTCAACCTACTGTAACGGTAATCCAGTTTCACCTTACCGGCATGCTACTCTAGCTGCTGGAGATTACCTGCAGAGTTTGATTTCGGATTTCCAACTGCTGTGAATTGTGACCTCAGTTTCACTTACATGTTTTTCCTCTTTCTGCTGCGCTTATTGACTTTACCCAATGGTCATCAACCTTACACCTAATGGAAATGGTTACTGCAGTTCTGGTTTTCCCATTACAGGAAAGATGTAGAGGCTTTGGCGTGTGTGCAGAGGTTTACCAGAATGCTTCCTGGATTGGTGGGATTCCGCTAAAGGGAGAGATTAGATGGACTTGAATTGTTTTCTCTGGAACAGAGGTTGAGGGAAGACTTGATAGAAGTATATAAAATTACGAGAGAGAGAGATAGATAGGGTAGACAGTCAGAACCTTTCCCCCCCAAGGTGTAAATGTCCAAATATATGGTAGAGGGCATAGCTATAAAGCGAGGAGGAAAGTTTAATGGAGATGTGCAGATCAAGTTTTGTTTTTAAAAGAGAGCAGTACGGGCCTGGAACACATTGCCTGGGGTGGTGGTTGAGGCAGATACAATTGTGGTTTTCACATTGGCACATGGAAGTGCAGGGAATAGAGGTATATGGATCATGTAGAGGCAGACAAGATCATTTTTAGTTTAATTTGGCATCATGTTTGGTTCAAACATTGTGGGGCAAAGTCTTTTCCTGCACTGTAATGTTCTATGTTCATCCATTTATTTAGATGCATCACTTTTCTACCAGTCACCAGGGCTTCTTTATCTCCAAGCAACTGCAACCTACTTTTGCTCCATATTCAAACCACTGTAATGCCCACTACATTTAGATCAGAATCATTAATAAAGGGACAGAGTATTAAGACTCATGAACACTACTGGCAACAAATTCCTTGTCACAAAAACTCCAATCATTGCCTTTGCTTCCTGCCACTAACCCACTTTTGTATCCCACTTACCACTAGCCTGTCATGTGGAGTTTTTTTTAAAAATAGCCTATCATGTGAACATTTGTCACAAACCTTGCTAAAATGCAGGTAGACTACATAAAATGTACTGACCTCAATCCTTCCCAAGAACCTTCTTATAAAAATGTAATGAGGTTAGACAGACAGTACCTCCCCCTAAATTTGTGCCAATTTCTCACTAATTAATTATTGCATTCTAAAAGGTTAATAATTTCCTACAAAGCAACTCCAATAAACTGCTCAGCACCAAAGTTAAACTAACCAGTCTGCAGTTCCTCAGTTTATTCCTTTTTTAAACTATGCCACCGTGTTATTGGTCCGACAACCTTAGGCCAAGCAGGACTGAAAATTGTAGTCGGAGCATCTGTAATTTCCACTCTTTATTTTAATATCCTAGGATGTACATAACCTAGATTGAGCAATTGCTCATTTTCAAACTTACTACAACCCTGGTGTCATTCCCTCTTTTGGCTGTGAAAGGAATCATGAAGTTTTTATTACCATCCTTACCTATATCCTCTCCCTCTATTGATCCCTAACAGGTCTTTCTCTTTCCTTCACGATTCTTTGCCTCATGTACTTAAATGTCTTTGGATCTTACTTGCCAGTATTTTCTGAAACTGAAATGACCCATGACTCCTTGCATGCCTAGGAAGGAACTGCAGATGCTGGTTTAAACCGAAGATAGACACAAAAAGCTGGAGTAACTCAGCGGGACAAGCAGCATCTCTGGAGAGAAGGAATGGGTGACGTTTCAGGTCGAGACCCTTCTGACAGGTCAGTCTGAAGAAGGGTCTCGACCCGAAACGACACCTATTCCTTCTCTCCAGAGATGCTGCCTGTCCCGCTGAGTTACTCCAACTTTTTGTGCCTATCTCCCTGTATGCCCACATGCTGCGCTTCAACTCTCAGTGCTATGTCAGAGCTACATCGTGTTCATTTTGAACATCTTTATCAGACCTTCCCTAAACCCCTGATCAAAGCTATTTGTCCCATTTCTATCTAGTGACTCCAAGCAATTGAAGTCCTTCATCTCTAACTTACCTCTCAACCATGCTGTCCTTCTTGCAACGCTTCAGACTCGTCCTGGGCTTCTCTGGAACTTGGTGGGATTTACCAGTCAATGAATTATTTGTCAAATCATTCTTCCCACTATCACTTGACTGGTCATAGCCTTCATCCCAAGAACTTAACTTCTGCAGAGAAATTTACATTAGTGTTGAAGACGATAAAGAATTGCATATCTTCAAGCTATGCTCAGTTGGCAACAAGAGCTTTGTTTAAGAAAGATTAGTTTAGTTTAGAGATACAGCGTGGAAACAGGCCCTACAGCCTACCGAATCCACGCCAACCAACAATCATCCCGTACACTAGTTCTATCTTACACTCAAGGGACAATTTACGAAAGCCAATTAACTGACAGACAACTGTCCATTCTGTTGGGACTGTTGGGAGATAGAGATGAAAGGAAGTGCGGCAAGAGGTGGTATGTGGTTGGTGGATCCAGGTGAAGAGTTGATTGATTCCAATATTTTCAGTTCTCTTGTGTCTCCAAGGGTGGAGGAGAACCATAGGAAGGAGAGGAAGTAGAGGACTCAATTGCAAGGACAGCAGACGGGAGTTTCTGTGGCTACAAAACAGAATGCTGGATGATACATTACTTCTCTGGGGCAGGGCCAAGGGTGTTTCAGCACAGCTGCAGGGCAGTCTAGAGAAGAGGGCTTGGTACTCCCGAATGCAAAAGACATTGGTAGAAAATTATGTAGGGTATTGTAATACGAGTTTAGCATGTTAGGTAACAGATTAAAGAGCAGGACCTCCGAAATTGTAATATCTGGATTACCATGTGCTACTGAATACAAGAATAGGAGGATCAATCAAATGGACGCATGGCTAAAGGGATGGTGTAGGAAGACAAGTGTTACATTTTCGGATCACTGGAAATGTTTGTTGGGTAGGCTGGACCTGTATGGGAATGGATTCAATATCCTTGCTGAAATGTTTGCCTGTACAACTGGGACATTTTGACCTCATTTGGCTGGGGAAATGGGACAATTTGGGGGGGGGGGGGGGGGGGGGGGGGGGGGGGGGGGGGGGGGGGGGGGGGGGGGGGGGGGGGGGGGGGGGGGGGGGGGGGGGGGGGGGGGGGGGGGGGGGGGGGGGGGGGGGGGGGGGGGGGGGTGATACAAGAGCATGATAAGGCATCTTGTAGTAAGGGATTTGAGCAACACAATATTAACATTTCCTCCCAAATTTAACCCTTCACACTTAGGTGAGGCAGGAGAGCTTTTAATGTCAGCATGTAAAGCCCCGTATGAAATGGGGAAATGCTAGATCTAATCCTATGAAATAAAGCTAGGCAAGTAGATGAAGCGTTCTAGAACTGGCAGAACACTAAAGCAAGCACCTGTATGCTGTATTCCTCCTTCATATCATCAGAGTTATATTGCTCAGATGATTCAGACGTTCCATCCTGAATTTCGATTTTTACACTCTCAAAGAACTCTGAAAAATAAAGAAGATGCGGGGTGACTAATAACATGCAAATTAGGAACAGGAGAAAGCCACGTGGTCCCTCAAAACAGCTCAAACCACTGAATAAGATCACAGTTGGAATTAATGTAATCTCAACTCCACATTCCCATCTACTTATGATCTTCAATGCCCTTGAGCAAAAACAAACTGTTGGAGGAACTCAGCATCTGTGGAAGGAAACCAATAGCATTTTAATTCGAGTCCCAAACTGACAGCACCTGTAGTCAGAATCAATCCTGGGTCTCTGGTACTGTAGAAACTTTGCCAGTGTCCCGCCTTAAACATTAGCTGTCCTAAACCTCCCACTGACCATTTCCCCACAACAGATGCCTGACCCACTGAGATCCACCAGCAATTTGTTTCTTGCTCCAGATTCGAGCATTGGCAGTCTCTTGTGTCAGATATAACCCCTTGTTTACCAAGAAAATATCTGCATTGCAAATATTCAGACTCTGCTCCTGATCACCCTGACACTCTTGCATTTCATTCAAATCCCCTCTAACTGCCAGTAGATATAAACTATACCATCCCGGGTACAAGACAAATTATTTGTTCCAGGCATTAGTCCAGCCCAACCTTTTCTAAACTGCTTCCAACACATTTATATATTTTATTAAATGGAGACTAATGCATAGTATTGCAGATACTGTCTCACTCATGCCCTGGACAGCTGAAAAATTAAATTTCACTACTGACATATTGATTCTCCCTTGCAAGAACATTAATTCTCCCTTGCAAGAACATTCCTTAATTACTTGCGGCTCTTGCAATCTTTTGCCAATCTGCATTCGGACACCAAGATCCCACTGCATCAGTAGTCTCGCATCATTAAGACAACATGCTTCCTTTAGATCTGTATGAAGAAGGGTCTCGACCAAAACGTCACCCATTCATTCCCTCTCTCCAGAGATGCAGCCTGTACCGCTGAGTTACTCCAGCATTTTGTGTCTACCTTTGATTTAAACCAGCATCTGCATTTCTTTCCTACACATGCTTCCTTTATTTATTGCTCATTCACTTAACCACATTAGCCACACTCTTCTCATCTTACTTTACTGTCCATCTTTGCCTCATCTGCAAAGGTAGTCAGCATAACTTCGGAAAGTTATTGAAAACAGTTATAACTTACAAAGAGTTGAGAACCTGCACTCATGAAGTCTAACATGAATTGGTGCCGGGTCAGCCCACACCTTAAACAATTCAATTATTGGCGTCATTGACATCAATTTAAGATGGTCATTTCATACCAAGTTATCCTTGATCTGACAGATCGGTTAATCTAGCTTAATAAATGTTTTCTGTTGCACAGCAATTGTCTTGTGGATTAGACAGCAAATACACTAGTTTCCATTGTTCTCATTTCATGCTGAGGTAGATCAATCAACCAATCTATTACCAGAGGATGGAATAACATGCTCAGCAGACATGAAGTTCAGTTCTCAAGATTTTCTCCACTGCATCATTAACAGTTACTTGCATTACTAAGACCCTGCAGTATTTGTTGCATAGGTAGACACAAAATGCTGGAGAAACTGAGCGGGTGAGGCAGCATCTATGGAGAGAAGGAATTGGCGACGTTTGGGTCGAGACCCTTCTTCAGACTTGTATGTGTTGCACACATTGCCAATAAGTTATCTAGTCCACATTGGGAGAATGTAAGCAGCACTGCAACAAAGTATAATAAAACCAAACCACTGCAAAATTTTCAGGAAATATGTCAAAGAAATAAAATATATATTAAAAGCTTCCATCATCAGTTTAAGGAAGAGAGAGAGTAGGAACCAGAACAAAGGGGGGAAATAAGGCCAATTAAACAGATATAATGCAAATTATTTCAATTCAACTAATGATATAAATGTACCACAAATAGTAGAAATAAAAGGATGAATTAGTTTAGGCAATTAGGTTGGCATGGACAAGTTGGGGTGAATGGCCTATTTCCGTGCTACGTAGCTTTATGAACTAACGCTAAACTGCAGGGCTGTACAAACCATCTTTCTCTCATTTGCAACTTTAAAACAACGTACTTTATAATAAACATAATAGATGCACATTTAATGGATAGGGCTGGATGTGCAGACTTACTGTTCAGTGGAGTTTGAGATGCTGGCTTCTGATCCTCCCACTGCAAGTTCTCTTCATGTAGCACACTGCTCTGCTCATCTGTCTGTTCCTCCTCTTCATCTTCGCTGCTGGCACTGCAATGTTCAGACTTCATCTCTTTGTTCCTGCCATGACTGGAGGCAGGGTTACAAAAAAAACTTTAATAAACTGCATCACACATTTCATGAATAACACATAAAGGCTATCTAATCTAATCTAATAGATGGAAATGGTTCTGGAGTATTAACACTGTGTGGAGAGATTGTTAGAGTTGAAGAGTTCACCCCAAAACATTAACTGGTTCCCTTCCAAGCGATGTGGCCTGACTTGCTCAGTATTTCCAGCATTTTCTGTTATTCTAGGTTGCAGGCATCAGCCGGTATTTTTTTATTAAAATGGCATGTTCTTGAGAGAACCGTTTATCTCATTAATACACAAACTCCTACAGTCCACAAGATAACTGGTGCGGATTTTCAAAGGCTTGTTTAAGAAAGAACTGCAGATGCTGGAAAAATCGAAGGTAGACAAAAATGCTGGAGAAACTCAGCGGGTGAAGCAGCATCTATGGAGCGAGGAATAGGTGACGTTTCGGGTCGAGACACTTCCTCAGACTGGTTTTCAAAGGCTTAAGCTGTTTCGCCAACAGAGTAAATTTTTCAAGTCATGGCAGATTTGGTAGATAAAGGAACGATTGTAAAAATGGTATGTTTGGATTTTTGATGGCAACACAATGTGTATCTGAGAGGACAATAAAATGGAGAACGGCAAAATAGTGACAAAGTAACTGCACAGACCAAGTAAGGTGCCGCCCCCTCCCCCCACCTTTGTTCAGTACACATCTTACTGCTTCCTGTACTTGCACAAAATTAAAAGCTTCACCTAATATTGCCAATTTCTAACCTGTTCTCTCTCTTAGATGCTTATATCTGAGCTTCCCTATCTTTTCCAGACCTCTTATCGCCAGCTCAGGAAACATGTTAGAAACAAGTATCCATTTTGAAAATTGATTTATTTTTTTTAAATGGGCAGATTTTTTCATTCTGCTACGGTTAGAATAAAAACGTATCAGTTCTTATTCAGGTTCCTAGTCACCTGGTGTAAACCAATTTCACTCTTCCTGCAAGGATATGGTCCATTTTCCCCAGATTCCCTATCCCTGATTCAATTCTTTCCATCATTACAATATTTTCCATAGAACATTATTCATTTTTCTTCTAAAATGTTGGGTTTAAAACAATTTAAAAAAACATCCCTTCCCACCCCTGAACATCCTTGCCAAGGCTCTGAACCCCATCCATTCCATTTTCTGCTCTTCCATTCTCATCCCCATACTTCCACCTTTAGAAATAATAGGGTTCCCCTTGTTCTCACCTTCTACCAAACCAACATCTACCTTCGATGGATCAACAAATGTAATTTCTGCCATCATCAATAATACACCATTACCAGACACCAACCCCTCAGCTTTCCAAAGGAACCATTCTCACTAACTTACTGGTTCACTCTTCCAACTCTTTCATTGCACACTCCCCTTCCATTGGCACCTTTCCATGCAAGCATTACAAAAAAAAAATGCAATACCTGCCCTTTTATCCCTTCCTTTCCAACCACCCAGGGACCCAAACACACAGACAGCAATACTCCTGTATGTCACTCAAGTTAATGTATTAGTTTTGGTGCTTGGGATGCAATCTCCTGGAAAAACCAAATGCAGAGAGACAGACCCAATAAGTATGCAAGGGTGACTCAGAGCTTCCAGTAGGGTGTTACTTTAATGCTGCCTACTCCCACTGTCATTTACCCTTGGCTCAAACCCCACCTTAAACTCAAGGAACACGAAAGACATCATCCATCTGGCATGTTCTGACACTATTTCTCTTTGTCTCCACCTTATCGCAGACAAGAGGCAGGACTAAAGGGAGAGGGGGAAGGTGATGTCACCGTCAGTTTTTGGATTATACATAGCATAACAATACACCAAAGAGACATTTTAATGCTTTGAAGACCTATACCTCTCTTAATCCTTTCTTTGACTTTTCTTAACTGAGAACAGCCAATAATCAGTCAACTCACAGACAAACGACAATGCAGGACAATTTCCAATGCTGTCTTTAAAGTCCTCCAATTCAAAATTATGACACGTACCTAATGATTCTTCCTTTCGACAACACCAGCTGCAAGTTATTATCACTGCAACCTTTTTCAGCTGCAGTCGAAGATGGTGATGAGGTCCCACTGAGTTTCACTCTCAATGTGGAGCTGGACATATTATCCTGTTAACAAATTCACGGAACTATGAGTAGAAGTAGTTTTGCCACCTCATCCCTAATCGAGCACACAGTTGCACGGCACCTACCTCATTCCACGGAGCCATTTCCATCTTCTTCAATACCTGCCGGGTGTGAAGCTCCAGTATATCCAGGTTTGAGTGCGTCTTGTTCGAAGGGTCTCTTAGTCTTCTACATTTTCTCTTACTAGGATTAATACTGAAGGAACAATTCTTGTCCTGAGAGATCCGTGTGACTGGCACTGCAGCCACAATTCCCTGAGATTTCACAGGCTTATTTCCAATGTTCATCTCCTGCAAATACACAGGAGAAGTTTTGTGCGAATGACTGAGTGACTTCTGCTTTGTGCGTGCATGTTTGACGACTTAACATTAATCAGAGTAGACAGTTTCTGAGCTTCATATGCATCTGCCAACCAGACACAGACGACCAGCCCAAACCAAACTTTTGCATGTAGTGATCAACAGAAGAAGAAATAGTTCCAACTCTAATCCCTACAAAACCGTTAAAATGGCACATGTTGCAGTTTCAGACCAAAGGCCAAACAAAATGTTGCTAGAATGAAACAACCTAGCCTGCAGTTAACAAAGGCCAGATTTACAATCAAAATGGTGGCAATGGCAAGCTATTGTAATTTTAGGATTTAAAAAAAAAATTTGCACCATAAAATGGTCACTGTTATAAAAAACGATTACGATTTGGATATTTTACTACATAAATCTAAATTAAAGATCCATCCAAACTATTTTAACAAAGGTTCTTTTATCTTAAAGATCCTTATATTCTGCAGCAATTTTCTCAAGGTCTGATACCAATCTTGATTTTCAGAGGCAATAATTATTATTATTCAAACTAATCAAGTTTCCTTCATAGCTAATTCTTCTGAACCACATATGACATCATGCACAAGCAGATTAAGTGTTTCAATGGATACATTTATACCTCTGAGGACACTAGGTAGTTTATATTTGTTCTTAGTGCTTGTATTACAGAAATATTTTTAATTATAAAAACATATTTGAGCATTTAAATCTGATTAGAAAAAATATGATTTGAATTTTATTAAATATTAAGGTTGATGGGGCTAGGGTTAGGATGGCTGATGGGAATATCATAAGTAAGTATTCCCAGTTTCATGGATGGGCTTGTTGCTGCCTACCCGTATAATACTGGCAAAGCCCCTACTAGCTAGGTTCTGCATACAACCAGCCAGTGTGTTCATCTTCCAAGAAAGTAAAAGCAATGGGAAAAATAACCAGTAAAAGCAAGGGGCATGGAATATAGAACAGTACAGAAACAGGCCCTATCGTATGTGCCTACACCACCACCCCTCGCAGCACATTCCAGGCACCCACCTCCCTCTGTATAGGAGAAATAACTTTACCCAGCACATCTCCGTGACATTTTCCCCCTGGAGAAAAATGTTAAAGGCTAAAGGACATATATTCAAGGTAAGAGGGACACAATTTCTGACCATCTACTCATCTATGCCTCTCATAATTTTATATACACCTATTGAGTTTTCCCTCCGCCTTTGACGCTCCATAAAAAAACAATCCAAGTCTGTCCAGCCTCTCCCAGTAGCTAATAAGCCCTGGCTAATACAGCAGGCATCATTCTGGTAAACCACCTCTGCACCCTTTCCAGATTCTCCATTTCTGTAATGAGATGCCCAGAACTGCACACATTATTCCAAATGGCGTTCAACCAAAGTCCTATAAAGCTAAATCACAACCTCCTGACTTTTGTATTCAATGACCGACCAATTAAGGCAAGCAAACCATATGCCTTTTTTTAACCACTATCTACGTGTTGAGACTTTCAGAGAGCTATGGACTTTGACCCCATCAATGCTGTTAAGCCTTTTGCCATTGAAAGCTATAGGCAACTGCACTTACATTCGACATCGCAAAGTGCTATGCCCGACACTTGCTTGGATTAAAGTCCATCCGCCATTTCTTCACGCATTTCTGTAGTTGATATATATCCTGCTGTATACTTTGACAACCACCTTCATTGTCCACAATTCCAGAAATTTTGGGCAGAATATGAACAACTTTGGCACCACGGTGACATAGCGTTAGAGTTGCTGCCCTACAGCGCCAGAGACCCGGATTGATCTGTTTGTACGTTCTCCCCGTGACCTGCGTGGGTTTCCTCTGAGATCTTTGGTTTCCTCCCACATTCCAAAGGCATAAAGTTTGTAGATTAATTGGCTTGGAAAAAAATGTAAATTGTTCCTTGTGTGTAGGATTGTGTTAATGTGCAGAGATCACTGGTTGGTGTGCCGAAAAGTCTGTTTCTGCGCTATATCTCTAAACTAAACTTAACTAACAAATTTATTGCCACCTTTAACCAAGTGGCAGAGAATTGAGTTGATTGGATGATTTATGGGACGGTCTTTGCACCTCAATGGACTATGATGCCTAGATAAAGACATTTTAAAACAGTATAAACAGCCAATTTTTTCTAAAATTCTCTACTGTTTCTGCGTTTCAGTTCTATCCATTCATACAATGCTGATTACAACCAGTGCTCAGATAAATCCAAGAAATAACTGTTCATTTTACCTCCACAAAGCGAACTTCCTTGCTGAGCTCTTTAATAAGATGCCCTGGTCTAATTTGATCTGGAAGTTCAGACATGCGGCTAATTAACCCCTGGAACCAAAATAGGAATGAAGAACAAAATTAGTAAAATAATTTGACAAAAGGACTGAAAGCATAACTATAGCTACAATATCAGGTACAAGAAACTGACACTGTGACCCTTTGAGTAGCTCTGCTCAGATTATGCCTCATCTGTTCCATCATGCTCCCCGATTCCAGTGTTTGATTCCGTCCTTCGTTTTCAAAACATTTACAGTCTTGATGTTCAAGGCAATCAGCAACCAAGCATCCAGAGCTCTGCATGGTAGATCCTAAAGATCTAAAAGTTTCTGAATAATTTTTTTCTGCTGAATCCTCAAATGCCAATCCCCTACCCTGAGATTATGCCCCGGTTTTGGTCAACCCAGCTGTAACAGCCTCATGCTATCTACTTTGCCAATTTGCAGGAAATTTGCAGGACTTTAATTTATCCAAAATACATCTAAACACAAATGAGCATACCCCAAATGTTTCAGTCTTTCCTTCAGACCTCATCGCAGTCTCAGTCAGCTGAATAAAATATTTGATTCCGAGACTAAGCCAGAGCAACTACCATTGACTTCAAGGTAACATTTGATCAAGTTTAACACCAGATAGTGTTGGCCAGTAATTTCAGCTCAAGAACATTACTGCAGGAATTCTCAGGGCAAAGCCCAACCATTTGCTGAAGAGCCAATGATTGGAAATGTTGACAAGATTGTTATCTCCACACGTGCTACTGTGAGCTTATTTTCTGTATGTCATGAACCAGTGCACAATATCTTAAATATAACATTCACTGTTTTATGAGTGTTTGTAAAGCACTTTCAAATTCTTTGCATCTTCCATCTTCATGCCCACTCACTTCCTGACAATATTGTAAATTCTTTCAATTGCCATTAGTTCATTTTCCCAGCCAGTTTCATAAACAGCAACAAACTTGGATTAATATTTGGATGAATGGTTGAAAGATCAATGATTTAAGAGAAACTGGCACAGAAGTGGATTTGAGGCTAGCATAGATGAGCATGATCATATTAAATTGCAGAACAGGTTTGAGGGGCCTGGTGGCCTACTCCTGCTACTTGTGCAAGGAGGAACTGTGGATACTGGCTTACACCGAAGATAGACACAAATTGCTAGAGTAACTCAGCAGGACAGGCAGCATCTCTAGCGAGAAGGAATGGGTGACGTTTCAGGTCGAGACCCTTCTTCAGACTGATTTTCTTGGGTTCATTCCTGGAACAAAGTAAGAGGCCGAGCAGGTACTGGTGTAGCTTGCTGCATCCAACCCACTTAGCCAATTTGCCATCCAAAAGATGGCAGATCACTCAATACTTTCTCTTGCTGTTCTTGAATCATTACCTCTGCATATTACTAGGGATTAAAAGTTTGTCCTTATAATTTCTCCTGCACATTCCTAATACAGTTTCCACAATCTGAGTCACCCCTCACTCTGCATCTCTTAATCAGTCTCAAATTTCAGATTGCTCATTTGACTGGCTCCAGAAACTCTACTCCCTCTACCCTCAGCTTCTCTGGTTACCGTCTCATGCTGTCCTAGATTAATCATAAACTCCATTCCACAACCATAGGAATCCATTTCTGCCAATGCCTCAATTAACTTGCTGAAACCTTAATGCCTCAAAGACCTCCAAAACTCAACCAAAGCAATGCTTCTGAACAACCTCCCATCTTCTCCATTCTAGTAACCCAAACACATAACATTTGCTGCAAGTACATTAACTCCTATCAAAGGATCAGATCACCCACAGTACTCACTAAACAATGAAGACTGTTTACCAGCTCCTCCAGTTCAAAATTCATCATCCTATCAAATCTCCCCCATGACCATGTCCTTCCTCACCTCTATAGCTACTTTATAATGTGATCACTACATAAACTGAGACTCTTCAGCCCATCAACTCCATGCCAGCTCTCAGAGCAATCCTGTGAATCCCATTTCTCACCCAAGTCCATGCAACTGATTCTCACAGACCCCAGTTAACTCGCCCTAATTCTCCAACCACCCATTTGCACTAGGGGCAATTTACAGAAGTCAACTGAACTACCAGAACATCTCTGGGATGTGAGAGGAAACACGAACAACCGGAAGAAATCTCACAGTTTGAGGACACTGTGTGGAAACTCCACAGTCAGCACTCGAGGTCGGGTTCAAATCCGTACTGCTGGAGCTAAGAGGCAGCAGTGCCACCTGCAGCTTCCATCCCTATAACCCTCTGGGATAACTGATAATCTGTATCAACATCCTTGCATCCCAAGTTGGACCCTCAATTATTCACGCCAACTATGAATTCAGCAACCTGGACATAAACTTCCTATTAACCTTCAACTCTGGAATGTTTTACAAGAGTAATTTTCATAATATTTGAGAAAAGCAAAATGCAGACGAGAACTAATTGACCTGAAACTCTTTCGCTTTCCACGGCTCTGCCTGGCCTGCCGAATGTTTCCAGCATCAAAGTGCTTTCACACACCATTCTTGAACAGTCCAGTACCGATTTCAAAGCTTTGGACTTGCCATCACAAGGAGAGGTTTTCTCCATCTACTCTATTCAGTTGGAACATCATAAACTTTCAAATATAATTTCACTGAATTTGATGTTCAGGTTCCGCGGAATACAAGCCAAGTCTACATTTTGTCTTCATATAGCCTTTCTAGCAGCTTACAATCATCTTAAGCTACACTTGAAAACACCATCCAGCCTGACTTTCCAGTGCAGCATCAGGGAAATGCTGGAAGTTAGTTAGAGGTACATTTTTCAAATGCAATGTTAAACTGATAATGTTTAATGAAACTGAGCATTTGAATGACATGGGTAGTATCAGATTCAATTTTTTAAATTGTCATTGGGTAGTATGCATTGCAGATCCTTCAAATATCTGATCAAACTCAAATGTACATGATTTGCACCACAGGAACAGTCTAACTATACCTACACCTCTGAAGAACCAAACTACAGTAAAATGTGTTTAGAAGCCATTACCTCCCTCTGAATCCAGCATTTAAGTGATGGGATGAGCAACTTGACTCCTTGCACCAGGTATTCTTGCGGCTGACAGTCATCTTCCCTCATTTCTAAACAGAAGCAAAATTGAAATGCACTAAGTCCATTAAAGTCAATCGTGGTTAAGTAATGGATGACTTGAGACAAAATATTCAATAAAAAAAGAGCAAATATTTTTAAACAAGCCCCTCTTAATTGCAACTTTTGTGTTATTTTAAGCGTTTATTCGATTGTTTAATCTATAACACAAGATAACTAGATTCTACAGATCCAGTAACTGAAGCTGTCCTGCAAAATAAAATCCCCAGATCTATGAGCTAATCAATGAATTTATTTGTTTTAGATTTCCTTATTGCCATTGAATCTTTGATCTACTTCTAAAATCCTACAAAACCCTTTAGAAATTAGTTTGTAAGCTTGTTGAAAATGACACGATTTAGTGTATTGAGTTTCCATATGAATGCCCATGACAATTAGTGTTCACCCACCTCTTTGGATCCCCCCCCCAATCTATTTATCACACTTGTATTGAATGAGTAGGATTTTCATCCAAAAGTGGAAAGAATTTTGGTTCTCACCAAACACTCCATATTTATAAGTTGACAAGCCCATCTAAATTCAACCAACTTTGTTGGAAATTATCTAATTACAGTGGCCCAGCAGCAGAGTTAATTAATTTTAATAGACTAGCAATGCACTATAATTTGCAGTGTCATTGAATGAAACCGAGCATCTTACTTACTGCTCAGGTCCCATTTGCTTCCCTTACCTTTTAGAGTTTCCCGAAGGCCATTTGCCACATACCAGCACATTGCTTCAAAATACGGAAACTTGAAAAGTTCAGGAGTCTTTAATCGTTTCTCCATCTCATATATCCTGGAATCAAGAGATAAATATTATTCTATATTACCGATCTCTTCTTCTTCCAATGGACTGGTGAAATGCAAGAAGTAGTCTATAAAATCCCCTTGTCCAATAATTTTAGCTTTGTTAGATTGTACCCCAGAACAAGATTGTTGCTTTAAATATTCATTACAGGGAGTATAGAAGGCTCAGAGATTAACTAGCATCAATGCAAGGATCTCAAAAGCAGCTGCTTTTCTGTCCAGTTCCAGAAATTTTCAATCTCCTGGTGTAATGTGGACCTAGCTATAATGCTACCAGAATCTGGAGGAAGAATTTTCAACAGGAGTACCTGTCTGTGAGTGGGCAGGGTGAGCAATGTGGTGGTGGGAATAAGGAGTTGTGGTAAGAATAGACAAAAGTTGCAAGCTCAAAACTCAAAAAGCTGCAGAGATTGAAAATCTGAAGTAGTAACAAATGCTGGAGCTTTTTAGCAGGTCAGGCAAATCTGTGGAGATAGAAATACAGCCAACATTTCAAGTTGATTACCTTTCAAAGCTGGGAAAAGTTTTAAAAAACATACATGTTTTTGTTGCAGAGAAGGGCGAATGTCTGTGATTGGGTAGAGACCCAGAAATTCAATTACACAAACGCTGGTGCAGGCAGAATAATCACAGCTGATCCAGCAACAGGAAAGATGAAAAAACATGGGAAACAGAATAAAATAACCATTAAAACGATGAGATAGACCAGTTATTGCCATAAAGCTGAAATTAAACAAAATGCTAGACAAATCCAGGTCAGGCAGCATCTGTGAAGAGAGTAAAACTGAGTGAACCTTAAGGTGATAACCTTTTATCAAAACTGGTAATTATGTCACAAACTGGAAAGACTAGTTCTCTGAAATTGTTGTCAAGTCCTGAAAGTTGTAACATGTGGAGACAGAAAATGAAATGCTACACCTTGTGCTTGCTGGAAGAGCGTGAGAGATCAAAGTCAAAGAGGGCAGAATGGGAGTGGGATGGAGGACAGACTTCTTGTGCTTATTCTTCCATACTGAATGGAGGTTTGCTTCCTCACAGTCATCCAATCGGCTTTTGGACTTGCTGATGTAGAATCATTTCATTTCAGATTTCCACGTGGTCTCTCATTTCCTGCACTTCGATCTCTCCTCTATTCTCATCCATCTTCCATTGACACCTCTCATTCAGCTACGATTACCAATCCTAATCCCTCTCATCCAAAGAAAGTGCCATTTATTCTTACGTTGCCTCCACCCCTTCACAGATATTACTTTAGTCCTATCATGCCTCACCTTGCCTTCATCTTAAAACATGTTTATTTTCCAACTTTTTAGTTATGACGATAGATCAAACACAAGACCAAGATTAAGAGACAAAGATTAAGTACAAAGACATTTTAAATAGCAGACTGACTGAAAGCAGCTGCAGATAAAGCATTTAAAACCAAGTGACAGTTCAACAAAACAGCATGTTTTACTGATTGCATGGGAATGGGCATTGATAAAAGATTAGATTTGTCTGATCAGTCTTAAAATCATGCTTTTCACATTATTAAACCTTTTAGACCAAATCTTGGCATACATTGGTAGCAGAACACAATTTTAAAAAGGAACTCGAGGATTTCAGGGTGAAGAATATTTAAAATATATGTTGTGGCCATTGGCACCTCACAGTTGCTCCACTATTCAATAAGATCATGGTCACCAGCCCAGTAGCATAATCCTGTCCTATCCCCATTCTTCTTAATTTCCTCAATATCAATCTATCCTAGACAAGGAATAAACCTTATTCTCCAATTTCAACTTAGAGAAGGCTTGATGCTGACAGTAACCTAATCTCTAATCAATCAGTCTGAAAAAGGGTCCCGACCCAAAACCAACTATCCATGTTCTCCAGGGATGGTATCTGACCTGCATGTTACTCCAGCATTTTTTTTTCATTTAAAAAAAACTGATTTGTTCTGTTGATCTCACTGTAAAGAAATGAGTGTTGGCTGGAATACAAAGTACTCACACTGGCATATCTGCTTTTTATCCACTACATGGACAGGTAACACAATTTATGTAAACTGTCACCTTAATAACAGCATGTTTTAATGTTGTTGGAAAATAAAACTGCTTTTTACAACACTGATGCCATTAAACATTTTTTTAAATCAGATGCAGGTTTTAGTATTAAGAAAGATAAAACCTGAAAAATTTGTGGGTGAAGTTCATAGTGATTACTGGAATAGCAGCATGCACAAGTGTGTCTGAATATTTTACATTGAATGGTTATGCTCCAGCATTATAAATATGTCTTGAAAAAGTCTGTCATTTATTTTCCATACGAGTATCATTCACTGCCTGTTTTAAACAATGTTTTTTGGAGACAGGAAGCCTCCTGCTGCTACAGTCAGGATCCACAACACATGGCTGACAGCAGAATAAAATACATTTTTGTTAAAGGTCTGCATATGTGCTTGAAGCACCAGAACACACCAGACTGATCTCAGGTGCTGGTTATGAAGTTTGCACATTCTGCTTGTGGCTACACGGATTTCCTCTAGGTTGAGTTTAGTTTAGAGATACATAGCCGAAACACCGCCTTCGGCCCACCGAGTCCGTGCCGACTAGTGATCCCAATACACTAGGGACAATTTATAATTTTACCAAGCTAGTTAACCTACAAACTTGTACGTCTTTGGAAAGTAGGAAAAAAAAAAAATCAGATATCCCGGAGAAAACCCACACAGGTCACAGGCAGAACGTAAAACTTCGTACAGACAAGCACCAGCATCGAACTCTGGTCTCTGCCGCTGTAAGGCAGCAACTCTACCGCTGCGCCACTGTGCCACCTAGGTTCTCCAGTTTCCCCTCTCATCTCAAAGACGTGCAGGCTGGTGGTTTAATTGACCACAGTAAATTGCCACTGTAGGTGAATGGTAGAATCTTGGGATGGGGGGCTGGAATTGATAGAAATGTGGGGCAAAATGCAAATAATGTAGGATCCGGTGCAGTGTAGGTAGTTGGTTGATGGCAGACACGACTCGATGGACCAAAGGGTCAACTTCCGTGCTGTATCTCCGACTCTAAAAGCTAGTGAATGGCATGTGTTAGGATATTTGGAAGCCCGTTCGCCCTTACAAATGCAGTCTTTCAGTTTCACTCTGGCTATTTGCTGCCAGAGCACCAGAAAAATAATTTCACCACCTGACAATCTGTCAATGACTGCTGCCTGTAATCTTGCACTCAATGTATTCCCTCACTGCACAAAGTTCACACTCCATATGTCTACACCAAACCATAAGCATGTCATTCCCACCCAGGAAACCAACTAAATCCAATTAGTGTCTTATGCTTGAAGCATGTATTACACAACCATCTTTGATAAGTCTGCTGATATATAGGCAGCTTACCTAGTATGACATTGGTTGTCAGAGAGAGAAAGCTCAGGAATAGTCAAGCATACAGAGTGGCTACTAACCTGAGTTGTGTTCCAATGTTGAGGTTATGCAGAAAGTTTCCACCAAAAGCCATACAATCCTTGGAGGTTAGGACAGCATGGATCCAGCCTTGAAAACAACAATAAAGGCTTGGGTAGAACCAAGAGAGCAAACCAAGGCCCAGCACAGCCACAGGACAATGCCTGACCAAAGTCCAAAACATGAAACCTTAATTCAATTTCTCTGCTTCAAGTATTTCGTCATTTGCAAAATATCTTTTGATTTACATTTTACTTCTAATGAACAGTAGAGTCAAAATTTTCAGTGGCAAATTTAGAAAAAAGATACATTCAGATGACAGTGGTACAAACATTCTTCAACAAAGCTGAATCTGATGCTATATCACTTGTAATTTTAAATTGTAGTATGAAAATATATTGGGTCAAGTTCAATCATAAGTTAGCCACGATCTGGATAACAGGACAGACTCAATGGCAGTAAAAGCCTGCTTGTTTGTGTGTAATTAGGCAAATTGTGCAATGCCAACCATGATGAAGTGTGGGGCAGAATAGAAAGCCCCTGTTGCCATCTCCTTTTCACCATACCTGTGGGAATGAGAAGTGTCTGTCCCTGTTGCAGTACACACTTGTAGCATCGATCCACTTGGTCTCCAAAGAATGTTTCGCTCTGGTTCACAGAACTGCTCCAACTTTCATAAAGTGCAAGATTGGCATTGGTAGGCTTTATCAAGTAAAAGATTTTATCACCCTGCAAGGAAGAAAATGTTGTGTTTTTTTGGGCTTTACAATAAATCCTCAAAGAATGTTATACAATTTGCACCCATACAGTTGTATCTTTCACCACAGCACAGGACTCATCATACAAGTGGTGACACTTCAACTTACTACCATATTCTACATCTGGAATATCCTTCAGGTGAACTGTAATGTGTGGGAAAATCTAACCTTTTATTTTGTTCTTAATTTTCAAACACATCACAAATCTAGTTGTGCTGCTAAGCGCGTAAATAATGGGCAGAGGAAGGCAATCTCTATGCCAAGAAGGCTTGAGGAATCAAAGATTAGGACTCTATTATGATTTGTACCACGGATCAGAAGCAAGAGTCATTTTGCTCCAGAGAAATATGATTAAATAATAAGCCGATAACTGTGGTTAAGATTTCACAAATAGGACCAACTTATTCCAAGCCTCTAATCTTAGAGATGTCAACATTTTTGAGTTAAGCAAATATTTTGAGAGGAGCTTGGAGGAGGGATGCAGAGCTGGAATAATATACTTTGCTTTCATGAACAGTTCAAGCTCACACCAGGTCACTTACCCACAGTACATGGTACCATACAGAGGTGCCTCCAAAGTCAATGTGGAAGTCGGTGTAACTGTCCTCCATTCCCATCAGACAATATTTCTGAACACAGGGCTTGGGAAAGATGGAATCTTCAGGCCAGTAATTCTCCACCCATGAAAGCTTCTGTACAATGTCAGGAACCTTCACCAAGTCTGACATCCTGCGTATAAATCAAGAGAATAAATGAGCAGCTTGTAATGGGGTATAAATAACAAGTAAGTTAACGTTGCATTTGACATTAACATCAGCTCAATTTTGAATAATGCCTTATCCTGTTAAGACTGCAGTTCAACAGAAATAGTCCATTTTACATTCATAGTCACCAAAATAAAAACAGAATTCTTCACAGAGCCCCCTGGGTTGAGGATGTCCACTGCATTCCTGTGGGGTCGGACATGACTAATGATTCTTTGTGGGATCTAGTCTCTGCCACAGTGGATGTAGTCAGGGCTGGGTGGGTGGATTGCTCAGATAGTTGTGTATTCTGTCTGCTGAATGTGCTTGGCCTCCATGCATACTTAGAGAAAGGAATACTACAGGATCATTCAGCTCATGAAACCAGCAAACTACAGTCAACTGCACAAGCAACCAGCAAGGTCGAAAAATAAAGTCCTCACATCTTGTGCAATCCCTTACCCAAGTTCCAAAGAAAGACAAGCTGGTAGTTAGTGACAATTTCAATTTGTGATAAAGTTGAATTGAAATTGAACTACCAGATTGATGTGACAGGCAGGGAAGGAATATAGAAAACAATCCATATCCAGATTTTGTCATAACCAACAGTGTATATGAGAGAGCCAAGCACAAAGTCTCTGGGCAATACCTGTGATCCCACATTAGTATTTTTGAGACTTCTAGAGGGACTGCAACAATGTCTACATAATTCGTGCTATAACAGGACCACCGACGGCCAAAATGACAACTGCCCTACCTCATCATCCTGGTGCCTAAACCACTCTTCTTGGACAGTGTTTCCATGGTCAACTTGATGTCTCCCAACCACCATAACTGCAGTGACCCCATCATGCCAAGCCAGTACTTAAGTTCACATTCACTCCACAAGGTATATCAGACTTGTTTGACATGACCAGGAGAATCGGGAATGAAAAAAATCTCAAATGCAAGGGGTTCCCGAGGAGAAATACCATTGAAACCACTGGCAAAAACACCCCAACTCACAGTTGAACAAAAACATCTGAAAAACAGATGGTAGGTAGATAACATGCAAGTAATCCAGTAACTAGTGATTAACTGGAAGATACATGGATTATTCAGTGCTGAGAAACTATTAAGGATCCATCTTCCAAGTGCCAATATTGGAAGAGTACTCATGAAGACATCAGTAATGCATCATCTTTTATTTCCTCAACCATAACTGCCTTTGACTTGAATGTCCTTGGCAGCATTGTGGCCTCTGGTGTGGATAAAATTCCTATTGCAATACTAAAAAACATGGTGGAGAAGTACTTCTGGCATGACCTCACCAGGTTAGTGATCAATTTGCTGGGGATCTTAGAGACGCAGTAAACATGATTATTTTTAGGTAAGTACGCATCCAACTGCTGTAAGTAGAGAAGAATCACCCTGATTTTCTGACACATGGAAGCACCAAAAAAATCCTCAACCAGCACCTCCAGCTGGCGAAGGAGTTATCCCAAGACCTAATGTGGATTCAATCCTTGAAGAACTGTGTACCTTGAAAATCAAAGTCACTTCAACTTCAGTCATCAGGCATGGAATTAACACCTACAAGCAGAGGCCGAGCAGAGGTGAAGCATGCAAAGTAATGGACCATATGCTAATCATTTTGGAAAGCCAAGGCTCTTCACCAACCAGCCCATCTCACACAACACCATCTCAACAATCAAGGTTAATGAGGAAACACGTTCAACACAGCTTTGGAGCCACCCATGAGCAAGCTTAGATACATGAAAAAAAACTACCTCCAGAGCCAGGATCCCAGCACAGCTGATCAACTGAGAAATGGGCTTTGGAAGACCAAGAACTAAACCAAAGCATTAACCCCACAGTCTAAACAACAGTGACCCCTGACCTGTATTCAGAGACTTAGGCAATCTACCTCGGCACATCAAAGCATCTGAGAATTATCAACAAACAATTTCAATAACAGGCAGAGCAGACAACGTTAACACTTTTCTTCATAATAGGGAATGGACTAATTTGATAAGCTTACAGTCAAATCCTGTCTTTAAGAAAAACTACAGAAAGCCGTATCAGATATCCTGTAGTGTGGACTTAATTGCAATATCAAAAGTGATGCAGTGAGTGTATGTTTAAAATATTAAACTTAATAATGTTGTTTAATGGCAATTCATGCCATTATAGAATGTTTTATCTGTGGCATGGTCAGCAAATAGTTTGAAGATACTTGTTCTGTACTTTAGATTCAATACATTCAGTCTCGTGTTTAAAATTGTAAGTATGAATTTTGGAACATTTGCAATATTTACTTACCATATATCACAGATCAAGAAGATAATTGCTACAATAATGTTAATTTTTTTAGTGATTCATAAACTGATAATTTGTTATTCATGTTTGTTAGGTTTACCACCCTGAACCAAACTAATAAAAAAATACTTTGATGACCTAGATTTTAAAAGTTTTCTACATTCAAATGGAGGAACAAGCTTTGAAGGAGAATATTTTTAGTCCACATTGATCGAGCAATGATCGAGCAACTGTCCATATGGTGCCAGCGCAATAACCTGGCCCTCAACACCAGCAAAACCAAGGAACTGATTGTGGACTTTGGAAGGAGTAGGAGGGGGACCCACAGCCCCATTTATATCAACGGGTCGATGGTTGAAAGGGTCAAGAGCATAAAATTCCTGGGTGTGCACATCTCTGAAGATCTTTCCTGGTCCGAGAACACTAATGCAATTATCAAGAAAGCTCATCAGCGCCTCTACTTCCTGAGAAGATTACGGAGAGTTGGTTTGTCAAGGAGGACTCTCTCTAACTTCTACAGGTGCACAGTAGAGAGTGTGCTGACCGGTTGCATTGTGGCTTGGTTCGGCAATTTGAGCGCCCTGGAGAGGAAAAGACTACAAAAAGTAGTAAACACTGCCCAGTCCATCATCGGCTTTGACCTTCCTTTCATCGAGGGGATTTATCGCGGTCGCTGCCTCAAAAAGGCTGGCAGTATCATCAAAGACCCACACCATCCTGGCCACACACTCATCTCCCTGCTACCTTCAGGTAGAAGGTACAGGAGCCTGAAGACTGCAACAACCAGGTTCAGGAATAGCTACTTCCCCACAGCCGTCAGGCTATTAAACCTGGCTCGACAAAAATCTGATTATTAATAACCCATTATCTGTTATTTGCATTTTATCAGTTTATTTATTCATGTGTGTATATATTTATATTATGGTATATGGACACACTTATCTGTTTTGTAGTAAATGCCTACTATGTTCTGTGTGCTTCAGCAAAGCAAGAATTTCATTGTCCTATACAGGGACACATGACAATAAACTCACTTGAACTTGAACATTGTTCTCCAATTAAAAGGTTTTTAGTACAGGCTAATATCATCCTGGGCAAATACCAAACCTAGCTACTACTAGTAGTAAGGCAATGTACATGGAGGGTCCTGTAAATTGTAATGATGATTTACCATTCCATTATGCTACTGGGAAATCATAGCATGCAATGAGCTAGAAATAAATGCAAAAATGAGCATTTTAGGGCAAATTTGTGATTTTTCTTAACATCTCGATGCACAACCCACTAAAATTTCCACACAGTTGTTAAGATCATATCATCTGTATTAAAATATATATAAAACTTAGAAACAGTTATCCAGCTAATTTTTTTATCAATGCAAAAAATGTCCCAGCTGTTCACCTTTTGCCAATTTTGCTAATGACAACTTCAGTCTAATTTTGGTGCATACTGTTTATTTTGAAATGGCCATATCTAAGAACTGAATAACGGTAGACCCAGTTTTCTTTTCAGAATTATTCTCAGGTAAACATATTGAAGTACAGAATATGTTACACAATATGGAGTTAATATCTTTCGAATTTAAAGGTTTAATGTAATTATGTAACATACCAAAATAAATTTTCCTTAGGGGTAAGGTTAACATTTGAGTCCATTATACTTTAATTAATAATTCCTTACACAAGTACATTAATAATAAACATTAAAAATACATTGGGCCATATACAAATGAGGTTAGGATCAAAATGTCAATTTTGGACCACATGTTTGCCATCGGGCTAAATGTTTGCTTTAAATGATCAATCGCACCTTGGGGAATACAAATTGACTGATGCTATAGCAATTATCTACTGCCTTGTGCCTATCAGATCCCCCCCCCTCCCCCCAGTTGGGCAATTAGAGGACTATTTGGGGAGTCTGGGAGGACCAATGCAATTCTGGCATGGGTCATTTTGTATTTCCTAGGCTGTGATTGATCATCTAAACCTGGTTTTAGCTGGTACCTTTAATATCTAGGCTAGCCTAGATTGGCCCAAGGATCCATTTAGGGGGTCTGGATGCACATAGCTATTTTGACCACTAGCCAATATATAAAGCTAACCACTTAATTGGCACTACAACCACAAACTTAAGGATTCATTTTGTCAACACCAGCACACCATGTCAACATTGAGTATTGTCTAAGAAAAAAAAAAAAAAATCACTGCAATGAATTTGCCTCGACAACTCTCAAACCTCCCCTCTACAGGCAAGGTCAAGCATAATGGCAGCTTCATTTCTCAAACTGTTCATTACCCCCTCTCTGATTGGTGGGATTTTGCTGTTTGATTTACACTAACAAGCAATTAGTCAACAATTAACAGGCATTTTAATTCTACTGAATTACTTTCAGATACCCCATGGAAATGAAAAATAATGCACGTTTAACAGCCACATGATCACATACCATTAAAGACATCGCACATTACTATGCCAACACATTTAACAATATTCAGCCCAAACAACTTACTTTGTATCAGAAAATTCCAGGCTAATAACATTTAATACTTTGGTTCGTTGGGCATTGTAATATTCTACAAACTCCCGCAGTTTCATCTTACAATCAGCTTGCCGAGCCACATCAATCACATCGATCACCTTCTCACCACCTTGGAAGATTAAAAATTAATAGTCAAATAAACTTGCAAGTCATGGCATACAAACAAGAATAATTAACTATGGCTTGAAACTTAAAATTACCAAACCCATTTGGATTCCATATTGAACAGAGAACTATTAAAAAAGATTGCCTGGGTGTTGAAGTCAAAGACAAATAAACAGTGAGGAATTTAGGGAAGTGAATAAATAAGACGTTATGGGGGATAGGAGATTTTAAGCAGGGGGCAGACATTGTTGGCAAAGCCAGTATTTATTGCCCATCATTAACTGCCCCCGAGAAGATGGTCACATTTTGAACTACTGCAGTATTTCTGATGAAGGCACTACCACAGAGCTATTGGGAAGGAAGTTCCAGAATTTAGATCCAATCAAGGTAAAAAGCAGACACATTTCATCCTATTCAGTGAGGCATGTATTTTGAAACCCACATTGGCCATGTTCCCACACACCAAGTGCTCATCTTTCGCAATGGCGACAGATTTGGGGAAAGCTATTGGAGTAGCCTGTGATTAAATAATAACTGTACACATAAAACACTTTAGATTAAGAACACTGTAGCTTAGGAAGGCGTCGACAATAAAATACACAAAATTCTATTCCTAACAGGATGTGTCCAACTTTGATGTTTCCCTCAGCAGTGATAACTGGAAACAGAAGTCAAAGTCTCAAAATAAGACAGCTTCTATTCAAGGCAGATGAGAAGAAAGTTCTTCATGGAGGAATAATGAATCTTTGGAATTCTCTAACGAAGAGGTCTGGGGAGGCTGTCACTTAGTACAATCAAGACAGATGGATATAGTTTTAGATATAGAGGCAACCATGGATATGGGGTTAGTGCAATGAGGTAAAACATCAAGCATGATGTTACTGAATGGAGGAGGTGGTGTCAAAGGCCAAATGCTTCTATTTGTTATGTTCTTATGTAGAGAAAGACAAGACAAGAGTCAAGAGTCAAGTTTAGTCAAGAGAGTTTATTGTCATGTGTCCCTGATAGGACAATGAAATTCTTGCTTGCTGCAGCACAATAGAATATTGTAAGGATAAATACAGAACAGATTAGTGTGACTATATACCATAGACCAGGGGTGGGGAACCTGCGGCCTTCTTGGCCATTAAGTGCGGCCTTTTGAATGAATCCAAATTTTGTAGAACAAATTATTTTATTTTTATTAATATGTTTTTGTTCGTCTTTTATTATTTTTTATTTTAATCTTAAAATGAACGTATTTAAAATACCAAAGAGTAGAAGAAGATTCAACGAAATAATCCTATATCTAATTGAAGTTTCTTGGATGCGGCCTTATTTAGATTACAGCAAACTTAATGCGGCCTTCCAACATGAAAAAGTATATATATATACACATAAATAAACAGATAAAGTGCAATAGGCTGTTATAGTTCAGAATTTGTTTGAAGTTATGTTTAATTGTCTGATGGCTGTGGGGAAGCAGCTGTTCCTGAACCTGGATGTTGCAAATTTCAGGCTCCTGTACCTTCTACTTGCTGGCAGCGGAGAGATGAGTGTGTGGCCAGGATGGTGTGGGTCCTTGATGATGTTGGCAGCCTTTAAGGCAGCGACTGCGATAGATCCCCTCGATGATAGGAGGTCAGAGCCGGTAATGGCCTGGGCAGTGTTTACAACTTTTTGCAGCCTTTTTCACTCCTCGATGCTCAAGTTGCCGAACCAAGCTACCGGTCAGCATGCTCTCTATTGTGCACCTGTAGAAGTTCGAGAGAGTCCTCCTTGACATACCGACTCTCCGTAATCTTCTCAGGAAGAAGAGGCGCTGATGTGCTTTCTTTATAATTGCATCAGTGTGCTTAGTTCTTGACCCTTCCACCATCGACCCGTTGATATAAACGGGATTGTGGGTCCCTATCCTACCCCTTCCAACGTCCACAATCAGTTCCTTGGTTTTGCTGGTGTTGAGACCCAGGTTATTGTGCTGGCACCATTTGGTCAATCGGTCAATCTCACTTCTATACTCTGACTCGTCCTCATCAGTGATACGTCCTATAACAGTGATGTAATCGGCGAACTTGATAATGGAGTTCCCACTAATGACCGGCTACGCCGTCATGAGTATAGAGTGAGTAAACCAGGGGGCTGGGCACGCAGCCTTGAGGTGCTCCCGTGCTGATTGTTATCGAGGATGACACATTTCCACCAATACGGACAGACTGTGGTCTGTGGATAAGGAAATCGAGGATCCAATTGCAGAGGGATGCGCAGAGACGCAGATTTGAGAGCATGGTAACCAGTTTGGAGGGGATGATGGTATTAAATGCCGAGCTGTAGTCAATGAATAACAGCCTGACATATGAGTTTTGTTATCCAAGTGGTCCAGAGCGGAGTGGAGAGCCAGTGAGATCACATCCGCCGTTGATCTGTTGCAAGCGTACTGCAGTGCGTCTCAGTTCTTTTCGAGGTAGGAGTTGATATGCGCCATGATCAACCTCTCAAAGCACTTCATCATCACATACGTTAGTGCCACTGGTCGATAGTCATTGAGGCACGTCAGCTTGCTCTTCTTGGGCACCAGCATTATTGATGCCCTTTTAAAGCAGGTGGGAACCTCAGACCTCGGAAGCGAGAGGTTGAAAATGTCCATAAAAACTCCAGCCAATTGGTCCGCCCAGGTTTTTAAAAACACGACTGGGTATACCATCAGGTCCAGATGCTTTCCGAGGGTTCACCCCTCTGAAGGATCATAGAAACAGATCTTCTGACATCGGCCTCTGTGACTGTGACCGAAATACCATCACGGCAAATGGGGGCTTGGGAAGGCACATCAATGTTCTCCCTATCAAAGCATGCGTAAAACATACTAGAATTGGACCAAAGATGAATAGTTTTAGTTATGTGGAGAGGTGAGAAGAGTTGAAAAGAGTATGCGCTAAGTATTCAATACATGTAGATAAGATAGGGGGAAATATTTGAAACACTTTCTTGCGTCAGAAAAGTAATTAACAGAGGAGACGGGTTTAAGGTGATTGGAAGACCAAGATGAGATATCCTTCGACTCCCAAACACAATGTGGTAACATCAGGAATGCACTGTTTGAGGAAGCTCATGAGGAAACAAGTAGAAAGAGAACCAATTAATATTCAGAAGGCAGAACTGGAGAGGAAACTTGCAGAGCCATGGATGACAAATGACTGAAAGTGACTGGGCTCCACCTCACATGCTGCCACCACTTACCCACATATTCTTCCACATTCCTGACAGTAAAGGTGCTTGCAGGAAGAGCAATTCCAAGTCCATCTATCTTGGGCACCAAAATGGGAAAATCAAACCCATGCTTTTCCAGGTACTTGTGTGTCAGCTGGGTACCGTGCATCTTGATGACAATTCCACCAGCACTACGAGAAAGAAACAAGGCATAATGGAGCTCAACATTAATATTGGTGAAACATTCAGAGATTCTGATGGAAAGCCATCAATTGGAAATATTAAAAAAGGTTTCTTTCTTCCCACATGTTAAGTATTTACTTTTGGATTCAAAATTATTTTTTAAGGTAAAATAAGAATGTCTCACTCCAGCCATCCAGCAACCCAAACGAAGGCTTTATATTGAGTATATGTATATAGTATAGCTGTATGCATATATATGCAACCTCACCTACGGAACAGGAATCTCCATAATTATTAACAAAAAGGAAAAGTACCTCATTGGCCATCAGCTACTGAAACCCCTTATCCATGCTACTGTCACTGCAGAACAAGATTACCTTGCTGATGCACGATTACCTATCCAGCTGATCAATGCGAGCCCCATCTCAAATCCTAAGGCAAGCAAACGCTCAACAAGTATCCCTTCTAATTGTCCCCTGTCTATTTCTTGTTCTCTCCCAAATCTCACTTCTGTGATTGAAACACAAAAATCTAGGTTGGCACTCCAGTGTTGTATTCGCAGAGAAGGTGTTTTTCCATACGAGACCCGAAATTAAGATCCCATCTTTTCTAAGATTGCGCAGTGGGAACTTTGGCGTTATTTCAAAGACTATAAGGGAATTCACCGTAATGTACTGGCAAATATATAATCCCTCATCAACACCACAATGGATTTCCTGGTCATGACATCTCTACGTTTGAGAGAATTTGCAGTGCACAAACCGCCTGATAACTTTCCTACAGTACAAGAATGACATTACTTATAATTTAAAAAACAACAAAAATGGCTGTCAAGCACTTTCAGGACATTCTAAAAGAGACATGTTTAGAACGAGGCCCCACCTTAGGTTTATTGAGCAAAAGTACAAGCGACCTGGGGTAATATATTGTCATGGATTGAGAAATAGTTTGTAGGAACAGTTTATTCCCCCCCCCAGTCAGCAGTCTGCTGGGATGTGCGAATAGGCTCATCTATTCACATTATACATCGATCATTGGAATGAGGAAACAAAGCTTTGGCAGGGAACAGGTGGACCTGGGAAAAGTGTGAATGAAGAGGAAAACGTGGAGAGATTCCAACATGATTTAGATCAGTTCAAAGAGGAAACACCTGCACAGCAGATGCAGCGTGATGTGTATAAATGTGAGGTTATGCATTTTGCAGCAAGTCAGCTTATCTGAAAAATGTTAGACTTTAAAAAGAGGAAAGTGCGGCAAGGGCTGGGTGTCCTTGTACCCAATGAAGTGGGTCAGGTGCAGCATGTATTTAGAAAAGCATTTGTCTTCATTGCACGAGAATTTGAGCACAGGAGCAAAGTCGTCTTTCTGCAGCTGTCCGGGTCTTGGCTAAACCCCAGTTGAAGATTACAGTATGGTTTTGATTTCCTTATCCGAGTATGAACAGAAAGATAATCCTGAGATAGCAGACTAGAGTACAAGGAGAGTTTGGGTTGATTAGGCCTGCACTCTCTGGAGTACAGAAAAATTAAAGAGGATTTCATAGAAACTGTTAAAACCTTAAGACTACATAGATTGGATACATGGAGAATGTTCCCAATGGATGCAGACGTAATTCAGCCCTCAGACTCATGGTAAACCATGTAGTGCCCAGATAGAATTCCCTTCCCAGAATGCAGTGAAAGCCAAGTCAGTAAAAATATTCAAGAGCCAGACACATTCCTTACTTCCAAAGAGATGCAGGAGTATACACAGTAAAGATGAGAAAGTAGTGCCAAAATCAATAACTAACCCTGTTAGAATATAATAGTAGAGCAGAGTAAAAGTGCTGAATGGCCTACTATTCCCCATGTTTCTACGTTACCACCTTCTGAGTGAAAGCATTTTTCTTATTGTAAATGGTAGACACAAAAAGCTGGAGTAACTCAGCGGGACAGGCAGCATCTCTGGAGAGATGGAATGGGCTTTGTTTCAGGTCGAGACACCTTCTTCAGACTCTTATTGCAAGATTTCCCGGGGCCTCGTTCTAGACCCCTCATGGAAGGGAGGCCTCCTCCCTTCCTCCAACCTGACCTGGAAAAATGGCACCTACTTTAGAAAATTTGGAATTGAGATACTTGGTCCCCTCAACCAAATGGCTAAAGAAGATTGTGAATAGCCAGAGGCCAAACTCTGATCCCAGCATTATCTCACTAGTCATATCCTGCCAACCAGAGAATGATCCAATTATTCCAATTGTGTACTATCTGCTAACCAGTTTTCAATCCACATCAGTGTATTATCCCAATTCCATGAGTTCTAACCTTGCTGGCCATCCTCCTGTGCGGGACTATATAAAAGGACTTCCGAATTCCAAATGCACCAAATCCACTAATTCCCCCTTTTTAAATCATATTCTCAAAACTCCAGTATAGTATTCAATGATTATTTCAATTTCACAGATACAGATGGACTATGCTCAATCCTATTATTCTGCTGCAGCATTCTGTATTTCACTGTAGATTTGATCATTTTGGTAGTTGTGTTCATTAGGAACTGTAACTTATTCCACCTGTCTCTACAAAGGAGAGTATTGACTGACTGAAACGCTTGCAGTCTGTTTTTAGGATGCTCCTATACATTTGCATTTGCAAAAGAAACTGGGAAATTTGTCTGCAGTTAGGAAAATTCCTCACATCACCACCATCATTCCACTTGTACTATGCCCAGCCTCTGCAAGATACTGGAACTGTCTGGGCAACATAAAAGAGACAAACACTCACAAAAATACTATTTCCTTTACTTATGTGTAGTGCATACAAAAAACCTTGTAGCTGTAATGAAGCAGGGCTGTAAGTTGTTTACATAGCCAAGAAAGGCCAAGCTTTATCAAACACCCTTTAACATGCTACAAACACAGCAGACAATTGAAGGGTTCATATACCTGGGAAAGTGCCGGGCTCGGAGGTGCCTGATGAAAACTGGTGTACCTGCTTGTATCATCTTTACCGAGTCTGTGACCTCAGTGTAGTCATGTCGGTGCCAGTTTTTCCGTCTCTTCACTGCAGGTCAAACAAATAGTCAAGAATGTTTAAGAAGAAACTGCAGATGCTGGTTTGAACCAAAGATAGACACAAAAAGCTGGAGTAACTCAGCGGGATAGGCAGCATCTCTGGAGAGAAGAAACGGGTGACATTTTGGGTCGAGACCCTTCTTCAGACAGGTTAGGGATAAGGGAAACGAGAGAGATAGACGGTGATGTGGAGAGATAAAGAACAATGATTGAAAGATATGCAAAAAAGTAACGATGATAAAGAAAACAGACCATTGTAAGCTGTTTGTAGGGCGAAAATGAGAAGCTAGAGTGACTTGGGTGGGGGAGGGATAGTGAGAGTGAATGCCGGGGCTACCTGAATAGAGCAAAATCAATATTCATACCACTGGGCTGTAAACTGCCCAAGCAAAATACGAGATGCTGTTCCTCCAATCACTCTGACAATGGAGGAGACCAAGGACAGAAAGGTCTGTGTAGGAATGGGAAGGAGAATTGAAGTGTCCAGCAACCGGGAGATCAGGTTGGTTCACACGGGCTGAGCAAAGGAGTTCCGCGAAACGATCACCCATTCTGCGTTTGGTCTCGCCGATGTATAAGAGTCCTCATCTTGAACAACAGATACAGTAGATGGAGTTAGAGGAAGTGCAAGTGAACCTCTGCCTAACCTGAAAGGACTGTCGGGGTCCCTGGACAGAGTCGAGAGAGGAGGTATGGTGACATGTGTTGCATCTTCTGCGGTTGCAGGGGAAGGTACATGGGGAGGGGGTGGTTTGGGTGGGAAGGGATGAGTTAGCCAGGGAGTTGCAGAGAGAACGGTCTCTGCAGAAGGCAGAAAGGGTGATGGGAAAATGTGGCTTGTGGTGGGATCCCGTTGTTGTGTGCAACAGCTGAAGGGGTGGAAGGTAAGGACTAGGGGTACTCTCTGTTGTGACTAGGGGGAGGGGGAGCAAGGGTGGAGGTGCGGGGTACCGAGGAGACACGAATGAGGGCCTCATTTATGATGGGAGAGGGGAACCCCCATTCCCTAAAGAATGAGGATATCTTGGATGTTCTAGAATGGAACACCTCATCTTGGGCGCAGATGCGGTTTAGATGGAGGAATTGGGAGCAGTGGGATAGAGTCTGCAGGAAGCAGGGTGGGAAGATGTGTAGTCAAGATAGTTGTGGGAGTCAGTGGGTTTGTAATAGATGTCAGTCAATAGCCTATTTCTTGAGGGAGACTGTGAGATCAAGAAAGGGGAGGGTGGTGTTGGAGATGTTCCAAGTAAATTTGAGTATAGGATGAAAATTGATGGCGAAGTTGATGAATCCCATGAGTTCTGCATGAGTGCATGAGGTAGCACCGATGCAGTCATCAATGTAATGGAGAGAGTTCGGGGTTAGGGCCAGTGTACGCCTGGAACAGGGATTGTTCAACCTACCCTACAAAGAGACAGGCATAGCTGGGGCCCATGCAGGTGCCCATAGCCGCGCCTTTGACTTGGAGGAAGTTGGAGAATTCAAAGGAGAAGTTGTTGAGGGTGAGGACCAGCTGAGTAGAGTGTTAGTAGAAGGAAATTGGATGGTTTTGCGGTCGAGGAAGAAACCGAGGGCTTTAAGCCCTTCCTGGTGGGGGATGGAGGTGTAGAGTGACTGAACGTCCGTAGTAAAGATGAAGGAGCGGGGGCTCGGAAAGCGGAAGGCATTAAAGAGAAGATGAGCATGTGAGGTATCTTGGGTCAGGTAAGATTGGTCCGGGGGGAATTGAATGGAGTCGAGGTACATGGAAATCATCTCTGTGGGACAGGAGCAGGCAGAAACAATGGGTCTGCCATGGTAGTTGTATTTGTGGATTTAGGGGAGAAGGTAAAAACAGGCTGTGTGGGGCTGGGAAACGATAAGGTTGGAGGCTGTGGAAGGCAGACAGCCAGAAGTGATGAAATCAGTAATGGTGTTTGAGATTAAGGTCTGGTGCTCATCTGTGGGATCATAATCGAAGGATAAATAGGAGGAGGTGTCTGAGAGTTGTCGCCTGGCTTCAGCCCGTCAAGAATGTTTAATAGTCATGTCGCAAAACAGAACAATAAAATTCTTACTTGCAGCAGCACAAAAGGTTTGTAAACAGTACACAATAGATAAGGTAATAAACAAAACAAAATTACTGAAATATCCACAACAATAAATGAAATGTCAAAAACTGAAAATGCTGGAGATCAGAGATAAAACAGAAAATGATGGGAACACCAAGGTCAGGCAGTATCTGTCGAGTGAAATAGTTAACATTTCAGGTCATATATCCTTCATCAGAACTGGGAAAGAAAAAAAATACAACTGCCAGAGATGTACACCTGCTCTTTTGCCAATCACTTCCCTCCATCCAATGACTCAAATGGTCTTTTGTAGCAGTAATTACACTTCTTCTCATCTACGATATCACATTGTGCTCAAAGTGGAGTTTTCCATGCATGTTTTCACAACCAGAGACTTTAGCAGGAGGCTGAAGGATGATCTTATAAAGTGTAAAAACATTATGAAATATTATAGGATGAATACTCAGTGTCCTTTATCCCCCCCCATAAGGGAATCAAGAACTGACAAACTCATAATATTTAAGTATCTGGACAAGCGCTTGAATTGCAAGGCACAGAATGATAGGGACAAAGTTCTGTTAAACAAGATTAGTATAGATGAGTTATTTTATAGTCCTTGTGGGCAGGGTAGGTTAAAGGACCTGCTTCTGTTATATTACTCTGTGGACCTGAATAACTAGCCTTCATCAAATCCCACAAAACCATTCTGGAGATTGAGAAGTTGGGATAAATCCAAATTGTGCAGTGCCAAGAAACATTTTAGCTTGGCATCAGCATGGGTCTCATCACAGAGAGCATGACTAGAGATGTCACCCAGACCCCAATGTTTGCAGGAAATAAGGAAACCCTGACTCCATTTCCTTCTCACAATTCCTCCATCTCATTGCTCTGATGAGACTGATGCCACGGGTGCTTCTTTCTCATTTAAATGTGGCTGCCTCTCCACCCTAGAGCTCTGAACCACATCCCACCTATTTCACTCATCCTCTCTCCTCCTGGATACATCAAGGTCTGGAGTACCCCAGGCCTTTATCTTCGACCAGCATTCATTCAATGGATCATCCGTTGTAATTTACACCACCCTCAATATGATTCTAGCCACAGTATTTTACTCCTCCCCTCCTTTTCAGCATTTTGAAGGATTTACCACTCTTTACCACTCCCTTTTCCATTTCCAACAATCACTCCCATATCTATGGCACTGTTCCATGCAAGCACGGGAGATGCAATACCTATCTTTTCACCTCTTCCCTACTTATCATCCAGGGACCGAAACAGTCCTTTCAGGCAAGGCAGTGATGCACCTGCAGTCCTTCCAATTTAATGTACTATATTCAATGCTCACACAGCAAGATTGTGGTGGCGGAGGCAATGTGGCTGCTGGAGATTCTGCAGCAACCTGGGGCTGGATCAGGTCAGGCAGTGCTCCAAAAGGCCGAGCGCATGGATCGGAAGCAATCTGTAGCAGTGCAGACCGGCAAAACAGCAATGGAGAACATTGACAAGATTGGCTGGCCAATCTCTGCAACTCTATGCCAATGCCGCCATCAGGACAATGAGCCGTTATGGCCAAATAAAGACACTACATTTTTAACAGCTTTGGACTTGAATCATACAAAATGGCACCAAAAACATCACAACTCTTATATACCGTCTCAGTTTAACTCTTCGTACGCTCTTGTACTTAAGTATGATTGAGCATATGTACAGCAAGATATTTACTGAATTATATGCAAAAAAGGAATTTCATTGTATCTAGGTACATGTGACAATAGAGTACAATTGACCCATTGGACCAGAGTAACCTCATCTACACTGAAGAAACCAAACAGATTAGGTGACTACTTTTGGAGTGCAGTCTGCAGAGGCAACCTTGAGCTTCCAGTTGCCAGCCACTTTAATTTATTATCCCACTTGGACTTATATGTAGTCTTCTGCACCATTACAATGCTGCTCAGCTCTAACTACACTTTGTCTTTCATCTCAGCTCTTTCTTTTTTCTTCTAGACCCAAAGAAAAATTCCATAGCCTCAAGTAACTCAAATAATCTTCTGTCTGTATCAGAATTAGCCAGCCTATCGATGGTATTGGCTCAGATTTACCTTTGTCATTAGAGCAGCATGAGTTGCCTATTTCCTTCGATCCATAGATGCCGAGCAACATTCACAACTATAAGTACGCATTATGTTACCATGGTCCAGGCTTTATTGACACAGGTTGATCATATGCTGAATAATCCAACCACATTTTTGTTTGGAAGTGGAAAGAACTAATAGAAATTGCATTAATTGCAATGTGTAAAAAGAGTTAAGATACTGTCTTATAATTTTGCTGCATGTCATTGTGGGATATATCGTGTCTTGATTGGTGAATGTTTAGTTTGTGACTTTATTTGAAGCAGAAATAATATGTGAATGTTTCATTGAGTATAATTCCGACTGGTAACTACGCACTTCGTCCAAGCACATTATCGCATGCGTCATGCAAGCCATCTTAAATGACCACCTAAACTGTCATTTGGCAACTTAAAAAACTGCCAAGGTTGCCCGGCTGGCAACAGGGAAAAAAAGTTAAGCGAGAGCCCTGCAAACATGGTCCTTTTATCCTATCCATTCCTACCCCATCCATCCTGCAACTTTGACTATCTCTCCTTCCCAGATTTGATGACGCTTTGACCTGGAGTATTAACCCAGTCCTCTCCTTATACATGCAGCATACCTGCCAAATGTTTACAGCATTTTCTTTTTGTTTCAGATTTTTAACATCTTCAGAATTGCAGATTTCATTCTCGCTTTAGAAAAAGGTTGGGAAAAGCAGCAATTGAACACTAAGATATTTTCTTCGAAGGGTTCAGTCTTTAAACTCACTCAGAGAGGCTCCATGTAAGATGGCACATTTGGGACAGTGGTACAAGTCAATGTCAACAGCTTGGTGTTCCTCCACTCGTACACAACTGAAAGAGAAAAATACAGATTTACAGTCAAGCAGAGCCAAAGACTACATCAAATTCCAAAGTTAAATTGTTAAATAACCAAACATTGCTGCATCACACATTAAATTTCCACCTTGTAGGGCCAACAACCCGATGCATAATACATTGCAACACAGAAAACCTCCAACACTTTCCCCCTGGACTCCGTGCACTCAAGTGTGTAGTTTATAAACTGCAGCCTTCAGTCCCACAGCAGATTTTTTATTGCTGGGTTAAGGATAGTGTCTTCACTATCACTTGTTTGCAGTGGAAAGCAAAAAAAATCAGCTAGTAGGATCTCCATCTATTGCAGCAAAGATCAGATATAATCCAAAGACAGTAAAAGTAAATGCTGCAAGTATGTTTATAATACTAGATTTAGTTTCAACCACAAAATAAAAGCAACAAATCAGTGCATCGTTTCTTGTTCCTCAAAAAATTGTTAGGAATTATCTCAAGATATAAAATTGCATTTTAAAACACAACCCCAATTGAAACAACAATATGAAACAGAGATGGATAGCAGGACAGTCTGTGGGAATGTCCAGAAGAGTGGGAAGATGCAGCAAAAGCATATCCTTTTCCATCAAGACTCAGGATTCAGGCATATTGCACTACTTTGCATCAGTTTTTACACAATTCCTCTGGCATCATGATTGGTGGTAACCAGTTCTACATTAAATGTACTGTTTTTTCCCAAATCACGATCTGCTCCAGGGTTGAATCTCACCCTTCACACTGTCCTGAAACAGATGCTTAGTTATCCACCAAAATCAAGAGCAGCTGGGAGCCAGAGTCAGCAAAATGCAGATCTGCCCATAGGTTGCTGGTCCCTCTGTAGTGCACTCAAACACTGTTCTTCATCAGTAAACCAAAATCATATGAGACCTGGTGTGCAACTGCCGCCAACCTTTCCAACTGTTGAAAATGAAGCTGAAGCACAGAGTCAGGAACCTGGTGGACAACCCCTACTGTGACAGACCTGATCATTGCATTATGATCATACCCTGGGACTCAAGACTCTTCAACAAAGACATAACTGTCCAGAGCGAGGCATGTCAGAACAGACTTCATGAAGTTGTTTACGCCATTAATAATGAACTAATGTGGAGTTTTAGCAATTAATTTTGTTGATTATAAACTTTGTCACTTGATGGATCACTCTAGCAAGGAACCAACAAATGTGACAAAAAAAAAAGTGTATTTCTACCACGAGCAAAACCGGACTAGAATTCTAATGGGAACTGGTTCTCCTTTATGAATTCAACACCAGAGCTGCAAATATGTGAATCGCTGGAAAGCATGATTAGCAAGGGTGGGGAAGGCTAACAACAATCTTTCTCCTGACTAAATGCTTAGAATGCAGACACAAGGCACTGCAGATGCTAGTTTACAAAAAAATAACAACATGCTGGATTAACTCAGCAGGTCAGGAAACATCTCTGGAAGACATAGAAAGGCAATGTTTTGGGCCAAGACCCTTTTTCAGACAGAACGTGGAAAGACCATTTTATCGTAGAGAAATGAACAAGATTTCCATATAATGTCCTTAATCTAGATATTGACACCCATCAGAATTACTTTGCTATCTAAAGCAATAACCAAAAGGCCGTTTGCACCTTCAACACTATGAAACGTACAGGTAACTGCTGAATTGACCACCACCTAACCTATTCTGTAATTTGCATCAACTTAGTCCCCCCAAAAATAGCAAAAGAAATACCAACACAGGAAAATAATATCAGTATGAAAGGACTCAAGAGCACAAAATTAATTGTAGACACAAAATGCTGGAGAAACTCAGTGGGTCAAGCAGCATTGAGAGAAGGCATGGGTGACGTTTCGGGTTGAGACCCTTCTCAGACTCTGATTGGACATGTCCTTTTTCAGACTCTGAAGAAGTGTCTCAACCCAAAACGTTATCCATTCCTTCTCCCTAGAGATGCTGCCTGACCCGCTGAGTTACTCCCGCATTTTGTGTCTACCTTTGTTTTAAACCATCATCTGCAGTTCTCTCCTGCACAAAATTAATGGTTTAGCACCAATCTAATGACTCAAAGCAAACATAAGCCAGAACAATCCCTGGACATTCCCGAGGTCTACCATAATTAGCACCAGTGAAGGGTGAATTTCTACACCCGAGTCAAAACTGGTTAAGTAATGCATTATAAATACAAATCATTATTGGACTGGTCATGCAAATAACAGCATGCTTTCTGCTGCAATCTCAGCATTACTACAGTCTGGCAAAGTGTAAAAGACTAACCAACAGTTAATAGGTAGGACCCCTGGATCAGGCTCAATCCTTACTTCCAGCACGACTTAACTTAAATTTCCTTCATATAATATGAAGGGGATATGCTGGAGATATCAAATGTCCATTTTTTTTTCCAAAAGGATATGTCCAATTGCAATTATTACAAAAGTGCTTGCTTTCTGCCTGCCATTGTGAAGGTTCTCACCAGAACCCTCATCAATTGCCTCCTCACAGAACCAGGAAGCAGCCATTTGGCACCTCAAACTTGCTCCAATCAATATTATTATGGTGGATCTGATTGTAAGCTCACCTCCATCTGATTGTTAGTTCACCTCCACATTGCTGCCTACTCTGGTATCCTTCCACATACAGTCCTTCCCAGAAGAAGAATCTATCTAACCAGGCCTAAAAATATTCAAAGCCTGCTTCACTGCCTTTTGGGTTAGGGGGATCGACAGACACACGACCCTGAGAAAACATTTGCCTCATTCTCGTCTTATATGCACAATTCATTATTTTTTAAACAGGAGCCCCTAGCTCTAGATTGCCCTTTAAAAAAAAAACACACTTGCCAAAACCTCCAGTGAATTTTTGCATGGGTCACTCAAATCCTTTCCGATTCAAACTTCAGCCAATACAATTCCAGCCCTTCCAACCTCTCATCGACAATCCAGATATTAGCTGCTTCCAATATAATTACACATTTCCTTAAAATGAGACCAATACTGTACACAGTACTTCAGATATAATCTCACCAATGACCTGTATAACTGAACCTCCTAATTTTGTATCCCACATCTCTGACAATAAATGTAAACATTGTTAATGTTCCTAATTTGTTGTACCTGTACACAAGCCTTTTACAAATCATGCATAAGCAATAGTTGGCCAGTCAGTCTCTCTAGCATGTGCCACAATTCAATAAAATGTTAATGATTCTATCTCACCACTATTTCCTGCTCTCTCCATAGAATCCTTCATTCCCTTTGTAATTTAACTTTGTCATTCACTGTGTCAATACATTCCATGATTCCAACTCCACAGGTCTTTGTGCTGGAGAATTCAAAAGAATTATGACTCCCTGAGAACAAAGAAATTCTTCATCTCCATCCCAAACTTATTTTGAAACCACAACGGTAGTTCTGGATACATCCCAAAAATTGAGGGAGGCATCATCTCAGCATCAGCTTTTACAGTCTACTAATATATTTATTGTTTCATTAATATTCATGATTACTTCAACCTACACCTTTGCTCCGTACATCAATCTCTTCACCACAAAAATTAACGTTCCCTGCAATGCCTCCAACGTATCAGCATTTAAGCATGGAGGCCAATGCACAGAGTAATCTAGACACAGCCTTACCAGCATCGTGCAAAGCTGCTTCAAGAACTTTATACATTAGTCTTCCTACAGACTTGTTGTACCTGTTTGATTAGTTTTTATGTTTCATGAACTAGGACCCAAACATCCTTAAAGCACATTTTGTCATCTCACTTCACTTAAATAATAATTTGTTTTCTCATTCTTCCTTATGAAGTAACATTTTCTCACATTACATTCAAGCTGCCAATATCTTGCCCATTCACTTAACTGATCTATACCCTTTTGCAGTTTCTTTGCATTCACAATACACACAATACACAATACAATTTATTTGTCACTTGAACCTCATAGAGGCTCAAATGAAATGTTGTTTCTGCAGTCATACACACATGAAAAAAAAGACCCAAGACACAACACAGTTTACACAGACATCCATCACAGCACATCTCCTCCTCACTGTGATGGAAGGCAAAAAAACTTCTCTCCCCTGCACTCCCCATTCCTCTCCCGATGTCAGGGTCAAAGCCCCCGGCGGGCGATGGCAATTGTCCCACCAATCTCCTTATCAACAAAACAAAGACAAAGTGCTGGAGTAGGGGGAAAAACTTTTATACCCACTCTGGCTGGCTGGCAGGAAACAATTTTCTATTCCTAACAAACAATTTTATTTTCGACTATAATCTTTGATCTTGCACCTTATCAAAGGCCTACTGGAAATCCAAGTATAAACATCCACTGGTTTTCTTTATCCACAGGATATGTCATGCCTTCAAAGGACTAAAGTAGATGGGTCAAATGTGATTAGCCAGTCACAAAACAAAACTGACTCGTTGTGATTGCTCTGTGTTTTTACTGTTTTAATAGTTTCTGATATCCTCCCCAGCACAAATGTAAACCTAATTGGCCTGCAACTTCCCACTTCCTGCTTCCTTCCCTTTGCAACTAAAGTAACATTTATCTAATCTATTGGAACTTTCCATGAATGCAAGAAATTGGAAAAGTAAAAGCAATGTGTCAACAATCTCAATAGCAACTACTTTTCAGAACAGAGTATGAAATTAATCTGGACTCAGGCCTGTCAGTCCACAGCTCTAATAATTTGCTCAGTACCACACTCCTGGTGATTTGAAATATTCCTCCAAGTATCTTCCTTCCATTCAGTTCCCACTTTAGCAGCATGTCTAAAACCAATGCAAGTGAAGACAAATGCAAAGTAACAACTTAATTTGCATCTTCTAACTCGGTGATTCTCAAAGTTTTGATACCTGTATACCACTTTGTAAATTTTCGTAAACATCTTATACCCCTCCTTAAAAACAATTGTATTTCATTGTAAAAATCGATAAAAATTGCATACATTTTTATTTTGCACACACACTCACACACCCACCTTCTCTGGGACAATCGTTGAGGTCGCCGATGCTCACCACATCCCCGGGGCCAACGCCACTGTTGCCGACCTTCATTGTCTCCAGGGGCCACCGATGCTGCTGCGGCCAACCCATATCTCTACCCCAGCCCCCCACTGGCCTCCATCAGCGACTCCGCCGACTCTCACCTCTCCACCGGCAGGCCACAGCCGTCACCTCACCAGAGTTCCAGGCTCAGCACCAGGCCCACAACATCCACGATGCAGACAGCACGTGGTCTGACTCTGCTGGGTCCCATTGCTCCCCCCCACCCCCCTTCCTACAGGGAACCTCAGTAGTGATGGGTCTTCCCTTTCCCCCTCTTTCAACCAGGTTACCCCAATCACACACCCTCTAGTTAAAATTCCCCGCAGGTTTTTTTTCTTTTTGTTTTACAGAGGTGCGGGAGCGGTGAGCTCTGGCAGCACTGCACCCTTGGTTGTCATATGGGAGTCTGCAAACTACCCAAATACAGCAGCTATCACAACTCGAATAGGAGAATTCACACAAAATATATAAATTATTTGCAATTATGTATGTATAAAATAATTCATAACCACAATATTTTTTTCTAATAATGAATCTATGTTTCAGTAGTACATAGCTGAAAATTGCCGCATACCCCCGAAGACCTTTTGCGTACCACTGGGGGTAGGAGTTCTAACTCATTAGACCATGGCAAAATACTGCATCATGACTGCAGGGGAGAAGAAACTTGAGAACGTTTCCAGGATTAGCCAATTACTGCTATGGGAAAGACAGTATAAAATAAGATCATCTTTTTCAGGATAGAGGTGGTGAAGGGTTGAATTAATCTGTGTATAAAATTATGTAATAAAAAGGTTCATACCAAAGATAGACTCAAAATGCTGGAGTAACTCAGCAGGTCAGGCAGCATCTCCGAAGAGAATGGATAGGTGACATTTTGTGTTGGGATCCTTCTTCAGACTGATTAAGGTGGGGGGGGGGCACGCCGGGGATGGGAAGAAGCAAGAAAACACCAGGACAAGTCAGGGTCAGCACTAAATGACCTCTGGCAAACAGGTTCCCTGACAGGCCGATTGTTGGCTAGAGGGATACAGTTGCAAACTGTAGAACTGGTTAAGAGTCTTCAAGTGGAGAAAACGGAGGGGGGGGGGGGGGGGGGGGGGGGGTAACAAAGGGGAGGCGAGGGGTTTGTAGAAGTTACCTAAACTTGGAGAACTCAATGTTCATACTGCTGTATTGTAAACTACCCTGATTCTGGCAATGCAGGAGGCCTAGGACAGAAATGTTGATATGGGAATGGTAGGGGAAGTTAAAGCAGTTAGTAACTGGGAGATCCAGTAGAACCAGGCGGACAGAGCACCTGTTCAGCGAAATTTTAGTCAGCCAAGGTTTACTCGATCTCCCAGTTGCTAACCACTTCAACTCCTATTACCAAATTGACCTTTGTGTCCTTGTTCACTTCCATTGCCAGTGAGGCCACATGAAAATTGGAGAAATTGCATCTCATTTTGTTTGGGTAGCTTAAAACCCAGCGATATGAACGTCAAAATCTCAAATTTTAGGTAACTTCAACAAACATCTTTGCCCCATATGCAAATGAACAGTTTAAAAGTTATCTGAAAAGACACAAATTAATCAAAAACAGATGTAATTTAGTCTTTGAAATAAAAACAGCTCAACCAGAAGTCACACCCTTGTTGCTCAATGCTATGCCCTCCTATTTTAAATATATAGTGCATATTATGTTTCATGGTAACGTGGATAAATTGTCACTCAAATTACAATCCTATCACCCAGTGGCTGGGCTTACCCCAGAACCTGATCTTCAAAGGCAAGTATTTATAATGAGGGAGTTATACTACAGAAACACGCTTTTTTTTTAAAACTTGCTTGCTATACCCGATTGTGAAGGGACTTTTACTCTATTCACTATACTGGCCCAAGAATCGAGTCAATGCAAGATTAAAGAATAAAAATGAGTAATGGCAAAAAATAAGATTAAATAAAAGGAAAAAGATTGGGGAACAGTAGGCGGTGGTGTCCATAACATCAATCTCTTTTATATGAAACCGACTACTGTATGAACTGAATAATAGCTGACTGAGGGGCAGATAAGAAAACTTGGGGAAGCTAAAATGGACAACAGCTTTGGTGAACAATGGTATAAAATACTCACGGGAAATACATAAAACCCTCTTCATAGATCAGAAGAGATGCATCATAATACAATCGAACCAAATCATTTATGATACACTGACAAATAATGAAATATGGAAAATACTGAGGACGAGGCAGTAAATACCAATTTTTCAAATTTCATCTCCCATGCAGTCACAATTTTTCCTGCAGTGTAGTGATCAGACAGGATGCTGTACTTGTGCTGTGGTTTAATGAGCAAGAGGTCAGTAATATAAACAGATGTGTGAATAATTAAACATACAATGAGATATAAAATAATATTTACAGGAATATCAATGAAACACAATATTCTAAAAGAATAAGACCACAGAGACTGACAAGTTAAGATACAGGGATCTGCAGATACTGGTATATAAAAAAAGACAAAGTGATGGAGTAACTCAGCGTTTCATGCAACATCTCTTGAGAATGTGGAGAGATACAGCATGGAAACAGGCTCTTTGCCCCACTGAGTCCACGCCGACCAAGCCAGATTGATAAATAACAGCCACAACCAGTTTGTTGAATTTAAGATCAGTTAAAATTGAAAATAATTTTCTAACCACCCTTGGGCATAAAGACAACTCCAGGTGGACACAACTGCAAAATATTCATAAAGGTATGGACATACAGAGCAGCTACAGGTAATCTGTTTATCCAATGGTGCATTATATTTTTAAATAAACATCTGCGATCGATATCACCCAATTTATATTTGACATGGGATGTTCTTGAAACTTCTCCCCCCCCCCCCCATTGTCTATTTACTTGTTCACCACCATTCCCCAAAAGTCACAGGACTACAAAGCTTCGATCTGATTCATTTGGTGTGGGATCTCATAAGCATATCCACTAAGTGCACACATACTTGTGCTGCAAGTGAAACGTAGTTGGCACCTTGTGCTATTCCCAGCATGTCCTTGATGGAACAGCAAGGCATTCCTCAGCCCTCTTATCCAGTTGGAGGCAAAACTACCTGCTTGTCTTTTTTGCAAGTTTCTTGGCATCATCCCCATTTTCAGCTGTCAAATGGAACTACAGATGCTGGTTTACGCCAAAGACAGACACCAAATCTCTGCGGGTCAGGCAGCATCTCTGGAGATAGGGTATGGATGAGGTTTCAGGTCGAGACCCTAATTCCGACGTTTCGGGTCGAGACCCTATTCCTTCTCACCAGAGATGCTGCCTGACCCGCTGAGTTACTCCAACGTTTTGTATCTATCTTCTGTTTCATTTTAGTTTAGTTCAGAGATACAGCATGAAAACTGGCCCTTCGGCCCACCGAGATTGCGCCGTCCAGCGATCCCGGTACACTAGTGCTATTCTGCACACCAAAACAATGTACAGATTTTTTTTAACCACAGCCAATTAACCGACAAATCTTTATATCATTTGTGACATAATTGTTTTGAGCAGGTACATCATAGATTTAGAGTCCTTCGGTCCAACTCGTTCATGCAAACTACCTGGCCAGGATGACACCATTTCCCTGCATTTGCCCATATCCCACCAAAGCTTTCTTACCCAGAATTTTGAGTTTTAAGCATGGTAATGGTATCCATCTGTACCACTTCCTCTGGCAGCTCATTCCATATACCCACCACCCTCTATATGAAAACTTGATCCTCAGTTCCCCTTTAAATCTTTCACCTATGCCCTCTAGTTTTAGATTCGCCTATATGGGAAAAATACTTTGACCTTATCTATGCCCCATGATTCCATTAACCTCTATGGACTAAGAATGTAACGCTGGAAAGAATTGCAGAGACAATTGGCAACCAATCAGATGTAGTGCGGAAATATTATCTGGGACACAGACAGGCTGTTCTATAGTTTATCTTCCAAATGAGTTGCAGACATATTAAAAAAATAACTTGCATATATAACATTCAAAATATTTCACAATGCTTCATAGCAGTGTTAACAGACAAAATCTAAATCTAAGCCATTATTCAATTCAGATTCAGATTCAAAAATGCATTGTCAGGTACAGTACAGAGACAACGAAATGCATTTAGATCTCCCTTGAAGAGCAACATAGAACGATTTGGCAAGTATTCTGGTCAATTGCAGTCACCGAGGTACGTTGTTTAGTAGAGTGACAGCGGCCGGAAAGAAGCTGTTCCTCGACCTGCTGGTTCGGCAACGGAGAGACCTGTAGCGCCTCCCGGATGGTAGGAGGGTAAACAGTCCATGGTTGGGGTGAGAGCAGTCCTTGGCGATGCTGAGCGCCCTCCGCAGACAGCGCTTGCTTTGGACAGACTCAATGGAGGGGAGCGTGGAACCGGTGATGCGTTGGGCAATTTTCACCACCCTCTGCAATGCCTTCCGGTCGGAGACAGAGCCCATACCATACCCCGATGGTGCAGCGGTAGAAGTTCACCAGGATCTGAGGAGACAGATGGACCTTCTTCAGTCTCCTCAGGAAGAAGAGACGCTGATGAGCCTTCTTGATCAGAGTAGATTAAATAAGTATTGAAAATGCTGGGAATCCAGGACAGTTGTGACTGATGGTGCTGAACTGGCAAGTATTCTGGTCAATTGAGTCTTATTCCTACCAATACCACAAATTATAATTAAATTCCTTTAAAAAAACAAAATGTTACACAATATTATAACTGGCTAAATGTCAAGGAAGTTTGGGAAGCAGGACCCCAGTGAGTTTTAAGGAATCATGGGAAACATCACCCGTTGAGCCAGAGGCTGAACCTTCAGGACTTCCAAATAGTTAAGTTAGTGGATTATCAGAGTGTAGGCAGATGACCAGCAGCTAATTCCAAAACAGAGGTTTTAAGGGACAACTTTAACACAAAAGGAAGCCTGAGTTTCACCGGAATTAGGTTTACATACTGACACTATCAGCAGGTAAACTGTTTTGAAATAAAGGCAGAAAATGCTGGAGGAACTCAGCCATTTGGCTATTAAACACTACAACCTCAAATAAGCTTTGAACTACATAGACTATTATTGTGTAAGAAGGAACTGCAAATGCTGGTTTAAAACGAAGATAGACACAAAAAGCTGGAGTAACTCAACGGGACAGGCAGCATCCCTGGAGAGAAGGAATGGGTGACGCTTCGGGTCGAGACCCTTCTTCAGACGGTCATCAGGGGAGTAGATGGGACAGAGATAGAATGTAGTCGGAGACAGCAAGACGGGTGAGAGAACTGGGAAGGGGAGGGTATGGAGAGAGAGAGGGAAAGCAAGTCCGCCGCAACCTACCTGATCTCCCGGTTGCTCAGCACTTTAACTCCCCCTCCAATTCCCAATCTGAACTCTCTGTCCTGGGCCTCCACCATTGTCAGAGTGAGGCCCCCACAGTGGAGAAACTACCTCATATTTTGCTTGGGTAGCTTACATCCCAATGGTATGAACATTGACTTCTCTAACTTCAAATAGCCCTTGTTTTCCCTCTTCCATCTCCTCCCCCTTCCCAGTTCTCTCACCAGTCTTACTGTAGAGTCTTACGGTGGAGTAAGATGGTGCCTACCTGCAGCAACATTTTGCGAACGACACAACGAAAAATAATGAAAGTGTTTTTGAACTCTGAAAGTTGCCTTGCCTAATTAAAGTTGCCTTGCCTTCTATATAATTAAAAGTCTAATCTTGACCACTTCCTGTTTGCGCTTTATATTGATTTTAGAAAAAACGCTACCACGTACAGCTGTGATTTTTGGCCATCTTACTCAGTCCCCCACCGCTCATCAGGTGCCGAGAATTTTTACCATCGATGAAAAATAAAAGCGTTATTAGTGTATAAAAAAGGTTGAGATACTCTCTCCTGTCAATCACGCCATGAAGGCCACACCCCTTCTGGTGGGAGTGGGGGAGGGACTATAAAACCTAGAAGTGTGGGCATGGCTCAGTCTCTGCAAGATGGAGGAGGGAGACATCACGATTTGCTGTCTTTAGTGGCCTTGCACCCTGCTTGAAATGGTATGAAACTGCACTTGAATTCGGTGGCCTTGCACCCTGCTTGAAGTGGTAAGAAACTGCACTTGAATTTGGTGGCCTTGCACCATGCTTGAAATGGAATTTCAAGGAATAGCCGTGAGTCAACTGCCAGCCCACCAGCCGTGAGTGAGTGAGCTGCCAGGATAACAGGCTTGAGTGACTGAGCCGTCAGCCCAAGAATCCATTCGGCCCACAATGTCCATACTAGCCCTCTGGAAACCAGTCCGTTCAGCCCACAACACCCATACTAGCACTCCAAAAAGTCTCCCCTCCCTCCCTCCTCCACTGGCCACCAATATTGGAATATAGGTGGAATATTGCGTTGGGGGACCAGCCCTCCCGTGTGATGCTGGAACCCAATGGGTCCCACTTAGTCTAGTAACTTAGAAAACTCTGAGCTTGGATGTGGATGTATTTGTGGATTTGTGTGTTTTTCTGTGATTCATATCTCCTCGAAAACACGATGCACTAACGGTGACATTTTTACATATTCCGATAGAGATTTACCTCTCGAAAATCGCCTCATCTGAAAATTTGATTCATTAATTCTTGAGTTTAATTAAAATTATTCACAAATCTGAGATATTTTTCAAAGCTAACGAGCTGATGACGTCACAATGGCTCTGCTCCTCGCGGCCAGCTGCGCAGTTTTTAACGCGTAACCTGCTGGCCACTGGTTTCCACGAGCTGCGAGTTATGTAGACCCCCCTCCCCCCATCGCGTAACTCGCACTCGGCCTGCCGTCCTCAGCACCCTGCCCCGCCCACATCACAGCCGCTTTCCTCCTCCAGGGATCTAGATTGAAGCTGCTGAACACGCAGTAATGTGGTTGGGCTTCCAGATTCAGATTCAGATTCAATTTTAATTGTCATTGTCAGTGTACAGTACAGAGACAACGAAATGCATTTAGCATCTCCTTTGAAGAGCGACATAGCAAACGATTTTGAATTAAAAAAAATAATAATAAGTGTCGGGGGGGGGGGGGGGGGGGGGGGGGGGGGGGTGATTGGCAGTCACCGAGGTACGTTGTTTAGTAGAGTGACAGCGGCCGGAAAGAAGCTGTTCCTCGACCTGCTGGTTCGGCAACGGAGAGACCTGTAGCGTCTCCCGGATGGTAGGAGGGTAAACAGTCCATGGTTGGGGTGAGAGCAGTCCTTGGCGATGCTGAGCGCCCTCCGCAGACAGCGCTTGCTTTGGACAGACTCAATGGAGGGGAGCGTGGAACCGGTGATGCGTTGGGCAATTTTCACCACCCTCTGCAATGCCTTCCGGTCGGAGACAGAGCAGTTGCCATACCATACTGTGATGCAGTTGGTAAGGATGCTCTTGATGGTGCAGCGGTAGAAGTTCACCAGGATCTGAGGAGACAGATGGACCTTCTTCAGTCTTCTCAGGAAGAAGAGACGCTGATGAGCCTTCTTGATCAGAGTAGAGGTATTGTGGGTCCAAGAGAGGTCATCGGAGATGTTGACTCCCAGGAACCTGAAGCTAGAAACATGTTCCACCTCCGTCCCGTTAATGTGGATGGGGGTGTGCGTGCCGCCTCTGGACTTCCTGAAGTCTACAATGAGCTCCTTGGTCTTCTTGGAGTTAAGGGCCAGGTTGTTGTCAGCGCACCATGCTGCTAAGTGCTGGACCTCCTCCCTGTAGGCCAGCTCATCGTTGTTGCTGATGAGGCCAATCACCGTTGTATCATCTGCATACTTGATGATGGTGTTAGTACCATGTACAGGTGTGCAGTCATAGGTGAAGAGGGAGTAGAGGAGGGGGCTCAGCACACAGCCCTGAGGAACGCCGGTGTTCAGGGTGAGGGTTGAAGAGGTGTGCTTGTCTAACCTCACAGACTGGGGTCTGTTGGTTAGAAAGTCCAGTATCCAGTTGCAGAGGGAGGGGTCGATGCCCAGGTTACCGAGTTTGGTGATCAGTTTTGATGGAATAATGGTGTTGAATGCTGAGCTGTAATCGATGAACAGCATTCTTACATAAGTGTCTCTGTTGTCAAGGTGGGAGAGGGCGGAGTGAAGTGCCGTTGAGATGGCATCCTCCGTACTCCTGTTCTTGCGATAGGCAAACTGATAGGGATCCAGTGTGGGGGGTAGGCAGCTTTTGAGGTGTGCCAGGACCAGCCTCTCGAAGCACTTGGTGATGATGGGGGTAAGTGCAACTGGGCGGAAGTCGTTGAGGCTTGCCGCAGTGGAGTGTTTTGGCACTGGCACGATGGAGGTGGCTTTAAGGCAAGTGGGGACAACTGCTTGGGCAAGTGACAGGTTGAAGATGTCAGTCCAGACGTCTGTCAGCTGCGCAGCACAGGCACTGAGCACGCGCCCGGGGATGCCGTCAGGGCCAGCAGCCTTACGTGCATTAGTCCTACTCAGTGCCACGTACACGTCGTAGGGGGTGAGTGTGAGGGGTTGGTGATCGGCAGGTAGCACAGCCTTGATGGCTGTCTCTAGCTTGTCCCTGTCGAAGCGGCCGTAGAAGTGATTCAGCTCCTCAAGGAAGGAGGCGTCGCTGGATGTGGGGGTGATGTTGGAGGGTTTGTAGTCCGTGATGGCCTGGATGCCTTGCCACATGCGTCGGGGGTCGGAGTTGTTGTTGAAGTGCTCCTCAATCCTGAGCTTATGGCAGTGCTTGGCCTTCCTGATGCCCCTCTTCAGGTTAGCCCTGGATGAACTGTAGGCTCGAGCATCGCCTGACCTGAAAGCGGTGTCCCGTGCTTTCAGCAGTAGCCTGACCTCGCTGTTCATCCATGGCTTCTGATTCCGAGGGTTTCAGAGGTCCCGCGATGTCCCGAGAGCTGCTGAGGCCCGCGGCCCGCTCGCAGTCGGCCCCGTTCGCACCGCCCGCTCGCCGTGTTCAAGGCCACCCTCTCCCTTTCCCCCCCCCTCCCCCGTTCCTCCTCCCCCCCCCCCCCCCTTCTCTCCCCCCTGCCCCACTCCCCACTCCCCTCCCCCACCTCTCCCCTCTCCACGAGATAGGGTGGGGATGGGGTAAAAGGTGTGTGTGTGTGTGTGTGCGTGCGCTGAGGGGACATGTATATACACACACACACACACTCTTAACTTTTTCTCATTCATGTTTATATTGTTTACCATGTACTGTTTACATATCTGTTGTGCTGCTGCAAGTAAGAATCTCATTGTTCTATCTGAGATATGCGAATAAAACACTTGGCTCTTACATACAGGAAGTTACTGAACAAACTTATGTACAGATCATAAAAAAATGAAAAACACTTGTTACAATATCTTGTAATAAATACATTTCAAACTCCACAAGCTTACAAACTTCAACAGAGAGAAAATGAAAACAAATTTGAAGCAATTCATCTGACAATTTTCAACTCAAACTCATCTCAATCTGGTCTCCCTATAACATAAAACCCGCTCCTCAGCAAAAACAAACCACTCTCTCTTGTGGAAACAAAGAACTGCAGATGCTTGTTTGTACCAAAGATAGACAAAGTACTGGAGTAACGTAGGGGGTCAGGCAGCATCTCTGGAGAAAAAGGATAAGTGCCTCTTCAGGTTGGGACTTCTTCCGACTGAAAATAGGAGAGAGGGGATAGAACTGGTGGCGAGAAAACACAAGGACAAATCAGTGCTGGCAACAGATGACCTCGGCAGGGTGGTTCCCTTGTAGGCCAATTGTTGGCTATGGACGGTGTGATCTCAAGAGGGATATATTGTTACAATCTGTAGAACTGGTTAAACAACTCGGGTGGAGGCGGGAAAGGGGGAGGGGAGTGTAATTGAAGCTACTTTACATTAGAGAATACATCATTGATACTGTTGAGTTGTAAGCTACCCAAGCGAAATACGAGATGCTATTCCTCCAATTTGCATGTTGCCTCACTCTAGCAATGGAGGCGGCCCAGGACAGAAAGGTCAGTACAGGAATGGGAAGGGGAGTTAAAATGGTTAGCAACTGGGAGATCCCGTAGGCCTCTGCAGACCCAGTGAAACGGTCACCGAGCCTACATTTAGTCTCACCGATGTACAGGAACCCACATAGGAAACATAGGGTGCAATAGATGAGGTCGCTCTCCTGCACCCCATCTTCTCTCCACATCATTTACTTTATCTTGATATCTTGAAATATCCTCTTTTTATTGGCACTCATTTCTCCTCTTTTATCTCTTTGTATGGTATATTGATGACTGCCGAATATAATCAAAGTCAACATGGTTTTATGAAAGGTAAATCATAATTGACAATATTGCTTAAACTGTGAAGACAAGACAAGGAGATTTGATAGAGGGAAACCTGTATCTGTAGCGTATTTTGATTTAGAAGAAAATATTTGACAAGGCGCTGCACAAGAGTCTGTACATAAATTAAGAGTTATTGGAGGAAGGGTATTAGCATGGATTGAAAACTGCCTGTTACACAGAAAACAGAGTTGGATTAGCAGAGTTAGCATTGAAGGCAATCTATAAACAATAGATAAGGGAGAAACCACTGGATCCACTATATCATCGAGACTCTCAAAAGACATTGTCATCAAATATTCAAAGCTAGAGAATATTCAACTCAAGTAACTCAAATGCACAGGAACGAAGACCTGGTCCATCATGGGTACTGGCCTCTCTACCAAGGGAATCTACAGGAATTATTGCCTCAAATATACAGCTAATATCACCAAATGCCCGCAGCAACCTGGCCACGTTCTCACTGCTATCATCGGGAAGTAGGTACAGGAACCCAAGAACAGTGACCCCCAGGTTCAAGAACAACTTCTTCCCATTAACCATCTGGTTAGTGAACCACACTTCCCAATCCCACCTCTGCAAGTTTAATTAGGTTACACTATGTACTTCGGCATGCACTATTATAGTCTGGTCACATTGTATAATTATTCGGTATGTTGTTGTGTAGACATGTCTGTAAAGCTGCAGCAAGCCAGAATGTGTAGGAAAGAACTGCAGATGCTGGTTTAAATCAAAGATAGACATAAAATGCTGGAGTAACTCAGCGGGACAGGCAGCATCTCTGGAGAAAAGGAATGGGTGATGTCTCTCCAAAGATGCTGCCTTGAAGGGTCTCAACCTAAATGTCACCCATTCCTTCTCTCCAGAGATGCTGCCTGTCCCGCCGAGCAAGCCAGAATGTCATTGTTTGTTCTTGGTGCACTTTACAAACACACTTGATTCTTAAAGTACACACAAAAGATTTGTCTGTAACATATTAGCATGGATAGAGAACTGGACAAAGGGCAGAAAAATGCTGTGGGGAGAACTATTTTCACGTTGGTACACTGATGTTCAGTGCCAGGCACTCAACTCAACCCCACTCCCCACCCCCGGGCAGACAATCGTACGTAAAAACTGTATTCCCTTCGTCTCTTTAATTTGTCTCGCCCATTGAAGATGAGTCAACTCAGTGCAGGACAGTGTTTGGTGCTGCTGCCCCACAGTTGTTGTAACCCAGGTTCAACACCGATCCCGGGCACTACTATGAGGCGTCTGAACATTCGCCGTGACTGTATGGGCTTGCTCCGGTTCCTCCCACATTCCATAGGCGAAGTTGGCAGGCAGGTTGACTAAAACTCAAAGAGATGGAGTAACTCAGTAAATCAAGCAACATCTGATGAGGGAATGGACAGGCGACATTTTAAGTCGGGACCCTTCTTTAGACGGTCGTTTGACTGGTCGTTGACTGGCCAGTGGCGCAGACGAGTGGTAGGTTGAGATGATGTCGGGAACACATTGGGACAAATATCCAGTTCCGTGCTGAATAACTCTAATCAGTTTATACCACAGACTGAGTTTAGAGATCATGGCAACATATCCTGATGATAAAAAGTTGGGCATGAAAGATAGTTGCGCGGAGGGCACTGTGTTTACATTGGAGGCGGAGGGGCAAGAGGAGGTTCGCCGAGGGTCAGAGAGAAAGTATCGTGAACCGAGAGGCCAGTTGCAGACTTTGGTGATGCCCAAAAGCGTCACACAGCTGATCGCGGGGATCGAGTGGACTCGGGCCATGATCTTAACGGACGGGGCGAGAGAGGAACAAACGACACCCACTCCTTGTTTGCCCCAAAACAGCGTGGCGAGAGACCGGGGTCGCGGCCAGTGGGCGACCTTTCCCCGAGGATCCGCACTGTTGGCGCCGGGGCGGAACAGCGCCGCAGACACAGACCGCCCGGTCGGCTACAGTCCCACAACTCCCTTCCCGGGCTCCCCAATCCCGTCCCGGCCCCGTTCCCTTTGTTAAAGAGTCGCGGGGCCGGTTGTTAAAGGCCAGGAGCTCCCTGCCTAGGAGCCGTCCACCGACCACTCTGACACAGGCCGCGAGCGGTTACCTGCCGTGGAACCAGTCCTTGCAGACGTCGCACTCAATCATGAAGCGGCCGGCGTCGTAGGGCTGCCGACACTCGCAGTACACCGGCACCGTCGCCATTTTGTAAACTTGCAGCCGCACATTGACCGGAGCGAGAACAAAAAAAACAAGCCGGGCCCTCGGCCGCCGCCGGAAACGGCAGATTGACAGCGGCGCCAGCCAACCGCCGTAGGGGCGGGCGCATTCCAGCGGCCTGTGCGGATATTGACGGCGGGATACACGAATCAGAGCAGAGAACTCAGGCTGTGTGCCCGCCCCCCGATATATCCTCCTTCACCATTGACAGTCGCGGAGCCAATCAGCAGCGCGCATTTGTGCTGATGTCCCGCCCACTTTCGCCGTCACATCGTCAGTGGGCTTTAAACCGGCCCCGAGTACGGCCATGTGATTGGCCGGGTGAGCGACGGGCCCCGCCTCTGATAGGCGGCAACAAGGGGAAGGGGCGCAGTGATTGGAACATTTGGGGCCCGGCCTGAAATGGTGTCTAATCAGGGGCGGGAATAACAAAACACACGTGCTGCTGCTGTGTTGCAGAGAATGGAGCCCTGGACAGCAGAGAGAGTGGGAGCATCAAGTGATAGGAGCAGAATTAGGCCGTTCGGCCCATCACGGCCATGGCTGATTTATGTCTCCGTCCTAACCCCATTCTCATGCCTTCTCCCCATAACCCCTGACACCCGTGCTAATCAAGAATCTATCTATCTCTGCCTTACAAATACTGTATCAATTGACTTGGCCTTCACAGCCTTTGTAGCAAAGAATTCCACAGATTCGCCATCCTATGAATTAAGAAATTCCTCCCCATCTTCCTAAAGGAAGGTCCCTTCATTCTGAGACTATGACCTTGAATCCTAGACCCTCCAACTCGTGTAAAACATCCTCTCCACATTCACTCTATCCAAGCCTATCCAAGTCGAATTTGCTCTTTCCCCACATCCCTTGTTAACCTCTGCCTTGAACCTCATCTGTGACTCCATCTCCACAGCTCCCTGGCATAGAGACTACAAAGAATCAGGACACAAGGAGAATACATTTCTTCCACATCTCCATTTCAATTGGTCGACCCCTTACTTTGACCCCTTACAATTGGTCGACCCCCTCCAACAAAAACACCATTGAACCAGTGAACCATTGAAGCTATACCTTATAATCCTACTGGGGGTAAACAGTCCTTCTGTATCCACCTCATCAATTCTCATCAAAATCTTGACACATGGAAAAGCAGATGCTGGTTTACAAAAATAGACAGAAAGTGCTTGAGTAACCCGCAAATCACTTTGTGTCTTTATTTTCCTATCAAAGTCTTGCAAGTTTTAATAAGAACATTCATCATTCTTTTTAACCTCTATGAGTATAGGCCCATCCTTTCTTCTTACATCCACTCCTTAATCGCAGAAATTAACCTAGTTAAATTGACTAATTACAGGTACATCTTTAAATATAAAGACCAATACTCTAGGTGCAGTTTCACCAGTATCCTGCAAAAGTTTACCTTTATAAAAAAAAAATTAAAACCAATGTCGTAAATGTCTTTCTAATTACCTGGTATATATGTAAACTAATAGATAGTAGGATACCCAGATTCCTTTGTACGGCCATATTTTGTAATCTTTCTCTTTAAATTATGATTCCCTTTTTCATTCTCTCGAAAGTGGATAACTTTGCATTTTCCCACATTGTACTCCATCTGTCAGCTTCTTGCCCACTCAGTGAATCTTTCTATATCTCTCTGTAGTATCTTTGTGTTCTCACAACTTGCTCACCCACCTATTTCTGTATAGTTAGCAAATCAGGCTGCATGACATTCAATCGTTTCAGTCAATTTATCAGTATAGATTCTAAATACAAATAGTTCTGCTATAAACCCTATTTCCAAACGTTGATATAACGCGTGTGATGAATTAGGGAACATTTTGTATTAAGCAGGCTAAATTGATTATAACAAGATTTTGAAAGTTAAGTTGGAAATTGACAAGCGGGAAAAATGTTATCTTGTATTTAAACTGTATATGGGGAACTAAAAACGGTTTCCATGTCACCCTCCCCATAGTAATCAGACATCACTGTCTCTTAGGAACACAGCTGATACTTTACCCACGTGGCCATTGAAATTGATTATCAATCGCCTCTATTAACATTTGTGCAATAATTATCAAACAGCATAATAGATAGACTTTCGTACTTTTATCTCCCAGCAACAAAAAGACATTAATTGCCTTTATTTTTGAAAATCCTGCAGGAGAAATAGCTTTATTATTGCAAAACTGAAACTTTAAACCCTGTAGATGACACCCCAGCACTTAGTCCACGGACACTCCACTGCTTACCGATCGCAATGATCCATTTACCCCAGCTTTCTATTTTCTTTGATTAACAACACCATTTTTGCCAGCATTTTACCCCAAATCCATGTGCTCTTAACATAGGTTGGAACCTTTTCTGGTATTGCAAGCCTTCTGGAAGTCGATATACACCACATCTTGTTCTCCTTTACCAACCTAGTACATTTCACCCTCAAAGAGCTATAGAACATTTATTAAACATACTTTCCTCTTCATAAAATTATGTTGAATCAGGTGGATTAACTTAAGACTTTCTAAATGTTCTACTATGTCCTTAATAACAGATTCCAGCAATTTTCTAGTGATATATGTTCATAGTTTCGTGCTTTCCCTTTTCCTCCTTTCTTGAGTAGTGGCTTACGATGGAGTATTGTAAATTACTGGCACCTCACCAGACTTCATTGCAGATGTCTTATATGTCAGGTCAAATGTGGGTGAGGAAACCTCCTCCTGATTTTTATCGTTCATTGTGCTTACGCAAATGAATCAGTGCTTCTTCATGCTGAACAGCAACTGCATGAATTACTGAAAGTGGAAAGAGCACAGATATACTCTGGACAAAGGACTTCAGTGTCCACCACCCAAAATAGTGTGTCACGTTCCTAGCTACATTAACCAGATCCACTGGTGTGACACTCCCTGACCACACTAACTAGGTCCACTGACTAAACTGGACTGGTAGCCTCACCAGTGGCTGAGCCCTGAACATAACACAATCACACAACTAGTAGAGATGCTGCCTAACTAGGTCCAAGTTCAAGTTCAAGTGAGTTTATTGTGAGAAAGGCGTTTACAGTCCGAATTGCCTCTGGGAAGAAACTCCTTCTCAACCTCTCCGTTCTCACTGCGTGGCAACGGAGGCGTTTGCCTGACCGTAGCGGCTGGAACAGTCCGTTGCAGGGGTGGAAGAGGTCTCTCATGATTTTGTTTGCTCTGGAGTTGCACCTCCTGTTGTATAGTTCCTGCAGGGGGGTGAGTGAAGTTCCCATAGTGCGTTCGGCCGAACGCACTACTCTCTGCAGAGCCTTCTTGTCCTTGGCAGAGCAATTCCCGAACCAGATGGTAATGTTCCCGGACAAGATGCTTTCCACCGCCGCTGCGTAGAAGCACTGGAGGATCCTCGGAGACACTCTGAATTTCCTCAATTGCCTGAGGTGGTAAAGGCGTTGCCTTGCCTTACTCACCAGTGCTGAGGCGTGTGATGACCATGTCATATCCTCAGAGATGTGAACTCCCAGATATTTAAAACAGTTCACCCTATCCACAGGATCCCCATTTATACTCAGTGGAGTGTACGTCCTCGGATGATGTGCCCTCCTAAAGTCCATGATCAGCTCCTTCGTTTTTTTGATGTTCAAGAGGAGGCTGTTCTCCTGGCACCAGAGTGCTAGATCAGCCACCTCCTCCCGGTAGGCCCTCTCATCATTGTCTGAGATCAGGCCCACCACCACAGTGTCATCAGCAAACTTAATTATTGAATTGGAGCTGAACCTAGCCACACAGTCATGTGTGTACAGGGAGTACAATAGGGGGCTGAGGACGCAACCCTGGGGCGATCCTGTGCTCAGGGTGAGGGACTTCGATGTATTCCCTCCCATCTTGACTACCTGGGGCCTGGCGGTGAGAAAGTCCAGGACCCAGGAACACAGGGAGGTGTTGAGCCCCAATTCCAGTAGCTTCCCGGCCAGTCTGGTGGGGACTATCGTGTTGAAGGCTGAACTGTAGTCTATGAACAGCATCCTCACGTAGCCCCCCTTCTGGCTGTCCAGATGGGAGAGAGCGGTGTGCAAGACCTGGGAGACCGCATCGTCCGTGGACCTGTTCGGACGGTATGCAAACTGCAATGGGTCGATGTTCCGAGGGAGGAAGGCGCAGATGTGATTCTTCACCAGCCTCTCAAAGCATTTCATGACTACCGAGGTAAGGGCCACCGGACGGTAGTCATTCAGGCAGGCTGGGGAGGCATTTTTTGGTACCGGTACAATGATCGATTTTTTGAAGCAGGCAGGGACCATGGACTTGTCCAGGGAGAGGTTGAATAATGTAGTGAGCACTGGAGCTAGCTGCGTAGCACAGGACTTGAGTACTCGCCCCGAGATGCCATCGGGGCCTGCAGCTTTTCTTGTGTTCACCCGTGTCAGTGCCCTCCTCACGTCGTGCTCGGACAGCGAGAATGTGTGCATATTCCTCCCTTCAGCTTCGGTAGCCAGCTGTTGGTAAATACCGCTGTCGGTATTGTCGATAGTCGGCAGACCTGGAGTGGTGTTGCCCCTCTCGAAACGAGCGTAGAAGGAGTTCAGGTCGTCAGCTAGGGAGGTGCCGGCACATGCGGATGAGGGAGCGGTGCTTCGGTAGTTGGTTACAATCCGTAGCCCCTGCCACAGGCTTCTGGTGTCCTGCTGCTCCATCTGTAACTCCATCTTGTCCCTGTACCTTCTCTTTGCGTCCTTCACCGCCCTTCGCATTCGGTAGGACTCTGCCTTGTAGACGTCCATGTTTCCTGATGCCAAGCCCGAGTTGTAGGCAGCGGTGCGAGCATTCAAGTCCATATACTAGCAATGTTACAAAATTTTGAGATTTAAAAAATCAAGTCTGCAATTTATCCCATCAGATAAAGCATAACAATAAGTTTAATTTAACACCTAATTCACTTTCATATCTCATGTAATAAAAAAGTTATGGCCATTTTCATACTCGGAAATTAGCATCCTGTTCCCTATTGATTTTCTATGGACATAACAAAAAAGCTGTGATCATGGACAGTCAAAAGCCCATAACCTTCTTAAAAATTAAGAGAACTGAATGAAATTTTCAGTTATCATAGATTGAACCATTCTGAAACAAATATAAAATAATCTTACTTGGATGACCTGAAATTAAAGCATATAATTAGTTAGTTACCCACTTGTAGCTAATTTCAAACTTCAATTACTAGATCTAAACATCTATCCATTTCTTAATAAATGATTAACATTTTTAAAAAGCCTAAGTGTCCAAATAATATTCACAAATAATTCACAATAAAACATGATTTTAAAATCTCATTTACATCAATTTATAGGCCAAATGGAAGGAATTTAGTGTTCAATTGCTGTAAATTAAAGTCCATTTAAATCAGCTTTCTAGTGGGTTCCTGTGAACGCGCTGGTTTAGAACGTTCACATTGCAGTGGATTTGTGCCCTCAAATGCCCAGAAGAATACTGCGGGATATAAAGAGCCCAAAATGAACTACTTGCTATAGAAAACTTTATATATAGGGTTCTTAAGAAGCCCCTTTTAATGTAAAAATAAGGTACATACCTTTAATTGTTTGCTTTATAAAACCCTGGGGCTGCGAGAGGTCGCGGGTTGAGAGAGTGATTTTAAAACTACTATAACTATTCTACAAGGCCATAAAAACTAATAATACCTTTTGCGACGGGGTCTTTTTCGTTAATGATTTACTAGGCTGAACATCTTCGATTGCAACAGCCTAGTAAAAATCGCGTTTTAAACCCGCCCCCTCTAAACAGCGCCAAAATCGCGCACACGGGGTGGGGCAGATTCTCAGCCACGATTCAGGTAGGTTTTGTAACATACCTACATATACCATAATATAAATATATACACACATGAATAAATAAACTGATAAAGTGCAAATAACAGAAAGTGGTTATTAATAATCAGAGTTTTGTCCGAGCCAGGTTTAATAGCCTGATGGCTGCGGGGAAGTAGCTATTCCTGAACCTGGTTGTTGCAGTCTTCAGGCTCCTGTACCTTCTACCTGAAGGTAGCAGGGAGATGAGTGTGTGGCCAGGATGGTGTGGGTCTTTGATGATACTGCCAGCCTTTTTGAGGCACCGACTGCGATAAATCCCCTCTATGGAAGGAAGGTCAGAGCCGATGATGGACTGGGCAGTGTTTACTACTTTTTGTAGTCTTTTCCTCTCCAGGGCGCTCAAATTGCCGAACCAAGCCACGATGCAACCGGTCAGCATGCTCTCTACTGTGCACCTGTAGAAGTTAGAGAGAGTCTTCCTTGACAAACCGACTCTCCGTAATCTTCTCAGGAAGTAGAGGCGCTGATGAGCTTTCTTGATAATTGCATTAGTGTTCTCGGACCAAGAAAGATCTTCAGAGATGTGCACGCCCAGGAATTTGAAGCTCTTGACCCTTTCAACCATCGACCCGTTGATATAAACGGGGCTGTGGGTCCCCCTCCTACTCCTTCCAGTCCACAATCAGTTCCTTGGTTTTGCTGGTGATGAGGGCCAGGTTATTGCGCTGGCACCATATGGACAGTTGCTTGATCTCTCTTCTATAATCTGACTCATCCCCATCAGTGATACGCCCCACAACAGTGGTGTCGTCAGCGAACTTGATGATGAAGTTCGCACTGTGATTGGCTACGCAGCCATGGGTATAGAGTGAGTACAGCAGGGGGTTCAGCACGCAACCTTGAGGTGCTCCCATGCTGATTGTTATCGAGGCTGACACATTTCCACCAATACGAACAGACTGTGGTATGTGAATGAGGAAGTCGAGGTCCACTGGTGTGACACTCCCTGACTACACTAACCAGGTCCACCAAGGAGTGGAAATAAGGAACTACAGATACAAAATGCTGGAGTAACTCAGTGGGTCAGGCAGCATCTTTGGAGAACATGGATAGGTGATGTTTTGGGTGGGGACCTTTCTGCTAACTGGTCTGTAGAGGTCCTGATGCCAAACCTCACTTTTCCATGTTCTCTAGAGATACTGCCTGATCTGCTGATACTGCGGCACTTTGTGTCTTTTTTTTCCCACCAATGAGTAACTTTCCCTGACTACACCAGGACTACACTAGTATGTGACATTCCCTGACAAGACTAACCACCTTCACTGGTGTGGACAGTCCACAAACACATTTCTCTCGCTCTTGGAAAACACTGTAGCAACTATTCTCTCAAACCCTTCTGCTGAACACACACCAGCCTGGGCGATGCCTTACAGGGGTCGCCGTGTTGGAGCTCCGGAGTGCTGGGAATGCCGACTTCAACACCGTGGAGCTGTGGTCTGCGGAGCTTCCAGCCGCTGGCGGCGCTGACTTTAACAACGCACAGATCCTTCACTGAAGATTGCCGTCTGGAGCTCTGCCCAGCTCGGCCTGTGGACTTCAGAAGCTGCGGTAACCGGTAGGAAGCGGCCGATTCGGAACTCCAAGCCGCTGAGAGTGTTCAACCGGCGAGAGGGCTTGAACATTGGGTCGCCATAGCAGCGACTACGGAGGCCTCAATAGGCCCCGACCACGGGTGAACAAAGAGGAAGAGGACTGAACTTTTACTGCCTTCCCCCAGAATGGGAAACGTTGATTCCGCTGTGTGGGGATGTTCAAGTTAAATTCTATCGTGTGTTGTGTTCTTTTTATTCATATGGCTGTATGGCAACCCAAATCTCCTTGTACCAATTGGTGCAGTGACAATAAATGTAAACTTGAACTTGAACTTGAAGTCCTTTCCCTTTGTTAATGCTGCCCAACTTGCTATTTCAAGTATTTGCAAAACACAAAATGCTGGAAGAACTCAACCGGTCAGGCAGCATCTGTGGAGGGAATGAACAGTTGATGTTTCAGATTGGGATCCTTCTTCAGACTGCAAGTATTTTCTGTTTTATTTAAGATTTACAACATCTGTAATATTTTCATTTGTTTTATATCCAAAATTTGCTTCCTCCAGTCACTGACAATATTTCTCTATCTTTATCAAAATCTTTTACTATTTTGAAATAATTATTTTCTTATCCTCTAATTTAGAACAAGCCAGAGCTTTCCTGCTCCCCCTGTGTGTGAGTTCCCTCAACCCTAAATAGTTTTCTGTTATATCCTCTTGATAGTATTTCTAAACACAAGCACTATTTTTTTGAGTGAAGAAGATTCAAAAACAATTTATCAACGAGAATTGGGTGAATACTTAGAAGAAAATTGCAGAACATTGGGGGAAATAAGAGAGGGGCTGAACTAACTGAATAGTTCTGTCAAATAATACCATCACAAAGACTTCCCTTGTGTGCATGATTCAATGGTGCGCGGAAACTAACATAATTCCCTTCCTGAATTCCAGCCTGTGATTAATAACTGTTTCTTCTCAATCATGCTGTTTCTGCAGCCAAGGATCCTGTGTGCTTTTAGTCAGCAACCTTCCCAACTTGCCCAGACATCTTCAACTTCAGGTTCAAACTCTGTTCTGGACATGGCTTGGAGATAAATATTCCACGTTACTTTGAAGGGCTGGGAATCTGGAAAAGGAGTGGCAATTCTAACATGGCACATGATGCTCATCAGCATTTGTGAACGTATCTTGTTGTACCCATAATTTAATATTCTATATTTTAACACCATAAAATCTGGTTCTGGATATCCCAGTCAGAAGAAATATGTGAATGTACCAACATATAAATTAGGAGCAGATATAGCCCCACAATCCCTCGAGCCTTCTGCACCATGTGATAAGTCATTGCTGGTCAGAGTTCAAGACACAATTATCTTTTCCCCTTGCTTATTGAAAAAATTAAAAGATGAATGTGTCGATTTATTTACATCTTTTACATAAATTCTGTGAGTACGACTTTAATTCCAATCTCAATTTGTTAGGTAGTGTTTTGCAAATTCTGTAAGGGCAAGTTTGTATGACCTGAACGGCTGTATCCCGAGGATCACCTGTACTCCAGGACATCCAGATTCCTCTACAACCAGCATTCTTCAATCTCTGAAGGTGTACACAAAGTGCTGGAGTAACTCAACAGGTCAGGCAGCATCTCTAGAGAAAAGGAATAGGTGACATTTCTGGTTGAGACTCTTCGTCAGACTCTCAAGCTGAAGCATCATCTATTCCTTTACTCTAGCATTTTGTGTCTATCTTCAGTATAAACTAGCATCTGCATTTCCTTCCTATACTCTTCAATCTCTCACTGCTTAATGACATATATCTTTCTTATTTTTCCTCCTAAAATGGTCAATTTCCTATTTTCAGTGACACACTCCATTTGACTGATGATCACTAACTCGTTTAACCTAACGACTTCCCTCTGTGGTCTAATTATGTTCTTTTCTTATTTTCCTTACCTATCTTTTTTACATCAGAACATTTAGCAAACATACGGTCGATGCCTTCATCCACGTCACTAGTATATATTATAAAAGGTTCCGGCCCCAGCACTGATTCCTGTGGCACACCACTTGTCACATGCTGAGAACCACAAAACAACCCATTTATGCCTACTCTCCATTTCCTATTCGCAAGCCAATCTTCCACCCACACCAATATGTTATGTCTGACACCCTGAGCTTTTATTTTCCACAACAACCTTTGATGAGGCCCTTATCAACAGTTGCTGGAAATTTAGATATGGTATATTCATTGGTTCCCCTTTATCCTTGTGTTTCCATCCTCGCCGCTTGTTACTTCTTCAAAGAACTCTAATAAATTGCCAAATGACTTCTCTTTCACAAAACAATGTTTTAACCTTGCATTTCGCAAAGGGCCCTGCTGTGAAGTCTTTAATAGCGTTCAACATTTTGCCTATACAAAGGCCAGGCTAACTGGCCTGCAGTTTGCAGCTTTTTTCTGCCTTCCTTCTTTATTTGACTAAAAGAGTTACATTTGCAGTTTTCCTATCTATTGGAACCTTCTACAAATCAAAGGAATTATGAAAAGTTAAAACTAATCCATCAACTATTTCACGAGACTCCAGGATCAAGTCAGTCAGGACCTAGAAACGAGTCCGTCTGCAGCTGCAACAGTTTGTTCAGTGCCAATGTCCTGATAATGGTAATGTTCCTGAGTTCCTCTTCCTTCCAATTCATGATTTATTGCGACTTCTCCAATGTTATTTGTGTCCTGTGCAGTAAAGATAAAGACTGATGCAAAACATCTGTTTAATTCATCTGCTATTTCCTTGTCTATTATTAATTCCCCAGATGCACTGAGGAAAATTTCACTTGCTACCCTTTCTTTTTAATAATCTATTAAAATATTTGCCTTTATTTTTATATTATTGGTCAGTTTTAACTTCTACTTTTAATTGTTTCTTCAATCTTTTGGTCATAAACCATTGCTGAACCAATCCTATAAAACCCTGTAAGAATTTTGAGGGGTTCACTGAGATCAATACTCAATAGTCAAGGTTTCAAGGTCAATGTTGGCGGGTGTGGGCAAGTTGTGCCAAAGGGCCTGTTTTCATACTGTATCACTCTATGACTACGTTAGACCTCCACCATGCATGAATGCTTCAAAATCAAGTGGTCGAGTTTCATTGCCATATATTCAAGCATAGAAACATAGAAAATAAGTGCAGGAAGAGGCCATTCAGCCCTTCGAGCCAGCACTACCATTCAATATGATCATGGCTGTTCATCTAAAATCAGTACCTCTCTCCTGCTTTTTCCCCATATCCCTTGATTTCGCTAGCCCCAAGAGCTAAATGTAACTCTCTCTTGAAAGCATTCGGTGAATTGGCTTCCATTGCCTTCTGTGGCAGAGAATTCCACAGATTGACAACTCTCTGGGTGAAGAAAGTTTGTCCTCATCTCAGTCCTAAATGGCCTACCCCTTGTTCTTAAACTGTGACCCCTGGTTCTGAACTCCCCCAACATCGGGAACATTTTTCTGGCAGTTACAGTAAGTGAAAATCTAACAAATGGGGGTGGTTGCTTTCTCTTACCACTCCCATTTGAAGGCCACTACCTTCCACCGCTTCTACCCAATGCTCGGTACCTACTTCCAGCAGCCACTGATTGTCCTCCAGGATGCACAGAACCGCAGCTTGGTCCATACCGGTCACCAGGGCGAATTCGGCACAGAGACTCTCATGGCCGCGGCGCAACGCTTCCGACACCTCCGATGCCTCCAACGGCCCGGGATTCATGCACTGAGACTGCCCCATGGCCGGAGCTGCAGCGAGTGACTCGCCAGCCCCGGCTCTCTATCCGCATCTGCCCCCACCGCTGTTTTTGCTTTCATCACTCCCTCCGCCACGACTCTCCAACACCCACGACCAGGTTGCTCAGAGCACAGCAGCGCCTCGTCCAAAGCCGGAGACATTGAAACATGTTTAGGCAAAAAAAGGGGGGTACGGGGCTGTTATACTGCTGCAAGTAGGAATTTCCTTGTTCCGTTGTGAATACATTGACCATTAGGAAACTCTTAATTCTTGACTCAACTCTGTATTCAGATGCCACCATCTCTGTGTGCAGATCGTACAACCCTGTGTACTTACTGTACCCACCAACCCTGTGCATACTGAACCCACCAACCCTGTGTACAGACCTACTAACTTTGCGTAGAGATCCCACCAACTAGGGTAAAGATCCCATCAGCTCTTGCTCCTCTATAATCTTTGGCTCTGAGTACAGGCCTTGAGAGCTTTTGTAGCCAATAGGCTTTGCTTGCTACAGTTGTGTGTTTGAGAATCATATAGCAGTTGCAACATTATTCCATTCTACTCCTAGGACTGGGTTGGTCTATTCAACACGGACTGGTTTTTACTATTACTCTGCGTTTATTTCAGGTTGGCTGGTTCTTCTTGACTGTTCTCATTGACTGTTCGCTGGTTGGGGTTTGTAATGTCATGTTCTGGTTTGGCACCAGGTTTCAATGCAGATACAACTGCCATGTAGCCCATGATACTGGTGTAGACATCTTTAAAGATTTCACGTTGGTACAACAGTATTTGCAGGTGTTTAGGCATGGAATAAATCTTTCCAAATGTGCTTGATTCTTCTCATCCAAACTTTGGTGAATTACAGTGGTCATCCCCCCCCCCAAGGATCTTGACCCAAAATCTTCTTTCCAGACAATAGACAATAGGTGCAGGAGTAGGCCATTCGGCCCTTCGAGCCAGCACCGCCATTCAATGTGATCATGGCTGATTATCCCCAATCAGTACCCTGTTCCTGCCTTCTCCCCATATCCACTGACTCCGCTATTTTTAAGAGCCCTATCTAGCTCTCTCTTGAAAGCAGAGATGTTGCCTGTCCCGCTGAGTTACTCGAGCATTTTGTGTCCATCTTCGGATTAAACCAGCATCTGCTGTTCCTTCCTACACGTCACGCAGTTAAGTCAGCTCCAACAAGTGCCAATTCTAATTGCTGACCATTGTATGTTACCACATCCTTCACAACTTCACCAGAGGAAGCATGAGGCTGTGCATTGTGCTGAGAATGTGATTAAGATTCTTGCTTGGGGTACTTTTACCCACAATGGAACAATCTGCCGCTTGTGTCATTCTGCTTGTCAAATAATCTGCCGTTAATAGAAACAGTGATTATAAGATTTTGTGCTTGCGGCCACTGCCACACACAACGTACTCTGCACGATCTTCAACAGCCGACGCAGTGCAGACACTTCCATGATTTCCTGTTGGAGAGTTACCCTCTCTGTGCAGGTGCTGCATTAGTAACTTTGCTCTTATTCCTCCTGGTGCTGTATTGCAATTTGTACACCATTGATTTCTTCTGGCATATAAAGCATTTCATCTCCTTTAAAGGAACGACAGCTTGTTGCCATTTCATACATCAAAACCATGCACACCAGGCTGCCACTGACCCGGTGTGGAGCTGAAAGGCACCTTTACTGTTGACTTCTGACTGTGGGCTACTGTTAGGTTGGTGCTTGATGATGGATGGAATTCTCAAAATTGCTCAAAACCATTTCCATCGAGACCATAATCTTGCTAAAATGTGAGGGTCTTTGTGCCTAACAACTTAAACCGGGCCAGTTCATTATTGTCACAGGTGGTCTAAAAGCTCTAAAAATAGCAATGTCTTGATGGTTATTTCAATGCGAAATTGCAAGCAACTCCCAGTTCCTCCCATTGCACAAGGCCCACATTTGTAACTCATTGATAAAAGTTAAATGTTCCAGCCTCTGTACTTGTACTGTGAAAGAAACATGGAGATAGTTGTATAAACCAGGAACAGGTCCTTCAGCCCATCTATTTTAGTTTAGTTTCGAGATAGCACAGAAGCAGGCCCTTTAGATGCACTGACTGACTGACTTCATCCACTTCACCACTAATTTCCACCCGGCACTGAAATACACCTGGACCATTTCCGACACTTCCCTACCATTCCTTGACCTCACTATCTCCATTGCAGGTGATAGACTTCTAACCGACATACACTATAAACCCACTGACTCCCATGGCTATCTGGACTACACTTCTTCCCACCCTGCTTCCTGTAAGGACTCCATCCCCTACTCCCAATTCCTCCGTCTACGCCGCATCTGCTCCACGGATGAGGCGTTCCACACCAGGACATCTGAAATGTCCTCACTATTCAGGGAACGGGGGTTCCCCTCCTCCACCATAAATGAGGCTCGCACCAGGGTCTCTTCCATACCCCGCAACACTGCTCTCTCTCCCCATCCCCGCACTCGCAACAAGGGCCGAGTCCCCCTAGTCCTCACCTTTCACCCCACCAGCCGTCACATACAAAAAATAATCCTCCATCAGTTTCGCCACCTCCAACGTGACCCCACTACTCGCCACATCTTCCCATCTCCCCCCATATCTGCCTTCCGCAAAGACCGCTCCCTCCATAACTCCCTTGTCAATTCTTCCCTTCCCTCTCCGTCCACCCCCTCCCCGGGCACTTTCCCTTGCACCCGCAAGAGATGCAACACTTGTCCCTTTACCTCCCCCCTCGACTCCGTTCAAGGACCCAAGCAATCGTTCCAGGTGCGACAGAGGTTTACCTGCATCTCTTCCAACCTCATCTATTGCGTCCGCTGCTCTAGATGTCAGCAGATCTATATCGGTGAGACCAAGCGGAGGTTGGGCGATCGCTTCGCCAAACACCTCTGCTCGGTCCGCAATAACCAAGCTGACCTCCCGGTGGCTCAGCACTTCAACTCCCCCTCCCACTCCGCCTCCGACCTCTCTGTCCTGGGTCTCCTCCATGGCCACAGCGAGCAGCACCGGAAATTGGAGGAACAGCACCTCATATTCCGTTTGGGGAGTCTGCACCCCGGGGGCATGAACATCGACTTCTCCCAATTCTGTTAGTCCTTGCTGTCTCCTCCCCTTCCTCAGCTCCCTTGCTGTCTCCTCCCACCCTCCAGCCTTCCGGCTACTCCTCCTTTTCCCTTTCTTGTCCCCACCCACCCCCACCCCTGATCAGTCTGAAGAAGGGTTTCGGCCCGAAACGTTGCCTATTTCCTTCGCTCCATAGATGCTGCTGCACCCGCTGAGTTTCTCCAGCTTTTCTGTGTAACCTTCGATTCTCCAGCATCTGCAGTTCCCTCTTAAACACAGGCCCTTTAGTCTACTGGGACTATGCTGACCCATGGATCATGTTAGTTCTATGTTATCCCACTTTCTCATCCTTTCCTTAACCCTAAGGCTAATTTTCTTTTTACAGAGGCCAATTAACCTACAAACCTGCTTGTTTTTAGGATGTGGGAGGAAACTGGAGCAACCTGAAGGAAACCCACGCAGTCACAGCACACAGACAGCACCCGAAGTTAGGATCGAACCCGAATCTCTGGCGCTGTGAGGCAGCAACTCTACCACTGCACCACCCAGTTCATGCCGACCATCAAGCACCCATCTGCACAAATTTGATTTTTCCTCATGCATCCCCATTGGTTCCTGTGCTCCCCCCACCTCCCCTCCCCACCACCCCCAAAAAACAATTTTGGGATGTGGGAGAAAAACAAAGCTCCTGCAAGAAACCCACTCGGTCACAGGGAAAATGTGCAAATTCCACAGAAACAGCACTTGCGGTCAGGATTGAAACCTGATTTCGGTAACTGTGTTCCGCCATTGATGTCTTCACTGTGTTGCTTAGATTGGTAAATATGAAATGTTTAAGCTAAATGCTACCAGTAAAAGGTTTTCTTTCACTCTACCCCAGCAGCCTGTGTGCTCTCAAGAAGATCTTCTACATTGTAGCAAGACAAGGTATGTTCGTCGGTTACACAAAAAAGCTGAAGAAACTCAGCGGGTGCAGCAGCATCTATGGAGTGAAGGAAATAGGCAACGTTTTGGGCCGAAGCCCTTCTTCAGACTGATCGGGGGCGGGGGTGGGCGGGGACAAGAAAGGAAAAAGGGTATGTTCGTCCTTCTCCCATGGGCTCACATGCGCTTTTAGCACAAGCCTAGGTTACTTCTGTATCCTGCCATCCTGACCCTAGTCCATACTCACATTACAGCATGGAAGGATGACATTTGGCCCATCAAGTTTGCACCAGTTCACAACTGCATTAAATGTGACTTTATACACTTACATTACAGTGGGCTGGAGATGGATTTGCTTGCACATTGATTTGCCAGCACTGCAGGTTTCTCCAACATGCAGCCTGCCACATGAAGGGCCAGGCATGCTTCCCTGAATATCCGCAGGCTCCTCCTGAATAGAAAGTTTGTTTACCCTTCATGTAGTCATTGAACACAACAAAACGTTTCTCACAGTCAATTACATTTTTCTTAGATAGACACAAAATGCTGGAGTAACTCAGTGGGACAGGCAGCATCTCTTGCAGAGATTAGGCAGAGGTTCACTTGCACCTCCTCTAACCTCATCCACTGTATCCCTTGTTCAAGATGGGGACTTTTATACATCGGCGACCGGGCGATCGTTTTGCGGAACACCATCGCTCAGCCAGCCTGAACCAGCCTGATCTCCTGACACTTTAATTCTACTTTCCATTCCTCCACAGACCTTTCTGTCCTTGGTCTCCTCCATTGTCAGAGTGAGGCTAATCGCAAATTGGAGGAACAGCATCTCATATTTCGCTTGGGCAGCTTATGCTAATAATGGTATGAATATTGATTTCTCGCACTTCAGGTAGCCCCGGCATTCCCCCTCTCTCTATCCCTCCCTCACCCAAGTCACACTAGCTTCTCATTTTCACCCTACAGACAGCTTACAATGGCCTGTTTCCTTTATCATCATTACTTTTTTGCATATCTTTCATTCATTTCTCCACATCACCGTCTATCTCCCTCGTTTACCTTTTCCCTAACCTGTCTGAAGAAATGTCTCGACACGAAACGTCACCCATTCCTTCTCTCCAGAGATGCTGCCTGGCTCGCTGAGTTACTCCAGATTTTTGTGTCTATCTTTGGTTTAAACCAGCATCTGCAGTTCCTTCTTACACATCCCTGGAGAGAAGGAATGGGTGACGTTTCGGGTCGAGACCCTTCTACATATTTCTTGGAAATTTACTTGATCCCTTTAGGCGTTGTTGATTCTTTTGGTGAACAGCACTGTCTGGAGAAAATGAGGTCAGTTACAAGTGTTGTAAGTGATGTCTTTAATGCAGTTGTGGACTGGTACAGACTTGATGGGCCAAATGGCAGCGCCACAGAGCTGTCCAAGAGAGGAACTGGCCGGGGGTAGTCGTGGACGGGCCTGAGCGAGTACCGGAGTCGGCCAAAGTCGGGCCACGTTAGTCCTGGTGGCTGGACGAGGACGGACCGCTGAGAATAAAGAGGGAGCCGGCCTGGGGGCACCCACGAGAGAACAAAGAGGTTCCCGGTGGGGGCTCTGGGAGAACAACGAGGGAGGGGGGGCTCGGTGGGGGGCCGAGAGAACAGAGGTTCCTGGTGTGGAGAACAAAGAGGAAGCCCGCCAACAACAAAGAGGGATTGTCGGGACTATAATGAATACCTTTGTAAAGGGTCAAAAATTTCAAATTCCTGGGCGTACATATTTACGAAGATTCTTCCTGGTCCCAGCACACTGATGCAATCAAGGCTGCGTGCCCAGCCCCCTGGTTTACTCACTCTATACTCATGACGGCGTAGCCGGTCATTAGTGGGAACTCCATTATCAAGTTCGCCGATGACATCACTGTTATAGGACGTATCACTGATGAGGACGAGTCAGAGTATAGAAGTGAGTTTGACCGATTGACCAAATGGTGCCAGCACAATAACCTGGGTCTCAACACCAGCAAAACCAAGGAACTGATTGTGGACGTTGGAAGGGGTAGGATAGGGACCCACAATCCCGTTTATATCAACGGGTCGATGGTGGAAGGGTCAAGAACATCAAATTCCTGGGCATATTTCCGAAGATTTTTCCTGGTCCCAGCACACTGATGCAATTATAAAGAAAGCACATCAGCGCCTCTTCTTCCTGAGAAGATTACGAAGAGTCGGTATGTCAAGGAGGACTCTCTCAAACTTCTACAGGTGCACAATAGAGAGCATACTGACTGGCTGCATTGTGGCTTGGTTCGGCAACTTGAACGTCCAGGAGCGGAAAAGAATGCAGAAAGTTGTGACCACTGCCCAGTCCACCACCGGCTCTGTCCTCCCCACCATCGAAAGGATCTATCGCAGTCGCTGCCTCAAAAAGGCTGCAAACATCATCAAAGACCCACACCAAAGACTCACACACTCATCTCTCCGTTGCCATCGGGAAGAAAGTACAGGAGCCTGAAATCTGTAACATCCAGGTTCAGGAACAGCTGCTTCCCCACAGCCATGAGGATATTAAACACAACATCAAATAAGCTCTGAACAATAACAGTCTATTAATACTGTTGCACTTTATCTGTTATTTATTGTGTATATATGGTCTATGGTCTATAGACACACTGAACTTTTATCTTGCTTTCTGTATTATGTTTACATATTCTGCTGTGCTGCAGCAAGTAAGAATTTCATTATCCTATCTGGGACACATGACATTAAAACTCTGTTGACTCTTAACGTTGTCGGCACCTTATAAGTTGTGACTCTTTGCATGCTTTGTGTTTTGTATGCAAAACAAATAATTTCACTGTACCTAGATACATGATAATAAAGCATAATTGAATCATCAAATTGTTTAAAATGTATGCCAGCTACGATATAGATCCGTCCTCTCTGTCCTTATTTATTAATAAATTCTTGAGGCATTTTAAATATCTCATTTAAATATCTCCTCTGATCCAAAATAAATAATTCTACTTTTCCCAAGGAGGTGAGGTTGTTTACTTTGGAACGATTTTGCAGTCCCTTGTAAATCTTCTTGGTGAGGCGCTCCTTAATGTTTGAAAGTATTTCTCAACAACTTACTATTCTTTTCTGATATAGTGGCATTTGAATTTAAAATGCATCCAATTTGCCATAAGTTAACGAAGAAAATATATTAATTGTATAACTTAAATTGGCGGCATTTCTTACATTCAAAATCAATGGCTTTATTTGCCGCTGACATTTTTATCAGCAGGTCGGTGGTGGAGAGAGTTAACAGCTTCAAATTCCTGGATGTTAACATCTCAGATTACCTGTCCTGGGGCAAGCACATAGATATTTTCACAAAGAAGGCGTATTTCTACATTCTTATAAGTTCAAAGAGATTGGGCTTATCACCGAATGTTCTAACAAACTTCTGCAGATATACTGTTGAAAGTAACCTGACTGGTTGTATCATGGTCTGGTGACAAGAATTGGCTGGAGCGGATAGCCAAGTTGGGGAAGAAACTGCAGCTGTGGAAGCAACAGGGAAAAACGTGGTCATTAGGTGTGAGGTGCTCTTGGGGCTGCTGTACTTGGCGCAGTTGTGGCCTGTCTCTCCCTGCTATGCCACAGGTATCACCTGGGCTGTCTTCCAGTTCAGCTGGGGGTCGAGGATGGACCGGGTGCGACCGGCCACAATGCACAAGTCGGCAGACAACGGGGGTAAAAGCGTGCCCAACGTTGCCCTCACCCTGATGGCCACCTTCGTGTATGGCTGCATCAGGCAGAGCGTAGAGCCAAGGCACGTGAGCACCAAGTGTCACTACCTGCTGAGGTTCTACTTGTCCCCAATGTTGTGAAGGATGGGCCTGGCGCAGATGCCACGCAATGTGCCACTCAGTTTGACATTGCCGCACCATCTGTCGTTCGTGGAAAAGTTCTTTCAGACCAACAGCTTTGACCACAAGTCCATCGGGCAGTGGTCAGCGCGGAATGTCCTGCAGGCACTGCAGGGAATGACTCCATGGATCCGGTGGCGTGGTTCCCGGAGCAGACTGCCCAGCTTGTTTGGCAAAATGCCTCATCGCCATAACTCACCAACAAGCACCAAGACCTGGCTTGGCTGCCGATGAGGAGAGCCCTCCCAGTCAGATCCTTCCTGCACCATCGGAACCTCACTACCAGCACACGCTGCCCTCGGGACGGCTGCCATGAAGAGGAGACGGTTGCCCACCTCTTTTTAGAGTGTGGATTCGCTAAGAGATTCTGGAGAGGTCCGCAAGGGTCCCTGTCACGGTTTATTCTGAACAGCTCCGTCACAGAGGACTCTGATTTACGGACTATTCCCAGGGACGCATTCAGAGACGGACATCGAGTGCTGCTGGAAGGTCATCAACTCGGTGAAACATGCTCTTTGGTCTGCCCGAGCGTTGTTCACCACCCAGCGGAGCGAGGTGTCCGTCGGGGAATGTTGCCGACTGGCTCGCTGCAGACTGCAGGAGTACGTGCTGAGGGACACACTGAAGCTCGGTGCAACCAACGCCAAGGCTTGGTGGGGAAGGACCACAGTCTAGGGTCCTTCTGCTGCTGGACATGGGGGGCAGGGTGTGGTGTAGACGCCCCTCAAAATAAAGGAAGGGGTTCCACGCCGGTGGGCCACATGAGTGGCAAGAATGGGGGGATAAATTTGTGATTTGGGGAAACTGTGTTGTATGTATGTATAGCCTCTGAGAATGTCGGATGGAGTCTTGTAAGGATCATGTTTTTTATATATTTATATCTCGAATAAGGTCTATTATGAAATGTAAAAAAAAAAGGAACACAAGAGGCAGCAGAGAGTTGTGGACTCAACCTGGTCCACCAGGGGCTCACCACCGAAAGCATGGACACGAGGCACTGCCTATAGAAGGGGGCATCTATTATGAAGGATCCCCACTGTGCCCTCTTTCTGCTACCTTCAGGCAGGAGGTACAGAAGTTTGAAGTGCCACACCGCCAGATTCAGGAATAGCTACTTTACTGTAACTGTCAGATTCCTGAATCAACCTGCACAACCCTCATCCCACCTCAGTAATGGAACACTACAGACCATCAATTTCACCACCATGGACTTGTTTACTAATTGTGCATTTCCATACTAATGTGTTTTTTTTTTAAAGACTGTTCCTTTTCACTGCCCTAAAATTTTATCTGTGAGTTATGTGTAATTAGTTTAGTTTAGTTTATTATTATCATGGGTACTGAGATACAGTGAAAAGCTTTTGTTTGCGTGTGATCCAGCCAAAGAAAAGACTATACATGATTAAAATCAAACCGTCCACAGCGCACTGGTAAAGGATAAAGGGTAAAACATTTAGTGCAGGATAAAGTCTGATAAACTGATTGTATATGTGCCTGTGATGTTGCTGCAAGCTAGATTTTCATTGTTCCTGTATCACACCATATTTGTGCATCTGACAATAAACCTGACTCAACTTGACTTGATTTGAATAACACAGCTCTGATTTGGAAATAGAAATGCTCTGGTCTGGAAGTATATTGTCGAATCATTGTAATAATCATGTAATTTCTTTGCATAGACACGGCATGACATCCTTCCAGCCACAAGTCTGAACACACTCCTCCCTTGTCGGTGATCCCCATGAACAATATTTACAAGCCATCTTGAAAAGGAGGCGCAGTCCTCTTTCTTACAGTTTGGCTTTCTTCCCAACCAATTGTTCAAGCGCTTTTGGTTGCAACATTCGCCTTAATTTAGCTCAACAAAGAAACTGACAAGAACTCTGGCTTTGCATTTTACTCCTCCTTTTCTTTCCTTATCTGACACATTTTGTCTTATTTGCACCTGAGTACGAGCAGCTTTCAGTTTCACTGTACATGTATAGTGACAATAAATGGCATATCTCTAGCCTTTAACACTGCTACACCTATCTGTCCACCTATTAATTGCCAGGCTTTGTCCTGCCCACACTGCTCTTTTCTAACTTTTACCCCGCTATTCCATCAGTCTGAAAAAGGGTCTCGACCCAAAGTGCCGGCTGTCCATTTCCTTCCACAGACGCTTCCTGACCTACTGAGTTCCTCCAAACCTTTTTATCGTTAAGATTCCAGCATCTGCAGTCTCTTGTGTCTCCATTTATAAATGATTGTTGAGTACAAGAGTTGGGACATCATGTTACTGCTGCACAAGACATTGGAAATGCTACTTTTGGAATACTGTGTACAATTCTGATCACCCTACCAGAGGAAGAATGTCATTAATCTGGAATGGGTGCCAGATGAGATTCACGAGGATGGGAGGGATTTAGTTGTAAAGAAAGAAAATCTGGATAGGCTGGGTCTTATTTTCCCAAAGTGTAGAAGGCTGAGGTGTGACCAAATAGAGGTTTATAAACTCATGGGGTGCATGGATGTGGTGAACAGCCACACTTTTTCACCAGGGCAGGGGAGTCTAAAGCCAGAGAACATAGGTTTAAGGTCATAGAGTCATAGAGTGATACCGTGTGGAAACAGACCCTTCGGCCCAACGTGCCCACACCGGCCAACATGTCGCAGTTACACCAGTCCCACCTGTCTGAATTTCATCCATATCCCTCCAAACCTGTCCTACCCATGTACCTGTCTTAAACGTTGGGATAGTTCCAGCCTGAACTACCTCCTCCGACAGCTTGTTCCATTGTGTGAAAAAGTTATCCCTCAGATTCCTATTATATCTTTTTCCCTTCACCTAAACCTATGTCTTTTGGTCCTTGATTCACCTATCCTGGGCAAGATACTCTGTACATGTACCAGATCTATTCCTCTCGTGATTTTATAGCCTCTCATACACCTCTATAAGATCACCACATCCTCCAATCTTGTTTTTTGCTCATCAGCATCTGCAGTCTCTTGTGTCTCCACTTATAAATAACTGTTGAGTACAAGAATTGGAACGTCATGTTACAGCTGTACAAGACATTGGAAAGGTGAGAGCGAAAAATTTAAAGGCAACCTGAGGGGCAATTTTTCACACAGAGGATGGGAGGTGCATAAAGGTAGGTGCCAGAGGAAGTTGTAAAGGCAGGTGTAATTGTGATATTTAATAGACACTTGGACAGGTACGTGGTGAGCAAACATTTGTAGGGATATGGGTCGGTAGCAGTGAGTGGGACTAGCTCAAATGGGCAATTGGGTCAGCATGGACAGGTTGGGCTGAAGAGATGCTATTATGCTGTATCATGCTATGACTCTGAAAACAAACACCTCATTTCATTTTATTTTTCTTTCAAAGCTCAGTGATATATCCTCGTGACCACATTGCGGATGGGTTTTGGTAGCTGATGGTACAACCCAGACTGTACAACCATCAATACCAACCTCCGGGCTGAACAGCCGACAGGCTCCGACTTGGGCACGGCCTCGTCCATTCATCTCCCTGGAGTCAATTTGAACTATCTGCCCTCACAATAGAGAGAGATATGTAACTGCGGACATTTCTCTGCTCTTGCCAATGGGAACACGTTCACAGCTGACATCTCCCTACTCCCGTGAGAGGGCAACATGTGGGCCGGTGTCTCTGCTCACCTTGAAAATTAATCTGCTGACATGTGTCATCTCCCTACTCCTGCAGAGCAGCTCACAGTGATATCATTCCATCCATGCCCGGCCCATCACGGGTACAGATCTTCCCACCTTCGAAGGGATCTACATGAAGTGCTGCCTCAAGAAGGCAGCTAAAATCATCAAAGACCCACAACAACATAATCCACTCTCAGCTCACTGCCACTGCCGGGAAGAAAGTACAGGAGCTTGAGAACCGTTACCTCCAGGTTCAAGAACAGCTTCTTGCCATCAACAGGCTTTTGCACCACACTGGACAATACTAACAACAACCCTACCTCAGCACCAAATACTATGGATAACAAATATTAGGGTATCACAGTGGTGCAGCAGTAGAGTTGCTGCCTTACAATGCCAGAGATCCAGGTTCGATTCTGTCTACAGGTGCTGTCCGTAAGGAGTTTGCAAGTACTCCCTGCAACCACGTGCGTTTTGTCCGGGTGCTCCAGTTTCCTCCCGCACTCCAAAGATGTACAAGTTTGTAGGTTAATTGGCTTTGGTAAAATTGTAAATTTTGCCTAGTGTGTAGTATAGTGCTCGTGTACAGGTTGATCGCTGATCGGCATGTTGACCTTCATAACAAGAGGAGTTGAGTATAGGAGCAAAGAGGTCCTTTTACAGTTGTACAGGGCCCTAGTGAGACCACACCTACAGTATTGTGTGCAGTTTTGGTCTCCAAATTTGAGGAACGACATTCTTGCTATTGAGGGAGTGCAGCGTAGGTTCACGAGGTTAATTCCCGGGATAGCAGGACTGTCATATGTTGAATGAATGGAGTGACTGGGTTTGTACATATTGGAATTTAGAAACATGAGAGGGGATTTTATTGAAACATACAAGATTATTAAGGGAGAGGCAGGAAACATGTTCCCAATGTCAGAGGAGTCCAGAACCAGAGGCCACAGTTTAAGAATGAAGGGTAGGCCATTTAGAACGGAGATGAGGAAAAACTTTTTCATCCAGAGAGTTGTGAATCTGTGGAATTCTCTGCCTCAGAAGGCAGTGGAGGCCAATTCTCTGGATGTTTTCAAGAGAGAGTTAGATAGAGCTCTTAAAGATAGTGGAGTCAAGGGATATGGGGAGAAGTCAGGAAAGGGGAAGTGATCAACCATGATCACAGTGAAGGGCGGTACTGGCTCGAAGGGCCGAATGGTCTACTCCTGCACCTATTGTCTATTGTGTATTGGCACAGATTCAGTGGGCCAAAGGGCCTGTTTCCAAGCTGTATCTCTAAAGTCTAGTCTATGGACTTTGTATATGTTGCACCACATGCTTCTACTTGCACTGAGATGATCTGGTTTACCTGGTATAACCGGTAATTTATCATACTATTATTTATTGCATATTTATTTGCTATAGCGTGCTAATGCGCCCTGTAAAGCTGCAGCAACTAAGAATGTAATTATTCTGATCCCAGTGCTTTATGGCATTTACACTCTTGACTCTTGACAGTAATCTACTCATGGCTGGTTTCCATTAAAGTCATTAGGGAGACACAGCGCAGAAACAGGTTCTTCAGTCGACTAAATCTGCAACAACCATCAACCAACCAATTATACTAATCCTACAATAATCCCATTTTATTCTCCCCCCTGATTATACCACTCAACTGCCCACTCAGGGCAATGTACAGTGACTATTCGCTCGCGGGGAGGAAACAGATTCCTACATATTCCTACATATTCACAGAGAGAACGTGAAACCTCCACTCTGACACTGATAGGATTGAACCTGTGTTGTTGGTGCTGCGAGGCAGCAGCTCCACGAGATGCCCCACTGTGCCATCTTCTGTACAGCTGCTGATATTGCACTTAAATGCTCTGTAATATACCTGTCTCTTCCTGATGCCTGAAACCAGAGCTCCTCCTGGATCACTCTCGGACTCCGGGTGGATACGTTGTCGAGTGATGTCCCCCTGTGCCTCCACAGCAGCTATTACCTGATCCATTGGCTACTGATGGAGGGGAAGGACACCGACCCCATGCAGAGAAGCGGGTCAAATCCAGAGTTGAGGTGATGGAAGAGGAAGGTGAATTGCTACAAGCTGCATGCCGATTCCTGCTTAAACTCTCTCTATATGCATCGTTGCAGCTCTCTGGGGAAGTCTCCCAGTCAAAATATTCATCCAACTTTTCTAGGCCAGTGTAGAGTCAGTAGGCCCGACTCGCCCCCAAAGGCCTCCCAGGAGGCGGCAGAAAAGCCGAATGGTCTCTTGACGGCAGTGGGGCTTCGGCAGTGGTACAGCGATGGTGGTGAAGGCTGGGCAGCGATAGGGACTTCATTATGTAAATGTGATATTTCATTTATTTATTTTTAATTACATTGCAAACATTTCTAAACACATGTTTTCGCTTCTTCATTCTGGGGTATTGTGTGTAGATTGGTGATAAAAAAATGAATTTAATCCATTTTAAAATAAGGCTGTAATGTAACAAAATGTGGAAGGAATGAAGGGGTCTGAATACTTTCTGAATGCACTGTATGCTGGAACACGAGTTCCTTTTCCTGACTTATTTCATTTCAACCTATTCTCACACATGCCCTTCAGTTCCTCTACCACCCACCAACACCAGGGGCCATGTACAATCCACCCACCAACACCAGGGGCCATGTACAATCAATCAATCAATCAATCAGATTTATTCATCACATACACAATAAAGTGCAGTGAAATGAACTTGTCAGCAGCGGTACTATAAAAAAAAAAACTCAATACTCAATAAAAATTTAACATAAAAATCCACCACAGCATTCTTCACTGTGGTGAAAGGCACAAAGTATAGTCAGTCCTCCTCCATTTCCCCCCATGGTCGGGGCCATAATCTCCGCAGTCGCCGCTGAGGGTGGCCAGATAACAGGCCCTCTCGTCTGGAAGGTAAGTTCCGAATCGATACTTCCCTACCGGAGACCGCGGCTTCAGGATGACGCAGGCTGCAGGCCGGTGGTCGGAGCTCTTCTCCAAGGACTCCCGGCGAGGGATCCCGCTCCAGATGGTAAGTAAGTCAGTCCCCGCTGCGCCCGTGGCTGGCAGCACCGCAGTCCGCGGCTTCAAGGTGTTGTAGGCCGCGGGCCGGCGGGTCGGAGCTCTTTTTATCTGGTGGTCCCCTTCCCCTGCGAGGGATCCCAGGCTCGGGACGCCGCTTTGCGGCTTCAGACTGAACAGTCCGTGGGCCAGCGATCGGAAAAAGTCCACGCTGCGCCTGCTGCTGAAGCTCCGGGTCCGACTCCGGGAAAGGCCGCACCAATCGTTAGAGTTAGGCCGCGAGGGAGGTGACATGGAAAAAGTCGCCTCTCTGTGGAGGAGGCGACCGAAAGCGGTTTTTCCCTCTTACCCCCCCCCCCCCCCACCCACAACACCACCCCCCACACAAGACACACCGAAAGACATTAAAACACACATTTATACTAAAAAAAACAACAACAACAAAAAATGACTAACATGCTACAGCTGTCTCGCTGTCTCGCAGCGCCCCCACCGACACAATGGCCAATTAATTCATAAGCCCAGAAATCTTTGGAATGTGGGAGCTGACTGGAGTACCCAGAAGAAACCTCTGCAGTCGATGGCTGCAAGGCAATGGCTGGAGGCCCGCAGCAGCCTGGTGCTTGCCTGGAACGGGCACTGCTCATAACAAGTAGAGCGTGGACTGAACTTTGAAAATGGCGCCAAAACACTCTTGCATGCGGGATCAGTAGACTATTTCTGTACAGTTTGCTAATCGGGGATGTGCTTAGGTATGACAATATTCTACAGGACTATTTGTAAGAAAATAATTTCATTGTGCGTTTGCACTTCGCACATGTGACAATAAAAGCACCATTGAACCATTGAACCCGAGGTCAGGATCAAAACCACATCGCCGGGACTGAGAGGTAACTGCTGCGCATTGTACTGTGACAGTTGTGTACACCAGAGTTGCGTGTGAAAGAGAGAGCACATGTGCGTTAACTTGTCTGTGAGAATGTATATGTTTGTCTGTGAGCACGTGCGTATTGTATGTCTATATGTGTTTGCTTGTCTGTGAGCATGTGTGTATGTTTGTGTGGCTGAGATGGTGTATGGATGCTGTATAAACAAGTGGTATTTAATTAATGTGCACTATCCAAAGGAAGAGAGATTGTGAATTTACAAAATATTATCTTAAAGAATGAAAGATGCACATGGCATGGTGGCACAGTAGCAATAAAGTTGCTGTCTCACAGTGCCAGAGACCCTGTAAGCAGGAAGCTTCTAGGAGACCATGTGCAGCTGAAGCTCCCAGGAGGCTGTGGCCCTGTGTGGCCGAACTCAAGACCCAGCAGATTGCAGCTTCCGGGGGACTCCGTCGAACCTATCGCTGTGGCTGAACGAAAGACCCGGCGAATAGCTTCCTGCAGGAGGAATGTGAAGGAAGGAACTGCAGATGCTGGTTTATACCGAGGATAGACATAAAATGTTGGAGTAACTGAGCATCAGGCAGTAACAGGCAGCATCTCTGGATAGAAGGTGCCTGGAGTAACAGGCAGCATCTCTGGATAGAAGGAATGAGTGAAGTTTTGGGTCAAGACCCTTCTTCAGAGTCCGGGAAGAGGGAGACAGAGATAAGGAAGTCTAAGGTGCGAAAATTAGACATCAAAGGGGATGCAGTTCAAGAAAAATGTAGAATATATGATTGTTAGCTAGGAGAATGTGATAACGAAGCATACAGAGATAAAATGTAATCAGTGGAACTGTCGGATTGGTCAGAGAACTGTAGATTAGTTACTCCACACTAACCAATTGTAGTGCTTTATTATTAGAAGCTCCGCCTACTACATGGTTTATATTATCGTAACCCAGCTTGTGCTGCCAGTCTAATCGTCGCTACACAGCTATAACAACATGCTGAAGTGTACTGTAAGAGATCTTTAATAAAACTATGTTGTACCATGTTGTGAGAATGACTGGGCCATTTACATGGTGTCAAGATGTGGTTGCGAACACACTCATGTTTAATTGTATCGGTTTTTATTTTGTTCACTTAGTTTTGTATATTCACTATTGCAGCCATGGCTAGATCGCTTCGCCGTCCAGACCCTCTGATCTTTGACTCGAACATCGCTGAACGCTGGCGCATCTTTGAGCGCGACTAAAACCATTACATTCGCGCTGCTCATCGCAACGCTGCACCAGACGTGCGTGCCTCTATATTACTCAATGTCACTGGCCCTGAAACAATGAAGTGCGCTGAGCATTTTGACTACAAGCCTGCAGTTCTGGATCACAACAACCAGGTTGTGGTGCCTGCTGAAACTATTGATGACCCTGCAGTCCTGCTCACTAAGTTCAGACAGCTATGCAACCTTCGTACCAACTCCATAATTGAACGTACTAAGTTTTTTGCTCGCTACCAACAGCAAGGAGACCCTGTTGAAAACTTCATCAGTGATCTAAAACACATGGCTGCACGCTGCCGTTTCAGAGATCTGTGTGAAGATCTCATCTGTGACAAACTGGTAGGCCTGCTTAGTGATAAGGTACTAGACGAATTGCTTTGTGATGCTGAATTGACCTTGGCCCAAGCTGAACATGTTTGCAGAATTGCTGAGCTGTTTCTCACACAAAGTCTTTCGGCTCAGGGCCACGATCCTCGTACAATGTCAATGCTACCGAACCTCCTATCGTAACCGGCGTTCACAACCCCAAACGCATCCCCAACAGCCTCAGAGATCTATCGAACGGTGCTCTAACTGTGAAGGCTCCCACGCTCCAGGTCGTGAATTCTGCGCTGCTTATGGTAAAATTTGCCACTACTGTAAGAAGATTAACCACTTCATGAGATGCTGTCCGTCTCGCATGGCATATTCGTTCCCAAGACAAACTGTACACCTGTTAAAACATGAAGCTACTGATAACGAATTCCAGGAGATGGAAGCGCCATCCTCTGCTCGCCTCACTGAGTACCAAGATAACAGTCCAGACATCAACGCGCTGCTTGCTTCCACTAATAAGCAACTTGACCCTAAAGTCCCTCTGTTCGTTAACAGCAACATCGCAGTTACAAAGATTGACAATGGTGCTAAATGTAATGTCATGTCTTTATCTGAATTTATATAAATCCGTAATGCCAAACATATTGCAAACACTACGGCCACTTTACGAGCCAATGGGGGAGGGGAACTGCTCCCACTTGGAAAAACTGAACTGAATTGCCGCCTGGAGTCACAAGCTCACAAACTGAAGTTTTTCATTGTCCGTGAGGATTCTACAACTCTGCTTGGCATTAACGCATGTCAGGATTTAGGACTGGTCACCTTTGGGCCTGCTGTCCATCAAATCTCTCCCACTGAGGGCTCCACTCAGCAGATTCTTTCAGAATACAAATAACAATTTGACGACAAGCTTTGAAAGCTGCCCATCAAGTACAGCATCGCCACAGCATCCAAATGTCCTACCTGTGGTCCAAGCACCACACCGCATCCCACATGCTATGAGCTCCAGCGGATGGTGTCCCTGGGGGGGTCACTGACCCGTCTGACTGGGTTTCTACCATGGTGATTGCAACAAAGAAAAACAGGGTAGAAATCTGAATCTGTATCAACCCCAGACACCTAAACACAGCAATCAAACGCCAACACTACCCGATGCGCACAGTGGAGGAAGTTGCTGCTCAGATAGTGCATCAGTGTTCTCTGTTCTGGATGCCAAAAGTTTGTTTTGACAGATCCCGCTGGACCCCGACTCGTCCAATCTCACCACGTTCGGCACCCCTTTTGGCCGCTATAAATTCCTGCGGATGCCCTTTGGCATCAACTCTGCTAACAAAGTTTTCCAATGCATAATGGAACAATTATTTGCGGGGTACCAGTGTGCCATAATTGTTGATGATATTCTCGTTGACGGATGCAACATGGCTGAACATGATGCCAATTTAAAAAAAGTACTGGACCGTGCTAAAGACATCCATCTCAAGCTCAACCCTCTAAACTGCAGATTTTGTGTCACAGAAGTCAACTATGTTGGTCACATTTTCACCAGTGATGGCCTCAGACCAGACCCCTCCAAGACCACTGCCATCAACAAGATGCCAGTTCCCACTGACGTAACGAGTTTACAGAGATTCCTAGGAATGGTCAACTACTGGGGAAAATTAATTCCCAACCTCAGCGATATATCTTCCCCCCTGTGGGAACTGACTCACAAGGACACTGCCTGGTCCTGGTACCCACAGCACCAGAGAGCTTTCAAAAGTTGCAACTGTTCGGCCTCACCACAATGTTCGGCGCCCCGCTCAGCGGCTTCGCCTTCTCCACCCCACCGACATGGGTCTCCGGCGCCGTCCATGCATGGGTCCCCGGTTACTTCCCCGGTGAAGGGAGGAGATGCGGATCTATACCACACACGTGCGAGACGAGTATGTAAGCCACCCCTTAGGTATGGGGATTTTGTGTAAACCATCTATACGTCACTGCATGCGTTATTAGCGTTTTGGGTACTGTATTTCTTCGCCATCACATATTTGTGTGTTCATGCTTATAGGCCACCTGCATTTAGGTGCGTTTCATTTTATTTCTACAAGGAAAGATGTAAATTGGTTACTACACACAAAGCAATTGTAGTGCTTTATTATTAGAGGCTCTGCTTACTACACGGTTTATATTACCGTAACCCAGCTTGTGCTGCTAGTCTAATCGTCGCTACACAGCTATAACAACATGCTGAAGTGTACTGTAAGTAATCTTTAATAAAACTACTAGAATATGTGGGACCCGTTGGATCCCAGCTTCACATGGGAGGGCTGGTCCCCCAACGCAATGTTCCACCTCTCCACCAATTCCAATACACACACACACACACACATACTCACACACACGCAGACGCACGCACACACACACACACTCACAGACTCACATACACTCACACACATACACACTCACACACACACACGCATACACTCCAACACACACACACATACACACTCACATATACTCACAAACACACTGACTCACACACCATATATATGACAGTAACCTTTCTTGAATCTACTCACATGGCTGAGCGCAACCTCTCCACTGTGGAGCTTCCGCAGTCAGCGGAACTTCCGCAATCAGCACAACCTCTGCACTCACCGGAAATTACGCAATCAGCGCGACCTCTCCACTAAGCGGAAGTCACAAAATGAGCGGGACTTTTGGACTAAACACAGTCGGACATAATAAAGCATTTATTCCTTCCGAACACAGTCGGACCTAATAAAGGATTTACTTCCAAACATTGTCAGACCTAATAAAGAATTTATTCCTTCCAAACACAGTCAGACCTAATAAAGCATTGCAGTTTCAAGCACAGGCAGGGCAGCAGCCAAACAACTCATGGCAATAAAGCATTGCAGTTTCAAGCACAGGCAGGGCAGCAGGCCAAACAACTCATGGCGTTGTCAGGGCTAACAAATCATTTATTGCACTTTGCAGACTCACAGTTCAGTTGATTCACAGCTTAGAATGACAGTCGTGGCCTCTCCCTCGCGATCTTGCAGAGTGACTGACTCACGTCCAGGCATCCGGGGTTTTATAGTCCTGCCCCCCCTGGAAGGGGTGTTACCTTCACTGTGGTGATTGACAGGCGAGAGGACCAATCAGCTGATCTCAAGGTTTTTTAAAAACTCATAACTTTTTGATTTTACATCGATAGGAAAAATCGTCGGGGCTGGCTCATCGGAGGAGGACTGTGAGTAAAATTCACAGCGATACAGGGTGGCGTTTTTTCTAAAATCAATATACAGCGCAAACAGGAAGTAGTCAAGATGAGACTTTTAATTATATAGATGTTGTACCATGTTGTGAGAATGACTGGGTCATTTACAAGAACTAGGAAGGGGGCGGGATGGAGAGAGAGGTAAAGCATGAGTTACTTGAAGTTAGAGAAGTCAATATTTATACCGCTGGGGTGCAAGCTGCCCAAGCGAAAATTAGCTGCGGTTCCTCCAATTTGCTCTGGCCTCATTCTGACAGTGGAGGAGGCCCAGGACAGAAAGGTCAGTGTGGGAATGAGAGGGAGAGTTAAAGTGTTTAGCAACCGGGAGATCAGGTAGGTTTAGGCAGACTGAGCGGAGGTGTTCCATAAAATGATCACTGAGCCTGCGCTTGATCTCGTTGATATGTAGGAGTCTGCACCTGGAACAGCGGATACAGTTGATGAGGTTAGAGGAGGTGCAAGTGAACCTCTGCCTCATCTGAAAAGGTTGAGACTGTTCATCAGACTGAGAGTCAAGGGAAAGGGAAACCAGAGTTGTACAAGGTAAATAGAACAAATGAATGAAATTGTTGGCTGTGGGGTAGGTGATAACGAGTTACCCAGACAGTGAAACTCAACAGGACAGTGAAACTATTGTGACGACCAAGGTGGAAGAGGGACAGTGGGAGAGGGAATGCAAGGGTTACTTAAAGTTAGATAAATCAATACCGCTGGGTCGTAAAAAAGAAAGTTTTGTTGTTTGATCTGGATAAGTTATATTGCTTACAACCACACCATATAAACCGGCAGAAATTGCACTTACCACATAACTTATTTCTTTCAATTTTCTTTCCAATTTAAAGAGAAACGGGGTGGCAGTTGTGCAGCTGGCAGAGCGCCTGCCACACAGCCCCAGAGACCCGGGTTCAATCCTGATCTTGGTTGCTGTAGGTGTGCATGTTCTTCCTGGTTTATTCCCACATCCCAATGGATGGGCTTATTGAGGGATCAGATATTGTCCCTAGTGTGTAGGTGAGTGGGAGAAGTTGATGGAACCATGAGGAGAACAGATTGTAGGGAAAGCGTGCGGGGAAATGGGATTACCCTGTGAACCGGTATAACTCGATGGGCCGAAATGTCTCCTGCGTCTACAGGTCAGATCTCCTCTTGTTAAAGCGCGCATGCTCCTCTTCGCTAGGCTAGAAGCTCAGCCCATGGTGGACTACAAGTCCCAGCGGCCCCCACGCGTACCCAGGAAGCGGGTGCGACAGGTGCGAGCAAGGTGTTTGCAGCTAGGAAGGTGAGCGGGTCGCGGCGGCTCCGGAGCAAGCGGGCTGGCAAATGGTGCGAAGTAAGTCCCTCTGTGATCTACACTTCCGGGGGGGTGGGCGCAGGGGGCTTCGCTCTTTATGTTTGTTGGTATTATTTAGAAAAATCTTGCCAAAGCCGGCTTTCCGATCAGGGCGATGGACTGAGTGCAGTAACCCCGCACCTTTCACTGAGTGCAGAGCATGGAATGTCCACCCGCTGTGACTGGGAGCGTTCGCTCTTCGCATCCCAGCACACGAGTTACTTTTTGTTTAATAATGGGAGCTGTGATTTCAACTTTATCTCAAGTTCACTCCCATCCTCGCGGCAAGGAAACGACCTCTTGAATGCTGGGCGGCTGGGATTAAGGGCATGGGGTTAGTGCAGGAGGGGACCGGATTTGTTTAATGTTTGCTTGTGTTTTTCCTCAATGTCAACCTCAAGAAAAAAACTGATCTATGTGGAAAAAAATGGACTTCATATCTACTGGAGGAAACAATAAGAGAGCTGAGGGAGTCCATAGCCTCCCCAGCGAGTCTTGACAATGTAAACAACTTGCTTCTCGGGTGCTACACAGCTCTCTAAATAGTACCTTGCTTTGAAGCAAATAAGGAATTCTGCGGGGAAATTAAAGAGAAAGGGAGAGCTTTTTTTAGTACAGAAGCCAATGTTTCCTATAGATGCTGTTATCTGGTTTGTTTATTCATTGTAATCATATTGGCACAGAGCCTGGGTTGTCGGCACATCTGCCGAGTGCATGGAGAGTTATTATGGGAGGCCAGGTGAGAGAATAGCTAGGACCCTATTTGATTAAACACTGCTGATGAATAAAATGGTCAGTGGAAAACGAGGAGAAAGTTTCCACAGGCTGGAGTTGTCACCTGTGTCGAGGAAAGTAGCATCAAGGAAAGTGCCATGAAAGGTTTAGGATAATGTTGCACTCTCGACCATCTTCAGCTGCTTCATCAATGACCTTTCCTCCATTACAAGGTCAAAACTGGAAATGTTTGATTTGAGTTACCACTTAGATTATGAAGAGTCTGTCTACGACTGAAAACAAGACAGGATAACAGCCTGAAGAAGGGTCTCGACTTGAAACGTCACCCATTCCTTCTTTCCAGAGATGCTGCCTGTCCCGCTGAGTTACTCCAGCAATTTGTGTGTATCCAGGATAACAGTGGGGCAGGGGCCAATTACAACATCGATGTCTCACAATAACTGATCATCTCTGAGAGAGAGTCAGAACGCCTTTCCTTGACATTCAATATCCAGCATCTATACAGTCCAAGTTAGAAATGTCAGGCAAACTAGTCTGCTTCTTGCTGGCTGTTTTCCCTTTCTCACTACTAGCAGCACGCCATGGAGAAATGAGAAGAAAAAATATACTGCACACAACTTTGGTTAGGCTGAATTTGAAGTATTGTGTGTACAATATTTCTGGTTACTGCACGACGGGAAGCCTGTCGAGGTTTGGGGGAGGGTGCAAAAGTGGTTCCCCAGGGTGTTGCCTGGATTAGATAGTATTAGCTATAAAGAGAATGTGGACAAATTTAGAATATTTTTTTCTGGAGTATTGGAGACTGAGGGAAGACCTGACAGAAGTTTATAAATGTTTTAAAAGGCATAGATTGGTTAGACAGTCAGAACCCATTTTCTAGAAAGTAAATGTCAAATATTAGAGTGTGTGGTTTTAAGGAAAGAGGGGGAAACTTTAAATGAGATTTACAAGCTGAAAAGGGTGCAGAGAAGATTTTCGAGAATGTTGTCAGGAATCGAGGGCCTGAACTTTAGGGAGAAATTGAGCACTCTAGGACTGGAGCAGGAGCATGAAGGGTGATCTTATAGAGGTGTATAATATCGTGAGAAGATTAAGTTGCATAAATGCAGTGTTTTTTACCCAGAATAGGTGAATCAAAAACCAGAAGACATAGGTTTTAGGAGTGGGGAAAAAGATTTAATAGGAAGCTGAGCGGCAACTTTTTTTTCACAGAGGGTGGTAGGTATATGGAACGAGCTGCCGGAGGAGGTAGTTAAGCCAGGTACTACCGCAATGTTAAAAAAACATTTAGACAGGTACATAATAGGATAGATTTATAGGATAGAGGGATATGGGCCAAAAATAGATGGGTGGATCTAGTGTAGATGGGGCATATGGTCAGTTTGGGGATGTTGGGCCGAAGAACTGGTACCACCTTGTATGACTACAAGATACCCAGTCTCTTACATGTTCTTGTAGCCACAGCATTTATGTAGCTAGTTCAAATGAGTTTCTAGTGAATGGTGATTGCCAAGATGATGATAGTAAAGGACTAGGTAACAGTAGTGACAATGAACATCAACAGAGTGGAAATACAAGAGGGTGCAGATACTGGAATCTGGAGTATCTGGGATGTTTCCCTCTATCTTCACAGATGCCATCCGATCTGCTGAGTTTCTTCATTGTTAAGACTCCCTTTTGTTGGAGATGGACTTTTTCTGGTACTTTTGTGATACATTGCCATTTGTCAGTTCAGTGATTTTGCTATACCCATTTTTCTTTATTTTAAATTGTGAATCCCAGTATTGAGACAGGAAGGCTGTCTTCTTCTTCCTGCGTATGGCATGCATGCCCTAAAGTTGTTCTATTTGATCTTATTTGATTGTGCACGCCAGGTTGATTGCATTCGTCTAAACTACATGAAGGTTGCAATCTTCCACCCCAGGAAGGCTGTGATGTGCTGGGATAGTGAGGTGTAATTTGAAATACCTTGGAACAGCATGGGAATGGGGCAGAGTTTTTTTTTTTGCCCCATCTTGCTGCATGTGCCATGTACTACATCTTTGAGGAGTTGCAAATGGAATTGAACACTGTGCAATTGTCACCAAGCGTCACCAGTTCTGGAAGGAAGGTCACTTGATGAAGGAGCTGATGATAACTGGGCTTGATGAATTCCTGTACATATCCTGGGGATGAAATGAAAACCCACGTAGACCAATTGGCTGGAACCTTTGCAGACATCTTTGACCTCTCATTACTAGGATCCGAGTTCCCACCTGCTTTAAAAGGCCATCAATAATACTGGTGTTATTGAAGAGTAAGGTCACATGCCCCAATGACTGCTGACTCGTGGCACTAACGTCCATGCTGATGAAATTGTTTGAGAGATTGATTATGACGCATATGAACTCCTATCTAAGCAAGGATCTGGACCCAGTACAATTTGCCTGCTGATAGATCAATGGGGGATGTGATCTTGCTGGTTCTCGACTCTGCTTTGGACCGCTTGGACAATCAGAACACATACAGTGCATTCAGAAAGTATTCCGTTTTTCACTTTTTCCACAATTTGTTACGTTATAGCCTTATTCTAAAATGGATTAAATTCATTTTTTTAAATCATCAATCTACACACAATACCCCATAATAAAAAAGCAAAAACAGGTGTTTAATAATGTTTGCAAAGTAATTAAAAATAAATAACTGAAATATCACATTTACATAAGTATTCAGACCTTTACGCAGTACTTTGGCAGCGATTACAGTGTCTTCTTGGGTATGATGCTACAAGCTTGGCACACCTGTATTTGGGTAATTTCTCCCATTCTTCTCTGCAGATCCCGTTGAGCTCTGTCAGGTTGGATGGGGTGCATCGATGCACAGCTATTTTCAGGTCCCTCTAGAGATGTTCGATTGGGTTCAAGTCCGGGCTCTGGCTGGGCCACTCAAGGACATTCACAGACTTGTCACGAAGCCACTCCTGTGCTCTCTTGCCTGTGTGCTTAGGGTCATTGTCCCGTTGGAAGGTGAACCTCCACCCCAGTCTGAGGTCCAGAACACTCTGGAGCAGGTTTTCATCAAGGATCTCTCTGTACTTTGCTCCGTTCATCTTTCCCTCGATCCTGACTAGTCTCCCAGTTCCTGCCACTGAAAAACATTGCCACAGAATGATGCTACCACTATACTTCACCATAGGTATGGTATTGGCCAGGTGATGAGCAGTGCCTGGTTTCCTTCTGACATGACGCTTGGCATTCAGGCCAAATAATTTAATCTTGGTTTTATCAGACCAGAGAATCTTGTTTCTCATGCCTTTTGGCAAACTCCAAGCAGGCTGCCATGTGCCTTTTACTGAGGAGTGGCTTCCGTCTGGCCACTCTACCATAAAGGCCTGATTGGTGGTGCTGCAGATATAGTTGTCCTTCTGGAACATTCTCCCATCTCCACAGAGGAACTCTGTCAGTGACCATCGGGTTCTTAGTCACCTCCCTGGCCAAGGCCTTTCTCCCCCAATTGCTCAGTTTGGCCGGGCGGCCAGCTCTATGAAAAGTCCTGGTGCTTCCAAATTTCTTCATTTAAGAATGACGGAGGCCACTGTGCTCTTCAGGACCTGCAATGCTGCAGAAATTGTTTTATACCCTTCCCCAGATCTGTGTCTCGACACAATCCTGTCTCGGGGAGGTCTACGGACAATTCCTTTGTCTTCATGACCTGGTTTTTGCTCTGACATGCACTGTCAACTGTGGGACCTTATATAGACAGGGTGTGCCTTTCCAAATCATGTCAAATCAATTTAATTCACCATTGGTGGACTCCAATCAAGTTGTAGAAACATCTGAAGGATAATCAATGGAAATAGGATGCACCTAAGCTCAATTTTGAGTGTCATAGCAAAGGGTTTGAAAACTTATGTAAATGTGATATTTCAGTTATTTCTTTTTAATTACTTTGCAAACATTTCGACACCTGTTTTCGCTTCCTCATTCTGGGGTATTGTGTGTAGATTGCTGATTTAAAAAAAATTGAATTTAATCCATTTTAAAATAAGGCTGTAACGTAACAAAATGTGGAAAAAGTGAAGGGTTCTGAATACTTTCTGAATGCACTGTACATCAGGGTGTTGTTCATTGACTAGCTCGGCATTCAACACCATCATCCCCTCCAAACTTGTTATCAAACGGGTATCTGCTCACACCTATCTAACTAGATCCTCGACTTCTTCAACAACAGACCACAACCTACACAAATTGACAACAACATTTATCCTCAATAACCATCAGCGCAGGAGCACCTCTGGGCTGTATGCTTAGTCCTCTGCTCGACTCACTTTACCCATGACTGAATGGCCAGACACAGTTCCAACATTGTCTTTAAGTTCGCCCACAATTGCATTGTTGTTGGATGAATAATGGATTATGATAAATCAAACTATAGGAGGGAGATCAAAAGTCTAATTAAATGGTGCCTGACCAACATTCTTGCTTCCAACGTTAGCAAGATGGAGGAGCTGATTGTTGACTTTAGAAGGGGAAAGTTAAGGATCCACTGTTGTCTTCATCAAAGGATTGGTGGAGAAAGTCAACTACTTCTAGTTCCTGAGTGTGGATATCTCTGAAGATCTGTCCTGGGTCCAGCACATTAGTGCAGTCATAAAGGGAGCCCTTCAATGCTGCTTCTTCCTTAGAAGGTTGCGAAGATTTGATATGTCGACAAATACTCTCTTGAACTTTGACAGGTCTACGGTCAAGTGCATATTGACTGGTTGCATCACTGCCTGGTTCGGCAACTCAGCTGCCCAGGAATGAAGGATATTACAGAAAATGGTGGACGCTGCCCAGTCCATCACGGCTACTAACCTCCCCAAAGGGATCCATCAGAGAACTATTGAACCAGAGGTGCTGCTTCAAAAAGGCAGCCACTATCATCAAAGACGAACATTACCTTGGCCATACTCTCATTCCATTCCTAGCATTGGGAAGAAGGTATAGGAGTCTGAACACCATGACCACCAGGTTCAAGTATAGTGATTTCCCAATAACCATCAGACTCTTGAACACCACACACACTAACCTCAACTATAAACTAACAATTGTCTTTGGCTGCACTAAGAACTTTTTTTTTTTTTTGCAGTAGTATTGTTTTTTTCTTTGGGAGATAAAGCATGGAACCAGGCACCTCTGCCCACTGAGTCCAAGCTGACCATCAATCTCCCGTTTGCACTAGTTCTATGTTATCCTTCTACTTCATCCACTTGTGTCGCACTAGGGGCAGTTTTATGTGGGCTAATTAAACCTTCAAACCTCCACATCTTTGTGGGAGAACCCCATTATACCCAGATGAATCCCACGCGGCCACGGAGAACATGTAAATTCTACACAGACAGCACCCAAAGTCAGGATTGAACCCGGTCTCCAGCACCGTGAGGCAGCTGGCACTATATTTATTGAATATTTGTTTATTATATATTATACACGTGTATTGTGCTTACAGGCCTGTAAAGCTGCAGCAAGTAAGTATTTCATTGTTCTGTTGGTACTTTGGAACATTGATCATGACTATCTTGACTGGCAATGTTGAAACTTGAAGGGTTCTAGATGAATGATAGGGAAGGTGAATCTTTAGATTTAGCACCTAAAGCACTTTTCTGGTGAAACAGTAATGAATGCACTAATTTCAGTTTTGCAATGAATGACATGTTCCTTCTACAAGACTAATGCAGATTTGTTGACTTTCTTCATCCAGGATTATGAGTCTTAGTCTCCAGTGATCAGTATTTTTTAATCCTTATACAACCACTCCTTTATGTTTAATTTCATCTTAATGTCCCATACCACGGGTATGGGACATTAAGGTCCAAACTTTTTCCAGTTCTACTTGGTCATTAGCCTGAATACAGGGGTTCGAGAAGGTACATCCCCAGTGACACCTCGGGGCCATTCAGGAATGGGTCTCTTGGGCCATTTGAGGATGGGTGAGCAATGTTTATCATAGCCCATGAACGAATAGATTGCCTCCTGGACCAATACAGAATTCATTGATATCATTAACTTTACAACTAACCTATCCTACCCCCAAATTCACTTGGACTATTTCTGTCACAGGAGACAAATTATCAACAGACAGCTATTACAAATCAACTGACTCCTAGTTATCTGGGCTACACTTCCTTCCACCGTGCCTCTTGCAAATACACTGTCCCCCACTCTCAATTTCTCCATCTCTGCCGCACTATCCTCTCTTGTGCAGTCTCTTTTGACCTACATTCGAGGCACCTCTTCAACAACTTTCAGTTTCCAGGCCCCTATTGCCTCTTCTTTACCATGAACGTCCAGCCCCTTTACACCTCCATCCCTCACCAGGAAGGTCTCGAGGCCCTCTGATTTTTCCTTGAGCATAGACCCAATCAATTTCCCTATATGAACATTCTCCTCCACCTGGCCTCGCGCTCAACAACTTCTCGTCTCACTTTCTCCAAGGTGCAGCCTTGTCCCAGCTATGTCTGTCTTTTTGTTGGTAACGTCTAACAGTCTTTGTTCCAAACGTACACTGATATCAACCCCCAACTTTTTCGCCAGTGCATTGACAATTGCATCAGGGCTGCCTCCTGCACCCATGTAGAACTTGTTGATTTCATTAGCTTCACCACTAACTTTCACCCTCCCCTCAAAATCACTTGGACTATCTCTGACGCCTTTCTTCTCTTTCTTGATCATTCTGTCTCCATCACAGGGGACAAACTATCGACTGTTGTCTACCAGAAACCTACCAACTCCCATAGTTATCTAAACTGCACTTCCTCCCACCCTACCTCTTGCAAAGATGCTATCCGCTAGTCTCAATTTCTCTGACTCTGCCACACCTGCTCCCAGATGAGGCTTTCCATTCTAGGGCATCCAGGATGTTCTTCTTTAGTAAATGTGTTTCTCTCCTGCTGTCATAGAAGCATCCCTCACAGGTGTGTCCTCGGTGTCCCATAATTCTGCTTTTGCTCCTCCTTTGCCCAAATGGAACATGGATAGAGTTCCCCACTTTTCACTCCACCAACCTCCACATCCAGCACCTTTGACATCCTTTGACATTTCCTTCAACTCAAATGTAACCCACCACCAGTCATATATTCCCATCCCTACCTCTTTCCCCCTTCTGAAGAGAACGGTCCCTCTGCAACTCCTTGGTTCAGTCATCCCATCCCACCTAAACCACCCCTTCCCCAGGTATTTTCCCCTGCAGTTGTTATAACACCTGCCCCTATACCTCCTCCCTCACCTCCATCCAGGGGCCCCAGCAGTCCTACCAGGTGAGACAGAGGTTCATGTGCACCTCCTCTAACCTCTACTGCATTCAGTGTTCCTGATGTGGCCTTCTGTGTTCCTGATGTGATCGCCAAGACTAAGTGTAGACATGGCAACCATTTCTCTGAACATTTGCGCTTGTCTGCCAAGGCTTACTGGGTCTCCTGATTGCTAACTATTTTCCATTTCCCCATGACCTTTCTCTCTACTGCTAGAATTAGGCAAACTGGACGACCACCTCATATCCCGCTTGGGTACGGTCCACCCAACAATATAAACAATGAATTCTCCAATTTTAGGTAACTGCAAATCCCTCTCTCCCGTTCCATCACCCCAGTGCCCCACCTGGACTAGCAACTATTTCTTCAACCATCTGCCTTCCAAACCCACCCCTCCCCCTTGTTTGTGTCAACTTATTACCTGCGAGGCTTTGTCACGTATCAATGTTCTCCAGAGATACTGCCTGACCCACTGAGTTACTCCAGCAGGTTTTATCAGAAACCTGCATTTGCAGTTCTTTGTTTCCAGATCGTAAACTGTTATTGTTATCAGTCGCTGGTTTCACTGGAAGTTATATTACTAACTTGATACAATAACTTGTTCAATTGCAGTATGAACACAACTGGTGCAGATGAAGCTTTTGACTATCTCTTTAAGATTGTGCTTATCGGAGATTCCAACATTGGCAAAACCTGTGTGGTTCATCGTTTCAAATCTGGGGTTTTCCTCGAGAAGCAGCAGAATACCATTGGAGTGGACTTCATCGTTAAAACAATGGACATTGAAGGCAAGAAAGTGAAGGTGGGCAACTTGCTTGCATTTCTATCACTCCTACTATAAGTGACTCACATTCTCCAAAACATTGACCCATGGCAAATGGAATCCTTGCCATCCAGATACCAACACTGGCACTGGAAGGAATCATAAGTTTTGCATTTTAACAAGGTTAGAATCAGAAACCCAACAGATAATAAATATAGCAGAGGGTGTTAGAATTGTAGGTGGAAATGGCGTTATTACTATTTAAAATAAAGTGCAGTAAAGCAGTGATTTATGTAACATAGGTAAAGGGGAAAATTTAAGTGATTAAACTAGAGAAGAGAACTAAGGAATCTATTAGAGCTTAAGTTGTGGGGGTATAAGGCAGATCTGAAAGCATCAACTTGTCTGATGAAAACATTCCAAAGGAACAGATCTTGCAGATAGTTGAGCAATAAACCTAGTGAAATTGGTAAAGTAATTCAAGTTTATTGTAAGCAAAAGTATAGTGAAGTACAGGTACAATGAAAACCTGCTTGCAGCATCATCACAGCTATGTAGACGCAGACACCCAAAACATAAATTACAGATAAATTCCACAAGATGGAGAAAAGGAAAAAAAAAAAAACATAAACAAGACATCAAAAATACACAATTAGAAAGTCAGTCCATGGCAGAGTAAGAGGTAATCAGTAGTGTTTGTTGCTCATGTAGGATAAAGATTGCAGGTTGGTTCAAGAACCTGATGGCAAAAGGAAAGTAACAGTTCCTGAACTTGATGGTGTGGGAACAGGTTTCTGTAGGTCCAGTTAAGTGTGATTTTGGTGAGACTGTCCACAGTAAATTGGACAAATATTGAAAGGGTAAATTGACAGAAAAAACTGTAAGAAGAGTCGATAAAAAGTTTAAAGTTGTGCAAAGTCAATTTTACCATTGACCGATACCATGAATATCGGCAATTAAAAAGGTGGGACACAACATAAAAGTAAAAGGAAACCATACAAAATGCAAAAAACAAGTACAGATAGTAATGACTGGGAGGAATGGCAGAGGACAAAAACTGATTACATGAATAGGAAGAATCACAAAAATAAACTTTCATCAGTTATCCAATTGAATGATTGTTTTTCAGAAATATCCTGGCAAAAGGATCAAGAATTGAACAAGATAATGTTACTAAAACGAGACGTCACAAGGACAAAATGGTTTCCATGCCAGAATTTAAAAGACAAAAGAAAAAAATATTGCAAATGTCCGAACTACTATTTCTCTTCATTTGATTTATTTTAGAATGGAAATTGTTGTGTCACTGTTATTTAAGCAAGTGAGTAATAATAAAAAGTGAAATATAAAATGATTGGACTAACAGCTGTTCTTAAGAAATTACTTCAGTTTATAATACATTTAGAGGAACTAAGTACCTCAAATTTCCAGCTAATTGACTGCAGAAATTGTGAATTGTTAATGAATAGGTATTGGCTGATGACCTTGGAGATGGGAATATCTGTGTATGTTATTTGTATAGATGTTCAGGAGAATTCAGTGGGTAAAGTGCTTGGAAATAGATTGACTGTCCTTTATCACACTGAGTCACATTCCTGGATCTCCTTGTCTCACAACACTGTGGGACCACCATCACCAGCCAGAGGACATCTCTGCAGGAGGTCCTCAGGATGGTGTCCTGGACCCAACCATCTTCAATGTCAATGACCTTCTTTCAGTTGTAGGGACTGAAATAGGGATGTTTGCTGATTGTTGCACAATATTCAGTACCCTTCACAACTGTAGGTAATGAAGTAGTCTGCATCCAAACACAGCATGACCTGGACAATGAGTGGCAAGTAATATTAAGTAACACACAGGTGTTAGGCAATGATGACGTTCAACAAGAGAAAATACAGCTATCACTCCCTGACATTCAATGGCATTACTATCACTAAATTTCCTCCCACTATTAATATCCTGGGGATCGCCATTGACCAGAAGCTCAACTGGAGTAGCCATGTACACAATGTGGCTGCAAGAGCAGGTCAGTGGCTAGAAGTCCTGTAGTGAGTAACTCGCCTTCCAACTCTCCAAATTCTGTCCACCATTTACAAGGCTCAAGTCAGGAGTGTGATGGTGCATTCTCCACTTGCCTGAATGAGTGCAGCTTCAATAGTACTCAAGAAGCTTGACATCGTACCTTACATACCAGTCTTCTTGATAGGCACCACTGTCACAACAATTCACTAACTGCACCACTGTAGCAGCAGTTTGTATCATCTACAGGATGCACTGCAATGTTTCACCTTAGTGGCCATCTTCCAAACCCACAATCTCAGCAAGCTGGAAGATCAAGGGCAGCAAAAGTATAGGACACCCCCACCTGGAAGTTGCTGTCCAATCCACACACCATCCCGACTTGGAAATAAATCAGTTTCTCCACTGTCTCTGGGTCAGTCCTGGAACTCCCTCACTAACAACATTGTGAGTATTCAGACAGCTCAAGGTTGACAGTGTTTCAAGAAAGTAAGTGACCACGCCTCATGGGCAATTAAATGCTGGCCCAACCTGTGAAGTACATATGTCTTGAATGAATTATTTTTTTAAAGTAGTTGTTCACGATGACTCACCACGCCTTCGCAAGGTCAATTAAGACGGAATGCTGGCCTAATAAGCAATTTCCAGATACTGTAAAATGAGTAGAAAAGAAAAAGCTCTCCTGTCGTTTAGATAAAATGCGAGCTAATCTACAAGACTGGGCAAAAAACAAAGAGCTGGAGTAACTCAGTAGGTCAGGCAGCATCAGTGCTGGGAAATGGATAAATAAGGTTTCAAGGCTTGATATGACAAATACTGTGATGATGTTTCCCATTGTGGTGGTGGGGGGTTCAGGGATCAAAGACTTAGGAGGAAAGTTTGGTCATAATTAATCTTTTTAACTTTTTACTCCAGAGAGCTGTGGATGCTGATGGTTTAAGTATGTTCAATGTTGGCATAATTAGAATTGTTTAAATTATGTGGATCAAGCAGGAAATGGAGCCTACACATAGATAGATGCTGTCTGACCTGCTGGATTATTCCAGCATTTTGTGTCTTTTTTTCCCTAAAGTAGACGATCAGATTAATACAGCTCAGTCCATTACACAAAGTCTCCCCCATCAACTCCATCTACACTTCATGCTGCCTTGGGAAAGCAGCCAATATAATCAAGAACCGCTCGCACTCTCTTCTCCCCTCTCCCATCAGGCAGAAGATACAAAAGCTTGAAACCACATACTACCAGATTCAAGAAAAGCTTCTTCCTGGCTGTAACCAGAGTCTTGAATGGATCTCTTGTACGCTAGGGATGCATTCTCAATTCCAATATACATAATTGGAGGCCTTGCACTTCATCTTTATCTGCACTTTCTTTAGCTGTAACACTATATCCTGCACTCTGTTTCCATTATTTTTCTGTTGTAATCGTGCATGATCTGGTCTGCCTGGATGATATGCAAAACATGTTTTTCACTGTATTTGGATACACATGACAATAATAAACCAATCCCAATGCCAATGTAGGCAAATTTGAATTCTCCAATTTGATCTAAAAAGAATGAAGAGTATGTTCGAAATAATTTAAAAACAATAACAGAGGAGGTTCAAAGAATCTTGGGATCCATGTAAATAAGTGATTAAAATGTCACGGGTGTTGAAAATAACCATAAAGGTGATTGGGATTTTCCTTAGAGGGAGAAAAATGTAGATTTACCAGCATGATGCCTGGACACTATCACCTTTATTAGATTGCACAAACTTTGATTGTATTATCTGGAATTTACATAGTCAGAGGATGATCTGTTACATTTTTCCAGATGGTAAAGGCAAGCAAGGGGCAAAAACATTTCCACTAAATATGATATAAAATTGAGCCATGGTTTTTAGGGTTGAAATTAAGAAATATGTTTAAATTCAAGGAATGGTTAACATTTTGGAATTTACTTCCATAAATTGTAACTGATATTGAATCGGTTATCATAATCATAATAATACTTTATTAGCCAAGTATGTTTTACAACATATGAGTTTTAAATCTAAGATTGATGTCTAAAGGTGCTAATAATGTGGAGGATATGCAATTGGTCAAAGATGAGGCATGATCTTATTGAATGTGGAACACACTTGAGCACTAAATGGCTGTTATAAGTTCTGAAAGGAAAAGTTGAAAGGTTGGGCGGAGCATTGATAGATGGAATTTAATTCTGACAAGTGCAATGTGATGCATTTTAAGGATCAAATAGGGGTAGAGCTTATAGAGTAAATAATGAAGCACTAAAGAATGTGATGAACAGAGGCACCTTGGGATTCAGGTCCATACGTTCCTGAAAATGACAACAGCGATCGATAGGACGACGAAGAAGATATATGGCTTGCTTGCCTTCATGGGTCGGGACATATAGAATATGAAACTCGTGATGTAATGTTGCAATTTAACAAAACAATGGTTAGATTACACTGGAGTGCTGTATGCAATTGTGGTTGCCACACAATAGTAAAGGTGTGACTGCACTGGAGAGAGTACAGGGGAAATTCACCAGGATGTTGACTGGATTTGAGGACTTTTATTATGGGGAGAGATTGTGGCGACTGGGCTGGTTTTACTTGGGCAAAGGAGGCTGAGGGTTGACTTGATAGAAGTACATAAGATTTTGAGAAGTATCGGTAGTCAAATCTTTTTCCCAGGACTATCAAAAATGAGGGGAATAGGTTTAAGATGCAAGTTAAGATTTAATAGGAATCTGAGGGGCAACTTTTTCATAGAGTGTGATGTGCATATGGAATGTTGCCAGAGGAGGTGGTTGTGGCAGGTACTACAACAACATTTAAAATGCATTTGAACAGGTACATGGCTAGGAAATGTTTAGAGAGATATGGGTCAAATGTGGGTAAGTGGGAGTAGTGAAGATGAGGCATCTTGGTCAGAAGGGCACGTTTTTCTGAAGGGGCTTGTTCCTGCGCTGTATGATTCTAAAGATTTTTAATAAATAGGAAATCTGAAGGGTAAGATTTTTGCATGGAGAGGGGCTACTACCAGGAACACACTAACAGAGAAGATGCTGCATTAGATACACTTACTTCCTTTAAGAAACATTTAGATTAATACAAACAGGCAAGGTATAGAAGGTCATAATATGGACAAATGAGATAGGTATAAATGGGCAAAAAGGTTGGCATACACTTTGGGCTGCAGGGCCCTTTTCGGTGCCCTGCGTATCCAAATGTTCCTGTGCCAATTCTATGTTCCATAACTGCGGGTTGCTCATTCCCCGTCATACGTCCCTTGTATTCTGCTACTTACTCCAGGATAACAGCTCTTCTATAAAAGCTACCACCTGACTCACTGGGAAGTTTTCGGCTTCTAATCCATTCCTCCATACTTTATTTTATATTTTGGTCCTCTCCTTAAGAACACCTTTGAGTTTTCAGACTTGTTCGCAGGTTATGGTGGTCTAACCCCAAAATCCATTTGAAATCCATTTGCATACAGTTTTGGTCTCCTAATCTGAGGAAAGACATTCTTGCCATAGAGGGAGTACAGAGAAGGTTTACCAGACTGATTCCTGGGATGTCAGGACTATCATATGAAGAAAGACTGGATAGACTTGGTTTGTACTCGCTAGAATTTAGAAGATTGAGGGGGGATCTTAAAGAAACTTACAAAATTCTTAAGGGGTTAGACAGGGTAGATGCAGGAAGATTGTTCCCGATGTTGGGGAAGTCTTGAACAAGGGGTCACAGTTTAAGGATAAGGGGGAAATCTTTTAGGACCGAGATGAGGAAAACATTTTTCACACAGAGAGTGGTGAATCTCTGGAATTCTCTGCCACAGAAGGTAGTTGAGGCCAGTTCATTGGCTATGTTTATGAGCGAGTTAGATGTGGCCCTTGTGGCTAAAGGGATCAGGGGGTATGGAGAGAAGGCAGGTACAGGATACTGAGTTGGATGATCAGCCATGATCATATTGAATGGCGGTGCAGGCTCGAAGGGTCGAATGGCCTGCTCCTGCACCTATTTTCTATGTTTCTATGAAAGGATCAGAACCGGCAAGTATCCTAGCTGTTATCTTCTGTTGAGATCTGTAAGTGACATGATGGAGTTTAATTGCCTAGTCTTCCACTTTGGCGCTCTGGAATCAGTCCGGTATGGCTTTGATGCTTCTGCTGACAGCAGTTTGCTAACATGGTGTTTTTTTATTTTTTAAGGTACAGGTGTGGGACACCGCAGGGCAGGAGCGTTTCCGGACCATCACACAGAGCTACTATCGGAGTGCCCATGGGGCCATGATCGCCTATGACATCACCAAGCAGTCCTCCTTCAACTCGGTGCCCCACTGGGTCAACGAGATCCAGCGATATGGAGCAGCCAATGTTGTCCAGCTGCTGATTGGTATGTTTCATCAGTTGTTGTTTCTGTAAGAATCATAAATCCAATTGAAATGAAATGGAGTATGAGAATTACTTGCCTGGATATACACACGTTTTAGTTTATTTTATTAGTTTAGAGATGCGTTGCGGAAACAGGCCCTTCGGCCCACCGGATTCGCACCGACCAGCGATCCCTGCACATTGATACTATCCTACACACACACCAAGGACAATTTTTACATTTACCAAGCCAATTAACCTACATACCTGTACGTCTTTGGAGTGTGTGAGGAAACCAAAGATCTCGGAGAAAACCCACACAGGTCTCGGGGAGAACGTACAAACTCCATACAGACAGCACCCGGGTCTCCGGCGCTGCATTCACTGCAAGGCAGCAACTCTACCGCTGCACCACCGTGCCAGCAAGAATTATGGTCACAGAATGATACAGCAAGGAAACAGACCCCTATGGCCCAACTCATCCATGCTAACTAAGGTATCCATCTTTGCTAGTCCCATTTGCCTGTATTCCTCCAAACCTTTCTTATCCATGTACCTGTCCAAATGGCTTTTAAATGTTGTTAATTAGCAATCAAGCAGAGAATCAGTGTTCTGTTAGACGGGAATTCCAGCTCAACATTTGTTGATGAGTAGGTACTGGGTAAGCACAGGAGCTGGACAGTGATAAACCATTATCTTGCTGCATATGGTAAAACTGGAGGGGCTAATTGGTAGCTTTCTCCACAAAGTCACAATCGTGAGTCAATGATCAACAGTGGTTGGTGTCAATCCTCAGCAATCTGCAATACAAATAAACTCTCCTCATTCCCTACTTGTGCTGGATTAAAACTTCTGAAGGTTTAAGCTCCGATCAAAGATCATCCGAAACTCTGTTCCACTCTCCATGGAATGGCTAGTATTCCCAGCATTTTTTGCTTCCATAACCTAAGTGGTTCAATCCTACAGGAATACAGGAACATAAATCTTTGAGGGAAGCAAGACCAGTTGAGAGGCAACATGTGATCATTGGCTTCATAAATAGGGATTTCAGGGCATAGGCGTCATGGGGCGAAGAGCCTGTTCCTATGCTGTATTGTTGTATGCTCTCATGCAAAAGTGATGAAGTTATCCTAAACCTTTACATTCTCTGTTGGGTCCCATCTAGATTATTGGGGCAGTTTTGGCCGCTTGGTTTTAGGAAAAACTTCAGGGAGAATATAGATGAGATTTATTATAGATGAATGGTAGCTCAGTTGAATTACTTCAATTATGTGGGGAGATTGTAGAAGCAGATCTGTGGAGCAGATCTTTTTAAGGGAAGGTTTGCAAGAAATCTCAACTTATAAAATGTTTTGGTAATGTTGACAAACTCTTGTCAGAGCCAGAAAGATTACGAACAAGAAGATACTGTATCAATTTAAGGTAATTAGCAAAAGAATAAAAGGGAAGAGGAATTTGTGTTGTGACTTTGATGTTCTGCATGGAATTGACTCATTTATACAAACACTGACAAGATCAGCATGTGGAAAAAACTACCCCTCAGATTCCTATTAAATCTTGTCCTTTAGCATATGGCCAGGATAGTGGAGATATCAGGTCATGGAAGGGTATTCTAGTCCCTGACTGTGAGTCTCTTCAGTTCATCGCACTTGGTGCTTTCTTAATTTGTCGTTAGTCAGGGAGGAGAATCGATTCATCACTGAAGCTGGGTATTTGCCCTCTATTGTACCTATTCCCAGCCACAGTTCACGTGCCAGCAGAATGTAGTAAATGTTCAGATACAGAGTCTAAGTGAGGACCGACCCCTCTACTGTCATTCGGGAATGCCTGAACAGATGAACAAATTGATCTCCCCACCTGAAATAGATGAGTTTTTATAACAATCCAATCATTTCAAGATTATAATAACTTTTAATTTCAGATTTATCAAATTAACTGAATTTAAATTTCTCAGATGCCTTGAAGGAATTTGAACTCTTGTCTCTGGATCAATAATCCAAATGATATGACCTGATGCCATAGGCGCAGAGTCTAGAGTTAATGAAGGAGGCTAATGGGGTCACTCCAGTACAACTGCATAATGCTCCACTGCACCTTGTGGTCAGTGGAGGTGAAGATGGTGAAGGATGAGTTTGGGATATAGTTAAAATATGATCTGAAACAGTGTATTAAAGGGGGATAAACAGGTTTGGATCATCCTAAGGAATCTTTTATTTTATTTATTTATTTATTTATTTATTTATTTATTTTATTTATTCCGAACAAGTAAAGACATTAAAGACATTAATAGTAACAAAATCGAAATTATCAAACAATTGGACATTACAATCAATATTTACAAGCAATGAAAAGAACAAAAAGCAAATTTCCAATGTCCAAATCTGTGTCTGTACAAGCTCGAAAAGGAGCGAGAAGAAGAATAACTTATTAAATCTCACCCCTTTTCCCCAACACTTCTACCATATTTAAAAATCAATTAATTAATTAATAATAATAATAATAATACTACCCCAGGCAATTTCCCATAATACCTACAGACATATATATACATACAACTATTATACACATACAAACTTCATATATGAAGTAACCAAACATAAGTAAACAATTGTAAAGCAATAGATAAACATTAACATTTTCAGCACAACTGTAAAAGAGCAGGGTGGGTGCACTCATTGGATAAATCTGCATAAGATATGGGACTGGCACATGAGGCTAGTGGCTGATCACTGTGATTCTCTCCACTCCCAACAGGAAACAAGGCTGATCTTGGGGAGAGACGTGAGGTTCCGTTCGAGGAGGCCTGCAACGTGGCTGAAAAATTTGGTCTCTTGGCTGTGCTGGAGACGTCAGCTAAAGAGGCGCAGAATGTCGATGAAGCCTTTCTGCTGTTGACTCGAGAGCTGCTGGCGCGGAACGGGCTACATTTATCCAGTGAAAATAGTCGGAGTTCACTCCACCTGGATTCCCGGCCAGTCATTACTGGTGCACCTCCTCAGAAAAATCCCTGTCCCTGTTGAGTATCGTTATTTGCAGTTAGCTGAGTTCGAACCGCCCCAACGTAGTTGGAGCCCAGAGGGCAACTTCTGCAATGTAATATCCTTGAGTGACGTTCTAGTTTGTGGAGCAGTTTGCAGTGTACTAGACTGGAACTGTACAGATAACTGCAAAATTACAAACTATAGTTCTTGGTCCCTCTCTTGAAGACAGTGCTTCTGGTTAAATGTTTGTCATTAATGCTGAAGCTTTGCTGAAAATACCCCTGAAAAGAAAGATAGAATTCACCACAGCTGCTCAAATACCTTTTCATAAGTATGTTCTTCTGGATTGAAATGTATCCACAAAACATGATTGCTGCTGTCGAATGTTCAAGTAAAGCCACAATGACGCAAAGATAGGGCGTCGGATGTTGTTTTTGTGGCCAAGTCTTGGCTCATCTGATGTCATTTCTGCTTCTGTGTCAAGTTGTGGATTCTAGGATCACTCCAGAGACTTCAGCTTGTAATTCAGGCTGACACTCCGAGTGCTGCACTGCCAGAGGTGCCAACCTCTGGGTAAAAACTTAGATCATCTTCTCAGTTGAATATTTGTTGGAAATGAGCAGGGGAATAGGTGTGCACTGTCTGATGCATATCCCACAAACAGAAATGATAAAAGAAAGAGAGAGCCTTCTTCTGTCACATATTTCTTACTACCTGAAACTTTCCTTCAGCACTGCACAGAAACCCATATCAGGTTCATATCTCTGGAGTAGGACTTGAATCCACAATCTTAAGCTGAGGTGAGATGTTATCATTCCTTTTCTTAGGCAGTTCGTTAGGGTTGAGGGTGATTTGCTTCCACACCAGTTCTGTGGTTTCTGAAGTGACAAATGCTGTATCCACAGACTTGCCTCAAGCTGTCACCGTATGCTCCTTCTGCAAGCTGCGACAGGCTTTCTGCCTCCATCCAGAGAGACTGGGAGTACTGCTCGTCTTTCTGGATGATGCTCCATCTGTCTGAGCAGTTCTGAGCCAAGGATTCAGAAAAATCTACCTCAACCCCTCAAGATCTCTTTGGAGTTTACAGCAGAGTACAAAATGCTTCAGATTCAGATTCATTTTTAATTGTCATTGTCAGTGTACAGTACAGAGACAACAAAATGCAGTGGATAGAAAAGGTTTAGAGGAAATGGGCCAAACATGGGCAAATGGCTATGTTAGAAATGGACGAGTTGGGTCTGTTCTCATGTGCTATGATTACACTTGGAGTACAATGCTTGTTCCAGGAGTGTGCTGTAGGGTATGTGAACAACATTGCCCAACTATCACTGCTGGTTGAAGATGATTAGAACATCAATCCTTGGGTTGTTGGTCTGGGAGAGGACACAGTTGCATATCCGGCCTGTGGATTTGGAGGATCTTGTTGGCGGTATTCTCGCATTGATTTAAGGCGTTGACTGAAAGTCATTGGTATCTTTGATCTAAGACAGAAACTCTGATCCTCTTCCATGAATGCAGCCTGATCGACTGTTTCCTGGTTTTACATATAATTTCCAGCATCTTAAGATTTTTGATTTCATCATCAACATTCACCTTCACTGAGAGGCAGGTCTTGAGAGATTCTTGCAATGTCAGTTCAGATTTTTTTATTTTTTTTTGCATCTCCCTTTTAAATCCTACCTATGAAACAGAGACTAGAATTGTTCAGGTTCCCCAAGCACGATTCACCTCATGTAACACCTCTGCTGTTTATTTATTTTCTTCTAGAAACTGACCCCAATGTTTTGCTTAGATTTCTGATAGCTTTGTTAATTTGCAAGGCTACTTTGCATTATATATGTCTTGCCCCTTGACCTCCTCCATGTTTCCTCCCAATAAACTGCAATTGTTGCCCTTTGCTGAGGGAGATGACCTTCCAGTTATCCGGTCTAGATTTTCAATGTTTTATGTTATTTGATCTCTACTCCATTTCGTTTATTTTAAATAAATCATTGCAAATGTGGTGGCCAGAACTGTACATTAGCTGTGCCTAAATGTTTTTAATGCAATTTTCATATTATTTGTTTAAACCAATTAAAATCAAGGAGACATTTGGAATATCTATCTACCTGTCCTGTTACTTCAGGGATATGCGGACAATCACTCCAAGATCCCACTTTTCCTCCACACCCCATTTATTTTCTTGCCTTGTTTTCCTTCCTTCAATACGTTATCTTGGACTGGCAGGTACCATAACAAGTATTGGCAGGTACTGTAACAACATTTTAAAAACATTTGCAGAGGTACATGGATGGTCGGGGTTTGGAGGGATATGGGCCAAATGTGGGCAGCTGGGATTAGTGTAGATAGAACATAAAACAGTACAGCACAGGAACGGGCCCTTTGGCCCACAATGTTTGTGCTGAACATGATGCCGAGGAACTGATCTCATCTGCCTGCAAATGTTCCACATCCTATTCCACAATCTATTCACTGCATTTTCATCTGCATATCCAAAAACCTCAAACGCCATGATCGTATTTGCCTCCACCACCAGGTTCCACGACCCTTTCTGTAAAAAAAACCTTGTTCTGCACATCTCCATTACATGTGCCCCCCTCTCAACTTATAGCTCTGCCCTCTAGTGTTGGACATTTCCATCCTGGGGAAAAAGGTTCTGACTATCTTCCCTATCAATGTCTCTCATAATTTTATATATTTCTATCAAGTCTCCCCTCAACCTCTTACATTCCAGAGAAAGCAATCCAAGACTATCCCTGTAGCTGAAACCCTTTTATACAGGCAGCATTCTGGTAAACTTCCTCAGTACTATTTCCAAAGCCTTCACATCTTTCCTGTAATGGGGTGACCAGAACTGCACACAATATTCCAAATAATAGATGGGACATATTGTTCAGCATGGAAAAGTTAAGCTGAAGGGCCCGTTTCTATAATTCTGTATAATTCTATGACTCTGGCTGCTCCTGACTGAATTCCATTTGTTACTTTTGTATTCACCTGACAAATTCATTACTGGAAACGCAAGAGATTGTCGAAGCCAAAATCTTGAGCAAAAAATAAACTGCAGGAGGAACTCAGTGGGTCAGGCAGCATCAGTAGAAGGGAATGGACAGACGACTTATCGGGTCTGCACCCTTCTTCGTACTGTTATATTTATAGTCTTACCTACAATCCCTTTCAGTCGTTCAGAACAGAAATGGGGAGAAATGACCACCCACAGACTGCTGACCTTTAGGGATTCTACATCTAAGGTGGTTGGAGGATTGGGTATTGTATATTTTAAAGATGGAAATCCATTGATTTTAGTTTGTGAATCACGTGATATCTGACGTGAAACAAAAGATCAGCTTTGATCTCACTGAATGTTAGAGTAAGCGTGAAATGCCATGTAACTTGATCCAACTTCTTCCTGTTTTTCTCAGCAAGTTTCCAATCTTCTGCATCACGACAGCAAGTGGTGCTGAGGTAACAGATCACGCATGGACTCATTGAATGACAACAGAACCAGTGTTCGGAATGCTTCTGTTTCTACACGGCACGGTGGCACAGCAGTAAAGTTGCTGCCTTACAGCGCATGCGGCGCTGGAGTCCCGGGTATGATCCTGATTACGGGTGCTGTCTGTACTGAGTTTGTACATTCTCCCCGTGACCGCGTGGGTTTTCTCAGAGATCTTCGGTTTCCTCCCACACTTCAAAGACATACAGGTTTGTAGGTCGACACAAAATGCTGGAGTAACTCCGCAGGACAGGCAGCATCTCTGGAGAGAAGGAATCTCCAGAGATGCTGTCTGTACCGCTGAGTTACTCCAGCATTTTGTGTCTACCTCCGATTTAAACCAGCAACTGTAGTTCTTTCTTACAGGTTTGTAGATTAATTGGCTTGGTATAAGTGTAAATTTGTCCCTAGTGTGTGTAGGGTAGGGTTAATGAGCGGGGATCATTGGTCGCTGCGGACTCGATGCGCCGAAGGGCCTGTTTCGTACAGTGTTCTCCATTGGTGGGAGTAATTTGGAAGAAAAGGAGGTCCCATTTCGAGTTGCTGAGGGGTGGGAAGTGCTGTTGATGAGAATGATAGAGGACATTGCAATGAGTGAGAAGATGGGATCACACATGTCGAGTTCCTTTCGGTGATGTAACCTATTGCTGAGAATGTATTTAGGAGATTGGAGCAAATGACCCAGAAATAGGATGGGACCTTTTAAAGATATGATATATTCAATAGAAATTACTTGGAGTGTTAACCAAGAAATGAATAGTTTGAGCAGTTTTCTCGATCTCTTTGATGAATCTCCTGCCATTGTAAAGTGAGAACCAGGGAAGTCTGTTGATAATGGAGCAAGCGGATTTAAAATGCCTTAAAATGAAGAGGCTTAGCCTCATGCTGGAAAGCCTAAGTATCATTCAAGCAAAAACTGATATGTTCCAAGCAACATGCAAGTCATTTAAATTCAACAACAATCTTCAGTAACAGAATTAACCACCTTGCATGGTATTCAAATGCACTACCATTACCAATGCCCCATTATCAAGTCATGGGGATCACCATTGATTAAAGAGCAAAACTTGACCAGCCACATAATTACTGTGATTATGTGAACAGCTCCGAAGCCGAATATCCTGTGATGATGAATCATTTGCCAAATCTGGAAATCTTTTCCACCAGCAAAACAGATTGTCAGGAGTGGAATAGTGTACTCTTCAATCATCTGGGTGGCTAAAGGCCACAGCCATCCAGAACAAAGCTGCCATGAAAGTTGGATTTAATTCACTGACCTATGCATCAATATCTTTTAACTGTGATAGTAATACATCAATCTGCTGAGGTTTCTTCACGAGCACACTCCAAAACTCTTATTTCTAAAAGGTCAAAGATACCAGGGACATGTAAACAGTAATACTTGCACAATCTATTGCCTGTTATACACTTTCCTTCCTTGGAAATATAGTGCTATTCTTTCAGTGTTTTCAGATCAAAATTCGGCACAAGAGCACTGAAGAAGTCACTTAAGCATGTTTAACTGTCATAGGTACCAACAAGGGAACAATCAAATTCTTACCTGCAACAGCATAACAGATCTGTAAACACAAGAAATGTAGGTGATATGTAATCAAACATTCAATACATTGATAACCACTATAATAGTGCAAAAAAGCCCAAAGTCCTTATTGCAACCAAAGACAAAGACAATTCATTGGTTAGTGTGTAGTGTTCAGGAGCCTGGTGTTTTTTGGGGGGAAAGCTATCCTTGAACCTGGTTTTGACTCCTATACCTTCCTCCCAATGGTAGGAATGACATGGGAGCATAGTCAAGGTGATGTGGGGTTTTGATGCTGGCTGCCTTTTTAAGGCAGCGCCTCCTATAGATCCCTTCAGTGGTGGGGAGATCAGTACCTATGATGCACCAAGCAGTGTCCACCACATTTTGTATGCTCCTTCGTTCCCTGGGCGATCAAAGTTCAGAGAACAGGAACTGCTCTTCACAGAAATAACTATTTCCAGAGAGAAGACAAACACCACAAGGGCAAGTGGGATATGAAATAAACTAACCAGGCCAATGACACCTACATTCTGTAAATACATTAAAACAATGGAAGATCCTAATAATGCATCAGGAAGTGGTATGGTTCAATTGTTAGAGTGATTTAGGTTTTGGCAGTAATACAGGCAATATGAACTCGTACTAGTGTGAATGTGTAAGGATGATCTGGTACTCATGTTGGGATTTCTATATACTGCCGGTTCTTTTTGTTCTATTTGTGAATAAACCTGCTTGACAAGTTGCAGTGTCTAAAGTAAATATGATCTGTCTTATGAAGCAATAAAAGGTTAAATACCATGAGCAATAAATTCATTTGGCTTGCTAAAATGGTCCCCACCCACAAGCTATTTTCCGTTTTGATGGATGATACCTATTGAGAGAATATGGGAGTAAACCACATATTTTAGGTGCTGTTCATGTAATTATGGAAAACAGTTAGACTCATGGGTTGCAAGTTAAAATAAATCTCTTAGCCTGGAATGGGCCAAGAATGGAAGCAAAACTTTAAAAATAAATCATTCTTGGAATGTGGGTGTTGCTTGTTAATCTTACATTTCACCTTCTGTATTTCTTGAATATCAAGTGATTCAGCAGGTGACCAACACCAGCTCGATTGATGACTTTTGAGGGAAATTATGGTCAGGAGGCACTGAAGCTCAATGAGGCATGAGCAGCAGAATTCCTTTCCTGAAGGTTGTTACTTAAATCGGGTTCAATGACAATAGATCACTGCGGTCATTTATAATCATACTAGCTTTTAATTTCCAAATTTAAAAAATATATAATGTTTAATCTATTAAACATTGTTATCACCATAATTTTAGGAAATGGCTGCCTATAATGAAAGGCTTCTCCTGCAGGGCTCTGGTAAGACCACATCTGGAGTATTGTGCCCAGTTTTGGTCTCCTAATTTGAGGAAGGACATCCTTGTGATTGAGGCAGTGCAGCGTAGGTTCACGAGATTGATCCCTGGGATGGCGGGACTGTCATATGAGGAAAAATTGAAAAGACTAAGCTTGTATTCACTGGAGTTTAGAAGGATAAGGGGTTATCTTATAGAAACATATAAAATTATAAAAGGACTGGACAAGCTAGATGCAGGAAATTTTTTCCCAATGTTGGGCAAGTCCAGAACCAGGGGCCACAGTCTTAGAATAAAGGGGAGGCCATTTAAGACCGAGGTGAGAAAAAAACTTTTTCACCCAGAGAGTTGTGAATTTGTGGAATTCCCTGCCACAGAGGGCAGTGGAGGCAAAATCATTGGATGGATTTAAGAGCGTTAGATAGAGCTCTAGGGGCTAGTGGAATCAAGGGATATGGGGAGAAAGCAGGTACGGGCTATTGATTGGGGACGATCAGCCATGATCACAATGAATGGCGGTGCTGGCTCAAAGGGCCGAATGGCCTCCTCCTGCACCTATTTTCTATGTTGCTAAGTCCTCTATTCAAGAGATCGCAAAATATATTATAAGATTGGATAAGGTAGATCCTCAATGTGAGAATGCTTCATTGCATCTACAGCCTCTGCTTTCACCTCCATTCATACCTTGACATCTTCTCTTGTGCACGTACGCACACACTGTTCTTTTCTTCCTTCTCTTCCCCATGCCATGTTCAGGTTGCTCTGCCGTCTCTCTCACTTCTCTCTATCCACTAACTCAGAACAGAGACAAAAAAAATGCAGACGCTGGAATCTTGAGCAAAAAAAGTGCTGGAGGAACTTAACTAGTCAGGCTGCATCTATCCTAACCACCAGTCACATCATCTCAACCCCACCCCTCTCCACTTTCTGCAGAGACTGCTCCCTGTGCAACTACATGGTTCAATCATCCCTTCCCACCAAACCACCTTCTCCCCGGGTACTTTTGCCTGCAACCACAGTAGATGTAACACCTACACCTTCTCCCTCACTTCCATCCAGGGACCCCAGCACTTCTTCCAGGTGAGACAGAGGTTCACATGCACCTCCAATAACCGCATCTACTGCCTCTGGTGTTCCCGATGCCCTGCTTTAAATCGGAAAGTGGGACACGGGGAACACTTGCACTCGGTCTATCAAGGCCTCCTGGATATCCCAGTTGCTAAGCATTTTAACTCCCCTTCCCATACTGACCTTTCTGTCCTGGGCTTCCTCCATTGCCAGAATGAGTGCCCTCCATAGGATTCCTTCCTCTGGTGTCACAATTTGGAACTCTTCCGTCCTTATCCCACAGCTTTTGTCTTTTCATCTCTGGCTTTTCTCTAACCATCTGCATATCAAACCCATTACCCCCCTCAACTGTACCCACTATTACTTGCCAGGCCTTGTCTTGCCCCAGCTTTCTTACCGTCCCATCTCAATCAGTCTGAAGAAGGGTCCCGACCCAAAACGTCACTTAACCATGTTCTCCAGAGATGCTGCCTGACCCCTTGAGTTACTTTGGGTCGTTTTTGTAGCATGGATGAATTGGCATGCTAACCAAGTTATCTAACTAAGCTAGTCCCACTAGCCTGTTCCTGGTCCACATCCCTTCAAACCTTTTTTACCTTGCACCCGTCTAACTATATTTTAAATGTTGTAATTGTATCCACCTCTTCCTTTCTACCATTTCCTTTGGCAGTTTGTTCCAAAAACTGTTCCAGAAACTGGTCCCCCCCTCGTGTCCCCTATAAATCTTTCCCTCTTCACCTTAAAAGTATGGCTTCATTTTAGACATCACATTCCTGGAGAAGACTGTGACCAGCTTATCTCTGCTGCTTTTGATGTTATAAATCTTTAAGGTCATCCTTCTGCCTCCCATGCTCCACAGGAGAAAAGATCCAGCCTCTCATAACCCGAACCTTTCAGTAACGTCCTCATAAATCTTTTTTTTTTAGTTTGGTTTAATAACATCATGCCTATACAGTGCCCTCCGTAATGTTTGGGACAAAGACCCATCATTTATTTATTTGCCTCTATACTCCACAATGTGAGATTTGTAATAGAAAAAAAATCAGTAACGTGGTTAAAGTGCACATTGTCAAATTTTAATAAAGGCCATTTTTATACATTTAGTTTTCATCATGTAGAAACTACAGTAGTGTTTATACATTTAAATGAAAGTAGTCATGTTTAGTATTTTGTTTGAAGTCTGTGATTCATGGACATCCCTAGTTGCTGGGTGTCTTCTCTGGTGATACTCTGCCAGTCCTGTATTGCAGCCATCTTTAGCTTATGCTTGTTTTGGGGGCTAGTCCCCTTCAGTTTTCTCTTCAGCATATAAAAGGCATGCTCAATTGGGTTCAGATCGGGTGATTGACTTGGCCACTCAAGAATTGACCATTTATTAGCTTTCAAAAACTCCTTTGTATGTTTGGGATCATTGTCTTGCTGTAGAATTAACTGCCAGCCAATGAGTTTTGAGGCATTTGTTTGAACTTGAACAGATAGGATGTGTCTACACACTTTAGAATTCATTATACTACTACCATCAGTTGTATCATCAATGAAGATAAGTGAGCCAGTATCTTCAGCAGCGATACATGCCCAGGCCATAACACCCCACCACCATGTTTCACAGATGAGGTGGTAGGCTTTGGAACTTGGTCAGTTCTTTCTCTCCTTCATACTTTGCTCTTGCCATCACTCTGATCTAAGTTAATCTTCATCTCATCTGTCCACAAGACCTTTTTTCAGAACTGTGGTTGCTCTTTTCTCTTCTTGGCAAACTGTAACCCGGCCATCCTATTTATGCGGCTAAGCAGTGGTTTATATCTTGCATGTAGCCTCTATTTCTGTTCATGAAGTCTTCTGCGGACAGTGGTCATTGACAAACCCACAACCGACTCCTGAAGAGTGTTTCTGATCTGTCGGACAGGTGTTTGGGGGTGTTCCTTTATTATAGAGAGAATTCTTCTGTCATCAGCTATGGAGGTCTTCCGTGGCCTGCCAGTCCCTTTGTGATTAGTAAGCTCACCAGTGCTCTTTCTTCTTAATGATGTTCCAAACAGTTGATTTTGGTAAGCCTAAGGTTGGCAGTTTTATTCTTGTTTCTCAGTCTCATAATGGCTTCTTTGACTTTCATCGGCACAACTTTGGTCCTCATGTTGATAAACAGCAATAAAAGTTTCCAAAGGTGATGGAATGAATGTAGGACAGACTAGATGCTGAGAGCTCTCTTATACCTGCATTAAGGAGGCAATTAAACACACCTGAGCAATTAAACACCTGTGAAGCCATGTGTCCCAAACATTATGGTGCCCTGAAATTGGGGGGGGGGGACCATGTATAAACACAGCTGTAATTTCTACATGGTGAAACCAAAATGTATAAGAATACCCTTTAATAAAATCTGACAATTTGCACTTTAACCACATGTGATTTATTTAATTTAATTACAAATCTCAAATTGTGGAGTACATAGCCAAATAAATAAATGATGGGTCTTTGTCCCAAACATTATGGAGGGCACTGTATATGATATAACTTGGCTTCCTCTATTCCCACCAACATAGAAGACAGTTGAGGTATCAAGAAAATGCAAAAGTGCAATGGCTACAACATTGGCTAAACGACCAGACCATAGTCGAGAAGACAAGTTCTTTTGAATTAATTGCGCCTCTAGCTTAGCTTTTCAAATAGTTACAACACTGACATCTACCCATCCATGTGGAAGATATGGAGACGAATGGCAGATGTTGGAATCTTGAGCAAAACACTAAGTGCTAGAGGTACTCGGTGAGTCAGGCGGCATCTGTGAAGAGAATAGACAAGCGATGTTTTGGGTCAGGACCCTTCTTCAGACTGAGTTCCACCAGCACTTTGTGAATGTGGAAGATATGTTTTCACAAATCCAATCTGGCTAATTACTGTGTTCTCAGTCTATCTCAATCATCAGCCAAGTGGGGTGGGAGATTGCAACCTTCACGTGGTCCACCCTGTTCCGACTAATGCAACCAACCCGACGTGCACGAACAAGGTCAAATAGAACAAGTGGACCTACAACTTTAGGCTGTGCATGCCATACGCAAGAGGAAGATCAGCCAAGTGATGGAAGGTGTAGACGACCATGCCATCAACTGGCCATCCTTAAGGGTCAAGGATGTTTAAAGTGTGAATGGGTCAGTAGTTTGAGGGATAATATGCTTTCTTTACACTGTAGTTGTACAGGTTCAGAACAAAGGGACTTGATGTACTCATTGCTATTCTAAGTGTTTCTTCTCTACTAGTAATGGTCAGGGATACTCACGCGAGAGAATCTTTTGGAGTTACTCAGTCTAATTTAAATAAAATAAAACAGGAGCAAAAGTTTTAAATTGGAGGGAGCCTAATTTTATTTGGCCGAGATATGATTTAACAAAAGTGCATTAGAAAGAGCTATTTGGAAGTTATCTTTGGAGGTCCATCTGTATTGATGTCTTGCTTCTACTCCGGTAATCGATGAGCCTATGTGTGAACCAACATGCTCTTACCCCAGATTCAGCAGAAGATACCTGATGAGGCAGGTGAGTGGATACATTGCTCCTTCTGCTATTTACACAAGGCTTCTGTGTTCTTCCAAGGCATATGTATGAGGTTCTCAACAGCATCCCGACTCCTGCTCCTCCAGCTTGATTGGTTGCTGGCTAGGAATGTCAAGTATCTATCAGGATGTTGCATTTTTCAAAGAGGCTTTAAGCAGTCTTGAACTATTTCCCTTGGCAATCTCTTTCTTTGACAGAGGTTGAAATAGGGTATCTGCTTCAGGGGTTTGGTGTCAGGCATGAGAAGGGCAAGGCCTGCCCAACTGCAATTAGGGCCTTATTGGGTATTGGCTTGTTTATCCTTCACATCTACCCTCGCATGCATCATAAGAATTTTCCATATTTCAATGTCACCTCTCAATCTTTTGCACACAAGAATAGACACCCGTTTCTTTATTCTCTCTTTATATGACAAATCTTCCAGGAATTAATTCCAGGAAACCCAGGAATTAATCTGGTGAATCTTTGCGACTCTTCCTCTTTCACCAGTACATCCTTCCGTAGACCAGATCTGTACATTATATCGCAGATGAACCATCAGAAGAGTCCTTTATAATTGGAGCAAGGTGGCTTTAGTCTCAAACAAAAATCCTCTTGTAAATAAAGAAAACATATATTTTACAACATCTGTTAACTTTCAATGACTTGTGTAAAATACTAACCAGAACCTTGAACTGTTTTGTAATTTAAAAAATATATACCCTTCTATTTTCCTATCAAAAAGACCAAATTTTTCCCCACTGCACTCCTTCAGACTTATCATTGCCCATGCTTTAAATCAGATTTGTATCCCCTTAAATCACTTTGCATCATTTTCACAGCCACACAGTCATTCAGCTTTGGATCAGCCTTTCCTACACAAGAGTACTGTGGAAGCTTCATTGCTGAATTGGTACACGAGCTTCCCCCACCCAAATCATTGATTGAGATTTGAATGGTTAGGGAGCCAGTACTGATCCCAACAGAACCCTTTTTTATCACTCTCTCAACCAGAAAATGACCAATTAATTTGAACTCTTCTTTCTGTAAACAGATTCCCAACTGAGCCAGAGAGTACATTATCCAACCACACTTTTAATAATGTTTTATTGAAGGTTCCTTGAAGTCCAAAAACACTACTTTGATTCTGCATTAACTTCTCTGTAAGTTAACACCTCAAAAGGCTAACCACAAGATCTAATAAATAGTCAAATGTAATGTCCCTTTCATAAATTCAAATTGATTATGGTCAATCCCACTGAAATTTTGTACATGTCCCGTTTCCATTTTCTCATCCACTATGCTCTGATTGGTCTGTAGTTCCTGCTTTCTCTCTTCCTCCTTTATTAAAATATTGAAGGTCCCATTGCTTTCTTTTATCCGAGGAACCAATTCGAGAATCTATAGAATTTTGGATGATGAAATCCAAAACTTGAAGATAAAGCAGATGGAGAAGTATAAAGAAGGTTTATGACCACTGTCAGTTGAATAACACAATGAGATGAGAATTAGAGCATAGAACAGTAGTGCAAGAACAGGTCCTTGGACCCACAATGTCTGTGCCGAACATGATATTAAAACCAACTCATATCTGCCTGCATTTTATCCATATCCCTTCATTCCCTGCATATCCACATACCAATCTAAAAGCTTCTTAAATGCCACAATCGTATCTGCCTCCACCACCACCCCAGGCCAATATATTCCAGACACCTACCATGCCCCCCCCCCCCCCCATCTCTTTTAAACTTTGCTCCTCTCACCCTAAAACTATACCCTCAAGTATTTGATTTTTCTATCCTGGGAAAAAGGTTCCAACTGTCTACCCCATCTATGCTTCTCATAATTTTAGATACTTCTATCAGGTCCATCTTCAACCTCCAAGTGTCTTAGAGAAAGCAATTCAAATCTGAAAATGTAACTGGAATTCCAATTGAAAAAGGAGATAGTCATTTATTACATAATATTTCCTTACAATATCAGAGAAGGCTATTGGACACACCAAGCTGATGCCAGCTCCGAGCATTCCCAACAACCCCATTCTTCCACAGGCAAAGATTGCATAGTAAGGTAATAGCAGTTAACATGAAGCCTTTCGATCTGCAGGTGTGTAAAAAGTAAACAGATATAAGCAGAGGAATCAGACCAATTAGAAATAAAAATGATCTTTAGATAACTCAGAAAGCAAAATCGGAATTCTGATGAGCACCTATGGTCTTTTGAAAGGAAAAATAATGGAGTACAAGGGAAAATAGTAAAGAAAAAAGGATAGATAAAATTTGATAAGGAAAGGCTAGTTAGGAACAACATATCATTGGCTTTGTCAACGATGTAGCCCTCGCCAATGAGACTGGCGGGTTTTTATGTGACTGGCAAAAAAAGGCTTATATTTAATTATGTTGATCAAAATAGCTTTTTAGTGGAAGTAAAATACGTTTATTATGAATCAAGTTAGAGTAGCTCCATTCACATCTGTATTAATGATAACTTGCATTGTGGAATGGTGGTCCCAAGATACCCAAACCCGAGGTGCTAATCTCATTATCCATAATTATAGTACATGGACCAGTTTAAAAAATGTTTTGCAATTTTAAGAGAATGTATCAGTTGCTTTTTTATTTTGAATAGAAATTGTTAGCAATATCTCAGTGTTAGCAAAAAGTTTTTCAAGCTATTTGTTTTTGTTAGCCTGAACAAAAAGGTATAACAGATTTTTATTCTGTCGAGTATGTATTTTAAGAATTCGTGAACTTGGCCCTCAGTACCAAGTTTGAGAACTCCAAACAAGGAAATCATATTGTGCTGGTAACAAATCACTACGTGCAGTGAATGGCTTGTAATGGAGAAGAAATTTGGTTGATAAGAGCTTTTGCTACAACAAGAAATGTAGCCATCACAATGTCGTAATAACCCAGGTAGAGCTGTCAAGAACAAGGCTCCATTATAATCGGGCTCATTTGGAGAAGAGACTAAAACTGTTGAAATCACCATTTTAAACTGAGATAACCAAGTAATTTTTTTTAAGGATCAAGAATGGATGACTAATTTGCTGATAAGAAGAGCATCCACTTATAATGGTGCAGTGAATTACTTTGGATATTGCCCAAACAGAATTACAAGTACACGCCAGCTGTTCTACCAATGTCAGTCTGGTAAATTATTTCTATAACAGCAAAAATATGACAGGCAACCAAGTATTAATTATTAGTTATCTGTCCAATTAAGGCAGCCAGAAATCACCTGCAAGGATTTGACACAATGGTTCAGCAACACATCATGCAACATTTTTCTGATATCATTCAAGGAATCAAGAAACTTACCAAATCATTTAAAAACAGAATTTAAGCCAATAGAAAACCGAAACATACACGCAGAGTCAGTCTGAACAGAGTAATGGAAAGCTGCTCATTTAGCTTAAAATAAAACCTTTTTTGCTATTTTAAATCAAAAAGTAAATCCTACTAAATTAAATTTTAAAAAATGGCAAACTGCCATTTTTGTCCCTCTGCTTTCTTATAGTTAGAAAAAAAATCCATCATGTTGCTTAGTTATGGCCAGGCCTTGCTTGGTCATTATAATGTAATTTGAAGATATTCCATCATTGCTGGTATAGTAGTGCTTTTGATATAGCCTTACTAAAGATTAAATGTTGTCCACAGAAAATATCAGCCAAATCGCAAGCGATTTTCTAAGCCATAAATCTTTGCCTTTAAATTCTTGAGCTCTCCTTGGATAATCTTTGTGTGGTTATTTGATTGGCGCACCTCATGAAGAATAGCAAGATCCTGGTCAGGACCAATTCCAAGTGTTACCTACCAAGAGAAAAGATGATATTGAAACATTAAACCGAAGAGGGTATGGGTCAAATCACTGAATAAGAAATACAATCCAATATTGAGAGGAAAGGAATTTGACTATTAAAAATATGGAAATAAGTAGCAATTATGATCTGACGGCTGTTTTTGAATCTGGTTGGAATATGCTTTCAAGCCTTTGTATCTTCTGAACCAACAGGAGGGCAGAGAAGAGAGAATGATTGGGGTGAACAAAATAGAGAGAGTACAGAGGAGATTTACTAGAATGTTGCCTGGGTTTCAGCAACTAAGTTACAGAGAAAGGTTGAACAAGTTAGGGCTTTATTCTTTGGAACGCAGAAGGTTAAGGGGGGGGGGGGGTGGACACTTAATAGAGGTCTTTAAAATGATGAGGGATAGACAGAGTTTCCATTGAGAGTAGGGCAGATTCAAACAAGAGGACATGATTTGCGAATTAAGGGACAGAAGTTTAGGGGTAACATGAGGGGGAACTTCTTTACTCAGAGAGTGGTAGCTGTGTGGAATGAGCTTCCAGTGGAAGTGGTGGAGGCAGGTTCGATTTTATCATTTAAAAATAAATTGGATAGGTATATGGACGGGAAAGGAGTGGAGGGTTATGGTCTGAGTGCAGGTAGATGGGACTAGGGGAGAATAAGTGTTCGGCACGGACTAGAAGGGCCGAGATGGCCTGTGCTGTAATTGCAATATGGTTATATGTGCGAGTAGCCTTGATTATGTTGGCTGCTTTCCTAAGAAAAGTAAATGGGGGGGGGTTAGGCTGGTTTGCATGATGGACTGGGCTGTGTCCACACCTCTCTGCAATTTCTTGCTCTTTCGGGTAGAAAGGTTACCATAGCGAGATGTATATATCCCAATAGAATGCTTTTCATGGCGCATCTGTAGAAATCGGTAAGTGTCATTCGAGACAGAGTTTAATTGGAGTTAATATGTCAATTACATTTTTAACAGAAGAAAAAGTTAGGCCATAACCATGTTTTAAGTTGTAGAGGAAGGTTAGAACAGTACAGAACAAAAGATATGTCTGATAAGCTGGAGACAAGGGGAAATAAATGAAAAGATTGGTGTTCGCTGAGAGAGAATGATGAAGGGTTCACAAAGGCAGTTAACCAGCCTGGAGATGGTGTAAATGGTAATAGAGGCGGGAACAAGAGACATAAAGAACCTCGGTTACCTGAAATTGGAAATAAAAAGAATGCTGGAAAATCTCAACAGCAAAGAGAAAAAACAAGTTAATGCTACAGGATGATAATGGTTTCATTATAGATTAGGGGATACCATGACAAGGAGTATAGAAAGCTGGTTCTTGGAAATGCACACAGAAGCATCCTCACTTATCCAACTTTTACTCTGTAGACCCATGCGTAAATCAAATGTTACTCAAGTTGGAAAAGGAAGTGCTACTGCGCACACATAAATTTGCCATGAGGGCAAGCTCCGACAAGGAGACCTTGTGGCCGGCGGTAGGCCTAAAGAGTCGCTAACGTAAGTGCGGGTTTACCCAGGTCACCAATTATGTAAATTGGGGAATGTCTACAAGTAGATTAATAGAGGACTTGGATAGTCTCAGAATTTGAATATTTTACAATTCTTATTTAAAAGAAACTTGCTATTTGTATGTTACTGTTCAAATGCAAATACTATTGACCACAATATATGCTAAATAAAGGAGACATTTGATTATCAGAATATAGAATTATTTTGACATCAAATATAGAAGAAAATAGTGCCCTCCATAATGTTTGGGCCAAAGACCCATCATTTATTTATTTGCCTCTGTATTCCACAATTTGAGATTTGTAATAGAAAAAAAAAAAAAATCACACGTGATTAAAGTGCACATTGTCAGATTTTATTAAAGGATAATTTTATACATTTTGGTTTCACAGCTGTGTTTATACATAGCCCCCCCATTTCAGGGCACCATAATGTTTGGGACGCAGGGGTTCACAGGTGTTTGTAATTGCTCAGGTGTGTTTAAATGCCTCCTTAATGCAGGTATACGGGAGCTCTCAGCACTTAGTCTTTCCATCACGTTTGGAAACTTTTATTGCTGTTTATCAACATGAGGACCCAAGTTGTGCCAATGAAAGTCAAAGAAGCCATTATGAGACTGAGAAACAAGTATCATTTATATACTGCTGAGACTTGCACTACACCTATATCTGGGTACGACATTCACAGTGAACAATAGGACCCTGGGAAGTGTAAAAGATCAGAGGGACCTAGACCATCTATATCTCTCTGAAATTGCCGTTGCAGGATGATAGGCACACTGGCCTGCATCAGTTTGAACACCGAGTACAGGAGTTGGGATGTTATGTTCCAGGTATACAAAATGTTGGTGATGCTGCACTTTAAGTATGTGTTCACTTTTGATCACACTGTAAAGGAGGGACATCAATCATTAAGCTGGAAAAAGTGCAGAGAAAATTTACGAAAACGTTGCCAGGATTTGATGGCCTGAGTTATAGAGTTTGGGCAGACGAGAACTTTATTCCTTTGAGTGTGGAAGACCGTTGGGTGACCTTATAGAGGTGTATAAAATCATGAACGGCAAAGGTAATGTGAATGCCAGCGTTCACCAGGGTTGGAGAAATTAGATGTATCGGAAGGAACTGCAGATGCTGGTTTATACCTAAGATAGAGACAAAATGTTGGAGCAACTCAGCAGGCAGGATCTCTGGAGAAAAGGGACAGGCGACGTTTTGGGTCAGAACTTTTGGGAAATCAGAAATGTGTACAGACCCTCCCCAACACATCTATAAAACTAGAAGGTGAGAGAGGAAAGATTTAATTGGAATCTGAGAAAGAAAGGGGTGGGGTTGTAGTGGGCAACTTTTTCACACAAAAGGTGGTAGGTATAAGGAACGAATTGCCAGAGGAAGTGGTTGAGGTAGATAACAACATTTAAAATATATTTGGACAAGTACATGCACAGAAAAGGTTTAGGCACAGCAAAAGGGACTGGCTTAGATGGATATCTTGGTTGGCATGGACGAATTGAGCCAAAGGGCCCATTTCCATGCTGTATGACTCTGCACATTGCTCCGCAATTTATATAAGCCTCTCAGCGGCTTACTGACTGTACTTCACAGTAAACATCATCTTTTCAGTATTTAAGAGGGAACTGCAGATGCTGGAGAATCGAAGGTTACACAGAAAAGCTGGAGAAACTCAGCGGGTGCAGCAGCATCTATGGAGCGAAGGAAATAGGCAACGTTTCGGGCCGAAACCCTTCTGAAGAAGGGTTTCGGCCCGAAACGTTGCCTATTTCCTTGTCCATAGATGCTGCTGCACCCGCTGAGCCAGCTTTTCTGTGTAATGAAATCTTTTCAGTAAATGGACAAGTGTTTTTTCCAGATTAATATATAGAGTAATAAAGTAAATTCTCAGGATTGGATAACTTGTCCATGATCTGGTGAGCCATTGAGATGAAAATATTAAAGTCTCAGAGAACAAATGAGAAATATTCCTGTGGTGAATATTAAATGCTCAAGCCTACCTTGAACAGCTGCTTCTCCACATCTTTTAGCCTCTGCCGTAGTAGCTTTATATCATTTTTAAAGCCTTCGACTTCCATAGCTCGTCGTTTTTCCAGTGCCTCGTACCGCCGCGTCATTAAATGAAGCCGCTTCACTGTTTTTTCAGAACGCTCCTATATTAAAGCAGTATATCTTAAATCAGCATAGAGTCATAGAGTGATACAGTGTGGAAGCAGGCCCTTCGGCCCAACTTGCCCACACCGGTCAACAATGTCCCAGCTCCACTAGTCCCACTTGCCTGCGCTTGGTCCATATCCCTCCAAACCTGTCCTATCCATGTACCTGTCTAACTGTTTCTTAAACAATGGGATTTGCCCAGCCTCAACTACCTCCTCTGGCCACTTGTTCCATACACCCACCACCCTTTGTGTGAAAATGTTACCCCTCGGATTCCTATTAAATCTTTTCCCCCTCACGTTGAACCCATGTCCTCTGATCCTCGATTGCCCTACTCCGAGCAAGACACTCTGTGCATCTACCCGATATATTCCTCTCGTGATTTCGTATATATGGTAGTGGTGGCACTGTGGTTACATTGCATCATGATTAATCTAGAATTAACACAAAAAATACTGGCTATGTTCAGCAGATCAGGCTGCCTCTGTGGAAAGGGAAACATTAACATATTAGATCAGAGAAGTAGTCTAAGGAAGTCTTCAAACTGAATGTTAGCTCCATTTCTCTTTCTACAGGTGCTGCCTGATATTTTACTAATTGCCTCCAGCATTTTCTGTTTTAATTTCAGATTTACAGCAGCTGCAGTTTGATTTTCATTTATTAGTAAATTTAGAAATCTCAACTAACAACTGAAAGACCAGAGTTTCCATGGTAGCAGTTGTGAAATATAAAGTCAATTATTGATCTGCAATTTTAGAAAAACACAAGCCATCAATAATGATCATCAAAAAACTGCCAGATCTTTGTAATAGCCTTCCTCAATTATAGGGCATCCTCATCCTGTTGGAGCCCTCGATCAGGGCATCCTCATCCTATTGGAGCCCTCAATCACTCCAGTCGCTTCAACATGGTTGATCCATAAAGGGCCGAGAATTCCAGTGGCACTATGTTGAAACACAGGATGTCAATAGAAGAGACCATCCTGTATTGACCTAGGTTTTGAGACCTTGCAGTAACCTCCTCAAACATCAGCAGAATGGTTATTAAATTGATAAAAGCGGCCTCACAGTCTGCAGAGTAATTCTTACTGATTTTGTAATGGGTAAAAAGAGTGGCTTGACTGCACCCCACTCCCGAATCCCTGAAGGACACAATTACCATACTGGGTTTCAGCAGATAGTGAATGAATCACAACAAGGGATAAACCTATTTTACCTCGTGTAGTATCTTTACCATTCGACCTAGAGCAGATCATCTTTTTTTGATAGCATTGGTAGAATTGAGCAGAGCACAGTATTTATGGAGATCAATCATCAACCAAGGGCATTCTCTGATGTATTGTTTTGTAATAATCAGGCAGAATGGAACATGCTCAGAACAGATCTAACATCTTGAAAATGGATGTCTCATGGGAGTTTGGTCACCCTCAGCACTAGCATCAATTAAAACTCAAATATCTTTGTTTATTGCCTTATTTGAAAGGAAGATACTCTTAAAGAACTTGAGACAACGTAAAAATCAGTGATATTTATACAATGAGCATTATTACGTTAGGCCAATATCAATGTTAAAGGTTACCGATCATTTTGTTAACTATAGCTCAAAGACTTTTTTGACTAACGCAATACGTGACATATCCTTGTCAATATCCAATCATATCAAAACATACCTTTGATTAAATTTATCAACATCACATCCCTTCAAATGGACCTGTATTTTACAGCAGTTGCATTTTCTCTAACCATTTGTGTTCAAAAACTGTCACCTTACCCTGTATTTCTGAAGGGTTTAATTGCTTTAGGAAAGCTTAAAAATCATCTCTATTCCATTCTGTAGCTATTCCATAGTCTGCCCATCAGGAGCCAATATGGGTCCTTCCCATGTATCTCCATCTGTACTGCGATGAACCTTACTATAGATTATGATCCTGTTATCTTCAGGATACATCCCACTGCCTTGTGTGCCAGCTACCATTTATAATCCCACGAGGTTTGATATGTTTAATAGGGCAAAGTCATTTGTTCTGCTACAACAAATTCTATACTAGCTGTGTCAACTTCCCACGTGCTACATGTTCTTCTAAATTCTGTTATTCTGCAGCATCCATTATTAGGCCATGCAGATCAAATGCAGCAGTAACCAAAATATACACCACCCTCATCTAAATATATAATTCAATATACCACCATCATCAAGCCAGGGGATCAAGCATGGCTTACCAATGAAATGGTCAAAAATAAATTAAGACTCCAAGTGTTGGAGTAACTCAGAGGCTCAGGTAGCATTGCTGGAGAACATGGATTGGCGAGTCAGGAATCTGAAGAAGGGAACCAACCAAAAACGTTACCTATCCACATTCTCCAGATATGCTGCCTGACCTGCTGAGTTCTTCTGACTTAAACCAGCATCTGCTGTTCCTTGTTTCTGTAGAATATAAATGAGTACATTTAAAGTTTTCAGTCATCAAATATTTGATTATTCACAAATGATCGATTCTAAATGTTGATTTTTTTTTCTCTTCTTTAGCTTAGAGACACTGTGCGGATATAGGCCCTTCGGCCCACCAAGTCAGCGCCGACCACGATCCCCATGCACTAGCACTATTCTACACACTAGGGATAATTTACAATCTTAACCGAAGCCAATTGACCTGTACATCTTTGGAGTGTGGGAGGGAACCAGAGCACCCACAGAAAACCCATGCAGGTTACAGGGAAAACAGTCAAACTCCGTACAGACAGCACCCGTGATCAGGATGTTTGAAATGGAAATATCTTTGAAATGTTCAGTGAAATGGACCTTCAGAACGTCCACATATAGAACGTTCTTCCATTTCTAGAGTCATGTAAAATGTAAACATAGTACTCTGTAAATACCATAATAAATAACAAAAGTTCAGTATATATAACAGTTCAATATTACAATAACAAATAATAGTGTAAAATAGAGAATATAATGACCCCCCAGTTCAGAACTTATTTGAAGGTTGTTGTGTTTAATAGCCTGATGGTTGTTGCCTCAATATATAATTCAAACACATTGCATTCTTACTTTAAATAGCTGCCGCCCTATGTCTCCTTCTTCTTGAATGTGCGCCAGATTGTCTTCAAGTGTCACACACTGCTCCCTGTACATGTCTGCTAATCGATGTGCCTGGTTTAGCTGGTCCTGCAGTGACTGGGAAAGTCAGTAACATTTCATGATAAATTCAATACCCAAGTCTCAAATACTTCTATGTTCTGATAACAGACAAATTTAGCTCCTAAAATACCATTTGTATTTTTCAGCTCTTCAAATTGTGCCACTGGCTGCCACTTAGCCATAACCAAGATAGTGGTGCTCAATCCCTATGCAGCATACTACTCACAGTAACAAACCTTTCATTTTTACCTCTCACACCCTTTCAGTGTAACCTGAGAAAGTAATTTGAAGAGAAAAATTATTATATTGAACGTTGAGTCCTGAAGAAAGGTAATGTGCTGATCCTTGCATTTACATTGATTGTATATACTGTCCCAATGAACCTAAAAGGCAGCAGTCAAAGTGCAATGAAACATTGAAGTGACAGTCTCAACTTTAGCCCTCCATTGGTCACTGTCATCCTTACATGTTGAGTTTAGGCATTTTTCAAGCAGTCAACCAGTTTGCTTTTGGTTTCCCTGATGTATAGACTGTGAACATCAAACACAGTAGTACAAAAAGCAGATTACTGCTTCACCTTAGAGGAGAGGAGGTGAAAGGGCATGTGCTCCATTAAATGCAGTCACAAAGGCATCAGGGCCAAATTGCAGCACACAAAATGACCACTCTGCTCATTTGATCTATTCCAGTATTTAAACCGCAATGATCTTCTACACTTTAATTATATCTTCCCTGTGCCTCCGAGACTTCTATATTTCTCCCTCTTATCTAGCTCAAGCCTTCACCTTTACTGCATTCATATCAGCCTCCATGGCAGTCAGATCTTTACTTTCATTTAAAGTACTTTCCTATTTTCCCATTTGAACATTGACTTCTCTAATTTCAGCATGTGGCATGCTTGACTTTGTTGGAAGAAGGATGGAGTACAAAAGTTGGGACATCATGATGTAGCTGTACCACACTTGGAGTGCGGTTGTGGTTGCCCAGCTGTAGTAAAGATGTCATTAAGTTGGATAGGGCGCAGAAGAGATTCACTGGGATGTTTCCTGGGCTTGTGTGAGAGGTTGGATAGGCCGTGACTTTTTTCTGTGGAGCATAGGAGGCCAAGGACATGAGGGGCATGTATAAAGTGTACACTTAGTCTTTTTCTCTAGGCTAGAATATTCTAAAGCTAGAAGGCACAGGCTTAAGGTGAGAGGAGAGAGATTTCTGAGGGTCTTCACATACAACTTTTTCACTTGGAGAATGTTCCACATCTGGAATAAGCTGCCAGAGGAAGCTATAGAAGCAGTTACAATTATGACTTTTTAAAACACATTTAGACAGATCTATGGATAGTAAGGGTTTAGAGGGATATGGGCCAAATGCTGCGACTAACCCAGAATTCCAACTTGGTCGGCATGAGCAAAGTGGGCTGAAGGACTGTTTCTGTGCTGCACAGATCAATGGCAGTTATATTCCCGAGTAGGTAGTTGCTGCCAGAGGATGTTGTAGAGGGAGATATAATAACATTTTTTTTAAAGTTGTTTGAAGCAATGACAAACATAAAGATTCCCAGAAATGAATGGCTTCAATCTTAGGATACAGATGTCCACATTTCTAGTGCAAATAATCACTTCTTTAGCTTAGAACACTTTACTTTTGTTTAACTGGATGTGGTGGAGTCTAAAATTAAGCCCAGGGAACAGGATAACTTAAACATGAATTTGATTAGAAAAAGCTCACATAGATTTGTAAAAAATAGGTCAAGGTTCAAGGTCCTTTATTGTCAAGTGTACCAATTAAGGTAGTGAAATTCTATATTGTGTGTCTTGCCTGACAAACCTGATTGATCAAAGATTTTGAGTGATGCGTGACACAAAGAAAGACCATTTGGACCACTATGTGCATGCCAGCCAAAAATGAACTTGATGTTATTTCCACTTTTTAGTTCTTAGTTTAATGGATTATTGCTCTTCAATTGGTCATCCATGTTCATTAAAAAGATGTGGCAATGGTTTTTGCTTCCATCACCATTTCAGGCAGTGCATTTTGAACCTTCACTGTGAATGTTCTCTTAAATTCTTAGTTTTCTACCAATTAACAAATATATTACCCGAGTTCTGTACTCTTTGCTAGGGGGAAAAACAATTTCTGTCTATCACATCTCAACTAAATCTTTTTCAGACGACTGTAGCCTGTAAATTTCCTCTGCACCTTCCTTAATGCTATTGCATAGTTTCAAAATACAAACCAGTACTGTACACACAATTCTAGTTGTAGGCTAACCATTGTTTAAACCCTTTCTAGAAAGAATCCTGTACACCTTTAATTACCGTATTTAACTGTCCTCTTATCATAAGGGATCTGTGAACATGGATTTCATGAACATCTGTGAACCGTTGCATTTTGCCCACCGAGCCAATTTTTAATCCCGGCAAAGAATACCAATGGATTTATAAACTTCCAGGCCCATTAAGTGCTTCCTAAGAACCTGTTTTTAAACCCATGGCACTAAAGACAAATTATTAGTCTAGTCATGGAATTGGTTCAGCAGCAAGAGTGTGGGCAGCTAGATGAAATGTACTCAAGTTGGATCGCTATGACTAAAATGATCAAAATAGGGGCTAGCCAGACTCACTGCAGCAGCTGAAGAGTGAGTGTATAGATGGAGGGAATAGTTGAACACCAAATAGAACAAGAGGAGCAGGAAATAGTTCAGTATTCTTCCACCACAAATTCACCATGATCATTAATGAATTTATCCTTTTAGATACTGGTGGGAGCAATATTTCTTCTGGAAAAGCAGCTGAAGCTTGAAGTGTGACGGAACAAATGTAGAATGGAAAAGAATGAAAAAATTAGTCATAGGTGCTTCTGTGTTCGTAGAAATGACCCCAGAATTACATATTGCCAGGATCCAAGTGGTTATTAAATAACTACAAAGCAGCAAAAGACAATGCTAGCAGCTGTAATAAAGGCTTAATGCCAAGGCAATAAGAAAATAGTGCTATGATTGAGCAGAGTGAACATGAGCTAATGAAAGGGAAATCATGTTTAACTGTCTGTTCGAAACCAAGGGCACATTTAGCAGAGTAGATGAGGGTAAACATGTGGATATCATATATTTGGACGGTGAATCTCCTGCTCGCCCATTCTGTGATATCACATCAATTTGTCAACTCCTTTCTCTTCCTCTTCTTGAAGTCACTTCTTTATCCAGGGAGTACAATCAAAAACTTAGGAACAGATTTTTCAAACAACTGGTCCATCATTTTAAACCTCACATACTGGGCAATATGGGGAAAATGCTAGGTTTAAGTCACAAATCAGCCATGATCTAAATAGCTCCCTTCAGTTTCTATTCTTCTATAAACTCCAGAATTTCACTTGCATTCTTATTGTGTTGACCCCTTCAGTGATTATTTTCATACATATTTTTGTTCTCTACACTTCTTTTGCCTTTATTTCATGTTACCTGCAAAAACAGTGAAATAAAGGCAAAAGATTCACAAAAATGACAAGAAGGAACACTTAAAAAAAACCCAAAGTGATTCGGGTCTAGAATGCACTGTCCGACATTTCAAACAGCCTATGGTTTTGAGGGGCAGACCAATTGTGGAGATCAATAGGGAGAATTTGGTAATGGTATAGTATCGTCAGTGAAAAGCTTGGTGTGCCTGCTGTCCAATTAAATATTACTGTAGGATAAATAAAGCTTTCACAAGTACAACAGGCAGTGCACAGAAACAAAAATACCAGAGTGCTGAATATAGTATCACAGCATTGAAATGTCCAAAGTCCACAAAATCGGAAAATTGGGTCTACATTATAAGATTATCAGTCTGTTCAGTAGTCTGATAATTTGACATCTTATAGTAGAGTATTGGACAAGCACTGCTCTCATTGCATGGGCATAGACTAAGCAACTTAATTTTAAGTCAATACCATTCTAAGCTTTCTCATTCAAAATTGTTAAAACTACTAGCGTTACCTTTATTTCTTCACTTTGTACCCGTTGTATTTCATGTTCTACAGGAAATTCCTGAAGCAATTGTGTCTCATTTTCACAGTGTCGGTTTCTCAGCATGGTGGATTTGTCTAGCTCCTGAAGCAGATGATCCTTCTCAGCCATCCAGACCTTTTCAACGTCTCGTCCTTCAAACTTCAGTTGTAGGTAATCTCTGGTACTTTCATAAAGAAGATTCTGAGTCTTTTGCAACCTAGGGCAACACAATGCAGTTGCAATTACTGCAAGTGATGAAAATTTAATCTTACCATCTCAACGCAAGTCAAGAAAACATTAGCTTACTTGGCCACTGTTAAAAATGGCCATTCCAGAGTATAAGAACAAAGGCATGCGCTTGACAGCGATGAGACCATACCCGGAATATTATGTACAGGTCTAGCTTCCCTATCTGTGAAAGGTTACAGGTGATAGATGCTGAGAGAGATTGGAAGACACTTGGAATAGGTTGGAGGAGATGTTGTCTCAGGAAGAACTTTTAAGCAGTGTGGGCCTAGATTGAGGGTCACTCTTTCAAAAAACAGAATTCATACATAGGTTGTCAGGATAGATGCAGGAATTAGATTTGTTCTGGCTAGTGCGTCTAGAAACAGTTCGTCATAATTTCAAAGCGAGAGGTCAACTATTCAAGAAATTTCTACACCCAGAAGCTGATACATTTTGTGCTTTGTCAGAGTAAAGTCAATACAAAGACAATCTATTTCCATACCAACCTTCTTTATAATTAACGTGTTAGTGAAACATTTTACTATTTTCTGTCATGTCCTTTGTTACAGTTGACCTCATAATTCCTTGTCTCCCTACAGGCTTTTTAGATTTAGACTAATCCTTTGTATTCTCTCTTCTCATGCACACTTCTGCTGTCTATACATGTATGTCTTTCAAACCATCAACCTTTCAAACCCTATTTGATTTTCTTTCTTGGTGGAAAATATATATTCTGCAATTTCCCAGTTTGCCTTCACAAGGAGTATACTCACACCCTAAGAATTACATCAATGCCAACCTAATAAACATAATTAACTAGATAGGTTGATGAGGTTGGATGCTGATAAATTCCAAGGAGCTGATGAAGTACTTCACAGTTTTGAAAAATAGCCAGAGGAATAGTGAATGCTTTGATATTTATCTTCCACAGTTCTGGGGACCACACACAATCTCACTATTTCAGTTAAGAGGGAGAAAGAAAATAGTGAACTAACCTGGTTGCCTCTTTAAAATAATGTGGTAACAGAATACTTGAAAAGAATAATAGGAATGAGCAGACACAACATGGATTCATCAAGATTCAGATCACGCTTGATTGATCTGCTAGAATTTTTAGAGAACACGACCAGCAGAATATTTAAGGGAAAACCAGAGGTGCATTTAGAATTTCAGAAGCATTATATAGGATTTCATTGTTCAACCCGATTAAAACTTATGGAATTGCAAAATTGTACATGACTTGAGAATTAGTTATCCAACAGAAAGCAAAACATGGAACAAGCAGATTGTTCTCAGGCTGGCAGGCTGTTACCATAAGGATTTGTGCTTGGGCTCCAGCTGTTCACAATCTATATTAAATAATTTGGCTGAGGGTATGTCATTTTATAGTTCCTAGTTTGCTGATGTACTGAACCAGGTGAGAATATGAGCACAACGGAGGCGAATAGGCTTCAATGGGATAGATTTCTGACCGACTGGACAAAGCTATGGCAGATGGAATACTATGTGGAAAATTGTGAAGTTGTCTAACTCAGTGGTAGAACTCTACACAGTACACATCCAGGCGGACACCCTCTCACATCCTTCCACATCATAACCCTACATAGGTTCTCTTTATCCTGGTGAAAGGACTGACCGAAGGTCAGAAATCAATAACATCCCCAGTAACTACAATTGTTGCACACTGCATTAACTAACTTGTCTGCCAGAGTTCTTATTTTTTCTTTATCACGTTCATGCTGTACATGTACTTCCTCCATGCGGATCCTTCGATCCTCCAGCAATGCATCAATTTGCTCTTTTGCCAGCTGTGTCTGCTCTTGCAACTGGGATTGCAAGGCTTCAACCTTGCAGTGTTGGGTGGGAGAAAGAAAAAGAAAAGAAACAGATCAGCATCATTATCAATATAATTGGTGCAGACTAAACATATTATTATTAGGAATGGTTTATGTTTAAGAAGGAACTGCAAATGCTGGACCAATCGAAGGTAGACAAAAATGCTGGAGAAACTCAGAGGGTGAGGCAGCATCTATGGAGTGAAAGAATGGGTGACGTTTCGGGTCGAGACCCGAAATATCTGAAGAAGGGTCTTGATCTGAAACGTCACCCATTCCTTCGCACCATAGATGCTGCCTCACCCGCTGAGTTTCTCCAGCATTACTAGGAATGGAGTGCTGTAGTTACACGGGGAATATTTTCACTGGAGCGCAGGAGGCCAAGGGGTGACCTGTGAGGTTTATAAAATTGTGAGAGACATACAGTATTTTCCCCCCAAGATTAGGGGAACTAGAGGAAATCGGTTTAAGGTGAAAGGAAAAATACTTCAAAGAACACCTGGCAAAGTTTCTCCAGAGGGTGGTGGATACATAGAATAACCATATAACCATATAACAATTACAGCACGGAAACAGGCCATCTCGGCCCTACAAGTCCATGCCGAACAAATTTTTTTCCCCTTAGTCCCACCTGCCTGCACTCGTACCATAACCCTCCATTCCCTTCTCATCCATATGCCTATCCAATTTATTTTTAAATGATACCAATGAACCTGCCTCCACCACTTCCACTGGGAGCTCATTCCACACCGCCACCAATAAGCTGCCAAAGGATTTGCTAAAGACAGATACAATGACAATATGTAAATGGCATTTGGACAAGTATATAGGAAAAGAATAGTGGGATGTGGTCATAATGCAGGCAAATTGGATTGGTGTGTACAGGCATTATGATCGCTACGGCCAAAGTGTGCCGAAAGGCTAATTTCTGTGCAATATCAGGCATCTCTTTTACATTAATCGTATCCTTAACCATTTGATAATCCCCATAAGGCTGTCAACGCTTCCCAACAATACCCCAGATTCTATCACACATCTACATACACTGGGAACAGCTAAATGTAGTCATTTAACCTACCACACCCACATTTTTGAGATGTGGGAGGAAACCACAACAGCTCCAGGGAAACTATGCAGCCAGATCATACTGGAGATCAGGATTGCAGCTGGGTCACTAGAGCTGTAAAGGAGCAGCTCTAATGGCTGCATCACTGCTTTTATCTTTCTTCTCCATTCTTATTTCATCTCCCTCTACCTACACCTCCTCCATACTCATCAGCTGCCTTTTTCAAGCCTTTATCTCTTTCAGCTAATACCACCCATGTTGTCTATTTTCTTTTGATCTCCACCCTATCCCTGAACACCTTTAAAACGTACCACCACTTCTGATTCCATGTAAATTAAAACAAGCTTGTTCTTTTAACTTTACTTAATTCTGATGAAAGTTATTAACTTTAAATATTAAATCTGTTTTTCACTGTAAATATGCTGCCCGAGTTGATGAATACTCCCAGCATTCCTTTTTTTCAGATTACCAAAATTAGTTTAGTTTTAAGTTTTTATTAATAATTAACTGACTGTCCAAAACTTAAATTTCTATCTCCAGATCAACACATTAAATTTTACATTTCTTTAAAATTCATAGGGTATTAGTGATATTTCAATGTTTTATGCAAATGTTATCTAACAAATAATGGCAGTTTGAGTTATCAGCATCGAGAGATGCAAGCATTTGTTTGTAATCTCATTCTTTGTGCCGATTATAATCAAACATTAATCAGTTTATGTGTGCATTTTAATAGTATAGTTTTGGTTATGCTGCTGGGGGATTAACTCCTACTTTTTTAAATGTTTATATAATGTGTCTTAGCATCAAGGATGACTTGATCCACTATAGTTAAGTCTCTCAGAAACCACAGAAAAGTCCTATGTGGGATCCATAAACCCACAGGTGATGACCAACCAGGAAGATAGGTTGTATGCAGATATTACAAGAGAGTCTGGATCACAAGAAGAGGAAACTGTGTGAAACGAGCTGAACCGAGTCACTGTGGAAGACGTACCTGTAATAGCAAGGTCTGATTATCTCGCTGGTAGTTTTCTGGGATTGTCGGACTAACAGCAGTGGTTATTTTAGATCCTGTTCTTTTATGATCTGGTCGAAGAAAAAGGAAAAAAAAGTCATAAAACTGTTGGTAGTATACATTCAACGGACAGAGACAAACAGCTCAGAAACAGACCCTTTGAATCATAAAGCTATACAGGCTGGAAACAGGCCCTTCAGCTCACCTTATCCATGGACTGTTGGCAGACCGGACCAGACCCATTTGCCTGCATTTGGCCCATATTCCTCTGAAGCCTTCCTATCCATATATCTGCCCAAATGTCTTTTAAAGGTCATCATTGTATCCACTTTCACCTTCCTCTGGCAGCTAATTCCAGATATGGACTGTCCTCCGACTGATAATGTTACCCCGGAGGTCCCGCTGAAATCTCTCCCATCTCACCTTAAGCCTACGCCCTCCAGGTTTATCATCCTCTACCCTGGAAACAAGACTGTGAACATTCTCTTTATCCATGACCCTCATCGTCTTGTACACCTCAATAAAGTTACCTCTCAGCTGCTTATGCCCCAAAGAAGAGTCCAAGCCTAAACCTATAACTCAAGCCACAAGCCCAGATAACATCCTTGTTATCAAAGATTAGTGCCAACCATCAAGCACACATTTACACTCCACATTAACACCACTCCAATTCTATTACTAACCTCAAATCTTAAAACAATTTACAATAGCCAAATAATTTGCCACCACACATTGAGATACGAGGGGAAACCACAGCACCCAGGGGGAAATCCTTGTGATCACAGGGAGAACATGCAAACGACACATAGGCAACAGTGGAGATCAAGAATGAACAGAGGTCACTGGAGCTGTGCCACTGTGTCACTACAGCTGTGCCTCCGAGACATTGAACATTGTATTTAATTACCTTGACAGAAAACAAGATACTTCCTCATTGATTTTCAGATCGTCTCAGACTATTCTCCAGCTTCAAGCCCTGGCACAGCTCATTCGCCTTCAAAATCCTCATTCAGTAAATGTTCCTTCCACCTGGAATTCTGGTTGCTCATGCATAATGTTACCAGATAATTAATGGCTATTGATCTGCAAACTTCAATTAAACTTCCACGACAACACCTGGGAGAATTAAATTCTACTAAATAAATAAACCTGGCATCAATTAAGCCATAAGCAACAAAGACATCATTGGAACAGCATAAAAACCTTTGGTACACCAATATCCTAAGATATTTGAAATCTCCTTCCTTGCCTCTTCTGGCTACAAATATCCATGTTGTTGCGGAGTATGGATTAACTCTTAACTACCTGCAAAACAATGGCTATAGTCTCAGAGCAATTAGAGTTGACTAACAAATGCCAGTTAACCTGGATGCAAATATACCACTATTTCTCCTTATATACTTACCTTCTCCCTGTTCCCCTGCCATTCTCATACAACTGACCATAGCCCAACACCAGGAATTTCACATCAAAATTTGAGGTACACAAGCACACGAGACATAGGTTAATTTATCAGCATGGTCTGAACAGGTTCTAGAATTGTTTGATGTTCTGTCAGAAAACTACTATCATAATTTGTCATGTTGAAATACTTGTACGTTTCGAACAAAGCATCCTTGCCTTGACTCACTGTCTGGTATGTCACAAATATTCAACATTTACCATTTCTTGAAGATCTATTTTCTGTGCGTCCATGCTTCTTTATACATTGGGGGACAATTACCTGAAAATTAATTTTAAACAGTTACTTTCTGGATTTTGGAGCAGAACCTAGTAGGTTTGGCATTGCTAATGTCTAAACTCTAAGTCTTACCTTGTGTGGAGGCTCTTTGTGAAAGTAAGTGAGTGCTTCTTCTTCAGAACCCACCAGAGTTAAGAGCTGTTGAATCTTCTTCCGATCTTCTAACTCTCTGAAAAAAAATCAATTTGTATAAATCATTAGTATATCACATGCAGGCATACTGGTTGATACATATTTTTACAACCACCTCAGAGTTAGGAACCAAGACCAAAGAGGTAATGTAATGCTACCAGTATAGGAAACAACGACTGTTCCATTTGTTCAACAGCTCCTTAAACAAAACTGCTCTCTGCAGGAGAGAGTACACTAGTATCAACAGTGTCAATTTTCATTAAACTGCAACAATTCATAAGAGTTTTGTCCCCTACCTAATTTTTAGCCGATCATTTTCAGCATAAAGTCGCAATGCATGCTCACGTTCCTGAAAGAGGTAAACTTGCATGTCACTGAGTGCTTTTTGTAGCTCCTCAATCTCTTCTTCCCTCTGTCGAATTTCCCACTGGAGTTTATGCTGAGGAAGAAAATAGTCAAATCCAATATTGACAATATTGTAGTATAAACACAGGTTTGAGTTAAAAATAACAAATTAGTTTCAATCTATCCTGACGATTACAAATTCATACATCTGCCACTCACTAAGTACAAAAGTAGCAGAAATGATTCAGCACAGAACTGGAGTCGAGGAGATCACTCTACCCATTATGCCTACACCTGCATTTGGAAACTACCATCAAGACCCAGCGGACCACAGCCGACAGGGGGAAGCCGCCGAACCGGTCCCCTGCAAGACCCGGCAGACCAAGCCAGTCCTCTATGACCGAACGCAAGACCTGGCGGATTGTGGCCTACAGGGGGTAGCCGCCGAGCCGACCCGTGCTCGTCCCATGAAGACCAGAGACTGGGAGGATGAAGCAGATGACGACGACAGATGTGATCAGCGAGGCCGGGTAGGAGAGGAAGGGAACAGGGGTCTGGCCTACCATGCCTACGAGGTTGGCTGCACGAGGCGCCCCCGGGGCACAAAGATGGACATGTGAGAAGAGGGACGTCGGTTTACAGATCAACCCGCACGTCCAAGGGAAGGTGATTTTTTAGAGGCCCGCAGCAGCCTGGGATCTTGCACCATTCATACTACATAGAATGTGGCTGGATTTTGAAAATGGTGCCAAAACATGGCTCCATGCGGGTTTAGCAGACTATTTATGTGTAATTCGCTAATCGGGGATGTACTTGGATATGGCAATACTCTAATAGACTGTAAGAAAATTTCACTGTGCATTTGCACTTTGCATGGTGAAATTAAAGCACCATTAAGATAGCAAGTCCTGACTTTATACCAAAGTCATATTGTGAGACACTAGTTTCATAATTGGATAAACACTTTTACAGGACAGTTTTAGCACTCGGGTTTCATCGTGCTTTCCCTTTTGTTAATCTATCACCATTCTGATAATTTGTCGTGTTTTGAACAAAAGTGAATAATCTTTCATTTGTCCACCTATCATGGATTTTCCCAATCATTCAACCTGTTTAAATCACATTTGTGTCTCCCCCCATCCTCCTCACAGTTCACATCACTCTTCCCCCAGCTTTTGTGTTTCCTGCAAATTTGGAGATGTTGCATTCCATTTGGTTATCCAAATGAAATGCGTATATTAAAACTCCGAATAGCTGAGGCCCAAGCACCGATCCCTGCCACGTTCAACCATCCAAATAAAGATGTACTAATTTTCACTGTTGTTTACTTGCCACTAAACCAGTTCTTAATCAAAATCAGTTCTTAATCAAAATCAGTAAATTACTCCCAAATCCCATGCGATTGAAATTTGCAGAACAAATCATTAGGACCTTATCCAAAAGACTTCAGATTATACAAATATTGTACACCCCATCCACAGGTTCTCGCCAATCCATCCTGCAATTTACATCCTCAATAAACTAACCACCAATGCATCCACCATTCCCAGAGCCACTTCCTTTCATGGTCTGAGATGTAGATTGCCTGCCACCAGAAACATCAATATCATCCTGTAACCTGATTAGCATCCTCATTGTCAATGTCACTGATTTAGTGTCATGTGTACATACACTTACGAATCATGCCTCCTGAATTCTTATACAAATTGGTCATGTACATTGGTCATGTACATAACAAATAGTAGAAGTTTTAACACCAATCCCTGTTTTTATGATCGGAACCCAGTGACTCATGCACTGGATTCAAATCACAAAAACCCTCCACTGTCACTCTCTAAATTAATGACCTGGAAAGTTTTTGTTACATTTCATAAGCGACAGGAGCCAGATTAGGCCATTAGGCCCATCCAATCTAATCCGTCATTTAATTCAATTCAATTCAACTTTATTGTTGAAGATAATCATGGCTGATCTATCTTTTGCTCTTAACCCTACTCTCGTGCCTTCTCCCCATAACCCCAGACACCGTCTTCTGTGATTTGCCTATGTGGATACATCTCCTCATCTATCTCCCAACAGCTCCTAATTGGAAGGAGGCTGGTGTAAAAAAGAACTGCAAATGCTGGTTTAAATCAAAGGTAGACACAACATGTTGGAGTAACTCAGCGGGTGAGGCAGCATCTCTGGAGAGAAGGAATGGGCGACATTTCAGGTCGAGACCCTTCTTCAGACTGACCGAATTGGTAGGAGGCTTGTTGTATAACCTCCGCAATTCAATCATTCCCTTTGTTCCCAAGTGAAATAGTCTTATTTGAAGAACATTCTAGAATACCTGCCCCCATTATCAGTAATGGACTTGTTAATCAATATTGCCACCTCCTCCCAACATCTCAGTCCCTAGGTCATACCTGATGATTCCTTACCTTACATTTTGATTACTGGCTGTAGGGGTGGTAGAAATAAAATGCCAGGTTTTTTAAAAATATATTAAATAACATAAGGGGTTTAGGGAAAGAGCAAGAAGTAAGGCCATCAGAATTGATCTATTAGAAAGCCACAAATGATTGATGGCCTCCTGTGCTAGTTCTATGAAACTATTCCTGCAGTTAACTGGAAAGTGATCATTCCTTCATTTCTACGACGCTCCAACTGGACTGCCAGTTATAGTTGGGGTTGCTGAGACCCACCTGTTCTTCATAGGTGGCCTTGTACGTCTCCAATTTTTTCATAAGATTTTCATGTTCCTCGTCAAATTGTGCAATCTTTTTACGGTAGTACTCCAACAGCTCCCGGGAAGGACGGAGAAAAGCCAAACGCTCATTTACTGATGGAATGGCCGGAGAACTGTCATGTCCGGGCGTTTGCTGTTTAGCCGAATTAGTTGAATTACGGCCCATCGTTGATCTATAAACCAAACAAAACAAAAATATCTATATAGGTCGTAAGTAAGGAACGATGCGTTACAAGTCCTTCTAGGCGCAAAAGTGGACGTGGGGATAAAGGGGATATTTACTCTGACCGAGAGGTAGAAAATACCGGATACGTCCAGCGGGTCAAGCGGCGTCTGTGGAAAGAGAACCGGTTAAGTTCTCAGGTCAACACATCTTCACTGAATTCGGCAGGCTGCCTCAAAGTAGACGCGAGGCCTCAGGCAAGGGGTTTCAGGCAAAGAGTTACAGCCGGCAGTAGGACACGGCAAGCTCCGTGAGGTGTGTGGGGGGGAACTCGCCGTTTCGCCAGCTCCTCCGCCACTCGTCCCCCCTCTCCCCGCCACTCACGCGCCTTTCCTCCTCTCCCTCCCGCCGCTCGCGCTGCCGTTACCTCAGCAACAAACCGCCAGCAAATACCCCGCTCGCTCACCCCTCCACCAATCACCGGCAACACAGCTGAGCACTGGGGCAATCAGAAACCAGCACGCCAACGATTCGATGCTGCCCAGACATGCGCCGTCTGACAGGGTCATGGGGTTATAAAGGTTTAAAATAGAGGCACAAGGAACCAAAGATTCGCTATAAGATCTTTGCAAGGAACTGTAGATGCTCGTTCAGGAAGGGTCGCGACCTGAAACGACACCCATCCCTGCTCCAGAGATGCTGCCTGTCCCGCTGAGTTACTCCAGCTTTTTTGTGTGTCTATCTTCGGTTTAAACCAGCATCTGCAGTTCCTTCTTACTGAAGACAAACAGTGCTGGACTAACTCAGCAGGTCAGGCTGCATCCGTGGAGAACATGGAAAGGTGAAGGATCGGGACACATCTTCAGCCTGATTGAGATGAGATTTAAAAAAAAAAGATGACAGGAGGGGAAAGACAATGCCTGGCAAGTAACAGATGAACACAGGTGCGGAAGAGAGAGGTATGGATTTAGATAGGCAGATGGTTGGCAAAGGTCAGAGATGAAAAGCCAAAAGTAGCAATGTTACAACATTTTGACACCTAATTCACTTTCATATCTTCACTATTAAAAAAGTTATGGCCATTTTCATACTCTGAAATTAGCACCTTGTTCCCTATTGCTTTTCCATTGGCTTAACTCAAAAGCTGTGATCGAGGACAGTCAAGCCCATAAATTACTTAACAAATTAAGAGAACTGAATGAGATTTTCAGTTATTATAGATTGAAGCATTCTGAAACATATATGAAACAATCTTACTTGGATGACCTGAAATTAAAGCATACAATTAGTTAGTTACCTTATTGTAGCTAATTACAAAATTCAATTACTAGATCTAAACATCTATCCATTTCGTAAGAAAAGATTAACATTTTTAAATAGCCTAAGTGCCCAAATAACATTCACACAAGAATTCACAATATAACATGATTTTTAAATCCCATTGGCATGGATTTATAGGCCAAATGGAAGGAATTTAGTGTTTAATTCCCGTAAATTAATGGGCATTTAAATCATCTTGCGAGTGAGAATTTGTGGAACGCGATCGTTTGGAACGTTGTTGTTGCGGTGAATTTAAACCTCATATCTGCAGGAAAAACACTGCCGATTCGTATAGGGCCTTAATCACATTTTCGCCGATGAAATTTTGATTAAAGTAATCCTAAGAAGCAAGTTTATATGTAAAATAAACGACTTACCTTATGTTTTGTCCCCTATGTGAGATCCGTCCCGTTGTCGGCGAAGACGGCGTTAGAAGTAGATTTTTATTTTACTCCAGCGATTAAATTGTCCAGCGGTTTGTTTTTTTAAACTTCCGAGAACGCAAGTCGGAACGATTTTTCAGCATCGGGTAGTAGCCCGAGAAAATATATCTCGGACAGGCAGGAGAAAACGGCATTTTAATCCTGCCCCCCCCCCAAAGGCGCCAAAGTCGCGCACACGGCCAGTGACAGAACTGCAGTGCCGCTGAAGGTAAGTTTTGTAACATACCTAACAAAATCGCATCTCCGTCGAGATAGGAGATTGAAAAAAAGTTCCCTCGGGTCTTTCACCCCCCCCCGGCCACATACATAAAACAAACCAAGGAACACTAAAACATACTTTTAACACATACTTAAAATAACAAAAACAGAAGCAAAGTCAGACAGGTTGTTGGCGAGGCAGCTACTGCACTTAGTCTGAACAAGGGTCTTGACCCGAAACGACACCCATTCTTCTCACCAGAGATGGTGCCTGTCCCACTGAGTTACTCCAGCATTTTGCGTCCACCTTCATAGAAACATAGAAATTAGGTGCAGGAGTAGGCCATTCGGCCCTTCGAGCCTGCACCGCCATTCAATATGATCATGGCTGATCATCCAACTCAGTATCCCGTACCTGCCTTCTCTCCATACCCTCTGATCCCCTTGGCCACAAGGGCCACATCTAACTCCCTCTTAAATATAGCCAATGAACTGGCCTCAACTACCCTCTGTGGCAGAGAGTTCCAGAGATTCACCACTCTCTGTGTGAAAAAAAAGTTCTCCTCATCTCGGTTTTAAAGGATTTCCCCCTTATCCTTAAGCTGTGACCCCTTGTCCTGGACTTCCCCAACATCGGGAACAATCTTCCTGCATCTAGCCTGTCCAACCCCTTAAGAATTTTGTAAGTTTCTATAAGATCCCCTCTCAATCTCCTAAATTCTAGAGAGTATAAACCAAGTCTATCCAGTCTTTCTTCATAAGACAGTCCTGACATCCCAGGAATCAGTCTGGTGAACCTTCTCTGCACTCCCTCTATGGCAATAATGTCCTTCCTCAGATTTGGAGACCAAAACTGCACGCAATACTCCAGGTGTGGTCTCACCAAGACCCTGTACAACTGCAGTAGAACCTCCCTGCTCCTATACTCAAATCCTCTTGCTATGAAAGCCAACATACCATTCGCTTTCTTTACTGCCTGCTGCACCTGCATGCCTACCTTCAATGACTGGTGTACCATGACACCCAGGTCTCGCTGCATCTCCCCCTTTCCCAATCGGCCACCATTTAGATAATAGTCTGCTTTCCCGTTTTTGCCACCAAAATGGATAACCTCACATTTATCCACATTATACTGCATCTGCCAAACATTTGCCCACTCACCCAGCCTATCCAAGTCACCTTGCAGTCTCCTAGCATCCTCCTCACACCTAACACTGCCCCCCAGCTTAGTGTCATCCGCAAACTTGGAGATATTGCCTTCAATTCCCTCATCCAGATCATTAATATATATTGTAAATAGCTGGGGTCCCAGTGCTGAGCCTTGCGGTACCCCACTAGTCACTGCCTGCCATTGTGAAAAGGACCCGTTTACTTGTACTCTTTGCTTCCTGTTTGCCAGCCAGTTCTCTATCCACATCAATACTGAACCCCCAATGCCATGTGCTTTAAGTTTGTATACTAATCTCTTATGTGGGACCTTGTCGAAAGCCTTTTGGAAGTCCAGATACACCACATCCACTGGTTCTCCCCTATCCATGCTACTAGTTACATCCTCGAAAAAGTCTATAAGATTCGTCAGACATGATTTACCTTTCGTAAATCCATGCTGACTTTGTCCAATGATTTCACCACTTTCCAAATGTGCTGCTATCCCATCTTTAATAACTGACTCTAGCAGTTTCCCCACTACCGATGTTAGACTAACTGGTCTGTAATTCCCCGTTTTCTCTCTCCCTCCCTTCTTAAAAAGTGGGGTTACGTTTGCTACCCGCCAATCCTCTGGAACTACTCCAGAATCTAAAGAGTTTTGAAAGATTATTACTAATGCATCCACTATTTCTGGAGCTACTTCCTTAAGTACTCTGGGATGCAGCCTATCTGGCCCTGGGGATTTATCGGCCTTTAATCCATTCAATTTACCCAACACCACTTCCCGACTAACCTGGATTTCACTCAATTCCTCCACCTCCTTTGACCCGCGGGCCCCTGCTATTTCCGGCAGATCATTTATGTCTTCCTTAGTGAAGACGGAACCAAAGTAGTTATTCAATTGGTCCGCCATATCCTGGTTCCCCATGATTAACTCACCTGTTTCTGACTGCAAGGGACCTACATTTGTTTTAACTAATCTCTTTCTTTTCACATATCTATAAAAACTCTTGCAGTCAGTTTTTATGTTCCCTGCCAGTTTTCTTTCATAATCCATTTTTCCTTTCCTAATTAAGCCCTTCGTCCTCCTCTGCTGGTCTCTGAATTTCTCCCAATCCTCCGATATGCTGCTTTTTCTGGCTAGTTTGTACGCATCATCCTTTGCTTTGATACTATCCCTGATTTCCCTTGTTATCCATGGATGCACTACCTTCCCTGATTTATTCTTTTGCCAAACTGGGATGAACAATTTTTGTAGTTCATCCATGCAGTCTTTAAATGCCTTCCATTGCATATCCACCGTCAACCCTTTTAGAATTAATTGCCAGTCAATCTTGGCCAATTCACGTCTCATACCCTCAAAGTTACCTTTCTTTAAGTTCAAAACCATTGTTTCTGAATTAACAATGTCACTCTCCATCCTAATGAAGAACTCAACCATATTATGGTCACTCTTGCCCAAGGGGCCACGCACAACAAGACTACTAACTAACCCTTCCTCATTACTCAATACCCAGTCTAAAATAGCCAGCTCTCTCGTTGGTTCCTCTACATGTTGATTTAGATAACTATCCCGCATACATTCCAAGAAATCCTCTTCCTCAGCACCCCTGCCAATTTGATTCACCTAATCTATATGTAGATTGAAGTCACCCATTATAACTGCTTTGCCTTTGTTGCAAGCATTTCTAATTCGATTTAAACCAGCATCTGCAGTTCTTTCCTACACATAATAAGTAATTATATGGATAGTAAAGAAACTTGTCTAAAATTACAGCAGGATTATTACAATGGATTTTTTTTACCGTTGTTGATATCTGGAATTTGCTGTCAGAGAAAGTTGCAGGGCTATGTAACATAGAAACAGACCCTCCAGTTCAACCTGTTCTTACTGACCAAGTTGGCATCTGGGCCCATTTACCTGTATTTCAATCATAGCTCTCTAATCCTTCCAAGCTATATCTATCCGAGTATCTTCTAAAAGTCATAATTTTATCAGCTTCAATAGCTTCCTCTAGCAGTTCGTTCCTGATATGGGCTATCATCTGGGTGGAAAGAAAATGTCACTGAGGTGCCTCTTAAATTTCTCTTTTCACTTTAAGCTCTAGTTTTAGAATCTTCTATACTGTGGAGACCACGAGCATTCACTTTATCCATGCCCTTCATAATATTGGCATCTTCAATAAGGTCATCCCTCAGCCTCTTACTCTTGGAAGAAAAAAAAAGTCCCAGCCTCTCCTTCTAACTAGTCTGCAATTCCAGATAATATCCTGGTGAATATCCTCTGCACCCTTTCCAATTAATTATATTCTTGTGGTGGAATTAGATACAATTACTAAGTTTGAACATAAATTTAAAAAGACAAGTCCTAGAAGGATTAGCAGGCAAGTGAGATCAGTGTCGATGGGCAAAAAATATTAGTTTTGATGTGAGTTTAAGGGCCCATTCCTGTCTGTACAATTCTAGGACTGACATGGATCAAAACCAACGAATCCACTTGTTTTGAGGTAGTTTTCCAAGTTGGGATGTAGAAAGTATTCCATCACATGGATGTTGTCACATGTAACAACTATTAGTTTTCAAATCTTGCAATTCCCACTTAGCACAGACCTGTTACTATGGTCTATTTTTATCTTTATTTATTTCTTAGGCATAATTAATTTGCAGAACTAATAGAAGTATTTGAGGCTAGTAATTACGTAGTTGATGATTTTAAGTCTCAAACTGAATTGCTATATAGCAGCTTTTGATGATTAGACCTCGATCGTAGTGAGTTGGTTTGTCAGATGATATCTCATTTGGGGGGCTGGCCTTCCAGCACTCGTCGGATCTGCTTACTCTGTCTCAGGATCACTGTTTCTACAGCACATTTAATCATGTCCCTGGATTAGAGCAATGAACTGGGTAAGAAGAAATAATTGTCATCAATTAAACAAAAGCTTTTCACTGTACCTTGGTACACGTGACAATGGACTGAACTGAAAACACTTAAAAAAACGATTGTAATGGTCAGTCTAAATGTTTTACAGAAGTATAAATGTTTATACAATTTAAACTGACTCCCTTGCACAATGGAATTAATTTGCGCGCTGAATTATTCAAGTTACTGCATTCAATAGTAAATATTACTTTCCTGTAATTGTGTTGGCTGCAACCTTTTGACGGCTTTTTTAGCTTAGAAATACAGTGTGGAAACAGATCCATTGGCCCACCGAGTCTGCACAGACCAGTGATCCCCGCATATTAACACTACCCTACACACACTAGGGACAGTTTTTCATTTATACCAGGCCAATTAACCCACAAACTTATATGTCTATGGAGTGTGGGAGGAAATCAAAGATCTCTTTAGTCAGAGGGTAGTGAATCTCTGGAAATCTTTGCCACAGAAAGCTGTGGGGGTCAAGTCAGTCGATATAGTTAAGGCAGAGATAGATAGATTCATGATTAGCACGAAGGTTATGGGGAAAAGGCAGGAGAAGGGAGTTAGGAGTGAGAGATAGATCAGCCATGATTGAATGGCAGAGTAGACTTGATGGGCTGAAAGGCCTAATTCTGCTCCAATCACATGATCTTATGAAGTTCCAAATCAAAGGCAAGGAATTATCTATCTATCTATACATAACTAATACTCTGATCTTGTGCTCTTCCGGTGTGCGTGGTTTTTCTATTTGCGCAAAAATGGTACGCGATAGCACGACGATTTTTCGCCAGCTTACTCACCGTTCTCCTGTGCTGCGAGTGCAACAAGTTCAGTTCCGATCGATGGTATATAGTAAAAGTTATTAAGGTTTAAAAATCGTAAAAACAGCGCATGCGCAGATTGCTGTCAGTCACCGCTATGCAGATTGCTCTCCTCTCCTGTCAGTCACGGCACCATCGCCGCACTGATTGGCCGCGTCCACTGTCAATCAGCTGGAGGACGCCATGGTGAAGGAGTGGCGTTGCCGCCTGAGGAGCTGCAGCCGCGCAGTACCTGGTGGGGAGGATGGTGCCGCGGGCCAAGGACGAGCCCGGGGCCTGGGCTGGAGCCGCGGGCGAGACTGGGTCCGGGGTCAGGGACGAGCCCGGAGATGAAGTCGGGGCCCGGACTGGAGCCCATGCGGTGGCCGAGCTGTGGGCTGGAGTCATGCCCAAGCCCGGGACCTGGTCATGGTGTACCAGCGCCCCGAGGGCTGCCCGGCCACCGCCATCCTGATGCACAGCCTCTGCTTTCAGCTCTGCGGGCAACTCTGGCTCGGCCGCCCACCAACCTCACCCTGCCTCCGGCACAGCGAGCCCAGCTCCCTCGAGGCCCAGGTCCCAGAGTGCTTCGGCTGCCTGCAGCCAGGGCCGGGCCGGGCCGAGTACAAGAACCAGGCTGAGTTCTGGGGGGGGGGGGGAAGCAGCACCCCGCCCTGCTGTCTACCCACTGGGCATGGGAGGGCCCTGACGCACTGCACCGTTACACGGGCGAGGGAGAGCCGCAGCCCGGCCCACAGCAGGGGGGGGGAGAGAGGATGAGGGAGGGAGGGGGGGAGAGAAGGATGAGGAAGGGAGAGGGGGGAGAGAGGGATGAGGTAGAAGGGGGGAGAGAGGGATGAGGGGGGGAGGGGGGGGGAGAGAGGGAAGGAAAGGGAGAGGGATGAGGGACAGGGATGAAGGAGGGAGGGGGAAAGAGGGGTAGAGGTGGTGGAGTGCAGGTGGTAGAAGGGATCTGGGGTGATGGGCAAGGTGGGATAGAGGGGGAAGAGAGAGAGAGGGACAGGGAGGAGTAGGTTTGATGGGAGGGGATAGGCGTGAGTGGTGGAATATTGCATTGGGGGAACGGGTTGTGTGGGAAATTGGTGAGTGGTGGAATATTGCGTTGGGGGAACGGGTGAGTGGTCGAATATTGCGTTGGGGAACGGGTTGCGTTTGGGGATCAGGCCTCCCGTGGGACTGGGTCCCATTTAGTCTGGTGCTAAATATTTAGTATGTCAGATTATATGCCCAATTCTATGCAGCAAGTTTTAGAAACGTTCCAAATGCATTGGGAAGGATGTATTTAAGATTTTTCAGAGTTGGGAGTGAGGAATGTAAGCTATCTAACTAATCAAAATGGAAAAAACATCTACAGATACTGGAAATCAGATAAAAAGTTGATGTGAAAATTAAAGTTTCTCACTCATGCTGCCTGATCCGCCAAGTATCTCCTGCGTTTAAAACAAATTGTTTATGATTTTGGTTATTTCTTCTGGGGACGAAGGAAACTGAAAAGTTTGAGGGATGTCTGATATGTTTTTTGTGGATTCCTAAAATCTATTTGCAGAGCATGCAAATTGATGCCAAAAAAGGTGGGCCCTAATCGTTCAAATGATTGTCACAAACTGCCGTTCTGTAAATTAGCCTCACCTTATGTTATGACTAGTTCAACATTACGATGGATTTTAGTGGAATACATTGAGGAAAAACTAGATCCTCTGGGAGTAAAACTATTGACAAAAGACTAAAAAGGTTGAGAATTAAAAGGGAATTCGAAGAATACTTTGAAGAATTGCGAAGGGTGTGCGCGCAAAACTGGACCCTTTCGTGCAGGGAGCAGCCACAACCAATCAAGTCGTAAAATTCGAGGCTGAACTGTGCGAGGGCCAATCGTAAGATGCGCTCTCAGTCAATGACGGACATTGTTTTTGCCGGCGTAGCCAATGGGCGTTGAGTAACTACAGCCAATGGCGCGGTGCCTTTGTACCATCGGCCAATGGGCGATGAGCAGCTGCAACCAATGGCGTGGTGCCTTTGTACCGTCGTCCAATGGGCGACGTAAGGAGATCTTTAAACCATCCGTCTGCGGAACGTCAGATCCTTCCGCCGTTTCAAAACATCCAACTCTTGGTGTTTAAAGAAATATCCCCAAGCACGTGGCGGCGCTTAGATGTGAAGGAGAGCGGCGTGTGGAGGCGGAGGGGTGTGGTGGATCGGATCGGACCCCGCCGCGCTGGCAAGGGAGGCGATGTGTCGGAGGGACTATTTGTGAGCGGCGGGCTTTGTGTGAGTGAGGCGGTGCCAGGCTCGGTGGAGCCGCCGCTCGGGTCCGCGCCGTCTGTAGTCTGCGGCCCTGCCCCTGCCCGAGCCCAGGCTGGCAACCTACAGGGAGGGACGAACGGACAAGCCCTGACTCGCCTGTCGTTGGGGTAGTTCCCCGAGGCCCGGCCGTGCGTGGTGGTCGTGGCGAGGCCGCAACAGCAGCAGGCCGCGTACGACGCTGAGTCTACCCCGGCCCCCGGGCCGCTCTTTGTGTCCGAACCGCTCACTTGCCCGCCGGTGTCAGACCGCAGTCATGTGGATTTTTTTCCGAGTTCATCCCGCCGCCCGAGTGCCCGGTGTTCGAGCCGAGTTGGGAAGAATTCAGCGAGCCGCTAGCCTACATCAATAAGATCAGGCCTATCGCCCAGAGGAGCGGCATCTGCAAAATTCGCCCTCCTAAGGTGAGCCCGCTCTCGAAATCGGGCGTAAGTGAGGGTCGATGTGGCCTGGATCATTGCTTACAGTGTGCTTGTGGTCCATTTCCGTGAGCAACAGCAACTGGGGATGTAGGTCCGGTGTTAACAGAAGGAATGAGGAGAAGGCCACTCAAATACTGCTTCGCCACTCTACTTAATCATGGCTCATCTTCTATGTCTGCACCATTTTCTGCACTGTCCCTTTTCTCCTCTAATTTCTGGAGATCCATCAATCGTAGTTTTAAATGCAGTCATTGTTTGAGTTTCCACAACCCTGGATGGAGTGAATTCTGGAAGGGTTCATCACCCTCCTCTCAGTCCAAAATAGACTACCTCATGTTTTGAAATTCCTAATATTAGACTACAAAACTAGGGAAAACAGCCTATATGGATCTACCCTATTAAATCTTGAAGAGTTTTGTATGCTCAATGAGACCGGCTCTCATACTTCTAAACTCAGGAAGTACGTAGGCCTGGCCGATTCAATATTTCCTCCTGTGGATGATCTGCCACCCTGAGAAGCAGTTGGGTCAAACTTCACCCTGAGAAGCAGTTGGTCAAGCTTCACTGTGGTCCTTGTCTATCAATATAGTTCTGGTCAAATGCATTGTGGATAGGCACATGGTGGGGGAATTGCTTAAAAGGAAGTGTTGTCTGAACAAGGGAAGTTGCCTCAATGGGCTACAAGGCCCAAACCATGAATGTTTTATTCTGTATGTATAAAACATTAGGGTAGAAATACAATTAGTCACACTGCACAGAAACTAGTCCCTTTGGCACATCTTGTCCATGCTGACTAAGATGCCCCATCTAAGTTTGTCCCATTTGGCCTATATCTCTCAAAACCTTTCCTTTCACCTGTCCAGGTGTTTTTTCAATGCTGTTATAATACCTGCTGCAACTACCTCCTCTGTCAGCTCATTCCACTTAACCATCATCCTATGAGTGTAAAATATGCCCCTCAGGTTCTTACTAAATCTTGTCCATCTCACCTCAAACCTATGTCCTGTGTTTTTTGATTCCCCTATCCTGGGTAAAAGACTGCATTCACCCTATCCATTCCCCTCATGATTTTATATACCGTGATAAAATTACCCCTCAGACTCCTGCGCTCCAGGAAGTTTCTAGCCTGCCCAACCTTTCCCAATAGCTTTGACCCTAGGGTCATGGCAATATTCTCATAAATCTTCTCTGTACTCATCACAAGTTTAGATTGAACTATCGTAGGAATTGAATCTGCACATTCAAATGATTAATGCAGATAAGGCTGTGGATTCTGCAAAAATAGAGCAAAGAACTGTTGTATGACAAATGACAACATCTGAAGGGAGAAAAAGTTAATGTTGATCAGCTTGTATCATATTGGTAAGCTGCCTCATCTGACGATTTTGGTACACTGTGAAGTAAAAAGCTTTAGCTTTCACGATAGAATTATACAAATGTGAGGGAAACACTTTTCTGCGACTGAGAGAAAAAGTGATGTTATAATAACCAGGTAATGGAGATGCAAGTAGATGTTGACATCTTTAATTTTTTAAGAAGTATGCCAATCCAAAACGGGATCCAAAACCCTGTCCACACATTTGCCCCATATTGGGTTTTTTTTGTTCAGTGTTTTGGCGACGATTGGCATTGGCACTAGAGGTAGTGCCTTGATCTTCAATGAATGTAGAGCAGTCCAATGAATTTTCCTTTAACATCTTGATTTAATTCTTGCCTTTGTTGCCTCTGTTTCTAGGAAAACTACCTTAGCCTGAGCATTGCCTTGTAGCTTAAAGTCTCTAGCCCTGGCAGCATTCCCTGCAGTGCTTCTGTTATCACATCTGGTGATGTAGGGAGCATAATGGCTGCTGCTGCCATGAGTTTTGTGCATTTTTGATGTGAGCTCCCAATAATTATATTCAATAGGGCAGCATGGTGGCGCAGCAGTAAAGTTTCTGCTTTACAGCACCAGAGACCCGGGTTTGATCCTGACTGCAGGTGCTGCCTGTACGGAGTTTGTATGGCAGCACCTGGAGGTCCAAACGGCATTTCGTTTGGACCTCTAGGGGTCCAAATGACCATTAAATTGACTATTGACTATTGTATGTTCTCCCTATGACTGTGTGGGTTTTATCCAGGTGCTCTGATTTGCTCTCACACTCCAGAGACGTACAGGTTTGTAGGTTAATTGGCTTCAGTAACCATTGAAAATTGTCCCTAGTGTGTAGGATCGTGTTAGCAGACAGGGTGATCACTGGTCGGTGCGGACCTGGTGGGCCGAAGGATCTGTTTCTGTGCTGTATCTCTAAACTAAGCTAAATTCAACAGAGAAAGGTAGTAACATATTTGTTTCCTTAACCACTTCTTGGTACTTGTGGAGGGATCAACAAATGTTAAGAGATTTAATGGCATTCAAAAGAACAAAGCACTTTAACACAGACTGAGAAAAATGAAAAGATTGCATCTCTGTGTTTTTACTGTATACCACCTGTGCTTGATTTTGTGGAGTAGGGTTTGAATGTTCAAGCTTATGATTTGGGTGAGAACCTTATCAGCTGGGTAATTGCAGCACATTACAGCAGAGCAGTAGTTTATTATGGTAATTGAGCTGATGCCAGCTCTTTCAAAAGAGCTGTTCAATCAGTGCCATCCCTTGCCTTTTCCCCCAGGGTCCTGCAGATATTTTGATTCAACTTATTCATTGTTTTGAAAGTTTTTGAATGAACTTTTTCCATGCTTCCGGCTTGCGGAAAATTGTTCTCCGGTCTGTCAAATAATTTGAAACCATACATCTGTTATGATCAAAGCTCATCGATTTGTACACTCTTCACATTTAGTTTAGTGTTTTAGTTTAGTTTAGACATGTGCCTGACCTGTTGAGTAAATGTTTTTTTTGTTTTGTTTTGAAATAAATAAATCCTTTAGTTACGGGCAGTGGAAATGAAATCTGCTTGAGATTTTTATTTTTATCATAAAATTGTTATCATTTAGTCCATAAATCATAATATCATAATCCAGTCAGTCTCATTCTCCAGCTCTTTTTCCAAAGCCCTTGACATCACTTGCCTTCAGATGTCTATGACATTTATCTTTTGAAAATATTTTTTCTTCTCATTTTAAGATTGTTATGACCTGGAATTTACAACTGTGGTCTTTCTTTAAGTGTCCTTAACTATCCAAGCTATCTTGAATGAATGAAATATACAGCGTGGAAACATGTCCTTTGGCCTACTGAGATTTTATAACTTTTTTTCTTGGAGCGCAGGAGAATGAGGGTTGAATCTTTTAGAGGTGTATAAGACCGAGAGGATGGATAATGTAGGTGCAGTCTTTTGTCCAGAGTAGGGAAATCAAGAACTAGCGGACATTGGTTTAAGGTAGGAGGAGAAAAAATTGATAGGAACCTGAGGGGCAACCTTTTTACACCAAGGATTTCTGGAAACAGTTGCCAGATGAAGGTAGTTGATTGAGGCAGGTACCATAACATTTAAAATACATTTGAACGGATAAAAATTATTTAGAGGGTTAAGGGCAGGTGGGATGTGTAGATGGTAGGTGGGGCATCTTGGTCGGCATTGCAAGTTGGATCAAAGAGCCAGGATCACTGGTCAGCATGAAGGGCCTGTTTCCACACTGGATCTCAAAATTAAACTAATCCCGACATCTAAATCAAACTCTGATCAATGGCACTACGAGGAAGCAGCTTTGCCACTGCCGCCTACTGCTTGAGTCGCTTCATTTGTCTCATCTGGAACCCCTCAAAGATGTTAACATTTTTACCCAAATCAAGAATTTGAAGTGGGAAATGAAAAATTATTTAAAGAACTGCACATGCTGGAAATCTGCATGGTAAACATAAAATGTTGCAAATACTCAGAAGGTAAGGCAGCACCTATGAAAAAAAAAGTTAATTTTTCGACCCAAAACATTAATACTCTCTTTCCGTAGATGTTGCGTGAACATTTGAACATTTTCTGTTTACCTGGCCTGCTGAGTGTTTCCAGAATTTTGTTTTATTTTGAATAGGATGTGGTCCTCCAGATGAGGCCAAACTAGGTTTATCACAATTTCATTGCTTTGTAACTCTGTCCTTGATGATAAAAACAAACATTTAGAATTTTTCTTCTAACATGTCAAATCCTGATCACCTAATTTTTTTCATCCCAAATGCCCCTTTTTCTTGCACCCCTGTGTAGCTGTTATTGTGTTCATTGTCACTTTCTTTTTCCTGCCAAAATATTAGTTTCCTACAATAAAGAGCATCGACTTGGTAAACATTGAGTGCAGGGTCCTGTAATATATTTTAAATCCTCTGTGCCATTGGCAAAATTAGGTTTTGTGTTTTATAACCAGGTACAGTTTGGGGACATATTTCTCCCCAGTCTATAATTGAACTTTCTCCATTGTGTCTTGGTCAGTTACCGAACCACACAACCATTGTCCATTTTTTTCCCCTTGGAATTCTACATTTCTACCAGGGCTTTGTGGTATTTACTGAACGCCTTTCACAGAAACTGCCCTATGGGCCTGTCCCACTTAGGTGACTTTTTATGCGACTACAGACTATGCGGTTGCCACATGTGAACTGTGAAGTGGATGTTAAGAGGTTGCAGGGTGATCTGGACAGGTTGAGTGAGTGGGCAGATGCGTGGCAGATGCAGTATAATATAGATAAGTGTGAGGTTATCCACTTGGCAAAAATAAGGGGGCAGATTATTATCTCAATGGGGGTAGGTTAGGTAAGGGGGAAGTACAGCGAGACCTGGGTGTCCTTGTACACCGGTCACTTAAAGTTGGCGTGCAGGTACAGCAGGCAGTGAAGAAAGCTAATGGAATGTTGGCCTTCATAACAAGAGGATTTCAGTATAGGAGTAAAGAGGTCCTTCTGCAGTTGTATAGGGCTCTGGTGAGACCACATCTGGAGTATTGTGTACAGTTTGGGTCTCCTAATTTGAGGAAGGACATCCTTGTGATAGAGGCAGTGCAGCGTAGGTTCACGAAATTGATCCCTGGGATGGCGGGACTGCCATATGAGGAAAGATTGAAAATACTAGGCTTGTATTCACTGGAGTTTAGAAGGATGAGGGGGATCTTATAGAAACATAACATTATAAAAGGACAGGGCAAGCTAGATGCAGGAAAAATGTTCCCAATGTTGGGTGAGTCCAGAACCAGGGGCCACAGTCTTAGAATAAAGGGGAGGTCATTTAAGACTGAGGTGAGAAAAAACGTTTTCACCCAGAGAGTTGTGAATTTGTGGAATTCCCTGCCACAGAGGGCACAGTGGAGGCCAAGTCACTGGATGGATTTAAGAGAGAGTTAGATAGAGCTCTAGGGGTTAGTGGAGTCAAGGGATATGGGGAGAAGGCAGGCGCGGGTTATTGATACGGGACGGTCAGCCATGATCACATTGAATGGCGGTGCTGGCTCGAATGGGCCGAATGGCCTCCTCCTGCACCTATTTTCTATGTTTCTATGTTCGCGGGTGGTTGCCAGGCAGTCACCTTCATGGTCGTGAGAAGTTCCCACATTCTCGGAACTAGTCGCGGCTTCATTCTAGTCACCGCAAATTTTTCAATACGTTGAAAAATTAGCGGCAACCAAAATGAAACCGCCATGGAGAGTAGCGAGAGGTCTTGTGCCGTAGGTGGGTCGCCAGGAGGTCCAAGTAGGTCGTAGGTTCTCGTAGGTTGTAGCCGGTGCTGACCGGTGAATTTCATTATCCCATTGGGGGAAAAAATGCGTAAACAGTAGTTTTCAGAACCAAGGATAACCGACCAGTAATGTTAATGTCCGCCGAGCTTCACAGCCGTGTATCTCTGGCTTCTTAAAAGTTGGCTCCACTCCTCCCCTCTCTTCGTGTACACTATGCTTTCACCGTCTTAATTACAGTGCCAACCTTCCTGTTCATCGTGGTGTGTGTCTGTATCACATTGGCTTTGCGCCATGTGAATTTCACTCAGACAGCGCTCCCCCTGCTTGTCCTGTCCTCCGCCTACATAACTGGCTGGTGAAGGAAGCGATGTGTGCGCGTGCGCGCGTGTGTGTGTGTGTGTTCCACTCTGACAGTCGCCGGGTTTTCTGCAACCGGTTACGACTTAATAGTCGCTGGCAGTTGCCTGAAAATTAGCCCAAATGGGACAGGCCCATTACCCTCTCACTGCTTCAGTTCAGTTTGTGAAATAGAATTGGCTTTTAACAATATGTAATTCTGAGTGACTATCATTGTTATCTCTGAAAATTACTTTCCACTGTCATTTTCTGTCAAGAGTTCATGCCATTTTCAACAGTTCTTTTGCATTGTACCCTTGTTTAGGATGAATTGATCAAGGCTGTAAATGGTGCAAGACTGAAACGATTCGTAACTCAAACTAATTTGAGAGAATTTTTGCAGTCAGTTTATTTAGTTATGACAATGCTGTAGCAGTCATGCGACTTATCACACATAATAGTAAGGACTACCAGACAGGTATGATTGTGTTACTAGATTTGGAACGTGCTTTACTATTCAGATGGTGCAAGGCTAAAATATTTTATTTCTGCAAACTAACTTTCAACTACATATACTTTTTTTGAGTTGTCTAATTTTTGCAGTGCCTCAGATCATTAGACTGACCAAAGCTAAAACTAACTGATACCAAAATGGGTGGTTTTGCATATAATGAAGATGGTTGAGGAAGATTGCAGCAGGATCTTGATCGATTTGGCCAGTTGGGCTGAGGAATGGTTGATGGAATTTAATACAGAGAAATGTGAAAGACGTCTAACAAGGGCAGGACCTACATGGTGGATGGTAGGCCTCTGGGGAGTGTTGTAGAGTAGAGGGATCTAGGAGTGCAGGTGCATGGTTCCTTGAAGGTCAAGTTGCAGATAGATAAGATGGTCAAAATGGCCTTCATCAATCAGAGTATTGAGGATAGAAATTGGGAGGTCAGGTTGCAGTTGTATAAAACATTGATGATATCGCATTTAGATATTGTGTTCCATTCTGGGCACTATGTTACATAGAAACATAGAAAATAAGTGCAGGAGTAGGCCATTCGGCCCTTCGAGCCTGCACCGCCATTCAATATGATCATGGCTGATCATCCAACTCGGTATCCTGTACCTGCCTTCTCTCCATACCCACTGATCCATTTAGCCACAAGGGCCGTATCTAACTCCTTCTTAAATATAGCCAATGAACTGGCCTCAACTACCTTCTGTGGCAGAGAATTCCACAGATTCACCACTCTCTGTGTAAAAAATGGTTTTCTCATCTCAGTCCTAAAAGACTTCCCCCTTATCCTTAAACTATGTTATAGGAAAGATATTGTCAAGCTTGAAAGGGTTCAGAGAAGGTTTACGAGGATGTTGCCAGGATTAGAGGGTCTGAGCTATAGGGAGAGGTTGGGTAAGTTGGGTCTCTATTCCTTGGAGCACAGGAGGATGAGGGGTGATCTTATAGAGGTGTATAAAATCATGAGAGGTGTATAAAATCATGAGAGGAATAAATTGGGTAGATGCACAGAATCTCTTGCCCAGAGTAAGGGAATCGAGGGTTCATGGTGAAAAGGAAAAGATTTAATAGGAATCTGAGGGGTAATTTTTTCACACAAAGGGTGGGTGGTGGGTGTATGGAACAAACTGCCAGATGGGGTAGTGGAATCTAGGACGAACCCAACGTTTAAGAAACAGATAGACAGGTACATGGATAGGACAAGTTTGGAGGGATATGGACCAAGCGCAGGCAGGTGGGACTAGTGTAGCTGGGACATGTTGGCTGGTGTGGGAAAGTTGGGCCGAAGGGCCTGTTTCCACACTGTATGACTATAACTGATCTCTTTCCCCTTTTATTAACCTAATTTAGCACATTTAACTCTTGTCATAATTCCCGAGAATCCTATATATATTTTTGTCAGCAGAAGTTCTTGAGCATGTTGAACAAACATTTCTGAAGTGTTTCAGTCAATGACCTCTTAGTACTAAAGAATTATTGGTGTAGAAATGCTCTTTGGGCTCATTAGCTTAGAGGGAACAGTTATAGTTAACTTTAAGAAAGAACTGCAGATGCTGGAAAAATCGAAGGTAGACAAAAATGCTGGAGAAACTCAGCGGGTGAGGCAGCATTTGTGGAGCGAAGGAATAGGTGATGTTTCGGGTTGAGACCCTTCAGAGTGATGTGGGGGTGGGGAGAAGAAGAAGAAAAGAAGAGGCAGAGACAGTGAGCTGTCGGAGAGCTGGGAAGGGGAGGGAGAAAGCAAGGACTACCTGAAATTGGAGAAGTCAGTGTTCATACCGCTGGGTTGTAAACTACCCTAGCGAAATTGTGAGGTGCTACTCCTCCAATTTGTGGTGGGACTCAATCTGGCCATGGAGGAGGCCCAAGACAAGAAAGGTCTGATTCGGAATGGGAAGGGGAATTGAAGTGCTGAGCCACCGGGATCTCAGGTTGGTTAATGCGAACTGAGCGGAAGTGTTTGTTACATAAAAACTCATTAGTCAGGCAGGGTCTCACACCAACAAAGCTCTGCTGACTGTACCTGATCAACTCCTGCCTTTCCAAGTGTAGATTAATTCTGTCCCTCAGAATTCTGGCCTATAATTACCCTGGTTATTCCTGCATCCTTTCTTGAACAAAATTACCATGTTTGATATACTGTAGTTACCAGTGGCCTGTGAAGATTTAAAAATCTGTCAGGGGTACAGCAATCTCCTTCCCTGCTTCACATAGCAGTATGGGAAACATCTCGTCAGGCTACAGGGATTTATCCTCTCCTCTATGCCCACCACCAAGGCACTTGCTTTTTAATTATAAGATGCTCTGGATCCCCCTCCTTGAAATCTGCCACTCAATGTATGTTTTACTGGAGACAAATTGATTTAAGATTTCATATAAGGTAGACAAAAATGCTGGAGAAACTCAGCGGGTGAGGCAGCATCTATGGAGCAAAGGAAATAGGCAACGTTTCGGGTCGAAACCCTTCAGACTGATTTCAAGATATAAGATTCTAAGATTTCATATGTCGTTTGGCTACAGGCCCAGATCGTTCCTTTGGCCCCGAACAAGTTTCACTCTTTCTTTGATTACTCACTGACTTATAATACAATAATAGTGCGTTGGGATATTTCTTTTTTTTAAATTTTATTTTATTAGAAGTAAGTACGATTATATGGCACCAAAGTGCCTAATATATATTTTCATGATACATTTTATGTACAGCTTCTTATTTGTTTTGTTATATTAAAAATTAGAATAAGAAATGAGATAGTAAAGGATAGAAAAGCGTGAGATATAGTGTGTGAAGAAAAAGAAGACGAATGAGTGAAGAAAGTTGAGAAATAGAAAAGAGAATAAGATATAAGAATTTTTTTTTTAAAAAGGGTAAGGAGATCATTGTTTATAATCTTGACCAACCCTCGTCCAGTCCTGAAACAGTTAGTTTTTATAATTGTGTTGCACCATATGATTCCATATATATTTTGGTATATATACCGGTATAGACTGAAATAGGTATAGTAATTGTGGTAGGAAGATCATTTTTATTGCATTTATTCTACCTAATAATGATAAAGGAAGTGTTTTCCAAAATTTAATCAGCGTATTAAATTTATTTAATAAATATAAAATTAGCGTTGAATAATGCTTTATATTTTCTAGTAATCTGAATACCCAAGTATTTAAATTTTTCTGTTGCGATTTTAAAGGGGAACTTCAATAAATGTGTAGGTTCTTGAGGTTTTAATGTCATGATTTCACTTTTATTCCAGTTTATTCTATATCCAGAAAAAGACCCGAATTCCTCTATTAAATTTAATAAATTTGGTATGCTCGTTTGTAACTTTGTAATACAGGTGCACAACCTTTTATCCGAAAGCCTTGGGACCAGACACTTTTCGTAATTCAGAATTTTTCGGCTTTCGGAATGGAAGATTTTTAGCGTAGATTTTAACGGCTGGCTCAGTGGTAGAGTGCTCGGCTCATATCCGCAAGGTCGCGAGTTTGCGCCTCGATCCCGGCAGTTGCTCGATCGCGAGTTTGAGTCTTCAATGTAGTTTTTTCTTGCAGAATAGGAGAGAATAGGGAGGGTTAGGCTGGGATCATTCTCTGCGAGATGGTCTTCGTGCGGGAGACAAGTGTAGGAGAGGTGTACTGACTGTGTGGGCAGAACTTTGGAAGTGATTGCCCACCATTCTCAAAAGCCGCTGTGTCTCCGTCCCTCCAACTCCAGAGGAATCCGCTGCCCGATGGGCCGCAACGGCGACAAGTGGCAGTTCGCCCACAGCCCGAGCTGCGCCCCCTCATCCGCAACCCGAGTTGGAGCGGGGCTGGGCTAGAGTTGCTGCTGGCTGTGAGTCTCTGGGATCTCCATGCTTGCAGTGGGCCTGGGGGTCGGTGTCCCGATGAGGGGGCGCAGCTCGGGCTGTGGGCGAACTGCCACTTGTCGCTGTAGCGGCGCATCGGGGAGCGGCTTCTGGTGGTCCTGACGTCTCTCAGCTCCTGTCCAGGGGGATGGCCGGAGACGTCAGGACCAACAGGAACCCGCTCCCCGATGCGCCGCTACAGCGACAAGTGGCACTTCGCCCACAGCCCGAGCTGCGCCCCCTCATCCGCAACCCGGGTTCCTCTGGAGTTGGAGCGGGGCTGGGCTAGAGTTGCTGCTGGCTGTGAGTCTCTGGGATCTCCGTGCTTGCAGTCGGTGTCCCGTTGGTCCTGACGTCTCCGGTCACCCCCCTGGAATGGAGCTGAGACTGGGAACTGTACCGCCCTTGCCCCCTCCCTCTGCAACTGCAAACAACTCCACAGTTCCCAGTCTCAGCTCCTGTACAGGGGGGTGGCCGGAGACGTCACAGCCCGAGCTGCGCCCCCTCATCCGCAACCTCAAGACCAAGACGCACCTTGCACACCATCAGCTTCGGTCCCTACGGGGAGCGTGTTCCTCTGGAATTGGAACGGGGCTGGGCTGCTGCTGGCTGTGGGTCTCTGGGATCTCCGTGCTTGCAGTGGGCCTGGGGGCCGGTGTCCCGTTGGTCCTGACGTCTCCGGTGATTGGCACTAGCTCCGACGTGAAGACAGTGCAAAACCCCCGCGCCGGTGCAATGGGCGGGGAGCTGGAGAGGGGAGGGAAGGGGTCACACACATGGCCTGGAAGCAGAGGGGTGTAGGTGGGGTGAAACTTAAGGGAGCGACAATTTGCTGCTGCCTGCCCGCTGAGTTAAAAAGTTCTCATGCAAGACTCACGATACACTGTGTATCGTGAGTCTACCGTGGGAACGTTTTAACTCAGCGGGCAGGCAGCAGCAGATTGTCAATTATTAACCCTCCCGCGCAATATACCCTCACCTTCTCTTTTATGAATGGGGATTTAGTTCCCCTTTCTTCGAGGACCGACCGGAGGTTCCGCTGTCACCTCTGCGGGCTGCCCTCGGTGAACGTTTTCAAGGACCTTTCTTCAAGGACTGAAAAAATGTCGCTATTCGGAGGTTTTCGTTATTTGGAACTTCGGATAAAAGGTTGTGCACCTGTATATAAAAGTATATCGTCTGCATATAATGAGATTTTATTCTTTGAGTCCCTAGTATTATAGCCCTGAATATTCGGATGAATTCTTATACTTTCAACCAGAGGTTCTATCATCAGGGCAAATAGCAGGGGTGATAACGCACATCCCTGCCTATTACCCCTTGATAATTGAAATTTTTGAGATAACATGTTGTTAATTAAAATTCTTGCCATCGGTTTATCATACAATAATTTTACCCATGTTATAGAATTCTCTCCAATATTACATTTTTGCAATACTTTATATAAGTATTGCCACTCTACCTGATCAAATGCTTTCTCTGCATCCAAAGAAATTGATATATCTTCTTCCTCTACTTTATGCGAGTACATTATATTAAACAGGCGTCTCAAATTATGAAATGAGTATCTTTTGGGTATAAACCCCGTTTGATCAGGGTTTATCTTAAACGTGATACAGGTGCACAACCTTTTATCCGAAAGCCTTGGGACCAGACACTTGTCGGATTTCGGACATTTTCGGATTTCAGAATGGAAGATTTTTAGCGTAGATTAGGTAGGTAGCGCGGGCGGCTTGAAAAGTCTGGAGCTGCTGCCTCCTCCCGGGTGACCGGGAGACTCATTGCATAAATGTTAGTCAGTTAGTTTGGAGGGATTTTATGTGGTGGTGGTGGAGTCGGGGTGAAGGGGGAAACTTTAATTCTTAGTCCCCTACCTGGTCGGCGACTCCCAACCTCGCGGAGCTGGGGGCTCCGTCCAGCCGCGGGCGGCGCCGGTTGGAGCTCCGACCCCGGCAACTCTACCCCTGGCTGCGCGGCTCCAAATCCAGCGACGCTCCGCGATGTTGTGTGTCGGCGGCCACAGCGCTCCGGAGCTTGCCGCACGGCGACCCGGTAAGGCATTGCCTGCTCCCCGCTGGTTTCCCAGCGCTGCGACGCTGCCGACTCCCGACATTTGCGGAGCTGGGGCGTCCGGCCGCGGGCCGCGCTGGATTTGGAGCGCCTCGCAGCCAGGGGTAGAGTTGCCGGGGTCGGAGCTACAACTGGCGCCGCCCGCAGCCCCAACGGCCACAGCGCTGCGGAGCTTACTGCACGGCGACCCGGTAAGGCATTGACCGCTCCCCGCCTCTCCGACCAGGTAGGGGACTAAGAATTAAAGTTTACCCCTTCACCCCCCTTCACATAAAAGCCCTCCAAACTAACTGACTAACATTTAAGCAATGATTTACAGATGTTTAAGCGTCTCCCGGTCTCCAGGGAGGAGGCAGCCACTACAGTAGTACAGACCTGGGTTGACCGTGGGTCGTTTTGGGTCAAGTTTGGCGCCAAACGCGAGCTTTGGTGCGCAGACGACATCTGGAAAAAATGGCCGGTTTTCGGAGCTTTTCGGTTTCTGGAACACCGGATAAAAGGTTGTGCACCTGTAATTATGTGCCCTCTTTATCACCATTCTCTTATTCACTATTTTTGCAGTTTGGTATATGTCATTATAGATCTTTCCATTTTATTTTATAATCAAAATCTATTTTGCCTTCCCAGTTCTGCTTTTCTCCTTTCTGAATCTATGTTGTTTTCCTACTTTTTGCCAGTTTAAAACTTTGCCTACACTGAGTATGTTGGTTGCGCGGCCTAGCTGAACAGTCCTGTTCCCTATGCAAATCCCACCGTTCACAGAACTATATCCAATTCAGTGGGAATCTAAAACAAGCTCCTCCATCGTCCCTCCAGCCATGCATTTGTTTACCCTATTTTTATTTTTGTATATTCATGAATGTATGGTACTGCGAGTAACCTGCTTGTTACAGCGTTTGAGACCCTGTTTAATTATTCTCATACCTGTTTTTTTCAAAACTATATTGTTAGTTGTGATGTAGACCACTTCCTATAGCGGTTTGTCCTCTGCAGAATTTTCTGTCGCTGCCCATTGATTTGAGTGTGATACTGACATGAAACTGCAGATGCTGGAATCTTGAGCAAAAATCAAACTGGTAGAGGAACTCAGCAAGGCAGCAGGAGCTGTGGAAGGAGAAGGAGAGACAGTGTTCTTGGTCAGAACCCCAGTTATCTATTCTTCCACAGATGCTGCCCAGTCTTATGACCATCATATGGGAGTTGCTTTTTATCTTGGAGACAAAAGTTTTAATTGCACTACCTTCTGCCTGAGATAGGAGTCTTTTATTACACTATTATATTCCGTGCAGCAATTTGTGACTTAAACATGTCTTTAAATTCAAGAAGGATCTCGACCCGAAACATCACCTATCCACGTTCTCCAGAAATGTTGCCTGACCTTCGGAGTTACACCAGCTCTTTGTTTCCTTCTGTCTTTTAATTCCTTTCTCATCATCCCCCATATCCCTTCTAATTCCCATTATTTTACTTGTTTTGCTCGAGTGGGATAGCCCTGGGTTTTCTGAAATACCTGCCTGTTTTAGCATCAGCCTGGCAGTTGCCCACTCTTACTCTGCACTCTTGAACAGCTGCCACGTGCAATAAATGAAATACTTGGTATTGTGGGTGAACTGTAATACCATCAGCTGTTGCTTTGGTTCCTCCAGCTGATGGCGTTGACTGCAGCTGCGATTGTCCGAGACATGGAGTTCTCACATAGCATCGGACGTGCATTCCTTAGGTCTAGGTACCATGCCCTGCATCCTTGAGCTTAGATTAGCACACAAAGCAGATATCAGAATAATTTGTAAACTAAGTTTAAATCAGCACGGTGACACAGCAGTAGAGTTGCTGCACCAAAGACCTGGGTTCAATCCTGACTATGAGTGCTTGTCTGTACAGAGTTTGCATGTTCCCCCTGTGACCTGCTTGGGTTTTTTTTTCCGGTATCTCCGGTTTCCACCCACACTTCAAAGACGCACAGATTTGTAGGTTATTTTGGTTGGTATAATTGTAAACTGTCCGTAGTATGTATAGGATAGTGTTAATGTTCTAGGATTGTTTTGTGTGACCGTTTTCCGCGCAGTATTACTAAAATAAGCTTAACAGTTCCAATTCATGGGCATGAATGCTATCATGCATTTTTCCTGAGACTCCCATATTATTACCAACAGAAATATTTAAAGCTTATTTTCTATTACTACGTTTACTGAAGCCAGATGACCTGTGCATTATGGCAGTGGTGGGATGAGGGCTGTTGTGTTCGTAGGAAATGGACTGTATTGTGATTTTTCATAATGTTAAGCTACAACTGCACAAACATGAAGAAATGTAAGCTTTAAAAAGTGTTGATTTCACTCAGACTGGCAGATACATGGAATGAGCTGCCAGAGGAGGAAGTTGAGACAGGTACAACAACAACAACAACATTTAAAAGACACTTGGACAGATACCTGGAGAGGTGTAGAGGGATATGGGCCAAATGAGGGGAAATAGGACTAGCCTAGGTGGGGCATCTTGGCCTTTTTGCCATGCTGTTTGACTGTTCCTTGAGAGGGACCCATGTCAAATTTTTGGGTAGTAATGAATTCTGTAATGGAGAATTTCCGTAACCTATATGACCACCATGTGGCAGTTGCCTCTATCTAGCTGCCAAGCATTTCAATTTAAAAAAAAAAAGGACAGTATTGGATTGGGCAGCATCGCTGGAGAACATGGATGGGTGACATTTCAGGTCGGGGCCTTCAGACTGAATTTTAATTGCACTCGCTTCTGTTTGAGATAGCAGTGTATTATTGTCACGAATATTTAATGAAGAAATGTGTGACAAACTTGTCTTCAATTCCTTTTATGTTATTTCCAGTATCTCATAAGGTCATGTGATAGGAGCAGAATTAGGCCATTTGGCCCATCAAGTCTGCTCCGCCATTCAATCATGGCTGCTCCATTCTCCTACCTTCTTCCCATAACTCCCGGCACCTGTACTAATCAAGAATTTATCATCTATACTTTAAGAATATCCATTGACTTAGCCTCCACATCCTTCTGTGGCAAAGAGTTCCACAGATTCACCACCCTCTGACTAAAGAAATTCCTCATCTCAAAGGAACATCCTTTAATTCTGAGGCTGACCTCTTGTCCTAGACTCGCCCACTAGTGGAAGCATTCTATCCGCATCCACTCTATCCAAGCCTTCTACTATTCAATAAGTTCCAAAGAGGCCTCCTCCCCTCATCCTTCTAAACTCAAGCAAGTACATCATATGTCATTTTAAAGCTGTATTTATTATGTAGCGCAATAGACCTCATTATTCCTTTAATGTTTCATCCTGCGTCCTGCCCTCTCAATTTCTTGCAGAATTATAATAGGGGATAATACAGGGGCTAGAAATCTCAAATTAAAGTAGAACATACCACAAACATTTATAGACTAGGCAACATCTGTTTCCCGCTTTATGGGTGCTTCTCGAAGTGAAGGGTATTTCAGCATTTTTACAATTTTAAGTAAACGGTACCTACTCTCAAGGATTGGTCGCTGCACTGTTGAGATACAAACTTCTGCTGGTTCCTCCCCATCTGGTCTTCATACCCATTGAATCTGAAGACCCCTTTTGACCTCTCCCCACCCCACAAAAAAAACATTTTTACCAGCTGTAATTTGCTTTACATTCATGCTGTAATTACTAGTTGGTAGTCGGTGGCATTGGGAATAATCCAGAGAATACTATTTTCAAAGCCTTGCTCCTCATTCCTAATGCCTGAAACCATCTGCCGGTTTTTCGCTTTGTTATAATTCTAACATAGGTAATGACTTCTAGAAATTTGTTACCCACTAGAGTTATAGTGTGGAAACAGGCCCGTCAGCCCAACTGGCACATGACAACCAACATGCCCCATCTACTCTAGTCTCTCCTGCATTTGCCCCATATCCCTCCAAACCTATCCTATCCATATATCTGTCCAAATGTTTTTGAAACATTGCGATAATACATGCCTCAACTACTTCCTCTGGCAGGTCATTCCATATACCTACCACCTTGTGTGTGTAAAAAAAATCTGCCTCTGCCTCTTTCTCAATTCTCATTTGGGGAATTGAGAAATGGTTCTCAATTCCCCAACTCTGGGTAAAATACTGTATTTACCTTAACTATTCCTTTCATGATCTTATATACCATGCCTGCTTAACCTCTCCCTATAGCTCAAGCCCTCGAGTCCTGGCATCATCCTCATAAATTATTTTGCACCCAACCTAAAGAGGAGCTGACGGGGGTACTTTGTACCTTGTGTATGCAAACAAAGAATTTCACTCTGCCTTGTCACATATAACAATAACGTATTCCATTCGACCCCTACCATTCACTGTGTAGGTCCTGCCCGGGTTATATTTCCCAGAATGCAATTCCTTGCACTTTGTATTAAACTTCATCAACCATTCCTTAGCCCACCTGCTCAACCGATCAAGATACTGCTGCAATTTTTGACAACCATCTTCACCATCTACCGTACCACCCAATTTAGTGTCATGTACAAACTTACTAATTAGGCCATGTACATTCTCATCCCAATCATTGATATAGATGACAAACTGAAATGAGTGCAGCACCCTGAGACACACCACAAGTCACTGGCCTCCAGTACAAAAAAAAAAATCATCTTCTACCATCGTCCTCTGCTTCCTTCCATGAAGCCAATTTTCTTTCCATTCAGCTATCTCTCCATGGATCCCATGTGATCTAACCTTCAAATGCCTAGCTGAAATCCATATATACAACTCTGCCCTTGTTGGTCACATCTTGATCAGATTTGTAAGACACGATTTCCCACAAACAAAACAGTGCTGACCATCCCATTCCATCCCATGTCCATCTAAATGCATGCATATCTTATCCCTCAGAATACTAACTTTTTAACCACAAATGCAACTCACTGGCCTGTGATTCCCAGACTTCTCCTTGCAGCACTTCTTAAATAGAGGCACAACATTTGCCACCCTCCAGTCTTCTGGCACCTGGCCTGTATTTAATGATGGCTCATCTCAGTCAGGGCTCCTGCAATTTCCTCTCTAACTTCCCAGAGTACTCTGATATATCTGATCAGGCCCAGGAGATTTCTGATCCCAACTGCCTATACCTGCCTCGTGCCTCCTCATTATTCTTGACCAGAGCCTCAATTTCTCTCCTCATCCAAGCTGTAATTTACAATACCAAACTCTTATTTCTCATGATTTTTAAAATCTAAATAAAAATGTTGAACTAGTTGAGGTGCAATTTGTTTGTTGTGATTTACATTGTTTATAGTGTGCCTTCACATTAAACGAATTGTAACTCTTTTGCAAGCAAAATATTGGATCTGGAGAGCTTTTGTAATAATTTTGAGATAGGAATATTAGGCCAGGTCACTGAGAATTCCTCCACCATAGAAATTTAAGCAACAAATCGTATTGCCCTTTGATTGTACACCTGTGTTCACAAAGTGATGAGTTTTTAAAAATTAATTATGCTGTAATTACTCTGAGCGTAGCCGTGCCTCCCATTTCCCCAATCTTTTTCCCACTTCTTCCCACAATTTGTAACTTTCAGCTCTTTAAGAACCAAAACTCCACATTCTTCCAACTTTTGGTTCTAGTCCATTCTCTTTCCTCTGCCCTATTAATGTTGATGCCATCAGCAGACTGGGCCAGTTTTTCTCACATGTTCTCACCAAACTGTTCTGCCTTCCTATGATGTTGAGTGGAGCAGGGATGCAGGATTAAAAAATAGCCTGCTCATGTTATTTTTATATGTAGAAATATGGAACTGCAGATGCTGTTTTTTTTTTGTTTTGTTTATTTTATTAGAAGTTAATACAGTACAAAACAGCACAGTGGAACCTAATTTTAGGTGCCAACTATGTCATACCGTAATCCATTCTATGTACAACCTCTAGTTTTATGTTTTGAGAAGGAAGTAAGCAAGACAAGAAAAAGAAAACAATAGAAAAGGGAAAAAGAGGAAAAATAGATGGTAGAGAATAGAAAAACGTGAAGTGTGTATATTTAAAAAAAAAAAAAAAAAAGTGGAAAGTAGAAATAGGAGAGAAGGCCCCTTAAAAGAGAAATTTTCAAATCTTTATTCGGAGATGTAGATCTATCCACGGCATGAACTGAAATCAGCAATCTTTACGGTACCGCTACATCACATGATTCCAAAAAGTCGATGAAAGGAGAAATTGTTAAAATGTGGATTAGGAATATGATGGACATAGCACGCCTTGATGAAATGAGACTCCGACTAATAGATAAATATGACCAATTCTTAAGGAGGTCCATCATATTCCTAATCCACATTTTAACAGTTGGTGTGGTTGTATTTTTCCAAAATTTAAGTATCAATTTCTTTCCAATTATTAACCCATAATTTAAAAAAAAATGTTTTGGTCTTTATTTAAATTGATATCTTCTACTATTATTCCAAATATAATCCATTCTGTTTTAGGTTCTATTCTGGACTTGAAAAGCTTTGTAAATATATCAAATATATCGCTCCAAAATTTATTCGACTTTGTACATCCTACAAATGAATGTCTTATATTAGCATTTTGAAACAAACATTTATCGCATCTGGGAGAGATGCTGTTTAACACACAAAAGGACATAAAGTGCTGCAGTAACTCAGTGGTTCAGGTATGGATAGTCTGAAGAAGGGCCTCGACCCAAGATTATGTCAATCCTGTTCTCCAGAGATCTGCCTGACCAGCTAGTTACTCCATTCTGTGTCCCTTTTTGTCTATTTTCTATGTCTACCTCCTTGGAGACGATCATAGTGGTTGGTATTAAGGAATGTTATTGGGTCTGTGATCTGGTTCCACTTTGTTTAGCTTGATATTGTTTTAATCAATGCTGTAATGAAGTGCTTTGAGATGTTTAACTACATATATATATATATAACTCCTTTTCTGTTTAACGATGCTTTTAATCACTTTTAATTTTAATTAAATTAAATTATTATTAATTTCTAACACTGCACTGTAAATTTTATTCTTGTATTTTAGACTTGTCTTATTCTATTTTAGCATGTTTTTATTTTCAATTATTTTTAGTGGCTGTTTTTAATTGCTTTTGATTGCTTTGAATGCTTTGTGTAAAGCACTTTGAATTGCTGAAATGTGCTTTATAAATAAACTTGCTTGCTTGCTAAAGATGCTAGAAAACTTGTAAAAATTGAGAAAGATTATCTGGTACACCTTGTGTTAGGCCATATTTATTTGATATTGGATCACATGATTTTTAAAATATATTAACAACAAATCACTGAGGTTGGGAAAGAGCCCTGAGGGACATGGATTTTAGAGCATTTGCAGTACTACAAAGCTCTATATAACCATCAAAATGTGTTTGTACAGTCAATGTTATATAGAAAATCCAATGCATACACAAGTAGCTCTCAACTGAGCAATGTGAAACATAACACTTTAAGCTGTTAATGTTGATGATTAATTAAATATCTGGGACTGCAGAGCAAACTCTTTTTGAGCATTTTTGTGTCTGATGGCGATTCCATGTCAAAAAGAAGCATCCCCGATATTGCCCCATTCATTCAGTAATGCACTAAAGTGTTGGTAACAAGATTATCTCTACTGCAATGAGACCTGATCCTCAGCTGCCTAACTCAGAAAGAAGTGTGCCATTAATCTGCAACTGATAGCTTAATATGGAATTCTGTGGTAATAACTAGATTGAATTTATAGAATTATGTTTAAGGAAATAACTTGAAATGTCAAATTTACTGCTATTGTAAGATTGTATTCAAGAATAGCTGAGAATCTAATAATTAAAAAATAAAAAACATATTTTCCCATTGAAGAGATGTTGGGGAATTTGCTCATTATGGAAGCTTTCAGTTTATTTTTGTTTTTCAGGACTGGCAACCGCCTTTCGCTTGTGAAGTGAAAAACTTTCACTTCACACCACGAATTCAACGACTCAATGAGCTGGAGGTGAGAGGGGATTTGATTTCTGGGAATCCTGAATCGATTGCTATTATACCATGTCTCTTTCACTTAAACATGAATTTTGCCATACAGTTCCCATCCTGTGCATTCTATTGCAATTCAGCTCTGCTTTTCAAGGTCTATTTCAAAAAGCAGAGATGGGTGGTATGGGCGAGTGGCAAGGCGGAAGGAGAGTTGAATGAAAGAGAGAACGGGTAACATCAGCATATGTAGGAATATTGAATGGTCAGTAGTTTAGTGGCAGTAGCAGTGAGTGCTAGTTCTCTTGGAGAAGATTAGTTTGCAGAGTGCTTGGGAACATGATAGAAGAGAACCAGTGTTTGGGACCAGGACTATGGGGAAACATTAGAAGTTTGACACAGTTGCTAAAAGGGGCAAAGAACAATGGAGCACAGATACAAGATATTTAGCCCAGATGTTTTTTGCTGCCTATAGTACTCTCATAATGCTCCGACGTCTTTGTATCCAAAAATCTCATTATGTTCTCTTGTGCTCATCTTCCCTTCACTTACCTCCCCACAGAAATAGAACTTTGGTAGTCAACTTAGTCTTGTGGCAACAGTTCCACGTTCTTTTTTTTTTTTTTGTATTTAATTTTTTATTATTGGAGATAGGTACATGATCTATTACATCTATTACATCATTATTACATCATTTTTAAATTGATAATATTGTCAGTTATTATTACATTGTCTCCAATACTTTTTGCATTTTTCTTCATTTTTTTTTATAACTAGATAGGGCTAAAGGGATAGATGAAATAGAGAGAGGGAAGAAGGAAAAAGAAAACTAAAATAAAAAATAAAAAAAGGAAAAGGAGTGAAAGAGGTAGTTGAAGAAGAATGGAAAAATTTGTTAAAGTTTAAAAACATCATTCGAGATATGTTCGTACATTTCGAAGTATAGCATTTCATCCAATCTTTAGTCCGGGTGCTAGTCAGGTTCCTGTGCTGAACTATTCTGACCCTTTAAATAATCAATAAAAGGAGACCATGTTCCAACGAATAATTCCTGTTTATCCAACAGGGAAAATCTGATTCTTTCCATGTTTAAGGTCTCCGTCATTTCTAACCACTAGTTGAAGAATCATTATGACAGGATTGGAGTTTATTTGGCCAATCTAGATCTAGATCTCTGCAGACCAATTCAGTGAATTCAATGTCTCCACTCTGTCCCCATGTCCTGACAAATTTACTTAGCTTGAGTATATAACAATTACCTTTCATTAATCACCTTAGTCGGGTCCATTTGCTGTGTATAATTAATTATTTTTTGCAACACTGTATGTCCCTTGCCCAGTACAGTGAAATGCTGCCAACTGTATCATCAACATTTTAATTCAGTTTTCAGGCTGTTCTCTCCCCCCCCCCCCCCCCCCCCTTTCCGGCACCTCTTACTGCCTTTTAGAAGATGACAGAGAACCATCTTCTTGAACTGCGCGACCTTCTGCTAATGGATGCAGCTTTGCTTAGTCAACTTTATCTCAGCCTGCCATAATCTCTGCACCTCTTTATCAAAGAGCATTCTCTCGTACAACTCGGCTTCTTCAACCTAAAGCTCCTCTTGTACTGTCTCGAGGGCTTTTTCATAGTCACATCGGGAAGCCTGGTCCCCAAATAAAACCCATTCCCCAATGCGATATTCCACCACTCGCCCATAGCCCCTAACTGTGCAGGCGTGGCTCATTTCCCCTCATCCCTGAGCACAAGACCCTTATCGGTCTAAACCCCCTCCTTTTCATGTATGTGAGGGGAGGGAGGGAAGTTGGGTGTGTGGCGGGGGTGGGGTTGGAGGGGAGGTGGGGTGGGGTTGGTGGGGAGGAGTGGGGTGGGTGGTGAGGAGGTGTAGGAGGAGGGGGAGATGATGATGTGGGGGGGAGTTGTGGCGGGGAGGAGGGATGTGTGAGGGCGGGCGGTGTTGTGGGCGTTTGGGGGCAGGGGGTTTTGTGGGAGTGGGGTATCAGGGGAAGGGTCCAGAGAAAACCGTGTGGGCGGGGGGAGTTGTGGGGCAAGGGGGTGTGTGTGACTGGGTGGGGAGTTGTGGGGGGGGCGGGAGTTGTGGGGGGAGCTGGAGGTGTGTGGGGGGGGAGTAATTAGCTCGGAGAAAAGACGGGGAAGAGGCATAGGTGGGGGGGGGGAGGAGCCAGCAAGGGGGACTGGAGGGGGTTTTGGCTGGAATTGGCATTGCGATGGGGACTCTCAGCGGTCGCTGGCCGTTCTCCTCCGCTGGGATCAGAGTCTCTGCTTTCCGTTTGGCGACATCTCCGACTGTGTTGGGCTGGGTCTCAGACGCTGGGCTGCTTGTGGCTGGGCTGCTTCGGGTCCCTCCGAAAATTGTAGAGCCTTTAAAAACATTGTTGTGTGCTGCTATGCTGGGAAAAAAACCCCATTTCTTGAGCAAAAACAATCCTGGAGGAACTCAGTGGGTCAGGCAACATCTATGGAAGGAATAGACAGATTGCGCTTTGGTCGGGATTCTGCAGACCCTTCTAGAATCATCTGCGGTCTCATTGTGTCTCCATTTACTTTTTCACATTCTTTGGATGGAAGCCAGTTTTGGTGGTTCTGTATAACTTCTCTGCTTTTATATTTATAGCTTGATTTATGCAACCTGAGATCTCATGCATTATGCTAACCACTGAGTTGATATACTTGTTAATTTCCATTTACTTGAATCTGCAGGTCCATGAAACGCAGCTTATTGTCCATCCTTTTAGGAATCTTTGTCGATCCTTTCATCATTACGTAAACTGTGTTTGCTACCATTCTTTCATCAACCTTTGATAAATGTGGTCTGCCTTTTACAAATCTTTGCATGCTCTCCTTAATTAGATCATTACTCTCATTTAAAACGTTCCCTGACTATTTGTTTGGGATCTTCATCCATTACTGTTTGCCAGCAGATGTTAGAAATATACTTGTACCCTTTCTTGAACAAGGACATCTTATTTGCTCTTCTTCCCCTGGAACCACAGAATACCGGAAGTTGGTGGCAAACCCTCCTGCTATCTCTGCTTGCGCTTTCCTATTATCCTGGGAGGCAACCTGCAAAGCAGCAAATTCGAGGCTTTCCAGTATATCTTACCATCATTTACATATCATCTGTTAGCTAAGCCTCTTTCCCACCACCTCCATCCATATCTTTCCAATAATGCAGTGTTCCTCACTCAGTAATTTTATTTGCTATCCCTCATTTTCTTCCATTTCTTTTATGAACATGGTATATCTGTGAAACTGAAGCACCGAACCCTTGCCATTTTTGAGTTGCATTTCTATCATTGCCACTACCACAAATGACCATATGGCTATTTGTACATTTAGCTCGATATACTTTGTGTGTTTTGTACATGTTTTCTAAGGTCTTTGTATTCTTTCTTTAGTTTGCTGCTATTAAATATGTGCACCTGCTATGGTATTATCTAGAATCCTTACTCTTTTGTGTACCTTCAGGGGAGTTTCCTAGGATTTATTATCTTATCTTTTTATTTCCCGTTGTTTTGTTTACTTCTCACTGTTAAGTATTTTTGTAATCGTACAAGCTTGTATAAGGTACCAGTGTTCTTTTCCTTTATTGGAGAATAGCCTATTCCCCCGCACAATTAAAGCATGGAATAATCTCCTACTATAGTTACCCAACCAGATGCAACTAAATTTAAAGTAGCTCTTTCTTCCCAATAACCCTTTCTGGCTTAAGTCCTCACTCCACCACCTCCAGTTTAAATTCCATTTGGAATATTTTGGAAGACCAAGAAACCAAGAACCAAGAGCCTGTTCAACTAGTTCTGCCATATGGATTGTCTCAATTCTTTCTCATCCTTGTGAATGATTACATTTGCTCTAGTGTTCCATTCAAATTTAAAGTTGTTCTTAAAATGGAAATTGAAAGGTTTCAGAATACTTTTCAAAAATATCCTTGCGTGACTTTTGGTTTGATTTTAATGTTTATTCTGTTTAATTATGTTCCGCTTGATTTTGTTACATCTGGACATTAAAACATATTTTTGTCGTTCACTTTTCTCCCTCTGAGCAGTTATTCAAAGCTGGTTGGGCTATGAATCCATTCTATTTTCTATATAATGTAAGATAATTTAGCAGGATTATTTGTTCCCATTTCAATTGTGATTACGTTTTTCACTCCATTCTAATATCACACTCAATTCAAAAATTACCTTGTCTAACACAAGGCAACTATAAGTCTGAAACGTTAATCCAATTGCTGATCTCTAATTTAAAAAAAATAATACTAATTTGACTGAAGTCTCATACTCTCCACACAACCTCAGTGTCAAAATCTGTATCAAAATTGTTAATTCAGTCAAATTACTTTGCACCTTGTTTTCTGTTCCAAATTACTAGTTAAGCACTGTGCCTGGAAGATGGTGTTTTTCGTACTTGCTGCAGAGCAGTTGAGGTATTTTCCTCCTATTTTAACTGAACAGATCAAATCACTAACATGCTATCTGATCCGAGAAGGAATCTTTGTTGCCTGATAATGATTGATTTTATAATTCTCCTTTAAAATCTCTTCAACCATAATCCAGCTGGGCTATTCATTTATGGAATATGGATGTTGGAAGTCCAGCATGTTCAGCCATCTGTCATTGCCATTGAGAAGATGGTAATGAGACACTCTGTTGCTCTGTGGCAGGCCTTAAAGTGATGGTACATCTTGTTAGGTAGGCAGGTCCACGGTGATCAAGGAGTTATAGTTCCAAGTTAACATGGTGTGTGCGACTTGGAGGGGAAATTCTGGATGGTAGTGTTTATGTGTTGTTGCACTTGTCTTACTTGGTCATGATTTTAGGAGATGTCAGTGAAGTCTAAGTGAGTAATTTTGTAGAACTGCATCATGCTATCCTTGTTCTGGCAAAAAATGTTTCAAGTAAGGAATGGGTTACTAATGAGCACATACATTTTCCTGGATGCTGTTAAGCTTCATTGCTTTTGGAACTGGAGAGATTTTTTCCTCGCACTCTTGTCCCTTGTAGAATGTATGTAAAAAAAAAAAAAGAAATTATCAGGGGATGAGGTGCATGCTGGAGGATATCCAACCTTTCATCTACTTTTGTGGGCATAGTATTTGTGCCTGGTCCAATTATGTTCCAATACTTTAACTCAAGGAAGTGCTTGACCCTTTGTTAGAGTATGCACCAGATTAATCTCACTTCCTACCTCTTAAAGAGCTCATCCAGATATTTCAATGTGGTGCGAGTTTCTCCTTTCATAACGTTTTAATGCAACTGCTACTCATTAATTTAAAGATTTTCTCTACTGTCGTCTGATCATTCATTTTGAATCTGTCCTTTATTAAATGACCTTTGTTTTCCATTGGAAATAACTTTTACGGTAAAGGATTCATTGTACGGTGAATGAAATTGTCGAGTTTTTTCTCCTATGAAGAATCTGCACCTACCTGGTGCCAATTTATCTATCAGGGTTTTGCCAGAGAATTAATGTTGCACTTAGTAATTGTAGATAACTTTCATCCTCTATGATATCATAGTATAATCTGCAAACTTACTAATCGTTCTTTGTACATTTTCATCCAGATTGTTTCCATAAAGGACAAACATCAATAGTTCTATTTGGTTCTACTTGATGTTCTTTGGCACCCAAAACGTCCTGCGTTTTGGCAACATTATCTAAAAATGGAGCATCAGTTTCCACATTAATGCGAATGTCACCAAGCTTTGCCTTGCCAGTGTTTCTTTTCACTATTCGAATGTCTCTGGAAGTTGTGAGATTTTCTTTGATACTCTGGACTGGATCAACAATCTTCCAATTAAATATTTAGAACCACAAACCATTGCTTTGAAATTCCATCTCAACTCTGCTCAGTGATGCTGACCTCGTATTTCCTGGTAGCTGTCTGAAACGGAACCAGACTACATAATCTTGGAGTGTCTTATCTGGCCCAAGTTAAATTTTAGAGTAGGTGTACATTTTATTTCTACGATTGTCGTGGCTTTTTCATAGCTGAAACCCTCAACCATACTTTAGATTCCCTTTTTACAACTTGCTTTTAGTTGGTCACTTTTGTTCCCTGTAAACTTGAAGTTATCTTAAACACATATGTCCTAGCCTGAAGGTAGACAGAAATATGCTGGAGAAACTCAGCGGGTGAGTCAGCATCTATGGAGAGAAGGAATTGGCGATGTTTCGGGTCGTGACCCTTCAAGCCTCAACCAACTTTATTTGCTCCCATCATTCCAGTGCTATTTGATCAACCCCTATTTCACCAGTAGACAATGTTAGATAATAACATTTTCACCTTTCTTACACAGCTAGAACATACAACAGTACGGTACAGGAACAGGACCTTCGGCCCACAATATCTGTGCCGAACATAATGGCAAGATAAACTCTTATCTGCCTGTCTTTCTCCACTTTCATCACACTGCATCCTTTTAATCTACACTATCTATATAACCTGATCTTTCTACTCTCTATTCTTGAGCATTGCCAAATTTATTGATTCGCAATCGACAGCCGTACCCTCAAACTGTCAATGCCCAAAACACTGGAGGTCCTTTTCTTAACCTTCATCTCGACCTGTCCTCTCCTTTAAGATGCTCCTCAAAGCATTCTGCTTTGACTTTCTAATCTTTTACTTCTTTTCTAATATGTGGCTTGGTGTCAACTTTTTGCATACCTTTCCTGTGATATGTCTTGGGTTATTTTTATAATGCTAAAAACATTAGAAGATAATAATTAGGGGGTAAAGGTGAAATTTCTGTAATGCTATCAAATAATTTAAGTTAAAATACATGAACACTTTTTAATGTGGCAAACATGCGTGTTAATGTATGAGCCCTTTTTATGAAAGGAACTTGGCATGTTTTGGATTTTGCAATCGGCCAATATGGATTCCTGAATACCATGGGGAACTTTCCATGGTCCTAAAGTCCACTGCTGAATTTTTTTTTAAACTTGTGATCCTGATGTTTACCAATTAAACTTCTAAGTTTAAAAATGAACCTGATCCTAGTTATGTAAAATTTAGTACTGATTAAAACAATGCATGTGGGAATATTGCAAATGAATGAATAATTAAGGCCTTAAATGTGCTTATTGATTTTTTGCTGAAAAAAGTGCATTAATGAAAGGGTTTGTTGTGATGGTCAGTTGATGGAAAGGAACAAGCTGGGGAGGGTGCAATTCTCTTAACAAAGTTTGGTTTCTAAATCGGGATAGGTTAAAGATCCTTGGCAGGCTCTTTTTCTCACAAATTAACATTAGGCCTGTGACTAGACTATTTTTCCAATCGTAGAAAGTGTCGCTGCATATTGGAGTTGTTGGGAAAAGTTTGTAACTGGAAAAGTGCTGTCACAATTATTCTTGTTATGGACCTTCTCACTGCAGCATCGACCCGTCAATCAATAGCTAATTACCATTATTAAGATTAGTCCTATGAAGAAATTATGTTAGAGGCAATATTATTTTCAGTTTCACAACTGAAGCACGCCATTAGACCGTGAAAATGTAACGTACTCAAAATGGAGTTTGAGCAGGACACCCCAAAGAAGTCAGCGTTGTTGAGCATTGGTAGTGGGAAATAAAGGTGATGAGCAATGTACAGTGAGGCCTGACATTTCCCTTCACTGAACCAAGGGATGGGTCAATTCTCTGTTTGTATGTCTCGCCACTGGCTTGTGACATAATTTTGGACAGGTTTCCTAACAGGGGGATAGACAGTAGCTAATTCCACTCCGAAGTTGAAGTTCTGCTTGAATCAGGATCTGATTTACAATAATTTTTTGCCATTTATACTGCCCTAAAATTGATTTTGGATTGGTCAACCCTAACCTAAGGCAAGGAGCAGATATGAGGCTAATAAATGCAAGTGGATTTGCATGCCGGTAATGTTATCTTGGGCCAGATCAAAATGGCCATCTACTTTAACCAGGAATTAGAATTATTTTAATCCGCTAATACAATTACGTGTACCCCTAAATTATAATTAAAAACCGTCACTGGATAATAAAACAAACAATTTTGAGTCCTGCAATAAACATGACTGATTTTTAAACCCAGAATGAATCCCAGTTAGGATGAAGGTTAAGACAATGAGAACATATAGTGGCTAATAAAAGCAAGTGGATTTGGACAAAGGTAATGCGCCAAATCAAAATGGCTGTCTCCAGTGAGATAGAATCTCCAGCAGTGAATATAGCAAGCATGAGGGATGATTAGCTCACTGGCCACAAATTGATAACCTAACCGTTATTTAATTGCGATTAAGACAAAATTATGATTAATTTTTAATGGCCAAATATATTGCTTCCCTCTATATTAAAGTTGTCAGTAGAAAATCAATATTAAAATACTGACCTTGACCTTTTGGTCTTAGTATGATATGATATTATCCATCGCCCAAAAGCTGAGTATTTGTATTACATTTTGCTTTGTGTTCTGAAAAATATTACTTTTTTTCCCCCCTTCAACTGAGCTTCATGTCAAAAGTAATAATAATAAAAAATATCCAACAAATAATCTTGTCTCAATCCTTAAACTTAATGTTTTCTTTCTGGGTTATTATGTCTGTAAATTATGGTTAATGCTCATAACATCAGGATAAACGTGTTTTCCGGAAAATGATGTAATATTGTACGCAATATGATATTCAGATATTCAGATATATTCCTTACTGAACTAGGTTGTGTTGTATGCTTTCAGGCACAGACCCGAGTGAAGTTGAACTTTCTAGATCACATTGCAAAATTCTGGGATCTGCAGGGATCCACGCTGAAAATCCCACATGTTGAGAGGAAAATGTTGGATTTGTACACACTCAGTAAGGTCAGGCATTCATCCCACTTCAAGGAAATAGCTCTATGTGTATTTATTTTCTGTCTGCACGGGTTAAATGATTAGAGCAAAATGAAAACACTAAATTTTATTGCTCTGTAGCATCCCATTCATTGCTGTATTTATCCACAAATAACAAACTACTATTTATAGTCTGAGTTATCAGGACAGAAACTGGTCCTTTGGCATATGCTTGCATTTAACCCCCAAAACCCCTCTTATGCATGTACTTACCAAAATGTATTTTAAATGATCTTCTTGTACCTGCCCCCAACACTTTCTCTTATAGCTCGTTCCATATAAGCATCGTCCTTTGTGTGAAGGAATTGTCCGCCGGGTCCCTTTTTAAAAAATCTTTCTCCTCTCAACTTAAACCAATGCCCCCTAGTTTTTGATGCCCATTCTCCAGAGACTGGGGTACAATCCTGACTACGGGTGCTGTCTGTACAGAATTTGTACGTTCTCTCCTTGATCATGTGGGTTTTCTCCAGGATCGACAGTTTCCTCCCACATTGCAAATACGTACAAAATGGTAACAATTGTAAACTGTCCCTAATGTGTAGGATAGAGTTAATGTACGGGGATCATTTGTCGGCACAGACTTGGTGGGCCGAAGGTCCTGTTTCCATGCTATGTCTTTAAATTGAACTGAACAAAACAAGAAAATTGCACTTAGGAGAAAAGATTGGAAAACCTGGGGTTCTTCTCCTGGCAACCTGAGGCTGAGGGGAGAAGTTAATTGAAATGCAGCAAACTCGTAGCGGTACCTGTGAAGAGAGAAACATTACCTATCTTTCAGGTCAATTACTTCATTTGAACAGCAAAAGTAAACAAAATGTGTATTTTAAGTTGCAAAGAGAGGGGAAGGTGGCTAGGGGAAGGGAGATGTCTGTGATAGGGTAGTGCCCAATGTTACCAAAGTAACTTAACTTTTCAATGCCATCTCGTTAAAAGATGAATCGGGTCAGTTCGAGAGAGAGGCAAGCCACTTTGAACTGCTGCTGTTCTTGCGATTAATGTACTTTCACTGTATTGTAAGCCAGAGTTTTCACAGATTTATTGCTTTTATTAAGGATTATTTTCCTAATAGGGAAGGTCAAGAATTGACCATGAGTGAGCGTTTGAATGGAGGAGTATGAAGAGCTTAATTAATTTATTTGTTTTTTGTAGAGCAAGCTTTACTGGCAAGGTTAGCATTTATTAAGTACCCTAACTTCAGAAAGTGGTGATATTCCACCTTCTTGAATTGTTCTGGAACTCCTCTGAGGAGTGTCCCATGCACATCGCAGCTGGTGAGTGAGTTCCAGTATTTGTACCATGTGACAAAGAAGGTATTTGCATGAATGTGACCTGGAGAGGAATCTGCAGGTGGTGAATTTTCCCAAACATCTGCTGGGTTAGTATTTGTTGGTGGCAGTGTTCACAGATTTAATGCATGCTGCATTGTGTAACTTGAAAGTAGCTGAGGTAAGTAACTAGAAATGTGTTATAGCTGGCACATACCACTGCTGCAGTGTGATGGTGGTAAATTGATGGCCTGTCTGCCATTTACAGTCGGGAAGCTATACAGCATGGAAACGTCCTTTGGACCAATTAATCCAAGATGCCACAAGCATATTTCTCCAAAATGTTCCTAACCAAGTATCTGTCCAAATGTCTTTTAAATCTTGTTATTGTACATGTCTCAACTACTTCCTCTGGCAGCTTGTTCTATATATGCATCCCATTCCGAGTGGAAATACAGTGCCCTCCATAATATTTGGGACAAAGACCCATCATATATTTATTTGCCTCTGTACTCCACAATTTGAGATTTGTAATAGAAAAAATCACATGTGGTTAAAGTGCACATTGTCAGATTTTAATAAAGTCCATTTTCATACATTTTGGTTTCACCATGTAGAAATTACAGTAGTGTTTATACATGTACTGTACATTTCCATCCATTGTTGCCATCAACAAACTTGGATACCTTGCACTCTGCCTCTTCTTAGCATAGTTCTTATATAACCAAGGGCCAAAAACTGATCCTTTAGCAGAGATGGCACTTAATATTGTCAGTGTTACTGCCAGCATCAAAATTGGTGGAGGGAAATGAGGAGGAGATTTTCTTCCCCACCTTTGATTTGTGTCCAGGGATTTAATCGGGTGCGTGGTCCATGTTGAGCCTTCCAAGGCATACATCTTCTCTCCTGCATGCCGTTGAACCACAGCCTCCTGTAGATTTGTCTTGCTGGTTAAATAGAAAATAGGAAAGGATTGTAACACAGTGTATGCAAGGCTTGATTATTAGGGCATATCAATCTCATTATTGAATAATGTGTGGGGCAGCTCATCTAAATCGGACATCGTTCTGGGATGTATATGAAATATAAAACGCACACTGGGCTGGGAGCGACCTTGCTAGCTTGGTCAGACAGGGGACATGGGCATATTCCCTCATCAGTGAACCAGATGGATTTCTGAGACAATTGGCTATTTTTGTAGTCACCTTTACCAGGAGTAGTGTTTTTTTAAAGATCACAGTTGATTAACTGCATTCAAATGTACATAGCATGGTGAGATTTGAGCCTGTACTTCTAGATTGCTAATCTGCTCACTTAACCACTGTGCTGCCATCTTCTGGCAAATTAGTCAGCATGTGAACATCATAAAACAACCATAATTGAAGACTGATATGGAGGAGAATTGTGAACAAACCTTTTCACTCGTGTGACTGCTTAAAAACAAAGACATGTAGCAGGCATACTCCACCCAGCTCTGAGCCTGCACCCACTATTCATCATAATCATGGCTGATGATGTTTCACAGTGACATTTTCTAGGATTATCCTTGTACCTCCTTTAATGTCCTAATCTCTGTTTTGATTGAGCCCAACAACAGAAGTCCCACAGCTGTTCCAGTTAAATAATTCCAAAATATCACAGCCCACTCAGTGGAAAATATCTCAGTTACAATCCTAAACTACCTACCATTTATGATCAAACTGTTCCCCCTGATCCTAAATCCTTCCTCTAGGGGACACATCTTTCCAGCATCTGAAGAGGGTCCTGACCTGAAACATCGTCTGTCCGTTCCCATTACAGATGCTACTGAACCGCTGAGTTCCTCCAGCATTTTGTATTTTGTTAAAGATTCCAGCATCTGCAGTTTCTAATGCCTGAAGCTGATCTACATCCTGCTGTTTAGTTTTGTTTAAAAATACAGCATGAAAAAGGACTCTTTTGTCCACCTAGTCCATGCTGACCATTGATCACCTGTTCACACTAGTTTTATGTTATCCCACTTTTGCATCCACTTCCTACGCAACTGGGGGCAATTTACAGAGGCCAATTAACCTACAAACCCACTGTCTTTGGTATGTGGAAGAAAACTGGCCCACCCGGAGGAATCCCACACATAGGGAGAACTTCACACAAACAACAACCGGGGCCAGTATTGAACTGGGCTCTCTGGCCTTGTGAGGGAGCAGCTCTACCAGCAGCGACAAAGTGCCTCTGTGTATTTTGTTGTTCCTCACTGCTCTCAACACCACCAATTTTGGCATTAACTGCAAACCTTTGAATCAACCTATCTACATTTACGTCCAATTCATTTATACGTTGTCCATTGTTCCCCAAATGTGAGTAAATCTTATCCCTATGAATCTTTTTCAACAGCTTCCCTACATCTGGTGTGAGGCTCTCTGGCCTATAATTTCCAGGATCATTCTAGGCCCTCTTGAACAAAGGATCAACATTGGTTATTTTTCAGTAGTCTGGAACCACCCTTGTGGCTGGAGAAGATACGCGAATCTTTATCAAGGCAATCTCCTCTTGCCTCTCTCAATAATCTGGGATAGATCCGATCAAGGTCTGGGGATTTATTCACCTTAATGCTCAGTCAAGAGCCCCAAAACTACCACCACCTTGATTTTGAGCTGTCCTGGCATGTTAGTATTCCCCACACTTGATATCATTGTCTTCCATGTCCTTCTTGGTGAATGCAGATGCAAAGTATTTAATTAATAGCTCACCTACATCTTTGCCTACAAACTCAAATTCCCTATTTATCCTTGAACAGTCCCATCTTCTTCCTCTTGTTTTTAATATATGTATGAAAAGGTGTGCAAATTTCTTTGATCAGAATCCCAATGATATTTCATGGCCTCGTTTGCTCCTTCTAATTGTGTGCTTGAGTTCTGTCAGTACACCAGCCCTTCAGATGTTAGAGATACAGCGTGGAAACATGCCTTCGGCCTACTGAGTCCGCACCGACCAGTGATCACCCCGTATACTACTTCTTGCATATGGCGGGCACAGCCTAAAGTTGCAGGACAACTTGTTCTATTTGATCTTATTTCATTGTGAACATTGGGTTGATTGCATTAGTCGAAAACAGGGCGGACCACATGAAGTTTGCAATCTCCCACCCCACCCATGTACACCAACCCTATCCTACACACTGGGGACAATTTACAATTTTTACTGAAGCTAATTACGCTACAAACCTGTACGTTTTTCGAATGTGGGAGGAAACCAGAGCACCCGGAGAAAACCCACATGATCACAGGGAAAACTCACAAATCCGTACAGACAACCCCAATATGACATCACCGTCTTTTTTATAAGCTAGCATCCGCAGTTCATTGTTTCTACTCTTGAATTCTTTCTTGCTTGCTTTGTAGTTTTCAAAGGTCCTACCTAATTCTTTCTTTCTAAACCTTACATATGCTTCCTTTTCTTTTTTTTAATCCAAATTTACAAATTATTTGATCATTCAAGGTTCCCTTACCTTGCCATCCTTATCCTACTTCCTTTCTAAAACATAACAGTCCTGAACTTTCTCAAAAGGCCTTTAAAGACTAACAGTCTTGCCCTGAACTTTATCCCAAGCAACAATCCTTTAAAGACTCCCAGACTTTAATGTTTAAACTTAGGGAGGTGGACTTGCCCAGCGAAGGAAATAGGCAACGAAAACTGGTTCGGGACAAGAAAGGGAAAAGGAGGAGTAGCCAGAAGGCTCATAGTACTCTCCCAAGCTCCTGCTTCATCATGAACATCGAATTCTCCCAATTTGTAGTCTTGCTGCCTTCCTCATCCCCACTATTTACCCTCCCCTTCTGGCTACTCCTCAGACTTTTTAACTAGTTTAAAGGGTTTCGGGAAACGTTGCCTATTTCCTTCGCTCCATAGATGCTGCTGCACCCGCTGAGTTTCTCCAGCTTTTCTGTGTAACCTTCGATTCTCCAGCATCTGCAGTTCCCTCTTAAAACTTAGGGAGTTGTGATCACAAATCCAAAAATACTTCCCACTGAAGCTCCGGTCACCTGGCCAACCTAAATTCCCAATAGATGGTCCAGTAACGTCACTTGTCGAGTTGAACTATCCATGTGCTGATCAGAAAATACTCTTGGATGTTTTTAACGAATTCTGCCCCATCTAAGCCTTTTGCACTGAGTAAGTCCCAGTCAATATTAGTGAAGTTAAAGTTGCTACTATGACAATCCTGTTGCTTTTGCATCTTTCTGTAATCTGTCTACATATCTGTTCCTACAGTGCCCTCCATAATGTTTGGGACAAAGACCCATCACTTATTTATTTGCCTCTGTACTCCACAATTTGAGATTTGTAATAGAAAAAATGACATGTAGTTAAAGTGCACATTGTCAGATTTTATTAAAGGCCATTTTTATACATTTTGGTTTCACCTTGTAGAAGTAACAGCAGTGTTTATACATAATCCCCCCCATTTTAGGGCACCATCATGTTTGGGACACATGGCTTCACAGGTGTTTGTCATTGCTCAGGTGTGTTTAATTACCTCCTTAATGCAGGTATATGAAAGAGCTCAGCACCTAGTCTTTCCTCCAGTCTTTCCATCACCTTTGGAAACTTTCATTGCTGTTTATCAACATGAGGACAAAAGTTGTGCCAATGAAAGTCAAAGAAGCCATTATGAGTGAGAAACAAGAATAAAACTGTTAAGAGACATCAGCCAAACCTTAGGCTTACCAAAATCAACTGTTTGGAACATCATTAAGAAGAAAGAGAGCACTGGTGAGCTTACTAATTGCAAAGGGACTGGCAGGCCAAGGAAGACCTCCACAGCTGATAGAAGAATTCCCTCTATAATTCCCTCTATAAGAAAACCACCCAAACACCTGTCTGACTGATCAGAAACACTTCAGGAGTCAGTTGTGGATTTGTCAATGACTACTGTCCGCAGAAGACTTCAGAGGCTACACTGCAAGATGTAAACCACTGGTTAGCCGCAAAAATAGGATAGCTGGGTTACAGTTTGCCAATAATGGACAATAGGTGCAGGAGTAGGCCATTTGGCCCTTCGAGCCAGCACAGCCATTCATTGTGATCATGGCTGATCATCCCCAATCAGTACCCCGTTCCTGCCTTCTCCCCATATCCCCTGACTCCGCTATCTTTAAGAGCCCTATCTAGCTCTCTTGAAAGCATCCAGAGAACCTGCCTCCACCGAGGCAGAGTATTCCACAGACTCGCCACTCTCTGTGAGAAAAAGTGTTTCCTCGTCTCCGTTCTAAATGGCTTACTCCTTATTCTTAAACTGTGGCCCCTGGTTCTGGACTCCCCCAACATCGGGAACATGTTTCCTGCCTCTAGCGTGTCCAAGCCCTTAACAATCTTATATGTTTCAATGAGTGTCCTCTCATCCTTCTAAATTCCAGAGTGTACAAGCCCAGCTGCTCCATTCTCTCAGCATATGACAGTCCTGCCATCCCGGGAATTAACCTTGTAATCCTACGCTGCACTTCCTCAATAGCAAGAATGTCCTTCCTCAAATTGGACCAAAACTGCACACAATATTCCAGGTGCGGTCTCACTAGGGCTCTGTACAACTGCAGAAAGACCTCTTTGCCCTTATATTCAATTCCTCCTGTTATAAAGGCCAACATGCCACTCGCTTTCTTCACTGCCTGCTGTACCTGCATGCTTACTTTCATAGACTGATGTACAAGGACCCACAGATCCCGTTGTACTTCCCCTTTTCCCAACTTGATGCCATTTAGATAGTAATTTGCCTTCCTGTTTTTGCTACCAAAGTGGATAACCTCACATTTATCCGCATTAAACTTCATCTGCCATGCATCTTCCCACTCCCCCAACCTGTCCAAGTCACCCTGCATTCTCATAGCATCCTCCTCACAGTTCACACTGCCACCCAGCTATGTCATCTGCAAATTTGCTAATGTTACTTTGAATCCCTTCATCCAAATCATTGATGTATATTGTACTTAAAAGAGCAACCACAGTTCTGGAAAAAGCTCTTGTGTACAGATGAGACGGAGATTAACATATCAGAGTGATGCAGAATTTGTCTTTGTCTTTTCACCTCTGGCCATTGTCTAACCATCTGCTTATCAAAATCCCCCCTCTACTGTATCTACTTATCACCAGGCTTTGTCCTACCCCTCCTCTCTTCCAGAACACCCCCCCGCAATCACAAACTGTCTGCAGAACGATCTCGATCTGAAACACCACCTACCCGTGTTCTTCATAGATGCTGCTTGACCTGCTGAGTTACTCCAGCACTTTATCTTTTTTTGTAGACCAACATCTGCAGTTCCTTGTTTTGTCCACCTAACTATTCATGTGCAAAATTGGCCTTGGCTAGGATTAGAATATTCCGATTTTGCTGAATTTGGGATTTAATTAATGCACATAAGGTCTACAATTAATGGTCATCTTGCCAAAGCAGTGACGTTATCGCAGATTTGATTGTGAAGGGTGCGTTGGAACCCGGGTTAACTAGGCACAAAACATGGATATAATTTGTTGTCTTCCTGCTTCCTATGGTTTAGTAAACACATCACTAATGCATCAGGAACATGGCCGTTGCATTAATCAATATTAAATTAAATAGTCTTTGCATAAATGTATTAACTAAAGTTGTACTTCCTTCATCTAGGTCGTCGCAAGTGAGGGTGGATTTGAATTGGTGTGTAAAGAAAAGAAATGGGCCAAAGTGGCTAGTCGAATGAGTTATCCACAAGGAAAAGGCATTGGCTCACTTTTACGATCCCACTACGAGAGAATTCTATATCCATATGAACTGTTTCAGTCAGGAGCCAGTCTCTTGGTAAGATCAATCAACATAAAAATTTTGCAGCACTTGGTGAGTTATTTTCACAGTGCTTGTGATGAGGGAGTTTTTAATGGAAGCTATCAAATCTTTATTAAATTCCAATTAATAGTACGATTTTTCAACCGTTCTTGAATGGTCTAATAGATTGTACTCAGACAATCATTTTTGAAGGTTAAAAAATGTTTTATCTTAATTTTTTCCAATGACATATTTTAATATTCTCATTGAATAAAATCCTATTGCATACTCACTCTTATCTCTTTGTTCTCTGATCTTTTAATGTTCAGATCTCTGCAATTCTTTTTACGTATCGCCAATTTTCTTTGCCTTACTATAAATGATTGTAAGTTCCAAAAACATACGGCTTTTTTTATACTGACTGCTCCTTTTGCAAAATAAGAATAGTTATACTTTTGGATGCTATATTGTATAAAGGGAGGGAAGTAACGGTCCTGGGAAGAGGAATGAGGAGCCAGGTAAGCATGTCGGCCAGTCTTCTTCCTTACATGTTGATAACTGATCCTGATCAAATTGAGTGAGAGTCTTTGCGGGGTAGAGGGAAATGAGGAAGGAATGTTTCAGAGTGAGAGGGGGGGAAATAGAGGTGCAAGGGGATCAAAGGAGGCAAAGTGAAAGGGGCAGGAGCGATGGAATTAAAAGAAGGGAGTAAGGTTTAGATAAGTGGCAAGTAAACCTGTTTAAGAGGAGGAGTTGTTTGTGGGATGATTGAAGTTAGCCACAGTGATTTCCATCAGCCCCGGCATTATTGCTGTGGTGGTGGAGTCAATGCTCTGACAATGTGGTGTTTGTGAATGTTCCACCATGGTAAAAAGATTTTCCAGCACGGTGTAATCCTGCCATTACAGAATCCAACAGAACTTCGATACTCTGCAAGAAATAAAGTATGTAATTATTGTATTTGACGCCTGCTGGTGACAGAGAAGTCCTATTCATTCAGATGTGGGGTTGGATCTGTGCTGTGAGATCCAAGGCCCATGGCTTCTTCTGGCCCAGGAATGTTCTGCTGATATTGTCCAAAAGTTTTTTTTTCTTTTAATGTATTTTCCTTCCATTGGCATGTACAATTAATATTTTAAAAAATCGTTAGATTTGTATCAATTCTAATTATGCCCACCAATACATTCGTGCACAAGCTGAATGTGAAGCATTCTGTCACATGCAGTGTAGTTTCTGGTCAGTACCCGGAAGTCCTTAGATGCGGGGATCCCCTGATCAGCTGTTTCCTTCCTCTGCCACTTGCACCCCAGCAGCTCTCTGATATTCAACATGTTCACTTAAAAACTGTTGCTTGGGGTTGGTTTATTATTGTCATGTGTACCAAGATACAGTGAAAAGCTTTGTTTGTGTGCTATCTAGTCCAATCAAATCATACAATATGTAAGTACAACCAGACTATACACACGTACAAGAAACAATGCAAAGAGAAAAATACCAGAATGTAGAATATGTTACCAGTACTGCAGTCACATAAAACACTCCCAAGGATGGAAGATTGGGACTACACCCTAGCTTATTGCAGGACCATTCAGTGGTCTGATAACAGGAGGGAAGAAGCTATTACTGAATCTGGTGGAATGTGCTTTCAAGCCTTTGTATCTTCTGCCCAACAGGAGAGGGGAGGAGAGGAAATGAATGGGATGAGATGGGTTATTGATTAGGTTGGCTGCTTTCCTGAGGCAGCATGAAGTGTAGATCGTTGATTAAGGAAAGGTTGTTCTGTGATGGATTGGGCTACATCAGTAATTGTGGATTTTTTTACAGTTTGAGGCAGAGCTGTTGCCCAACCAAGCTGTTATGCATCTCTATGGGATGTTTTTAAGGTGCTTTTGTATACGTTGGGAAGAGTCATTGGAGACATGATGAACTGCCTTGGTCTTCTGAGGAATTAAAGGTGTTGGTATAAAGGAAAGAACTGCAGGTGCTGGTTTAAATCGAAGGTAGACACAAAATGCTGGAGCAACTTCTGGAGAGAATGAATGGGTGATGTTTTTGGTCGAGACCCTTCTTCAGACTCTTTGTGTTGCTGTACCTTTATTGGCCATAGATGCAATGTGGTTGGCCCAGGGCGTATTGTTGGCGATATTTATGCCAAGGAACTTGAAGCTCTTGACTAATTCCATTTTGGCTCCATTGATGCCAATTTGGGCAGGTACTCCACCTCAGTACAAATCTGCAAATTTTTCTAGTTGTTGGCATCATTATAGTGAGTATCTCTGTATTGTTTGTATATTGCCAATTAGTTGTGCTATTATTTGTCTTGTTATAGACTTCTGGAAGTGCCTCTGTGCGTATCTTCCCTGACTCTGTGAAAAACTTGAATCAGGTAGGTGAAATACTTGATTGCATTACCTGTCCCCATAGAGTACTGGATTATTAAAGCACTTCTGGTCCTCCAGTCCAATCACTCGCAGGCATGCTTTAGAACCAAGACATTAGCTTAGTCCCTTTGTTTCTGTACCGAAAACCTGGTGTGCATCCCTGCCCTTTGTTCTTGTTTTAAACACTATGAATTTGCATGTCACAATTGTGCTGGAGCCACTACAATATCCAGTGGTAATAAATACGCTGCTGATGTAGTCAAGCAATGAATCGCCCACAACCTGTTGGGATAATGCTGTGTTTGAAGGCTGGTGTTAGGTGAATTGAATTGAGTGGTGTAGCCACTCAGCTGCGAAGTGGGAATCAGGACTACACCTGGGCACTTAAGTACAGGCCATTTCTAAAATCTGGCATGATCTGCTTCATGTGTTGAAGAACTGTGTGGACTTTACACTCTCGTTACACCGTGTTGACTCCAGACCATGGATTTCCTGATGGAAACCAGTTGAATGGTGCATGCTGGTCTTTGTGTTTTAACCATTGAGAAATTTCCAAGGTACGGAGGTGTGTCGTCTAACAGATCGGAAGTCAGCAGTTTCTACTAACAGAAGGAGATGAGGGAGAGAACTTTGGATTTCTGTTGTCCACCAATTCAGATCCTCTCAGATCCCCAGTATTTGCCGTACTAACGATAGTGCCGCCTCAAGCCCCACATCCAGGTGCTCAGCGACTGCACCACTTGTTCCATCTTTAGAGGCAGAATTTCCACACTAGGATGTGGATTGATGCATTGTTAGATTCTTGCTAGATTCACGAAAAGGTTAGCGAGAAATGCAAGGTTCCCTGCATGGCATCAGGAAGGACAAGAATTTGTACCCAGTTCCTGGCAGTGCTATTAGTTGTGCATTTCTGTATTAGAAAGCTATTTTAGAGTTAATTCCATTCATGTGTTCATTCTTGGTCATGCATCCTGTATGGCCAAGAATGTTATGTTATGTTTCATATGTTGATATAGGCCATGTTTTGGAACTATTTTTTATAATGCCTCACATTATAGAATATCAATCCACTTTTCATTGTGGAGGAGGACACAAGCAGGTGGAAGTGTTAAATGATGATACAAGTGTAGAACTGTTGCCTCGCAGCTTCAGTAACTTGGGTTGAATTCGCAGGTTAAGTTTGGTCTGTATGAAGTTTGTGTCTTCACTGTGACTTTGTGTGTTTCCTCTGATTTTCTCTCGCATCCCAAAGATGTTGGATTGTGAGGTTAATTGGTTACTTTGAATTGTTGCCAGTAGATCAGTGGTGGAATCTCGGAGGAGTTGATGAAAGTGGGGAGAATGAAATGGGATTCGTGTAAATGGGTGCATGATGTTCTGCTCATGCTCAGTTACCGTGCAGTATGACTCTATGAATCTCTTAAAACTGTAACCATTTCCCAGTCAGGAAAAGGTGGTTCTAACATGGGAGCAAAGAATCTGTCAAGTGTAAATGCCGTTGTGAAATGCTGGAACATGAAATGGTGTTCAGGGAAGGAATTTTGTCCTCATTTTGTATATAAATGGGAAACAGAAAACAGTGTGGTTACTTCAAAACCATCCTCTAAAATTGGAAAATTCAATGTTCGTACCAAGGTTGCAGGCTACCCAAGTGGAAAACGATTGTGGTATTCTGGTTTTCATTTTGCTTCACCGTGGCAGTGGTGAAGTCAAGGACAGACTGGTCACAGTTGAATGGGAAGGGCAATTGAAATGGTTCATCTCGGGCAATATCCTGATTATCACCCTCTCCAGTGCATCATGTCCTTCCTGTGGTGTGGCTACCAAAGCTGTATTTAATATTCCTGCCTTGGTCTAAACAAATGTTTTTAAAGCTGACATGACAAATTTTCATGTCATCTGTCAATATTTTGCTAATTACCTGAAATCTGTGGGCATCTGGTCATGCAGCTAATACATTTTACCAATTTACTTCATCAGAAATCTAATACTTATCACTACTCATATTCAACCTCTTAATCTTCATTGGCGTGAGAATAGTTTCAGTTTTTCCAGGTTCTCTACAGATAAACATGAAAAATAGGAGTAGGTAGTGGACCTTTGAAGACCACTCCAACTTTTAATATAATCGTGGTGGATTCTCCGTCACAATCACAGTATTCCACCATTCTTCCCATAGTCCGTGATGCCTTTTGTGCCTGGCAATTTATTCAATTAGAAGATTTTGGCGACAGCCTCTCTACCCCTCTGATGCTGAATTCTACAAGATCGCCAGGCTCTGAAGAAATTCCTCCTGATCTCAGTCCTAAATCCCTTGAGACCCTAATCTGAGACTTTGGCCCATCATTCAAAATAACCTCCTTTCATTTTCTAAACTCTATTGAATATAAAACTAGTCACGTAATCTCGCCTGGAGGGCGTTACATAACTTCTGCTGCCACAAACACAAGAAGAAGAAGAAGAAGCCTCAATCCTGCCAACCCAGGATCTGATTCTTCGTCTTTTATGCTTTTTGGGCTCCCTTCCTTTGTACTGTCTTCATATTCCTAAAGTATCTCATAATTGAACACATTTCTGCAGCTGGCACTAGTCAGAGTTCTGAAGATTTTGATAAATTCCTTGCATTTTAAAAGACAGAATTGTGTGTTTTTTTTCCTTTACAGTCTTCTGTTACATTCAAAGATTTGTTCTATATCTCCCAAGCCATTTTGTTTATGTTGTTTCGATTGTTTTTTCTTTTAAAATCTCTGCATCAAATCTCACCTGCCACATCTAACCCATTTTGCTAGCTTCTGTGAGTAGTGGCTGTTGAACACCTCACTAGATCAGACAGTGTGGGGAAGTACCTATTTCCCTGCCAAGCTGCTGGCATGCCTCAAAGTAAAGTTTGGTATGTTCTGGGATTGCTCTGTGAATGGGGGAAAAACCCCCCCATTAAATTTAGTTCAGCTACTTAAAAAATATTGTGAAAGCTTGACAAGGCAAATCTGGGGTTGGAGCTTTGCTGGTGGGCGCAGACATGCAAAGAAATGTTGCGTGTAGGGCTTATTCTTCCCATATTACTTCAATCCATTTTTTGTGGTTTAATTTTTGCTTGGACCTTGGTGCTTGAATCAAAATATTTTAAACCAGCATGATTATTTTTTGGTAGACACAAAATGCTGGAGTAACTCAGCGGGTGATTTAAACCAGCATCTGCAGTTCTTCCTTACACAGATTATCTTTTGGATCTTCTAATCCAAATTGCATCTGATTGCAATTGTAATTAAGGGCCACAAGTCCTGCAATTTAAATCTGCGCTTGTGTTTCCAAGTTTGGAATTATTTTAATTGATATCATGCTGCAAGGACCAATGATCATATTATTGATGCTGAGGATAATGTTACATATTTTTCTCCAATCTGATGTGGATTGTACAATTTTTATTTATTTAGTATACATCCCTTTAATTTTGTCTTCAATCTGCAGGTAAATCAGTTGCATATACTCCGAAAGTCCATGCATGCATCAGCTATACTGTTTTCCATACCCCAATTGTGTCATGTTGTCGACACAAATGATTTTCTTTTATCAAGCATTTTTATTTCTCACCATTTAAATTTCACACCTTTCAAAAAGTACTACTTTTCGTTTTCTCACCCCATTGCACGTCATCATCTCACGTATTCATTTAGTTTGTATTGTCAACATCAAAACTTTTGCCACCCAGTTTTGTTCTCTGCAGCTGCATTTTGCTTGATATTTCTGTTGTATTATAATTGAGACATTTACCTGGAGCCTCCTTTTCCGTTTCCTTTGATCTAACTACCTTTGTGAACTGGTAGTTTTAGCCGGCCTGCCTTTTCTTCTCATTAGACCACATGTAGTCATAATACTAATTATGCCCTCTTTGAAGGTTTCACCTGATGATCTCTACTTCCTTTTGACCTTGTCTGATTCTTCTGCAACTGCTCAAATCTAGCTGTCTTCAGGCTGAATATTTTGATCATTTCTCTGCCCAACTATCAAAACCTGTATGGGTATCTGTATCCAGTATGAAACCTGCTTTGGTAACTGTAGCTCACTAATTAGATTTTTCTTTTAATGGTTATAAAATGATCAAAAATTATTTTCTCTGCAGGGTGACTCTTCTGAAGATGATTTTGCCAGAAACACAGAATTGCGGAAACTGCAGATCTTTGGTGCTGGTCCCAAAATGTTGGGTCTTGGTCTCAGGACGAAGGACAGAGAGGGTAAGAGGATGGGATGGGATGGGATGGAAGGGGAATGAGGTGGATGGGTTGGATGTAGGATCTCACAATATAGTTTAGTAACTGCATAATTTCAAAAGTATCACACGATAAATTGAAGTTTTGAATTGCTTTCAATCGAGCAGCTAATTGAACGTTTGAGTAACACAGTTACATGTTTTGCTCCTGAGTATTATACGTCATAATGCATTATTATCCTTTTGATTTGGCTTGTGATTGGGAAGCTCCTTTAGGAAATGGTTCAGCAGCATATTTAAAGACGTTTATGTATTTGCTGGAATTATGGTCTGTGTAGAAGGCCGTCAAAGTATGCAATGTTATATAGATAAACTACAGAAATTGGTGGAGAAATGGCAGATGGAGCTTAATCTGAGCAAGTGTGAGGTGTCAGCCTTTTGGGAGGTTGAATGTAAGGGGAGTATATAATTAATCGCTAGACACTTTAAGTCATACAGAAAGTCATGCAATGCTGGTCGGAGAAAATAGATTAGATCCTTCATGACTGTTTTGAGTCGGTGGACTGGTCTTTATTCAAGAACACTGTGGCTAACCTAGATGAATGTGCCACTGCTGTCACAGACTTCATCAGCGAGGATAGAGAGGGCCCTGTACCAAAGAAGACAATACACGTGTTTCCACAACCACGAGGTGCACTCCCAGGTGAAATCCAAGTCTGCTGCATTCAGGTCAAACGGTACAAGAAATCTATCTGCTACCTTTGCTGAGCTATGAAGAATGCCAAGGGTGAATTCTGGATCAAGCTGGAACCCAAGGTAATGATACAGACACCCATAGATTGTGGCAATGGTTTGCACGATATAACTGGTTACAAAGCGAAGTCAGGCAATATCGATGGCAACAACGGTTCCCTCCCCAATGTTGCCTTCTTTGAATAGAAGGTTGGTGGAGGAACCCACCCTGCCAGTTTTGAGTGTGCCTATACCAACGGTTACTGTGACAGATGCAAGATGGGCTTTCCTGTGAGTGAATCCATAAAAGCAACTGGCCTGGTGGAATCCCTGGCCTTGTCCTCGGGACCTGTGTGGATCAGCTGGCAGAGGTATTCACTGACATCCTTGAGCTCTCACAACTCCAATCTGAGGTCCCCACCTACTTCAAGAAGATCCCAATCATCCTGGTGCCAAAGAAACGTAAGATAGTGTGCCTTAATTACTACCGTTTAATGGCTCTGACATCCACTGTCATGAAGTGCTTCGAGCGACTGGTGCACATCCAGCCTCCCAGCTAGTTTTGATCCATCGCAGTTTGCTTACTGTCACAACAGGTCCATAGCAGATGCCATCACCCTGACCCTAAACTCATCTCTGTAACACAAAGACAACATAAATTTTTATGTTAGACCGATTTATTTGCTTTATCTCTGCCGTCAACACCATAATCGCAGCCAAACCCATCTCAAATCGATTGGAATCACCACCTGCCTCTGCCACTGGATCCTGGACTTTGTGACCAACAGACTGCATTCAGTGAGGATGGGTGACAACACCTACTCCACAATAATTCTCAACACTGATGCCTCACAACTATGCATTCTCAGTCCCTGCTACACTCCCGATATACGCACGACTGTTTGGTCAAATTCAGCTCTAACTCCATTTATAAGTTTGCAGGTAATACCACTGTGATGGGCCAGATCACAAACAGAGATGAGACGGAGTATAGAAAGGAGGTAGAGAACATAGTAACATCGTATCCAGGCACCATTCATCAATGCCAGCAAGACAAAGGAGCTGGTTATCGACTTTATCATGACTCCATCACTTCTCCAATTACTCTTAAAAGTTCCTACAGATGCACCATAGAGAGCATCCTGTTGGGTTACATCGCCGCTCGGTTTAGGACCAGCTCTTCCTAGGACCACAAGAAATTTCAGAGACTCTGGATGTAGCAGAGTGCACTACATTGATTCCTCACCGTTGATTCCATCTACACCATGCTGCCTTAGAAAAACAGCCAACATAATGAAAGACTTGTCCCACCCTGGTCATTCCGCCTTCAACCCGCTCCCATCGGGCAGAAGAGGGACTCGGGAACAACTTCTTCCTCTTTATTATCAGACATCTGAAAGATACTTCCATAAACCAGGATACTGCCAGAGTCACCTCAACCCCACTGCGGACATTGGACTGGAACTGGTGTGTATAGTGCCGAGACTATATTCTGCACTCTATTTTCCCCTTTGCTCTACCTATTGTACTTTAGTTTGGCTTGGTTGTATTTTTTTTTCATTTGAATCACTATAGTAATGAGAATGAACGTTGTTTATTCTGTTTGTCTTTTACGTACTGAGCTCTCAAAGATATCCAGGAGGTTTGTAGATGCAGTCTGAGGTCATGTTAACCCAGTCTGCTATTATGACTGATAAGTAAATTAGAGCATGCATAATGTTTACAGGTTCCTTACCTGCCCGTTGGCTCATGGAGCAGAGCAGTTATTTCCTTGCGTATCAATCCACCTTTGATTTATTTTAAGCTTGTCTAGTCTCAATTTGTGAGCCCTGATTGTTGCAATCAGCTTAACTGGTTTTGACCTTTAATTGTTTCGTTATTCACCAATGTTTGTGGGCTAGGTGGTAAAAAGATGGTTTATTATAATTATAGCAGCAATATGTTCATTTTTTTTCTTTTTACTAATTTGCGATTTCCACAAAATGTTCCAACTCTGAGCCTATTCTACATTTAGGTTCATCATTGATTTGTATGCCAGCCTAATTTTACAAACATACATTGTGTAATTTGAGTAATGTTGTTCCCGAATCAGCTGCAGGATGTCATGATGTTAAATTTACTATGCCTGCCCTGCATTTTCTTTTCCTGCTCATGATTACATTTTTTAGCTGTCATTTTTAACTGTGATCAAGTGGCCAATAAAACAGGAGCTAAAACATTTGCTTTTTTTTTTTACACTTCACAAATTGTTGATTGACCGTCTGAGTATTTCCAACACTTTCTGTTTTTATATCATGAGCCAACCCATTCCAAATCAGCCCCATTCAGCCCAGAGGAAAGGTTTTGATCTGTGGCATTGACTGCTCCACAAAAACTGCTCCCGCAGTTTGTTTTTTGGTTCCAGCAGCTTTAAACCTTTATCTCCAATCACATTCTTGTCTGATGTATGCACACATTTGCATTGAGACACAGGTTTCTATTGTAGAGTTTATTTTAGAGTCACAACAAATATTATTGAAACACGCCCTTCAGCACACTGTGTCCATGTCGACCATCAAGTATCCTTCTATATGAATTCCATGTTTCATTGTTTGGGCTGTAACTGTTGCCCAGGAAAACGACCAGCACGTTTCAGAAAACAAGTTTGTGGACCTGAACAGCTTTCATGTTGCATGTTGGGTGAATTTCTGTTTCAGATGAGGAATTTTCAGTAACCGTAAAGTCGATGGGACATAAGAAAGGTGCGGAATCACAATTCCCTCGCATGCAGATGAGACAGCGGAAAGGAGCATTGGCTGTAAACTTTGTAAGTTCTCAGTTGGATTGATAGATAATGTCCTCTCACAGTGTTGATATATTGTAAATCTGTTGTAACTATATAACAATTATAGCACGGAAACAGGCTATCTCGGCCCTTCTATTCCGTGCCGAACACTTACTCTTACCTAGTCCCATCTACCTGCACTCAGACCATAACCCTCCATTCCTTTCCCGTCCATATACCTATTACTGCAGTAAAAGTATGATAATCCTGTATCCAATTGCTCAGAAATTCTGATGCATTGTCTCGCTCGTTTGTCTCTAATGTAAGCCATGCGCCAGTATGTAAGCCTGTTTTGCAGCTGGGGTCTGGAACAGAGGAAAACAGGAGATTAGTGGCCCGAGCCAGGGCCCAGAGTACTTATTTCTTCCCTGCTTTAAACTCGCTGGGTTTACTCTAAAATGCATTATGCTGCCAGGTAACATGTGAGAACCAAAATTAGAATTACTGAATTAATATAGATCTGTAGTACAGATTGAAAACGTATTGGACCAAGGCAGTTGGTGGTCCACGAAATGCTGGACCAAAGAATTTCAACATAATATAGGGAAGGAGAGAAAACTATTTAGTTTTATTTAGCAGAGGACAGGGTAGGATTGGATCAGCCAACGAGTATGTCTGATAAAATGAGGTTGAAGTTATAGACAAGCTACAGATTAAATAATTTGGTTCATAGATTATTGAGACTAGTATTGAGACTAGTATTACTGATACTGCCTGATCTACTGAGTGTTTCCAATGTTTTTGTTTTTATGTCGGGTATGCACACTTGCAGTTTTTAGATGTTCAAATTTGGTCCTTTGACATCTACCCTTATTTTGTCCTATTCCTTGCACAGTTGGTGAGCTCATTGGCCTGTTTGACTACTGCTGATCTAGTTTAATAAGCCACATTGTTTATTATCTTCCAGATCTCTGCTTTGGAGAAATGAGTGTTGGAGAAATAATTTTAACAAAGTTGCCAGAAACTGAAAGACATGAATTGCATGACTAAACATAATTAAATGCGGGTTCATGATGTTAAGTGTTCTGTTAAACAACAATATTTTTAGATCACTGGAATATGTTTGCTTTTAATTTTATAGTTCAGTGAAAATGCTTTGAGTAAATGTCATTTAATAATAACCTCTACATTTCTTGTATTCAAATACTTATTTGGTGATGCCCCTATCTCAATAGTCTAATCCTATTCCAAAATTGTGATCTTTTTTTCTTCAAATTCTGCCATAGAACATAGTGCAGCACAATAACAAGTCCTTTAACCCACGATGTCTTCTCACGTTATGTATGCATTCCCTGCATATTCATATGCCTATTCAAAAGCTTTCTTCCACCATCTGTAGTACATCTTGCTCATCTGATTTATTTTACTGCACCCTCCATCACTGCTTCCAAGAGGATCATCACAATATCGCCCACCCATCGGATGTGTTTCTTGGATCACAACCAGATTCACCAACTCATTTTCATTGTAACTGGCAAATGTGCTGCTTGCAGCAGTTGGACTGTACACATTTCATGAATGCTGTTAGGCACAAAATGTTGGAATAACTCAGTAGCATCTCTGGTGAGAATGGGTGATATTTCCAGTCGAGACCCTTCTTCAGACTGATCTGAAGGATCAGAATGCTGTTCATTTGTTGATTATAGATATTACCATGACAGGCGTGGGTAGCTATTTCCTGGTGGCCCTCAACATCATCAGCACGGTCTTTGCTTGGGTTATTTTGATCCGCCTGCAGAAGCTGGCAGAACGTGTCTATCCAGAATCACAGTGCGGCTTCCGAGTTGGAAGGTCAATAGTAGACATGGTCTTTTCCCTTCGCCAGCTTCAGGAGAAATGCAGAGAACGGCGGATGCTCCTGTATGTTGCTTTCATTGACTTCACCAAGGCGTTCGACCTTGTCAGCAGAGATGGCCGGTGCAATTCAGTGGCAGCTCTCGGAGCCCTTCGACATCTGCAGTGGCGTCAAACAAGGCTGCGTCCTCACTCCCACGCTCTTTGGAATTTTCTTTGCTCTGCTCCTGAAGCATGCCTTCAGCACCGCAACAGAGGGGACCTACCTGCGTACTAGATCAGATGGCAGGATCTTCAATCTCACCCACATCAAACCCAGGACAAAAGTACGTGAAGCTCTCATCAGAGACGTGTTGTTTGTCGATGACGCAACAGTTGTGTCCCACACCCAGCAGGAACTACAGTCACTGATTGACCACTTCTATCGGGCTTGCAAGGACTTCGGCTGGCCATCAGCCTGAAGAAGGCGAACGTCCTGGGGCAGGATACAGAGGCACTGCCTGCCGTCACCATCGACGACTACAAACTCGATGCCATCCATCAGCTCACCTACCTTGGCTCCGCCATCATCGGCAACCTCTCCTTGGACACAGAGATTGACAAGAGGATTGGGAAGGCAGCTACAACTCTCGCCCGCCACACAATTCGAGTGTGGACCAACCCAAAGCTGACAGTGAAGACAAAGATAGCAATCTGCAATGCCTGTATCACCAGCACGCTGCTGTACGGCACCGAGACATGGACTACATATGCCAGACTGGAGAGAAGACTCAACACCTTCCCCCTTAAAAGCATCCGCTGTATCCTGACAAGACAGAGTGTCCAACGCCGAGATCCTGTCTCGCAATGGCCTTCCCAGTATTTACACTCTACTCAGGCAGTGCAGACTGCGGTGGCTGGGCCATGTCGACCGCATGGAGGATGGCTGTATTCCAAAAGACATCCTCTAGGTGACATCTGGGAGGAGAACCATCGGCTGCCCCCAGCTACATTACAAGGATGTCTGCAAGAGAGATATGAAGGCGCTTGACATCGATGTGGAGTCCTGGGAGAGCCTTGCAGCTGACCGCATGAGGTGGAAAGGTATTCTGAACCAACATCTCAAAATGGGGGAAGAGAAACTGACGAACACAGCGGCAGACAAGTGGGCACGCAGAAAGGAGAGCAGCAACTTCAACAGACCAGAGACCGCACACAAATGTGACCTTTGCGACAGAAACTGTCCCTCCCGCAATGGTCTCTTCAGCCACAAGCGACGCTGCTCTAGCCGAGGTTTGGAGCAAGCGGCCAACAACTAGGATGCATCACCCATGGTCAGTCATGACCAGGGGGGGGGGGGGGGGGCATGTCCTTCCACTTTTCAAGCAATAGGATGCGCCGGGCTGGTTTAAACAGGATTTCTGTTGTAGAAAGATGCAAAAATAGAAACGTTCAATGAATGGATCCTCTGAATGTGTGTGGCTCATAAATAGATACTCATTTTCACTGAACTTATTCATCTCTTGCAGATTGACCTGTACGTTTGTCTTGTATGTGCACGTGGGGATGATGAAGACCGTTTACTTTTATGTGACGGATGCGACGACAGTTACCACACATTCTGTCTCATTCCTCCTCTTATGGATGTGCCAAAGGGAGATTGGAGATGTCCAAAGTGTGTGGCTGAGGTAAGACACTGTTGTGCTTTTATAAGTATTTATATTCCTGAGCCACTGGGTTGAAGTGATGATAAAGGACTCTGCTCTTGTTGGTTAGTTAAGGAAGCTATCTACTTTGTTCTTCATTTTTTAGTAAATGGAGTCTGACAATGTCTGTTCCGTCATGGATGGCGCTATGTTTGGTTCAATACATGAATAAATCGCGTTGAGCAAATAATGTTTTAGTTTTAATGTTTTTTAGCTTTAGAGATACAACGTGGAAACTGGCCCATTGGCCCACCGAGTTGATGCCGACCAATGATCACCCATACGCTAGTTTTATCCTACACATAAGGGACAATTTACAGGGGCCAATTAAGCTACAAACCTGCAAGTGTTTAGAATGTGGGAGGATGCCCCTAGCACCCAGAGAAAACCTAAGCGTTCACAGGAGAACGTACAAACTGCACAGGCAACACTGGTCGTCGGGATTGACCCGGCTATCTGGCACTGTGAGGCAGTAATTCTACTGCTGCGCCACTGTGCTGCCCATGGAGCTTGATTCATGGATCGACACATAATTAATATAGTGGTACTGGGAACCATCAAATGGATTGGTAACACTTGGTGGAGCATCATGGACAATATTTAAACATTATTCATAGGGGAAAACTCTGGACAGTTCAGAAATTATACTTTTGTAACGGCACCAAACGTGGTGAATAAACAGTTGCTTTATTCAGACATAATAGGTTTGAAATACATACACATTTGGTCCTCTAACACAGTGGTTCTCAACCTTTTTTAGCTCATGGCCCCCTTGGGCTCTTTATTTTTTCTGTGCGCCCCCCTGACATTATTAGTGGAAAAAAGGTTAATTGAACCTGTGGCCCCCTAAATCCCCAAATTTTTCTGTGGCCCCCCTGAGATTTGCCATGGCCCCTTTGGGGCCATATGGCCCCAGGTTGGGAATCACTGCTCTAACATATTGTCATTGCTGCTGCAGCTGAGCGTGCGTATCGTCTCGAGCTCAGCTACCTGTCGAATCTTGATCTCCAGGTGAGATCTCCTTATGTAGCAGGACACTCCCCTTAACCCAGGACATCACGTGACGGCCCTCGTGACCACTGACAAGGGTTTGGCCGTAAGTGGTCTGACTATCAGCCGACGCCACAGGACCCCCCTCCCCCCCAAAAAAAAACCGGAAGAAGGGAATTTTAGTAGGCTAACAAAACGTGGCAGTCAAAACTCGTAAACGCACAGGTGAAAAGGAATAGAACGCGCTAACCTTCTACGAGAAGGTGTACAAGCACGGTCAAGGGCCCATTTAAATAGGCGGGTTGCATGGAAGGTCACAAGGTCAAAGAGCGTGATGCACGGAGTCGCTCAAGCTTTCGGCAATACTACACACGCAACGCATACATTCTTACCTGGTAAAAACCGCCAACATCACTGCTCATCACGGACAGAGAGGAGATAAAAATGTTTTTTGTGACTGACTTGCAAAAGCGCAGCGTGCCGGCGAATTTAGGGCAAGTCCTGGCCCACGACTGCCCGGGGCTGGAGGGTGACTGAACGGTCTGACCCCGAGCACCAAGGGACACTCGGACACAAGCGCAAAGAAGCGGCGCAAAGTAGCAGATTCCTCGGGACAGCCCCTATTCCACCCCCGGGGTCAGCGCTGTCTGCCCACGGCCGTCCTCTGCCACGTCTCCCCCTGTGTGGCCGCACTGGGACGGGCTGTGGGTTGGCAGCGCCCACATATACGGGGCCGCGTGGAGCGGGGCCACAACTCTGGGCAGTGGACACGGGGACAAAAACCCGGCATCGTCCCCATCAGCTGCAGCAGGGTTGGGGACAGTCTGGTCCTTCCGCCCAGCCAGAGCCACTGCGCCGGACCCCGACCCCGACCACCACACCAGGGGGTGATTTACCCCCACACCCACACAGGATGATTCATACCACTGACTCCCACATGGAGTGATTCGCCCCATCCCCGGACCCCGACCCCCACATTATTTCACTGTGCCGAGGATCGGAGGGGGAAGAGGAGAGAGAAAGTGGTGGAATATTGCATTGGGGGAACAGACCCAATGGGTCTGCACTTGGTTTAGTATTCCTTATAACCCAGGCTTTCCTAATCTTACATTTGCTTCCTTTCACTCTTAAAGGAGCATCTTCGTTGTGAACTCTTACGATCTGTCTGCTTTACCACAAACAGTTGTTGTCAATGGATCCCATCGGGTCCGTCTGAATTATTGTAATCGGCCTTCATCTTATTTCGGACCTTAACATCGATTTAAAGGTTCAGTGAAAATGCTTTACATAACTACCTTGAAATTTGCAGAATTGTGATCACTGTCCTTGCCATCTTCCCCACTGTTACTTGACACAGAATCGTTTTTCTCCACTTCACTGACGCCTTCCTGTGCCTTTCCCCTGCCAGTTAATTGAAGCTCTTACCACCACCCTACTCCCAACCCTAAGTTCTTGGCAGATTTTTAAATGGCTTCCCAGAATTTTTGTCTCAGCGTAACCCTGCCGCTTGACTCCTGAGAAATATTTATTTAATACTCTGGTTTCTTTATTCCTGAACCAATATGGAATTACTTAATTTAGTTGCTTCTCCTTGCCTTTCCTGTTGAAACGTATCACAGTACATTTCTGCAGAAAAAAATGGTTGTTCATCTAGCTATTTAACTTAATTTTTCCAGTGTTGGTCACTGCCTTCCTTGATAATTATTTTAAAAATATATATATTTTGCAGACATAGACATTATTTCCAAGTCCAGGTTATTACTTTATTAGAAATATTAGTGATACTTCCATCAACCTCTGGAGGACACTCCTGCACCTCCCCACTCTGCAAAACAATTATTTGTGTGAACAAAGTTGAATGCAATGCTGCTCCAGTCTTCCCACTCCTATTAACTATCTGACAACATTGTTCCTGCCAGTTGGCTTCCTTCACTGTTACGCTTGTAGTCCTCACTGTCTTTCCCATGTTGTGTTCCAGACGGCTCGTTCCCTGATGGTTTCTCAGATGCCGTTCCCATCAACTATCACCCATTTATTTTCATAAGTTCATTTTGTCAAATACACATCTCCATGAATTCAGCTGTATATGCACTTTCAACCCTCCAATATCAACCCTCTCCAAAGACTGTCCATTTTCTGCTCACTTTTTCTGCTACTTGTTTCTTGTTTTCTCGGTCATTTTCTGCTCACTTGTTCTATCCTTTCTTTCACTTTACTCGTGTCACTCATTCCACAGTCTTTTCCTATTTACTGCTCTTTGGTAACACTCTTCTCTGCTGTTTTTTTTCCTTTTAGTCTGTGTCTCTTGCACATGTTGTTCCAATCTTTCTCACAGTCCTGACTGTATTACCACCTGCAGCAGCACCTCGCTGTCTCACTGTCTTTGACCCACTGTTTTCCTCTTTGTTTTAAACACACCTCTTGCCTGCATCAGTCTGAAGAAAGGTCTCGACCTGAAACGTCACCCATTCCTTCTCTCTGGAGATGCTGCGTGTCCTGCTGAGTTACTCCAGCATTTTGTGTCATGCCTGCAAGCATTACTCTTTCGTACAATGAACCTGATCATGCTCCCTTCCAAAACTCTGCGCCTATTCTCCATATCTTGCTTTTGTTCCACAACGCCAGTCTGGCTATCCTCACCTAACAAACACCTGCACTGCAAAAAAATAAACTGCTGGAGAAATTCAACGGGTCAGGCAGTATCTGAGAAGGGAAGTAGATAGCAAATCAGGTGGAGGGCCCTTCTGGTCTGAAGAAGACCTCTGACCCAAAACGTCATTGTCCATTTCCCACTACAGATGCTACCTGACCTGTTGAGGTTCTCCAGCAGTTTGTAGAAACAAGGAACCGCAGATGCGCGTTTACACTGAAAAAAACACTAAGTGCTGGAGTAGCTCAGCGCGTCAGGCAGCATCCCTGGAGAACATGGATAGGTGATATCTTGGATTTGGTCCTTCCTTCAGACAGATTGTGGGGGGAAGGAGGAAGAAAAGCTGTAAGAGGAGGGGCAGGGAGAAGCCTGACAGGGAATAGACGGATATGGGTGATGGGGTGTGGGTTTGATAGACGTATGGGATCAAGTATAGAAATGAAAAGACAGGAGGTGTGAGGCAAAAAGATGGAAGAGTTGCAAATTTTGAAGCCAGATGAGGGGGAGGGGAGAGATCGGTGGGGCACAGGGGAGAGAGTGGAGGGAGGGGTTTGGGGGAAGAAGGAGGATGGGGTTAGTTACTGAAAATTGTACAATTCAGTGTTCATACTGTGTATTTATTGAACTGGTGGTCTGAGTTCAAGTGTTTGACGAAATGGTCACGAAGCTACGCTTGGTCTTCACTAATGTACAGGAGGCCTCATCGGGAACACCTGATGCAGTAGATGAGGTTAAACGAGGTGGAATTCACACCTCATGTCTTTTCATCTCTATACTTTGTCCACTCGTCCTAGAAGGACTGCTGGAGGTTTGCCCCCCCCTCCCCAAGTACTTTCCCCTGCAAACACCTACTAAAGCCTCTCTCGCCTGTATCCACCTATTACCTATTGGGGTTGTGTTCTGCCCCTCCTCTCTTCCAACTTTCTTACCCCTCAAAGATACTGCCTGACCTACTGAGTTACTCCACCACTTTGTGTCTTTTTTTCCTTTAGTTTTGTGTGACGATTCCCATATCTGTGTTTCCAGGCACTCGCGCTGTGTGTCTTAGATAATTCCTTCTCATACATTCCAGCGACGTATTTCACAGCCTGAGGCAAATGCCCTAGTATGAAAGGAAAAGACAGCAAACCCTGGGTTTCAGAAATAAAACAAAAAACGTTGCAAATTTTCAGTAGAGAGGCGGCATTTGTAAAGAGGACACTAACAGGCTACAAATGGGTCGAGGTCTTAGAGCAAAGATCTGGCAAATAGAACTTAATATGGAGAGAAAGGAAATGTCAAAGGACAAATGACATTTATTGTCACACACACCAATTGGTGCAGTGAAATTTGAGTTACCATGCAGCACACAAATAAGATACGCAACACTATAGAATTTAACATAAAACATCCCCCACAGCGGATTCAATGTTTCCCACTGTGAGGGAAGGCAATAAAAGTTCTTCCACTTGTTCACCCGTGGTCGGGGCCTATTGAGGCCTCCACAGTCGCCGCTATGGACGGCCCGATGTTTCAGGCCCTCTCGCCGGATGATGGCACTCCGGCATCGGAAGAACACTATCAGCGGCTTGGAATTTCTGAATCGGACGCTTCCAACCGGAGACCACGGCTCCTGAAGTCCACAGGCCGAGCTGGGCAGAGCTCCATCACTGGCGACCTCGGCGAAAGATCCCGGGCCTCCGCGATGCTAAAGTCAGCGGCGCCCGCGGCTGGAAGCTCCGCAGACCACAGCTCCACGGTGTTAAAGTCGGCAGTCCCAGCGCTCCGGAGCTTCCAACGTGGCGACCCTCCGCGATGGTACTTCAATGCTGAGCCGCCGCTGAAGCTCTGCCCCGTCTACGGTAGGAAAGGCAGCGCCAATCCAGATGGTAGGCCGCGAGGAGGGGGTGAAGATGCGGCTCGGAGGAAAGAGGCATCCTCGACCCAGGTAGCGACTGTGGAAAACAGTTTCAAGAGTCTCAAGGCCACGTTACAAAAATATAGCAGGTAGAGGAGAAACATGTAAGGGGAATGAAATAAATAGTAGAGACATGACTAGTACATAAAGTAAAGACAGAATACAATTCAAAACACAATATGAGGCAATTAATGCACAGATGAAAAGGGAGGGGGACGTGGGGCTAAGGATAGGCAGAGGTGAAGAGATGGGTCTTGAGGCGGGACTGGAAGATGGTGAGGGACACGGAATTGCGGATCAGTTGGGGGAGGGAGTTTCAGAGCCTGGGAGCTGCCCTGGAGAAGGCTTTGTCCCCAAAACTGCGGAGGTTGGACTTGTGGATGGAGAGGAGACCGGCTGATGTGGATCTGAGGAACCGTGAGGGTTGGTAGGGGGAGAGGAGGTCAGTGAGATATGGGGGGGGCCAGATGGTGGAGGCTTTGTAGGTGAGTATCAGGGTTTTGTAGGTGATCCGGTGGGAGATGGGAAGCCAGTGAAGTTGTTTGAGGACTGGAGTGATGTGATGCCAGGATTTGGTGTGGGTGATGAGTCGGGCGGCTGCGTTCTGGACCAGTTGGAGTCGGTTGATGTAGGTGGAGCTGATGCCAAGGAGAAGTGAGTTGCAATAGTCCAGTCGGAAGGAGATGAAGGCATGGATGAGTCTTTCAGCAGCAGGAGGTGTGAGAGAGGGTCTGAGTTTGGCGATGTTGCAGAGATGAAAGAAGGAGGTTTTAATGACGTGGCGGATGTGAGGCTCAAGGGAGAGGGTGGAATCAAAGATCACGCCAACGTTGCGGGCCTGGAGAGATGGGGAGACAGTGGTGCTGTCGATGGTGAGAGTGGGGTTATTGATTTAACATTGGGGTTTGTGCGCCAATCGGAGGGTCGAATTTGCCCCTTGCAGCAGGGTCTCTGGAACTCCGGCACAACCAGAGCCGACAGATCCATTCCCATAGCTGACTTCCACAGCCAATTGGCGGGTCTAATTTCCCCCCTGCGGCCAGGGTTCTGGATCTCCGGCCGGTCGGAGCTGGCAGATCTGTTCCCATAGCCAACTCCCAAGCCCAACTTTGCGTGCCGGTGTCTCAGTGTCCTTTTGCGTGAAGCAACATCTGCAGTTCCTTGTTTCTAGATTTTATATCAATCTGTATTGACTCTGGATCCATCTGGGTTTCTTTTGGTGCCATTTGTCCGTGTGTTTATCCAAATTCTTTCTCAAACGTTTAGGCTCTCAGCCCTGGCTGGGCTAGATTTAGATTTTGAACCAACACTTTGTGCCCAAGTGTGCCAATTTTATAACAGACTTAACAGAGGTCATTGTCTGCTTGCAATGAATAAATTACCTGAACAGCTTCTGCTTCGCTCCGTCGTTTTCACACCTTACCCTTCCATATCTCTAGACTCCCTCTCCCCTTAATCTCAGTGTGAAGAAGGGTCTCGACCCAAAATTCACCCATTCCTTCTCTCCAGAGATGCTGCCTGTCCCGCTGAGTTACTCCAGTGTTTTGTGTCTATCTGCCTGCAATGAAGGCTTGCTCGCATTGCCAGTGTAGGTTGTGTAGGCACGAACTGCAGATGCTGGTTTAAACTGAAGATAGACACAAAAAACTGGAGTAAAGCTTCACTCTGAAGAAGGGTCTTGACCCAAAACATCACCCATTGCTTCTCTCCAGAGATGCTGCCTGTCCCGCTGAGTTACTCCAGCTTTTTGTGTCTATCTTCACAATAGTGTAGGTTTACAGGCGGCGATACATAGCATAATGTTTCTGTAAGTGTCGGACCCTGTTATTTTTTAGGATTCAAATGTAATTGATATTGATGTGAACTAGGCTCTGATATTTGTAATGTCGCAATTAAATTTGAGGGAGAGCTTTTGATGTGTCTTAATAGCAGGTATTATGTAAAAATAAAAATGTAATAGATATTACCTTTCACCTTCAAACACTGTATTGAGCCACGTTCCTAATTAATTATATCGCTGGTGCTTTTCCTTTACCCCTCGGGATGTTTATTCCCCATTTATTTGAGTTCTCTACCATAGTGTATAGTTTTACTTTCAATTCTGACAATGGTCCAAGTTTCACAGACTCATTTCAACAAACACTTCTTCAATTTGGATCTCTATTGGAAGGATGCCATGTGGAAAGGAGCTGTGCTGCTGGTTTGCTTTCTGGAGATCATATTTCATGTAATAAGAAGTTTTTATTTCCTTTTCTACATTCTTAATCAGAAAAAAATGAGAAACGGAACAAAATATCTCCCCCACCAAATTCCTGCAATATCTCTCCCACACATTGCATCTGGGAAAATAAGAGATGGCTAGTATTATCAAATGTTGTGCCTCTCAGCTGCGTACAATGTCCCATGAGAAGAATGTGTTTGTGACTGAACTTAGGTTCTTGTATCTTGTTCAATAGAACATGTTAAGGCAACTCTATCCCCTGTGGATTACATGCCATTTAATAGAAACAGACATGGTGTCGAAAATTTTCAGTGGCTTTGTTTGGGTGCTATGTTGGGTACTACAAAGGGAAAAAAAGTAGTTTGAGATCCGATCATTACAAAGTGCTTTATGCGCCAGGCAAAGTTTTCGTAAGGGTTATTTCAGTATTATGGATTTTTTTTTTTCAAACTGAACTGCAAATCTTTAAAGTTGGTGGTGAAGGACGGGGTGCTTTGTACCATTGTCAGATTTTTATGAGTGAGCAAAGTGATTTTAAGTAAGGTCGAGACCCTTCTTCAGACTTTAGACTATGTCTCTCTCATCTCAGTGACCTCAAAACACCACCATGAATTCTATTTCCACTGCTGTAATCTTTGGTCTTCTGCCCCCTTTTGTGAAAGGCACTTCTTAAAGATTTGGAGATCTGCTCCATTTTTTATTTAATATCAGTTATAATTAAGCAATGCACACGTTATATTTTCACTGTTTATTACATAGTTTGCATGGATCTTAGCTTAACAATGGAGCACAATGAATATGTATGCAGGAAGGAATTGCTCTGAAGAAGGGTTTCGGCCCGAAACGTTGCCTATTTCCTTCGCTCCATAGATGCTGCCTCACTCGCTGAGTTTCTCCAGCACTTTAGTCTACCTTCGGTTTTCCAGCATCTAGGAAGCAGATACAATAGTAGCATTTAAAAGGCTTTTTTATAGGCACATGGATAGGCAAGAAACGGAGGGAGATGGATCATGTGCAGACAGAGGAGATTAGTTTAACTTGGCATCGTGTTTGGCACACGCATTGTGGGCCGAAGGGCCAAATCCAATGATGCACTGTTCTGTGTTCTATGTAATGCTTTTGCCGAATGCTGTTGGCTTTACCAGCTAACATTTAGTTTACATGCTGTGTTTGCTACTTTTGATTATCCTGGATTTTTATGAGCAATCATTCCACATTACTAATGCAGACCATGCACAACTGGTTGTTGCTGAGGCCCAAGTTTTATCTTATTCCGACAGCTGATATGTCTTATTAAAATACTAGTTTGGGCAGATGGCAGCAACGTGTTTCTATTTTGAAACTTTGGTTACCCTCCGAAGTAATTAATAGCAAAAGGATAACGAGGGATTAAATTGGTCCATTGGAGAGACAGAGTGGACAGCTATCTGCAGAGCCAAAAGAGATGGGGGAGATATTGAACAATTTTTTTTTCTTCGGTATTCACCAAGGAGACGGATATTGAATTATGTGAGGTAAGGGAAACTAGTAGAGTAGCTATGGATACTATGAGGTTCAAAGTAAAAGAAGTACTGACACTTTTGAAAAATATAAAAGTGGATAAGTCTCCAGGTCCTGACAGGATATTCCCTAGGACATTGAGGGAAATTAGTGTAGAAATAGCCGGGGCTATGACAGAAATATTTCAAATGTCATTAGAAACGGGAATAGTCCCCGACTGCGATTGGCGTACAATGCGCATGTTGTTCAAACCATTGTTTTACAAAAAAGGGTTCTAAGAGTCACACAAAAACACTAGCAACCTTATAGACCTGTTAGTTTGACTTCAGTGGTGGGCAAATTAATGGAAAAGATACTTAGAGATAATATATATAAGCATCTAGATAAACAGGGTATGATTAGGAACAGTCAACATGGATTTGTGCCTGGAAGATCATGTTTGACTAATCTTCTTGAATTTTTTTGAAGAGGTTACTAAGGAAATTGACGAGGGTAAAGCAGTGGATGTTGTCTATATGGACTTTAGTAAGGCCTTTGACAAGGTTCCTCATGGAAGGTTGGTTAAGAATGTTCAACTGTTGGGTATAAATGCAGGAATAGCAAGATGGATTCAACAGTGGCTGAATGGGAGAAGCCAGAGGGTAATGGTGGATGGCTGTTTATCGGGTTGGAGGCAGGTGACTAGTGGGGTGCCTCAGGGATCTGTGTTGGGTCCTTTGTTGTTTGTCATGTACATCAATGATCTGGATGAAGGTGTGGTAAATTGGATTAGTAAGTATGCAGATGATACCAAGATAGGGGGTGTTGTGGATAATGAAGAGGATTTCCAAAGTCTACAGAGTGATTTAGGCCATTTGGAAAAATGGGCTGAAAGATGGCAGATGGAGTTTAATGCTGATAAATGTGAGGTGCTTGGCAGGACAAATCAAAATAGGACGTCCAGGGTAAATGGTAGGGAATTGAAGAATACAGTTGAACAGAGGGATCTGGGTATAACCGTGCATAGTTCCTTGAAGGTGGAATCTCATATAGATAGGGTGGTAAAGAAAGCTTTTGGTATGCTAGCCTTTATAAATCAGAGCATTGAGTATAGAAGCTGGGATGTAATGTTAAAATTGTACAAGGCATTGGTGAGACCAAATCTGGAGTATGGTGTACAATTTTTGGTCGCCCAATTATAGGAAGGATGTCAACAAAATAGAGAGAGTACAGAGGAGATTTACTAGAATGTTGCCTGGGTTTCAACAACTAAGTTACAAAGATAGGTTGAATAAGTTAGGTCTTTATTCTCTGGAGCGCAGAAGGTTAAGGGGGGGACCTGATAGAGGTCTTTAAAATGATGAGAGGGATAGACAGAGTTGATGTGGACAAGCTTTTCCCTTTGAGAATAGGGAAGATTCAAACAAGAGGACATGACTTCAGAATTAAGGGACAGAAGTTTAGGGGTAATATGAGGGGGAACTTCTTTACTCAGAGAGTGGTAGCGGTGTGGAATGAGCTTCCAGTGGAAGTGGTGGAGGCAGGTTCATTGGTATCATTTAAAAATAAATTGGATAGGCATATGGATGAGAAGGGAATGGAGGGTTATGGTATGAGTGCAGGCAGGTGGGACTAAGGGGAAAAAAAATTTTGTTCGGCACGGACTTGTAGGGCCGGGATGGCCTGTTTCCGTGCTGTAATTGTTATATGGTTATATGGTAAGGTTAATATGATTAGATATACAGGTACACAACCTTTTATCCGAAAGCCTTGGGACCGGACACTTTTCGGATTTCGGAATTTTTCGGATTTCGGAATGGAAGATTTTTAGTGTAGATTAGGTAGGTAGAGCGGGCGGCTTGAAAAGTCTGGAGCGGCTGCCTCCTCCACAGAGACCAGGGAATCATTGTAAATCATTGCTTAAATGTTAGTCAGTTAGTTTGGAGGGATTTTATGTGGTGGGGGGGGGGTGAAGGGGGGAAACTTTAATTCTTAGTCCCCTGCCTGGTCGGAGAGGCGGGGAGCAGGCAGTGCCTTACCGGGTCGCCGTGCAGTAAGCTTCGGAGCGCTGTGGCCGCCGGCTCCCAACATCGCGGAGCTGGGGCTGCGGGCTTCCGGCCGCGGGCGGCGCTGGATTGGAGCTCCGCGCAGCCAGGGGTAGAGTTGCCGGGGTCGGAGCTACAACCCGCCTCTCCGACCAGGTAGGGGACTAAGAATTAAAGTTTCCCCCTTTCCCTCCCCTCACATAAAAGCCCTCCAAACTAACTGACTAACATTTAAGCAATGATTTACAGATGTTTAAGTGTCTCCCCGGTCTCCGGGGAGGAGGCAGCCGCAACAGTAGTACAGACCTGGGTTGACCGTGGGTCGTTTCGGGTCAAGTTTGGCGCCAAACGCGAGCTTTGGTGTGCAGCCGACATCCTGGAAAAAATGTCCGGTTTTCGGAGCTTTTCGGTTTCCCGAATTTCGGATAAAAGGTTGTGCACCTGTACTATATCTTCTAAGGAATGTATTTTGTCCCTGAGAATGAACTCTAATCTAAGAGCTTGTATTCATTATTTCCCCTCCTGCAGCTCCTGTATTATTGTTAATTTAGACTTAAGTCTTCATTGCCAAGTTGCATGACCAAATACATTCAAATAAATGCTGTAAATTCATTATGTTAACGTGATTTAAAATTTTAGATTTAATCTTGTCACGTTGTGGGGTTTTGTATATATTTTTTTAATCCGGAGTCCAGAGCATTGTTTTGAGTTTGGATCTCCTCTCCCTTTACCCACAATAACTGGTCTATCCTGGTCCTTGGACATGCTTGACCTCGTGACCCAGGGCTGCCACCAGCTTTGTAATGGTATGCAAGTTTCCATATCCAAAAGTAAAATTGGATTTCTCGTATGATGTTGGATGCTGGGACCAGGAACTCCCAGTCTTTAAAAAGAGCATCTTGTGTTCCCATGTGGCAGAGGCAATTTAATGGTGACTGAGTGGGTGTGGGCTGGAGACGAGGACACAACCAAGGGCAGACCAGGAATGCACTTGTTTTAACAGCTACAGTAGATCCAAATTGGACAGGCTGGCACTAGGAACCCAAGGTTAGAGACCTAAGAATTGTGTTGGGCACATTCTGATATTTTGTGCCAATGCCCATATCCTGGTAAGAATCCTGGTCTAGATCCAGCAGCATTATATTGAAGGCACAGGCTTGTCACTGTGATGGGCATACAATACTTGCTGGCACTGCAGTTTGCAAAGCTCTTTTAAAAACTGTTAAAAACACGTGGCCTATAAGAATAAATCACCCTTCCTGTTATGGCCTCTATCATAGATTTAAATTGATTGAAAACGGCTTCATCCACTGGAACTTCTGAAATTGGTTTGGTCCGTGAGCGTTGACTTGGAGGGAATGTATTTGGCTTCAGTGAACAGTGTAACAATGTTCATCCTCTGTAAGGAAGTTGTGAACACTTGGCTTTTTGTCTGTATTTTTTGACTGGCCTTTAATGTTGCCTCTTCAAGTTGATTTCTGCATCTAATATCACAAACTTTAATCGTAATCTTTTAAAAAATAACCCGCATTTAGGAGTGAACTGGAAGATACTGCATTAAATGTTGTTTTTCACAGTATGAAATCCATGGTTATAAGAGACATTTTGGCTCATTGAGATGTTTTTCACATGGTATCTTGTATTATACACCAGGACCTGATGGGAGGAAGGAGGTTTCAAGGGGATTAAGACAAGCTCCATCTGTGGGCGAATGGTAGAAAACCTGTGGAAGAGTGAGGTGCTCCACTTGGGTGCATAAAACAAAAAACAGATTTTTTAAAAATATTAAAGGGTCCCAAGTCCACACAAGGCACTGAAAAAGAATAAAATAATTTGAAAGGAAAATAGTTTGCTCATTATTATAAAGGATCTTGATAAGATTGCAGTGAGAGTATTATGCACAGTTTCGGTCTCCTAACCTAATTGATGTACAAGCCATAGTGGGAGTACAGTGAAGATTTACTATACATACAGTTCCAAATGTGGCAAACCTGCTGAACGAAGAAAGATTATGGAGACTAGGCTTGTATTTTCGGGAGTTCAGGAGAGTGAGAGGCGATCTCATTGAAACTTATAAAATTCTTACAGGCAAGATATAGGGAAGATGTTTACCCGGCTGAGGAGTCTTGAACTAAGGCCATAACTTGGAATAAGGGTCAATCAGAACTAAAATGAGGAGATCTTGTAAATCTTTGAAATTCTCTGCCCTGGAGGACATTTAATTAATTCAAAACAGAGGTTCCTATTAATCATGGAAAATGGGAGATAAGACTTTGAATGGAGATCAACTTTGATCTGACGAACTGTAGAGCACATTGAAAGGATGGATTTGCTCAGTTTTATGCCTTTGATCTAAACAAGATTAATTCACAATGTCCTACCCACATCCGCTCCCTTGTTGGGGTACTTTCCATACAGTCACTTTGAAGGTTTGGGGTTGTGAGGAATTGGCACCCCAGTGTTAGGTCTAATCTTCAGAGGCCTCAACATTGATCTTCCCTGTGTTGTCCGTCTTTGAGCATTCCTCGCCACAATCACCCTGCAGTCTGTATTGCAGGAGCAATATCACCAACCAAATCTGCCCACTGAATTACATAATTTAATTTAAGGGCAGCTTGTGCACTTGCGATATAATTGTTTGAATCACTTAATAGCTTTACTGTTTTTGCATGCAATTATTTACTTGTTACCTAAATTAGATTAAATTTAGTTTGACATATATTTAACTTGCAACTTAATTCTTAGAATTCTAGCCTATAATTTAATCCTCCAATAATCTCCAATGTGTCCTTAGTTGGTAAATTTATTCACTTGTCACTCTATAGTCGGATTGCTTTGTGCAGATTTAGAGAGGGAGTTCTAGAAAAAGAATTGGGTGTAGGGGAAAATGCATCCGGAGTGAATATGAATTGTCTTTTAATGTTTTATTGATTTTCTCCCCCCCCCACTCCCACCCCTCTTTCCGTAAACACAGGCTTGCAGCAAGCCCCCGGAGGCATTTGGTTTTGAGCAGGCAGTCAGGGAGTACACTCTCCAGAGCTTCGGTGAGATGGCAGATAACTTCAAGTCAGATTATTTCAACATGCCAGTACATGTAAGTATGTTTGATGCCTAACTGCTGCTTATGTGGAATCATTCCAACCAGAGCAGGATTATTTGTGTGTTGTGAAGTAGTTCAAAATCTTCCCACAGAAGATTGCAGTTAACTGAAGCTTACTCAAATCAGATAATTATGATCGGTTTATCCAAAACTAACTGCAAACCAGTACATGGGGTTAGAAATATAAACTTTAATGCCAGTATATAAACAAAATGTTTGTTGCAGACAAATGAACAATTCCCTTGTTAGACAAAAGTGCTGGAGAAATTCAGCGGGTGCGGCAGCATCAATGGAGCGAAGGAAATAGGCAACGTTTTGGCCGAAACCCTGCTTCAGATTTTTTTTGTTATTCTCTTTGTTAGTGCAAACTTATTAATACTTCCAAGTCAGCACCATTGTATATTTGAGCAATGTTTTGGGGGTAAATAGCCTATGAATTTGTTATCTTCCCCAGATTTTACCAGATATGATGGCAATTGTATGGGATATCTTGTGGCAACTGTATGCCCTGAAGTTTTGGGCATTAACACAGCCATGTATTAATCGTGCACAACTATAAATGCTGAAACAGAAATGAAATTACGAGCAAAAACTGTTCAAATTTCTTTGAATTTTAGTATAGAATTTTGGTTTCCCAAACTTGGAGTTGTTTTTATGATTTGCACACATACTTTATGCCACAGAGTGGAGCACATTCACAAGAATGGACTGTCGGGGTGAAGGAGTGTTTTGAGCATTGGGGTTTTCATCTTAAATGAGCAAGCATAAAATGCAAGTTTGGGACGTGTTGTTACAGCTAGTGAGAAATTGATTGGCTCAACATTAGGAAGAAAATGGTTCCGACAATGCAAGTTCTCTAATAAAAGACTGAAAATCCTGGAAATACCAAGTCATCTGTGGAGAGATGATGTTTCATTAATTCTGATGGAAGTCATTGATCTGACGTGAATTTGGCTTCTTTACACAAATTCTGTGAATCCGCTGAATATTTCTAGCAGTTTTCTGTTTTATTTTCTGTTTGCAACAATTAGTGTTATGCATTCATTTTTTCTGGAATTCTGATTTGTATTACACTTGACACAGAGGAATTGGAGATAGAGAGAGAGAGAGAGTAGTTGGGGTCTTAGAGAGAATAGGTGGGAAATGAGGTAGAGTTACAAGTTGCAATAAGGTTGAAATTATTGCACAGATAGCACAATGGGCTAAGAGTTCGGCTGGCAACCGGAAGGTAGCCGGTTCAAATCCCGCTTGGAGTGCATACTGTCGTTGTGTCCTTGGGCAAGACACTTCACCCACCTTTGCCTGTAATGGAATGTACGGCGGCAAGCGCGGGCACACCGCGACGCCCTGTGTCTCCCTTTCAAGGGAGATGCTAAAAATGCATTTCGTTGTCTCTGTACTGTACACTGACAATGACAATAAATTGAATCATTTCAATTTCATTTCATTTCAAATTAAACCAGTAAGGGATGAATAAAGATAACAAAGTTAGCTACTTTTCCAAACACATGTTCAGGCTCTTGAGTGGTGTGGTCAGCATGAACACGACTTTCAGAGGAGATCCCAATTTCTTAGATTTGCTGGTTGGATGTTAACAGGCTGTACTTTCTAGTTTTGAACTGAATGATTCAAAGATGTCATCATCAAAGATTTGCTTATTATGGACATTGAAAATGGGCAAATAAATAATCAGTCAAAGATCCTTCATTACAAAGTAATTGCCAAAAAAAACAGTATCTGATATATGTGCTCCATGATAGAATGTTTTATGTTACTTTTTGACTGATTTTAACGGACCGAGGAGCAAAGTCAGCTTATCAAAATGAAGGTTCCTTGGGACTTTCAATTACACAGTAAATCATCGTTATAATGGATCATTGGAGGGGGGGGGGAATGATGTCAGTTATAACTGAGTAAAAGGCTATATACTAACTTGTTTAATCCAAGGCCGTATGTCTGCATCCAACTCTGAGAAACCTCACTTTGTTGCAGCGGCTGCAAACCCGTGCCCAGTGCAATCTTCTTCTTGCGACTTTGATCTCTCCCCAGCCACCACCTTTCCGCTGTGCTGTGTGCAGCCCATCAGCCACCTCCATGAATGCATGCCTCGGTCCAAACATCTTTATAAACATAGTGCTGGGTAAAATATTAACCCCATAACAAGTATTGTTACTAATGTTCTTTTTCTTCTCATCTCTTTTTCTGTTGTTCCCTCTTCTTTCTCTATCATTCCCACCTTTTCCGCTTCTCGTTGTCCTCTTGCATGTGTGTTGCACTTGTTTTCTCTTGGCCCCTCATTCTGGCACACGCCCACCTTTGCTCTGGCTCTCACTGGTCTGTTCTATTTTCCAACCTATGCACTGATTCTGCTCTTTAACTCTGACCCAAACGCTATCTTCCTCTCGTTTGCTTGCTTTCTTTCACTTTGGCATATACCAATGATGGTCTCCTCCCTATTTCTCTCTGTGGCCTGCTCATTGCCACGTCCTCTCGATCGTTGCTTCTCTCTCTCTCTACCTTTACTTCCTTCACATATAGATGGTCCCAACGGAGCTGGTGGAGAAGGAATTCTGGCGACTTGTCAGTAGCATTGAGGAGGATGTTATTGTGGAGTATGGTGCTGACATCACATCAAAGGAATTTGGCAGTGGATTCCCAATCAAAGAGAACAGAAGGAGGCTGTTACCTGAAGAGGAGGTAAGAGTTTATTGTTAAGTCTTTCCCACATTCTCCACCTTAGCGCCAACTTCCCAACTGGAAAAAGAGTACTGAGGAACTAAATTGAATTGTTCTCATTTCTTCAGTGCTGTATTGGAAAATTAACTCAGCTTGGAGTGCATTGGAGTTGTAGCCATTTGCAGATTGCACCGTATCAAATCGCAAAATCTTCAGAGCATTTGACATTTATCAGAATCAGAAGTACCCATGATTAATTCAGAAGGTTATATTGTTTGCTTGCATTGCCAACATAAATCTCCCAGGTGCTTCAAATAACCTGGCTATATAACTAGTTGATGCTCTGATGATAACTAATTTGTATGACTTTCTGACTCCCAGTAGGCCAGGCAACACCTGTGGAGAGAAAATGAGTTAACATACATGATCTGTCATCAGTATGAGAAAGATTGTAAAGAACCATATATTAAATAGCAGAACAGGAAGTGGAATGACGAGAACAAAAGAAAAGTGATAGGGTGGAGATAAAGAGAAACAGAGAATGGAATGAAAGCTTGTTATTAATAATTTAGCTGCCTTCGAGGAAGTGTCATTTGGGGAAAATGAATGAGAATAGAGGGGAAAAATAAATAATACTGCCAGATAGGAACAGCTAGAAATCTGAACACTGGCAGGTCGGGCAGCATCAGTGGAAAGTAAAGGACTGAGTTAACATTACAGGTTGATGACCTTGCATCAAGCAATGATTTCCCCTGACAGTTGCAATTTTCCCATCCTGTCAGCCTCCTAGTAAATCACAACAGATCAAGCAGTTTTTGTGGTGAGAGAAAAAGATTGATGACCTATCATCAGCACAAGAACATTAAATCAGTACCTCTCTGTACAGATGCTGTCTGACTGCTTTATATGTACAATATAAATATTTTTGCTTCAGATTTTCGACATCAGTGTCTTGCTGTCTGGCTATTATAAATTCCATCTGCGTCCTCTCATTTTACATTCTTCCTTCAGTTTGGTGACCAGAAATGTATGCAGAGCTTAAGTTGTCTAATTTGTATTGTATATTGTTCCATCATAGGCCCACTGCTTTTCTGTGCCTCGGTTAATGAAGGGATAAATTAGTTTTCCTTTCTAATCACCTTATTCATCTGCCAGGCTGCATTTACGAATCTGTCAACATATAATCCGTTTAATTCTCTATAATATTGAGGATCTTACCATTTATTGTGCAATCTGTTGCCTTGTTGCACCTGGTCACATACATCATCTCACACTTGGCAGGATTAAAGTCCATTTGCCATTTTTATGCTCGGATGACCAGATTATCATCTTCACCTTGCTTGCTAGTCATGGAGAACAGTTGTTGTGTTGTCTTAGGCATGTTTGTCATACTTCCTACATTAATTCCACATGATTAAAACAAAACAGCAAAAGGCAAGCTCTGTGAGCCCTGTGGTAATAGCTATTCAGTCACAAAGATATCCATCATTCATTACCCATAACTTCCTGCCACGCTTCAGTTTTGGATCCAATTTTCCATTATTCCTTTGATCCCATGGACATAATAATTTAACCAGACAGCCATATGGGCTGATCTTATAAGCCTAACTAATCCATTTTCAATCAATGTTTTTCTTTCTTTCTAATAGAAACATAGAAATTAGGTGCAGGAGTAGGCCATTCGGCCCTTCGAGCCTGCACCGCCATTCAATATGATCATGGCTGATCATCCAACTCAGTATCCCGTACCTGCCTTCTCTCCATACCCCCTGATCCCCCTAGCCACAAGGGCCAAATCTAACTCCCTCTTAAATATAGCCAATGAACTGGCCTCAACTACCCTCTGTGGCAGAGAGTTCCAGAGATTCACCACTCTCTGTGTGAAAAAAGTTCTTCTCATCTCGGTTTTAAAGGATTTCCCCCTTCTCCTTAAGCTGTGACCCCTTGTCCTGGACTTCCCTAACATCGGGAACAATCTTCCTGCATCTAGCCTGTCCAACCCCTTAAAAATTTTGTAAGCTAATCAAGCTATTCAATTGTTAAGCATAATCTTCCATTAAAAAATACCCTGATTAATCTGTGCGTTTATGAATTAAAGTTTATGGCGTTCTTTGAAATGGATTCCATTAATTTTCCCTTCATTGAAGTTAAACTAATAGACCCATGATTACTTGGTTTATCCCAGTCTCCATTTTAAAAGAGCATTGCAATGTTGGGTGTTCTCTAATCCCATGGCAACGTTACTGTATCCAGAGATGATCATCAAATATATGTCAGTGCCTCTTCACTTTGACACACTCGTACACATATGATTTCATTTATTTAAAGATATTGTTTATGACACTTTTTAAATATTTTTGTTTTGTTTTTTGTATGCTGTTTCACATTTGCTTTTTATTCTTTTATTCTGTTCGAAATAAATAATAAATACATAATAATAAAATAACTTTCCTCCCTTGTTGCTATTAATGGATGGAATGTATTTCGCCTGGTTGTGGAAATATATCCATTTTCACATATACCAAGATAGACAGATGTTAGCATGTTTATATCATCCAATATTTTGCATTGTTCTTCATTAATCACACCAGTTTGGTTTCTCTATTTGGGGAAGGTGGTGCCATTTCATTGATAGACACAAAGTACCTGAGTAACGTAGTGGGTCAGGCAAAATCTTTCGAGAAAAAGGATGGGTGACATTTTGGGTCGATACCCTTCTTCAGATTGAAAGCGGGGGGGTGGGGGGGGTGGTGAAGAGCTCAAGGCGAGAAAAGACCAAGACCAATCAGAGCCTTTCCTAAATGGCCTTAGGCAGGGCATTGCCTGGTAAGCCCATTGTTGACCAGGGAACGTGTCATCTCAAGAGGAAAACAATGTCTCGATGATCTTAAGAGGAAAACATACTAGTACTATGAAGTACCTAGACATAGCATCATATAGCATGAAAACAGACCTTTTGGCCTGACTCGTCCAAGATTTCCCATCTAAGCTGCTCCCATTTGCCAGAGTTTGGCTCATGTTCCTCTAAACTGTTGCTATCCACGTACCTCTTTAAGAGTCTTTCAAATGCAGATGTAGAGCCTGTCGCATCTAACTCCTCTGGCAAATTGTTCTATTGAAAAAGTTGCCCTTGGGTTCCTATTAAATCTTGCCCCTCACCTTATACCTATATGCTATGGTTCTGGATTTGCTTACCCTGGGTAAAATACTATGCATTCAACCTATCTATTCCCCTCATGATTTGATACACCTCTATGAGATCCTTAAACCCTATCTGACACCAAACGTGTTGTCTTTTTGAAGCCAAGTAGGCTCAACATGTTGTTTTGTTTGTTATACAGTCATGAAACAATTTGCATTCTTTGATTTTACATGCTAGTAATTTTTAATCCCTATTTTGCCTTTCCAATTTCCATCCAATATATTGTCCATTTTGTAGCTTTTCTACTGTAGTAAATGCTCGATGCTTAACATGAAATTAATTTTGCTCTATCTTACCACCTGTAGTCATCATGAATGTCTCCCAATCCTCTGAGTCTAATTTACTTTCAAGTTACTGCTTCCAGTCCAATTTAGGCAAATTCAGAATGTTCTCTTCTCATGGCTTGCTGTATACTGGTTGAGAAAGTTCTCCTGAAAGCAGAGGGGAATTTCTGTGCCCTCATTACCATACACTGATTCTCTCGCTTTTTACGAGGGTGTTGCCAGGACTTGAGGGTCCGAACTAGAGCGCAAGCTAGGATTTTATTTCCTGGAGCGCAGGAGTGTAAGAGTTGATCTTATAGAGGTGTGTAAAATCATGAGGGGAATTAATATGATGAATGAAAAGGGACTTTTACCCAGGATAGGAGAATCGGGAACTAGAGGACTATGATTCCTCCCTCCTAGCAGCACAATGAGGATTTGGCTAGTCAGAAGGTCGATGATGCTGGCTCTGTCTCTCCATCCCTTCATGACATTAAGAGAGTTAGTGCTGGCACTTCATAGCTGTAATTGTTGGTCAGCAGGTTGGATGTTTGATTTCAAATACACAATAAACTTCAGTTCCTCGGTGCTGCACAGACGACAAACTGTATGTAAGTCCATGGTTTATTTATCTGGTTGAAGTTGACCCTGGGACTTCTAAGTCTACTGCAACATTCATTACATCTTGAAATTATGAAAAGAGACTTGCGTTGATAATAGAGAACAACTTGGATAAATAATTTTAGTTCACGTGTTCTTAGGTTTCTGGTCTTTGTCTTTTATTCTTGAAATATTTGTGCTGTAGATTGATACTAGTTAAATAAATCTATGCAGCCGGAATGTAAACATATCCATATGTCAATTGGAAAAGAATTAACAAATGTTACTGTTTTCCCCCCCTCCCCACTCGTGTTCACTCTTTGTCTGCCCACCACTGTAATCATCCCCACTTCTCTCTCACCTTCCACCCTGTTCCCATTCCTTCCCTCTGGCCTCTCCACACTATCTGCCCCCTCTCCCTGTTGGATTTCCCATGCTGGCTATCTAAGGAATATGCTAATTCGGGGTGGAATTTGAACAACATGCCAGTCTTGGAGCAGTCTGTATTAACTCACATCAACGCTGACATCTCTGGAATGAAGGTTCCTTGGCTTTACGTGGGAATGTGCTTCTCTTCCTTCTGCTGGCATATTGAAGACCACTGGAGCTACTCCATTAACTTTCTGCACTGGTTCGTAAATATATTGACCTATTGCATAATATTGCTTTCTTCCAATTAGTCCTGAATACATTAAATTTAAGTGTGGTCATTAAAGAATAACATCAAGATAGTATGTGGGTGAGGAATATCTTTTAAAATATACTTCTTGTTGGGTTGTGATACAAATTCGAGTGTTGTATTCATTAAGCCTAAATTAATGTTGTGCAAGTTTTGTTATTAATAATAGCTTTGGAGTTTGTCACATCACAATGATATGTCATAAGACCATAAGTGATAGGAGTAAAATCAAGTCTATTCCGCCACTTAATCATGGCTGATCTATCTCTCCCTCCCAACACCATTCTCCTGCCTTCTTCCCATAATTCTGTCGCACACCTGTCCTGATGCAGGGTCTCAACCCAAAACATTGACCATCCCTCTACCTCCACAGTTGCTATCTAATGTGCTTGGATCCACCAGCAGCTCAATTTTTGTTCCAGATTCTAGAAAAACTAGTCACACTATACTATATATTTTTTCCCCAAAGGCATTGTGCTTTTGTAGATGTGTATTGAGTTTTAGAAACAAAGAACTACAGATGCTGGTTAATTGGTCAATGTACACAAGGTTCTGGAGTAACTCAGGAGGTCAGGCAGCATCTCTGGAGAAGATGAATAGGTGACGTTTTGGGTCGAGTCCCTTCTCAACCCAAAACTTCAGCCATCCATGTTCTCCAGAGATGCTGCCTGACCTGCAGGGTTACTCCAGCATTTTGTGTATTGAGGTTATTGCTAAAACTGTACAAGTTGCCTTTGTAATTAAGTTTCATTTTTCATGCTGTGAAACTGGAAGGATGAACATGCATTTTGTGACTGCATTCACAGGGGCGAACCGAAGACGTGGTATGGGGTGCCGGGATATGCTGCTGAACAACTTGAACTTGTAATGCGGAAGCTGGCTCCAGAGCTCTTCCATTCTCAACCAGACCTGCTGCATCAACTGGTGACCATCATGAATCCTAATATTCTTATGGAGCACGGGGTTCCGGTATGTTCTTCCATTTCTCTCTCTTATACACTCAGCTGCCAAAACTGAGGCCTGAGTCATACAGCGTGGAAATAGGCCCTTTGGCCCAATTTGCCCAACATGTCCAAGCTACATTAGTCCCACATTCCTGTGTTTGGCTCGTATCCTTCCAAACCTGTCCTACCCATGTACCTGTTTCTTTAATGTTGGGATAGTCCCTGCCTCAACTACCTTATCTGGCAGCTCGTTCCATACACCCACCACTCTTTGTGTGAAAAAATTACCCTTCAGATTCCTATTAAATCTTTTCCCCTTCACTTATATCCTCTGGTCCTCGATTCCTATACTCTGGGCAAGAGTATCTACCCTCTCATGATTTTATATACCTCTATAAGATCGCTCCTCATCCTCCTATGCTTCAAGGAATAGAGTCCTAGCCTACTCGACCTCTCCCTTTACCTCGTGTCCTGGCAACATCCTCGTAAATCTTCTTTGTACCCTTTCCAGCTTGACAACATCTTTCCTATAACATGGTGCCCAGAACTAAACGCAATACTCTAAATGCGACCTCACCAACGTCTTGTATAACTGCAGCAGAACTTCCCAACTGCAAAAAATTATAAATGTTGTGGGTTACATGTTCTTCTCTGTAGCCTGGATAAGCTATTCTTAATAGAAATTAAATTTATTTTTGGATTCACCCATTTTATGCTTTTAAACTTAATAGTTTATGGTAGTGAAATTCTCACAGCAAAGTTGAATAAGAAAATTAGCCTTTACAAGAATGATGTGGTTTAATTCAAATAATCATCCCTCAGTTCAGTTTATCCTGTGAGAATTTGGGGTTTGTTGGACACTTCACTTCTGTGAGCCTTGTCTGAAACTTGCAAATATCGTAACCATACCTGTCCATTTCTTGGCGATCGCTTCGCCCAACACCTCCGCTCGGTTCGCAATAACCAACCCGATCTCCCGGTGTCTCAGCACTTCAACTCCCCCTCCCATTCCGAATCCGACCTTTCTGTCCTGGGCCTCCTCCAGGGCCAGAGTGAAGCCCACCATAAATTGGAGGAGCAGCACCTCATATTTTGCTTGGGTAGTTTACACGCCAGCGGTATGAACATTGACATCTCCAGTTTCAGGCAGTCCCTGCTTTCTCCTTCTTTCCCCTCCCCTTCCCAGCTCTCTCAAAGCCCACTGTCTCCGCCTCTTCCTTTCTTCTTCCTGCCCCCCCCACCCCCACATCAGTCTGAAGAAGGGTTTGGACCCGAAATGTCACCTATTTCTTTCGCTCCATAGATGCTGCCTCACCCACTGAGTTTCTCCAGCATTTTTGTCTACCTTATTTTTTAGATAAAGCCACCAAAACTTAACACCAGGTGCAGTCTCATCAAGCCTCTGTGTAATTGCCTTGAGACAGCTTTGTTCGTAATTCCCAAATTATTTTATCATGAAGGCCAATGCACCATTTCCTTTCCAATAATCCCTTGATGCAACTGTATTTTGCCTCTCAATGTCCTGTCCGTATTGATGTTTTGCTCTCTAGTTGAGGAAAATGAACATCTTCAATCATATACATTTTTTTTTAACTCATTCTCAGGTGTTCCGAACAAATCAATGTGCTGGTGAGTTTGTGGTTACTTTCCCGAGAGCTTATCACAGTGGATTCAACCAGGGATACAACTTTGCAGAAGCAGTGAATTTCTGTACTGCAGATTGGGTATGTCTTGTCACTTATCAAAAAATATTTTTAATGAAACGACATTTCAAATGTGTATCTATTTTGTGTGGTATTTGCCACATGTTATGCTCATAGAAAATGTACGTATTCAGTTGAATCTATCAAAGTTGACAGATTGCTGTAGGATCGGCAATCTCAAGATTAAGACAGAATAACCACCAAGAATAGTAATGTATTTCCAAACGTTTGGTGATATGGATGTGAAATTGCAAATTGTTCTCTGGCATCTATTACCTAGTTCACCTATGTGGTCTTAGGCCTGATTTAGAAGATGCTATCCAAGATGCTTAGATGTTGCATATTGTAGATGGAGCACACAATAACCATAGTGAAGGGAATGAATGATTGTGTATTGGATGCCAACAAAACAGGCATCTTGGTCGTGGGTAATGTCAATTATCTTGAATGTTGCTGGAGCTATGCTCATCCAGAAGTGAATCCCATCATCATGCTTTCATGACTTGTGGATGACAGATAATACTTGTTTAAGTTGAGATGTACTGGGATGGGTTATAGGCAGTGCAGTTATTGGGCAAGTTGCAGAATGCATTGTACACTTATTTCGTATTCTGGGAAAGGGTGGCGTGTGCTATAATGATGGTGTGTAATGAGATAAGGAGCCTGTTAAGATGGATCTGCAGGTGATCTGTTTACCTCAGTGAATATTTTCCACAATCTCCATCTAAACACAGGAGGAGATTCCCAATTACCCTATTTGACCCTCTTCTAGCTTTGTCCTTTGAGCAGTATTCCACAAGAAGCTCTAATGCCAGCACTCTCCCAGCACAGGCAGGTGTACTGACTAAAGGACTTTGAAAGCTAGAGATGTGTGCACTGTCAGAGATGCCAGTACCTCTGAATCTAAAGACATTGAGTGATATTGGATCAAGTTCAAGAGATTAAAATATTGCTTAACCTTATACACGGGAAAAAAAATGTATACACTGAAACTAATATAGATGTATAAAAGTAATCATCTAACTTTTCCCACAAGCTGCCTGGTGTCTCCCATTCATTTGAATGGGGGCTGCTGCACTTGCAGCAAGATTAACCTTTCAGAGACTCAATAGGGAGGCTTTGCAGGCTAAAGGTTGGGAAGGATGAAGAAGATTATGCTGTCCTATTGGACTCGTGGTTGGCACACCACTAGCGGTTACAGCAAGGTGCAAGATGCTTGAGAAAATCCCCAGTTAAGCCACCCGCCGATGTCAGCCTGGCCATTTACTTGTTATACCATTACAGTTGGCAGGTTCAATGAGGAATGCAAAAGGGTGTGTTGGGAGTGGTGAATATGCTAAAAAAATATGATGCCACTCTGCCAATGCACGGACATCAAAAACAAAACTCAATAGTACTAAGCAATTTCACAGTCCATGTAATGTGTCAATGCTTAGTATCAACCTTTCTTCGCCATTTGTCTTGGTCTGTATCCCCTCTCCTGTCGCTGCCTTACACAAATGGGAATCTGCACCTGCATTATGCTATAAGTGAGGTGCAGCAATGAAGGAATAGAAGAGGAGGTGCATGTCTCACCTTGAAGGATATGCTACAATGTTTCTAGAGGCAGTGGATTTGTTCCAAATTTATTTTTCCCAAATACAGGTGCACAACCTTTTATCCGAAAGCCTTGGGACCAGACACTTGTCGGATTTCGGACATTTTCGGATTTCCGAATGGAAGATTTTTAGCGTAGATTAGGTAGGTTGCGCGGGCGGCTTGAAAAGTCTGGAGCGGCTGCCTTCTCCCCGGAGACCGGGGAATCATTGTAAATCATTGCATAAATGTTAGTCAGTTAGTTTGGAGGGATTTTATGTGGTGGTGGGGGTGGGGGGTGAAGGGGGAAACTTTAATTCTTAGTCCCCTACCTGGTCGGCGACTCCCAACATCGCGGAGCTGGGGGCTCCGTCCGGCCGCGGGCGCCGCCGGTTGGAGCTCCGACCCCGGCAACTCTACCCCTGGCTGCGAGGCGCTCCAAATCCAGCGCCGCCCGCGGCCGGACGCCTGCAGCCCCAGCTGGGAGTTGGCGGCCACAGCGTTGCGGAGCTTACTGCACGGCGACCCGGTAAGGCATTGACTGTTCCCCGCCTCTCCGACCAGGTAGGGGACTAAGAATTAAAGTTTACCCCTTCAACCCCCCCCCCCCCCCCCTTCACATAAAAGCCCTCCAAACTAACTGACTAACATTTAAGCAATGATTTACAGATGTTTATGTGTCTCCCCGGTCTCCGGGGAGGAGGCAGCCGCTACAGTAGTACAGACCTGGGTTGACCGTGAGTCGTTTCGGGTCAAACGCCAGCTTTCGTGTGCAGACGACATCCTGGAAAAAAATGGCCGGTTTTTGGAGTTTTTCGGTTTCCAGAACTCCGGATAAAAGGTTGTGCACCTGCACCACTCTTTCATAAATGATCTAAATGGCATATTAGAATTATGTATTATCACATTAGTTATCCGAGTATCTAAGGTATCTCTTGGATTGTTATACCTGTAAATGGTATACTTACTTTTAAGCTGGGAACATTTTAATTTTATGGTGGACTGTCACTTTCAGGAATTTATTCTGTGGCTTCAATTGATTTCAGCTCCCCATGGGTCGGCAGTGTGTCAGCCATTATCGGCGTTTGCACCGATACTGCGTGTTTTCACATGAAGAACTGATCTGCAAAATGGCAGCTGATCCAGAGGGTTTGGATGTTGAGTTAGCAGCTGCTGTCTACAAAGAGATGCTGACGATGATTGAGGAGGAGAGGCAATTGAGGAAGACAGTCTTCCAGATGGTATGCACAAATTCGTAGAATAAACCTGTGGTAATGGTCCATTTGGCGATCGTGCTTGTTCTGGCTCTTCTAAAGATGTCTGATTGTTCGTGATTTTCACTGCAAATCCCAGCAGTACCAGCAGTTACATAATCGTAAATGGTTTCCTGATGAGTTTGTTGTTCCTATTGCCGTCCGTATCCTTCGCCCTGCTGCCCCAGCACAAGGCAGCGAAGAAGATGGCCACCGATTGGTAGAGCATCTGCAGAATCTTACTGCAGACATTGAGGAGGCGGTGCCTTCTCAAAATGTACAGCCAGCTCTGCCCGTTCTTGTACAGGGCCTCGGCGTTCTGGACCAGTCCAGTTTACTGTCCAGGTACACTCCAAGGTAAATTGCACATCCACACTACTGATGGAGACGGGGGACAGGGGTGTTCCTCTCCTCCTAAAGTCCACCACCAACTGCTTCGTATTGTCGGTGTTGAGCTGCAGGTTATTCAGCCCACACCATTCAACAAAGTCGTTGACTACGCCTCTGTATTCAGTTTCCCTCCCCTCACTGATGCAGCCCACAATTGCAGTCGTCTGAAAACCTCTGCAGGTGGCAGGAGACGGAGTTATATCTGAAGTCCGAGATGTAGATGGTAAACAGGAAGTGAGAGAGGACCGTCCCCTGTGTGGCCCCAGTGTTGCTCATCAACATGTCTGAGGCACAGGAAAATTGAAGAGAATGAACTCAATGGAACATGTAAAAACTGTGATATGGAGGTCATAGTTGAAGGAAATGAAGAGCAGATCAGATGGTCATAGAGAAAGTCAGATAATTGTACAGCATAGAAAAATGCCTTTCAGCTCAACGCGTCCACACCGACTGATGCCTATTAATGCTGATGACATTTCCCCACATTAGGCAGATATCCCTCTATTCCTTTCCTCGTCCAAATGCATTTTAAACACTAATTGTATCTGTATTTTCCACTTCTACTGGCATTTCATTCCATATAATAAATTTCCCCCTTCGATCTTCATTGTTAGTGGGGGGGGCGGGGAAACAGAACCAATAATCCAGTTAGATTAACCTGCAGCAAAACTGGACCATTAAATTATCAAACCATGTAAAAGTGCACGTTAAAGTGGCATTTGCACTCTTGGCAACACATAATTTAAAAAATAAGTAGCATATAAATCAGAAAACTGGTAAGGGAGCAAGATTATACGAACAGGCTAATCAAATTAACACAGGTTGAAATTTGGAAGAAAGAATGCTGTGTGGTGTTATAAATCAAATGGTGTATTTAAAGGTAATGCAACATCAGGGACCTGGGGCTTTACATCTATGAGTCTATGACCAGTATACATTGATAAGACTTAAGAAACCTGTGGTTTTTTGGCTTGATATATAAATATATAGTGTGAATGAATGAGGGAATGTACATTTTATTTTTGAATCTTCATAATTAATTTGTTTTATTATCTCATTTGGAGTGTTTTGTCTAACTCATAAGATATAGGCATGTCAGGACTTGCACCAGGACTAAAATTGCGCAGTGAAGAAAAGCTGGTATACTTGTCGCCAAAACAGAATGTTTAGGGTTTGATAGAGTATTACTACAAATTATGTTAAGGTGCTTTGATACCTGACAAAAGTACCATTGCAGTGATGTCTTAAATGCTGATCTGAAATATATTACCTTGTGGAAAGGAAATTGGATTTAAATTTGTAAAGGTAGACAACTGCGGAGTTAGGGGAACACGAGTAGGATAGTGGGACTGATTGGTTATTTTTGTCAAAGGCTGCGCTGAGCCAAATGGCCATCAACTGTGGATAATTGAATGTCATAGCTGGCATAGTTAGTACTTTGGTAAGTTTATGAATGCTGGCCACAAAGATTTGATTATCTCAAACCCAAAATGGAGAATGAGATCTTATTCTCACTGTTTTTATGAAGTCGGCTGCTAAGTTTAAGAAATTATTTTTTTAAATTTATTTGCAGGGTATAATTGATTCTGAACAGGAGGCATTCGAGTTGTTACCAGATGATGAGCGGCAGTGCGAGACATGTAAGACCACATGCTTCCTGTCTGCTGTTACATGCATCTGTGACCCCAGTAGGCTGGTGTGCCTTTATCACGTTAAAGATCTTTGCAGCTGTCCAGTGAAAAAACGTTGTCTCAGGTAAAAAGGATGATTTTAACATATCTTGTGTCATTCTGAACTAATACATATTCCAACGTGTAAGGCAGCAACTCTACCCCAGCACCGCCGTGGATTTAAAGAATATAAGTTGTAAAGATTGTGTACGTGAATGTACAAGAATAGATTCTTGGAGGTAAAGCTGAAGTAAAGCATTAAGTCTGTTTTGTTTGCCTTGGTCTTGTGGAAGGAGAACACCACACATTCTCCAGTCTATTCAAACAATACAATTCCTCCACTTTGGAGCAAATATTGTCAGTACTGTCTGTCATGGTTCTGGTTAATGGGTGTCTCTCAGAATTGGAAACAGTTTGAATTAGTGTAACCCGAGATCTGCACTTTGTCCACATTAGTTTTGGATAAACAGAACAAGTCTTGGGAATAAAGGCTAGTTCACTAATGACGTGGCCCAGTAGGTGAAATATGTAATTTGCTTAGGAAAGAACTGCAGATGCTGGTTTAAATCGAACATAGACACAAAATGCTCAGTAACTCAGCGGAACAGGCAGTATCTCTGGAGAGAAGGAATGGGTGACGTTTCAGGTCGAAGAAGGGTCTCGACCCGAAACGTCACTCATTCCTTCTCCCCAGAAATGCTGCTTCTCCTGCTGAGTTACTCCAGCATTTTGTGTAAATCTCAGATGTCATTTGCTGTTTGACATGATGAATTTCAGGAATAAAGATGTTTGAGAATGTGCACACTGTTACAGATTACTAAAAGGTTTTTATCTCTCACCGAAACTAGGTACCGTTATACACTGGATGAGCTACCATCTATGCTTTATGGGGTGAAAGAACGTGCCCAGTCGTATGACACCTGGGTGAGTAAAGTGGGAGAAGCCTTGGAAGCGGAACTTAATCACAAGAAAGGTGTGTATTTTTAACCAGGTTTACCATTTATTTTTCCCACCCTTCCCATCTCTACCACATACACTGTCTCCTGATCAAGTGGTGCGCTGTATATTTATTGTCCACGACAAACTTACATCAGCCATTCGTGAGGTAAAATTTGACCATAATGGCATTTCTCAAATATGGATAACCTTTAGCAAAATAAGCAGTGATTAAAAGTCTACAATGGGCTAAAGTGATCAAAATAAATAAATGCATCCTCAAAATAAATAGTTTTATCCAAGAATGCAGACAAGAAAGGTATTTGCAAAACACTTTATGATAATAATGGTTACATGACACTAACTGGGCCAGTGCTATGGTGCCATAAGATTACGGTAATAATGCTTCAAACACAGGAAGATAACAATGATCAAAAAAGCAACCTGCCAACTCTTTAAGCTTCAATACCATGTTATGACTTCAATTATTGGAAGTGAACTTGAGGATCAATGGTGAACTATTTACTCTGGATTCAGTGATTGGAAGGGATGGACATGCTTGACCAGCCTTCTTATTCACTGTGGTTCAACCACTGACCCTGACAACTTTGTACCACCCTCCAGCTTGAACAATACCATTACTTTGAATTGTTGTTTTTCATTTGCTTGCTAACTTGTTTTGTGCACAAGGCCATAGAGAACAACTCATTTGAAATCTCTCTTCATTTCAATCGAAGTCTGCTTTTTGGATCATCTTGCCTACATTGTACATAATTTACAAATCACTCACTCACTACATATCGGTGCGTCCAAATTTCCACATTGCAACATGCCCTCCTACCTATTTTTATGTAATCAGCAATCGTGGATACGAGCACTCTGCCTGCTCCAGGTCATTAATATTGAAAATAAATATTTGAAGGATAAAGACTATTACGGTGCATTCCACCAGTTCAAACTCCAGTCTGAAGAAGACATATTTCAACTCACTGCTTCTATATGATAAGCAGTCTTCATTCCGTCCCAACACACTCCTCCCAATACCACCAGGCTTTGTTTTGTTCACTAGCCTTTTATCTGGAACCTTATCGAATGCCTTTTGGAAATCCAGGTCGACATCCACAGAGTTACCCTCATCCAATTCGGCTTGTTATATTCGTGAAGAATTCCAAATAATTATTTAAACATAATTTTTCTTTCATAAAACTCTGAAGTGGTTTTAGAGCATCAACCGTTTCAAAGTGGGTCTTTCTTATTTGATTATATAGTCCAGCTATCTCTCAGCAACAGTTGTTAAGCTGTTTCCCAATTTTTGTGTTCTCCTTTGAAAAGGGCATCACATTGCTGTTTCAAGAACTTCAACCAATGACTCTACAACTGTATTGTTTAAAATCATTAAACAATAGTCCCATTAATGTCCCATAAGTACTAAATGACAGCACTTTTGCTTGAAAATTATTCATTTAAAAGCAGAATATTTTTGCTTGGCAGCACTCAAGAAGATCAATAGTTTAAAAAAACATTCCTTCCAGAATTTGATCAGCTAACAATCGGGATCGGAAAAATGAATAAATAATGAACATATCTGCAAATGATGTTAACACAGCAACCTCACAGGTGCATGTTAATGAGATGTGACAATCTATTATGATTGCACAGGATTTATTTGTATCCAGATGCATTGCTAGTTAAATGCCATAGATCACCTTACAAGATCCATAAAAGGCACCAATGTGACTCACGGCCACCTTACAGAGACACTCTAAAGGATAAGATGTTGCTGTGAGGTGTTCCCAACCACCAGCTTAATCAGCTCTAAAAGCATCTCAAGGAATTCTATGTATTTAAAACTCTATGTCACAAGTTTCTTGGTAGGAGAATCATTTATGTCCCATTGTGGAATTGTTGCCCGTGATGTCAGCTGACAACATACAGTACACCCATTGATTTTTATTCATCTCCTTTCATAGCAATGATAACATTATTCCTACAACTCCAATTGATGGATAAGCAAGAAAACATTTACTCACTCTGGGTGGGTTGTTATACAGAACAACTCTGAGATGCTGCACTGTTTCTGTGCATTTGTAAGATAGGAATACAACTAATGCTTATGAACCTATATTTTTAAATAGCGAGTCAAGAATATTTAGTTGTCATATGTACCGACAATGAAATTCATCCTTGCAGCAGTTTAACAGGATGTAAATGCAATAAACACAGATGATAATCAAAAAATTGCAATAACCACAATACTGGTGCAAAAGAACCCCAAAGTCCTAAATACAACTGAAGCAAGGCCATAGAAGTTCATAGTTGATGTTAATATTGTGTGGTGTTCAAGAGCCTGATGGTTGTTGGGAAGAAGCTATTCTTGAACCTGATGGTTGAATTGTGTGTGATTTCACACTTATTTTAATAGCCCAGTGAGGAATAGGAACATAGAACATAGAAAATAGGTGCAGGAATAGGCCATTCGGCCCCCTCGAGCCAGCACCGCCATTCAATGTAATCATGGCTGATCATCGAAAATCAGTACCCCAGCCTTGCTTTCTCCCCATATACATTGATTCCGTTAGCCCTAAGAGCTAAATCTAACTGTCTTGAAAACATCTAGTAAATTGGCCTCCACTGCTTCCACGGCAGAAAATTCCACAGATTCACACTGATAGGCGCTGAGGGAGTAAATGGAAGTTAATCATTTACAGTTTCTGCGGATTTGGAGTGGTGATGTATTATCTTGCTCCTGACCAGATCTTTGTGAACTGAAAACTCGGTTGGATGAGGCGGAAGACAAGAAATTCCCTGAGAATGACCTGCTGCGACAGTTGCGAACTGCTGTGAAAGAGGCAGAAACCTGCGCGTCCATCGCCCAACTGCTGGTCAGCAGAAAGCAGCGTACCAGGTATGTAGTTTGAAACACATGTAGTTATTAATTGAGTCAAGCAACAAAAGTTTGGTGTCGTTAAACTCCAAAATTTAACAAACTTCGAGAAGTTCCCTCATGTTAGGCTGGTCCAAAGATAAAGTCATATAGGATTCTCCGTGAGTTGGCAAGTTGGATGCAGAATTGGCTTAGTTCTAGAAGACGGAGGGTTGTGGTGTATGCGTGTTTTTGTGACTGGAGATCTGTGATCAGGGGTGTTCTGCAAGAATCAGTGTGGGGACAGGAAAGAAAGTGTATCGGTTTATTATTTCCCCATGAACCAAAATACATTGAAAAGCTGCTTTGCATGCCATCCAGCCAGATCGCACCATGCACAGGTTACACAACATGTTGTTGCAGCAACAGAGAAAGTACAGGTAAAAAGAGTGCAAGGGCCGCAACGGGGTGGATTGGGAGATCGAGATTATGGGAGATCTTGATTGGTTATCAAGAGCCTGATAACAGCGGGGAAGAAGCTGTTCTTGAATTTGATGGAATGTGCTTTCAAGGTTTTGTACCTTCTGCCTGACAAGAGGGGAGACGAGATAATAATCGGGTTGTGAATGGTCCTTGATTTTGTTGACAGACTACTTTGCTGAGGCAAAGATGGAGTCAAAGTGGGAGGCTGGTTTGCGTGATGAACTGTGCTGAGTTCATAATTCGCTGCCGTTTCCTGCAGTGATAGGCGGAGCAGTTGCCATCCCAAGCTACATTGCAGGGTGCACTCTATTTTGCATCTGTAAGAGTGACCTGATAGTAACATATAAAAATTATGGGAGGCATAGATAAGGTAGATAGCCAGAGTATTTTTCCCGGGGGGAAATGAAAGAACCTTGTGGGCATAGGTTTCAAATAAAAAAGAGGGGAAATGTTTAAAGGAGATTTGTGGGCCACATTTGTTCTGCACAGATAATGATAGATAGCTGCCAGAGGTGCACATTGGCAGGTGCGGGCAACACAGTGGTGCAGCAGTAGAATTGCTGCCTTACAGCGCTGGAGACCCAGGTTCGGTGCTGTCTACGGGTGCTGTCTGTATGGAGTTTGTACGATCTCCCTGTGACCGAGTGGGTTTTCGACGGGTGTTCTAGTTTCCTCTCACACTCCAAAGACGTACAATTTTGTAGGTTAATTGGCTTCTGTGAATTGTCCTTAAAGTGTAGAATATTGCTAGTTTAAGGGGTTATCACTGGTTGGCGCAGACTTGGTGGGACATAGGACCTGTTTCCATGCTGTATCTCTGAAGTCTAGTGGTAAAAGTGGATATTATAGCATTGTTTAAGAGCCATTATATTTGGTGCAGACATGGTGGGCTGAAGGGCTTGTTCCTGTACTGCACATTTTTATTTTCAGTTTGACAGTTTTGGGAATGCCTGGTCACTAGATGAAATGACTAAAAAAAAAGCCTGTTAAAGTACAAATAACTTGTTGACGAATGGGACATTATCTGGGTGCTTGATCAAAGGAATGCTTTGATATGATTAGATACTGAATCATGTCATGAACCTCTTGTCAGGTTGGTCATAAAGTATTGGTTAAAGGTTTATAGGATTGGTAAGGAAAATGCTTATCCGTTATGTGCACTTTGCAAATGTATGATGCAGGTCACAATAATGCTTAGTGTGTCAAAACATTGTACGAATTGCAGCTTTTAAGTCATCCTGGAACTATCTCAATGACTTCCTTGCATATGCTCGAATAAATAGACAAACAAAGGGGCTTAACTTTCAACTGGTAGTTGTGGTGGTTGAAGTCAGACAATGCTCCTCAATCTTCCGATAGACATTCTTCATTTGATGAAAGCATTAGTTGACGTGATTTCCACACATTCATTGAGAAGATGGTCCTGTCTTCATTCCAAGGTTCACACTCCTCTGTGTTTTGTGGCACAAGCATTGTGCTGAGTGGTACTGGTTCAGGATAAACGTAAAACAGAAAATACATGTCAAGCCACACTCATGGGAAGTGAAACTGAATTAACTTTGCTGATTAATGACCTCTCATCGAAATTATCAACAGCTTAATGTTAACACTGCTTTTCTTTCTACTATTGCTGTGTGGCCTGTTAAATATTTTTCAGCATTTTCGGTTTGACGTTTTTCTTCTTTTAATGTATTTTAGATCAAAACCAGAGAGTGGAAAAACTCGCACAAAGCTAACTGTCCATGAGTTGAAAGCATTTGTGCAGCAATTGTACAGCCTGCCTTGTCTCATTAGCCAAACTCGACTGGTTAAGGTAAGCATTTAATGAAGACAAGTGTGTGTATCACCTCTATCTTTAGGGGTAAATGAATAAAAGATCAATTGAGAATAACATGCCACAAAATACGAATCCTACCCCAAATTACTGAGCTTCCCTTCAGATAACCCAATCAAGTATTTCTTAGAATCATAAAATGAATGAGTTGAATTGTGTTTTTTTTGTCCCATAATATATGTTGGCCAAAGTATACTTAAAAAAATAATCTCCTGTTCATAAAATATAAAGATTTTTTGTGAACATTCAACAAGTTTAATGACATGTTCTCAAGCAATTTTTATGTATAAACCTAATTTGTCTCTTTCCAATTAAAAACTAGGTTATTGAAGTGATTACCATTCAATCCATGATTTGAGAAATGTTGCTCATTCAGATTAATTGGGTAACACTCGAGTACCATTACCTGTCTTTTGTATTGTTAGCTTTTTGTACTAGTTGCGTGATGGCCAAATGCTAAACACTTCAGCAGCACAAATCTCCAGGCAGTACCTCGTGCAGGAGTGCGGCTCTTGTGGTTTGCACTATGTAATATTAGAGTTTACTATGATTTGAACATTAAGAACATGGGAGAGGGTCAGTCGTGATGGCACTTGAAAGAAAACTTTTAATTCAAGCAGCTTCTGTTTCTGACTTGCAGTTAAAAATCAATCCCTGTTTAATATTCTATCAGATCAACTCTCTTCACTATTCTGTTCCCTCTCACTGAAGCCCACTTTGCTGGACTCTATTGGTTGCAGTTTCTCACCTTTGTTCTTAATCTTGGATAATTTCGAAGTGATTTCCCTGCACCCTCAATCTTCTATTTCCTGACTTTATATAGCCACAAATCATCAGCTTACCAAGTTGACAAATCTATGATCTGACTGCTATATTCAATTGCTCTTCACTCCTTGCTATTTTCTAGCTTAATGCCTTCATGGCACTCTGCTTCTCTTTGTGTCTGTAAGGCTATCTGTTATGCATCCGAGTTTGTCTGGTTCTCAGCAACAACTTAATCCAATAATTCCAACATGGGAAAATACCCGAAGGCTGATGAATGAGGAATAACAGTTGTAGAGCCAAAGGAATAGCAATTTGCTAAGATGAACAAAAGTTCAGTCAACATAGTTAAGGAGGACTGTAATGAAAGTGGGAGCACCAGACAGATACAAGGAAGGATTTTTAAAACATGGCGGTTGATGACACAAAAAATAAATGATCAGGAACAAGATGAAGTGAGTTTTCATAGACAAGAGGTTATTGCAGATGCAGATGGTAAAGATATGGAGGAGTCTATGTACTTCAATGTGAAAATCAAATTGAAAATGTTAGGGAGCATGCTTATAATGAATAATCAGATGGATGGGTGGGAATAATGTGGCTGGAACTGTTTAAGGAAGGCACCATTGAATAACAGTTCAGTCGTTTCTAGTTACAAATTTGTTTCTTAATTTAAAAAAATTGTTTCAAATCAGCATGAGAAAGTGTCTGCGGGGGGGGGGGGGGGGGGGGGGGGGGGGGGGTAGATCATCAGATCAATTTAGTTTGTCATGTGTACTGAGGTACACTGAAAAGCTTTTATTGCCTGATATTCAGTCAGCAAAAATGCAATACATGATTACATCGAGGCATTTACAGTGTATATATACATTGTCATTGAATAACGTTTAGTGCAAGCTAAAGCCAGTAAATTCTGATCAGATAGTCTGAGGGTCACCAATGAGGTAGATAATAGTTCAGGACTGCTCTCTAGTTGTGGTAGGAAGATACAGTTGCCTGATAACAGCTGGGAATAAATTGTCCTTGAATATGGAGATGTGTGTTTTCACCTTTTGCCTGATGGGAGAGGGGAGAAGAGGGAGTGGCCAGGGTTCAACTAAGTCATTGATTAAGCTGCTGGCCTTTCAAAGGCAGTGTGAAGTATAAATGGAGTCAATGGATGGAAGGTTGGTTTGTGTGATGGTCTGGGCTGCGTCCACAATTCGCTGCGATTTCTTGCGGTCTTGGATGGAGCTGTTCCCAAACCAAGCTGTGATGCATCCCGATAAAATTATTTCTATGGCGCATCTGTAGAAGTTGGTGAGAATTGTTGGGGACTTGTCGAACTTCCTAAGCTTTCTTAGGAAGTTGAGGTGTTCGTGTGCTTTCTTGGTTGTTACTTCAATATGGGTGGTCCAGGATAAGTTGTTGGTAATATTGACTCCTAGTAATTTGAAGTTTTCAACCATCTCTACTTCAGCGCCATCAAAGCAAACTGGGGATGTGTATCGCTTTGCTTCCTGAGGTCGATCACTATTTCCTTCGTCTTGCTGACATTGAAAGAAAGGTTGTTGTCTCGACACTAGGACACAAAGTTCTCAATCTCCTCCCTTTCCTCTGTCTCATCATTATTTGATATCCGAATCATGACGATTTAGAGTTGCAAAGGGGGGAAGATAATGCTTTGGCTGAGGTGGCCTAATGGGTAAGTCGAATTTCTTCCACATTGTGTCTAAACAGCCCAAAGTATGTTAGATATTTAATAAACTAGCACAATCCAATCAAATTCATCAAAAGCAGTTGCAATATTAGAGGCGCAATGTGACTGTCCCTGAAACACACCTCTAGTGGTCGTCACCTGATCACTCATTCCCATTGTTCCTTCCATCCTGTCCTTTTTCTCCGCAAATTAAAACCAGCTTGATTTCTAAGTTTATTCAGTTTTAATGAAAGATCAATAACCTATAACCTTGACAGTGTTCCTCTCTCCTGAGGAATTGTCTCATCTGCCAAGTATTTGCAGCATTTTTGTTTTGAGGTTCTTAAATTGTAAAACACCTTCCCTCGATGCACTGAATTGTAAGTGGCTGGTGTCACTTACCAAACAGTGTGGAACTTGGAGGACATGAGTAGTTTCTATGATGAACCTCGTTCGGATAGCATGCTTACCAAGGCGGGCAATGAATAATCCTCATTTTTCAATGGGCTATTCTTGGTTTTGATATGTCTAGACGGCAATCTGTGGGAGAGTTGACTGCTTACCCATTTTGGATCAATGACCCATGGATGAAAACAAATTTATGGATGATGAAAGAAATGAAATATTAAGAGAATCCTGTCATTTCCATTTCATGTTAGGAGCTGCTGGACAGCGTCGAAGAATTCAATGAACGTGGCAAAGAGGCTTTGTCTGATAAGATTCCTGATTCATCTAAGTTGCAATTATTAATAGAACTGGGGTCTGAGTTGGATGTGGAGTTGCAAGAACTGCCCAAACTGAAACAGCATCTCCAGCAGGCTCGCTGGCTTGATGAAGTTAACCTCACCCTCTCAGACCCTGACAGAGTTATGTTGGACACGATGAAGAAACTTATAGACTCTGGTATTGCCCTGGCACCACATCCTGCAGTGGAAAAAGCAATGGCTGATTTACAGGAGCTCTTGACTGTATCTGAACGATGGGAAGAAAAGGCCAAAGTTTGTCTACAAGCCAGGTATGAAAAATAATTGTATAGATTTCTTGATATGCTTGAATTTAAACATGCTATAGAGCTTAGTGTCCTTGCTTTCGAGTTGGGCACAAGGCAATAATGAAGCAGAAGAGAAGGCTGAGGTGAATACAGAAGTCTATGATAGCAAATTCAATTTGAGCATTCAATTGGAGCATGAGCATTGGCAGGTTGGTGACGCAAGTTTGGTTTAAACTGCATTGATTTCAATGCATGAGGCCCGACAGATAAGGCAGATACATGAGTCTAGAATATTTTAGCAATAGCAGAAATGTGGCTGAGTGAGTGACAGGACTGGCAGCTCAGAGTTTTGGAATACAAAGAGGTAAGAGGGGAGGAGGTTGCATTTTTGATCAGGCTCAAAGTCATATGGCATCGAAACAGGTTATTTTGTCCCATTTGTCCACACCTGGCCCATATCTCTCAAAATCTTTCCGACCACGTACGTATGCACACTAGTTTTTGATCCCCCTTCTCTTTTAAAAGGATTCTGTGCATTCACCTGATATATTCCCCTCATTATTTCATACATACCTCTATAAGATAATTTCTCAGCCTCCCGCGCTTCAAGGAATAAAGTTCTAACCTTCCCAACTTCTCCCTTTAGCTCAGATTCTCGAGTACTGGCAACATAAATCTTCACTGCACCCTTTTTTGTTTTAATGCGTATTTCCTATAGCAGGGTGGCCAAAATTGAACAGAATATTCCAAGTGCAGCCTCACCAACTTTTGTACAATTGTACCACAACGTCCCATCTTTTATACTCCATTCCCTGACTAATAAAGGTCAACATGCTAAAATCCTCCTTCATCACAATATTTGCCTGTAATGCCACTTTCGGGGAACTATGTACTTGTACTCCTAGATCCCTCTGCTCTATAACACTCCCCAGGGCCATACTGTTTATTGTGAAGGTCCTGCTATTTCCAAAATGCAATACTGAATTCAACCGGCACTTGCCATTCTTTGGCCCACTTTCCCAGCTGATAAAGATACTGCTGTATTTTTTAATAACCATCTTTACTGTGTACAATACACTTATTTTAGTGTAATCTACAAATTTCCTAATCATGGCTTGTACAATCTTATCTAAATCATTGGTATAACTAACAAAGAGCAATGAGTTTAGCACTGATCCTTGAGACACACCACTTGTCCAGGCCTCCAGTCCAAAAAACGACCTTCCACCACCACCCTCTGTTTCCTACCATTAAGCCAATTATGTATCCAGTTAGCTAGCTCTCTCTGGATCCTATGTGAGAACACCAACACAACACTTAGAAAGGATATTCCTGGGGGTTTATCCAGTGAGGCCATTTGAGTGCTATTGAGAAATAGGAAGAGGGTGATCACTTTGATGGGGTTGTACTACAGGCCTCTCAATAGTCAATGGGAATTAGAGGGGAAATTATGTAGAGAGATCACAGAATGAATACAAATGTGGTTGTAATATTGAATAAGAAGGATGAAGAATTGGAATAATACAGTTGTAATATTGGTATTGCCATAGTACAAAGGGCTTGGATGAATAGAATTTGTTTAATGTGTTAAGGAAATTTTTCAATCAATATATAGATTGATTGCCCTTCTGGGGCTAACCTCAACATTCTCTTGGGAAACTGGGGCAAGTGACTACAGTGTTAATGGGGAGAGCACTTTGGGATCAGTGACTATAAATGTTATTAGTTTTAAAGTAGTTACAGAAAAAGAAAGAGGCTTAAATTGAATTAAGGCTAATTTTGATGGTATTAGCCAGGAGCTTTCACAAGTTGATTGAGAGAGGTTGTTTGAAGGCAAAGTGACATCTGGTAAGTGGGAGTATTTTAAATGTGAGATAGCTCAACTTCAGGCCAAGCACACTTCTGTTAGCGATAGGGCAAGGCCGGCAGTAGTGAACCTTGGATGAGGAGATATAGAGACTGACCCAGAGAAAGAAGGCGGGAAAGGCAGCTGGGGTCAAGTGAATCCCTTACGAAGTACGTAAAAGAGGGAAAACAAGAGGGCAAAAAGGAGGCATGAGATAGCTTTGCAGATAAGGTGAAGGAGAATGCAAAGAGATTCTACAAAGATATTATGGGCAAAAAATTAACTAGGGAGAGGAAAGAACCCCATAAAGATCTACAAGTTTTTCCATGTGTCAAGTCACAGGAAATAGAAGTTACAATTTGTTGCTTGTATTTACCATGGAGAAAGAAATGGATGCTGGGGAACTCGGGGAAATTTCCATGGCTGTGGAGGTCTTAAACACATTTAGATAGATAAATCCCTGGGACTGATCAAATATATCCTCGGACATAGTGGGAAGACAGGGAAGAAATTGCACGGCCTCTGACGGAGATATTTGTATATATATAATTGATAGCCATGGTTGATATGCCATTTAAGAAAGGCTGCAAGGAAAAGCATCGGAACTACAGACGGGTGAGCCTAATATCAGTGGTGTTTAAGTTATTAGCGTGGATGATGTGAGGCAGGATCACCGTGCATATTGAAAGGCAAGGACTAGTTTGGGATAGTCAGCATGGCTTTGTGTGGGAAATGTTTCTTATTAGTTTGAGTTTGTTTGACAAGGTGAGCAAGATGATTGAGTGCCATGCAGCAGATGATAGGTATATGGGCTGCAGCAGAGCTTTTGACAAGATAGTCATGGTAGGCTGGTCCAGATGGTTACATCACATGATAAAAGGTAAGCTAGCTAATTGAATACGAAGTTTGCTTGTTTAGAGGAACCAGAGGGTGGTGGTAGAGGGTTGTTTTTCAGACTCGAGGCTTGTAACAAGTGGTGCACCAGAGGGATCGGTACTGGGTCCACTATTGCTTGTTACGTATATTACTGATTTGGCTGTGATAGTAGGTGGTATAGTTAGTAAGTCTATGGGTGACACTAAAATTAATGGCATACTGCAGGGTTAAGAAGGCAATCTACAATTATAACAGGATCTTGATCAACTGAGGAATGGCATATGGAGCTTAATTTAGATGAATGCAATTTTTTACGTTTTGGTAAGATAAATCGGGGCAGGATGAATAAAATTGACTTTGACTTTTGACTTGCACGCTAAATTGTAGGGTCCTGGGAATGTTATAAAACAGAGAGACCAAGGGGTGCAATGAGATGATTTCCTGAAGGTAACGACACGGATAGATAGTGTGGTGAAGAAGGCAGTGGGTATGCTTGGCTTCATCAGTTAGGGAACTGAGTGCAGGAATTGGGATGTAATGTTATAGCTGTCCAAGATGTGAATAAGATCACATTTGGAATACATTGTACATATTAGTCGAATTGCTCCAGGAAGATGTTATTAAACTGGAAAGCATGCATAAAATACTCAAATATGCGATCTGGAAGATTTGAGTAATATGGAGAGGCTGAAGGCCTCTTTTTTTCCTTTCCTTTTCCTGGTGTGTAGGAGGCTGGGGGTTGACCTTACAGAGGTATATAAAATCATGAGGGGCATAGATGAGGTGGATGGTCACAGTCTATTCTCCAGGATAGGGAAGCCGAAACCTAGAGGGCATAAGGTTGGGGTGGTGGGATTAAATGAGGGGCACATTTTAAAATGGAGGATAGTGTAGAGGTGGATATGATTATGATATTTAAGAGACATTTGGACAGTACATGAATAGGAAAGGTTTTGAGAGATATGGACCAGGTGTAAGCAAATGTTTCAGTGCTGTACATTCTGTTTAATTCCTTTTTTCATGATACTTTATGAAAGACCTTCTGGCATTCCAAATACAGAACATCCACTATTATTCCATGTTAACTATTCTGCTAGTATAGTCTCAAAAAAACGTCTTAATTGATTTGCCAAATATGTTTACAGTACATAAATTTGTTGAATTTGCCATGTGTACTACTATTTTCGAAGTGTCTCGTCACAATTTCTAAATAATACTTTTTTATAATGCCTGTTTTCTTTGTCTCTCCTGCCTAAAATAATGGGGTGAGATTTGCCAGTTACTCTAGAATCTATGGAAATTTGCAAGATGGCAACCAACACAGTCACCATTTCTGTAACCTTGAGGCTAGGTCATCAGGCCATGGGAATTAACCAGCTTTCAGTTCCATTAATTTTTCCAATTATTTTTACTTTTTTTGGCTTCCCATTCTCTCTGGACCTGTTGTACTCAATTACAACAAAGTACTTTTGTGTCTTTGGTGAATACAAACACAAAAAATATTTTTCTGTTTCATTTCCCAATATATTTTTCTTCTATCTCTGCTGATTTTTTTTCCTTGTGGTCTCATTTTGCTTTCCCGTAATCATTTCTTGGTCAGCTTTTCCAGAAATTTCTTGCATTTACTTAAGCTTCAAGTGACTGCACATATTTGTAGAGTTATGAAACTTCTCCTTTGCTCTTATTAGTCACAGTGGCTTAGGTTTATGAGATCATTCACATCAGTTTTGATTTTGATGTATTTTGCACTGGTGGGTAAATAACGTAATTTTTATCCCGCCTTTGGTAACATCTATTTTGTTTGTAGGCCAAGGCATGGTATGGTGACGCTGGATGGTATTATCAACGAGGCGAAGAACATTCCCGCATACCTGCCTAATGTCCTAGTTCTTAAGGAAGCTCTGCAGAAAGCCAAAGACTGGATGGCCAAAGTGGAAGTAATTCAGGTAGTTTTTAGGAATTTGAATTAGTACACAGGCTTTAGCCGCTTTAATGAAAGTTCTCCTCCTCCCATTTTCTCTGGACTAACAAGGATTGAAAGTCCATGAATCTGCACTGTTCCCCTGATCCACCATCTTTCATGTGCAACTAAATTGTTATCATGCCCTGAATAATCTGCTTTGAATTAACTTTGTGTTGCCTGTCTTTGAACATGTATTTGTCCCCCATTTGCTGCTGAACATTCAATGTGCTAGGATATACAGACTTGAAAATGTTAGGAAACAATTTTTTTTCTCATTGACCAGTTTGAAATATACAAAATTTTCCTTGGTGAAATGAATCCGTGGTCAGTGTATTCAGTTTTTAAGGTTATATATTTTACAATCTGAGCAACGGCTGTGAAATTACATTTTTTACTGGTTAATAACATCTATTTTGCTGAAATAACATCCATGTTTATGTTATTTAAGTAGGATAAGTGAAATGTAATTAAGTGCTACACCTAAATTTAAATGTTACATTTTAAATGGCAAAAAAAAATGGCCATTCCCGGTGCCTTTGTATCTATTGAGCTGTTATTCAGGTGGAACCTTTATCCAACTTCTCTGGTCCACTATAATAACTGTAGTCATGTCTTGTAAACAGAGGAATAGCCTCATGAAATGTTGTCTTTCTTTGATATTTTTGGTGCAGAAGGGATCATGCAATGCATATCTGGATCAACTGGAAAGTCTGTTAGCAAAAGGTCGCCCTATCCCAGTACGGCTTGATCCACTTCCACAAGTGGAGTCCCAGGTGACCGCAGCTCGAGCCTGGAGAGAGCGAACTGGTCGAACCTTTCTGAAGAAGAACTCCACCTGCACGCTGTTACAGGTAAAACTTTGTGAAAACAATATTCCTCCTCTTTGGAATTAGTAAAAATGTTTTTAGAAATCTCTGGAGCGGGTATACCTAAACAATGGCTTGCAGACCAAAATTGGTACGATGCCATCTCAGCTTAAACAACAGATTGAAGGGTCTCGACTCAAAACGTCATCCATTTCTCCCATCCAGGGATGCTGCCTGTCCTGCTGAGTTACTCCATAATTTTTGTGTCTGTCGCAGGACAACAAAAATGCTGGAGAAACTCGGAGGGTGAGGCAGCATCGATGGAGCGAAGGAAATAGGCAATGTTTTGGGTCAAAACCCTTCTTTAGGGTTCAGGTGTCTGTCTCTGTTTTTATGATGGATTACACCAAAAGGCTTGGATGGGGTGGAGGTCAAAATTGTTTGCCAGAAGAGAGGAGAAATCAGAGAGAGGATCATCAGGAAGTTGGGAGAATATTGGGATCATCAGCATGGAGATTGGAGAGAGGATCATTGAACAAATTATTGCAAGTCTAGCTTCGAAAGAGAGAGTAATTCGTGTTGGGTTTAAAGTACTCCACTGGACCATAAATTGCTTGGCTCATTATAACATCATTATGTTCATCTTCTATTACCTTCCTTTCTGTTGGGCAGTTTTAACCCTGCACTTCCCTTTTTCACAATTGCATGCTGTCACTTGGCAAATAATCAGTTTTCACATGGAGGCACCCATATTTTGCTTCAACCCACAGCATCCCCTTCAACACCAGTTTGTCATCAGCCATGATGTTCGCACTTGTTCGGATTATACTCCCTGCCAGTTCTTGAACTTTTGAAGCTAATCTATATCCCGCGTATCCAATGACAGCCTTACTTGCTGTCCACAATTCCTCGAATGTTGCTGTTGTCTGCAAACTTTCTCACCAATCCATCTATATTTACTTCCAAATAATTTTTATATATCACAAACAACAGAGGTCCCAATACAGATCCCTGTGGAACTTCACTTGTCAGAATAACATCCTTCCACCACTACCGTCTGTCTTCTTGGTTACCTCTTCAAAAAAGTTAAGTTTTAGTTTAGCGATACAGCGCGGAAACAAGCCCTTCAGTCCACCGAGTGCGTGCCGAACAATTGACCCCGTACACTGACACTATCCTACAGACATAAGGAAAATTTACAATTTTACCGAAGCCAAGTTTAGGAAGAAACCGGAGCACCCGGAGAAAACCCAAGCAGGTCGTGGAGAACGTACAAAGTCCGTTCAAACAGCACCAGTAGTCAGGATCGAACCCAGGTCTTTGGCGCTGTAAGGCAGCAACTTTACCACTGTGCCGCCCAAGTTAATAGGACGTGATCAGCCATGCACAACACTATGCTGACTGTTCCTAATTAACCCATGCAAGAAAATCCTGTCCCAAACAATCCTCTCCAATAACTTCCCTATCAGTAATGTGTGGCTCACTGGCTTATAATTTTCTGGATTATCACTTTATCCCTTCTTAAACATAATTGGCTATTTTCCTGTTCAATGGAACTTCGTCAGTGGCTGGAGAGGATATGGAGTTCTTGTTCAAGGCTCTTGCAGTCTCCTCTCTTGTCTCTCTCAATGACTTGGGATAGATCCAATCCGGCCCTGGAAATTTATCCACCTAAATGCTCTTCAAGAGCCCGATCACCACCACTTTGTACATGCCCCTGCATATTAGTATTCCCTACACTGATCTCACTATCCAAAATGTCTTTCTCTTTGGTAAATACAGATGCAAAGTACTGTGTTGGTACCGCCCACATCCTCTGACTCAACACATAAATTCTCTCCTTTACCCTCGAGCTTCTCCTTGGTTAACCTCGTTTTTAAATATGCATAGACATTCCTGAGATTTTCTTTCTGACTTGCCAATGATATTTTGTGGCCCATTTTGGCCGTTCTAACTGCCTGCTTGAGTTTTATCCTGCTTTCTTTATATTCCTCAAAAGTCCTGTGTTTTTAATATAGAGAGATGTCTAGATCTATGGATAGATAGATATCTAGATCTATATCTTTGTCACAAAACATATCCTTTAATATGGAGGGAGTGGAGGTTAACTGTTGTATATGAGGCATTCAGCCACTCAGAGAAGGCTGGTGGGAGCTGGTTGGGCGAGTCTGTTCTTAGGTAAAAATAGGGACGTGTGCTGGGGAGCCTATTGAGGAAATGTAGATCGATTGAATGTTCATTGTTTAAAAAATGAAAATAGCACTGTCCAGAAAACAACTTTAACGATTTCCTCTTTTTGTGCAGTGCAAGCAATCAAATGCCTGTGGTGAAATGCAGACCAATTAATCAAATGCCTGTGGTCGTCCTGACTTTAGTTAACTGCACTTTAGAAACACCAAAACCTAAGCCTGGTTTGAAGCATTGGAGATCAGTATACTGATCAAAAATATACAGGAACCGTTTGACAGATAAATAGTGAACTATTGTTATAATAGAATAAATTATGTAAATATATGTAAATATTTTAAAACATCCCTCCTATGATTGAATAATAGATTGGAAGTGTGAATCTTTTATATCAGAATGTAATTGCCAATCCCCTGTAGGTGCTGAGTCCCAGGACAAATATTGGAATATACAGCAGTGGAAAGAATAAACGGAAAAAACTGAAAGAATTAATGAAAGACCGAGAGCTAGATTTGGAGAGCGTAAGTGACTTAGAAGAGCTAGTTGAAGAATCCAGTGATCCAAATGCAGTTGTGAGTATTAAATATTTTCATTTGCAGACCTTTCAGATTGCATTTAAACAATTTCAATCTGTAACTCATTTCCATGTATCTCTTATGAAATATATAAATTCTCAGTTTCCAGTCTATAATTCATTTGTTGATGCCTGTTCTATACTTCTAAATGCAACCATACATGCCCATTTGAACCCACAGCTTACTTCTGCTTGCTTCTGTTTGATTTTTAGAATAGCAGATGATGGTTAATAGACAAAAGGACACAAAGTGGCTGGAGTAATTCAGCGAGTCAACGTCTTTGGAGAACATGGATAGATGACATCGGGACCATTCTTCAGACTGATTCAGTCTGCTGCATTACTCCAGCACTTTGTGTCGTTTCACTTTAAAACTAGGCACCGATGGCGCTGGTTCGCACCAATGAGCCCTTCTTCACCAGTTCACACAATGGTTGTTGCGGCTCATGTTGTAGCCCCCGACAACGTGCTTTCTTCAGGCTGCTGCCAATGACAGGACACACTCGATCACAGTGGGACTCTCTCCCCTCCCACCTGCTGTCGCTTCCAAGGTGGAATATGTCGGCAACTCTGGGGGAGAAGAAGGAAGTGATGGGGGGGGAGGTGAGAGAGAGTTTGAACAGAGAAGCAAGCAGATGCGGTTGAATGGGGGAGTGGACAAAGCCACTGGTGTCAGCAAGAAACACAACAGGTGAGAGGGGAGGGTGCCCCATGGTGACCGAGTGTATTCTGTCGTTGGCAGCAACCTGAAGAAAGCGCTGTTCCCAGGGGCTACAACGTGAGAGGCAACAACACCAGACTGTGGTGGGTGAAGAAGGGATCGTCGGTGCACCTTGCAAGTCGAGAGTTGGGTTGGAAGCCGGGGCTCGACGCGACCGGGGAAAAGGTGTGAGGCTGGAATGTGTTGACCGGTCACTCCATTCGCATTCATTTTACATTTTATATTTGTTATTTAAGTTTCCGGCATTCCATGGTGCTTTAGAGACACGGGAGGGGTGTCATTAGTGGGCTAGGGTGTATTGTCACTTCATTATCACGTGACCTGTGTTGGTCTGGAAAAACAGATAATCCAGAAAGGCTGTGGAACTGAGGGTGCAAGAAAATCAGTGTTCAATCTGGATCACCAGGCTGTGAACATAACAACACTGTGGACAGAAACATTCTATGAATTATTTTCTTTAGGTGGCAGAAAGAACATTTTAGCAGGCCAAAATATTTAAAGTTTCTTAACTACTGGGTTAAAATTCAGTTTCAAATCCTTCCATGTATACGCATTGTAAAACCTTGAAGTTATGTTTGAAGCTGCTATTTAATTCTTAATGTTGTTTTCAGAGTTTGGACATCAGCATGTTGATCATTTCACATTAGTATCCATCCATGTACATTTAAATGTTAATTGCTATTTGCCCCTATAGTTCCTGTTCTTGATTATAAGTTATGTGCCGTATAATTTGATCTGTTTTCTTATGTCTTCAGATTGCAAGCTTCCGAGTAATGGAACAGAAAGAATGTGAAGCCATGCATGCTCTGAGGGCAGCAAATTTAGCTAAAATGGCATTGGTGGAGCGTATTGAAGAGGTAAAGTTTTGTATATGCCGGAAGATAGCCAGTGGGTTTATGCTTCAGTGTGAACTTTGTAAAGACTGGTTTCACAGCACTTGTGTTCCGCTTCCAAAAACTGGCACACAGAAGAAAGGACTGGGTTGGCAAACTAAAGAAGTGAAATTCTTGTGCCCATTGTGCATGCGTTCCCGACGACCACGACTAGAGACCATTCTCTCGCTCCTCGTCTCGCTTCAGAAGCTTTCAGTCCGTTTGCCAGAAGGAGATGCCTTGCAATGCCTGACAGAGAGAGCAATGAGTTGGCAAGATCGAGCTAGGCAAGCCTTAGCTACAGATGAACTGTCTTCTGCACTTGCCAAGTTGTCTGTTCTAAGCCAACGAATGGTGGAACAGGCAGCAAGAGAAAAGACGGAGAAGATTATTAGTGCTGAACTGCAGAAGGCGGCAGCCAATCCAGATTTACAGGTAAGATCGTCACCAAAACATTGACTATTTTAGTCAACTCTCTCTTCATAGACACTATATTTATGTTAGTTTTCTGATTCTAATTTTTAACCCAAGTTTATCTTTCTCATATAGAATGTGGGATTCTTCCCCAAAGAATGCTTGACTACGTAATCAACAAATTCATGCTAATTCCAATTGACAATTCCTTTCCTTATATTTAGATCCTTCCACTGCTCTCCCACCCTCAACTCTGTGACTCGGTGAACCCTAAAACTTCACTTCTTCAACTCCAGTTGTATCATCTCTTTGTTGGTTGCTATACCGCCAGCATCCAAAGCTTTTATCAGTTGAAGCATCTCAATTGCTATTTTTCTCGATTCGATTGCAACATTCCAAAAGATCAAACTCTTTGATCAAACTTTTCCCCTCAGTACAAAGTTGTCATTTTAATCAGTGTGACGTTTTATCTATTACTATCTTTTGAAGTATTTTGGGATATTTTATTCTGTGAAAAGGCTTAGATAAAGACAAGTGATTAATCAGTATATGATGAAAGGGGCAATCCAGATATTTTCTGTAAAGTGATATTTGATTAAAGGTGTAGATTTTAATCTCTTTACAGGAGCATTTACAGAGTGTTCAGCAGTCGGCCTTCAGCAGAGCCATGGGGAGTTTGGCTCCCTCACCCAGAAAATCTCTCGAGTTAGATGAGGAGGAAACAGATTCCGATGATGATGTCAGAGAAGCATATCGCTATGAGAAAAAAGTAAGTTTTATGCAGGTGATCTTTTGTTTAGAGACTAGTTGCGAGTCTACAGTGTTTCTTTTGGACATTAGATAATAGGTGCAGGAGCAGGCCATTTGGCCCTTCGAGCCAGCACCGGCATTCAATGTGATCATGGCTGATCATCCCCAATGTGGATGAATAAGGCCTGCTCATTCTCCCAGATTTTAACCATTTTAACTCCCCAGCCCTTTCTGTCATGAGCCTCCGCTGTTGCCAGAGTGAGACCACAAGCAAACTGGAGGAACAGCCCCTCATATTCTGCTTGGGTACCTCACAACCCAATGGCGTGAACATTGAATTCTCCAGTTGTAGGTAATATCCCTCCCTAATCAATATGTATAGTAAACTGTAAGGATGCATACTTCAGGACTAAAGTTCTGGAATGAAACTGGCCATTGAGGAGAGTATTTTACCTGTTGTGAGCATAGTTGAACTCATAACTTCAGCTGCAGCACTATCTTCAGCTAATTCGCTCGTTTTAAAAACAGTAGAGGGATTAAACCATTCAACTCTGGAGCCTGTTCTGCCATTAAATTGCATGGTGAATGATGAGACTTCACGTAACATGGTTTAGTAAACCTTTGCTTGCTTTCAATTGACCCATCTTTAACAGCTTTTGAGAGTAAAGGGCCTGTCCCACTTACGCGACCTTGGCTCGCAAATTACACGACCGCGTGGTTGCTTGAGGCGTACGGGCTCCGAACGGCTGCACGGGGCCGGTCTCACTTAGAAGTGCGGAGTTGTGCGGGGCTGGTCCCGACATCGCGCGGGGCTCAGAAATTCTGGCAGTGGCCGAAATCTTTGCGCGCCAACAGCCTGTCGGCACGCAGGCATATTGCAGTCGTACGCAGCATCTTGACGGCGTACGCCTAGCGAATGGCGTTGAGCGATGACGTCACCGCCCCGCGTGGCGTTGCGTGATGACGTCGCCGTGTGACGCCCAAATTCAGTCGGCCCGCCTCCTGCACAGCTGATTGGTAAGCATGACGCAAATGACGTCACGCGCGAACTTCACGTGAACTCTGCTTCCTTTTGGTCACGCCAAACGCACGCAATCACATGCAAATGGCACAGGTCCTTCAGTTCCAGACTTGCACTCCTTTTAATGCTTCCCACCAGTAGCACTGAATGGCATTGCTTGCGTTCTGGTGTGATCCTTTGCTCTGGATGCACCGATTCAGTGTAGATAGATTCTTTGTAATATCCTATTAAATCTAATAACTGTCCTTAGCACCTCAAAAACACAAATGCACCGAGGGAAACAGAAGCCTTAGCTTTGAAATCTTTGCTCGTGCTTTAATGCATTTTGTTCTGGTAACATTAAGAATCTAAGACAAGTGGTGGTTATGGGCTCTTGTGTCTGCTGCACCATTCAGTGAGTTCACAATGATCCAATTCTGGCCACGGCTTCACTTTACTATCTGTTGCTTACAACCCTCAATCACATATAGTCCTGTAATCAACAATCATTCTGATGAATCTGCACTAGCTGGCAGATGATAATGACAATGTTTATGATTAAATGATAATGTTTATTTTCCACAGTGCTGTTCCATAATTTAAAGTTAGTTGGCAATTTATTACATTTTAAGTTGCTCATTGGTACTGTTTGTTTATTTTTGGAGTACTGTTTCTGTTATATTCATGCTCCATTTGTATTATATTCTTCGTTCCACACTGCAATGCGCTAAGACAATTATATGAATTTGTTGATTCCATGATTTCTGGTTGTTAACTATTATGCTTTTTAGCCCCATTGAAATGTGAATTAGCCTTGTGACTAGATGTTCTATTTGGGATGCATTGATCTCAAACTGAAAGTTTTCTTTGTTTGCCAGGATGGTGCAAGCAGTGTCTCCTCTGGTAGCATGGAGCCAAACCTGTTCTGTGATGAAGAGATTCCAATAAAAGCAGAGGAAGTGGTGTCACACGTTTGGCCAGCTGCTCCTTCTTTCTGTGCAGAACATGCATATTCTTCAGCGTCAAAATCTTTTTCACAAGGTTAGTCTGGTGGTTCCATGCAGCGCCCTGCGCCCTGCCTTTGTAGTGGAACTGTCAAAGATATACCCTGTTGTCCCACTGCCTTAACCTTTCTCTGTAGCCTACCCATTTATTTTCCATTTTAAAACTATGTGCTTCAACATTTTGAAAGTTATTAGTCAATATACTTTCATTATCTTTTTGGTTAGTAGATTCCAGATTATAACTCCGAATACAGAGCATGGTACTTTTAAGCCAGGAAAGATGGCTATTCAAAAGCAACTACTAGCAAAATAAAATTGTTTTAAGTGCTGGAAATATTCAGCAGGTCAGACAGTATCTGTAAGGAAAGAAACAGAATTAACAATCAGGTCATCGGTACAGACAGAAGCAAGACGCAAGCAACTGCAGATGCTGGAATTCCAAATTTCCCTTTTATTTTGACTCCGTTGCTTTGTATACGCTGAGGCTTCCTGCTACATTGAGCTCTGTCTCACGTGAGCTTCTGTTTTGCATTGTCTTGCACTCTGTGCACCTAGTCGTCTGGAGCCTCCAGATTGGTGTTCTCTCTGTGAACATATTTCCCCTGGCCCCTCTTCCATCATTAGGAGTTAGGAGTGTTAGCTAAAGATTGCACAGTGTTCCATTTTCAATTTTTCATCAAACGAAGCAGTCCATGCGTACACGCTGCAAGATCTAGAAAGTATTCGGACACAGGCTAATAAACATTCATGTTCCAAAAATGTCGTATTGACAATTAAATGAGAGCGGATCTGACCATGTACTGTGGTAAGTTTTAAAGCGAGTGTAGGAACAAAGGGGCAGTTTTAAAGGGGGCAGAGGAACTAGACCCGTAATGAGCCAGGTGCAGAACCAATAATTCTAAATAGTAGAATAGTGAATTGTCAAAGAGTTTTGCTATCAATAAGAAGGTAAAGATGCAGCCAACTGCACATTATGAGAGGTTAATGGGTTAACGTCGGTGTTGAGGTGCTTGTGGGCAGGATCTCAAGCAAGCAAAAGCCAGGATTTTGGGAATAATGCGATGGTGGTGGGCATGGACAGGAAGTTGGTTCCTGCAGTTTCTGATTTGTTTATCAAACAGTTCTGAAGATTTTGTTTATTGAGTTGGGTAGCAGCTCTTTACTGTTGCTATGTTTGAAATTAAATCAAAGTAACTTTCATGGTAATATGCAGCTCTTCGACTATGGGTCTGATAATAACCTCCTTATTCTCCAGGTTCAGGAACTCCTCGGAAGCAGCCCCGTAAGACACCATTAGTGCCACGCAGCTTGGAGCCTCCTGTTCTGGAGTTGTCACACAGTGCAAAAGTTCAGCTCGAGGAGTTAATGATGGTGGGAGATCTTCTGGAAGTGTCCCTTGATGAGACGCAGCATATTTGGAGAATACTCCAGGCTACGCACCTTCCTGCCGAAGACAGATTTCTGCAGATACTGGAGGTATCCTGTGTATCATTTCTGATTCCTATTCTCTGCCAAATCTTCCGATCTTTTACCGTCTGGAAAGATGGGCATCATTATTTTACAACTGGAGAGAAATCACCCAGCCTTTAAGAAGCTATAATACAAGTAGTGAGAAGATAGAATACAAACTGAAGCATTGACACCATCATCAGCTCCATTGTCCCAACACCAAAGAGTATACTCTCTGGTAACCTGATGAAAATGCTTTGAGAATAGCAGGAAAAATGCATCCATTTCAATAATGTAATTACCAGCCCAGCTTGAGTAAGGGAAATTGTTGTCTGTCTTCTAGTTCCTGCGGTGAACTTTTTTTCATTTATCCTTCTGATAAATTGCTTTATTTCAGGATGATGGCCCAGAGGAGAAAGCTTTCCGAATTAAAGTCAAGGATTCTTCTGACAAAAAACGAAAGCGAAAACTGGAAAAAAATGAACTGTTCTTGGGAGAGAGCAAGAAGCTAAAGGAGATGAGAAAGTTTGACAAGCCGAAAAAGAAAAAGCTAAAACTGAACCCTGAGAAAACAAAAGAACAGAGCAAACTAGTGAAAAAATTAGGCAAAGAGGATAAAGACAGAGAGAAGAAGAGGAAAGAGAAATCCAAAGAGAATGCTGAGAAAATGTTGGAAAAGAAAGAAAAGAAACTGATGTTACCGACTCGGGAAGATTGGTCTGCAGCAGAGGACTCGGAGGATGAAAATGCTGTTTGTGCTGCGTTGAATTGTCAGCGTCCCTGTGGAGAAGAGGTTAGCAGTTATGATATTGCACTAATGGTGTTGATTGGGAATGGGAGCTTTGTTGTTCACAGTGAATAGATAAATAGGTTAATGAGAGTGAATATGGTTAATTATAAGACTTTCTATAATTCATTTTTAGTCTTTAAAAAAAAAAAGAAAGGTAATCACATTTTGATTTTAAATTATCTTTAATTTAGTCAGACGTTACCATAATTGTCAGATTCTTACATTTATATCCCATACAGCAGTGGTTGGGAAACTACTGGTGAAAATTCATAGGGACAGGATTTGCTTGCATTTGAAAAAGCATGGACATATTAGAGAAAGTCAGCATGGCTTTGTGTTGAGGAGGTTCGGTCTTAGAAAAAGAGCTGAATCATCATAACAGTAATTGGCCAAGTTTGGCTTAAAGGAGCTCATTGGAAAACCTGTCAGTATCATCAAGGGGGTTCCAGTGGCTAGAACTTGGACAAAGGTGGTTATAAGTAGTTTTCAGTCAACCAATTCCCCTCAAGCACATCATTACAGGGCTTCTTCATTGTTCTGGGCTGAACCATCTTCAGCTGCTTCCTTCCATCTTAGGGTCAGAAGTAGCAATGTTTGCACAATGTTCAATTCACTCTGAAGCTCCTGTGTAAGTGAAGGAGTAGGGCTCAGAGAAGGAGTAGCAGAACCCAGACAGCCTGCGGTGTGATAAATGATTACAAAAGAGTGCAGGAAACTGAGCCCTGGGAGGAAAAGGAATACAGGAAACAAAGAATCAGTCAATGTTTAGTTGAGACAAAAAGCTGGGGAATTGACAAAAGTAAATTTAGATGAAGTAAAAAAGTGACTAACTGTGCCAGGTTGTAAATGTGAATGAAAACCAAGCTGTTTGTGGAAAGTTTGGAGGAAGATTAACATTAAAAGAAATTAGGGGAAAAAAGGGAAAGTCAATTAGCAAATCTAAAAAGGAATCCAAAAATATATTGTAGGTATGTAAACAGGAAAAGTATGTAAGAGAAGAGGTGTGACCGGTCGGTCAGAGACCAGAAAGGGAATCTAATGAGGGCAGAGGATATTCTGTGTCACCCTTAGTAAACAGGATGTTTACTAAGGGAGAAAATGCTGCAGGAGTCTCAGCACAGGAAGATATAGATTGCAATTTGTATTGGATAGAACTTGATAGAGGTAATACTTAAACTGGATAAACTATCTGGTTTAGATGGCATGCGTCGTATGTTGTTGAAGGAAATAAAGGCGGAAACAGCAGGGGCCTTGGCTGTAATCTTTCCAATATCCATAGATTCAGAGTGGTGCATATATCCATCGTAGGCTGCTCAGGGAAGTAAGACTGGAAACATCAGAGGCATTGGCTGTCATCTTCCCAGCATTCATAGATTCAGGGTGATGCTGAGGACTAGAAAATTACAAATAATAGACCCTTATTTAAACAAAAAACCCAGATAAACCCAGTAATTACAGATTAATTTGTATAACCTTGGTGATGGGAAGTTCTAGAAACAAGAATTATAATGGAATAGCAGTCACGTGGCCAATTTAGATTTTTTAAGGCAGTTTGTCTAACTTGAAAGTCAGATTCATGCAGCAGGGAAACACACATCTGTGCCAAACATCGAGCACCCATTTGCACTCGCCCATTTTTTTTACTCTCGCATCCTCAGTAGTGTCTATTGACCTTTGGCCCTTGAATCTACTCCCTCCCAACCACATATTTTACACCGGTCATTTAATCTCCCACCCCACACGTGTATGGAACATGGGAGGGAACTGGTGCACCCAGAGGTTGAACACTGATCTTCCGGCACTCTCTGTTCCAGAACCTTTCTGGATTATCCGTTTTTCCAGACGAACAGAGGTCAATATACCCGTCCCGCTAATTACATCTCCCGTGTCTAAAGCACAGGATGCCAGAAACTTTAAAAAAAAAGTCAACCCAGCCACAGGCTCAGATTAATTACCCCACTCCCGACTCACAAGGTGCATCAGTGAGCCCCTCTCACCGGCTGCTGTTTCCTGCTTTATATGCTCCCCGCTCGACCACCACTTGTTCCCTCACTCTGTCCAGTCGGTCTCTTCCCCTCCCCTCCCCTCCTCCCCCCCACTGCCACTGCCGCCGCCTCCTCCTCCTCACCACCTGAAGAAAACGCTGTCCCCACATGAGCCTCAACAAAGCCGTGTGAACCGGTGAAGAAGGGTTTGCTGGTGCAGGCCAGCGGCATTGGCACTTAGTTTTAAGGTGAGACGACACAAAGTGTTGGGGTAACTCAGCCGATTAAATCAGTTTGAGGAAGGGTCCCAATGTCACCATCCGTGTTCTGCAGAGATCCTGACCTGCTGAATTACTCCAGCACTTTGTGTCCTTTTGTCTATTAACCACCATCTGAAGTCATCGGCAATAACGGACACCACTCCCTCCGTTTTGGTCCGTTTACCGTAAACCCTCGTTATAATGGACCATAGCAGAGGGAATGCTGTCCGTTATTGCCACAATCTTTTTCTCAGCGTAAGGAGGCAAATATTAGAAGACTTAGGCTTATGGTGAATGGGGAAAGATTTTAAAAAGGGACCTGCAGGGCAACTTTTCACACAGAAGGCAGTGCGTGCTTGGAACACGTTGCCAGAGAAGTGGTAGATGCAGGTACAATAATGATCCTCACAGTTCTCAATTAATTTGGACCTCAGGACAGTCCTTAAGGAGGGGACCTCTATTCACCTTATGGTTGGTAGTTGATGGGTGGTCTGTGAGGAAATGTAATAGATGAATTATTTTTGGAAGGTCCTTGATAGCTTCAGCATTTTCTTGTGGTGATGTTTCTCTTCACTGTTATAATCTACCCTGACAGTCTAATTATATTGTAATTCTCCACCTGCTCCATTGCAACACTCTTAATAATAGATTCTGACATTTTCTTAAACAATGCAGTACAGAAAATGTCCGATTTTAGTTCCACCAAATTTCCCCAGTACTTATTCCTTGCTGATCTTTAATCTTCCACAATTTCTGTGATTTGTCTCCTACTGTGTCTACAAATATTTGTTCCATATTCCACACTATAATTTATTTTATCTCTGCCTCTAAAGGTATCATTATTTACTTTTTTTGTGAAATCTGTTTAAAAATCTGATCTTCTATTTGTTAGTCTACTCTCATTTTGTTTATTTTGAACGATTCCTTTAAATGTGTAACATTGGTCATTTTGTATCATGTAATTTGTTTAATTTCCTTGTATACCTTAGCCAGCCTGCCTCCTTACATTCTAATTGACCTTGCTTAAGGTTCTCGTTTCACAGTCATGCTATTAAATTTGGTGTGCAATTCATCACACTGATCACACTTTCCCAGAGAATATCTCGCTGCTAGATTACCAATTACTCCTGTTTCATTATGCCTACTACTTGACCAGTAATATGTCACCTTGAATGCATTTTAAGAACCTCTGCTAGCTACAGTTGCCAATGAAATGTGCCGTATTTTTATGGTGTTTCTTCACCTTTGGTGTATGTCCTTACTTTCTACTTCATTACTTCTCTGCCAAGTTCACCTCCAAATCATGCACTTAGAAATAAATTGCTGGTTATTAATTGTCACTGAGTCTAAAGTTTAAACTTCACACCTCTGCAACAAGGTGGGAGGATCTTCACCAAAGCAACTGCAGCAGTTCAAGATGGTGGCTTGCCTCAGCAAAAGCTCAGCATACTACAGACCCCAAATGTTGACTGGTACTCTTGCCACATATGTGGCCTAATCTGCAGTGCTTTCTTTCTGTATATGCCAATAATGACCAGATCCCCAAAAATGAAGAAATAACTTCTCTGAAAGTAGTACACAGACTGGAAGGAGGCATTTATCTGCAATGTGAGCTTCTGTAAAGAGCAGTCATTCAAAGGCTGAGCTTGTGTCCTGGCAGAGCCTGCCCTGAAATGGGTATTGGTTTATTATTCCATCACTGTATCAAGATACAATGAAAATCTTTTGTTTGTGTACTATCCAGTCACATCATTATTTTGATTCTATCTGGTTTAAACCAGCATCTTCAGTCCCTTCATACACACGTCAGATACCAGACTTGTGTACCATCAAGCCATACACAAGTACAACTAGTAGTACAAGTCATCCTGCCAGGAACATCCGCTGTAGTGCTGGAGGATCTGTTATGTTAGAATAGACATCCTGTATGTGAGTGGAAAACTGTCTGCCCCTGAACAAGTCGGCAAAATTTCTGCACTATGTCCGAAATTTGAAAGTGGCGACTGTTACAAAAAGCAGCATAAAGTTCTCTGAAACGTGGAGAAGTACAGCTAATATTTTTTCTGAACAACTATGTGGGGTGCTGTCCCTTATTTGTGAAATACAAGCTTGGCAACACTCGTTTTGTAGGCCGACCTGATCAGAGAATATCCCACCTGCAGATAATGTGATCTACCAGACGTTTGAGGTGCTGCTGTGAAGAAAGCACCACTCTTCGGTGGCTGAGAAAGTCCTGGTGGTGTCTGTGCTTCTTCCCTGAAGGGCAGACAAATGAGCTGTCACTTGAGAGGTTGCGTTTTTCAGCAATGTCTGCTGTTTCTGTAACATACATAAGGGAGCCTAAAAATGTTAGTAAGTTCACCACCTTTGCAGAGCTTGTGCTGTTTCGTGTACCCTAAAATGAAGGAATTTCTTGCCCATTGTATTATATTTTTAATCTCGTATTTGCGTAATTAACTAACTTGATTTATTTGAAACTAAATTAATTAGTGGACTGCTATTATCTCCCTTGGCACCAAATGCCCATTGTTCAAAATAAATTCTCAACTTCCAGTTCTCTTTCAAATACACTCATTAATAATATGGTTTTGTAAAAGAAAGTAATACCTTCATTTGACAATAGATGTGCGATGTTTTAAAAAATCTGATCAACACTTAACTAAATGTAAAACAGGCAAATGTAAAATGTTTTGCGTTGTTTGACGTTAGTTGGCAGCACAATTTATTTGGCAGAAAAAGCAAGAGCTTTGACAGTAACATTTCCTGTGTTTTTGTGTGCTACAGGTTGACTGGGTGCAGTGCGATGGAGGCTGCGACGATTGGTTCCATCAGGTGTGTGTGGGTGTCTCCTCTGAGATGGCAGAGAATGAGGATTATATCTGTACTACATGTGCCAGGCTAGTGCATCCTGGCATTAGAGCAGCTGGGCTGCCTGGACCGTATGCAGGCACGTCGTTCTTGGAAGATTCGAAGGACAGCAGCTAGTCCCATGCCTTTTATGGAAACTACTGTCGAACTCTTGGGCTGAAAGGCGACTCCTGTCAGAACTGACGTGAACAGAAAACCCTTGCACGCTGCATTTTTAATGAGGGGCACGAAACATATGGTTAAGATTAGGATTGTGAAACTGCTGTCAGAAACACCTCTCAGACTTCATAGTGTTTGAAAAGACACCTGTTTGGATTTGGAGGAACCTGGGGCACAGGAATGAGCGGAGGAACAGTCAAGTTGAACAGGCAAGTTGAAGTGGTGAGGGGAAGCCTCAGTGGCTTCTGTTAGACATCCCTATCAGGCATGCACAACCCCTTCTCCAGCTCAAGAAAGAAGGCCAGAATTTAATTAGTTTTAAGTCCTTTTTTTGGTAACAAATTTTAATTATATTGGGGTTTGAAGTTGGACTTCTTTGTTGAATTGTTCATACTTTGATGAGCTTTAAAGCAGGCCCTTTATTTAAAAGTGTAGGACATCTTGCGGTTTAGTGTTGGCAGCTCTTAACAACTGTAAATGACTTTTCTGCACAACTTGGACTCTGTTATTGCATAACCAAGTAGACTATACAGAGATGCTACTATGTACAGAGTGCCCTTGTTGAACAAGGGACCAATAATACCTCTAAACAGTTCACAGGTGAGATCACATTTAACGGCATACGTGCACCAATTATGCCTTCTGACCCAGCTAAACTAAAGAGGACAAACATATTCTTCCTAATTCCTCAGTGATTTTAAGTATTTATGCTTGTTTTGCTGTAAAATACTACGCTGTAAGACTCTGTCAATGTTTGTTTTTATTTATCAATTTTTTCCCTTATAAACTTATTTGGCAGGGTGGAGAATGTCAGTTTTTCTGCCTATGTAATGTGTAGCAAGATATAACCTCCATCCAAGTCTGAGGATTACTCACTTGTTGCAAGTTCAAACCAATATAGCAACTAAAACAACTGGTTGATTTCCATTTTTTGCTGTAAATTTTTATGTTGTTTTCTGAAAATGGGAAGAACAAAATGTACATCACACTTGAATCCTTTGGCCAGTTGCCTCCAAACTGATGCTAAGAAGTCTAACTTTTTGAATGAAGAATTTTTTCATGTGGGTTTTGTCTCCATTTATTCAAATTAAAGGGAGACATGCTTTTGTACATTTAAACAAGTTCCATTTTAATGTCAGAGCTGGTACTTGTGCCTATTTATTCTGAGTGCTGGTCAACATCGTATCTCTTTCATTCCCATTAAACATCATATCTAACTGCACTTATTTGCGCATCATGAAGTAGAACAGAATTTTCTTCCAAAGTAAAAATCAAAAATTAACATCAATCTCTCTTGGTTTAGTGGCTAAAATTTCGGAAACAGTAGTTATTTTCTGTTTCTATTCTGAACTTACAGGTGTAATATGTTAAAATTGTCTAAACATGCAATGAATGATCAATCTTTGTCTTGATGCCTGTATTAGATAAATGAGTTGCAAATATTCTGCGCACCAGTACCTCCAAATAATGCACAATTTAGATCACATTTAATGCCATAAATAGTTATCTGTTTGGATTCAGTTGAGCGTTCCTTCCTGTTGAATCTGATTAATTAGTTTGGTGGATCTGTGAGGAAGTATTTGCTTCAAATGTTTTGTCAGCAGTTTTAATGAGAATCTAGAACAGAGACATCATAGCTGGGTTAAACACACCCAGCTTTCTCCCTCTTCAGAGTGGTATCATTGGAAACCTGGTAGCAGATCAGGTTTTGTTTAGACCTGATGTGTGGTGAAGCAATGTTCCTTTCAGATATCACTTGCTTAAATTCCTGAGAACGTAGGCTCATTCTACTTATTCCTTCGAAAGAGGCTTGGTTATTGATTCAAAGCATTATTGTTTCATCACAGTAACCTCTGCCACCCTGCTTATTAGGTATTGGAAAGAAAACAGTGCTGGAGTAACTCAATGGGCAGTATCTCTGGAGGATATGGGAAGGTGACTTTCAAGTCAGGACCCTCCTTCAGACTCAATGAGCATAAAATATTAGATGGGATAAACATATAGATTGCTTTGTTATGGGGAAAGATTGCACGATACTGGCTTGTACAGACTGGAGACTGAAGAAAGGTCCCGACGCATTGCCTATCCATGCATTCCAGAGATCTGTCTGACTCGCGAAGTTGCTCCAACACCTTTTTTATAAACCAGCATCTGCTATGATAAAAATATTCAAAGGTTCTGAATCGACCAACTTTTAAGAGAGTGCCAAAGACAATCAACTCACTGAGAAGAACACAGGACGTACAGGTCCCTCTATTCCCTGTACTTCCATGTGCCAATCTAAAAGCCACAAATGCCACTCATCTCTGCCTCCTCTGCTACCCCTGGCAAGGTGCTCCAGGCTCCCTCTGTGTAAAACAACACTTGCCCCGGTCTTAAATAAGTGATCCTTTACTTTTAAATAGTCATCCCTGTTCTAGATTCTTCCACATCACTGCCATAACTTGCAGGGCTGCAGACCCAGTGCTGTGAGTGGGATTAGGCTGGGGAACTTTTCTTCATTGCCATGTGCCCAATAAGCTGTCTGCTGGCCTGTGTGTACAAATTTTCTATGGTTCTCTGAACTTATTGGCCCCATCAGGGTTGGGTGTTTTTCTTTACTTGATCATCACGGTGTGCCTTCTCTTAACTTCACAGCTTCAAATTCTGTGCTCTCCGAGCTATGCGCTCTTTGAACTTGATAACCTGCTCTGTGTTCTCTTGGTGTAAACTTCCTTCCCTTTAATACCACACATACCACAGGGTGCTTCTTCCTGTCCTTGTGCATTAACTATCCATACCCATCTTTAGATTGTATTAGATGCTTTAAAAAAATATTTGCATCCACTGGAGGAGTTTTTAGATATTTCCATCAACGGTATGCTGGCTGATGTGCATTCAGTGCTTGACGGATGCAGGGATGTCAGATGGAACAGCTTTTCACTCCTGGTGAGTAGATGTGAGGTGTAAGGACCATAAGTGGCGTGTCTAGCCAGTGGTCCAGGTCCAGGGCGATCCATGTCTCTACTTCTTCTGAATGCATGCTTGAAATATTCATGTATCTCTCTGCATCTGTTGAACTCATTGTGTACACCATCTACTCCATGTCCCACTTTTTGCTGAACATAGTGATAAACTCCATGTCCACACACAGGTGAAATCACCTTGTCAGTGGATTGAATGTTGTAAGTGGGTTTCACTGAGACTGCCGAATGTGAGGTCAACACTGATCTCATGTATTCCTTTCACTGCACCTTCTATTTCTTTTAGGGGTTTCCTCTATTATAGACAATAGGTGCAAGAGTAGGCCATTCCGCTCTTTGGGCCAGCACTGCCATTCACTGTGATCATGTGATCATCCACAATCCCGTTTCTGCCTTCTCCCCATATCCCTTGACTCTGCTATCTTTAAGAGCTCCATCTAACTCTCTTGAAAGAATTCAGAGAATTGGCCTCCACAGCCTTGAGGCAGAGAACTCCACAGATTCATAACTCCCTGGGTGAAAACGTTTTTCCTCATCCCCGTTCTAAATGGCCTACCCCTTATTCTTAAACTGTGGCCCCTGGTTCTGGACTCCCCCAACATTGGGAACATGTTTCTTGCCTCTAGCTTGTCCAATCTCTTAATAATCTTATATGTTTCGATAAGATATCCTCTCATCCTTCTAAATGCCAGTGTATACAAGCCCAGTCGCTCCCTTCTTTCAACATATGACAGTCCCGCCAACCCGGGAATTAACCTCGTGAACCTACACTCCACTCAATAGCAAAAACGTCCTTCCTCAAATTTGTAGACCAAAATTGCGTACAATACTCCGGATGAGGTCTCACTGGGGCCCTGTACAAATGTAGAAGGACCTCTTTGCTCCTATATAACAACTCCTGTTATGAAGGCCAACATGCCATTAGCTTTCTCCACTGCCTGCTATATCTGCATGCTTACTTTCAGTAACTAATGAACAAGGACACCCAGATCTTGTTGTACTTCGCCTTTTCCGAACTTGACACCATTCAGATAATAATCTGCCTTCCTGTTTTTGCCACCAAAGTGGATAACATCACATTTATCCACATTAAACTGCATCTGCCCACTCACCCAACCTGTCCAAGTCACCCTGCATCCTCATAGCATCCTCCTCACAGTTCACACTGCCACCCAGCTTTGTGTCATCTGCAAATTTGCTAATGTTACTCTTAATCTCTTCATCTAAATCATTGATGTATATTGTAAATAGCTGTGGTCCCAGCACCGAGACTTGCTGCGGTATCCCACTAGTCACTGCCTGCCATTCTGAAAGGGACCCGTTAATCCCTTCTCTTTGTTTCCTATCCAAACAATTTTCTATCCACGTTGGTACCTAACCCCAATACCATGTGCTTTAATTTTGCCCACTAATCTCCTATGTGGGACCATATCAAAGGCTTTCTGAAAGTCCAGGTACACTACATCTACTGGTTCTCCCTTGTCCATTTTCTTAGTTACATCCTCAAAAAATTCCAGATTAGTCCCTTCATAAGTCTATGATGATTGGTCTCTGCACCTGCTGATGTAAATATCTCTGTACTTGTCTCCATCTGTTAAACTCAATATGTAAATCTCAGTGTGTATATTGAACACTCAACTCCGTAAGGCTTCCTGTTACTGTCGCCCCACTGCACCTGCTCATCAGTGCAAGCATTGGCTCATGTCCCAAAATGTCACCTATTACTTCTGTCCAGAGATGCTGCCTGTCCTGCTGAGTTACTCCAGCATTTTGTGTCTATCTTCGCTTTAAACCAGCATCTGCAGTTCCTTCCTACACGTAAACGTAAAGCTGGTGTATCAGGGTCTCCCTGAATCCCACAGCATGTGATTTTCTTTAAGCTGCCTCTTGTAAACAGTGCTTTTGCCTTGTTAATTGGAACAATAAACAAAAGCAGTGAACCAAAAGCACTTAAACAAGGGACTTGATTTAAAGACTCAACATGAAGGCTCCCTGGGTTTCAAAAGCTTCAAAGAATATTGAAAGGTCATTGGCATGAAATGTTAACTGTGTTTCTCTCTACAGTGATAGTCTAGGTGCCTTTTGCCTATTTCCAGAATTTTCAAACAGGAAATTTGATTGCATAAAACTGAGTTCCCTTGCAAGATGATCAAACTTAAAAAACCATGGCTGAAAGAAAGACTAGAGGGAAGAAATGTTGTCGGCTTGAGGACAGCCAGGATTAGGACCTCTGATCAAAAGACTACTACTCCCTTCAGATTTGAAAGTACATGGATGTTTGCTGGAGAACCAGGGCAACGTACCTGGAACTAATAACAGCTTTTATAGAAGCGCAGGACTGGTGGGCTAAATGCCAACCTTGTGTTGTACATTTTCTTGGATAGTAGGTGACATAGCCACGTAAGGTCTCATCAGGTTGTATCCAAGCCTAAATAATGGATAAATCCCTCACTGAACTAGCTACGTAGACCATTTTTTATGACTGAATAAACATTAAGTTATGTTTTCTGTACATGTCTCTTAACACAAGGTAAATTTCCCATACATTGTTAAAGTGAACCAAGAGAATTGATATGACATTTATTTCTCTCACACTTCATTTTATCCTCTGACTGTTGCTGAGTTGCAGAGAGGGAAGAAAGAACCTGAGCAGCAGCTGGAAGAGGTGGTTGTCCGGCCCTTTGTTCCTGCTCCACCGTTCTTCAAGGCCATGGCTGATCTTTGCCTCACTACCATTTCCATTGTTACAGCCTCATCCCTTGAAAGCCAAGGACTGCTTCTACAGGAAACCAAAGATTCACTGCTGTGAAGAAATTTGGCCTTATCTTAGTTCTCGAGAGCCAACTCTTAGTCTCAAAATGTGGTCCCTGTTCCCTACTTTCCTCAGCCCCATTGCATCCCTGTGGGAGTTTTAATTTTCCATGGGATCTTCTATTTCTGGACTCTGGAGAAAGGTAGGTTAATTATCCACTGTTGTCTGTATAGATGAGTGATAGGAGTTTGGGCAGGTGGGCCAGGGAAGGATGAAGGGGAGGGGGGGGAGGGGTAGTAGACCCGAGGGGCCAAATAGCCTCAGTTGGAAATATGAGCAATCAGTCCCCACCTACTCAATCTTTCCTCATTTGGCATACCTGCTGCTATGGAAACAGTCCCACGGCATACATCACATAGGCAAGGAGAACAAAGTATTACATTAACAGGTACAAGCAGACCCAGGTTGATTTGAACATCATCACTACACACCAGAAATGTAAAATATTTGCTATGTTTACCAAAGTGGGTAACTTCACAAGTTCCCACATTATATTCTGTCTGCCATTTTCGCACCCACTCACAGCTTGTCCACATCCCCTTGAAATCACTACTCACAATCCCATCTAGTTAGTATCATAAGCAACCTTGGAAATAAAACCTTTGATCCCTCATCCAAACATTAATATACTTAGGGCTGAGTCATTGATCCCTGCAATATCCCAGTTATCATATCCTGAGATGCATCGGTTTATTCCCATCCTTTGATTTCTGTCCAATTAATCCCATTTTCTATCCAAATCAGTGCATTACCCTCAATTCCGCATGCTGTGACCTAGTGATCAATGTCCCATTTGAAATTTGCTCGCGTCTTCCAAAAATCCAATACTCTATGTATGGCACCCCCTAATTTTACCAGTTACAGCTGCAAAGAATTTCAGTAGATTTGTCAAATATGATTTACCTTCCAACAATCCATGTTGACGCTGCTAAATCTCTATTTTCTAGCTATTCTTTAATTACTTGCCATATTTTTCTATATGTTAGGCTGGCGATTTTTAACTCCCGTTTCCTCTCTTCCCCCCTCGAGTAGCGGGTCGGCCTTCTGTGGTAATAAATTCAACAGATTCACCACCCTCTGACTAAAGAAATTCCTCATCTTCCTAAAGGAACAACCTATAATTCTGAATCTATGACCTCTGGTCCTAGAGTCTCTCACCAGGGGAAACATCCACTCTATCCAGGTCATTCACTATTCGGTAAGTTTCAAAGAGGTCCCCCCCCCATCCTAAACTCTAGCGAGTACAGGCCCAGTGTGGTCAAACGCTCATCATATGTTAACCCACTCATTCAGATAATGAGGCCCAACATTGCTCACAATACTCCAAATATGGCCTAACCAACACCTTAAAAGGCCTCAGCATTATATCCCTGTTTTTGTATTCTAGTCCTCTTGCCGAGGAGAAAAATAAAAATAAAAAAAACAATATGGAGAAATACAAGGTCTGATACAGGCATGAGACGGATGGCAAGTACATTGATATATTGAAAGAAAATCAAAATACAGTTTCAATGAGAAACAACATGGAGAGGGTCAGAAATGTACAGAGAATTTAAGTACATTGAGATATAGAACGTGAAAAAAACGCTAAGAACAGAGCAAGACAGGAAAAAGAAACATACAGAAGGATTGAGATAAAAAAGAATAGAAAATAGAAGCATAGAAATTAGGTGCAGGAGTAGGCCATTCGGCCCTTCGAGCCTGCACCGCCATTTAATATGATCATGGCTGATCATCCAACTCAGTATCCCGTACCTGCCTTTTCTCCATACCCTCTGATCCCCTTGGCCACAAGGGCCACATCTAACTCCCTCTTAAATATAGCCAATGAACTGGCCTCAACTACCCTCTGTGGCAGAGAGTTCCAGAGATTCACCACTCCATACAAGGAGGGTAACGATAAGAATAGGCTGCTCACACATTCGGGTTTTAAAGTTGGAGATGTGGGTTAAGAGGCAGAGATGTTAGATGTCTCAACCAAGACAAGGGAAGCGAAAGTCAATAGATGCTACACTGAGCACAAAATGGGGAGGGGGGAGGTGGTAGAGATTGAGCTGGTAATTGAGAAGCTGTTCTGGGCTCTGGAAAATGATACCATCTGCAGTCAGAATGAGGAGAGAACAACGTTTTCCTTTTAAATGTAGGTCAAGGGAAGAGGGATGAGAGATGTTGCTGAGAAACACAAAAAACAAAGGAGCGATGTACAAACTCAATTCACAGAGGGTGGAGGAACAGAGGCCAATACAAAAAATAGGTGGAAGGGCAGGTAGTGTAGAGAAAGCAAAGACTTTGCAGAAGGCCTTGGACAGGTTGGGAGAGTGGGCAGGGAAGTGGTAGATGGAATATACTGTAGCAAAGTAAGGAGTCATGCATTTTGTTAGTAGGAATAAAGACGTAGACTATTTTCTAAATGGGGAGAGAAACCAGAAATCGGAGGTGCAAAGGGACTTGGGAGTAGGATTCCCAAAAAGTTAATCTGCAAGACGAATCAGTAGTAAAGAAAGCAAACTTAATGTTAGCATTTATTTCAAGAGGGTTTGTATACAAAAAACAGGGATGTAATGCTGAGGCTTTAAGGCGCTGGTAAGGCCGCAATTGGAATATTGTGAGCAATTTTGGCACCATATCTGAGGAAGGATGTGCTGGCTCTGGAGAGGGACCAGAGGAGGTTTACAAGAATGACCCTGGAACGAGTAGGTTAACCTATAATGAGCGTTTGTCGGCACCGGGCCCGTACTCGCTGGAGTGTAGAAGAATGAGCGGGGACCTAATTGAAACATACAGAATCGTGAAAGGCTTGGATGGAGTGGATGTGGAGAGAATGTTTCCACTAGTGGGAGAGTCTAGAACTAGAGGTCATAGCCTCAGAATTAAAGGGCGTTCTTTTAGAAAGGAGATGAGGAGAAATTTATTTAGTCAGAGGGTGGTGAATCTGTGGAATTGTTTGCCACAGAAGGCTGTGGAGGCTGTCAGTGGATATTTTTAAAGCAGAGATAGATTCTTGATTAGTACAGGTGTCAGAGGTTACGGAGAGAAGGCTGGAGAATGGGGTTAGGAGGGAGAGATAGATCAGCCATGATTGAATGGCGGATTAGACTTGATGGGCCGAATGGCCTAATTCTACTCCTATCATTAATAACTAACCTTCGTGATGAAGCCACTCATGACAGTCAACAGAAATAGGCAGCCTCAGCTAATCTCGGAAAGGTTGGTGGCAATGTTATGGTCTTGCAGGGGCCAAGCATGATGGCTTTGATCTTCCCAAGGGCACCCTGTTGAGGGGCACCCTAAGTGATTCTTAGGAAGAGAAACCATTGACTGAAATGCTGAGTGCAGCGGATTGAAGAAGAGTGGAATCAGGTTAGTTTAGTGAGATTGAGAGAACTTGAGTGGTACTACACTGAGTGTGGAGATGATGAGGTATATCACAGGCACAACCCCAGGCCTGAACAGTCATGTTGGCATTTTGCTCTGCACAAACTTGTGGAGAGATGGGACTTGAACTGTGAGGTGCAAATAGAACCAAGGTTTTTGAAAGCAGCCCCCAAAACGCTAACTCCATGTTGGTGCCCGCACAAGAACAACCTGTGTGGCCAGAATGAGGCACAACTGGATGAATATTCTTGGTAAAAGTAGTCAGCACCCAATGCTTCCATATGTACTGAATGGACGCAGTGACAAAGTTTAATTTTACAATGCTGGGAGATATTTCAGAAGCCCCTGTAATAAAACTGGAATGTATATTAATTTCTTTCAGACAACCAAATGCAGCAGCAGAGGATTAACAAGCAGCTTACACAAGTACAGATTGACCAATAAATATCCTCTCTCCACAGATGCCACCTGACCTGCTGAGTGTTTCCAACATTTTCTGTTTTTATTATTAAAATGAGAAGTCGTAGTCTACTGTAACTTACTTGCTTTCCTCCTTGGAGCGTCAATCCGCTGATATCCTGCTTACTGGAAGCAACACTTGGTTTTATTATTTGGTTAAAATGATTGCAATTCTCTTCTTTTGACTATCGCCCTCCTCTCCTTTTAAAAACAGATACTGGCCTCTTATAATTCAAATATCTTTTAATTGTGAGTTGCTTTTCTGATAGAAATCAAATATATACCAAACACTACACATATCAGCATGAACACCAAGTTTTTCTTAAAGGATATAAAAATCTCATCATGTAAAACAATCTATAATTTGATATTAGTATCAAATACCTACACCTGAAAATACAGTCTATGCCACTCATTGCATTTCATATTGGACTGGTGTCTGACATCACATACATTTGCTTGGCTCTCCTTCTGCTATCACCCACTAATTCTGTTCTTTAATTTTATTTTTTAACCAAAAAAAGATGTTTGCCAACTGGAGAGAAATGTAATTTAGCTGTACATAAGAATTTGTAAAAATTTTTACCTGCGGCAACATTTATATTTTTTTGAACACTGAAAATAATGCCTGTGAGGTATTTTCCTTGCATAATGTGAGTTGTACACAAGGCATGGGATCACATCTAGAACCAATTAAGCTTCAGGCAGTAAATGCAATAAAATTGTTTTGTCAACCTTTCAACACTCTTTGCAATGTTTCATCACGGCGCCCTCCAAAATATTTACTTCCATCAGTGACAATTCATACAGAAGGCATGAAGAAGTAATAGAGTTTCCAAGGTAGAATGTAATCTTGCATATTTTTTTTTATTACAACAATACGTATAAATACTGTCGCAAATTCAAAACATCAGCAAAACACCTTAATTAAAGTTTTCAGAACTGGCAACATCATCATAAACTATTCCCACACATTTCATAAAACTACTTTTAGACATACTAAGCATCTAATTATTAGCATTTTCCTTGTGTTTTTTTTTTTTGCCTTCTGTGTAAGACAGGGAGCACCCAACTGAGGGGGAAATGCATGTAATACACAACTGTGCTCCTTCCCAATGAGACACGGTGCAAAAATGACCACTCTCTTCAATGTTACAGCAACTCGATCCTTTAACTCGAGTGGCTGCAGCTAAGTAGCATGGACTGTATCCTCAGTCAACCCTGGTCAATTAGCCCAACACTACATAGTAAAACTTGAACTGACTGAAATGAGTGACAGTGGGCATTTATAATGCCATGATTTAAATGGCTACGTGATTTTTTTTTTTCCCCATCCAAATAAGTGTTGAAAAACAAAATGTTGGCAAGAATTTATATAAATGTTTTGAGAATGCTTTTCCTATTTAATCACACCGTACCAGCAGGTGCACTTAACCAGGCAAACCATTTTCAGATATTTTGTTGCTGCAGCAGTTGACTGCCAATCGACTTCAGGAACGGCTGAATGCCGAGTGCCAGCTGTTTCACAATTCAGTCCTCAAACACATCACATAGGCAGGCCGATCTAAGTAATAGAAAATTACACTCAAAAACATGCCACAGTGCAGGAGTTCCAGATTGGTACGGAAGTATTAAAAAGCACTGACAACTAAAGTGAAGGCAGCAGCCCTGCTGAGTGCCCAGGACTGAATTTGTTGAGATGCTGTCCACTGAACCATCGAGCACAGGAGTGAGTAAAGGCGGGTCAGCCGGCACTTTAGTGGGATTCGCCGTTTACTGATCCGTCCGCCCTGGGTGATGACGACCGAGACAAGCCTTTCTCTGTGTTGTCAGAGCTGGAGCTGCTCAGGCTGTGCTGCTCGCCGGTGGTGCTGGAGGTAGCAGTGGCTGCTGGTGCTGACCTCACTTTCTCTTTAAAGTCTGTGATAATGACTGTCAGATCACCCACAGTCACTTCCAAATGCTGCGCGCTGCTCCGGTCCACGTTTTTTAACCTTGGCCTAGGAAAATAGAGCAGAGGCAAAATAAAATGTGACTAAACGGTCCCAAGGTTCTGCAGCCTGCTGTGGATGTGAGAGAAGGCAGGAGGCCTGTCTCTGGGCCCAGGCAATGTCAGCACCATCATTATCATCTCCATGACTAACATTCAGAATGTTGCAACGTGGTTGCAGAGGAAGGTGACCTGACATCACAATAGGTGCTGCATGTATGCAGGAATTGCCTTTATTGTGAACTCCTTGGAAAGACAAAAAACCCAGGAGAACTAGGGCCAGGAAAGCATGGAGAATGCATCTCCCCCAACTTTCCCACCTTAGGAACGCCAAACGACCAGGAGATGGCATTGCCCACATGCCTATTAACTGAATCTACTTACCTTCTGTGTGATGTCTGCCAACAGCCTGTCCAGCTCCCACAGTAAGGCTTGCTGCGAGTTAGCACACACCGCATCACTGCAGAGGCTCACTACTCTCCAGGGAAAAGATAAACTACGCAAGATCTAACCTATTTCTGCTGCAGTACAGTTTATGTTCAAGTCTCATTCAACTTGCGGTCAATTTTATATTCAAATGATTAGGCAGAGAGTTCAGGAAATGGGAAATATGTAGCCAGATTAGTGAAAGATGCCACAACAACAGGGTTGACTTAGTCTTCCAAAGTATTGACTGAGACTTGCTCAGTGCCAAAGGCTTAAATGGGACAAAATTTGTGAGGTGTATCCAAGAAGGCTTCTTGAAACAGTATGTGGATAGTCCAACCTGATAAAGGGACACACTGGACCTTGCGTTGGGGAATGAGCCTGGCCAGTTGACTGGCGTTTCCGTGGAAGAGCATTTTCTGGATAGTGATCACAACGTCAAAATTTTAAAGATTGTTTTGAACAGGGAGAGGGCACTAAATTGGAGAAAGTAAAACTCCAAATGTTGAGTAAATCTGCATTTGAGATGTGGGAATCTTTAAAGATTTGAGGGAGGGTCTCGACCCGAAATGTCACCTATTCCTTCGCTCCAAAGATGCTGCCTCACCCGCTGAGTATTTTTATCTACTTTCGATTTTTCCAGCATCTGCAGTTCTTTCTCAAACATAATACTCTAAATGTGGCCTAATCAACGTCTTATACAACTGCAACATGACCTGCCAACTTATTTACTCAATACTCTTGAGTTATGAAGGCAAATGTGTGGAAAGCCTTTGTGACCACTCTATCTACCTGTGATGCCACTTTCAAGGAACTATGGTCCTGCACTTCTATATCCCCTCTGCTCTACAACACTCCCCAGAAGCCTACCATTCACTGTGTAGGTCCTGCCCATGTTGGACCTCACAAAGTACAACACCTCACATTTCTTTGTATTAAATTCCATCAATCATCAAGATCCTGCTGCAATTTTCCACAACCATCTTTTCCAATTATGAGTGTATAAGCAATATGGAAGGGAGCTGAGCCAATTTTCTATCCATTCAGCTAACTCCCCTTGATCCCATGCAATCTAACCTTCCAGAGCAATTTACCTTTTTGGTCACATCTTCAAAAAACACAATCAGATTTGAGAGACACGACCTCCCACGTACAAAACCATGCTGACTATCCCTAATCAGCCCGTATACATCTTCATTAATATATATCTTTTCCCTCAGGATATTCTCTCACAACATTCCGACCACAGATGTAAGGCTCACTGGTCTGCAGTTCCCAGGCATTTCAGTATAGCTCTTCTTGAATCTGCCTGCATTTGACCTGTATTCTTCTCACCTTTTCTGTCCTTGTACCTGTCCAAATGACCAGAAACTTAACAAAGGACGTGGATCTACAAAAGCAGGTTACTGCAGGCACTCCACAACAAGTGATTCACCTTCTGCTTCCCAAAGCTTTCCCCACCACCTAGAAGATCAATTTCATCTATCATCCAACATGATCATTCTGGTGCCAAAGAAAAGTGATCTCATGCCTTAATGATTACTGTCCAGTGGTCTTGACATCCACCGTTCTGAAGTGCTTTGAAAGACTGGTTATTGAACATATTAAATCCAGCCTACAAAGCAACCTTGATCCACTATAGTTCACCTACTGCCACAATTGGTGACCCATCACACTGGCCCTAAACTAATCCCTGGAACACCTGGATACAAAAGACACCTATGCAAGACTCCTATTCATCGACTATAGTTTCAATACCAATTTTCCATCCAAGCTCATCTCCAAACTGGTGGAACTTGGTGTCAGCATTCCCCTCTGCAACTAGATCCTTGACCTCCTGATCAACAGATCACAGTCAGTGATTGAGATGACAAATCATCCACTACAATAATCATCAACGCTGGAGCCCCACAAGGATGCATTCTCAGCCCTCTTCCATACTCCTTATACTCATAACTGTACAGTCAAATACCAACCCAACTCAATTTACAAATTCGCAGACGATACTCCATAATGGGGCGGATGTCAAATGACGAGACTGAGTACAGGAAGGAGATTGAGAACCTCATAATTTAGTGTCGAGACAACAACCTCTCCCTCAATGTCAGCAATGCCAAGTACATTGTGATCAGCTTCAGGAAGCAAAGCAGTTCACGCACCCTAGTGTACATTGATGGTGCAGAAATAGAATGGTTCAAAGTAAGGAATAATTATCACCAGCAATTCATCCTGGACCGGCCACATTGAGGCCATGGCCAAGAAAGCACACAAATGCCTCAACTTCCTTAGAGAGCTTAGGAAGTTCGGCACATCCCCTACAACCCTCACAAAGTTCTACAGATGAGCCATAGAAAGCATTTTACCAGGATGCATCAAAGCCTGGTTTGGGAACAGCTCCATCCAAGACCACGATAAATTGCAGAGAGCTGTGGACCCAGCGCAGACCATCACACACACCAAACTTCCTTCCATTGACACTGCCTCGGCAAGGCCCCCAGCTCAATCAACGATCAGCCTCATCCGGTCACTCCTCTCTTCTTCCCTCTCCCATCAGGCAAGAGATACAGAAGTTTGAAAACTGGAGGTTTGCAAAACTCCAGATTTAGGGACAGTTTCTTCCCAGCTGTTATCAGGCATCTGAAGTGTCCTCTCACCAGTTATAGAGGTCCTGACCTCACTTCTACCTATTGAACCCTTCAAACTATCTTTAATCAGTCTTTATTGGACTTTATCTTGCACTAAACATTATATTCTTCATCCTGTATTAGTGCACTGTGGACAGTTTGATTGTAATCATGTATAGTCTTTTCGCTGACAGTATACCACGCAACATAGAAACATAGAAATTAGGTGCAGGAGTAGGCCATTCGGCCCTTCGAGCCTGCACCGCCATTTAATATGATCATGGCTGATCATCCAACTCAGTATCCCGTACCTGCCTTCTCTCTATACCCTCTGATCCCCTTGGCCACAAGGGCCACCTCTTAAATATAGCCAATGAACTGGCCTCAACTACCCTCTGTGGCAGAGAGTTCCAGAGATTCACCGCAACAAAAAGCTTTTAACAGTAACTCGGTGTGCGTGACCGAGGAAACTAAACGCTCCAGTTTAGCAACACATTCCACCATATTCATCCCCTCCACCGTGCACTCATGATGGCCGCAAGTGGATCTGTTACACAACATAACAACAACAACAACAAACCTACAAGTAAAAAAAGTATCGATTTTTTCCATGGCAACCTTTTTTTACTCGCGGGCATTTTTCAACATGTTGAGAAATACGCCGCGACCTAGGTGAAGCCTCGATTACGCGGGGACTACTCTAGAGCATGAAGGAGAGTCACCAAGACCTGCTAGGACCTCGTGTCGACCGTGCCGCGAGTATGAGTCGAGGGCAAACTCGTCTGAACTCGCGGATTAGGTCGCCACAGTGGGACAGCCCCTTAACTCCTGCAGATGCATTCTAGAAAGTATCCTAACTGGTTGCATCATGGTCTGGTATGGCAATTCCAATGTAGGAGAGGTTGGACAGGGTGGCTTTGCCTTTTCTGGAGCAACGACAGGTGAAAGGGTAAAAATTAAATGCTGGTGGAACTCAGCAGGTCAGGCAGCATCTATGGAGCCAAAAACAAAATTCCATCGAAAACCCTGCATCAGAGCATCCTGATTAAAGCATGTAAGATTAGGAGAGGCAGTGAAAAGATTATGCCCAGCGTAGAACTATCACAAACAAGAAGGCATTGTTTAAGGTGAAAGGAAGGAGTTTTGAAGGGGATTGTTGGGGTAAGTGTTTATTTACACAGAGGGGTGCTAATATCTGGAATGTCAATGGAGGTGGTGGAAGCAGGTACAAGCACTATGTTTACAGACATTTACAAGGCATAGAGGCGTAACACAAGCAAATGGGTTTACTGTAGGTGGGCTGAATAATCCATTTCTGTGCTGTAAGACTCTTTTGATTCCATAACACAAGAATTACCTCATGTTACCTTGTTTATAACTAATAAATAATACTATAGATGAATTGCGAGATTGTACATGAATACTTTAAACTGGTATATTTGTTTTCGATGGAACGTTGACATGAAAGCATTACCTTATTTTCTTGTGACTTTTCTTTTTACTGACAACTTCTTTCTCAGTTTTCTCCTTCTCCCCCTTGTCTTTTTTCTCTTTCTTTGGTTGCGTTGGTGATGCAAATTGTTGGGTTACTTGCTGGGCAACCAACTGAGACACTGGGCGAGGCTTCCTGCAATCAACACAAATATTACACAATGACATCTTCAGCTAACAGAGAGTCGACGGCAGAGCCCGCTTCTTTCTGTAAAAATGAAACCGGAATCTTCAGACCTGAACACAGGATGGTTTTAACACAAACAGAAAAATCATGTCAAAAGAAAATGAATTGAATGAATTGAAGGCAGACAAAAGTGCCGGAACGTTGCCTCTTTCCTTCGCTCCATAGACGCTGCCGCACCCGCTGAGTTTCTCCAGCACTTTTGTCTACCTTCGATTTTCCTGCATCTGCAGTTCCTTCTTGAATAAAATGAATTAGATATACAGTTTAGATTAGAGATACAGTGCAGAAACAGGCCCTTCGGCCCACGGAATGCGAGTACAAGACTAGCTTATAGTGGAGAATCCAGATTGGAAGAATTTGAAGGGTGGGGGTGTCAAAGGGAAATAGTGCTTGCTTGGCTCACTATTGTTTCTCAGATGTTTAACAATTTGGATGACTATGCTGATAATATGACTAATAAGTTTGCACATGACACCAAAATTGGCAGTGTAACGGGCAGTGAAGTAGGTTATCCAAGATTATAATAACTTCCAGATGAACTGGAGAAATGTGCCAAGCAATGGCAGATAGAATTTACGTCTGAAAAATGCTAGGAGTTGCCAAGTTGAACCAGAGGAGGATTTTCCCAGGACATGGCAGGGCCCTTGAGGGTGTTGGTGAACTGAGAGCCCTTGAATTACTGGCATATAGTTCCCTGGAGGTGGTGACAAAGGTAAACAGGCTAGTGATGAAGGTGATGAAGACTCCAGGAAACATAGCAGTAGACACACCCATTGATGGCGCAACTGTAGAATGCTTCAAGTTCTTAGGAATAAATTTCACCAGCGATTTGTCCTGGACCAGCCACATGAATGCTATGGCCAAGAAAGCACAGCAACGGCTCTACTTCCTTACAAGGTCTATGAAGGTTGGCATATCCCCAATGACCCTCATCAACATCTACAGATGCGCCGTGGAAAGCATTTTATCGGGATGCATCACAGCATGGTTTGGGAACAGCTCCATCCAAGACTGCACAGTGTTGTGGATGTGGCCCAGACCATCGTGCAGACCAACCTCCATTCCATTAACTCCATCACACTTCACGCTGCCTTGGCAAGACCACCAGTGTAATCAAGGACCAAGTCTCACCCCAATCACTCTCTCTTCTCTCCTCTCCCATCAGGTAAGAGGTACCAAAGTTTGAAAATGCATATCTCCAGATTCATGGTTGGTTTCTTCCCAGCTGTTATCAGGCAACTGAACCATCCTCTCTTCAACTGTTCAGTCCTGAACTAACATATTTGGAGACCAATAAGCTAACTTTAATCAGACATTATCTTGGACTAAATGTTGTGCCCTTTAAGCTTTTTCTGTACATTGTGGATGGTTTAACTGTAATCACGTTGTCTTTTAGAATTTAGAGAGATACAGCATGGAAACAGGCCCTTTGGCTGAGTCCACACCGACCGTTGATGTCCTGTTCGCACTAGTTCTATGTTGTCTCATTTTCTCATCCTCTCCCTACACACTATGGGCAATTTACAGAAGACATTTCACCGACAAATGCGCAGGACTTTGGGATGAGGAATGCAACCAGAGCACCCGGAGGAAACCCACACACCGTCACAGGGAGAGACTCCACACAGACAGCAGCCATGGCCAGGATCGAACCTGGGTTTCTGGTGCTGTGAGGCAGTGACTCTACCAAAGGTACCACTGTTCTACCCGATTTCTTTGACTGGATAGCGTGCAACAAAAGCTTTTCACTTTACTTCGGTACACTAATAATAATAAACTAAAGGACACTTGTCCTTAATTGATTAGGACATCGGGTACAAGAGATGGCATGTTATGTTGCAACTGTACAAGTCATTGGTGAGACCACACTTGGAATATTACGTGCAGCTTAGGTTGCCTAGCTATAGAAAGGATGTCGTTAAGTTGGAAGGAATGCAGAAAAGATAGCCAAGGATATCATTGAGACTGGAAGGCTCGAGTTATAAGGAGTGTCTGGATCAGCTGGGATTTTTTTCCTGGAGCATGGCAGTATCTTTATCGAGGTTCATAAAATCATAGGGGGTATAGATAAAGTGGACGGCCACAGTCTTTTCTCCAGGTGATGAGAGTCTAACACTAATAGAAATAGATTTAAGGTTAGAGGGGAAAGATTTAAAAGGGACCTGATGTGCAATTTTTCCACAGAGGGTGGTGCATATATGGAGTGGGCTGCCAAAGAATTTCTGTAGAAATGGGTACAATCGTGACGTTTAGAAGACATTTGGACAAGTGCAAGTTTGAAAAAGTTTTAAGAGATATGGGCCAAATGGGACAAGTTCAGAAAGATATCTTGCTTGGACAGGTTGAATGGACTTTTACCGTGCCGTTTAACACTGCGACAATGACCGCATGATTCAAGTTTCCATATCTTTCTCACTGGTGAATACCGATGCTAAACATTCATTTAGTACCTCAGCCACTTCTCTCAACAAGATGTCAGGGACCCTTATTCACACATTGGCCATCTACAGGCTCTTCTCAATGGCTTCTCATCCTCCAAGCTGCAGAAATACCAACTCATTCAATACTCAGTCACTCCTACTCCACATCAGGTCTATTCCTCTGTCCTGTCCTTACTGACCAACATCTGCTTGCAACCATTTGCTTTAAAATACAACTTTAAATTTGCACCTTAAGGCCCAGTCCATGCACAATTTCCGCACATCCATCTCACTTTCCACTGGACTTTCCCCCCCACCCTCCATCACAGCAGAGCCTGTCGTTATGTCGATGCTTCACTGCAGAAGTTCCACACTGAGTTTCACCGCCTCTCATCATTCCTACAGTGGTCTCCCAACACCCATGACTATGATACGGCTCCCATCACCCTCCTAATTGACCCCTCCCTGGTTCAGTTTCTTGTCTCTCATTGAGTATTGACTCACTACCTACCAACACGGCAGACGTCCAGCTCCACGCAGCGCTGAACAGCATGTCCCTGATCCACAGTGAGAGGGTCAGCATTTGAATGAACTCTGCCGATTTTTAGTTAGCGCAGCAATTTATTACAATGCAAGAGGTGGCCATTCAGCCCATAAAATGCATGTCAGCATCCACAGAGCAGAGTGAGCAAGAGCAGTTGGGGACACACACAGCTGAGGGTGGCAGGAGGGTACAGTTGCTGCCTCACAGCGCCAGACAACCGGGTTTGTTCCTGACTATGTGTGCTTGTCTGTACGGAGTTTGTACGTTTTCTCTGTGGCCACATGGGTTTTCTCCGAGATATATAGTTTCCTCGCATACTCCAAAGACATACAGGTTTGTAGGTTAATTGGCTTGGTATAAATGTAAAATTGTCCCAAGTATGTGTAGGGTAGTGTTAACGTGCAGGGATTGTTAGTCGGTCTAGACTCAGTAGGCCGATGGGTCCGTTCTGTATCTCTAAACAAAAGTAAATGCAGCAGAGAATGCTAGGAGTACTGGCAAGGTCCCAAGGATAGTCATCATCACAAAGGATAAAACATGAAAAAGGATGCCCAGTACAACTATAACTAATTTAACAGCCACATTTTAATTTCCCCCCCACTTGACACATTCACATTTTTGTTACTAAACCTCCCCTCCCTCTGCCCCAGAAGCGACTTCACTGCTGCCACTTTACTGTATACAACATCAGGCTTGAACCCACTTGTCCCTCTCCACATTCACCCTTCTAACCCTTCTGGGTTCCTGCTGTCATCACCCCCACTTCCCCCACCCCACCCTCCTTAAACTTCCCCTCACAAGCTTCAGTGCAGACACCTGCAAAAACAAGCCAGTCAGGGCTGATACCTTGGAAAAACATCCCATTGTTTAATCGTTGAGTCCGAGAGGAACTGCCTTTGCATGTACATAAACACAAGCCAGCACATGAACAGGCACAAAGGTACAGGCAGGCAGTGAGACACGGACATTAGTAACGGCTGCTCCATTTCATCAATTGAATCAGAATGCCGTTAACCCCTTGCTATCGGGAACTCCAAGATTCAGAGGCTACAACTTGGCAGCCAGCATTAACACTTAGTACTCATTCAAGGCAATGCGGCTGATCTATGTAGCATTATATTATCATTTTAACCAAAGTGCTGCAACAAAACTACATTGATACTTCTAGTACATTACTATTAAGCTCAATGCCATTACATCATTTGCCCTAATTTCATAGCATAACTGCATCATAAACACTGCTGCATTACAATATTATTAATCTAATGTTCCTGCATCACTGTAAGATGTTAGTAAACTTAAAAGTTTGTGATGCCATTGACAAATGAATGGCAACAAAGACAAGTGTCGGGTGTATAGGAAGGAGGCCACAAACTGCTTGGAGGAACAGAAAGATGGATGGATACCTCAGCAAGCGCGGTGATGCAGGTTAAAGAGGCTGTAAAAATAGCAACCTAAATGCTCCAGAGAGGTAATTTAAATGCAATGATATTTTGTATAACTTTGATCAGACCACAGTTCTGTGCAAATGGAGACACAGGACAGTCACCAATAGGATTTCACTTGACACTTGCAGGATGCACTTCTCAGGAAAGATTAGCCAGGCCAATGCTTTTTTCTCCTTGAAGAAGAAAGCTTAGGAGTAACATAATGAAGGTCTTTAAAATTACAGAACAGGGTTTGATTGAGACAGACGATGACACTTCCATTTCTGGGAGAGATATTTGCACCAGAACTCTGGTAATCCCCTGTGTGATCATCGACAGATCTCCCATTCTAATTCTCCAGAAATCAACACTGATTTCCAATTTCCACTCACCAAGGCCCCAGTTCCCGCACTCCTCGTAAACTCACCTGGTGCTGTTGGCTGCCCTTTCTCAATCTTACTGGGTTAATTGAAGGGTTACTGTGCAACGTCTTTGTAAACAGTGAATTAAAATTGTGTTGAAGCGTTAATAAAGCATCCGGCAATCTGAGAGAATCTTCCAATGGTCCAGATTAACGGAGTCACACAGTACCAAGCCCTGCAGATTCCATAAAACCACAAGTACGCAGTGTGAAGAAACAAGGAATAAATCAGGCTAATGGCAAAGAGGTGGAATCTGGATTGTAGGAGAAACAGATGGGCGAAAGGCTTGAAGAAGAGTGAGTGAGGCGGATGCCTAAACACTAGCTTTGGCCAGTTAAACCAAACATGTGGCATGGACAGGTACATGGACAGGAAAGGTTTAGAGGGATATGGGCCAAACGTGGGCAGGTGCGACTACTGTAGTTAGGGCAGCTTGGTCCGCATAGGAAAATTGGGCCTAAGGGCCTGTTTCTGTGATGTGTGAATCCATGACTACGTGGTAAATGCTACGCAATTTCCTGAGGAGTTGACAGACCCTAAGATAGCATTCTCTCATCACAAGAAAATACTTCTGAGCTGATGTATACGTCTAGCATTTTCTGGAATTTGTTACATGATGGAGGCTTTGGAGATACTGAGGACGTTACAGTTGTTTGACCCATTTATTTAATTGGTTTCAGTCAATAGCTAATGGTCAGTATATGTTTCAGGTCAAATGAGGAAATTCGCAGCATAACACCGCACAAAGCTATTCATGTCCGTCACATCCCAACTGCATATTATCACTATTATCCATAAACACATGAAAACAGGTCCCATTCACTCACTTCTTCCTACAATAATCCCTTCCACAAGAAGTGAATAGTGAACATACAACCCTAGACGTCACCTTTTCCTTTTCTCCAGGGATGCTGATTGACCTGCTGAGTTACACTCCTGAGATCTCAGCATCTTATTGATACTGCTGGTTGGACATCTACACCTCCCGCTGCCTTAGCAGGGCAAAGAAGATCACCAAAGACAGCTCCCATCCTGCGTTTGGACTGTTCGACCTGCTGCCCTCTGGAAGGCGCTATAGGTGCATCAAATCCAGGACAAACAGACTCAGGAATAGCTGCTTCCCGAGAATTATATCTACCATAAATTCAAATCCACACATGCACTGACTACACCGCCCAACACGGACTTCCATCTGTATATATGTATATATGTATGTAGCGCCGTAGAATTTGTGCACCTATTTCCCCCCCCCCCCCCCCCATCTCCCTTCTGTTTTGTTTTTCTGTTTCTTGTTTTTTGTGTAAAATTGTATGTATGCACTGAGTACCAGCAGCTTTCAGTTTCACTGTACATGTATAGTGACAATAAATGGCATATCTATCTGGTTCCATTCTTAGTGCTGCCACCTACAACTGATGTTACCCTGAAGCCTGGTCCACTGCCTCACGGCACAATCTCAAGCAATTCTCTGTGGGAAAGTGCTCATTCCTCAAACAGTACCAGCGAATATCATCTGGTCACCATCTCATTGTTTGTTTGTAGACCTTGTTTGTAGACACTTTGATAGCATACAAAGTGGCTGCTATCCACAATGCACTTCAACCTCATTCAACTCAAGGACACCCCTGTGACTCCACCAAAATCCAAATGCATCACTTTTACAGCTCACATCTATCTATCAAATTGAGAATAATGGCTCAATGGAGCCCAAAGTCAAGAGAAGCAAAGTCTTGAGGCTTCTGCAAAAGCGTTCTCATTCAAGTAGGGTAAACTGTATAAAGAAGGGTCCAAACTGGAAACGTCACCTATCCACGTTCTCCAAAGGTTCTGCCTGACACGCTGAGCCACTCCAGCACTTTGTCTTTTTTTTGTTAAGCAGGATTTGTAGTTCCTTGTGTCTCCTGTAAGTTTTTATTGTGTTGGTGGCTCATCCAAAGTAATCGAAGTGCATTTGTTAGTTTAGTTTAAAGATGCATCATGAAAACAGGCACACGTTGACCAACAAATGCCCAATCACACTAGTTCTATTTTAGCCCACTTTCACCCCTACTCCCTACACACTAGGGACAATTTACAGAGGTCCATTAACCTACAAACCCGCAGTCACAGCGAGAGCGTGCATATTCCACACAGACAGCACACAAGGTCAGGATCAAATCCAGGTCTCTGGTGCTGTGAGTCAGCAGCTCTACCAGTGCACCAGTGTGCTCCCCCTTATAAAACAATAGCCGAGGAATCCGTATTGTATGTTTCAATTAGAACCTTACTTTGTTCATTGGTATTTTATTGTCACATCTACCTAGAGACAGTAAAATCTTACTATACATAAGCACAACCATACCCAAGTACTGAAGTGCAATGATTATACTATAGAATAGTAGATTACGCAAACAGTTCTATGTTTCCAACACCATTTTGCATCTATCAAGTTTCAAAGTTCTTACAAAATATATAGTCTTATCTTGGGCTTAAGGGCCTGTTGTTCTGGCAACCTGACCGAATGTTCCCGAGGCTGTTGTTGTCGACAGGGAACCTGCACACTCAGGATCGGTGGCACCAGAAATCAGTGCAGAGCACGGCAGCTCTCTCTCGCACAGGCCCAGTGGTCCCGTCAGAAGCTGCGAGTGGCCTGACGGAAACTCCATGGGCAGGGGGAGTGGGTTATTCTCAGCGTGGACACTGAGCTCCGTCCGGGCCTGTGCTGTACTCCGGGAGGAAGAGCCGCAGCAGCAGCCTGAAATGGGCAACACCCTTAATCACTGGATGGAAGGAAGGTGCGGATGGAGAGAATCTCAGGTCGTCCTCCCAGCCCAGTCACCAGGACAATGGAAGGGAGAAAGAATTGAGTTTAGTTTATAGATACAGCATGGAAACAGGCCGCTCGGCCCATCGAGCATGCAGCGACCAGCAGTTCCCGTACAGTACGACCATTCCACACGCACACTGGGGACAATTTATAATTTTACGGCAGCCAATTAACCTACCAATGTTTTTATAACATGGGAGGAAACCAGGGCACCCGGAGAAAACCCACGCAGGTCACGGGGAGAATGTACAAACTCCATATAGACAGCACCCGTGATCAGGATCGAACCCAGGTCTCTGGCGTTGTATGGCAGCAAATCTACTGCTGCAGCACTGAGAGAAAGAAAAGAAGAAAGGGTGCAACAGTGGGGCAACTAGTAAACTGCTGCCTCACAGTCCCAATGACCAGTGTTCGATCCTGACCTCTGGCGCTGTTGGTGTGGAGTTTGCCCGTCGTCTCTGTGACTGCACGATTCTCCACCGGGAGCTCCCATTTCCTCCCAGATCCTGAAGAATTGACTGTAAATTTGCATGAGGGTCTGGCTGAGCACTAGAATCTGGGAGGAGTCGATGGGGATCCGGGGAGAATGAAATGGGATCGATGTAGGATTAGCGTAAATAAGTGGCTGTTGTTCGACACGGACACGGTGGGCAGAAAGGCCTGGCCTGGTACAGCCTCTCTCTGTGAACCTCCGTGAAAAGGAACCACAACATCTTTGGCAGAAACACTGCAGCTCCATCGATCAGCTGCTATAAATGTCAATGTAGCAAGACTTCTTGAATTATTCACTAAGTACTAGCACCATTCTGCAAAAACGGGCTCATTTTTCTTTGGATTCTCTATTTAAAGCGTCATAACACTATAAAAAAATAATCAGCAACCCGCTCATGAAACTGTATATTGCGCCTGCATTATGCTCTATCCAGGGCCTGGGAATTTGTATCAATATTTTTCATTTACTGCTTATAATAAATATTTTATTGCCTTGGTTAGTTTATCCAGCCTTTATTAGATTTTGCAGCAAAAACAAAACAAAAATGTCACCAGATATCAAAGAACGCTGGGATTGTGGGAGTATTTCTGGGGGTCCCTCGGAATATCAGTAAATGTAGGAGATCCCTGGGAATGTGAGTGTGTGCATGCGGCTTCCACAGTGGGATTCAGCATCTACAGAGAACCCCTGCGAGTTACAGTAGTTGCAATGCATATGGAGGAGAACGTTGCATGTATTCCAACCCTCCATGAGAATTGTCTGCAGGCTCTTGAAATGCATCAGCAATTATGCCTGGGTCGTCTACAAGCCAATGTGAATGTAGGTTGAATTTTACCAAAACACCCCACAAAATGCTGGATTAACCCAGCGGGTCAGGCAGTATCTGTGGAGAACACGGATAGGTGACAGGTTGGATCAAAACCATTCTTCAGACTGATTGTGGGGGAGGGGAGAATGGGGTTTGGCAAAAGAAAGCTAGAAGAGAAGAGAGAGGCTGCACAGGTATTAGGTGGATGCTGACAAGGGCAGGGCTTGATAGGCGGATGGTTGGGACAAAGGCCAGAGATAGAAGCGGAAAATGTGAAAACAAGGTTGAAATGTGAAACACAAAGCGAGAGGGAGGAAAGTAGCAGGAGGGGTGGGGGGGGAGTGGAGAAATAGGTGGGAGTCTAGGAGAGGCAAAGGGATACAAAGGGGGAGGTTAGAATAGGGGGAGGAGTTTGTATAGGAGGGGGGCTAGTAGGAGGTTGCCCGAGATTGGAGTGTTCATACTGTTGGGTTGTAAGCTGCCTAAGCAAAATGAATGAATGATGGGATACTGTTCCTTCAGTTTGCATGTGGCGTCACTCTGGCAATGGAGGAGTTCTAGGACAGAAAGCTCAGTACGGGAATAGGAAGGGGAGTTAAAATGACAACTGGGAGATCCAATAAGCCTTGGCGGACTGCGCGCAAGTGTTCAGATAACCCTTGCCTCCAATCTGTTCCCCATTTAGACTTGAAACAGGCCTTGGCCCACCGAAGCTATTCTGACCAGCGATCACTCTGTTCACTAAAGGGCCTGTCCCACTTTCACAACCTAATTCACGACCTTTTTTTACTCGTGGCCATTTTTCATCATGCTAGAAAAAACGCCCGACCTACTTGATGCCACGAGTACCTACGACCTACCCACGACCTCCTACGATCTACCTACGACCTCGTGACGGCCATGCTGTGAGTATGAGTCAAGGGCAAACTCGGCAGAGGTTATGAATTAGGTGGTGAAAGTGGGACAGGCCCTCTACACTATCCTACACATTTGGGGCAATTTTACAATTTTTACTGAAGCCGATTAACCTACAAACCTGTACATCTTTGGAATGTGGGAGGAAACCCGATCACCTGGAGAAAACCCACCTGGTCACAGGGAGAATGTGAAAACTCCATCCAGAAAGCACCCATAGTTCTCCACCTCCATCTATCCACAAATTACCAATTGTTAACTTTTGGGGCCTACACATCACTACTTTCCTTAATCTCTTCTTCTTTCTTCTTTTCTTGTGTCTATTAGTTTTATATTGTTAAATTTAAAACAAGAAGTTGTACACAAAATGTATTATGTTATATTCCATGGTTTATACGACTGTAAATTGCTTTAATAAAAAAAAAAAGAAAGCACCCATAGTTAGGACCAAACCCTGGTCTCTTGCGCTAAGGCAACAACTCTACGCTACCTCTGCGCTACCCGTACCACTGTGCCGCCCCCTCTTTCTCTCCTTCCGATCCTCCTACAGTCCTCCCAATTATTACTCCCCTTTTCCACGAAACCCGAAACGAAACCCGCCTGCCTCCCATCGCCCATTTATATTTCTCCTCCACTCTTATTACCATCCACCTAGTTCACATGTGTACCACCAAGTCTACACCGCTCCCCTCCCCACCTTCCCCCATGGGGTTCTGGATCCATGTGCAATTCACCACTCTGCAAACGGTGCCCGTATTATCAACATCCGTATTAGTCTGCAGAACCGGCAGCCTTTGTGCTGCTGCTTAGCACCTTCCAGCCACTGTCTCCTCCTTCACCGCTAATCCCCGCTCCTAGACACCTGGCTCCATTTGCCCACCATCCTTCACCCTTCCTCGATCCACCAATCACCCCTCGAGTCTATCTTACCCCCAACCCTCTCCTCTTTATAATCGTTTTTTTTTTTTTTGCCCTTCCCACCCTCAGTCCCAATGCTGGACTTCTGTGAAACATTGACAATTCCTCCCCCCCCCCACCCACCGATGCTGCCTGACCCACCAAGTTCCTCCAGCAGCTAGCTTTTGCTCCAGATTCCAATATCTGCAGTCTCTTGTGTCTCTGTCTTCACTGAGCTTGTGTCAGTGATTATATTCCATAATTCACTACCTCTGAATACATTTATCACTTCCGAACTGTATTTAAACCATACCAAGCAGCTGCCTTAAAATGCTGTGCTGGTTAAGAAATGCTCCATCTTCCAAAGGCATTCTAAAATCATTCAATGATTCAATGATTCAACATTGTATTCAACATATTGTAACTTTCAAAAGTTTGCTGTCAAATCTATTTAAATGTCAAACGCTGGTACATGTTCTCGGGCAATAAAAATCATCTGATAGTAGCAATTCATTCAACAATGCGAAGTACGATTTTTAGTTCTAGAGATTCAGCAGGGAAACAGGCCCTTCATCGATCACCGTTCACAATCGGTCTATCCCCCTTTTGCCGCCACTCATGGATATAGCCTAGTCCATCACATAGATCAGCACCTACCTACTGACACAACTACAACCCTCTCCCAATCGACTTCACCAACACTTGGTGCTGCCTTGAGAAAGCATAATCAAGGATCATTTACACCCGGTCATTCCCTCTTCTCCCCATGTCCCATTGGGCAAAAGATACAAAGGCAGTCAGTCAGATACGATGCAGTCAGATTTTGAACAGACCTCCCACAAGCCAGGGTGTAGTCCCGAGCTCTCAACCTCCCTCACTGCAGACCTTGCACCTTTCTTCTGTAAGTGTAACACCACAATGCTGGAACACTATACCCTACACTCTATATGGAGTAGGGGATAGAGTCTTTGGGAAAGGCAGGGTGGGAAGAAGTAACTTCACTACTAATTTCCATTCCGCATTTAAATTCAGTTGGAACATCTCCCGTCCATTTCTTGATCTCACCGTGTCCATCGCAGACGATAGACTATCGACTGACATTTATTACAAACCTACTGACTTCTACAGCCACCTAGACCACACTTCTTCCCACCATGCCTCTTGCAAAGACTCCATCCCATGCTCCCAATTCCTCAGTGTATGCCATATCTGTGCCCAAGACGAGGTGTTCCATACCAGGACGTTTCAGATGTCCTCATTCTTTAGGGAACAGGGGTTCCCCTCTTCCATCATAGCTGAGGCTCCCACACGGGTCTTTTCGGGTACCCAGCAGCTCCGTTCTTGCTCCCCCTCCCCCGTCGCAACAATGACAGAGCCCCCTAGTCCTCACCTTCCACCCCATCAGCAGTCGCATACAGCACATAATCCTCTAACATTTTCGCCACCTCCAATGGGATCCCTACCATTAGCCACAGCTTCCCACCTCCACCCTTTTTCGCAAAGACCGTTCCTTCCGCTGGGTAACTCATCACTTCCCACCCAAGACACTCCATCCCCAAGTGCTTTCCCTTGTGCAACACCTGTCCCTATACCTCCTCCTTCCAAGGACCCAGAGTGTCCTTTCAGATGAGGCAGGTTCACTAGTACCTCCTCCAACCTCATCTACTGTATCCGTTGTTCGAGATGTGGACCCCTATATATCAGCGAGAGCAAGCGCAGGCTCGACGATCGCTTCGTTCAACACCTCTGCTCAGTCTCTCTAAACCTGCGTGATCTCCCAGTTGCTCAACACTTTAACCCCCCCTCCCCCTTTTGTCCTGGGCCTCCTCCACTGCCAGAATGAGGCCCAACACAAATCTATACAAGAGTGTGAATAAATGGATGCTTCTCAGGTTGGCAGGTTATGACCAGTGGGTACCGTGCTCAGGCCAGGATACCAATTAAACCAATGCAAGCTGTAGAAATAATATCACTGAAGAGAACAGATGTCATATTCCTAAGATTGTAGATGGCACAAAACTAGATGGGATTGTGGGTAGTGAGGAGGATGCAAAATGGCTTCAAGAAGGTCTGGACAAAATGAGTGCGGTCAAGAACAAGGTCATCGGCTCTGCGATCCTTACAGAAGAGCAGAGTCTCCATGAAATGGTGAGAGATAGGGTAGTGATGATGTTCAGAGGGATCAAGGTGAGCTTGAACACGTCACTGAAGGCCAATGCAAAGTGAATGGGAAGGTTAATGTTTTGTTAGCCTTCATTACGACACAGTTTGACTCCAGGACTAAGGATTTCAACTCACTTATATAGGGCCTTGGGCAGTATTGTGTGCATTGTCGGTCTCCTTACCTAGAGAAGAATGTACTTGAGGAGAGTTGGAATGGACTGGGACTATATTCTATATATATTCTAAGGTGAGAAGGATGAAAGATTTTAGCATCAAAATTCTTAATAGGTTGTTGCAGAAAGAATGTTTGGGACCAGGGGGCATTGTTTGTGAATCACTGCAGGGATTTAGTTCCAAGATGAGCACCAGAGGGCAGAGAACTTTGGAAATCTCCACCCCCGGAGAGCGGTAGAATTGGAGTTTATTCCAAACTGATATTGGACATTAGGGGATAAAGAAACATGAAAACCGTGCTGGAAAACAGTGCTGAGATAGAAGTTGAGGCTTAAAGGGATTAACAGCCACCTCCTTGCTCCTACCTCTTGTGGAAGTGTGACTGAGCTGCAACAAATGGAAAATGACATTTAGTGTGGACAAGTTTATAATGCCGTGCACAGGAAACAAAAAAAAACAGGTAGCAGATGTTCAGAGGCATTTGGGGGAACTTAATGGACATGCTCAGTGAATCCAGTTGCTCCAGGAATATCGGCCAAGATTGCTGCTGCTTGGCAAGTGTTGTTGGAAGTGAATGGCTTCATTGTCAGCAAGTTGTTCACCGATGTGTCTACACCTAGAGAACGTAAGGTACAGAGGGATGAAAATGTGCGAGGGAGACAAGGGAGAAAAAAAGAGAGAGACAGAGAGAGAGACAGAGACAGAGAGACACACACACACAACACACACACACACACTCAGCTGCTGCAATTAAATAAACACTTAGAAAATTGCAATTAGATGACGGAAATTAAACTGTTTTCTTGGAGTCCTGCCCAATACTTCTCCTTCAACAAGTGGTGATGCATGTCATTAGCATTTCTGGAATCTGTCCCAGTATTAAACAGCTGCCACATTTCCCTAAATAACAGTCACTGAACTTGAAAATAATGTACTGAATGTGAACGGCTTTGAGCAAGATGTCATAAGGTGTTACATAAATAACGGTTTTGCTTTCTCCCAGATTATGAATAGAGGCATCAATTTCTGCTCCACACGCAGCATTGTGAAATGCCGGTAATCTGAAATATAAGCTGCAAATGCAAGTATATCAGGCAAGGCTGGTTCAGAGTGAAACAAAATGACCCATTTGGAAGATTATCTTTTATCATTAGCAAATGATCAACACTGTTTCTTCCTCCACACTCGCTGCCTGATCTGCTGAGTGTTTTCAGCGTTGCCGGTTTTTTTCATCAATTTCCACTGGAAGCCTGGTGCATGGATTTTTAAAGCTTTGATACACGACAGAGATATTTTTTGAGTCAGCGCTGAGATATGATTTCCTCTCGACTTCTGCTTCACCCCACAGAGCCATTTCAAACCTCGCTCTTGTTTCTTTCCAACCACACACATCTTGTTTGCTCTTCAAGCCCTCTAATTGGAACATGAGATTTTAATATACACTGTGCTGTCATGTTACCACTTCTAAAACTAGGGTTCCAGTTAAAACCTGGTTTAAATCTTTTTCCAATCATGTGGAGTTCTGTAGTGGGCATTAGTACCCCCTGCAGTGAGTATAACACAAAGAAACCATGTGAAAGTGAGGCAGATGAATATGTGGCTGAGGGTTTGGTGCAGGGGGCAGGGGTTCAGGTTTCTGAACCATTGGGATCTTTTCTGGGGCAAAGATGACCTGTACAAGTGGGACGGGTTGCACTTGAACTGGAGGGTAACCAATATCCTGGCAGGCAGGTTCGTTAGAGCTACACGGATGGGCTTAAACTGGACTGGGAGGGGGGGGGGGGGGGGGGGGGGGGGGGGGGGGAGTATCATATGCACAACCAAGGCAAGTGAGAGGCTGAAAGTTAGTATTGATGGTGATAAAAGAAAGTTCAGTAGATAGAAAAGGCAGGAGAATGGAAGGGAGCAAGAAAGGACTGTTGGTTTGATTTGCACGTATTTTAATGCAAGAAGATTGTTCCCGATGTCCAGGACAAGGGGTCACAGCTTAAGGATCGGGGGGGAAATCCTTTAAAAAACCGAGATGAGAAGAACTTTTTTCACACAGAGAGTGGTGAATCTCTGGAACTCTCTGCCACAGAGGGTAGTTGAGGCCAGTTCATTGGCTATATTTAAGAGGGAGTTAGATGTGGCCCTTGTGGCTAAAGGGATCAGGGGGTAATGGAGAGAAGGCAGGTACGGGATACTGAGTTGGATGATCAGCCATGATCATATTGAATGGCGGTGCACGTCCAGGCCCGAATGGCCTACTCCTTGCACCTAATTTCTATGTTTCTATGTAAGCCTGGTGGATAAGGCAGATGAAGTCGGGGCATGGATAGATTTGTGCGACTGGGACGTTGTAGCCATTACAGAAATCTGGTTCAGTGAGGGACAGGACTGGCAGCTTAATGTTCCAAGGTACAGATGTTTCAGGAGAGATAGAGCTGGGGGTAAAACAGGAGGGGATGTTACTTTATTGGTTAAGGAGGATGTGAGAAGTAACAACACTGATGGTACGTCCAGCAGAGCTATACTCCTTCCCTATCTTCAAAACACAAGGAAATAAATCTTTTTCTCATCACTCCCATTGTTATCGCATCAGTAATGGTCCAATCCAAAAATTTGGATAATCATTTTGGGAAGCAGAATTCAGTTGGGGGGGGGGGGTTCAGAGTTAAGTACTGAGGTAGGGTATCAAACCCAATATTCTTTACTTCGTGACTTAAAAAATTCACAACAGGTCCCAAGCTGCAACATCATCTGCCCATTTCCCTCCCCAGATGCTGCCTGGCCCATTGAGTTCCTCCAGCACTTTGTGTTTTGTGCTGGATGTCTCCTTCTTCACTGACATTGACTAAAGTTACCAACTCCCTCAGCAATGGTCTTATAAACCACGCAACTAAAATGTGTTTAAAAAAAAAAAAATTTATTCTGCTGCTTATTTACAAATAAAAGACCTCTCTACAAAAGGATTTAAAGGTTGCCTCACAGTTTGAGTACCCTGTTGATACACGTTTAAATAACTGGTCTTTGAAGATGGAGAATTGTCTTTCCTGAAATGATAGCTCATTACCAGTGCAATTCGTTCTGTCAATTTCTGACAATATGGCTGCAAGGCACAATAACTGCAGTAACATGGTCAGACAGCATGAGATGGATCAGTGCAGCTGATTTCAACAGTATTCCAGTGATGTGCTTGATGGGACTTAAAGTGGGGTAGGCAGCGTCAGACCTGATGCCCCAGGCATTTCTAAATATAAAAATAACTAAAAATGATCAATTGCACACGATGCAGTGCCTTCAGCAAACTCCCCTGGGGAACTTGTGCACCATTTTACAGAATAATCTGCCAGGTATCATCAAGACAGCAGGCAGCATAGTTGCGCAGTTTGAAGAGCTGCTGCAGCGCTAGAGTCAGGAGACCTGGGTTCAATCCTGACCTTGGATGTTGAATGCGTGGAGTTTGCATGTTCTCCCCGTGACTGCATGGATTGCCCCCAGGATGTTTCCTCCCACATCCTGCAGAGATGGGCTGGTAGGTTAACTGTAAAATACCTCTGGTGTGGCAACTAGAAGTGGAATTTAAGAGGAGTTAATGAGAATGTGGGGGAGAATAAAAAATAGGATTGAAGCAAAATGAGTCTAAAGAGTTGATCGATGGCAGTTGTGGAGTCGGTGGGCTGAAGCCCTTTCTGTGTTGCATCTATCTATCTCTCCAAGAGCAATATAACCACTTGCAACCAATCTGCATCCCAATTGTGGATTTTGATCAGTTCTTAGGAATGCTGACGCCATCAGCTTCATCCTGAGCATTGGATGCCAATGAGAAGACGTGCTGGCTCATTTGGTCTCGCCAGCAGTGCATTCCAGATTCTAACTATCTAGGTAAAAATAGTTGGAATCTGCGATTCACTACTGGGGAAGGACTTGGAATGAAATCACCTGTAAATCTCTTGCTCTTCATCTTAAATCTATGCACTCTGTTCCGATGCACCTCTGATAAGATAGGAAGAAAATGTATCTGCTTATCTATAGAGAGCCTTATCAATGGCTCTAATACTTCTAACAAGCTCCTTAGACTCCCCTGCTCCAAGGAAAATGAACCCAGCCTACCCTGTCTCTGCTCCTAACATAAACATTCCATCCCAGGCAATGTCTTGGTGAATCTCCTCTGAACTCTCTCTGTACAACTATTTCCTTCCGACAGTGTGGGTGATCAAACCTGCACATGGTGCTTCAGCTGTGGCCCAGCCAGTATTTAATGCGGTAAGTGACATGTCAAACTATTCTCTTTCTTGTCTCAGAGCTTGGCATGCAACAGAAAGAGCTAAGAAATCCAGTCCAAGCAGCGAGGTAGATTTGCAGCAAGAAGAGGTGGTTTCTGAGTGGAAGAGATCTGCCTTGTATTGACCAATCTGATGAATAAGTGTAAATGACACAGCTGGTTACAGCATGACTAGCCTGTGGCAGCAATGGTAAATGTTAAGGCAACTGGTTACATTCAACAATCAAAGAACCTGCAATTGTTGGAAATCTGAGATGAATAAAGAAAATACTGGAAACACTCAGCAGACCAGGCAGCATCTGTGCAGAGAGATACACGGAGTTAACATTTAAGTCAAGAAACCTTAGTTAGGACAGTTCTGATGAAGGGACCCGTAACCAAAGTATTAGCTGCTTCTCACTGCCTGACCCGCTGAATGTGTATGGCCAGATGGAATTGGTTAGAAAGTTTGACACACAGCTGCTGGTCAGTGTTACACAGTCGCTGGATACAATAATGATTGCTCTCAAGGGCCTGTCCCACTTGGGCGTCATTTGTGCGTCAGTTAGGGTGTGAAGATTTTGTACATCCCAAAATCCTGGGACACCGTGCGTTACTGCCTACATCACCACGCACCATGCATGCGTAATGCGCTGAATATGGACCGGAACCCACTACCTGATATTCTTTACCTAGGCAATTTTTCAATAAAGTTGTACCATTCCTGCTACGTTCAATGAACCGTTTGTCCAGAGTCTAACTCCCTGCCTGCCTGCACTATCCTGGTCTAGAAACCAGGTCTAGCCACCAGGTCTAGCCACCTGGTGGCATGTTGGACACACTTCCATGCCCTGTGAAGGAGAGCAGTTCATAAGCAACAAGAAGGTGTTAGGCAATCAATGCTCCGGCTCAGTGCCGTCAAAGGACCAGAACGATTATGAAATATTTATGAACATTAAAAAAAAAGCTAAATAAGCTTAAGTTAAAATAAAATAAAGAAAATTAAAAAGCAAAACGGATTCAATTAAAAACCTTAATGTCCTGGAAAGTAAAAACGTCCTGGCCTTCTACAAGATGCTAGTGAGTATTGCGTTCAGGTTTGGTCACAGGAGTACAGAAGTTTAAAGTGTAGGGATGGGGGGGGGAGGTCAGTCATCTGATTGAATGAAGCGTGAACAACGTTGCTCTCAACATTAGCAAGATCACGTAGCTGATTGTTAGCTTTCGAAGAGGAAGGTCGAGGATCCAAAAACCTGTCTTCATCGACCAAGTGGTGGGTGGAGAGAGGCAACAACTTCAGGCTCCTGGACGTTCATATTTCTGCAGCTCTGTCCCGGACCCAGCACATGGAAGGAATCATAAAGAAAGGCCATCAATGCTTCTACTTCCTTTGAGGATTGAGGAGATTTCGTATTTTGACAAATACTTTCTTGAATTGCCACAGATGTACTGTAGAGAGCATATTGACGGGTTGATTCGACAAATCGAACGGCTAGGAATGAAGGAGATTGCAAAAGGTGGTGGACAGTGTCCGGTCGGTCCAACACAGGTAGTGACCTCCCCACCATCGAAGGGACCGACCTCATGGCCTCATAAAAGGTACATATGACACTTAAACACTCTTGACTCTTAAAGAATTGATAATCATCAGGTCAAGAGTTTATTTCTCGACAATGTTTTCCCCACGAGCATTAGTAGCCACTGCATTAAGGAAAAGTGATGAAGGTATCACTCAGGAGTGACGCAGCAATGAATGTGAAGGTGGGGTATGAGCTTAAATCAATTCCATAGAAAAAAACAGGGACGGTTTTTGCTGTATGTCAGTTCCAACAACGATGTAGTCTCTCAGTGCTATCGTGGACTATGTGTTTTTAATTCTTTTAATTCTCCAGTATTTTACCACAGACTGGGTTCAATTTCATTCTGCTCATTGCTTTATACAATACAATTTTCGGTGACGTGAATGTTTGCACTATATTCATTACACTGGTGGACAGCTGATGTCTCCTCCTTCCACAGGTATGTGGTACGTGGATCACCAGGTGATGCCTGGCTCTGTATCACCAGCTCTGGCTCAGCGGCAAGATTAAACTCACAGTGATAAACGCTCCTTCCTGAGGAATTTGGAGCATTAAGGCATCCCAGTGAAGCTGGTCTTTAATGGCAAATCCAGTGCTAAAAGCCGGGAACCGCATTGGATCAATCCTCACTCTTTCACAAATTTTACTGTTGTTCATCTTCATCATCAATTCATGAAAAGGTCCCAGAAACCTTGGTTCTGGAGAACACCATCTCAAAATCAGGTCTGCGCCCAATGAACATAATCCAGAGAAAAATACTTTACATTGAAGAAAGAAAGGTTGCAGGATAGACAATAGATGCAGGAGGAGGCCATTCGGCCCTTCGAGCCAGCACCGCCATTCAATGTTATCATGGCTGATCATCCACAATCAGTACCCCGTTCCTGCCTTCTCCCCCTATCCTCTGACTCCGCTATCTTTAAGAGCCCAATCTAGCTCTCTTAAAAGTATCCAGAGAACCAGAATTCCACAGACTCACAACTCTCTGTGAGAAAAAGTGTTTCATCGTCTCCGTTCTAAATGGCCTACCCCTTATTCTTAAACTGTGGCCACTGGTTCTGGACTCCCCCAACATCAGGAACATGTTTTCTGCCTCTAGTGTGGCCAAACCCTTAATAATCTTATATGTTTCAATAAGATTCCCTCTCATCCTAAATTCCAGAGTATACTAGCCCAGCCGCTCCATTCTCTCAGCATATAACAGTCCCGCCATCTTGGGAATTAACCTTGTGAACCTACGCTGCACTCCCTCAGTAGCAAGAATGTCCTTCCTCAAATTTGGAAACCAAAACTGCACATGATACTCCAGGTGTGTTCTCACTAAGGCCCTGTACAACTGCATAGACTCAAATACAAGATGAATCAAAGGGAAACCTTTTCCAGAACACGTGGGAAGGAGACGCAGGAAACTGCAGATGCTGGAATCTTGAGCAAAACACAAAGTGCTGGAGTAACCCAACAGGTCAGGCAGCATCTGTGGAGGCAACGACAGATAAGATTGCTGTTCAGAAACCTTCTTCAGAAAAGCAGGAAACCTTTTAAAACAAGGGGTCACCTAGTTGAGAGAGGTAAAGGCCATTTGTTTCTCTGAGGATTGTGGTTTTTGGGTGTTCTTTCTCAGGGGGGCTGTGGAAGCAGAAAATGTGAGCATTTTTAACCCTGGGGTACATGGAAACTTGATAGGCAGGGAGTGATTAACAGTGTAGACAGTGACACAGAGTTGAGGTTTCAGTCTGATCAGCCTTGCTGAGTTTTAGTGGGGAGCGACCAGAGTGGTATCTTCCCGTTACATGTTTGTTTACAAGTGTGAAGCAAAGACATTGGAAAAATATTTTGTGCCAGGGATTTCAGACAGGAGTACTGCTGTGGCTAGTGAAGTAGTAGAATTAGCTCGATGGGCTGAATGGCCTCCTTTGAGGAGTTCCATCCCCCAAGCTCCAGATCAGTCACTGATACTGATAATGTTAACCTACTGCTTTCAGAAGAATTTTGTGCAATGGATGGTTTCAACTTTATTTTTTATAGATTCTCTCATCTCTGGCCTTGCTGTGTTCAAGTTCAAGTTCATCCTCAAGCCCACTCCTTTACATTATAATGTAACAATGAGGACATTAATGTTAATGTACTTAGTAACGTTAAATAATTCCTATTTAAGACATTTTACACCAGAGGATGTGCTCCAGCAAACACAAGTGTGAGTGAGTGAGTCATTAAGGTTGTTTTAATCTGGCAACTCTAGATATGTTTTGATCACGTGAGAGGGAAACATTGTACATGCAATTTTGGTGCAGTTCCTATTCTCAATCACTTTGACGTCTCATCCCTGCTTATTCTGTGTACTTCTGATTTAATTTGTTCAAAAACAGTAACCTACAATGGAAATCCCCCCCCCCGCTTCCCCAGAGTCCGTCCGCTCGCCCGTTTGCACAAAGCAGACACTGTGCCCTGTTCCCCAGCTGGTGCACAGGTCTGTTAGAGAAGGCGCTGCAGCGCCTCGTCTCCCCGGCCCCTCCCACAGACATGCAGTGAGCCACTGCGAGCAGAACCTCCCGCCCTTTGTCTGCGAGTGTCCTCGCATGGCCATCTAACTCCCACCACGCAGGGACGAGCTGGCCTGAGCACTGTGGGGGCACTTCAGCATGCATTCCATTATCAGGAAACAAAACAAATCTCGGAAATCTAATATAAACTTGGCAGCAATTCTTTGAGCCGAATAGCAAGTTCTTGGCAGTTTTACAACGAGGCACGGTTTTTATGGGAGGGTTATTTAAGAACTTCAAATAATTAAAAAAATCCTCCAAGGCAAAGAAACAATCCAGTCGAACCACAGCTAAATTTAGCTTTTCTTTTAAAAACGAAACATAAAACCTATTTCTCCAAAAAGGCTGTTTAACCATAACCATAATGGTAGATGGCCTTCAAAGCCAGTTGACTGATTCATTGCCCCAGTTACCTTGCTGCTACAAGGGCAGCCAAACTTTGAGACTCGATGGGATTTGGCAATAATGCGTCCTGCCCCAGAGCACAGGGTAGGTGAGACTCCACATCACCGTCGCTCACTGTGAAACCTCAGCTGCTGAGACTGGGCAACAAGAAAGAGGAGCTCCTGGCCAAGGGCCACAGGAAAGTAAGAGGTCGTTGAAGGGTGGAGTGTGAAATCTAAGACACCTGACGCCAAGTCTGTCAGCAATTTGCCAAATCTCCAAACCGAGCTGCCCCCACATCCGTATGCCCCATCCCAAGTACTGCACCATCCCACAAACAAGCCATCAGTTCAGCAAGCAGCAAGAACTCAGACAGGTAGTTCAAGGCCTACTAGAGATTTGAGCTCTTCAGACCTAGGTTCCAATGGAGTACAGATGGATTACTGCACTACTAATGCCCCTGTCCCACCTAAAAAACCTGAACGGAAACCTCTGGAGACTTTGTGCCCCACCCAAGGTTTCCGTGCGGTTCCCGGAGGTTTTTGTCAGTCTCCCTACCTGCTTCCACTACCTGCAACCTCCGGGAGCCGCACGGAAACCTTGGGTGGGGCGCAAAGTCTCCAGAGGTTTCCGTTCAGGTTTTCTAAGTGGGACAGGGGCATAAGTGCCCACCTCTGGGATTGCTCTCAGGAGATCCTGAGGAAATATTCAAAACAGAAAGGGGGAGGGGGGGGGGGGGGGTTCTTGAGTGTAAGTCTACGCCAAATATTGAACACCATCTATATTAATCCCTGTTTATTTCCCACACTCATCAACTCACATAAGTTTAAATCCGCAATTTGAGAGGGAGAAGGTTAAATCAGAAGTGTCAGTGTTGCAGTTGAACAAAGGCGACTATGAAGGCATGAGAGAGGAGCTGGCCAAGGTCGACCGGAAAAGGATCCCAGCAGGAATGACAGTGGAACAGCAATGGGAGGAATTTCTGGGCATAATCCAGAAGATGCAGGATAATTTCATTCCAAAGGAAGAAAGATTCTAAGGGGAGTAAGAGGCAACCATGGCTGACGAGGGAAGTTAGGGACAGTATAAAACTAAAAGAAAATGTGTGTAACATAGCAAAGAGTGGCGGGAAGCCAGAGGATTGGGAAACTTTCAAAGGACATCAGAAGGTAACAAAAAGGCCAATACAGGGTGAAAAGATGAAGTATGAAGGTAAGCTCGCCAAGAATACAAAGGAGGATAGTAAAAGCTTCTTTAGGTATGTTAAGAGAAAAAGATTAGTAAAGATAAAAAATATTATGGGGAACAAGGTAATGCAGAAGAGTTGAACAGGTACTTTATTTCCGTCTTCACTAAGGAAGACACAATCTCCCATGTGTACTAGAGGATCTAGGGAAAGAGGAACTGCAGGAAATTTGCATTAGGCAAGAAATAGTATTGGGTAGACTGATGGGACTGAAGGCTGATGAATCCCCAGGGCCTGATGGTCTGCGTTCCAGTGTACTCAAGGAGGTGGCTCTGGAAATTGTTGACGCATTGGTGATCATTTTCCAATGTTCTATAGATTCAGGAACAATTCCTGTGGATTGGAGGGTGTTATCCTACTATTCAAGAAAGGAGTGAGAGAGAAAACGGGGAATTATAGTTAGACTGACATCGGTGGTGGGGAAGAAGCTGGAGTCAATTATTAAAAACGGCGCATTTGGATAGCAGTAAAAGCATTGGTCCAAGTCAGCATGGATTTGTGAAGGGGAAAATCCTGCTTGACTAATCTTCTGGAATTTGAGGATGTGACAAAATGGATGAAGGAGTGTACCTGGACTTTCAAAAAGCCTTTGATAAGGTCCCACACAGAAGATTAGTGGGTAAAATTTGAGCACATGGTATTGGGGGTAGGGTACTGACATGGATAGGACATTGGTTGGCAGATAGAAAACAAAGAGTAGGAATAAATGATTCCCTGTCAGAATAGCAGGCAGAGGCGAGTGGAGTGCCGCAAGGCTCGGTGCTGGGGCCACAACTATTTACAATATATTAATGATTTGGATGATGGAATTAAAAGTAACACAAGCAAATTTGCAGATGACACAAAGCTGGGTGGCAGTGTGAACTATGAAGAGGATGCTAGGAGGTTAGTGTGACTTGGACAGGTTGAGTGAGTGGGCAGATGCATGCCAGATGCAGTATAATATGAAGTAGATAAATGTGAGGTTATCCACTTTGCTGGCAAGAACAAGAAGGCAGATTATTATCTCAATGGTGTCAGATTAGGAAAATGCGAAGTGCAACAAGATCTGGGTGGCCTTGTACATCAGTCACTGAAAGTAAACATACAGGTACAGCAGGCCGTGAAGAAAGCTAATGGCATGTTGGCCTTCATAATGAGAGGATTTGAGTATTGGAGTAAAGAGATCCTTCTGCAGCTGTACAGGGCTCTGGTGAGACCACATCTGAAGTATTGTGTGCAGTTTTGAGGAAGGACATCCTTGCTATTGAGGGAATGCAACGTAGGTTCACAAGGTTAATCCCCAGGATGGCAGGACTGTCATATGAGGAAAGATTGGGAAGACTGGGCTTGTATTCACTGGAATTTAAAAGGATGAGGTGGGATCTTCTAGAAACATATTAAATTATAAAAGGACTGGACAAGCTAGATGCAGGAAAAATGGTCGCAATTTTGGGGGAATCCAGAACTAGGTAAGAACAAAGGGGAGGCCATTTAAAACTGAGAGGAGAAAAAACTTTTCCACCCAGAGATTTGTGAAATTTGTGGAGTCTCTGTTATGGAAGGCAGTAAAGGCCAATTCACTAGATTAATTTAAAAGAGAGTTAGATAGAGCTCTTTGGGCTAGCGGAATCAAGGGGTATGGGGAAAAGGCAAGCACAAGTTACTGATTGTGAATGATCAGCCATGATCACAATGAATGGCGGTGCTGGATCGAAGGGCCGAAGGGCCTCCTGCACCTATTTTCTATGTTTCTATTCCCTCCCCCATCCCCAGGTTCTCCCAATTGCCTGCAAACTTCAGGCAATTTAACTGCAGCCAATACATACATGGATGTGGGAGGAAACTCAAGCCCCCAAAGAAATTCATGGGGTCCCACAGAAAGAACATGAGACTCCACATGGATATTACCCAAGGTCACGATCTAACCGGGGTTTCCAGCAGAAGCTTGATCCTCTACATCACCCTACTGCCCGTGTAACCTGATGGTTGAATTGGGCATTTTTCTCTGAATTTACTAGAGCCTCTGAATCCGATCTATAATTAGCATAGAGGGTGAGTTTTCTACAAAAAGCCAATAGTCACCCCAAATCCATTTCACTAAATGAACTTTTAGTCTAATTCTAGAGTTTAGATTTCCAAAGGGTAAATCTCACATTACTCCTAAATCACAGGTGACCTGCCCAGTGCTGTGTTCCTTCCTTTACGGCCAGTATTGGCTCCGAGTCCATTAGACCAGCGTGTGTCTGTAGAAAGCATCCCATTGGTATTGCATCACAGTTTGGTTTAGTGACAGCTCTGCCCAAGGTCACAAGAAATTGAAGAGGGTTGTGGATGCAGCCCTGTCCATCACATAAAGTAGTCTCCCTCCTGCCAATCGACTACACCAATACCACAGTGCTTCAGGAAGGCAGCCAACATAATTAAGGTCCACCCTCACCCCAGTCATTCTCTCTTCTCCCCTCTGCCATTGGGTAGAAGATATAGAAGCTTGAAAACACGTAATATTAGATTCAGGAACAGCTCTTCCCTGCTGTTATGGTCCTGCCATAAACTAGGGTAGAGTCATAATCTTCCAACCTACCTCGTTGTAGCCCTTGCACAATTTTTTATTGCACCTTCTCTGCAACAATAATGCTTTAAAGTTCAAACACACTGCACCTTGGTATTTTTCTCTATGTACAACCAGTTGTACTTGTGTATGGCCGGATTACACTTGTGTATGATTTGATTTGAATGGCTCGTACACAAAAAAAAATTCTCGGTAAACGTGACCATAATGAACTAATATCAACACAGGCAGAAGAGATTTAATAGTTGGTGAGGTCCCAACCCTGCTGTCACAGCCAACTTAATATCCATCAACACCGTTGATATTCCTGCATTAATACAGGCAGCCAGTCAAATTAAGATTAAAAAAAAAAAAATTGCATTAAAGCCCAAAACGAAAGCAGCTAAATTAACTATCAACATGATCTGCACTGGCCTTCCTCACCGCCCAGCCAGCTGTCTACTTCACCCATTCATTGAATGTGCCAGGCATGCATTGGCCTCTGGAGCTCTGAAAATAATGTGGTGAAACGCACACTGAAAATGAGACACTTGCAGTTTCAATTACTCTTGCAGCACATAAGAACATTCGGCACAGGAGCAGGAAGCCAACTCTGCAACAATTAAGCGGCCATTGAAACGGTTTGCTATCCGTGCAGCACAACTGAAGTTTATTCCACCTGGTGAACAACTGGAGAGAGGGTGGAGGACATCAAGGAAATGAGTGGTGGTGAGACAAGCCAATTCTCAGCCCGAATCTCAGGAGGTTAGAAATAGAGTCTGCTTCAAAGAACAGCAGTTGACAAATGACAGCTTTTAAAGCGCCTTTTAAATCATCATAGTCTTAAGAAATAAAACACTTCATGTAATCCTGGTAACATTACGGTGTTGAAAGTGCAAGTGATATTAAATATGAATCGGATGCCTGTTGTTGTCATATTCACTTTGACTGATGATCTGTAACAGGGCTGGTGACCTTCAGATGGGTGAAACTGAGAGGTTTAATAGTCTCTGTTTACCATCCCCTCAATTCATTTTACTTAATAGCACAAACTGTACAAGTTCAGTCAAAATAAAATCAACAGGAGTAATAGGAAATTAATACTGACACAATCGAGGCACTGTAAATAGGAGACAGAAAATAGATGCATGAAATCTGCATCTGTTTTCCCTGCCTCCCACTTCCAAGGCTGAGGAAGAAATTCTGGGTTGCTCAGCAACCACTGCGTAGAGATGGTGCACAGATCCACCAAGTGCTACTAAAGGCTGTAGTCCTGCCACGTACGAATGAGCAATGAGAGTCTAAGCGAGCTGGATGCCCTCTTTCTCAGCCACTCCAGCTCTGCCTACAGCTGAAGCAGCTCACAGTGAGAAGAGTCTGTGGCCATTGGACTGTGGTTTCACAGCTCCTGGGAGCTGTGTCACAAATCAATGCCCAGCTCAGTGGTGGAGAGAGCCAGCCACGCTCAACTCCTCAACTGCATGTGTGCCACCACGAGGAACTGCAGGCGATCACTTTGTGTTCCATAATTAGAGTTTTCTTCCAACCAACTCGTTGGGTGTTGTGCACTAATGGCCACCTGGTTCCCATGCCTATGTGATAACATCTAGCACCCATCCCGTAGCTCATTTTCCCTCTGCCCTTTGTACAGTTGGCAACTCTAGACACGTTTCACTCCATCCTTCTGTGTGAACTGGGAGCACAGAAGGTTGAGGGGGTAATTATGCCGGCGCATCAATAGAATATAAAGAGGGAAACACAAATCCCTTGGCAATCACATCCAAACTAGAAAACAGAGGCTTAAGGGTTTGCATAGGTTTGATATTGTTATTGATTTATAATTGTCGCCGAGATACAGTGAACAGCTTTATTTGCATGTTATCGAGTTAAACCACACCATGAGTACATTCAAGTCTTACGCAAGCATAATAGAGAATGCAGAGAAAAATACTCAAATGCAGAATATAGTGTTACAGCTATATAATGTCACAGCAGTATAGCGTTACAGCTATAGAGGAAGTGCAGATTAGATAAGTTCCAGGACTGCACTGAGGCAGGTTGGCAGATCAGAACACCATCCTTAATTATTCAGTGGCCCGTTCAGAAAATATTCCAACTCTTATATGATCACAACTGTGCCTTTGACCACGCCAATGTATTATCCTGACGGTCCTTATTTTATGGAATAACCTTTTATGCAACATTATCAACGGCTGTTAGAACAAGTCGTACACTTCTTTAGTTTAGTTTAGAGATACAAGGCGGGAATGGACCCTTCGGCCCCCGGGTCCACGCCAACCAGCGATCCCCGCACATTAACACTATCCTGCACCCACTGGGGACAATTTTTACATTTACCAAGCCAATTAACCTACAAACCTGTTCGTCTTTGGAGTGTGAGATGAAACCGAAAATCTCAGAGAAAACCCACGCGGTTCAGGGGGAGAATGTACAAACTCTGTACAGCTGTAGTCGGGATCGAACCCGGGTCTCCGGTGCTGCATTCGCTGTAAGGCAGCAACTCTACCGCTGCGCCACCGTGGCTGCCCACAGTTCTCGGTCCCCCTTTATCTATCCTGTTAGTTACATCCTCAAAAACATCTCAATTATATTTGGGAAACCACAATTTCCCCTTCATAAAACAATACTGACTCTGCCTTGTTATACAATGTTAAAGGTTAAAATTATGTAAATGTACAATTTCATTCTCTCCCTACAAAAGCAATTTAATGATCAGTATAACCTTTAAATTACAATGGAGACACAAGACTGCAAGTGCTGGAATCTTGAGCAAACAAAAATCCTGCTGGAGGAACTCAGCAGGTCAGGCAGCATCTACCCCACTGAGTTCCACCAGCACTGATTCCTGCTCAAGATTCCAGCATCTGCAGCCTCGTGCCTCCATTATACTGCTCAAAATGTCCTCAAATTATTCCTCCCCGATGGGTTCCTCTCACTGCTACCCCTTTGTGATTCCTGCTGCTCTCCTGTTCCCTCCACAGATGTTGCCTGACCCGCTGAGTTCCTCCAGAACTTTGTTTTTTTGCTTTGAGTTATAATGCTGCAGTAATTGTATAAAGAATCTTAAGGAGAACACCTCAACTTTATTGACTTAACTGATGTGCAAACATATTAACTCAATGTGTATTAGGGCAATTTCTAATGAATCAAATATGGAGTTGGCACAGTTCATGCAACTGGCTCTTTGCAACTGTCAGTACAATCTATGACACAGTGGCGCAGCAGCAGAGTTGCAGCCTCACAGCACCAGAGACCCGGGTTCGATCGGGTGCTGTCTGTGTGGAGTTTGTACGTTCTCCCTGTGACTGCGTTCATTTTCTCTGGGTGCCCCGGTTTCCTGCACATCTAAATGACGTGCAGGTTTGTAAGTTGATTGGCTTTTGTAAAATGTCTCTAGAGTGCTGGATAAAACCATTGTATTGTGATCATAGGTCGTTGGGCCGAAGGGCCCGTTTCCATGCTGCATCTCTAAACAAAAATTAAATAAAGACAAGTTTATAAAGCAGCACCCCGTTGTGTTTTTCAAATACAATTTCTGATAGAACTAATACTAAACTTTAAAATGTAGTATTTATTGTGATCGCATAAACCAGTTTGACCAATAGAAGCTGCATTTCAATTCTCTTGCACATTTGTTAAAGAGTCAGGACTATTAATTGTTAAAACAAGGGTCAGGTGTTGAACTAATCATTGTGCCCCTGTGACCTGTAGTAGGTTTGAGGTTAAATTGCCCCAAAATAAAGTCTTGGAATAGGAATGGGTTTTTTCAGGGAACGCTAATATGCGTTCCTGGTCACCACTGAAGATGTGCACAATCCGAGTCGGAACAAGCATCGCGGTCATTGTTATGGAAGTCATACAGCATGTAAACACATCAATTGGACCAACTCCACCATTCCAACCAAGGTGCACTCCTGAGGTTGTCCCACATGCCTCCATTTGGCCCTTATCCCTCCAAACCTTTCCCAGCTGTGAACCTGAAGGGCTGGGACCCTCGCCTCTCATTTTCAAAGAGCCTGGCCCAACCCTAGATTTATTGAACAGATGGGCACTTTAGTTCAGACTGTGAGTGAGATGCAATGCATTCATGAATGTGCTGCAGACCACCGAGTCAGCGTAAAGCAGTGCAGAGTGACAAAATGCACCAGACAACAGATGGTGCTGCATTGGACCCCTCTCTCCACCACACGACTCTACAGTCTCCAGCAGCGGTGTTGTAATGTACGGAGCTGTGGGACTCTGCCCCTCCGTGGTGAGGCTCACCCACCCCTTCCACTTGAATGGCACCACTCACTTTTATGAAAAAGGTAAACAGCTTGCCTTTCTTTCTTCAACAAATACAAGTATTTTCATTCTATTTACAGAAATTAATTGCAACCGTTGCTTAATCATTTATGAAATGATTAATGAACAATGGAAATGAACTGTTTTTCAACTGGTTCCAGTCAGAAACACATTGTCTGAAGATAGGAGGTCCCAGGTCAGGCCATGGACAGGACCTGTGGTTCCCCCACCCAGGGTTGCCTTGTAGACTGGCTACAAGTGCCATGACTGAGAGGACACTGGGAGACATGGCGGCGGACGCAATACGAGACGCGGGTGTAAGGAACAGGCTTCAGAACAAGACAATCTGCTCCAGTCCGGAAAAGATGCCTGATCTCGGACAAACAATAAGTTTACCATATCCAAAGCTGTGCTTCAGGCAAGATATAATTCTTCAACTCTAACACCAGTAATGCAATGCAAGACCAATGTGTGGCTGAGATTGGGTCACAGATTGGGAAGAGTGATTTGCTTATCATAGGTGTTTTGCAAACCACAAGCAGGATTTGAAAATCCGACAATATGTTTGTGATCACATGTGAAGCTCCCACAGAGCTAAACAAATCCGGCCATTGTAGACAAGTGACTCAGCCTGGGCACATTCTGTGCAGCATTCCTACTTTCCAGATAACCCGATCTGCACACAATAAACTCAATTTCATGTGTTTGTCTCTGCATGAAGTGCAAAGAGGACGGGTCACCATTCTGCATTCTTTGTTAAGTGATCAGTCCACTGAGCATCTCTGCGTTCACATGGAACACACCTAGGCTTAAATAGCTGATTGGGGGAAAATAACTAATCCTCTTGAAATTAAATAAACAGCAGCCTCAACTGTGGATACATGTTCAGTCTCCCCATTCATCCACATGCTGTCTGCCATTCCATGAACGGCAGGATACCTCTCAACAGTAAAACAGCAACTCCTGCTCACCACCAGAAACAGCGAGGGTGACAAAAGATTCCAATGACTACTTTGCCTTTCTTTAGGCCAAGACCATCTATTCAAGCTGAAAGCAAAAAAAAAAAAAAAAATCCCTAAGCAGCCCCAGACATCCTCAGCAACTGTATTTTTTGTTTTGTTTAGTGTGCGCGGACAAACCAAACAGAGGCAGGGACTATGCAGTGATACAATGACCAAACCTTAATGAGATGCAAGATGAACAGACATGGGTGAGGGAAAGGCCAGAACAAAACCCCTCATCAATAAAACAGCACAGAAAGTGACAAATTACTTATGGAGGTTAATTTGCATGATTGATAGTGTAACAATTACAAACTCAGAGCTGTGTGCACAAAGACTCTGCAGTCATTGACCGAGAAGTGAATGGATCATATTTCTGCCAACGTCATTCCATTCCCTGCTATCCTTTGCCCCATTCCATCAGAAAAGTAATACAAGACAGCAGTGAGCAACAAAATAGACAGAAGACATTGTCGGAGTGGACATGAAACGAGCTTTGTTAATGAAGTTGAGCTACTGGATGCTCTCTGGACATTGTCATTTTTTTTGATCAAACATTCCACCTGGTTTATTTTATTTTATTAACGTTTAATTTCGCACCTCTACACTTACTAATGGTGCTTTGGGACCAATGCAATCATTCTGCTGGCAAAGTCCTCCCTAGCCGCACTGTAATAGGGAAAGACTCGCCACACAAACACTCCCACAACCTCCGCTGCCTGACACGGCTCAACCACCAAGATCCACTGCTGCCTCATTTCAGGGAGGGCATTAGGAAAAACCAAGAGCAAAGACAATGTAATTTTAGCTTTCATAGTACATCACCTCCCAAAGCACAGTGACAATTCTGTCCCAGATTGGAAGGTTAGCTGTTATGATGCAAATCTGCATTGAAGATCCATGCATTATCATTTAACACTAGCTTGGAGCAGGGGTGATACAGTGGCGTAGCTGTCGAGTTGCTGCCTTACAGTGCCGGAGACCAGAGTCCGATCCGGACTACGACACAGAGTTTTAAGATCTCCGTTTTCCCCGGGTGCTCCGCTTTCCTCCCATATTCCAAAGACGTACAGATTTGTAGGTTAATTGGCTTTGGTAAATATTGTAAATTGTCCCTAGTGTATAGGATAGCGCAGGGGTATGGGGATCAGACGTGGTGTGCCCAATGGCCTGTCTCCGTGCTGTGTCGTTAAACTTAAACAAAATTAAATCTAAACTTTCAGAATATAGATGCAAACAGGATACATCCCAAAGCGGCCACTGAACTGACAGCAACTCACCTGCAGCAGCACACAGGTGAAACATCTGGCTCTGCAGCTGCCATGCATACGGTTAGGTACGGTGACGTGCAGAGCAGGTGAAGCTAGTGAACATTGCAAACATGCAGCAGTGAGCTGGTACCAGATGGGCGACCCTTCACCCAAACCTGCAGCGTTGCAGTGGTGAGAAGGGAGACACGCGATACTTATATACGATCAAGTGGAAGGCAGAAGCAATCAAAACACGTCTGAATGACAAAGGGATGGTAGGACAAGGTAAGGGAAGATAGGTTCAGAAGAAGTGAAATGGCTACGAGACGCTTCCAAAAGTTCATGGAGTCATTCAGTGTCTTCTGATCCTGAGAGAATTAATGAATCATGTCTTCCTCCACAGAACGAGTGGACAAGCTGAGGGTTTCCAGCATTTATTATAATGAAATTGTTTATCCGTATTTGATAACATTTTCTACTCCACAACTGTGAAGGGCGCACAAATATTGCCTTCAGCTGAACACTCACACTGACTATTATCCTTTTTTTTTTTAAACTACTTTCTCTATGCTGCATTCCAGCCTGGATACCTAACTATTCTTCCCCCCTGCAGTCAAAATCTAATGTACGTGCACGACTTTAAGACGGAATTTGAAAGCATTTTCACAAATTTGAAAACCCTTGAAAACATCCAGCTACACAGCTCATTATCTGCAGAAACAATTCTTCTCCACACAAAAATGGTGAATTGTTCAATCCAATGCATGCAACAAAATGAATGAAAATGAGAACGCATTTTCACTCTTGGAGAGTGAGGTTGAACTGATTTACAGTGACTGGTCTGGACACGTACAAGAGCCTTGCCACTGCTCGAAAGAATGTGCGTGCACCCTGGTATGTCAAATACTCACATGCTGCTTGGGTTGGATCTTGTCGGTCGTCCTGGGTGGCTTTTCGAAGAGGTGACGCTGACCGGAGGCTTTCCTTGGGATGGGCTAATGGGGAGAGGGTGCAAGCAATGAGAGAAGGTCTTGACAGCTGTAAAGCACTTGCTGGCCCATGACTGCGATCCGCCAGAACCAAGGAGTCACTCAGCAAAATTCCGCATGCAAAGAATAAACTAGGACGGTAACTCGGAGCAAGATAGATCATGCCCGAAAACTGATGAGTTACAACTTGGGTTCAGTTTCCATGGATACAGTGATTGAATAAAAGGATTTAATAAACATTCAATTTGCAGATGACAATTTTCAAACACATAGAGCAGCGTCACCAATACATTTAAATGCAAAACAAACACAAGAGGGTCTCCACACTTCAAATGGATTAATACGAGCTTTCTAAGTGTTGTTGCTCTCAGCCCAATTGCTACTCGTGGCTTCTGGTTGTTTTAACGCAATATTGAATCTGCATTTTGCACAAAGAATGCAACTGAACATCAAGACTACATCAAGGCTATTTGATAACAAATTTACAGTGGTAAATATAGCACATTTAAAGTAATAGCTACACACTGCAATTGCATGGTAATTGTTGAAGAAAGTGAAACACTTTTACACATGCAGGCGCTACATGAATTCAGGGACGCACCGTATGAATAAATGCTGGGTTTCTCAGATTAGGAAGGTGCCAGGCATTCTCAGCGGAGCACTGTGTGCATTACAGCAAGCCGTCACTGCCGGGTAGCTCAGTCCAGGAAACATTGACTGGCAGTGGAGTGGAGTACCACATAGTCACCAGGGTTGCACTGGGGACTAAAAGTGTTCACTTTGAGGACACGATGATAGATGTGGTGTAAAGACTCACAAATAGATTAAACAGTGATTCCATTGAAATATATTAAAGATGATTAAAGGATTTGATAGAATTTGTTTGGTTCCAGTGCCTTCCAGACTAATCAGTTGGTTCTTCAGGAATGTCAAGTCCGTTCCTCTCACAGATCTGGAACACCCTCCAACAACTGTTGGAGAGTACAACAATAACAAGAATCGAGAATTGCCGTCTCCTCTCATCCCCCAGCCTTAAGGCTCCTCGTCCTTTCTTCTCCCCGCCCCTCCCCACCCCCCCCATCAGTCTGAAGAAGGGTTTTGGCCCGAAACGTTGCCCATTTCCTTCGCTCCATAGATGCTGCTGCACCCGCTGAGCTTCTCCAGCTTTTTTTGTGTACCAACAAGAATTGAGGATTGAGTTTGAGTTTTGCTAGATCTTCAATGGCCAGAACTGTCAAGGGTAATGGAATTGAAGTGAGTAGAACTCCAGATCCAGGAACCAGCTTTAGTCGCAGAAGGTTGAATGGCTCCATTCAAGAGCACACAGGGATAAAACCCAGGAAGCCTTCAAGTGAACTGTAAAAAAACTGGGGAGAGAGTGGCTTTGAAGGTAAGTTGTGGCATCCGTTCAGCTCTTTCCTCTCCTAATATTCAATGAGGATTCTCATACAAGCTTGATTCAAACTGCATTGCACTGGGATCAATGCCAGCACGAAGCAGATATCGCAAAAGAAAAGTCTACAAGGGCAAGAAATAAACATGTTGACAACTTTTGGGCTCAAGTCCAGAATTAATTGGCGTTGTGGTTTGTGCTCAAAGTCTGAAAGGAGAAGGTCCTAAAAGAGAGAAAAATATGCAAAGTTTTGTCAGTGCACAAGTGTCTTCAGACGTGACTTGGTGGTGCTCCTGTATCTTTGCCTTCTTCGAGGGAGTTAGATGTGGCCCTTGTGGCCAAGGGGATCAGAGGGTATGGAGAGAAGGCAGGTACGGGATACTGAGTTGGATGATCAGCCATGATCATATTAAATGGCGGTGCAGGCTCGAAGGGCCGAATGGCCTACTCCTGCACCTAATTTCTATGTTTCTATGTTTCGGCTACGGAACTTGGGAAGAACAATTGCAGCAGCATTGGAAAGTTTCAGACTTGTATCTGGTTGATGATACAAACCGCAGAGGCAAAGTGTGGTGGTACAAGAAGATAATATTTAAGTTGCTGTTGGAGCTTTGTCAAGGTAATTTGTTTTGTCATGCAATTTATCAAATGATCGAGCAGAGATGGATTTACATTCCCTCAGGTAAGTGGAGGTCATTGTCATGCAGCACGGAAATAGGCCCTTCAGCCCAACTTTCCTACATTAGCTAGTCCTGTTTGCCACTCGTCCCTCACAACTCAACCTCCAACAGGATAACTCGGGCAAGGCTGGCCAATTAAGGGTGAGAAAGTTAACCTGCCTAGGGAGGTTCTTCATAAACATGCTGCCACCGGCTTCCAAAGAAATGGACGACATCAATGTGGTGGCGAGGGTGAACAAGTGCAAAATGGTACAAAGAGCAGAAAGAGGAAGCATAGAGGGATTTAACATCTTTGAAAAAGGGATAAATTGTCAGATTGATCGTGGAGTGTACATGCACAGATGCTCATGAGTAGAAGGCCACGTCTCTCCACTTACCTCATATGGAAGAGGGCACATTTGAACAGAGTCCGAAATTAAAGCAGCGCAGACTCAAAACTCTAAAGTGCTTTGCACCGTTGATGATTCATGGATAATTGCCCTGGTTCAAAACTATCTCCCTGCATCATTGCACCTGTGCTTCCTCAATGGTCTCCCTTCCAAACATTAACCTGGTCTTCAGAAGTGTCCCGGACGTCACCTATCCATTCCATCCACAGATGTTGCCTGACTTACCAAACCACTCCAGCACTTTGGGTTTAACACAAGATTGCAGCATTTACAATTCCTTGTGTCTCCATTGACCTGGTCAAGCCTGCTTAACACCTGTGGTTAACACAAATCAGATTTCCAGACTAGTTTATTGACTACTATTTCAGTACAAATTCGCTGCTCTTCATCACATATAACATCCGACCAGCTTTTTAAGATATAAATATTATTAAAATTGCTTTAGGGTCAGAGTCATCCAGCACACACCCTGTGACTCCCTATATCTATACCAACCCTTGTACTCATCTATTCACCAGCATTTGGTCCAAGTCACCCATGTATTGCTGATTCAAGTGTTTATCCAAATATTTTGTAAATGTGGTGAGAATTTCGGCATCCTTCACTTTCTCAGGCAGATTTCCAGAATCAATCACCCTCTGGTTGTATAATGTCCTTGGATACTTTCTAATGCTCATCTTAAACCTATATCCATTGGTCTTCGATATCGCTCCCATGGGGAAAGGTTTCTCACTATCTATCCTATCAACACCTCTCGTAATCTTCTACACAGAATTGCCCTGGAAGTCCTTATCTGACGATTCTGATAAGTGTACGGCTGGACTGAGGTATGGCATGATAGATGGACCCAATCTTACTCATGTTGATTGGAAATTGAAGCTCAGTCAGTCCATGGTGTACACAATGCCACAAATCACAGCTCTGGCTTGAGCTAAAATGCTGAGCACACTGCAGGCCATGCCCAGGTTACAAACGCCTGATGTATGACACACCGCATAAAAATGATAGATGTCCTGTTCATTCATACTTGCTTTCTGACGAACATCAGAACTAATATCCTCTCTCCATCTTTAGCAATTGTTCTTTCTTATCAGTGATGTATTTTAGATGCCATTCATTAAGATGCAGCATCATTACCAGCGAGTGATTTTTACTCTATTTTCCCCATTTACAGACAAAATATTCTCAAGGATGCTTGCAAAGACAGAAGCCGTTTGTTATCCGGATTTGGACTGTAATTTGATATTTGCCAATTGCTAGGCTGGTCTGACCCGGGTATGATTTGGCGAATGTCACTGGGACTGTGTAGCAGTTGAATGCAACAGCTGAAAGTGATCCAACAATCTGGACTGCAATTCGCAGGGACTACTCACAGAGGATGCCAGCTGGCAAGAGGTATGTATGCAGAGAGAAAATAACAAGGCCCAAAAAACAGCAGGGCAGACAGGAAGAAATCAAAATAACAAGAAACAAAAGTATAAGTAATTTGCAGCTGTGTGCAAAAATTGTGTGGTTTTTGTGTAATGGTACTGAACACCGAGGCAGAATGTTTACCCTTCTGTACTCAGACAGAGAACATCTGGCTGGTCATATCTGCTCACTGCTTGCTTTACCTCGTTTCAGATATGTTGTAATATTGAGAACCAACTCCGATTTCTCTAACTGCTATTAGAGGCGTCTCCAGCCTATCACAGTACAAGCGCTCCCTTGGTTACAGAAGACTTGACTTATGGAAGACCAACTTTATGTAAAATCTCCATGAACGGTTTGTAAACCAGACAACTACTATTAAAATAGTTTGTGGTATTCCTTGATAAGTGAATCCAGTACATAATTCCATCAGTTTGCTTACGAGACGTGTTAGGATAAACATGGAAGATATTGGATGAAATGAAATTGGAGGAAGTGTATGCAGAGTGAATTGATATGGGAAATTATAGAAAACGGACAACAGGGCAATGTCTGAAGAAGGGTTTCGGCCCGAAACGTTGCCTAATTCCTTCGCTCCATAGATGCTGCTGCACCCGCTGAATTTCTCCAGCATTTTTGTCTACCAGGAGCAATGCATTACTCATGAAAAATGAAGTAATACTTCAGAAATGGGAGGATTGACTTTTTTGGTTTGGGGAAAAATTATTACTTTCAGCCTCACTGATAAAAAATGCTTAGTTTTGAAAATGTACAGTTTTTTGTTTATAAGTACAGAGCAGAAACAGGCCCTTCGGCCCATCGAGTCCGCACAGACCAGCGATGCCCGCATATTTTACTTTTATACCAAGCCAATTAACCTATAAACCTGTACGCCTTTGGAATGTGGGAGGAAACAGGAACTCGGAGGAAAACCATGGAGGTTACGCAGAGAACGTACAAACTCCATACAGACAACACCCGTAGTCAGGATCAAACCCAGGTGTTTGGTGCTGTAAGGCAACAATTCTACCGCTGTGCCACATTGCTGCCCTCAGGAATGAAACCATTGCTTAACTTCAAGACTGCCTATATTTTGTTAAGCATTATACTAATGTAACAGAAACAAATGGGGAGTAACCTCAGAACTTCAAACTAATCCAGATGATTCTGCATGCGCCCAGCAGCCATGTGAGACAGTTACAGACCAGACACTGCCAGAGAGCAAACAGGCAATCCAATTGACAACGCAGAAACTCTTCACTTGCTCCCATTCTCATCCACAATAATTGCCCAATAAAATTTTAATATTAAGTACTCTTCGTAAAGGTATTTCATATGCAGAAACAATATAAATGTGAAACCAGAATGACTGTAAAGTCCAAGCTATGAATGCAAAGGTATTTTGAATGTAACTACTTTAATACTGCACCATTAGTAACAAATCTCAATGGGCTTTGTTATTCTGGCGTCCATCTTCAGGGATTGGAGAAAGTACTTATGTGTGAACTTGCTCCCAACAGTACTAGGCGAGGTGAAGAGAAATGGTACCAAGTCAAAACAAGTGCAAGGCTCCTCCCTGGAACTAGTCTCTAGAACCTTTTCACAATAAGTGAGCTGCTCTGTGCACTGTTTCTACTGTGAAATAATTACATGGGACAAGACATGTTTTTGAAACACTAACATCATTCAGAAGCAGGCCACTATTTATGTTAAAACATCAAAGTATGGTGTTTACTTGCTGAAAAACCAGACTCCCAAGACAGGCCTGCACTCTCATCTCCAACAAGCAGGAGGATCACCAGGAAGACAGAGGCAATGAGTCAACACATTCTTTGGAAAAGGAGCAACATGTCTACTAGCTCCACCTGAGGTAGAGGGCGAACATTCTCCAAAGTCTACTTTAGCCACCTCACCGCCACAGATCTGCAGTGAGACCGATCTTCCTTGATCCTGAGAGGGTGTCCAAGAAGGGTGATTTTGAAGATGGGAAGGAACAAGTCTTGCGCAGGATGAAATATTGATCTTTCTCTCAAAAAACACTTTCTCTCCTTCCTAGGACCAGAGGCCATAGCCTCTGAATAAAAGTACATACCTTTAGAAAGGAGATAAGGAGGAATTTACTTTGTCAGAGGATGGTGAATCTGTGGAAATTCATTGCCACAATGGATATTATTACGGCAGAAATTGACAGATTCTTGATTAGTATGGGTGTCAGGGGTTGTGGGGAAAAGGCAGAAGAATGGGGTTAAGAGGGAAAGATAGATTAGCCATGATTGAATGGCAGAGCAGACTTGATGAACCAAATGGCCTAATTCTGCTCCTATAACTTATGCTTGGTTTGGGAATAGCTCCATCCAAGACCGCAGGAAATTGCAGCAAACTGTGGCCGCAGCCCAGACTTCACACAAACCAACCTTCTGTCCATGTACTCCATTTATACCTCACGCTGCCTCGGCAAGGCCAGCAGCATAATCACGGATGAGTTGCACCCCGGCCACTCCCTCTTCTCCCCTCACCCATCAGGCAAAAGGTATAGGTGTGAAAACACACACCTCCAGATTCAGGGACAGTTTCTTCCCAGCTGTTATCAGGCAACTGAATCATCCTACCACAACCAGAGAGCAGTGCTGAACTACTTTCTACCTCATCGGTGACCCTCAGACTATCCTTGATCGGACTTTGCTGGCTTTATTTTGCACTAAATGTTATTCCCTTATCATGTATCTATATCAAATAAATGGCTTGATTGTAATCATGTATTGTCTTTCCGCTGACTGGATAGCACGCAACAAAAGCTTTTTGCTGTACCTCGTTACACGTGACAATAAACTAAACTGCCAACTGAAATGAACATGAAAACAGCAGATATCATACGTAAATCTACACAGTCTGCCTTGTGCCTGTTCCACCGTTCATTGATATTTCCTGCACTAACCCCATAACCTGACTTTCAATCAACATGCCTTAATGATTTTCATTGTACCTGTGCTTCACTGCATTGCGCATCTGACAATAAACTCAACTTGACTTGATTTATTTTACATGAGCGGATGGTCAAACATGAAACATCAATTAAGCCTCATGCTGGGGCAATGGGAATCTCTGCAATAAATAATTCATGTTATTTAATTCGTAACCACCAGAGTTATTTTCTGCTGTGGTTGAAGTGTTTGACCTGGATTTTAAACACCACATCAAGTCTCATTACTTGTGCAGGATGGACTTGCTACAGATTGTAACAATTGTGAATGTGACCAAGATTTTCTTCTTTATGCTGAATAAAACCTTTAATGAACATAAATATACTTCATAGTGTTCTATGTATTAACATACATCCCTGAAAAAAAATCCCTGAAAGAAAGTGATATTAGCTGCCAAAATATATTTATACAAAGTCAGATGATCATGTTGCCTCATATTCTGCTTGGGCAGCCTACAGCCTCTTTTTTCCTGTTCCCACCCGAGTGAGCACACATTTCTCCCACTATCCTGCTCCTTTCCCCTCCTCCATACTGTCATCTTCCATACCCGAATCTCATATTTCTCTTTTATTTCCCCCTTTCCCCTCCCACCATGTCCCTGGCTCTGACTTTACATTTCACTGCTATTCTTCGCTCATCCAACACCCTTTGTCTCCCTCTCATCTCTTGCCTTTATTACTTAATCCACCCATCTGCCAAACACCCCACCCCCTCACTTCTATCTAGCAATCACTTGGCAGGCTTTGACCCACCCCACCTCCCTTGTTCAGCTTTCTCCCGCCACTATAATGTGGTAACACTGTATTCTGTATTCTGGTATTTTTTCTCTTTGCAAATTGACAAAACATGCTGGAGAAACTCAGCAGGTCAGGCAGCATCTATGGGACAAAAATGCTGGAGAATATTGCAGGAGTACTTGTATACAGTATGATTTGACCGGATAGTATTCAAACAAAGCTTTTCACTGCATCATGGTATGCGACAAAAATAAACCAACACCAAAAGCATCAATTTGGAAATTAGCTTAGGCACCAACTGTAAAATTTGCCGTGAAATAAAACGGGACTTAGCACAGTAAATTATTCAATGCATCACACTGTAATGCAAATCACAAAGGCTTGTAAATATTATCAAGCCCAATAGAACCGCACATTAAAACACAATCTGACTTTTTAACTCAATGCATAGTTGTTCAATGGTGTGTGAAGCTCTGGTTTTATTGCCTCACTGAAGTCTGCTAAGCCCAGAGAATGATTCATCCTCATCTAATGTGGGTGACAGACATCATTAGCAATGGTAATACATAACCTCATGAAGCAAATTCAGCTATACGTTACAAGAATATCATATGATGAAAGCACTGTTAAATAGAAGCCGAAAACATCCCTTGGAGTGCCAGAAATTCACACAGATCACCAGGCACTAATTTTGAAGAGCATTTCTATCCGTGGGCCGTTTTTTTAAGCCTGAGTATTGGCCTTTGAAGATAAAATCAAATAGATACCAAACCAAAAAAAAGGGGGCCATTATCTATGAAGTGGCTCTATATAAAATCCAACAAGAGGTTTGAAGATGGCAATGCTAAAGCCACAGTCTGGGTTAGCAAGTTTAAATGTGCAACACGCTTACTGACTAATGGGGCCAGAAGATATGTCCCCAAGAGTAAAATGCACACTTCTGTTCTTTTACAAGGCAAGGAGGCAATGAGCAGGATAGTGTGTTTACGGTGGGGGACATTGCTCATCCACCATTTCACCGCGGCTAGATGATGGGAAGCCCCAGACTGGTGGATGGAAGTTGCCACCCACACAATGGAATCAGGCCAGGAACTACAAGGCAAGTATGCTTACCCTGTCAGAAGAATTGCCAGCAGATCAAAAATGAGGTTTTGGCTGTTGTTCTTCAGATAACTTGGTTTCACAGAGCCCGGAACACAAATTGCCACAGATGGGCCGCCTTGTCATCGTGTACAATGGTCATGCAGAAGGCAACTGTTGCTGCATTGCACAGTCTCTGCTCCTTGCAAGGGCATCTTTCAATTGCCAGTTGGAGATGATAATTTTCTGGTTGCAGCTGAGGAGGGAGTGCAGAGACGGTTCACCAGACTGATTCCTGGGATGTCAGGACTGTCTTATGAAGAAAGACTGGATAGACTTGGTTTATACTCTCTAGAATTTAGAAGATTGAGAGGGGATCTTATAGAAACGTACAAAATTCTTAAGGGGTTGGACAGGCTAGATGCAGGAAGATTGTTCCCGATGTTGGGGAAGTCCAGGACAAGAGGTCACAGCTTAAGGATAAAGGGGAAATCCTTTAAAACCGAGATGAGAAGAACTTTTTTCACGCAGAGAGTGGTGAATCTCTGGAACTCTCTGCCACAGAGGGTAGTTGAGGCCAGTTCATTGGCTATATTTAAGAGGGAGTTTGATGTGGCCCTTGTGGCTAAGGGGATCAGGGGGTATGGAGAGAAGGCAGGTACGGGATACTGAGTTGGATGATCAGCCATGATCATATTGAATGGCGGTGCAGGTTCGAAGGGCCGAATGGCCTACTCCTGCACCTAATTTCTATGTTTCTATGTTTCTATGTAAGAGTATCCACATTCAGCTTCAGGAATTGTCGTTGTGGAAAGAGTAACCAGGGATTGTGCATAATGGCCTGGGACTGAGGACAGTGATGATCTGCTAAAAGTCCTGCTGCTTTCTTCTCCCAAGGCCTGCTTGACCTGAGACTGGGTGTAGGTTTACTTCTCCCAGCCAGACATTGATCCTTTCCTCATGCTGGGTGCGGACAGTGCTGTTGCTCACGTTGATTGCATTTATTGCCAGCAACTGTGTTCTTAATCAAATATTCAACCAGGCGCACCATTGCTTTATGTAAATAAATCACATTATATCCTCAATAATCTAGATAATGGTGCATGGACTCATTATTTATTTTGAAAGTAGAAACAAGGAACTACAGATGCCATTTTACTGAAGTTTGAAGTCTTTGTGGTCAGGCCACAGCTGACACATCCAACCCCATTTGGAGAAGTTGCAGAATAGATCCAGGGATGAGGGACTTGGATTAGATAAGCTGGGGTCGTCCTCGTTGGAGCAGAGATTGAGAGATCTGACAAAGGTATACCAGGCCAAGATGGACTTTGTTGGAGTAAATGAAGAGAAGCTTTTCATGAATAGACAAAGTACCAGGGACAAAGAATGAAAAAGTGATGGGCAAAGTTGATAGGGGAGAGGGAAGTGATGGTTGAAGGCTAATAAGAAATGAGGAAATTATTCACAAGTCAAGTCAAGCCAAGTCTATTTGTCACATACGCATACGAGATGTGCAGTGAAATGAAAAGTGACAATGCTTGCGGAATGTGCAAAAACACTACAGAACAGAATCAGAATTACATATTTGTGGGAGAAAAAAAAGAGAAGAAACAGCATTTTAAAAAGACATCACACAACAGTAAATTGGTACAGTAAGTTAGTCCCTGGTGAGATAGGAGTTTACTGTCCTAATGGCCTCTGGGAAGAAACTCTTTCTCAACCTCTCTGTTTTCACAGCATGGCAACGGAGGCGTTTGCCCGACCGCAGCAGCTGGAACAGTCTATTGCTGGGATGGTAGGGGTCCCCCATGATCTCGTAGGCTCTGGATTTGCACTTTCTGATATACAGTTCCTGTAGGGGGGTGGGGGGGGCGATTGTAGTTCCCATAGTGCGTTCGGCCGAACGCACTACTCCCTGCAGAGCCTTCTTGTCCTGGGCAGAGCAGTTCCCAAACCAGATTGTAATGTTTCCAGCCAAGATGCTTTCCACAGCCGCTGAGTAGAAGCACTGGAGGATCCTCAGAGAGACTCTGAATTTCCTCAATTGCCTGAGGTGGTAAAGGCGCTGCCTTGCCTTACTCACCAGTGCTGCAGCGTGTGATGTCCATGTCAGATCCTCTGAGATGTGGACTCCCAGGTATTTAAAGCAGCTCACCCTATCCACAGGATCCCCATCTATCCTCAATGGAGTGTACGTCGTCGGATGATGTGCCCTCCTAAAGTCCACGATCAGCTCCTTAGTTTTTTTGATGTTCAAGAGGAGGCTGTTGTCCTGACACCAGAGTGCCAGATCAGCCACCTCCTCCCGGTAGGCCTTCTCATCGTTATCTGAGATCAGGCCCACCACCACAGTGTCATCAGCAAACTTGATTATAGAGTTGGAGCTGAACCTAGCCACACAGTCATGTGTGTACAGGGAGTACAATAGGGGGCTGATGACACAACCCTGGGGCGATCCTGTGCTCAGGGTGAGGGACTTCGATGTATTTCCTCAAATCTTGACTACCTGGGGCCTGGCGGTGAGAAAGTCCAGGACCCAGGCACACAGAGGGGTGTTGAGCCCCAATTCCAGCAGCTTCTCAGCAAGTCTAGTGGGGACTATCGTGTTTGAAGGCTGAACTGAAGTCAATGAACAGTATCCTCATATAGCCCCTATTCTGGCTGTCAAGGTGAGAGAGAGCGGTGTGCAGAACCTGGGAGACCGCATCGTCCGTGGATCTGTTCGGACGGTATGCGAATTGTAGCGGGTCCATGTTGCGAGGGAGGAAGGCACAGATGTGTTTCTTGACCAGCCTCTCAAAGCATTTCATGACCACCGAGTTGAGGGCCACTGGACGGTAGTCATTCAGACAAGCTGGGGAGGCATTTTTTGGAACGGATACAATGATGGATCTTTTGAAGCAAGCAGGGACAACGGACTTGGCCAGGGAGAGGTTGAATATTGTAGTGAGCACCGGATCTAGCTGCGTAGCACAAGACTTAAGTACTCACCCCGAGATGCCATCGGGGCCTGCAGCTTTCCTCGTGTTCACCTGTGTCAGAGCCCTCCTCATGTCGTGCTCGGACAACGAGAATGTCTGCACATCCCCAGCGATGGACCTCCCTCCAGGTTCGTTAGCCAGCACGCTGGCGGTGTTGACGTTGGCTGGCAAGCCTGGGGTGATGTCGCCCATCTTGAACCGAGCGTAGAAAGAGTTCAGGTCATCAGCTAGGGAGTTGCCGGCACTTCCAGTTGAGGGGGGGGGGGCTGCTCCGGTAGTTGGTTACAGTCCGTAGCCCCTGCCACAGGCGTCTGATGTCCTGCTGCTCCATCTGTGACTCCATCTTGTCCCTGTACCTCCTTTTTGCATCCTTCACCGTCCTTCGCAGTCGGTAGGAATCTACCTTGTAGACGTCCATATTTCCGGATGCCAGGCCAGAGTTGTAGGCAGCGGTGCGGGCATTCAGGGCAACACGAACGGACCTGTCCACCCAGGGTTTTTGATTCGGAAAGGTGCTAACCCTTATCGTGGGGACGATGTTATCGGTTATTGTTGCGATGAAGTCCGTGACCGCTTCCGCGAACTCACTGACGTCACTGGAACTGGCTTGGAACATATTCCAGTCGACATCTGTCAGTGCATATTGCAGCATGGCCTCCGACTGGTCGGACCACACTTTACGTCCCTCGTCACTGCCGCTTCCCGAACTATCCTTTGTTTAAACTCTGGCAGCAGGAAAATGGCAGCGTGGTCAGATTTTCCTAAGAGAGGGAGTGAAACGGCATTGTAGCCCTTCCGGACCTGCGTAGAGCAGTGGTCCAATGTTCTTTCCCCCCTGGTGCCACACGTGATGTGTTGGTAGAAGTTCGTCATGACCTTCTTGAGATTTGATTTACAGGTTCATAAGTTCACAAGTTATAGGAGTAGAATGAGCCCATTCGGTCCATCGAGTCCACTCCGCCTTTCAATCATGGCTGATTTCTGCCTCCTAATGCCATTTTCCTGCCTTCTCCCCAAACCCCTGACACCTGTTCTAATCAAGAGATTCCTGGATCTCATTTTGCAGGCCGTACAAGCAGGGTGGTTTTGAGCTGTCCTTCATTGAGGATTGTGGCATCTGATATACCTCCATCTAATGTTTGTTACTTGAAAAACTACCCACATCCTGTGGAACTGGCACTAGGGGTTCTCCAATATTATTTTAACCAGTTCAAGGGGCTTTCTAAAGGAACAGTGCGTATAATTGATTCAATCTCAAGTGGGGAAGAAAATGGACGCGAGTCCGCCCTACTTTATAACAAACTTAATTAACCTGTTTTCACCAAATCTTCTGCAAAAAGGCTGACAATTAACTCTGAGAATATGAGCCAAGCTCACGATCCAAGTCAGAGTAGATGCTTGATACATCGGCTTTAAGGTTAAAAGCCCAAACCCAATTGGATTACTTGGATCTGACCTGCGCTCTCTGCCATAGTGGTTCATTTCACTGTTGCAAAAGCATGGCATCAAGAATACAAAATGTTAATACTCACTCCAATGCACTTTAAGAAAGTTGGGTTTATTTCACTTGCTATGTTCAGTAAAATTCTCTTCAGCTAAGGGCAAGCTGTTCAGTCTTGTGTTATTCTAATAACCAGATTCATAAGTGTTCAAGCTACTTTACTAGAAGAGACAAGAGACACTTAATTATCATATACAGTATTGTCGAATCGGAAATTCTTACTTGCTGCAACTTTACAGGCACATTAACGCAATAACTCATCAGATATATTAAGCAATAATATAATAAATCATCAGATATACTATGCAGCCAGACCATAACAGTCCAAGCAGAAGTATGCAGTTTCCACTATTACCAGCCAAATGTTCCTCACTTCAGTAAGAACAATGACCTACTTCAGAGATGCCCCTTTTCTAATTGCATCGCATTTCACCACTTTCGGTTGCTTTGTGAGTGAAGATTGCTTAACGGGTTAAAATATCCAAAGGCACTTAGCAGTTGCAACCATATGACCAAAGAAGAAGACATTAAAACATTGGATAAAGTCATCTGTACGGATGTGCGAGGGTAAGAAGCAAAACGGTTGCCAAAAATATGGTGAAGGGAAACGAGTAAACGCAGCTGGAGAAATGAGCAGCTCCATGAGGAGATGATAAAGACAGGGAGAGGCAAGCCCCAATAGAGATTGAAATGCAAGTTGAAGATTTACCAGATGTTTGGGGACAGGGAGTCTGTGGAGTTGGTGATGAGCATTTCAGACAATCCGAGTAATGATATTAGCAGCAAAGTTTGATACAAGCTGAGATTTGAGCTTTATGGCTGTGATTACAACAAATCTGTTACAACAAATGTGATTCTGCGCTGAAGACTTTGTACCATTGACTGGGAAGTGCCATCTCAATAAATCCTCATTTTTATCCTGTCTGCTTGTTGCTTTGCCAAATAATAATGCCAAAAAGAATCAGTTACACAGCACAGAAACAGGCCGTTTGGCCCTCCGCGTCCATGACAACCACCTCCACAAATCGCATTTACCAGTACTTGTCCTGTAACCTTTTCTATGTATTGGAGATCAAAGTGCTCGTCGAGATGCTTCTTAAATGTTGCGAAGGTAGATGCAAATTATGTCTAATAATATTCCCATATACACCAGGGTATAATGACACTCAATTCACATGAAGCTCAGAGTAAATAGTAAACATATAGTAATGATGAATACATCAGTAAACACCAGCACGAACTGTAAGACATTAGAATAGTGCAGTCAAATTTGTGTACTGCAGAAGTATTCCTGCCCTGGTTAGATTTCCCAAAATACAACACCTCAAACTTATCAACATTAAAATCCATTAATCCACAGCCCACCGGCCCAACTGATTAAGATCCTGATGCAGTTTTTGATATTCATCTTCACTATCTACAATACCCCCCACTTTAGTGTCATCTGCAAACTTGCTAATCATGCCATGTACATTCTCATCAATATGGAAGGCAAACCGCAATTGGCCCAGCACCAAACCCTGAGGCACACCACTAGGCACAGACCTCCAGTCCGAAAGGCAACCTTCCACCATCACCTTCTGCTTGCTTCCATTAAGCCAATTTTCTATCCAGTTGGCCAATTCCCCTGGTTGCCATGCGATCTAATTTTCCAGGGCAGCCTACCATCCGGAACTTTGTCAATGCCTTGCTGAAATCCATATGTACAATATCTATAGCTCTGCCCTCATCAACTTTATTGGTCACATCCAATAAGGGCAGCATAGTGGTGCAGTGGTAGTGTTGCTGCCTAACAGCACCAAAGACCCGGCTTTGATCCTGACCACGGATGCTGTCTGTATGGAGTTTGTTTGTTCTTCCTGTGACCACACGGCTTTTCTCTGGCTTCCTCCCACACTCCAAAGACATACAGGTTTGTAGGTTAATTGGCTTAGTAAGTTGCAAAATTGGCCCTAGTATGTAGGATAGTGCTAATGTACAGGGTGTTCGCTGGATGGCAGTACTTTGTGGGCATAAGGGCCTATTTCCATGCTCTATCTCTAAAGTCTAAAGTAAAGTCTAAATCTTTAAAAAAATAACTCAGATTTGTGAGATACAATCTTCTATGTACAAAAGTGTGCTGACTATTCCTAATCAGTCCTTGGCTATCTAAATGCATGTAAATCTTATCTCACAGAATACTCTCCAGTAATTTTCCAACTACATATGGAGGACCCAGTTGCCTATAGTTCCTGGGCTTTTCCTTGCAGCCCCTTCTTAAACAATGACAACATTTGCCACCCTCCGGTCTTCCGGCACCTCACCCGTATTTAATGACGCCTCATATCTCAGCCAGGGCATCTGCAATTTCTTCCCTAGTTTCCCCACAGAGTCCTCGGATATATCTGGTCAGGTCTTGGGAGGTTTGTCTCCCTTCATACTTGTTAGGATCTTCAGCTTGACCCCAAAACCGACTGCTCTCAGGACACTTCCGTTGAATGCCCCAAGTTCCCCAGTCCTCATGGCTTTCTCCACAATAAAAACAGATGAGAAATACTCATTGAGTACCTTGCCTACCTCCTGTGACTCTACACGGAGATGGCAGCTTTGGTTCCTGAGGGGCCCCATTCTCTCTCTCTCCGGTTCCCCTTTTCACCTTAATGTATCCATAAACTTTATTTGGGTTATCCTTAATATTATTTTCCAGACCGATCTCCTGACCCCTTTTTTCCCCCCTTCCCCCCCCGATTTCCTTCTTCCGCATGAGAGCTAGACAAGAAGTGGTCGTCAGGATGTGGGTGTCAATAGCAGGGTCAATGTTTATTGCCCATCTCCAATCGATTCGAGAAGATAGAGATGATGTTGCATCTCACACTATGAGGGCAATCTCGTTATGCAGGAGTGGCCCTCCAGATCTTTAACCCATCAATGTACTTGTGTACTTTGCTCTGCAGACCACCAGAAAGCCATTTAGCGATACAAATTCTGGAATTTCACACATGCACACAGCCAAGCGTGCACACAGAGACATACGAAGGGAGGCAGAGAAAATCGCATCCCTTTTCAATTTTTTTTCCCTGATCTTTTAAGTCAAATATTAAATGCATCAACAGCATACATAAATTTGATCAACCTCTTTGGACTTGCACAGTCTGAGCTGTGACCAACTGCTGCGAACAATTAAACTCATACCCCTGCATTGTTCACTAACACCGCCTACTGCACTGTGATGCCAAGTCTATTGATCTACCTGCCACATCCCCAGCTCCAGTCTAAAACAGCGTCATATTCTTCATTCTGCAGCTGCAGTGAATCCGAGGCAATTTACTGTGAGAAGTAATCCACGAATGAACAGCTGCCTCACTGCAAATGGCCAGACGGCTACACTGCAGAGTAGGGAGTCTACGTACACTGTATAACTCATTTACCATGTCTCCGCATGGGTAACAGACTGGCGCATATCCGTAGCACGTTATCAGTTAGTTGAGAGAGAAAATATAACCAGTCCTCAGACAAGCCACTGTCATCTCAAAATAAGAGACTGGAAAAAGAGATGCAATGACTTGGCACACAGTGTCTTTGCTGCTTTTCATTTAGCTGAATGCAAAGCAATAGCGAAACAGATTGTCTGTGGCAAAAGACCTCGAGGGCTGGTGGAACAGAGAAAGCTACCATTTGTCCCTGGAGTGACTGAAGAACTTTGCCGAGTGCCTGGAGCAGCATGCGCCGAGATATATCAGTGAATAATTTATAAACGATGGGGTGTGTGGGCATGGATTTGCACAATGGAGGGAAAATGATTTCACTGTCTGAACGATTTTGATTTCTTTATATTCCCTCATGGCTCATCATTCCATGGAAAAAAAAAATTAAACAAAGACAGCAGTTGTTGGAAAACTGAAATAAATCAAAATACTGGAAATGCTCAACAAACCTGGAGCCATTGGGGGGGTAAAGAAAAGCATTGTTAACATTTCATCTCACCAAATACTTCACCAGAACCTGGAATTTGCGAGAAAAAATAACAGTTTTACATTGCAGCGAGGATGGGGAACGGGGTGGTTCAGCCGAAGAGAATCCCCGACAGAGGGAGGCCAGGGTTGCGGAGATCGATATTTACAGAGCTGGCTGAATAATAGATTAATAAGGGCAGTTAGAGAGGGAGAAAGCAAACAAAGAGACATCTAAAGCTGCAAAATGCAGGTCAGAGCTGTTGCTGAGCCTGAAAGCGAAAGGAGAATGCGGGAAATTCCCAGCAGATCAGCCAATATCTGTGGAGAAAGAAAAACAGTGAATATTGCAGACGGATAGGCAGCAGCCCCCTCCCCCACTCTCACCTCCTCATACTGGCTATCTCCCCTCTACACTCAGTCCTGAGGCAGAGACTTTCCCTGATAGGTCGACGATCCCTTTGTCTCCACAGATGCCGAGTTCTTCCAGCAGCTAGATTTTGCTCCAAATTACAGCATTTATTTGTTTTAATTTATTGTGGCATACACCAGGGTGCAATGAAATTCCTTGTTTGCATGAAGTTCGTGGAGTAAACAGTACACATAATCATGAGAGAGATAACCAGAAATGCAAAACAGCAGTATGATGCAAAGATCGGAGTGCATTCTGATGTAGTATAAAACGAACATACCCAAGTGCAATGATGGAATACACGGTACTGTTAAGAGTACAGGGCAGCATCTCTGGGTCTCCAAGCTGAATGCAAAGGTGAGGATGACTCGTTTTTCTTGTACCCAAATTCCAAGAGGTACAGATTGGCTGGAAGACTAGCACAGATGTGAGCCATTACCAATCTTTCAAAGCACTTCAACATGGTTGATTTTGGGGTTTGGGACCATTCACATTGAGGCAGGTCAATTTATTTTTCTTGGGAGGAAAGGGATTAGCAAAGAATATGGCCAGTTGATTGGTGCACACTTTCAGAAAATGCCTGGCGAGTCCATCCAGGCCAGCCACTTTCCGAGAACTTGCCCTCGACAGTCGTGGAAGCCATAACATGCCCATTCAGGAGATGAGGTGCTCGTCTTCAGGCTTCTGCCCGGCTTTGATGGAACAACGCAGGAGGCATGGAGGAGGTGGTCAGAGTGAGAATGGGATGATTACAATTTTTCAGCTAACCTGTATTCCTCCTTGTTTCAGAACTGGCCAATTCTGCTGTAGGTTATCCATCCAGACCATCATCTCCACAGACACTGCCTGATCTGCTGGGTATTTCCAACAACCTAATTTTAGTGAGAAATAAAGGAACTCACCAGGTCAGGTAGCATCTATGCAGGAAAATATACATCTGACTGTATGGGTCAGAATTCTTCTTCAGACTGATTGAAGCAGTGTGGAGAAACCTAGCAAAGGGAGGTGGGAGCAGAACAAAGCCTGGCAAGTAATTGGTGGATACAGGCAAAGGGGAGTGATTGAGAGATGGGTGGAGTAAGGGTTAAAGGCAAGAGGTAAAAAAGAGACAAATGAATGAGATAAAGAAAGGGGAGGAGCGCAACATAAAGCCGGAGAGAGGAATATAGGTGGATAGACGGGAAAGAGGGTGGATAAGATGGAACTGGGCCTTGGGATGGGAGATGGGAGATGAAGGAGGAGAACGACTGGGATGATTGGATAAATATGTAGTGGGAGGAGGGTGAAAACAGGGAAAGGGGATGTGGGATAGGGGGAGTATTACTTGAAATTGGAGAATTCAATATTCTCATCTATCACTTGCCATGCTTTTCCCTGCCCCCACCTACAAGGCCTGTGTCATACATTGACAATTTAAACTAACTTAATCTGCCTATACATGGGCTGTAGCCCTCCATTACCTTCCTGTTCACGTTTCTGACTAAATGCCTGCTAACCATGTTCCAAGGAATTATAATTCTTGGTGTTAATAATATATATTTTAAAATTGCAATATAAATCTCCTTTAAACTTTTCCCCTCTCACCTTAAACCTATGCCCTCTAGTATTTGACATTTCTACCCTGGAAAACACACTCAGGCGATCTACCCTATGCCGTTCATAATTTTATCGACTTTTGTCAAATCACCCCACAGTTTCCAATGCTGCAAAGTGAACTACCCCAGTTTGTCCAACCTCCCTTTAATACCCACTAATCCAGGCATCATTCTAGTCCTCCCTAGCAATCCACTTTTTCCAAAGCCTCCACATCCTTCCCATAATAAGGCAACAATAACTGCACACATTATGCCAAACATGGCCTAAGGAGTGTTTTATAAAACTGTAACATGACTTTATGACTTATAATCAATGCCCCAATAAAGACAAGCATACCATACACCATTCTATCCAAGTGTTGTTGTTTTCAGGGGGCTGTGTGTTCCACACGCACTTTGATAGGGGAAACAGTGATTGCCTTCCCCATTGCATTACACTTTTGGTCACAAGATCACCATCAGAAGAACCTTCAGGAGGGGGAACCCTCAGAAAGGGTCTGGACTGATGGTATACATGTTTGTGTTCTTAAAACCTGTGCAGACTAACTGGCTGGAGATTTTTTTCCCGACATCTTCAACTCATTATTCAGGTCTGAGATTCCCACCTGCTTTAAAAGGGCATCGATATTACAGGTGCCAAAGAAGACTCAATGTCTCCCTACGGGAGAAACTAATGTCCTTGGTGATGAAGTGCTTTGAGAGATTGGATATAGTGCATAAACACCTTCCTCAGCAAGAACCTGGACACATTACAATTTGCCCACCAACACAGTAGATCAACAGAGAATGCGATGCAACAGGTCAACGGAGAATGCAATCTCACTGGTTTTCCTCTCTGCACTTGATTACTTGGACAATAAAAACACATACGTCAGGCTGTTGATCATAGACTACAGCTCAGTGTTCAACACCATCATCATCACCAAACTGATTATCAAGTTCATGGAACTGGGGCCCTATACAATTGGATGCTCAACTTCCTCATCAACAGATCACAATCTGTACGAATTGGCAGCAACACATCCTCCTCAAAAACCAACAGCACACGTGCATCTCAAGGCTGTGTGCTCAGCCACCTGCTCTACTCACCCTGCTGTACTCATAGTAGTTCCACTTGAGGATAGAGGAGATTCAGTACATCAACAAATACTCTCTTGAACGTATACAGGTGCACAGTAGCGAGCATATTGACTGCTTGCATCACAGCCTGGTTCGGCAACTCGAACCCCCAGGAACAAAGAAGATTGCAGTGAACACTGCCCAGTCCATCATGGGTATTGAGCTCCTCACCATCGAAGGAATCTACAGGAGTCACTGCCTCAAAAAGGAAGACATCATCATCATCATCAGAGACCCACAACATCCTGGCCGCACACTCATTTCAATCTTGCCATCGGGAAGAAGGTATAGGAGCGTGAAAACTGCAATGGCCAGGTTCAGGAGCAGCTACTTTCCTACAACCATCAGGCTAATAAACACTCAACCACCAAATAAGCTCCAAATCACATAGACACATGTATTGTTTTTGTCTTTGTACTACTATTATGGTGTTTACAGAGGACATGTTTCCATATCCGTTTTGCTGCTGCTAGTAAGAATTTTGTTGTTCCATTTCAGGACATTGACAATAAAACAAACTCGACTTTTCTTAAGATCCCTTTGAACATTCCGAACTGTTATTTCCTTTGTTTCAGATCATAATATTTGAGAAGCTTAATTCAATTTTACCCTTCCAGTTTTGTCATTCAATATCCCAAATCCTTTTCCTTTTTCCAGTTTTCTTGCTCCTTGCAAGTGCAACTTTATGGATCTTTTTGGCTCTTAATTACTTGCGGCTGGATTTATTGTGAGCAGGAGATTTGAGCACAATTGTGCCCACTGCTTCACGTCCACCTCAGCACGGAGCAGCCACAACACTCAGCCTCGCCCCCCGCCCAGCGCTGGCACTGGTGCAGCCATGCATTCGTTTTGAGGTACATGGTGTGCACATGCAAATGTTTAGACTTGTCAGCCACGAGCACTGTAACAAATCAGCGTTCTACAGGGTAATGCCCCTGTCCCACTTAGGAAACCTGAATGGAAACCCCTGGAGACTTTGCGCCCCACCCAAAGTTTCCATGCGGTTCCCGGAGGTTGCAGGTGGGTTGCAGGTAGTGGAAGCAGGTAGGGAGACTGACAAAAATCTCCAGGAACCTCCGGGAACCGCACGGAAACCTTGGATGGGGCGCAAAGTCTCCAGAGGTTTCCGTTCAGGTTTCCTAAGTGGGACAGGGGCATTTCACTCTACAGTGCGCCAATTATAATTGTATGGTAACGCTGATATTTGTATTCCTCCAAGCCAGCTTGGTCCTCTGAAATGGTGTCATTCATTATGAGACGCCATTTTGGTTGATCGCTGCAATGGGCTTGGTTTACACATGTGTGCAAAGAGCAAAGGAGTAAACGTCTTCCATCTTCTTTTGGCAAAGATATTATGGACGGAGCGTCCACAGGGAGAGGTGCTGCTGTGAATGGCCAATTCACGGAGGTTAAGTGGCAAAATTGGAGGTGCACGGATGGGAGGGGCAACCTTCCCCCGGCCACACCAATTCAATCGACGCTGCACCAGCACGGTCCAAGCTGATAACAGCTTCCGTTCCACCACCCAGACTGACTTCACAAGAGTGCAGTAAATGAAAGGAGAGATGGGCAGGAAGTTCCTTCTAAACCAAGTGGCAGAACCAATGCATGCGAACCTGCCTTCTGGGTTGCAATAAAAATCGTGGATTCCTTGGCTACGGTGAACTAGTGTAGTCTTGCTTGTCCACAAAAAGCTGTTGAAAGCTATAAATACAAGCTTCTGCTCGTTACAGGAGCAGCGTTCCTTAATTTGTCTTTGTTTTTAAAATATTAATGCAGAGCCCGCGAGCACGGCAATGTGGCGTCAAACCTGCATTTTGCTTTAAGTGATTCGGAGCTGCCATTTTGACAGTGAGCAAGTGGCAGATGCCCATCCCAGGCAGTCTGACCCATGTTCCAGACAGCACTTGGCAGACTGACAGATGTGACAGGTCAACCATCAGCATTTCCATGCTCTCTTACCCACAGGGAGATGGGACCAGCTGGCGTACGAAGGATTAATTCCCTAAATATATTCTCGTTTTTTTTTTCCCCCGGAAAAAGGAGACATCGGAGGACTCTCGGGGGACATGAAGGCCATCAAGAGAACAAGCGAAAGAAAAGCCTGCAGGTCATTAGCATGCAGAGCACAACATGTGCCTGGAACGAGAGATCTGAGACTTACTGAAGTGACATTGGCTTCTTGTGTTTGCAACGTTCAAACAAAGATTTGCAAATGAAAATAGTGGTGAGTTTTCCCCAAATAGGCTGCACAATTAAACCAATGAATGGGAGAGCCACTCAGGCACTGATCTCCCGTCCGAGGCTGCCTTGTGGATGTCGGCTGGCTGGCTCGGTTTAAATACTGAACGCTGGCTGAGAAGACGACTGGGATTTGCTCTGATTAAGTACTTCCTCCTGTGAAAATCACCGGCCAACTCACTCCACTGGCACCCTGGAAACATTCTCCTCAGCATCTGCAGACCAAAACACTACACCCGTTGATCTCCATCCTGACAAACAGATAGACCCAGCAGTGTACAGTCTGACTTTAAATAGGAACCACATCCATCACAAAAGGATATTCATGACGATGTTAAATAAAATGTATTCAAGAGCGAGTTAGATATAGCTCTTCGGGCTAACAGAATCAAGGGATATGGGGGAGAAAGCAGGAACGGGGTACTGATTTTGGATGATCAGCCATGATCATGTTGAATTCTATGTTTTCTATGTTACAAACTTTCAGTAAGAAAAAAATTACCACTCTATTCCCCGCCTGTTCACCACTTCCCACGTTTCCGATGTTGGGGGAGTCCAGAACCAGGGCCCACAGTTTAAGAATAAGGGGTAAGCCATTTAGAACGGAGACGAGGAAACACTTTTTCTCACAGAGTGTTGTGAGTCTGTGGAAACAAGAGATCTTCAGTGTTGACCAATCCTTGAGCGAAAAAAAATTCTCAACCTCACTCTGACATGAATAATTTATTTTGCCCCTTTATTTCCCAAAGGTAATTCAATAGAGCCACTCAACTTTTCATGGAAAAAGGTACCGCAAAAAAAACCCTTCCAAATGACACAGCATCGATGAGTGATTGGACTGTATGGACCAGGAGGGTTGCAAAAAATTACCCGGAGAACTTACAGCATACATAGAACACCAGCAGATATGAAGGATGTTCTTAAACTGGAAAGGGCGCAGAGAAGAATTACAAGGACGCGAGGGGACAGTTGCCAGGGCTTAAGGGCCTGAGCTAGAAGGAGAGGTTGGGTATTGTAGAACTATTCCTTTGAGTGCAGGAGGATGAGGGGTGATCTTATGGAGGTGTACAAGATCATGGAGGATAAATGCACAAAGTCTTTTACTCAGAGCAGGGAATCAAGAATCAACAGACATATCGTTGATCCCGGCAATGAAGACGCTATTTTTTACCGAGAAATGGCACGAAATTGTACCTGCGTCTTGAAGGTTAGGTTGTAGCCAACAAACATAGACTTGGCTACCCCTCAGTACATCAAGAATGATGTTGCTGTACTAAGGGATAGCCAAGTCTATCCCTCATTGCTGGCAGCTGATGGGAAGCGGCTGTAAAGCGGGAAGCAGCTGTAAATGGACAGCGCCACTGGGGGGTGGGGGGCCTGGGCTGCACAAACAGGTGTAAAGTTGCGGTGAGGGCAGGAGCGTTGAGAAGGAGGGGGACGGGGATCATGCCACCAACACACTCACTCACCAATGCCGCGGCGCTCTGGGTTGTGGCCGGGGGGTGGGGGGGGGGGTGAAGTAGCTCGCATGGCTGTGAGTGGCCACCGGGAACGGACAGCAGAACTGGTCGCTTTCAGCCGGCCGGCCCACCAGCCACAGTGTCCTTCAGCACATACGCAACCGGTGGAGATGGTGGTTGGTGGGTAGTTACTGGGTGGAAGGCTTGCTGCTCCATCCCGGGCTCTCTCTCTCTCTACTAGTCCCAGGGCAGGCGACTTGGGAACTGCAACTAGACCCGGGGCTCGCAGGTGACCTGGGAACTGCAGTCAGTCCTGGGGACGCGAGGGATCTTTGAACTGAAGCCAGTCCCAGGGCACGCAGGCGATGTTGCCCACCCCTGGACTAAACCAAACTCTTGATCCTGTCCCGCCATCCTTTTTCAAAATTTAGCCACTTAAATTGGGGGTCCGTCTTCGACGTGGGTGCGTCTTCATTGCCGGGAAATACTGTTGGTTTAAGGTGAGGGGGGGAAAGATTCAATAGAAACCCAAAGGGAAACTGTTTCACACAGAGAATGGTGGTTATTTGGGACGAATGGGCAGAGGAGGTAGTTGAGGCAGGTACAACGTTTTATAAACTTTTAGATAGGTTCATGGATCGGAAAGGTTTAGAGGCCAAATGCAGGCAGGCAGGACTAGTGTAGATGGGGCACCTTGGTCGGTATGGGCAAATTGGGCCGAAGGGCCTGTTTCTGTGCTTTATGACTATGAATCGGTCATTTTTAAACAGTCAGAAATAGAAAACATAAGATGTTGACAGAGGTCGGAACCCCTTTCGGCAGATAATGCTGTCACAGAAGCCGTGTGTGCATGAATATTAAGTCTTGCCAATGCTTGGTGCCAGCATAAAAATAGGAAATTCCTCCATTTTCACGATATATCCACCATACTTTATAACCAAACCTCGTACTAAAAGGTTTGAAAGCTGAAAAGATAACCTAGCTCGTTCAGTGCTAAATCTTCAACATTAATTCTTCACTTTCAGCTTAATTTGGCGCATGATGCTTTTCAGTTTGTGCAGACCACATTATTGAACATTAGCCATGGGAAAACTAAGTATGAACCTATTCGGAATGGAAACTCGAGCTTCAGTGGAAACTGCTGGTCAGGGTGGCACAGCTCGTGGAACTGCTGCCTCACGTCCAGTGACCCAGGTTCAAAGCTGATCTCTGGCGCTGTCTATGTGGAGGCTGCAAGTTCTCCACGAATGCGTGGATTTTGTGTGCGTGCTTCAGTTTCCTCCCACATTCCCAACAATGCATGGGATGGTAGGCTAATTGGCCTCTGTGCAGCTCATTGGAGGCATCCAGGAAGAGTTGAAGGGATATGGTGGGAATTTAATGAGATTTGCGAGTGATGGACAGGTTTGCAGAACACCCAGGCACTTTGGCATTTAAATTGCATATCATCATTTGCATGTCAAAGCACCTGGCAAGATTGAAACAAGAAAAATCCCATTTCAAACACTTGGAACCTGAATTCAGGTCCATTTGAAACATATCACGCACATGAATGACCGTTTCATTGAGGGGACAGTTACAAATATTAAGGAGTTCAGCATTGTAAGAGAGTATAAATAGCCAAGATACACCTCAGGCTCTTGAAAGGGGGAATTATTGAGCCTATGATCATCACCTAACCCTCTACCTTTTGGCTGGAGTTGTGATATCGCAGGACTGCAAGGTTGCCAACATGGGGTCAACATTTATTTGAAAATGAAGAAAGGGGCAGACCGATACCAGGACTTTCGACCTAAAATCAGAAACATTTCCGAGGGGCTGTGTAAAAACACTTGGAAAGGCAATGCTAATCAAGGGCAGTGAGAAGGGATTTGTTAAGAAAATGACATCGGGCTGGGATGATCACGCATTCAACGTCGATGCATCAGATCCATGGCACTTACATTTTCAGTGGATCCATTCCAACGCACAATTAGACTATGATTCTGAAGCCAAACCCATCACTTGTATTTATATATTTTATCTCCTATTTTTTCCCACATTCTTTTCGTCATCAATTGCAAACCTCTCCTGTGCTGACAAGCAGCCCTTCTGTGCATTTGTGTTTCGGACTCTCCTGGGTCCTACTGCTCCCCCTTTCCATCAGGGAACCTCATTAATGGCACCATTGGGTCCAGTCCAGGTGCATTCCCCCCCTGATATAACCATGCTACTTCTCCTAGTCAGCACACTTGCACTACCCATTCCCAACTCAGCCCCTATCATCTCTCCCCCATAGTACTTCCTCCGAGCTTCCATCCACCCCTCTCTGCCCCCACCCCCCTTCCTCTGACCCCTCATGTATTGGCCATCCTCCAACCTCCTTTTTTCAGGTGTGGAACAGTTGATCCTCAGACACCTGACCTTTGTATCCCTGCATTCACACCGCAACAATTTACAGGCCCACTTACAGATACAAGATATCTTCTCCCGTCGCCTCTGCCTCCTGGCCTTTTTCTATAGGAAGGGTCCTTTGTTTTAATTTGAGTCTGAAAATAGGTCCCGAGCCAAAATGTCCCCTTGTGTCTCCCCAGGTATTCTCCAAAAGGACTAGCCAGGCATTCAGCATGGCAACCCCAATTCCACTTTTACACCAACTAACCCACCCAGCTCATTCACTGGTGATTACTCTCACCAGTCTTTCGGTCCAACACATTTGTGATCATGTGGTCTATCTTCCTCATCTCTGTGCAGAAATCCAATTCAATTGCAAAATAAAAGGGCCCATCCAACGGGCAACCTTACGAGTTTGGGCACCATCAACATCCTAGTCATAGAGTCATATAGCAAGGAAACAGGCCCTGCGGCTCAACTGGCCCATGCAAAGCAACATGCTCTATCTACGGTAGTCATATTTACCTTATGCCTCTAAACATTTCCTATCCATGTACCTGTCCAAGTGTCTTTTAAATGCTGTTATCATACCTGCCTCAATTCTCTGGCCATTCATTCCATAAATGGAAAAGTTGCCCTCCAAGTTCCTATTAAATCTTTTCCCTCTCCCCTTAGATCTACATCCTCTGGTTCTTGATTCCCTTTCCCTGGGTAAAAGACACTGCATTCATCCTATCTATTCCCGTTGTGATTTTATACACCTCTAAAGATTACCCTTCAACTTCCTGTACTCCAAGGAATAAAGTCTTAGTCTGCCCAATCATTCCCTGTAGCTCAAGCTCTCCTCAGAAATCTTCTCTGCCCTTGTCCCAGCTTAATGACATCCTTCCTATAGCAGGGTGACCAAAACCAAATACAATAATTCAAATGCAGCATTACCAATGTAACGTAACTTCACAACTTCTTTATTCAATACCTTTCCTGGTGAAAGGCAATGTACTAAAAGCCGCCCTTAACCACCCTATCTACCTGTGACGCCAGTCTCAGGGAACTATATACCTAGATCTCTCTGCTCCACACCAATCCCCAATACCCTACCATTGACTGTTGCAAGATCACAAGAGTGGTGATGCAGCTCTTCTTACCAATGACACCTTTGTCTACACTTCTGGACTTCTTACCGTCTATCTTCAAGGCACTTCACTCTAGTCAATCCTTTCCATTACATTTAAAATCCATGTTCTTTCCTTATCCTCCCATCAACGTTCCCTAACTGATTTCATCCATCAACCTCATCGCCATGTGAGTTGCAAATCGAGGCAACACAACCCTCTTCATGCTCCCTCCACACAAAATTCCACGGTCTCCATACACACAGTTCCCAAACTATATGCATGGCCAATCCCTTGACCATTCCATTTCTGTACTTACCTCATTCTAATCCCAAGTCTGTCTCTCATTGTATCCTCATGCTGCTCTCCAGCCAGCCTGATCTCTCTGCTCCTAATCTACTTCCCGAAACCATGCTTCCGAAAATCCAAGCAATGTTGCAGATATCCACTGCCTGATTTTGTTGAACCACACACAGTCCCTTACTGGCCAGTCAACAATTGCCTGGGAATGTGAAGGCTAGTCTCAGTCTCTTCCCTTTACTGCAAACTCCATTTCCTCTACTGGTGCCATTACAAAAGTCAATCACACTCATGAACTTAACTCTAAAAACCGTGATCTTCGTTAACATTCATCCAATACAGCTGGATGATTCAGGAATTTGTGCAGCATGGACTGTTCCCAGGAGCGCGTGCGCGCACGCACACACACACACACACACACACACACACACACACACTGCTGCTAGGGTATCAACCTGGTGAACACATGGGCGGCACAATGGCAGAGTTGCTGCCCGACTGCGCCAGAGACGCGGGTTCGATCCCGACTACAAATTATGTCTGTACGTTCTCCCTGTGACCACGTGGGTTTTCTCTGGGTGCTCCGGTTTCCTCCCACATTCCAAAGATGGGCAGGTTTGTAGGTTAGCTTCTGTAAAATGTCCTAGAGGATAGAACTAGCATATGGGGATCGCTGGTTGGCAAAGACTCGTTGGGCCGAAGGGTTTCCATGCTGAACCTGGAAACTTAAACTAAACTTAAACCTCAGGGTCCGTGTGAAGCTCACTACTCTGCCAGTGCAAGGGGCTGTCCACCACATGTCACCATGCTACATTTCTGAGGCTTCATACAGCAAGGGCCCCAAAGGGAGAGGTCCTCTTACTATTGTACAGAGCGTGGGTGGGGAGGGTGGATGCAGCGGTGCTGGAGTAAGTACAAACTAGCCTGTTTGCTGAAGGAAAGTAACATGCAAACAAAGTAAATGAAATGACAATGGACTGTACTAAATATGCCATATTATACATTGCGTTATAAACATTGACAATTTTTCTGAACAAAGTGCATTCTTGAAATAAAAGTATTTGTTAAAAGAGGATTCGTTTTGGCTGGGCTACCTGGCAATTAAATAGTTGGATCATATCCGTGACCAGGTGGAAAATAGCAGAGGCAATTAATTAGTGTTCACAGAACCCTGTCTCAAAAACCAAGTGCCTTCTGCAACGAAAGTAAATACATTTTAAATTAAAACAGGAGTAACTACAGGGAAGATGCAGAGGAATGAATGATAAGGATATAACGTGATGCTGGCGCAAAATAATCATTGTAAACAGGGCAGATGTGATAAACATCTCCAATGGGACCAAATGTCAGACTTGGGATCTATAGAGAATGAATGAAAGAGAACTTGTGATTCAAAACTTCCAAGTGGGAAACATAGGAAACTGGGTTAGTGCTAATGAGCAAATTATCCTAGCCATTCAAGTTATATTTATAGCATCAACATCATCAAGTCATACACGCAGAGCATCATTGCACATAATTATACAGGGGAAATTACGTTGTTTATGAGAATGAAAACTGCAAAATTATACAGAACAAGAGGCCATTTATACATTGAAAGAGCCATCCAAATATTTTTCTCTTCAACCACTGCAAAGAGCTTAGGTTTAAGGCCAAAAAAAGTTACCACTAAAACATACTTCGCTCTCTCATGCCATGCTCTTCAGATAATGTCATTGAAAAATTCTGCTCACAATAATTGTTATGCCTCCTAACCATCTCTCGACATCCTCTAGTCAACGACTGATTTGGCAGTGGAAATAGTGTATGTATTGCATCAGAACTGTTCCTAATTTGAATCATTCTTTGATTCTTCCCTTAAACTTTCCCTGCTTCAGAAGTGAAAAAACTCAGCTGGATCTCCATGTGGAACAAGTCAGATTCCCATTACCATTTTGCTGAAGCTTGCTTGTCTGCATCCCTGCTAAGGACTTGATCGCCTTCCAAAAATGTGGTGCCCAGAAATGGATACACTTCTCCTTGTACGACCACACATTGAGTTTTAAATGCTTAGCATAGCTTCCTCATTTTTATATTTTAATTTTAAAACAAATATTTTGCATCAGTTTGAGGTTCACTTCATATCCCCCCCCCTGCCCTTGCTTGTATTTCAATGAAGATGGGTACCTGGGTTTAATCCTGATCTTGAGTGCTGTCTGTGCAGAGTTTGCATGTTTTCCCACAGGGTTTGTTTGTTGTTCCAATGTCCTCCCACACGACAAAGATAAACTGACGGGTTAGATGACCACGTAAATAGTCCTCAGTGTAGCTCAGAGGCAGGAGTTGAGAGAATAAAATCGCAGGTCAACTGGAAAATGAGTAGGAGGGTGATTTGTCCCAAAGACTCATGATTCTCCAAGGGGAAAAGCTACACCTTGTTCCCATCAACAATTACACCTTGTTTTCAATTGTTCCTCAAGGATCTTCTCCACACCAACCGAGTAGGATCCTGAGGAATCTTGACTTGTTTCCATCGAGTTCACTGTCATTCTTCCAAATTCCATCAGATACAAGCCGAACCAGTCATATCTTCGTATATAACCAACTCATTCCAGAAGTTGTATGTTGGGAAGTCAAACGAGGGCAGGACCTTCACAGTGAATGGGTGGGCCCAGAGGAGTTTTGTAGAGCAGAGAGATCTAGAAGTGCAGGCACAAGGTTTCTTGAAAGTGGCGTCACAGGTAAATAAGGTGGTCAAGAAAGCTTTTGGTTCATTGGCCTTCATCAGTTAGGGTATTGCAAATAGAAATAGAGGTGTTATGTTGTAGTTGCACAAGACATAGGGGAGACCAAATTTAGAGTAGTGTGGTCAGTTTTTGTCACTCTACCACAGGAAGGGTGTTAAGCACGATCTTATAGTCATGAGGGGAATAGATAGGGCAAGTAAACCGAGTCTTTACCTAGAGTGGGGGAATCAAGAGCCAGAGGACATGGGCTGAAAGTGAGAGGGAATGATTTAATTGTAACCAGTGGGGCAACATTTTCCACACAAATGGTATATGGAACAAATTGCCAGGAGATAATTCAAGCTTGTACTATAACAACATTTAAAACACATTTGGATGGGTTCATGGATAGGAACGGTCTAGATTTATACATATGGGCCAAATGCACTCGTGTAGTTGGGGCATCGTGGTCACATGGGTAAGTTGGGCCATCGGGCCTGTTTCCATGCTGTATGACTATGTCGGTCCAATAGAAAGACTTGCAAAATGAGCAGAAACACCATATTGGACTGGTTGGAGTGATTAGTCTATTTCTATATTTCATAGGAACTAAAAATCAGTCTTAAAGAATTCAAATTCCTACCAAAAGTTTGAAGAGTATAGATTTTTATTTTGGAAATACCCAATAAATCTAGGGCTGTTAAAGACCTCTCACCTAGCATCAAATTCACAGAAATTAAAGGTCAAATTGTCTCGCTGGGTCACTGTATTTGTTTTGTTTGAAGACATGCACCCAGGCTGGCATTTCACTGCAGAGACCAAAGCCTTAATTGTGCCTGCTTCACTTGTGAAGCTGCTTTGTGTGGTATCGCGTAACTTATCAATCCAGCACTCAAGTTACTTCACTCTTTTGTCATTCAGATGCAACCATATTAACGTTAACACAGTATGAAAAGGACAGGGCCATTATCTTTATTACCTATTAAAATCTGAAGCAGTATTGTCCAAGTTTTAATTTATCAGTCAGAACAAATACATTACTTCTTGAGCCCACGCACAGCAAAGCCAAGCAAACAAATCATGTCAGCTCTAGCACGAGAGTTGATTAAAATTACAGCTATGAGCAAGACAGCAAAACACGATCGCAGCATTTCAATGAGCTGTTATTTATGAGTGCACAGGTACAAGAGATGGCCACCCCTATTAACTACCCGATCATCTACTTTGCTAAGACACAATGTCCCCTCACTGCCCTTGAACTCCATTGACTTGGTGACATACACACAATAGACCAGACTTGTTACTCAAGCACAATGGCTGAAAATGGTCGCCTTGTGGTCAAGACTGAGGAAACAATTTTAGTGGCACAAAGGATATGTGATATTTTACAAAATAGAAAATTATGATTAAAAAGTGTGAATCAATTTCTTGTTAATAATTCAACATAACATTGATCAAGAGTCATCTTTTGTTTTACTCCCTTTGGAATGTAATTGTATACAAGATTAAGGAAATCAAATGAATTATCAGTACATTAACAATTAGAATCAAAATAAAGGATGTCTTGCTGTGGTTTAACTTGCAGTGTTTGATTATAGCAACTGTGAAATACCTTCCTCAGAATGAATTTTTGAGCGGTGGCAGATGTTTTAAAATGTTTTTGCTTTTCTGCTGAACATTAAAAGACATTTGGACAGAGATACAGATAGGAAAGATTTAGATATGGGTCAAAAGCAGGTATTGATGAAGGTTTTCAGTTTAGTTTGTCACGTTTACCGAGGCTTATGTTGCCTGCTATTGAAAAGCTTATGTAGCCTGCTATTCAGTCTAGCTTAGATGGGGCATCTAAGGTCCAAGGTCACCATGGATCAGTTGGATCGCAGTTTAAGTATTTCCATACTGTATGACAGTCTGAAGAAGGGACCCAAAACGTCATGCATTCCTTCTCTCCAGGGATGCTGCCTGTCCCACTGAGGAGTTACTCCAGCATTTTGTGTCTGACTCAATTACTAATTTGGATAAGAAATTTCCAAACCTTTGCTGAGTGTTTTCTGTGCTGCTCATGTCAGTGCACGAGACATAATTCTGCATCATCATTCATGCATCACCTAACCTTGTGGAGGAGGTAATGCTTCCCAAACTGATTACGTTTTTTGAAAGCTCTAGAAATTCAGCAGATGCGACTATCAGAGAATGCTTTGCACAAGACTCAAATGACAATGTGATGAGGCGAGGTTCGAAAAGTTAGTGCTTTTCATAAGATCTCGTGGTTGATCGGGTATGGGCATACCTCTATATTTTGAGATTATGGAAGATGACAGCATAACTGATCACTTTCATGAGTTGACAAGACGTGTGTGTGTGTGTGTGTGTGTGTGTGTGTGTGTGTGTGTGTGTGTGTGTGTGTGTGTGTGTGCGCGCGTAACACCTTGAAACGAATGAAATTTTTTTTTTTTTTTTAAATAAGTTAAATGGTTAATTTATCTGCCACAAGTTTATTTTGTTGAATCAAAAATTTAAAAAGATAGCTAACATAAAAATACTTTAAAACATAAGAACATTTAGAGTGCAGGGTAATTGGACCAATTTGCTTGTGAATGGGAAAAAATACACCAGTAATGACTTAGTAGTTAATACAGTCTTTATCTATGCTCTCATAATCTTTGCATCTATGATGTCAGGTTTGACAGGTCCTGTACCAGTTAACAAAAATAAACCGGGTCCAAAAGCCAAAAGGTACCATTTTAAGTTATAACACATCACGTCAACAGTTGGAGAGCTCTCCACGCAATACAGAATTCTGATCATCTCCACAATCGTTCAAATTCTCCATTTTCAAATATTCATCTTTCTACGGTCTCACTAGCTTACCCAATAAAGATCTTGAACATTTCTACAATTTACCCATCGCAGCATAACAAATGATTCACCCTGCATTTAGTGCTCTCTTCATTTCTGAAAAATATCAATTTTTTAAATTATTTTTAAATGCTGAGATCCCAAAGTTTTTGTGCAAAGTAATTTCCCATGTTTCTTGCATTATAACTTCAAAGATACTCTGCTTTTTTTTACTCTTTTAAGTTTCATCACTGGCTATTTTCTTTCTTACCAAGATCCAGTGCACATTATGTAAAAGAATATGTGTGTTATGATTGTGTTTATAATTTGTTTGGTTGTTTTGTTGTTTGTCTTTTGCACAAAAGTCCGCGAGCATTGCCACTTTCATTTCACTGCACATCTCGTATGTGTATGTGACAAATAAACTTGACTTGACTTGACATCCTGCAATGTACCTTCAGCAGGCAGCCACCTATTTGTTTCTCTTAAAATCTTTAACTTCTGTTGCCATTAACAAACACCTTAATTGTGTCACCACACTTCAATGTACATGATCAGCATATTCCTACCTCCCTTGAAGAACTGTTAAACTCATTAGAAATTACGTCAATGATCAAACTGCACTGTCTCCATTCCACACATTTCATCCAGTGCAAGTTAATTCTCCACCCTCAGTGCTAGGCTAACCAGGCTATATTTGACATAGTTGATAGTATCCTTTCTTTTTGAAAAGAGATGCCACATTGACAAACCAGAGGCATAAATTCAAGACCAGATCCTTGATTCTTTCTGCAGCTGTCAAGGATGCTTGTAGTAATGACCAATTCCTTTCTCCCCACAGATGCTGATCGATTGGCTTAGATTGTTTGATGTACCAGTCCAGGCTAATTAATCCACCTCTTTCTTCATTCCCACCACAACATTCAGGTAAAGGTCAAGGTAAAGTATTCTCTATCCTTTTGTCCGCCGTGAGAGATTTCCTTTTTGCCCTATTGTTCCATTCAGCAAATCATTGTTTTTTTCAGGCTATAAAATTTCATCTCCATGGGTCCTGACAACGTTTATTTAAATCCCTTTGAATTGGAGGTCCAAATATACTGCTGAGCATTCATAAATAAAAGAGAAGACATTGATGCTCACACTGAAGAGATTCCACAAATATTATTCAGCTGCAGGGGTTCGAGTGTATCAAGGTCTGACCTTTCAGGTTTTAGCACATACCTCACCACAGCCAAAATAACAATTAACATTGCACGAGAAACAATAAATATTTTTTTGCGCTTGAATGAAGATAACAAATGTTATCCAGTGAGTTAGGCCCAATTTACTGCTCAGATTTTTTTTCCGCCGTTGAAGATTTATGAAAATGAAAACCATCCTACCTTGCAAGACCACTTCAGGAGAAATTCAAATGTCAGCCACTTCAAGATTGGACTGAAGTCGTGTCCTTTCTTGACTTGGCCAGAACAACTTCTTTCATTCCCTCAGAACTATTGGTATCATTACAATGATACAATAATTTAATGGTCAATTTTACACAAACATACAAATTAGGAGGAGAAGCTGTTCATCTACTCAAGGCTAGTCCGCCGATTAGTATGATCACGGTGGATTTTATTGCAACATTAACTTTGCATTCCCATATACCTATGGCGACTTTTCAGGTGACTTGTTTAACTTAGACTCCATCTAACTTTGCCTTAAAGTTATTGACAGACTCACCACCAACCTCCCTTGGAGGAAGAGTGTTTTAAAGGCTTAAATGGGCAACACCTCATTTTTAAACGGTGACCTATTCTTGGCCCTCCCAGAAGACCCACTCGGGATCTGGTATGTTTCAATCAAGTTTCCTCTCACTCTTCTAAAAGCCAATGGTCACGAGCAACTTTTCTTCGTACAACAGCCCGCTCATTCCTGATATCAGTCCAATAAACTTTTGTCAACACTATGCCCATTCCCACTCTCCACCTCGCACCCCAAGCTTACATCTGGTGTAATGGAGCAAAGACTACGAGTTTGAATTTCCATCCAGGGTCTCAGCAAGGAAATTCGGCAGGTCTCCAATGACTCCAGATGTAGAAAGATCCTATTGGGATGCATCACAGCTTGGTGTGGGAATTGCTCTTCCCAAGATTGCAAAAAAAGCAAAGTGTGTAGGGGGCACAGTCTGATCCATCATCCAAACCAGCATCCCCCCCAAAACCCAATCGACTTCACCTATACTCCACACTGCCCTCGTGACTGCCAAACCCCCCCCCCCCCCCCCCCCCCCCCCCCGCCCCCCCCCCCCCCCCCCCCCCCCCCCCCCCCCCCCCCCCCCCCCCCCCCCCCCCCTCCGCCCCCCCCCCCCCCCCCCCCCCCCAACGTAATTAAATCGTTTGCTATGTCGCTCTTCTGCTAAATGCACCTCTGTACTGTACCTATGACATCTGAATCTGAATCTGAATCTGAAAGCAGCCAACGTAATTAAGGACCACTCACACCCCTCTCCTATCAGGCAGGCAATCCAAAAAAGTTTGAAAGCACAAACCACCAGATTCAAGGACAACCTTATTTTCTCTGTGATCAGGCACTTGAACAGATCTTTCTTCTGCTAAGGATGAATTTCCAATCTACCTTGATGCTGCCCTTGAACATTAAAACAAATCTGTAGATATAATACTATACTCTGTACTCTACTTTCTCTTTCGTGCTCCCTAAAGTACCCACGTGTGGCATGATGCGTCTGGATCGCAGGCGCAACGTTTTTCACTGTATCTTTGTATACACGATAATAATAAACCAATAGTATTCAGATAACTGTACAACAAAGTTTAAAAACTGACCAGTGTCTAGATTTTCACCAGAATCATCCAGAGACTGAATTCTAGAACACAGTCAATGCTCTTTAATGACTAAGCAGTGGCTTTGAAATTAACCTGTGCCACTGATGGAGGTGACAGCAATATGTGAGATATTGACTGCCTCAATGGTGGAGACTACAATTACTTATGTTTCCAGATATTTTAAAATTTGATTTCAAATTTCAACCCCCCCACTCCATTATAGCAGTGATCAGCACCACCTTTCTTCGCTTCTTATATCCTAGACGACCATTTTTCAGATGGATCTGAATGGATCCCAATATGGAAAGTGGAAAAAAAAACAAAAATAAATTTGCCAATAATCATCACTGCTTGTTCAACAAGTTAAACACCTACATTCAATATCCAGTTTTGTGCATAAATGTTACATAGCGTGATGGCAAATATCGAACACAACTTGTCAGCACCTGTGGCGAAGCTGGCAGAGCTGCTGTCAGACCCAGGTTTGTTTCTGACCTTTGGTGCTCTTTTGGTGGAGTTTGCATGTTCTCACTGTGAGTTTTGCCCAGTGCCCCGGTTTCTTCCCTCATACCAAAGACGTGCAGAGTTATAAGTTAATTGGCTTCTGTAAATTGCCCCTAGCTTATAAGGAGTGGATACAAAAGTGGGATAACATAGAATTTGTGTGAAGGGGTAACCAATGGTCGTCACAGTGGGCTGAAGGGCCTGTTTCCATGCAGTATTTCTAAACACCTTTTAAATTATTTCATTTCATACTATGCTTGGGCAGCTTACAACCAAACCATTTGAACACTGACTTCTCCAATTTCAAGTAACTCCTGCATTCCCTCCCCTTTTCTTACCCTCCGTCACCCTAGTGGTCCTATCAGTACCACCGGTCACATCCTTGTAACCCTCTTGTTAGCAAACCTTCCCCAGGCCACAATGGACAATTTTGGGCTAAACCTTCTTGAGGACATCTGTTGCCAGCTCTGATTTGTTCTGGACTTTTCTCACCTCCAGTTGGTTTTCCCCCACCTCTACTTCCAGTCTGAAGAAGGGTTCCGACGGGGAACGTCACATATTTTATTTTCTCTCCAGAGAATGTGGCCAGATTTACTCCAGCATTTTGGGCCTATCTTCGGTATAAACCAGCACCTGCTGTTCATTCCTATAAAAAAAATTTAATGCTACACATCTCTCTGATAAAAATTATTACAGAATGTCAGAGTTGAAAAACACATGTTCCCATGGGGTTGGGGAGATGTGATAGAAATATGTTTTCTTTTAATCAATAGGGCCATGGCCAGAGAAAGCAGGTACTTCCTGACTGTGGGAATATTCTAGTTCCCAGCAGAGCAATTCCATCAATAACCGCTCATCCCCATGTCCTCCATTTCCCTTTCATCCACCCTCTTGCCCCTCTTCCCTGTCAACTTCCACCCTTATTCCTCCCTCCGGCTTTACATTTCATTCCTCCTCTGCTTGTCAGACACCCTTCTGTCTTATTTTATACCTTTGGACTTTGCCACTTGCTCCAACGATGAGCCAATCACTCACTTCCTCACCTGTATCCACCTAACACTATAGTTTAATTTTTTTTAGTTTAGAGATACAGCATGGAAACAGGCCCTTCGGCCCACCGGGGCAGCACTGACCAGCGATCCCCGCACATTATCACAATCCTACACACACTAAGGACAATTTTACATTCATACCAAGCTGATTAACCTTCAAATCTGTATGTCCTTGGAGTGTGGGAGGAAACAGAAAGATCTCGGAGAAAGCAGGTCACGGGGAGAACGTACAAACTCTGTACAGACAAGCACCTGTAGTCAGCATCGAACCCGGGTCTCTGGCGCTGCAAGGCAGTAACTCTACCGCTGCGCCACGTGCTGCCCTAACTGTGGCAGGTTTTGTTGTACCTCCACCCCTCCTTTCCAGCTTTCTCCACCCTATTCCAATCAGTTTGCAGAGCTCCAACTCAAAATATTGTTCATCCATTTCCCTCCACTCAAGCTGGTGGCCTATTGAGGTCCTGCAGCATCTTCTCCTTTGCTGACGATTGAAGCATTTGGAGTTTGTGTCCCTATCTGTAACTCCTCCCTCTCGTTTCTCTGTATCTCTATATTTTACTTTCTTTCACCACCCATCATCTCACCTTTGAATCTTTCACACTCATCTAGAAAAAGGGGTGAAAAACACAAGATAATTAAACCGACCAAATGTGCGAGGAACTGGGAGCACCTGGAGGAAACATCTGTGCGGTTACAGGAAGACCATGCAAACTCCACACAAACAGCGCCCAAGGTCAGGATTGAACAAGGAACTCTAATATTGTCCAGCAGCAACATTGCCCTATTCAAGCTTTTCAAATACTTCAAACTATTGACATTTCCTTGGATCAACAAACATGCGATGCCAGTTTTGAAAGAGGTGGTTAGAGACCGTGGATTCTCTGGATTTCATCATCTAACATTCCACAGATTCTGAAATATTTCTGTGGATTGGAGGATAGCAAATGTCATCCCACTTAAAGGTGAGAGAGAGATAAAACGGGAAACGGGTGACCTGTCAACCGAACATCAATGCAGGTGCAATCTAAAATCAAGGATTAAAAACAGAATACATGCAAAGTACAATGAAGTTAGCATGGATTTATGAAGAGAAAACATTTGACTAATCTGCCAGTAAATGGATTTTAGTTTATGTACTGGAGCAGATGAGGGAAAAATCAACAAATTAGATATTTGGAAGGCATTCGATAAGGTTCTGCAAAGAATCTTGATCAACCAGCTTCGAGCAAATTGAATTTGGAGGGGGATGGGGGGGGGGGGGGGGGGGGGGAGGAGAGGGGGAGATAGAGCATAGTTTCTCAGGTTGGCAGGTTGTGACTGGTGGAGGACCCTATGGATTGGTGTAAGGAGACTAAATGACATATATATGCAAGTTTGCTTAAAACACCAAACTAATGGGGATTGTGAACATGAAGGGGGATGTAAAGAGCCTTCAAAAGTGACTGACTGAGTTGGCGTGAACATGGCAGATGGAATATTATATGGAAAGACAAGACAAATTATATATAGGACAGTCTTACGGCAGGATTTTGAGAGAACATGAAGCTTTACTGCAGTTGTATAGGATAATGGTGAGACTGCATCCGGAGTATTGTGCATGATTTTGGTCTCCTTATCCAAAAATGGATATCTTTCCCACCGAAAGTATACAGGAAAGATTGACTAATGGGTCTGGAAGGTTTGCTGTACGAGATGAATGGAATACACCTAAAGCTTCAAGAATTAATAAGAATGACAGGAAATCTTGTTGAAACGTATAAAATTCACACTGGATGTAACAGGTTGAATGCAGGAGGATGTCTCTGTGTCTTAATGCATCTAAAGCAGGGATGACAGACTTGGGCCCTTCCTGACTGAGATGAGCAAATCTATTTTCATTCAGAGGGTGATGAATCATTTAAATTCTCTACCAGGGAGAGCTGTAGTGTCAGGTCATTGAGTTCATTCAAAACACAGCTTGAAAAACTACTGGATATTTAAGGACATCACGGGTTTCTGGGGAGAGCACAGGTAAATGGATCCGGGGTGGAAAATCAGCCATTCCTAATAAAATGTAGAGCAGGCACTAGGTGTTGAATGGCCTGCTTTTTCCAGTAGTGGGAGAATCTGGGACCAGAGGGCACAGCCTCAGAATAAAAAGGCTACCTTTTGAATGATGATAAGGAGGAATTTCTTTAGCCGGAGGCTGTAGAATCTGTGGAATTTATTGCCACCGATGGCTGTGGAGGCAAAGCCATTGGGTATTTTTAAGATGAAGATTGATAGGTTCTTGATTAGTTAGGGCATCAAAAGTTATTGGGAGAAGGCAAGAGAATGTGGATAAGAGGTAAAAATAGATGAGCCGTGATCGAAAGGTAGAGCAAGCTCCATGAGCCAAATGGCCTAATTCTGCTCCCATGTCTTGTGCTCCTCGTTTTTATCAAGTTGAGTATGTAGGTTGTATTAAGCAACCATACAGTTAGCGATCATTTTCAGTTTAGCAGACATACAGGTTTTAAATTGTAAACAAGGAATGATGACAAACAAGGAATGTAGATGATATTAAACGGAAGCATTGTCCATGCTGCTACACGCCAGCATCTAGCAGACAGCATCACTGCTGTTGTGCACTGAGCTGGCATTACCAATCACAACACATGTTTTTGATGAAGTATTTGGAGACTAACCTGCAGTATTTATGTCAAGGTCAAAATATTTAACAAGCCTGATACCAAAAGAACAGCATTTATATATATATACACACACACAAACACACACACACACACACAGGTATGACAAGTAATACTACACCTGCTGCAAGTTAATTGTGGCCTATTGCTTCTTGCGTACAGCTGGGATTCTACAGTTTATTTGTTGCACTTAGATGGGATTTGTCCGTGCAAATCTTCACACAAAATTAACAATAGCCCTCATATTTCAAATAAGAGTTGTATCTAAACGCCACAGTTAAATAAAAATATGTCAAGTAACAAACCAAGATGAATAAAGCTGGCTGGGGACTTGGAAGGATCCACAAATCGCAGGGCCAGTTGGAGGAAATATAAGAACCATTGCAGTGACTTACCTGGAACATCCTGGTTGTTTTGCTGTCCTGCCAAAACTCGGTCTGCAGCAAAGAAATAAGAATAGAAAGAGAATACATATATATGTATATATATATATATATACACACACACACACGCAGTACATCAACAGGGAGAGATCAAGCATGCACAAGGAAAAACACACAGTTGTGTGATAGCATCTGTCTAACAAAAAGCAGTGGGGATGGAGATCTTAATAGTTCAACAAATTGTTGCACTTGTAGATCACAGAGAACAAGGCTGTGTGACTAGAAAGAATCAAGCAGAAATGTAACATTTTGGTCAAATGTATTTCTTTTGCAGAATAGAAACTCTTTAAAACAAATTACATCTTCCACCCTGTTATGTATTTATTCTCTGAGAAAGCACACATACATTAACAGTAAACTAGACTGTGCGTATATATAATTTATGAATCAAACCTGCCATTTTGTGCACAATGTCCATCTGATCAAAATGGGTACCCAAAATACAAGCAGTTCTAACTCATTGTCAGCTGCAGACAGATCACAGATGACCTGGTCAGGATCAAATGTACCAAACTCAAAGTTACAAGATTAAGGTTATTTGACTGCAGCTTGGAGATTTACTTCAAATTACTCCTTTAAACTGTGCTTATAGTCAACCACAATGTTTGAAGTATTTTGTTCCTCTTCTTAAAACAGTTACACAAAACTAGGCTAAGACACTATCATTTTCAAAAGGCATTACAAAAGGAAAGATTTATCTTTAAAACATGCTCATACAGGATGCATTTTAGATACAATATGTAGTCATATTAGCCGAACTGTCGGACAATGCACACAAGAGTGCGGTGATTAAGATTGCATGGATTTATGGTTTATTAATTATGGCAATTTGTTTGACTCTTACCTACCCTCTGAAATGGTCTCGCACGCCACTTTGTTGTACTGTAACTGCACTGCTGAAACAAAAAATGAATAAAACTGGATGCACCACCTCACATTGACCTCTGCAACTCATATGATCACGTTGTTCCATGCCCAATCAACCTTACAAAGTCCTGATCGGAAATGTGAGGGGACCGGAGTAATAGGGAGAGTCGTGGCAGGGATAGTCAGACAACATGCTAACAGTCGTACCTACAGAACACTCACTCCCTCCCTACCTTGCTCCTCCGTCCCTCCAATGCATGTGATGGTTTGTGATCACTTTCAGACAGGAAGTGTCCAATTACATAATTAGCTAGCGTCTTGCATTCAGAAAAAAAAAATGTAATTAACTTTAAATATGAAATGAGTTAAGCAACAAAACTAGGCAATAAGTCAAAAAAAAATCTGAACATATATAAAACTAGTTTTGAAAGAAATGGCAAGCTGAGTGATATACTGTCACTAGCACAGTTGGAGAGGATTTTTGCAATCGCATACAAGGCAAGCTGCAGAAGACACTGCAGTGGCCAAGGGGAAAAGTTGCCTGGAAAAGTTGACTATTGCACTGCCTGGATTGGCGCAGTGGTCGGGGGGACAAAATGTCAGTGTCCCCACCATATTTTTTTGAACCAGCAGCTATATTAACCTGGCCCCTCTAATATGAGGGGCAATTAGTGATAAACAATCACCAACCTTACTAACAATGTCAACATACCTTGAATAAATACAGGTTTTAAATAAAATATAGTGATGCAGGAACGTTGTACAACAGGTACAGGATGCCTGCTGGCTGTGTGGATAGGAATCAAGGCTGCAGGAAGGACGAGTAACATAATCACTACACTCAAGAGAGAATGAAGGCGGGGGAGAGAGAGTTGCGGGGAAGGATAAAGGGTGCTTCGCAAGAGGGAAATATTCTCCTCTACCATAATGAGCACAGCCTGAAAGAACAAAGTACCAGGAACATGGCCAGGGACCTGAAACAGAGAGGACTTGGCTGCTGCACAGACCACTTCACCTTTGTTGGAAGACTGCTAAAGGTAGAAGGGAGATTCCGCTGACTAGGAAGCAGGGTCTACATTAGCAAGCAGGTTCACAAAGCTCAGATGCTTGAGCAAGCTAGTCTTAATGAACATAAAGGCATCAAAGTGGGTCATAAGGGCACCCTTATCTCTCCTAAAGAACAATATCCAATCTGCAGTATTGGACATGACATTTTCACTAAAGCATCAAAGTGATGCAGATGAACAACCAGGAGTTTCTGGAATGGAGATTCGATGAACATAGAAAAAGGTGCAGGAGTAGGCCATTCGGCCCTTCGAACCGCCATTCAATATGGGTGATCATACTCAGTATCCCGTACCTTCCATCTCTACCCTCTGATCTCCGTTACAAGGGCCACATCTAACTTAAATATAGCCAATGGCCTCGACTACCCTATGCGGCAGACAGTTCCAGAGACACCACTCTCTGTGTGAAAAAAGTTCTTCTCAGTTTTAAAGGATTTTCCCCCTTATCCTACATCAGGCAATCTTCCTGCATCTAGCCTCAACCCGTTAAGAATTTTGTAAGTTGCATATGAAACTCAATCTCCTAAATTCTAGAGAGTATAAACCAAGTCTATCCAGTCTTTCTTCATAAGACAGTCCTGACATATCAGTCTGGTGAACCTTCTCTGCACTCCCTCTATGGCAATAATGTCCTTCCTCAAATTTGGAGACCAAAACTGTACGCAATACTCCAGGTGTGGTCTCACCAAGACCCTGTAACTGCAGTAGAACCTCCCTGCTCCTATACTCAAATCCTTTTGCTATGAAAGCTAACATACCATTCGCTTTCTTCACTGCCTGCTGCACCTGCATGCCTACTTTCAATGACTGGTGTACCATGACACCCAGGTATCTCCCCTTTTCCTAGTCGGCCACCATTTAGATAATAGTCTGCTTTCCTGTTTTTGCCGATAATAGTCTGCTTTCCTGTTTTTGCCAGGAGCTATAGCTGTTCTCCTTGGGTCAAAATAGGATCTAATAGAAGCATTTAAACCCATAAAGGTAATTACATTCCCAACAATCGCTATTCCCATTGGAGGATGGTCAGAAACCAAGGACAGTGAGAAATGGTCTATATTAAAACTAACACAAGGGGAAGCGATTGTTAAGAGTATTTATCTGGACAGAATTAAGTATAATATTCAAAAGTGAGCTTGATAAATATTTACAAGGAAAATGGACAGACCACGTTTCGGGTATGAATCGTTCTTCAGACGGAAGGAGCTCCGTACCAGAAATGTTGCCTCTCTATTGATGCTGCTTGACCCACTGAGTTCCTACAGCACTCTGAGTTTTGCTTAAGATTCCAGCATCTGCAGTCCCTTGCGACTCTCTTCTTCACCTATCCACTGCTGCCTAGGACCACTTGGCTCCAGACCTTATCACAGCGATGGTCCAAACACAGAATTCCATAGGGCAAATAAGAGTGACTGCTTTTGACATCAAGGCAGCACTTAATTAAGAGTGGGATCAAACTGTGATGGCTGAACTGAAGTTTCTGGGGATCAGTAACTGGAGGCATACCTTGCCCAAAGGTACATAACAGCGGCTGTCGGAGGTGAAACAACCTAGCATCTCTGCAGGAACGTCACAGAGCAGTGTCCAAGATCCAACCACCTTCAATTGCCTCATCAGTGACTTTCCTTCCTCCACAAGGTGAAGACATTCACTGACGATTGCATCACCTTTCTTCCATCTCCTCAGCAAATGAAGCATCCTACGCTTCTGTGTAGTACAACCAAGACCATATTCAGACACGGGCTGATGAGGCAAATCAATATTTGCCAGCAATCACTATATCCAGTAAGGGGGGTTCTGACCATATGCCCTTGATGTTCAGAGATAATATTCTTGCCAAGTCCAACATCAACCAGAAACTCAACTGACTGGTCAAATTCAAACTATGCCTAAAGGAGATGTGGGTATCCTGCTCACATCCTGATGCCCCGAGACCTTTCCACAAGGCATGTCAAGAGGATTATGTCCCTCAATTTGCCTACATCAACAACAAGATGCCCTGCATCATGAAAGCCAGAGTAGCCCACTTGAGTAGTGCCCTGGCCATCACTGCAAACATTATGTGTCTCCACCAGCAATGCAGAAATACTGTCAGCAGCTCCAACTCTCTCAACCTCTGCCACCAAGGATGACAGGGGCATGGCTGTATGGGAATCCCACGCCTTCAGGAGCACCTGCACCAGAGGACCACTGCTGTTCAAGGTGACAGCACACCACCTGCTTCATTAGGGCAATTAGGGATGGACATTTAACACTGGCCTTGCTGACAGTGTCAACAACCTGAAAAATGAATCAACAAAAATATGCTTTCATCATCTCTTCGCCACCATTTCATTCTCACTTCTTGAAAATATCACTCTTGGATAGAATTGGACGTTCTCCAGTACCTTTGCCAAGTAAACATCTTTTGGGTGTGAATACAAAATGCGTATTATTAACCTGTGAGCATTCTCTCCAACAAGAGCTATTAAGTAAATTGTTCCCCCGTCTCAGACAAAGAATATCAACAAGCTTCCAAAGGCTTACCCCCTCTTAGCCTTATCAGGCCTGTTGTCAGCACTTCATTGCAACTAATATTTAAACGCATGAGGGGGGACAAACAACTACAGCTGAAGTTAGCAAGTGTGAATTTCAGATTTCAAACAACGGATGTTAGAAATATGGTGTCGAAACTCTTCAAGCACACTTTAGCTTCATGTTCGTACAGGCTATTGAATCATCACAACAGAAATTACTATGGATATTGCTGTGGAAGTGAAAATGGAGTAGAAACACAGAAACATAGAAAATAGGTGCAGGAGTAGGCCATTCGGCCCTTCGAGCTTGCACCGCCATTCAATGTGATCATGGCTGATCATCCAACTCAGTATCCTGTACCTGCCTTCACTCCACACCCCCTGATCCCTTTAGTCACAAGGGCCACATCTAACTTTCTCTTAAATATAGCCAATCAACTGGCCTCAACTACCTTCTGTGGCAGAGAATTCCAGAGATTCACCACTGTGTGAAAAATGTTTTTCTCATCTCGGTCCTAAACGATTTCCCCCCTTATCCTTAAACTGTGACCCCTTGTTCTGGACTTCCCCAACATCGAGAATAATCTTCCTGCATCTAGCCTGTCCAACCCCTTAAGAATGTTGTACGTTTCTATAAGATCCCCCCTCAATCTTCTAAATTCTAGCGAGTACAAGCCGAGTCCATCCAGGCTTCCTTCATATGAAAGTCCTGACATCCCAGGAATCAGTCTGGTGAACCTTCTCTGTACTCCCTCTATGGCAAGAATGTCTATTCAGTAGACCTGAATATTAAGATTAAATTTTAACCTGCGGGAATCACTATTTTCTATTCAGCTCCAAACTTTGCCCCCTTCAAATTTCAACCAAGTTACACAAGCCAATCTTAATATTACAGTCCTAGTCCATTCCACTCCCTCCTTTATAAGTTTTGAGATCATCCATCTCTTGCACATAATGCCATAGCACGGCAAGAGCCTTCAATCATCTCAGTCAGGTACTCTGGAACACCCTTTCCCCAAAATTCAGTCCTCTGGCCATATACTGTACAAAACTTCTTAAACCCAACCTATTGGTCTCTGACAGAACCTCCAAAACTCTTAGCCTCCACTGGGATGACCCAAAGTAGTTTACCTTCTCGGGTCATCCAGTAAAGGTTCAGTGCTGGAGACTTGCCCTTTCCCCTCACCTCTTTCGACCACCAATTGGTGGTCGAAAGACCTCCATGTCCAAAGAAGGGCTCCGATCCAAAATGCCACCTGTCCAATTCCTTCCACGGATGGTGCCTACTCACTGAGTTTCTCCGCAGTTTGTTCTTTGCCAAAGGATCAGTGCTAGCTCCATTTCCACTGGAAAGTGCAAATGTTTAGTTTTCCATCATCGTAGATACCATGACAAGACCATGCAAGTCATCTAGATGATGGCTGAGAAAATGTGAGGTCAACTAAAAAGGAAGGTTCCAACGTACAACCTGCCACCTTGGATTGAAGATCAAAGCAATATCCTTCATCTCATTTGGCAACCTCTGTTGCATGTGTGGTTAGCTGTCAATGGACATCTGTCCACAGTAGGATCACGTTCAATTATGGTCATGCCTGCAATAGTTGATTAACTTGCTAAAAGGCTAGAGGCCAGAATCAGACAACAATCATACACCTCGGTGCTACTGTTAAAATGTGAAATTCAATTTCTCAGGCAAGAGAAGACAACTATTGAAAGAGAGGGAAGAAAGTGTGCAGAAAACCTCAGAGAAAGCAGTAAAATACACGATTAACCAAACCAGGGTAGGAGTTTCCTCTTACAGTGTGAGGAAGGATCCTGACCTAAACATGCCCTATCCATTCCCTGCACAAATGCTGCCTGACTCACTGAGTTATTCCAGCAGGTTTTGCTCAAAATTCCAACATCTGCAGTTCCTTGTGCTTCTAAGAGTTTCCTTCCTGCCTTGGGATTTCCTTTAATCTGGATGAAATTACGGGATCGCACTTGAAATCCCTCTGAAAATGTGGCACCTAGGCCAGGTGAGGTGGCCAGTCTCAACCCCACCAGGACTTCTGCGACTGAGCAGCAGGTTGAATCTGTCCCTTGCGGCCAAGGCTCTTGAACTCCAACCCAGCAGATCCGTTCCCATAGCCGACTTCCAAAGTCAGTTTTGTGGGCCAGTATCTCACCTCCCCATCAACGTAGGTTGTCCATTCAACTCCTTTCAGAGGCCGTGACCTCTATTGGTCTAGAAAAACAGATAATCCAGAACAATCTGGAACAAGGGGTTCTGGAAAAATCGGGGGTGGACCTAGATTACCTAAATGGAAATATCGGAACATGCAGATTTCTTCGGACACTCGTTCTTCAAATCGAGAACAAATAACAGGAAAATAGGTCTTTGCAGAAAGTATACAATTATTTAAATAATTGCAATGCAATGCTGAGATCTAATGATTTGCTCTTCACTTTTCTGGATTGGTCAATGCTCAATCCAAACAATGGGCAAATTGCAGGAACGTCTCAGTCTGAAGAAGGGTTTCAGCCTGAAACGTTGCCTATTTCCTTCGCTCCATAGATGCTGCCGCACCCGCTGTGTTTCTCCAGCAATTTTGTCCACCTTCACATTCAACCAATTTATATAATGAACTGATTTTAATTCAGGATATTGTGTTATAATGGCCTCCGTGCCAAAGTCTAGAAAGGACAGAGCAGCTTGCGAGTCTGCTCTGTTATCTATCAAACCCTACAAAGAAACGCATTGTTGTATTGAAAGTGGATCAAACTTGGCTGCAATTGCCTTCCCGATGAACAATGTCCACACTTGAAACGTATAAATGTATGGATGAGAAACCCTCTTCCTCTCCCATCACTGGCAACAGAATCTTTGGCCCTTTTACTCTGTCTTTAGAAAGTAAAGTGAGCAGAACAACCTGGCAAGTAAACAAATACATTACAATCCAACTGAGATTAACAGGCAAAACCACAAAGTTGGACAAATCTTTCTGTATCTAAGTTTATTTCCTTTTCATCAGATCACCAACAGTATTGGGTGGATGTTGTTTATATCTGGGCCATGGGAGGAAGAAGGGCTGAATCACATTTTATTCGTCCATGCTAACTTGGGTTTAACCATACACATTTAGTTCCAAATTCAGAAAAATGCTTAACCAAAAGACAACTTTAACATAACTGACATTAAACTCCACAAGCTATCATTTAGGTTTCTCCAAATGATCTCAGTTCCCAATTTGTGCCGAGCTGCAGGCTGTTTTGGAGCCATGCTGACTACAACCAGTTCAGATGCCCTAGGTTTAAATATTTCCCTTGGAGGATAGACTGAAATAAGACATCTCAACAAGGTCAGCAAGGACTCAAAGAGTGAATGAACATACAAACACACACAAACGGGCACATACAGATCTATAACTAACAGTTATTACCGAAGGCAGTAAGTTGAAATAACAATCCCCATTTGGAAACAACTGCATTCCACTTTGAGACGGAATTCTATCCACAATTAACAAATGAAATTTTGCATAACTTTCACATTTATTCTGCAGGAAGCCCTGAACTAGAAAATGAGTTCTGTAAACGAAACCACGCAAAATGACTGCAACTAATTGTCAACTGAGAATGACTTGGTATTTATAAAGACAGCCTCCAACCAAATCTGGACAAATTGGTTGAATATCTATCTACACATGAAATCTAAGGTCAGAGTTTTATTCTAAATATCAAGCGGTACTTAGAAGGGCCGAATGTCAAGCAAATTAAACATTCATGCAGACCTTCAAACGGAGCGATCACAATCTAAAAGGCAGTTTTGGTTCATTACTTTTTCAAGCTGTCATTTTATTTCCATGTGGAAAAGATTTAGAAATTAAATGATAAAGGTTAACGGCTCACGAGGAAAGCAGCAGTTATAGTACTTTCTCCAAAACCTTTTACACTGTTTGGCAGACGAATGGATTTTGCAACAATAATGCGCACGTCAAGTTGCGGGTTATATCGTTCCTTTGCTAGTTGTTTTATGAAACCGCACCCCACCCGATTCTGCCCGTTCCAATATAGGTTTCCAAAATACTCAATAAACTGAAGTTATACAGACAAGAATTATGAAAGTCATAATGCCTTAGACATTCCAGTCTCCTGTGGTGCCTTAGCAACACTGATCTTACAACTAAAATGTGTTACTAATAATTAGATTTGACAATATTTTAAACATGTTAAAAATGGTGCAATACAAACGTTCACTTAAATTTGAAATGTCTTACACACTAGTCAAAAATAAATGTAGCAAAGAGATCTCGGCCAATAAGATACATTAATATGTAACTGTGACAGAAACATTAGAGTGCATTTTGTCTTAAGAACTCTGCAACTAAAATAAGCAAGGAGCGAAAAAAAAACAGATTATATAAAAAAAATGTTAATCTCATGGTGTTATCACAAACTGTACAAAATAAAGTTTTATAAAAAGTGGTAGTGTTGGCAGTTTACTTTTCAATGAATGAGTAAATTTCAGTGAAATGCATCATTACAACTCCTAATACTTCCAAGTTTAAAAAAAAACTGATGCTGAGATATTTGGCTTCTGCATATAAAACTACCCAGCTTGAAGCATTTAGCTTTATTTGTTAAAAATAGTTATGACATATCATTAAAATTTCAACATTCAGGCCCGAGTACATACATCCAGACAGGCTAGAATCATAATAAATCATGTTTCACAATGAATACTTTCTTAAGATTTACCACAGTTACAGTTCACACTCACCATTCTCTAATAAACACAATTTCCAATGCCGCAGACCTGGAAATCATTATAAAAGACGGGCACATTGCAAATGCTCAGCAATGTTTTAGTTGAAGTTCATAATAATCTTTTCATTATTTTTTTAGATGACCATCACAGGATAAGGGATGTTGGTTTCACGGTCTGGGAAATTTTCTACCTTGGCACCCACTGGGTGCATCTGTAACTCTATACGTATTCAAAGCTCAATCAGACAGACCATCCTTCATATCCACCTCACTCCAACGGCATCAAATTGCCAAATTCCAGGAAACAGAGGATAATTGTCACAATAAAAGAAAGTGTTAATGGGATTCGAATTTTATGGGGCAGACCAACCACTTTTGGATTTAAATTACTCTCACAATAGGGGACACAACCATTCTTTAATTATTCCAACACATCCTTCAGATTAAAAATCAATTCAACCGGGCATAGAATTTTCCATAATCGGCTATATCATCCCATCTGTAACATACCATGATATTTGAACATAGTAAACAAAAGTAAAATAAATATTATTTGACCTTCCTGTTATTCATGTAGACCCAAGGAAATCTGCACGTCATACCTTCTAATATGACTCTGCACCATATCGTTTGTTACCTTTGCTCAAGGAAATCCTGTTGCATAGAGATGTATCATTTTATCAAATCATACCACACAGAAACAATAGACAATGGGTGTAGAATTAGGCTATTTGACCCTTCGAGCCAACACCGCCATTCACTGTGATCATGCCTGATCATCGATATTCAGTACCCCGTTCCTGCCTTCTCACCATATCCCCCGACTCCACTATCTTTAAGATCTCTATCTAACTCTCTCTTGGGTAACAGGTAAGGGCTAACAGGAGCTTTCAGCGCACTTCATCCATGCCAATTGCGATGACTATCAATGCTAATCCCATTTGCTTACATTAGGCTTGTATCTCTCTGCACCTTTGACATCCAAGTACATTGTAACTGTGCCTGCCTCCACCACCTCCAAGTCAGCTCATTTCCTGTAACCATCATCCTTGTGTGTGTAAAACGTACCCCTCAAATCATCTTTAAATGTATCCACACTCACCGTAAACCCTTGCCTTATACTGTCCTAAAAATACTATCTATCTGTGCCCCTTCTGATTTTATAAACTTCTATACGATCACTCCTCAGCCTTCTACATAAACACAGCCTATCCAATCTCTACTTTTAGGCTCAGCTCTCCATTCCAGGCAACTCCCGGTCCAGTCTGAAGATTGGTCCCAACCCGGAACACCATCTGTCCATTCCATCCACAGATGCCAGTTAACCCAATGAGTTCCTCCAGCTCTGTGTTTTGCTCAACATCCTGGTGAAACTTTTCTGTATTCTCTCCATTGCTACCATATCCTTCCTGTAGTGTGGCAACAACATACTCCAAGTGCAGTCTAATCAGTGCCTTGTACATGAAATCCCATTTCTTATACTCAATATTTTGGCCTATGAAGGCAAGCATCCTAAAGGGCTTCTTCACTCCCACCTTCACCTGAGCCACCAGTTTCGGAGCGCTACGCTATGGACTTGTACCCCCAAATCTCTCTGAACACCATGCTTCTCAAGTCCCTGCAATTTATTCAGGATTAAATTTTAACTACCACCATTTTGTACAATTTTGCAGTTTATTTGTGTCCCATAGTACCTTCTAACAATGTTCTTTATCTACTAAATTTTGTGTTGCCTGAAAACTTAATAATCACAACCCTACATTCTCATACGTTAGTTATACATTAAAGTCCAAACACTAATGATCCCAGAGGTTCATCAGTTATTACAGTTGGATAAATGTGAGGTTTTCCACTTTAGTGGCAAGAACAGGAAGGCAGATTATTATTTTTGATTGGTGTCAGATTAGGAAAAGGGGAGGTGCAGACCTGGGTGTGCTTGTACATCAGTCACTGAAAGTAAACATGTAGGTACAGCAAGCAGTGAAGGCATGTTGGCCTTCATTGCAAGAGGATTTGAGTTTAGGAGCAAGGAGGTCTTACTGCAGTTGAACAGGGCCCTGGTGAGACCGCACTTGGGAGTATTGTGCGCAATTTTGGTCTCCTAATTTGAGGAAGGACATTATTGCTATTGAGGGAATGCAGCGTAGGTTCACCAGGTTAATTTCCAGGATGGCGGGTCTGACATATGATGAAAAAAAATAGGTCGACTGGGCTTGTATTCACTGGAATTTAGAAGGATGAAAGGGTATCATAGAAACATAAAATTCTTAAAGGATTGGACAGGCTAGATGCAGGAAAAATGTTCCCGATATTGGGAGAGTCCAGAACCGGGGTCACAGTTTAAGAATAAAGGGTAGGCCATTAAGGACTGAGTTGGGGGGTTCCGAATCTGTGGAATTCTCTGCCACAGAAGGCAGTAGAGGCCAACTCACTGGATGTTTTCAAGATGGAGTTAGATTTAGCTCTTAGATGGGAGTTAGATTTAGCTCTTAGGGCTAAAGGAATCAAGAGATACGGGGGGAGGGTGGGGGGGGGGAAGCAGGAACGGGGTACTGATTTTGGATGATTAGCCATAATTATATTGAATGGTGGCTCCAAGGGCCGAATGGCCTACTCCTGCACTTATTTTTCCGATGTTTTCTATGTTACAATCTTCCAGTCAGAAAAAAAAATTACACACTCTATTCACTACTGCCCTCCCTGTCTCCTATCAACAAGTCTTTGGATCCAGTTTGCCAACACATCTCAGATCTCTTTTAACTTAACTTTCTCAACCAGGCGAGTCAAAAGCCTTACCAAAGTTAATTGAAACAAATTTATCCCCCTGCCTTCATCAATCACTTTGGTTACATCTTCAAAAAACTCAAATTGGATTTGAGACAACCTGTGGATGAACCTCTTCGGCAGTGTCTCTATTGCTACCATATTGCTCCTGTATTGTGGCAACCAGAACTGTACGCAACACTCCAAATCCAGTCTAGGCAATGATTTGCAACGGCTTTAAAAACATAACATCCCAACTTTTATACATGCACGCTTGGCCTATGAAGGAAAGCATAGTGAATGCCATTTTTGCAATCCCATCCACCAGTTTCCCCACTGATGTTACTCAATCCACCCATTCCCCATTGATTGCACCGACCCATCATTTAGAAAACAAGAGATCTTCAGTGTTGACCAATCATTTGAGCTAAACAATATTTCTCAACTTCAGTCTGATATGACAATTTTTTTTTACCCTTCATTTTCCAACGGTAATTCAATAGAGCCAATCAACCTTTCGTAGAAAAAGGCGCCACAAAAAAAAAACTTCCAAATGACACAGCATGGATGAGTGATTGGACTGTATGGACCAGGAGGGTTGCAAAAGTTTAGCTGGAGAAGTTACAACATACATAGAGCACCGGCTGCCTTGGCTCCTCAATTAACTAAAGGCTGGTGGAGAGGAGAGAAATATCAGCCAGGGATTCAGCTCAGTATCCAGACAGTTTTGATGTAGAGTGCCTGTGTGGACATGTGATGTGGAAAGGAACATCAGGTGGCATACTGAATAGAGGAGTTAAGGCACATACATAAAAACTGGATATTTAGAACATGGAAAAGCACAGAACAGGAACAGGCCCTTTGGCCCATAATGTTTGTGCCATACATAATGCCAGGATAAACTAATCTCACCTGCCTACAAACAATCATGCCCCTCCATTCCCAGCAAGTACACATGCCTATCCAAAAGCCTCTTATATATCCCCATTGTACCTACTTCCACCACTATCCCTGGCAGTGTCGTCCAAACAGCCACCACTACCAACTTGCCCCACACATCTCCTCTTTAAACTATGCCCTCTAGTCTTTGACATTTCCACACTGGGTGAAAGGTTCTGACCATCTACTCTATCTATTTTATATACTTCCTCAGGTCTCCCCTCAGCCTCCAACATTCTAGAGAAAACAATCCAAGTTTTCCAACCTCTCCTTGTAGCTAATACACTCTAACTTCTAAACTCCCTCCATAGTCTCCACATCCTTCCAGTAATGGGACAATGCTGTTGCCCAGTCAAAGATATTCTGGTACATCCAAGTCAATGGCTTCAAAATGGAAAACAAAAATAGAGAAATGCAGAATAAAAAGAACCTCACTTTTCTGATCCACGCCACATAGCTGAAGCAGTGCTGCATAATGAATCTACGAGATCATGGTAACTGACAACCCAGTGGCAAACAATCACCTGGTTTCCAGTTTTGCTAATATACGGTACCTTAAAATGAGGTGCGATTTATGTGCTGAATTTAGCAATTATATACCATAAAAATGATTTGTGCTTCACCATTTCACAAAAAATACCTAGTTAAATATTGAACATCTATTTCTTTCAGCAGTTACGACGTGTGCAAAACAAATATTTCTGTTTTCCTGCTGGTTTTTGACTCCCTATTTTAAAACTCCGAGTCCTGACCTAATCATTGGGAGAAATAGCAAAAGGTTACTGACGCGAACAATGTAAAGGAGCTGATGAATGAAACGAAGATGAGATGAGCACTGTAACATCCCAACTTAATGGCAATGTTTAAGATGATTATTTGATTCCACCAGAGGTTTCTTTCATGTCTGCTCACAGCACTAATGTTTGAATATGAATGAAATAACATTATTAAAGTTATTCCTGAATTTTTCATAAGTACTTCTTATGGAAAAGTAATAACCCTACCCCTAAACCACAAATAATGCATACTTTGGATTTCTTGATTCAAATGGTTTCACTGGGAAAAATGTCAATACACTATTCCTAAAGAAATATCTCATGAATATTAAGCTAGAGGGAAATTAAACTTTGCACTGATATCTCATTCAGTGCAGGATGGTCAGTTTAGCACAAATACTCACAATAGACTCAAACCAATTTCATTACGTCAAACTAGTATTTCAACTGGCTCAGTGCTTTCTTGCCTCATGGCTGAAGTATGTTATAGAAAGCCCAAGTAGGGAAATACAGTAGAAAACTGGTTTCAAGATAAACTCAGATGGTACTGATGAAAAGTCATCAACCCAAGATATTGTCTCTCTTCCCACCAACACTCGCCGACCTGCTGAGTGTTTTCTGCACAATCCATTTCAGATCAATGTATGACAAATTACATCAAGTTATCAATTAGTCCATAATTTTTAGAACAGTAAACACACAATGTCGTTTTGAAGGGAAATATATACGAAAGCTGCTTGATTAGTGTGACCCTTCAAGCTTTTGAGATAATTCTATTCAAGGGCAGAGCCTTTTTGTTTGGTTGGTCAAGTGATTACACTGCCAGATTCTCAAAGCATGAGACGTTACCGAGAAGAAATGGTCTAGAAACATCTTTTAAGTGACACCAGAAACACAATTTCATTCACAGATCTCTGACATGTGGCTCTAAATCTGCACAACAGATAATATGCCGACTAATGTTTGAAATGAAGCACTAAATTTCGAACGGCAAATATGTCTAAGTCTGTACAGATGATGAACGCGGAGAACCCCCCTCCCCTCACCAATCACATTTCAAGTAGTGCAACATTAATTTCCTTATAGAGATATTAAGGACGAGATTAAATAAAACAGGGAAGTGGAAATACTCACCGTGTTGATGTGCCTTTCCTGACATCACACATACTGCATTTGAAAGCCTCTGCGCTGTTCCTAAACGTACAGACGCTACAGTCCCAGTATCCCTCGTCTGTGGAAGGCTTTGGCTGCCTTTTGGGTCTGTTTTGGACAACAAAAGAAATGGAGAAAGAAGGAAAAAATACATAGGTACACCGGCTTATCCTGCGAACAGTTTGCTTTTTTTTGGCTGATCCCAACTCCCCCTCCTCCTCCTCCTCCCTCCTTCTTCTTCCCTCCCTCCTCCTCCTCCTCCCCCGCCACTTCTCCTCCTCTAAAGACCTTCGCGGCAATCGGTGCCGATCAAAAGAAAAAAGGGCCAGATCATTTCAGCGAAATCGCAGCTTCCCATGTCAATTTCCCACGCACGCAAGCACGCACACTGGCGACTGTAACAATCCCGTCCGCCATGGCTGCTACATTGTATCGAGCTCCCCGACATTCTGCTCCACAGCCATCGGCTCCCATTCTGCCATCGGTCAACCTCCACCATGAAAACATTTAAAGGTAGCTCTGTTCCTCTTCTCTCTTTCTCTCTCCCAGCCCCCTCCCCGGAGGGAGTGGCGGGTCCGAAAGTACTCTACCTGGTGGGACTCTTCTTGTCTCCCATAACAGCGTTAAGTCCTTCTGGTTGTTGTTTTTTTTATTATTATTTATTATTGAAACCAGTCGGGATGGCTCAGGGCTCCTCTGCTAGCGCCTGGATTCCCCCGTCCCTCCCCCCCCACCCAGCCCGCCGCCCCCAGCTGTCCGGTGACTCGCCTCACGTGGCGCGCCGGGGGCCAACCAGCTCGCAAGGACTGCAATGAACCACTGGCAGGCAGGCTGCACAAGGCGGTTGGTTTGCACGGCAGCGAGGTCTGCAGCCTTGCGCCTCACCACCACCCCCCACCCACCCCACAACGCCGTCCGTAGCGGGAAGGCACCGTGAAATTTATCTGTGCTCTCGTTAGCAAATCGCTGTGAAGCGACTTTTTTTTTTCCTTCCTCTCTCCCTCCCCCTCCCTCCATCAAAGAGGAAGCAGAATCCCACAGCCAGTTCCCACCCCTTTTATGATGAAATGTTATGACATCAGCAGCCCCACGGCAGGATATCAGAGGCAGCAATTGAATGAATGAATGGGACCGCGGGAGTTTGTGCGACACTGCGAGCTTGAAGGGCTGCCACTGGAACAAAGACATCAACGCGAGAGAAATGTTAGAAATGACATTCATTTTAAACATAGTTTCTGTTTGTAAACCCCAACATCTGCAGTTCCTTGTTTCTCGAAAACTTTGGTGTTGAGTTTACTTTCTAATAAAATCAATGTAGGGCGCTTGTTGAACGCAAGACAGCCGCAGCAATGACCAGAGTGCAACATCAAAATGTTGTATCGTGTGTTTTTATTGTTACCAATCTGCATGCGATGAGAGGGTGCCTCTCGATATCAAATACTTAGGTAGTTTCATCACTAATGGAATGCGTTTAGCTGGTCTTTGAGAGGGGCCACGTGGCTTCTTATTGTTGCACGATAAAGACTTGGTCCCGAGACAGATGCGCCTCCTCAAAGCCTCGGCGGATTCATTTGGCGTTGCCGTGAAGGCCTCAAAGATGATGGTGTGCGGTGTTGGGAGACTTGAAACTCAACCACATAACTGAATTCAACCATTTGCTTTAACCGAGTTCCTTCCTTAAAAGTTCTGGGAACAGAATTATGACACTCGACCCAAATATCCACCCCGCTGTTGGTCTATCTTTTCCTCTATCTTTTCTAGACAGGTGTGTGCCTTTCCAAATCATGTCCAATCAATTTAATTTACCACTGACAGACTCCAATCAAGTTGTAGAACCAGCTCAAGAATAATCAATGGAAACAGGAAGAATCTAAGCTCAATTTTGAGTGTCACAGCAAAGGGTTTGAAAACAAAAAAAATTATATTTGAATGGACAGACAATACCCACAGCCAATAGATTGCTAGAGCCAAAACTGCAGTCATTCCATGATAGTGGACAGTTAAGGGCCTGTCCTACTTACACCAAAACAGCAACCTCTGGTGACCTTGCCCGCCACCCAAGGTTCCATGAGGTCACAGGAGGTTTTGGTCACTCTCTCTAATGGTCGAAAGTGGTTTCCACATGGTCGAGGCTTTCACCTAGGTTGCTGCTATTTTTTTCCAATCGTGATTAAAACCGGCCTCGACTTAAAATAGGTTGCTGTTTAAAAAAATCGATACATTTTTTTGTCGCAGGTCTAGTCGAAGCCGGTTTTCTTCATACTCGAGGAAGGTTTTCAATATATGCGTGGGAGGTGGTAGGATGTTGTCGGTCACCTCGACCTTGATTTTTTTTTTGTAGCGGGCAAGGTCACCAGAGGTTGCTGTTTAGGTCTTCTAAGCGGGACAGGGGCTTTAATGTGACCATTTTGTGGAATGCCCATGCTCTATCTGTAATGACCACATTGAGGTTCTGATTGCATGTCATTTCATGTAGTGTTTCTGTCCAACTCCTGCCCTCTGCACCTGGAGTATCTAGCAGCGAAGTGCCGTCTTTTCTATCTCCCAAGGAATTCATCTCCATTATCATGCATAATCCGCACTAGGCAGGCGATCGGATAGCATTGGAGGAGCTGCACCCTTTACATGGAGGGTGGTGGGTGCCTGGACATTTGGAAGCCTTTCAACATATATCTCAACTGTTTACAACTTGGATAAATGATAGACAAAGGGGGATCTGAAGATCTATCAACTATGCTACAAAATTAAACTACACACGTGTTGACTCGCCATTTAATCGGAATGGCATGGAAAAAAAATTCCCTCTGGCAATTATAAGCACTACAGAAGGTCAAATTAATTATGCATACCTTAAATTGTTACTCCACTTTTCATCAACAGGATGCAATCTAGCCCAACAAAAATGTGGTCAAGCTCTGTTTTTGAAGCAGACAGAGAAAAGACCATCTGTTCGCTAGGAAAGAGGCTGCTAATATACAGCCTATTTCAAGCTTTTACTAATCTGAATGCACTTCCCAGGTTCCATTTCAATCTGTCAAAGTTAGTCCATCAATTTATATAACCTGGCCCTTTATGTATTTTAAATCAACATTAATTTTTTCGACGGTAAATAGGTTCTTGTATATTTTGCCTGAGAAATCCCGGTTCATCACACAAGATCTATAAGGTATCTTTTGATATTCAGGATGATGCATCTTGTGTTGGGTATAATTTTTCTGTATCGATAATTAGTCTTCAATGGCCTGTACACAATAACACCTTGATTATTTTCCCTGTCTGCCAGTTCAGTGTTGTTTTCTACAAATAATATGCATATTCTGTGTTGGTTGAGCCTACTTGTATAATGCTACAATTTACCAGATGTTTTTTTTGCAGTACATTACACTTCTCTAAAGTTTAAACTTTGCGCATATGTCCTTATGAACTTCAGACATATCTCCAAATCATTTAAAAAAAAAGTGATCAGTACAGGGCCCAACATGGATTTCTTCAGGATAACTCCAGGGCAATTTGCAACTGATGAGCACAGCATTTGGACAGTTGGAATTGAATTAATTCTCAATCCAGCATATTCACTTTTCATTGAAACAATGAGGTGCTAACACGATACCTTACCAAAGGGAGTCTGAAAATCCAAGAAGAAAATATCACCAGGATCAATCCTATCCATTAAGCTAGTTTGGGGACTTTATTTTGAAAATTAATCCGCAGAAAGCAACGGGTCTGGAGGGTCCCTTGGCCATGCCCTCAGATCAGCTGGCAGAATCTATCTATACCAATCTTATTTACCAGCTCTTGGTCTTCTCTGCCAAAGCAATTCAAGTGCTCATCCAGATATTTGTTTGAACGCCTTAACAATACCATCCTCCACCATCTTCTCAATGCATTCAAATATTCAAAACATTTCGGGATCTATGGGCTTGTTCACCATGGACTCACTGTTCCTCAATACACTCAAGTGGTCCACCATTCATGTTGCATGACTTGCCTTTATCAGACATTCCATTTTGTACTTAACAGGATTGAATTATATCTGCCATTGATCTTGTTTTATTAATTAATCAATATTGTTCTGTAACCCAAGATTATTCTCTTCATTAAATGTATCAACAATAAAATTTTGATGTAGACACAAAATGCTGGAGAAACTCAGTGCGACTGGTGGGAAAGAATGGATGACGTTTCAGGTCGAGGCCCTTCTTCAGACTGAATGTCAGGGGATAGGGAGAGAGACTAGAGAAGACTATAGGAGAGAGACTAGAGATATGGACGGTTAAGGTATGAAAACGACAGATCAAAGCTGACGATCAAGGAAATGCACAATGGTTCATTGTTAGCTGAGGGGTTGACAACGAGGCGTAAAATTAGTCAAGAAACTAATTGGAGAACTGGAGTGAGGAAGGGATGGAGAGGGAGAAAACAAGGATTACTTGAAGTTAGAGAAATCAAAATTCATACTGTACCTCTGGGTTGTAAGCGCCCCAAGTGAAATATGAGGTGTATTTCCTCCAATTTGCGTTGGGCCTCTCTCTGACAGTGGAGGAGGCCCAGGTCAGTAAGGTCCAGTATGCAAATTGGAGGGGAATCTAAAGTGTTTAGCAACCAGGGGATTGCGTAGACCTAGGTGGACATCGGAGGTGTTCATCGAAACAATCGTCAAGCCTGCGCTTGGTCTCGCTGATATATAGTACACACCTGGAACATCCGATACAGCAGATGAGGTTGGAGGAGATGCAAGTGAATCTCTGCCTCACCTGAAAGGACTGTCATGGTCCTTGGATGGAGTCTAGGGAGGAGGTATAGGGACAGGTGTTGCATCTCCTGCGGTTGCAGGAGAAAGTCTCTGGTGAAGGCGTGGTTTGGGTGGGAAGGGATGAGTTAATCAAGGAGTTGCGGAGGGAGCGGTCTCTGCAGAAAGCGGAAAGGGGTGGAGATCCCACTGGAGGTGGCAAAAATGTTGGAGGATTATGTGCTGTATGGGGTGAATTCACATAAATTTTGATGTCATCAGCAAACTTACTATTCATGCCTCCTACATTCATATTAATATATTAATGCATTATTGATGGAAGCACACAAGCCTCTGAGGGGTCTTGACAGATGCGGAGAATATTTTTCTTCTTGTGAGTTTATATTTTCCATTTAAAGCAACATTAAGACATAATTTTATCAAAAGGCCTGGAACAGAGAAGCTGAGTTTCATTATGGGCAAATCATAGCAACAGAGAGAAAGACTCGATTGAAATGTGGTACAATCCGATTTGGCAATGGATACATAAATGAGTTATTTTCCTTGGACTTTGAACTTGAAGCTTACATTCAAGGGAAAGGACTAGAAAGACAGAAACTTAAAAAAAAAAATGTCAATAGGTATATCCCTGATGGTAGAAGTGGTTGTGACTGCAAATTCTGCAGTGATCAACTGCTCGTGAATCCTGGGACTGCGGAAAATGGACAGAGTGTTTTATTTGCCTTGTTAGGTGGGTTGATGGAAAAATTAACATTCAGGTCTTGATGCAAAGAAATGATCAGAGACTGATTTACAAATTGCCACGATGAGAGCATCAATGCCAACTGAATGTTGAGATAAAGGGGAACTCTGAACGTGGGCAATGGAAGATATTTAGGGAAGATAAGGATGCAGTGAATTTATTATTAGTTGATATGGAGGCTGATGTCTCAGCGAATGAAATCAGGAAGTACAGATTTTACATGAAATGCACATGAGTGGAGAACAGAGATTCTAGGGACGAAAAACTGCCAGGGGTGTAAACAAAAAGATTTAGAGGTCATTGCTGGACTAACATCACCATGGCAGGCTCAGAACTGATGTTGAAAGTTATAGTCAGGCTGGGAGATTGCCTTATGGAAATTCCTCAATCAGCTCTTCATCAAGGCCTCGTATCAAGGTGATAATTCCTAATAAGATAATGGATTCCAAAGACCATGATCATTTGAATGTATATTCTGGGAGCTGGCACCCAAAACATCTGCTCCCAGACTGGATGGTGCTGGGCAGAGCTGAAGGAGTCAATACAGAATTACCAGCGGAAATGGGAAGAAGGATGTAACGAGTGGTCTGGAAAGGTAGTGCCTACCTTATGAGAATGAAAATTTTACATTACATTTAAGGATGTGCATTTTACTGTACACATTTTACAAATGCATAGATGTGATCAAAGCTAGAAAAATGACCTAAATGTAAAATCCATGAAGAAGCAGCGAGACATAGTGCATATTGTACGTTGCTGTAATGCAGGATGTCAACAACACTTTCAAAGGATGCTGCAAACATCTTATTTGACTAATTCATATAGTTTCTACAGATATGCAATTTATTAACAGACATTACCAAACAGCAAAACATTTACCCCACCACTAAACAGCACTATATTTTCTTGGATTCTAACATATTATTCGATAATTCAGATCAACTAGTTTTGCATTTGACACCAAATAGAAAAACAAGGACCAAACTTAATTATCAAAACTAGCAGCACAATCAAACCTGGGTTAATTACTCGTCTTAAAAACTGGGTCTGATGAAGGGTCTCGACCCGAAACGTCAACACGTTGATTACTTCCTGGGAACTACTCTGAAATGGTAAAATGAACAAATTTTACATCTTGACAATGATTAATGGCCTACTCCAGTTACCTGACTGGTGTAATTATCTTTTACCACTCAATTCCTGTTGAGTGTTTCCATTACTGGTCATAAGTAAACATCCTTCTGGTGAGAAGCTGTGTTTGTAAATATTTTTAAAACATGCCTTTGAGGTTTGGTGACACGACATCAGAGAATGCCAATGAGGCATCAAAAGTAGTCACGAAAACAGACCTGACAATGTAGAAACCCCAGAGGAAACATTTACCAAGTAGTTCCAAAAGGTAAAATGGACATATGGCTGAAGTGTGCTGGCTATAAATGCAGGATGTGTTAAGTGACAGATGTTGCAGTGCATTGCACTGGGTTTTCTGCATTTCTGATCAAGAGTCAAGAATATTTAATTGTCATAAGTAATGACAACGGAACAATGAAATTCTTACTTGCAGCAGCATAATTGGCCTGTAAATACAATAATCATAGATAATAAATATTAAAGAAAATTCAATAAACTAATAACCCCAATACTATTTCAAAATAAAACAAATCCTCAGTGCAGCAAAGACTTTCTTCGGGACGGGAGGAGTGAAATGATAGTGTGTCCAAGGTGGGTGTGGGCTGACGTTTTGAGGCAGCACCTGGTACAAACCCCTTCGATGGGGAGGTCAACACCCATGAAACAGTCAGTATGGTCTCGATTGTAGACCTGTGGAAGTTCAAGAGAGTGTTTGATGGCATACCAAATCACCTCAATCTTCTAAGGAAGTAGCAGTGTTCTTGGGCTTTCTCTTTGATTGCATAAATGTACTGGGTTCAGGACAGATCTTCAGAGACATGCACGCCTAAGAACTTGAAGTTATTGACTCTCTCCACTGCCGATCCGTCGATGAAGACAGGTTTGTGGACCCTTGATCGTGGATACCAGAATTAGCAGGGCTCAGAGTCCCCAGTGATTTGGATGGACAGCGGGCAGCATTTAGACCTGCAATGGACCCCAACTTTACTTCATTCTATGCCAGATCCACATCTTCTGTGTTACTACAACGTTCAAGCACATAATAGTCTTCAATCATCGGAAGAGTAGGAAGTTTTCTAAAATCCTCCAGTCACACAGATCAAAAAGCTGACGATATGATTCTGTGAAATGAAAGCCCCAAATCAACAGAAAAATCCTAATCAAAAAATTAAAGTTAAATAATAGTCACGGCACTTGGTCCAGTTATGCTTACTGGCACCTGGTTGTCCCATTGGGGATTACTGGCTATTAGATGCTAGAACATTTGAACTTCTTTAGACTTTACTTTAGAGAAACAGCATGGAAACAGGCCCTTCGGCCCACCGTGTCCATGCCAACCAGCGATCACCATGCATTAGTTCTATCCTACACACTAGCAACAATTTACAGAAGCCAATTAACCTAACAACCTACATGTCTTTGGAATGTGTGAGGAAACCAGAGCACCTGGAGAAAACCCACGGTCACAGGGAGAGCGTACAAACTCCACTCAGACGGCACCCGTAGTCAGGATCGAACCTGGGTCTCTGGCGTTGTGCGGCAGCAACACTACCGCTGCGCCACTGTGCCGCCCCTCCATTGTTTATACCAAAAATAGACAAAAAAATTCTGGATTAATTCAGTGGGTCAGGTAGCGTCTTTAGAGAAACTGGAGAGGAGACGTTTCTGCTCGGAACCCTTCTTCAGAGTTACTCCAGCTTACTTTGTGTCTTCCTTCTAGTTGTATGTCAGTTATAGCTTGCAAATTAGTGGTAAGTGCATGTAGAGGTTTAGAATAGGTTTATGGTGGAAAAAGCAAGCTGATTGTGTTCTCATACTTTGTTGTGAGTTAGAGCGAGTCACACATGGAAACAGGCCCTTCTATGGACACAGACACACACACAGACACAGACACAGACACACACACACACCTTTCTTAATTGTTTATCATAGTCTTTACAATGTTCTATGTTTACATATCTTGTGCTGCTGCAAGTAATGATTTAATTGCTCCATTTCGGGACATATGACGATAAAACACACTTGCCTCTTAAAGAGTAGTCAGAAAATTAAAAGATAATGGAATTATGTAGAAGATTTTAGATAGGCACATGTTTATGCAGGAAATGAAGGGATATGGATCATATTCAGGCTGAGATTAATTGAACTTAGAATCATGTTCAGCCTGAGACAAGGAAGCGTGGGATGTAGCATGTGTTCATTGCGAACTTAGATCTCAAGTCATCTTCTATCTCTTCAGTGATAGCTAATCTACACGAGGACTCAAACAGGCACTTTATACAGAGATACAGGGGATGAGAGAAGTAGACAAAAATGTTCAATCCTTTGGATCTATTCTGACTAGCATAGTTAAAGTAACGTGGACGCTGTTCTAGACTGATGCATAAACAGCATCAGTCAAATGTGCACAAAATGTGTAAGGGTAATAAAGGAAACAAAATGTTCAAAACACGTCTGAACACAATTTTTGTCTTGGTTATCTATTATAATATAAAACTCTGATCTTAGATGTTTACTTGTGGGTTTGTTTGCTTGCTTGAACTTTTTCTTTGATTCACATCTCCTCGAAAACCCGACGCGGCAACAATGAAATTTTTACATATTCCGGTAGAGATTTACCTCATGATTGTAAAAACCCCCTCATCTGTAAATTTGATTCGTTATTTCCCAAGTTGTTTACTAAAATTATTCACCAATCTGAGATCTTTTTTGAAGTTAATGAGCAGAAGTGAGCTGGATGACGTCACAATGCCTCTGATCCTTGCGGCAACCTGCGCAGAATTTTCAATGTGAAGCCACGACCTGCGAGTTACGTGGCTCAGCCGCCCTCACCAGGGCTCTGGATTAAAGCCGTTGAACATGTGCTCAAGTCGTGCTGCGCGCTCCGCTGGGAGCCTTCAAGTTCTACAACATGGCGGCGGCAGTCATTATCGCAGCGCGGGGAAGTGCAGAGGAAAAGTGGCCATGGCGGCCGTCACAGGGGATGACCTCCTCTCCGTCTCCCCCACCCGATTGTCTGTCACGCTGGCGGGTGTGCTTCGTGGAAGCCACGATCGGCCGGCCCTTCCCTGCTTTTGACCGTCCTCGGATCGCTTTGGGCCTCACTCTGGTCCATGCCGGCCGCAGCCTTGCTTGGGCCCGGTGGGGAGGCTTCTGCACTACGACCTGGGTAGGTGCTGCCTCAGCCCCCTCCCCGGGTCAGAGAGAAAGAGAGAGAGGGGGGGGGAGAGAGGGAGAGAGGGGGGTGGAGGTGGAGAGGAGATGGGGGAGGAGGGGGGGGGAGAGGAGAGGGGGGGGCAGCAGAGAGGGGGGGGAGGCAGGGGGAGGGAGAGGGATGAGGGAGAGGGGGTCCTCCCTCCCTCTCTGCTCCCCCTCCCTCTCCAACCCCCCTTTCCTCTCTGCCCACCTTCCTCTATGAAGCCGTCAAATGTGCACAAAATGTACAACAGCAACAAACCCTGTGACGCTGCCGCCCCCACCCCTCAATCTATACCCCTCCCCCTCTAGTCGCGCCTACGCAGTTGGAGCTTATGCGCGAGTGGATAGGGTGGGGGGTGGGGTGAAAGGAGCGAATTAATTATATTAATATAATATCAAGGAGTGTGTGTGTGTGTGTGTGTGTGTATGTGTATATGGGACCCAAGGCAGCAGCCCTCCCCCCGCAGGGGACGGGAAGCAAAGGGTCCCCCTTGTGTCTAGTTATCTCTAAATGTACAAAATATAATTACAAGTACACATTCAATTATCGTGTAAATATAATAAATGCTATTACATATTTAACAATTATGTTTCTATTCATTTTTAATTCAGGAATCAAACAGAAGTATCTGGAAGTTTGCTAGTTTAGCTAATTTATTTGGCACACTTTCCCATGGTAATTTGAATGATCAAAGTAGACCTAGTCTTCCTTAAACACCTAGTCTGAGCTATATTGTTTAATATTTCCACTCATTTCTTCTAATAACACCTGGTGTTCCAAAAATAGTAAAGGTAAAATGGATTGGTCAGAATGTCAAATGAAAATTACAACAGAAGCTTAAAAAAGACAGTGATATTTGGAGTAGTTTATAAAAAGAGGCTGAAGAGGTCAAGCTCTGAGGATAATGGTTTAAAATGTGCTATGAAGGATTAAGGCATATTTACTTTCAAGACCGTAAGATAATACATTCTGCATCTTTAGTTCTTGCTAAATATATACTAAATAACTTACAAAATGGCAGACACGATTAATCACAGTTGCATAATGGAATGCAGTACTTACAGCAGTTAAGATTACCAACAGTCAAAATGATAGAAAGTAATTTACCAATGCTACTTATTCTTTATTCACATATACTAGAATTTTCTTCATCACACCTCATGGGAACATGGTTGATGCACTGTTTAACAATGAAAGAATCATTACATCAAATGACACATTTGTGTTATTGTGCTCTGAGATTATGTTTCAACCAATTTGTCCCTTTAAGACTAAACCCTTTGTCCATCTTGGCCATTTAAACGCAAAAGGGATCATTGCTGGGATTTTGTAAAGTTGAAATTACTATTATCAGTAATTAGATAGTTTCAGATCCAAATGGTTGCTATAGATAAGGTAACATTAACCATATTTTAGGAAAAATCCCCCAAAATTGCAGTAGGAAAAACAGGTACGGTAAACCCTTGTTTTTACGGACCTCTTTATAACGGATTTCGGTTATAGTGGACTGACCTATCGATGGCTACCCATACCGTTTACTGCGCCTACGCCACCCTTGACTCACGCCACCTCCCCAACCGCTTGCAGCGCTTGTTACTCCGCACCGCCTTCAGCTTGTGCCGTCTCCCGGCCTCCTGTAGTGCCGGCTGTCCCCGCACCACCCCCCAGCTTGCGCAGTTTCCAGGCCTGACCTTCTGCCGTGCCTGCTGCCGTCACCCACCCTTACCTGCACTCCTGCCGCCCGCGACCACTGGCTCCATCGGCAGGCCGGGGCTGTCAACTCACCTGGACTTCAGGCCCAGTTCCGGAATGATAGTCTGAAGATGGATGTCGACCTGAAACAACACCTATCCATGTTCTCCAAAGATGTTGTCTAGCCTGCTGAGTTACTCCAGCACTTTTGTGTATTACCACCAATTGCAGTTGTTTGTTTCTACTACTAATGCAATAATAATACCACTCGGTTATAATACACAATCAATAACGGACACCATTACCCCTCCCCCCATGGTCCGTTATAACAAGGGTTCACTGTAATTAAGAATAAATATGCAAGTAATAGCTAGGGCATTTGGGAAGCCAACTAGGGTTTAAGGGGTTTAAACAGTCAAGCCACACTGTTTTAAGTCCATATGGCTCAATTTCTTTAAGACATAACCAAGGGCAGAATTTAATTACAGATGTGAACAGTTCCCAGATTGGAGGTTGCACATGCTCTAAAACAGAACAGAATAGCCTTTCTTCAACTAATTAAAATCCAAGATCTTTCGGTTTATTTCGATAGATTATAGTTGCACCAAACATATAACAAATGGTAATAAAAGTTGCCAACAAATATAACAATGTGAATAACTTCTTACATGTTCAAGAAATTGAATATCAATAAAACAATGGGAAATTTTCAAAAACCTGAATTCCCCGTGTGATCTGTTGAAGAGAAATTACAATGACCTCAGAAATTAAAGTTTTTGATAATTGCACACTGGAATGCAAATTAATTATTCACATTAGATGGAGCTTTGAAGTTTTTTTTACCCATCTTTCATGTATATCACTTTTGCTGCAAATAAAATCTTTGGCTAATACACCGTTATAAGACAACAGTATCTTTCTGCATACTCTTTAAACTTTCTGGAGGCACTGCCATTTCAAATGACAATTAATTCCTGCTTTTATTCTCAAGTGGGAATAATGTTGGTCTGAAACAACTCTGTGTTATATTTATATGCAGTATTTTATAAAGTGTAGGTATAAACAACAATTTTGCCTTGGACAGCAACAAAAGCTTTCATGATTATGATCTTCACAACAAAATTCAACCCATAAAAGCCGAGTCAATATTAAAATTTGGCTACGACAGGCAAAAACATGTCCATTCATCTGTACTTGCTGTGAAGTATTCGGATGTGGAAGCGGTTGGCATGCTTCACAATAATCCTTTAACCATGACTAAATAAATCACTAACAAGATAAAAAAAATTCACATATTCCAAGTATCAAAATATTTAGTCCATATATTTGTAATGGTTTCGGGGACCCAAGAAGCCATAAATTCTAGTCTAACGAATCTGGACCATTTAAACACCATTTCTCTCTTTAAATAAATATGTAACTCTCATTGTAATGAAATACAATCTAGTCACTCAGCTCCTCTTCATCACTGAAGTATGCACTTTTCTTTATCCGTGGGCGCTTCGATAGTTCAGATGTTGAACATTCACTTGCGTCACCAGCAGTCTGTTTACGTCTAAGTTCTTCCTCCTCAATTTTTGCTTGCTGTTGAGAACAAGTATTAATACATTAATAGCTGACAGATATCCCTAATTTATTTGGTGGCACTACCTTACACAACATGGATATGTTCTAATTCAAGACGTCTGTATTGCAAGCGGGCACTAATTATAATGCAACAAATCTGTTATTCATCTCCAGTGAATGAACCTTAACTCACGGTGAAACAATGCAAACTGAAAATTAACCAGAATTTCCACCTGAGCATGCCTTGTGGAACTAACATTGTGCACAGAATTCCCAAGCCTTGGTCCCTGCCTGACCCAATTTTTCAAAGCACAGTAGATTGAGCTGACTTAACAGAAAGGCTCAGGCAGCAGATCCTAAGAATATCTCAGAATATCGCGACATTCTTTATAAACTCTGTCAAAACTACACCAACAAAAATTCATTAAAGGGGATTTAAATAAAAAATGTATTTAAAACTTTAACCAAACAACTAAAATTAATCAAACAAAATAATTCAAGAACTTAATATTTTTCCTACTGGCAGTTCCCCTTTAAATGGATAGGATTATAATTCCTTCACTTGTTCTCACTAGTATCAAGTTCGGGGCCCAAACCCTCTCTTCAGACAAATATTTCTCCATGACTGGTTTCAATACAAGGTCCAGCAATTGAGTATGCAATCAGGTGCAATAGGTGATATCAGCCAGCACAATCACCATCTGTAATCATTATATATGTATGGCTAAATGGAATTAAAAACATGCCAATATCTCAGTCCTAATGCAGTGTCTCAACCTGAAATGTCAACTGTCCTCTCTGCCTTCAAAAATACTGCGTGACCTGTTGAGTCCATTTCGCGCGCGCGTGCGTGTGTGTTTTTAATGCCATACCAAATTTTCACAATCTTCTAAGGAAGTAGAAGCATTGATAGCATTTCTTTATGATATCATCACAATCGCTGGCTTCAGAAAAGATCTTCAGAGATATGTACACCCAGGAATTTGAAGTTTCTGAAATCTCTCCACAATTGTGGATCCTCCGCCATCCTCTTCCAAGGTCAACAATCAGTTCCTTGGTTTTACTCATGTTGAGAGTAAGGTTGTTGTTCAGGCATCATATGGCCAGTCGACCGATCCTCCTCTTATATGCTGACTTCTCATCACCTGTAATTCGTCCAACAGCGGTGGCGTCGTCGGCGATTTTGAAGATGGAGATGGAAATGTTTCCGGCTACACAGTTATGAGTATCGAGTGAGTAGAGCATGCAGCTTTGAGGTGCTCCTGATGATTATCGAGGAGGAAGTATCGCTGCTAATTCGTAGAGATTGTGGTCTGTTGAGGAAGTCGAGGATCTAGTTGCATAGGGATGTGCAGAGACCAAATTCCATGAGCTTGGTAACCAGTTTGGAGGGGATGATGGTGTTGAATACCGAGCTGTAGTCTATGAACAACAGCCTAACGTATATGTTTTTATTGTCCAAATGATTCAGTACAGAGTGGAGAGCCAATGAGGTTGCATCCTCCGCTGACCTGGAGTGGCGATTGGCAAATTGTAATAGGCCCTGTTTCTTGTTGAGGTAGGAGTTAATATGAACCATAACTAACCTCTCAAAGCACTTCATCACCATGGACGTTAGTGTTGGTAGTCACTGAGGTACGTTATCGAACTCTTCCAGGGCACTGGTATTATTGATGCCATTTTAAAGCAGGTGGGAACCTCAGACCTCAGTAATGAGTGGTTGAAGATGTGTGCAAAAACACCAGCCAGTTGAATTGCACAGGTTTTAAGAACACAACCAGGTATACCCATCAGGTCCAGATGCTTTCCTAGGGTATACCCTCCAGAAGGATCTTCTGATGTCTTTTTCCCCATGGTAGAAGTATCAAAAAAAGGGCATCAGGTTAAGGTGAGAGGAAGGAATTTTAAAGGGAATATGTTTTTTTTAACATGGAGAATGATTAATATCTGGAATCTTCTTCAGACTGATTGCAGAGAGGAGCGGAAAAGAAAATTGAAAGTGAAAAGGGGCCAGACAAATCACAGTGGCTACAGATGACCTCAGGCAAGGGGGTTCCTTGATAGGCAGATTGATGGAGGCTATAGATAGAAACAGGTGTGAGCCCAAGAGGGATACAATATTGTTAATTGTGATGCAAGTTGAGGACTTTTAGTGGCTTTTTAGGGCAAAGAAACTGTCCCACTTAAGTGATTTTTTTAGGCAACTGCCAGCGACTGTCACAGTCGTAGCAGGTCTCCGAAAAAAAGGCAACTGGACCCCTCCTACGACAATGTCTACGACAACCTACCACCTAGTCGACGTCAAGCTACCTACAACCGGCGATCCATTAGGATATCCACCTATGACCACACCTACAACTACACAGGCGACAACCTACGACAAACAAAGTCAACCTATGGCCACCCCCGACAAGCTACGACAAGCAACGACCCTGTTGGCAACAACTAAAGACAATTCAGTCGCCGGTACCTGTCGCCGGTTGACGTAGGTAGTCGCCAATGGAATTCACCGAAGTCAGCACCCGGCGACAACCAAGGTCACCTGGCGACAACCTGCGTCATCCTTGCGACAACCTATGATAGCACCTGCGACAGGATAAGACAAGCTATGTCAAGCCCACAGTTGCCGAAAGGTTTTGAACATTTCAAAATCCAGCAGCGACCAGAAAAACGATATGACTCTTTAGGCGACTTGAGGAGACTACTCACAACCATACAGGCGTCACCCCGCGACCAAGTGGTGACAGCCTAGTCGCCTGTAGTCACCGAAAAAATTGCCTATGTGGGACAGGGTCTTAAAGGGGAATGGTGTGTTGGAGGTGGGAAAGGGGAGGCGAAGGGAGGTGTTTGTATAAGTTACTTACAATTGCAGAATTCAATGTTCATACCGTCGGGATATAAGCAACCCCAGCAGAAAATGAAGTGCTGTTCCTCCAGTTTGCGTGAAGCTTACTCTGGCAATGGAGGAGGGCCAGGAAAGAAAGGCCAGTATGGGAATGGGATGGGAGGTAAAAGTGGTTAGCAACTGGAAGTTTGGCCTTGGCAGACCAAGCACGCGTGTTCGGCAAAGCGTTCGCCGAGCCAACATGTACAAGAGCCCACATCGGGAACATCGGATGCAGTAGATAAAAGTTAGAGGTGCATGTAAATCTCAGTTTCACCTGGAATGACTGCTGGGGTTCCTGGAAAGAGTCAAGGGATGAGGTATAAAGATAGGTGTTACATCTCCTGCGGCTGTAAGGGGAAGTATCCAGTTTGGGTGGGAAAGGATCAATGAACCAAGAAGCTTTAGTGATTAGGTCCCTTTGAACAACATTATCCAATTTTGCACAATTTAAACAAGTCACCAATATTATATTTTGTGGAACAAAGTAAATAACTTCAGATATTTTTCCATATAATATTGGAAATGCCATATTCTTGTCCACTTACTCAACTTGCAAGTATCAATCAATCAATCAATCAATCAAGCAATCATTCAATCATATACTTTATTGTCATTCAAAAATACACCAACAAATGCAAATCTGAACGAAATTTTGTTGCATCTGGCTCACCAATGTGGCTTAAAGTATCCCCATTAAGCCTTATTACATCTTTCTGCCTTTTCAAAATGTTATCTAATAATGGGTCATCAACAGACTTGGATATATAACATGTGGTTCCCTCAGCAAAATGGTCTATCCTGTGAATAGTTGCAATCCAAGCATTGATTTTCTGCCAACTCCATTCATCACACCCTGTCAACCAGGATCCTATTAACCAGAAAAAGATCCACTTATTCTCAACCTATATCTGTAGTTCTAATTCCCAATTTTTGCTTTCTGTCGGATAACTAGTTCTCAATCTAAATCAGTATATTACCCTCAGTTCTATCTGCTCTAACTTTTTTAACCAATGTCCTGTGTAGAACCGTGATTGAAAGCCTTCTGAAAATCAAAATACCCCATATTCATCGCCCCCCCCCCCTTATATATTCCACCAGCTGGATGCTCAGAGACCCTATTAGTCGATTAGTTAAACATGATTTTCCTTCCATAATTCCATGTTGACTCTGGTCAATCCTATTATTCTTTTCAAGATGCTCGAATAGTACATCCTTCACCTCAACTCTCATAACTCCCCACCAATGACACGGATAACAAGTTGATAGCAAGCAAGCAAGCAATGCTAAACCTCCATAAATTATTGGTTAGGCCCCAGTTGGAGAACTATAGTTAATTTTGAACCAGTGCAGGGTATGGAGGAGATTTACTGGAATGGTAGTCATGTAAGGTTTCAGTGGTGTAGAAAAAAAAACAGCAGCTGTTTCCTTCGAAATTAATTAAAACGTACTTTCAAGCTGTGCTTAATAACAGTGTTCAATTTGGGTTCTGTCGGGAACAGTCAGTTCTATATCTCATTACTTCATTCCAAATGGATTAAAAATAAACCCAAATTCAGAACATACCCTGACACATGGAGACATAAGATACTGCCGAGGCTGGAATCTTGCTGGAGGAACTCAGTAGGTCAGGCAGTATCTGTGGAGGGATATGGAGAACCAGAGGAAAAATGGTGGGGAGATGGGAATGGGGAGGGTGTGGGGTTGGAAAAGGGGTGAAGTGAGTGATGAGCGGGAGGAGGAGCAAAACGGGGTAAAGTTGAGTGGTGCAGGTGACATGTCTTACTCCGCCTGGGTAGCCAACAAGCCAACATTGAATGTTCCAATTTCAGGTAATAAACCTTAAGCTGCTTCCTTCTCTCTTTTGATCTCCCCAGATCGTCTCATACCCATCTTTTTTTTTCCCACTCACAAATAATTTTTCCCACTTTCCAGCTAATGACATCCTTCCTACAGCAGACCAACTAGAACTGTGCACAGTCCTCCAAATGCTTTAATAACAACTTGTACATCTGTAAGACGGCACAGAGGTGTAGTTGGCAGAGCCGCTGCCTCACAAAGCCAGAGACCTAGGTTTGATCCTGACCAGTTGATGCCTATGTGGAGTTTGTGTATTCTCCCTGTGACCGTGGCTTTTCACCCGGTGCTCTGCCACATCCCAAAGACATGCGGGTTTGTAGGTTAATTGTTCTCTGTAAATTTCCCCTAGTGTGTAAGGAGTGGATGAGGAAGTGGGATAACATAGAACTAGTGTGAACAGGTGATCGAAGGTCGGCATACACTCGGTGGGCTGCTGGGCCTGTTTCTATGCTGTTCCTCTAAAATAAACTAAACATAACATCCTAACTAGTGCCTTCTTCACCATCATGTCACTTGCCACTTTCATGGGATTATGTACCTACACCCCTAGGTCTCTGTTCAACAACACTCCCCAGAGCCCTATACTTTAATGTGTCTATTATGCCCGTGTTTGTCTTACCAAAATGTAACATTTCACATTTATACAAATTAAACTCCATCTGCCAATCATTTTCACTGTCCACTATATCATCAATTTTTGTGCCATCCACAAACTTACTAACCATGCCACATAGTTACATCATTAATATAAATAACGAACAAATGTTGACCCAACATCAATCTAGGTGGCACACCATTGGTTTCAGGCCTCAAGTCCGAAAAACAACCCTCTGCCACCACTTTCTATCTCCTACCTTCAAGAAAATTTTCTGTTCAATTGGCTATCTCACCCTGGATGCCACATGATTTAGCCTTTCATACCAGCCTTCCACGTGGTAACTTGTTAAAGGCCTTGCCGAAGTCTATGTATACATCATCTACCATAATGCCTTCATCAATTTTTCTGGTCATCTCTTCAAAAGATTAAATCAAATTTGAGAAACATGATTTCCCACACATAAATCAAATCCCTCAACCAAATTTGTCAGACACTATTTCCCTAAGTACAGTGCCAGAGTTCAGACAAGTGGAGCCAATTTCACCTCGTCTTGAATGTGCCTGGTGTATGGCGTTGCATTTGCTATCCTTCAATCTGTGGAAACTATTCTACAATTCATTTAATTTTCTAAGATGACAATCAGTTCACCAATTTTTCCTCAAGCATCTATTTCAAAACCTTAATATGCAAATCATCAGGTTTTGGGGTTTATGACCTTTGAGTGCCATTGATTTCTCTAATATTTCTTTTTAAACAAATGCCAATTTCTGTCAACTCCAGAACTGTAATCTTTCACAATTAACAGGAGATTTTCAGTGTCTTCCATGAAGACAGAGTCAAAATATTTGACATCTTTTCATTCTTACACATCCATCAGTGCTCATAATACGAATTTGGAAGAGGTAGCAACTCTGTAACTCTACTTGTTCTGCCATTTAGAAATATCGTAAATGACCAGATTGTAATCTCAACTCTGCATAATAATAATAATAATAATATCTTTTATTGTCATTGCACATCAGTGCAATGAGATTTAGTATGCAGCTTCCAACCGATGTCAAAAAATAAGATAAATAAATAAACTGCGCGACGTGACCATCTGAGGGAGACAGTCCAGGGGGGATGGAGGGGGCACTCAGCAGGGCCGGTTCAGAGCCGCTATAGCTCTGGGAATAAAGCTGTTTCTGAGTCTGGAGGTTCGGGCGTAGAAGGCCTTGTAACGTCTGCCGGAGGGAAGTAGTTCGAACAGTCCGTTACAAGGGTGTGAGGAGTCTTTATGGATGCTGACGGCCTTCCTGAGGCACCGTGTGTGGTAGATGCCCTCCAAGGCTGGTAGCTGTGTCCCAATAATCCTCTGCGCTCTGTGGACGACACGCTGAAGAGCTCTCCTCTCCGCCTCCGTGCAGCTGAGATACCACACAAAGATGCCATACATTAATATGCTCTCTGTGGTGCAGCGGTAGAAGGTTGTCAGCAGCTGTTGGGGCAGACAAGTCTTTTTTAATGTCCTCAGGAAGAACAATCGTTGCTGTGCCTCCTTGACCAGCGCAGCGGTGTTGGTGGACCATGTGAGGTCCTCTGAAATGTGAGTGCCCAGAAACTTAAAGCTGGACACTCTCTCCACACGTTCCCCGTAAATGGAGATTGGGGCGTATTCTCCATTATGGGACCTCCTGAAGTCAATAATCAGCTCCTTGGTCTTGGAGGTGTTTAGTGACAAGTTGTTACGTGCGCACCAGTCCGCCATGTTCTGCACCCCCGCTCTGTATTTTGTTTCATCACCGTTGGTGATCAGCCCAATCACTGTTGTGTCGTCTGCAAACTTCACGATGGTGTTGGTGTCGAATGCAGGAACACAGTCGTGAGTGAAGAGGGAGTAGAGCATGGGGCTTAGTACACAGCCCTGTGATGTGCCGGTGCTCAGGGTGATAGTGGAGGACAGGTGCGGGCCCAGTCTCACTGCCTGCGGTCGCTCCGTCAGAAAGTTCAGGATCCAATCGCATATCGGCGAGCTGAGGCCTAGCTGGTGGAGCTTGGTGGTGAGCTTGGTGGGGATGACCGTATTGAATGCAGAGCTATAGTCAATGAAGAGCATCCTCACGTACGTGCCCTGTCTGTCCAGGTGAGTCAGGACAGTGTGAAGAGCCAGAGAGATGGCATCCTCTGTCAATCTATTTGCCCTATATGCAAATTGATGAGAGTCCAGTGAGGCAGGGATGCTGGATTTGATGTGGGAGAGGACCAGCCTTTCGAAGCACTGCATTGGGATTGGAGTTAGGGCAACTGGGCGGTAGTCGTTCAGGTTGGTGACTTTAGACTTTTTCGGCACTGGCACTATGGTGGCTATTTTCAGGCACTTGGGGACCGTTGCCAGAGATAGAGACAGATTAAAGATTCTCGTGAATACCTCCGCCAGCTGTACAGCACAGTCCTTTAGTACCCTTCCCTGGACTCCATCCGGGCCTGCAGCCTTGCGTGGATTGATCCTACGCAGAGCGCACTGTTCCTCCTGAGTGCTCAGTGTTAAGGCCTGTCCCTCCGCCATGGCCAGGGTTATTCCACTCCTGGTGGTGTTGCCATTTTCGAAGCGGGCAAAGAAGGTGTTTAGTTCGTTGGCCAGTGTGATATCACCGTGGGGGCAGACGGGGCTGCTCTTGTAGTCAGTGATGTCCTTGACACCCTGCCACATGCTTCTGGTGTCCGCGGTATTGAAGTGGTCTTCCACCCTTTGCCTGTGGATGTCTTTGGCCTTTTTTGGCCTTTTCCAGTCTAGCTACAGTAACCTTTTATCCCTTACCAAGAAGCTATCTACCTCTGCCTTAAAATTAAACTTGCTTCCACTGTCCGCTGAAGAAGTTTTGATATTCATTACTAGAGCAAGGATTATGCCATAAATGCCATGTGCTTCATGCCCTATTTGATGATTTCACCAAGATAATGCCTTTTTCATGATCGAGTGCCTAAATCTGCCTTTTTTTGCCGTTTTGCTAAAAGGTCGTGCTATTTTCTCGAGTTGTACTATGATTACAATGACGTTTTCTATGTTAACACGTTAATATTAATGTTATTAATTACCCTCAGAGGAAAAAAGCTGCACATCCCCTCAGACTTAAATGGGTACCTAGAGGAAGCCCACTTGGTCACAGGGAGAGCACCCGAGGGCAGGATCGAACCCGGGTCTCGAGCGCTGTGAGGCAGCAGCTCTACAGCTGTACCACTGTCTCACCAATGCCCCATTTAAGTAAATCAGAACCAAGCAATAACATTCTAATATCTTTCCTAAATACAGTAAAAGGTTTGTAGGATGGAGGCCTGGTTAGTTGAAATTGGGGGTAGGGAAAAGAGGTTGGGAGGATGAGAAGACAGCAGTGGTAGGGGGTTGGATGAGGGAGACAGTGGAGGTAGGAGAGAAGCACGATTGAGGACACGGGGCGACTAGGAAGAGAAGGGCCAGAAGGGACAAAAGATGAAGCCATCAAGAGCTAGGACAGCATGATAGAGGATGGATGAAAGGAGCAGTGCACACTCCATTTGTTTTTGTCCTAAATCTAAGCCAGCAGAATTGAGTAATAGGGAAGGAACCTCAAGAAGACCCTAAATCAACAAAGCTTTTGTGGCAAAATTCAATTCATATTTTAACAGAGTTCCTGTTAACATTTAATTTGCTTGTCAACCTTTTTTTGAAAAAAATAACTAACCATAACATGAGCTTTATGACTTAAGGCATTTCATTTCTGCTGTAACTATCTTGCAAAATATACCCAATTAATCTTGCATTGTAGCACAATAGGAATCAATACCACTGCAATTTGAGCGCAAAAAGATCAATAAGGTCCGTAATTCAATTACAAACAGTGGCAGGACAATAGTGCTCCAAAAAACTTTTCTGTCAAGCTGGAGAATGATACACTCATTTACCAAAAATTAAACATAAGTTTATAAACTTAACTTTATGAGCCACTTTTATATGCTTTTCAAAACATTTTATAATTAGAATGAATTCTCAGAATGCAATACCTGAAAAGCAATAGCTTGGCTCAAGCTATCAAGAGCAGGATCTTCCCCTTCATCTTCACTTTCCTCCTCCTCTTCTTCTTCACTGAAATGCAGATATATCTTTTCAGTTTGACACCCTCAAATCAAGCAGTTTAAAAAATATATATAATATACGTACATTTCTTCTGGTTCATTGCTCTTTTTCTTTTTCTTCTTCTCTTTCTTTTTGGGGGGCTCTCGTTCTCCAAGCATATTTTTAGGACAAGCATAGCTCAAATGACCATAATCCTGCAGTTTGAAAAATTACGTAAAGAATTATGGCAACTGCTTGACTCTACTTCTCAACATTTTAATATTCTATAGGCTCATAGCAAAGAAGAAAACGTGGTTTACTACTTCTTATTGCCGTTGAATTAAAGTTATATTGGCTATTTCCGTGAAAAACTATTGTCCAATGCCACCTAATTTCAGTTATAAATTTTAGATTATTACAGATTTTGGGCATTTGAGACTAAAAAGTGCATTGAATTTGCTACTTATGGTGCATTAGGGAAATCCTATAACATAGCTGTGGGACAGAAAATAAGGATCAAGTACAAAATAAATGATAATGTCAAGTAGTGGGGCAGTCTTCTATGTGAATATTAGAAAAAATCTTACGTATATTCCACAGAAGATACAAATATTATCTATACTATTACTAAAACCCTTATCTTGACCACTATATTTTGTTTGTTGTTTTTCAATTTGCGCGAAAACGCTACCCTATATAGCTAGGATTACTCGCCACCTTACTCACCGTTCTCCTCTGCTCCAAGCCACCAAGTTTTGTTCCGATCGGTGGAAGATTACAAAAGTTATGAAGGTTTAAAAAATCATGAGATCAGCAGATTGGTCTTCTCTCCTGTCAGTCACCATGAAGGTAACGCCCCTTCTGGCACCCGCTGGAGAATATACCCCCGGAGGCGGGGCTGAGTCCAGGAACACGTCCAGAAGCCGCCCATCCACCAGCCGCCGAGAATAAAGCTGAAGCAGCCGAGTGCAGTCTGTGTTCCGCGGGCGGGGGCTGTGAGAGCGACAGGCGCTGGGGACGGGTGCAAGCTGAGTGAGTCCAGAGCTGGGTCCTGGAGCCAAGAGTGCGGTCGGAACCGGGGACGTGAACCGGTGAGCCCACATCTCCCCCCCCCCCCCCCTCTACACTCCCCCCTCCCTTGCCCTCCCCCCCCCCCCCCCCCCCCCCCCCCCTCCCCTACATCCCCCCTCCCCAATGGGGTCCCACTTAGTCTAGTTTATAATAAAAATGTATAGCAGGTGCTAGTTTATACCAAAGATAGACACAAAATGCTGGAGTAACTCTGTGGGTCAGGCAACATCTCTGGAGAAAATGGATAGATGATGGTTCAGGTCGCGACTCTTCAGACTATTTATAATCAAGTACTATTGATAATGCATGACATCAATGTTGCAAACTTTACTTTCAATTGTCTCTCTAGTTATTTCCATTTCCTGCTTTTCTTGCAGTGAAGATTTAAATCAATGGTTACATTTAAGTTATCGACCGCATCCAAAGCCCAAACTTCTTCATGATTTATTTTTAATGTTTAAATTATCTAAAGGATCACTCGTAGAGTTAACTGAAAATATTAAAATATTTTAAGCTAAAATAGCTCATACATTCCCACGCAAACTGGTCTGATTGTGAATAAGGCACATGGAGGGCAAACATATTAGTGCAGGAAAAACATGAGTGGAAAATTCAGAGATCAGCCTATCTGAAGTTATAGGTGTGTAAAAATAAGACACCAGCTTCCAAGTGCATTTTAAAGGTCATTTTTTTGTCCAATTCATCCTGTTTATCTTGAGCTTTCCTTCAGTAGCACTTTGGTGATAACTGACACTAAAATACATTAAAAAGGGTACAAATGTGCACAATTATGTTCTGAACAAAACGGAACTATTTATGTACTGAACAAAAGTTAGATCTCTCAATATATATATATCATGTTCAGCAGCTTAGGTGGTATAATAAAGTAATGAAGAAAGAAGGGAAGACTCAATGACTGTGGGAAATTGCAGGTGCCCTGGTTGAGGTTTATGAGTCGTCATTAAATAGTGAGGTGCCGGAAGACTGGAAGGTGGCAGATGTTGTACCCCTATTTAAGTAGGGCTGCAGGGAAAAGCCTGGGAACTACAGGCCAGTGAGTGTAACATCTGTAGTCGGAAAGTTACTAGGGAGTATTCTGAGGGATAAGACATACATGTATTTAGATGGACATTAGCTGATTACAGATCATCAGCATGGATTTGTACAGAAGATTGTGTCTTCCGAATCTGATTAAGATTTTGGGTGATGTGCCCAAAAAGATTGATGAGGGTAAAACTTAGACGTATATATGGATTTCAGCAAGGCATTTGACAAGGTCCCTCATGGTAGGCTGCTCTGGATGGTGAGATCACATGGGATCCAAGGAGAGCTCGCTGACTGGGTAGAAAATTGGCTTCATGGAAGCAAGCAGATGGTGATGGTCGAAGGTTCTTTTTTTGGACTGGAGGCCTGTGACTAGTGGCGTGTCTCAGTGTTTGGTGCTGGGCCATTTGCTGTTTATCATCTATATAAATTATTTAGATGAGAACGTACAAGACATGATTAGTAAGTTTGCAGATGACACTAAAGTTGGTGCTATTGTAAATAGTGAAGAGGGTTGTCAAATATTGCAGCACGATGTTGATTGGTTGGGTAGGTGGGGTGAGGATTGGTTAATGGACTTTAATATTGAGGAGGGGGAGGGATTGCATTTTGGGAAGTTAAACCAGGGCAGGACCTACACAATGGGGACTGTTGTAGAGCAGAGGGATCTAGGAGTGCAGGTAAGTCCTTGAAAGTGGTGCCACAGGTAATAGGATAGTTCAAGAAGGCTTTCAGCACATTGGCCTTCATCAGTATTAAGTAAAGATAAGGGGAGGTCATGTTACAGCTGTACAAGATATTTGTGAGGCCACATTTAGAGTATTGTGTTAGTTTTGATCACCCTGTTCTATGTAAGATGTGTTAAACTGGATAGGGTGCAGAGAAGATTTACGAGGATGTTGCCAGGACTCGAGCTATAGGGAGTGGTTGAGCAGGCCAGGACCTTACTCCTTGGAGCGAAGAAGTATAAGGGGTGATCTAATTGAGGTGTATAAGAGCATGAGAGGAATAGATTGGGTAAATGCAGTCTTTTACCCAGAGTATGGGAATCAAGAACCAGATAACATAGGTTTTCCAGTGAGGGGCGGGGAAAGAAGAAGATTTAATAGGAACCCGAGGGGCAACAAATTTACACAAAGGGTATATTGCAACCGCCTGCCAGGGGAAGTAGTTGAAGTAGGTAACAATCACTATGCTTAGGAAACATTTGGACAAGTACATGGATAAGATACGTTCAGAGGGATATGGGGAAAATGCAGGCAGGTGGGACTAGTGTAGATGGGGCATGTTGGTTGGCATGGGCAAATTGGGCAATAGGGCCTGTTTCCGCGCTGTGTGACTATGAAGTGTTTTTGCTTTGAGGACAGGTTAATGGGTAGCAATGATAAAAGTTTTTTTTTTAAGATTTATTTTAATGATGGCAGATCTGGGTAAATTTAATAGCTTTTTCCTAAAGTATGTTCAGTGATACAACCCTGTCAATCAAACCTAATGAATATGTCTGAAGAAGGGTCTCGATCCGAAACGTCATCTATTCCTTCTCTCCAGAGATGCTGCCTGTCCTGCTGTAACTGCAGTATTTTGTGTCCATCTTCAGTTTAAACCAGCATCCTTAGTTCCTTACTATACTAAATATTTACATTTATGATATATTTTCATTAAAAATGTATTTGTACTCACTCCACATTCATAACATCTGGATTTGTCAGTATAATTGCGCCTTCTAATGAATTCAGATGCTCTGCCATTGTCAACTGCAATGCTCGCCTTTACTGTTCTGCCAAACAACTGTAGTTGAGGACATAAAATGGTTGAAAAATTTGGTTGATAACAAGGAAATTATTATTCATTGAAAAGTGCAATAAAAATAGAATTGGGAGAGAAAAAAAGGTTTCCAGCTCACTTGCTTGTTATTCAATGCCCTAGTACAGTTATAAGCTGATTCCCTATCGAGGAACAGAACAAATGCCACACCTTTGCTTTTCCTGGAATCCTTGTCCCTCAATACTGTAACTCTGCAAACAAAAACGTTAATGTTAGTCTGAATAAAATTTGAAACTCAAAATTTTAATATTCTTCACAGAAGGCAATATAAATAGTAACTACTAGACTAAGTGGGACACGTTGGGTCCCAGCATCACACGGGAGGGCTGGTCCCTAATGCAATATTCCACCTCTCCACCAATTCCAATATTGGCGGCCAGTGGGGTGGGGTGGGGGGTTTCTGGAGCACTAGTATGGGTGTTGTGGGCTGAAGAACTGGACCAGAGGGCTAGTATGGACATTGTGGGCTGAATGGATTCTTGGGCTGGTGGCTCAGTCACTCAAGCCTGTTGTGCTGGCAGCTCACTCCCTCACGGTTGGTGGGCTGACAGTTGATTCACGGCTATTCCTTGAAATTCCATTTCAAGCAGGGTGCAAGGCCACCAAATTCAAGTGCAGTTTCTTACCACTTCAAGCATGGTGCAAGGCCACCAAATTCACGTGCAGTTTCATACAATTTCAAGCAGGGTGCAAGGCCACTAAAGACAGCGAGTCGTGACCTCTCCCTCCTCCATCTTGCAGAGACTGAGCCACGCCCACACTTCTGGGTTTTATAGTCCCTCCCACTAGAAGGGGCGTGGCCTTCATGGCATGATTGACAGGACAGAGAATCTCAACATTTTTTAAACACTAATAACTCTTTTAATTTTCATCGATGGGAAAAATCCTTTTGTCCTGTGCAGCTGAGGGGGACTCCGACCGAGTAAGATGGCCAAAAATCACAGCTGTAAGTGGCAGCGTTTTTTCTAAAATCAATATAAAGCGCAAACAGGAAGTGGTCAAGAGTAGACTTTTAATTATAGAGAAGGCAAGGCAACTTTAATTAGGCAACTTTAATTAGCCAACTCAGCTTTAGCATTTCCAAACCAAAGGCAACACAGCTTTAGCATTTCCAAACCAAAGGCAATGCAGCTTTAGCATTTCCAAACTATATTTTCAAACCACATTAAGGGCACTGACAGGTCAGTAAAATCACACAGTTTTTTGACATATGTTCAGTGTTATTCACAGCTCAGACTGAGAGACGTGACCTTCTCGCTCCCCCATCTTGCAGAGACTGACTGAGGCACTCAACACATCCGGCTTTTATAGTCCCTCCGGAAGGGGTGTGGCCTTCAGGAGAGAGAATCGCAACATTTTTAAAACACTAATAACTATTTTATTTTTCATCGATGCGAAAAAACCTCTTGTCCTGCGCAGCGGAGGGGGACTGAGTGACATGGCCAAAAATCACAGCCATAAGTAGCAGCTTTTTTTCTAAAATCAAAATACAGAGCAACAGGAAGTGGTCAAGATCAGACTTTTAGTAATATAGATATTTTGAGTAAAAATGGTTCACAATGGACTTCACAGCAAAACTAACACTTAATCGCTGTCCCATAAAAGGCCTAATTTAAGGTGTTAAGTAATCTTTTGCGGAAGTTCCTCAGATAAAATAACTTCATCTTTGTGAGGGAGAAGTTCCAAGAATTAGATATAACGTGAATGAAAAGATGGCAATTGTCCTTCATGGTGGCTGCAGGTTTGTGAAATCCAGTCACAGCAGCTTGTGTAAGTAATTGCTGTCCATTTTGTGAAACACAAACTGGAGCCATTGAAATGTGGTGGTAGAGGGAATGCGGTTTTAGGATAGTGGATGGGTTGTAAGAGGTAATTTGTCCTACATGTTGTCATGCTTCAATTTATTGGAAGCACATTCATCTTGGCAGGTAGAGGTTATTCCATCATGTTCCTGACATACAGGTACCTTGCAGATGGAGAAAAAAAAATGAAGTGCCAAGATATGAACCACTCACCGCAGGATACCTAGCGGATACCTAGCTTCTGACCTACTCCAATGCTGTACCATTTGTGTGGCTTGTCAAGTTAACCTTAACTCTTTTCTAGTCAATGTGAATCACAGGCTGTTGCCAGCAGGAGAATGGCAGTGCGAAGTGATTAGATTCTTTCTTGTTTTGAGATGTCATTGCCTGTAATTTGCATTGTACAAATGTTACTTGCCTGGAACTGGTCTTAAAGTTCTGCTGCAAGCAGGAATGAATTGCTTAATTTTCAGTCGTCCCAAAATAAAATTGAACGTACATTCATAGAATCATACAGATATACAGTATGGAAAACCGGGCCTTTGATCCAAGTCTGTAGTGATCATTAAGTGCCCATTTACACAAATCTTACAAATCAAAAATTTCTCCCCCATTCCCCCTACATTCTCATTTGAGACTAATTCCATTTATTATCTTAGCATGGAAGGAAGTTGCTTAAAATTTCAGGGCCAGGATTAAGCCTTGAAAATCTGCTGCAGCGATATTCAGGGACTGGGATAATTGACATCCAAGACAAAACATGCTATTTTAATGCATCGTATAACTGCAATCACTGGAATCTTTTAAGGGTTTGTACAAATTGATTTGGCATCTCCTCTCGTGTATTGGTTTTTCTCACCACACCTCTGGATTTCACCTATTTGATTTACTGATGTCTTTCTGGGAAGTAATTCTCCCATTGTTTTCTGATTGGACCTAGTGCCTTCCATAATGTTTGGGACAAAGACCCATCATTTATTTATTTGCCTCTGTATTCCACAATTGAGATTTGTAATAGAAAAAAAATCACATGTGGTTAAAGTGCACATTGTCAGATTTTATTAAAGGGTATTTTTACACATTTTGGTTTCACCATGTAGAAGTTACTGCAGTGTTTATACATAGCTCCCTCCCTCCCCTTTTCAGGGCACCATGTTTGTGAAAAAGCAATGTCATGTAAATGAAAGTAGTCATGTTCAGTGTTTTGTTGCATATCCTTTGCATGCAATGACTGCTTGAAGTCTGTGATTCATGGACATCACCAGTTGCTGGGTGTCTTCTCTGGTGATGCTCTGCCAGTCCTGTATTGCAGCCATATTTAGCTTATGTTTGTTTTGGGGGCTAGTCCCCTTCAGTTTTCTCTTCAACATATAAAAGGCATGCTCAATTGGGCTCAGATCGGGCGATTGACGGCCACTCAAGAACTGACCATTATTTAGCTTTGAAAACGCCTCTGTTGCTTTAGTAGTATGCTTGGGATCATTGCTTGCTGTAGAATGAACCACCTGCCAATGAGTTTTGAGACATTTGTTTGAACTTGAGCAGATAGGATGTGTCTATACACTTCAGAATTCATTATGCTACTACCATCAGCAGTTGTATAATCAATGTAGATAATGGAGCCAATACCTTCAGCAGCCATACATGCCCAGGCCATAACACCCCCACCACCATGTTTCACAGATGAGGTGGTATGCTTTGGATCTTGGGCAGTTCCTTCTCTCCTCCATACTTTGCTCTTGCCATCACTCTGATATAAGTTAATCTTCATCTCATCTGTCCACAATACCTTTTTCCAGAACTGTGGTTGCTCTTTTAAGTACTTCTTGGCAAACTGTGACCTGGCCATCCTATTTTTGCAGGTAACCAGTGGTTTGCATCTTACAGTGTAGCCTCTGTATTTCTGTTCATGAAGTCTTCTGCGGACAGTGGTCACTGACAAATCCAAACCTGACTACTGAAGAGTGTTTATGATCTGTCGGTGTTTGGGGGTTTTTCTTTATTATAGAGAGAATTCTTCTGTCATCAGCTGTGGAGGTCTTCCTTGGCCTGCCAGTCCCTTTGTAAGCTCACCAGTTCTTAATAATTTTCCAAACAGTTGATTTTGGTAAGCCTAAGGTTTGGCTGATGTCTCTAACAGTTTTATTCTTGTTTCTCACTCATAATGGCTTCTTTGACTTTCATTTGCACAACTTTGGTCCTCATGTTGATTAAATAATATAAAAATTTCCAAAGATGATGGAAAGACTGGAGGAAATAATAGGTGCTGGGAGCTCTCTTGTACCTCCATTAAGAAGGCAATTAAACACGCCTAGCAATTACAAACACATGTGAAGCCATGTGTCCCAAACATTATGTTTCCTTGAAATGGGGGGGGGGACTATGTATAAACGCAGCTGTAATTTCTACATGGTGAAACTAAAATGTATGAAAATACCCTTCCCATAAAATCTGACAATGTGCACTTTAACCACATGTGATTTTTTTCTATTACAAATCTCAAATTGTGGAATACAAAGACAAATAAATAAATGATGGGTCTTTGTCCCAAACATTTTGTAGGGCTCTATATGCCAACCCACACCCACAGTAACGATTCAAACTTTATTGTCATTGTGCAGTGTACAGTACAGAGACAACTTAAAGCAGTTAGCATCTCCCTAGAAGAGCGATAAAGAATATGAGCAATAAATAAATATATTTACGTGCATTCAGTCATAGTAATGCAATTATTTTAAAGTTGTAACACTTAACTACTCTCTGAAATGGGCCTAGAAAGACATTCAATTATATCAACAATTGATGAAACCACTCAGCATTGACAAAGGCGTGGCAAAGTCAGTCACCGGATATTAATAGAAACATAGAAAATAGGTGCAGGAGGGGGCCATTTGGCCCTTCGAGCCAGCACAGCCATTCATTGTGATCATGGCTGATCGTCCCCTATCAATAACCCGTGCTTGCCTTCTTCCCATATCCCTTGACTCCACTAGCCCCTAGAGCTCTATCTAACTCTCTCTTAAATCCATCCAATGATTTGGCCTCCACAGCCCTTTGTGGCAGGGTATTCCATAAATTCACAACTCTCTGGGTGAAAAGGTTTTTTCTCACCTCAGTCTTAAATTACCTCCCCTTTATTCTAAGACTGTGGCCCCTGGTTCTGGACTCGCCCAACATTGGGAAAATTTTTCCTGCATCTAGCTTGTCCAGTCCTCTAACAGGGTCTCCCCTCTGGCTCCCATGAGTCAAAGGGCACAGCGGTGGTTTAAAGAGTACACCTGAGGATTCCTTTCTAAATCACATTACAGCCGATGTGCCACAGTGTCGACAATGTTTTGTCTACACAGATGTAGCAAAATGCCGAATTACATTCCAACTGTTTGTAACCGTGTAGTTTGACATGGTGGGGGGTGGACAGATACAATAGTAGTATTTAAGAGGCTTTTGATAGGCACATGGATTTACAGGGAAAATAGGGATATTGATTATGTGCAGGCACATAAATATTTCTATCATGTCCACCATGACATTAATTCATGCCTTGCCCCAAAAAGGAAAGTATCACACAAACAGATAACATGAAGAGTATTAGCATGCTGATGGGTATGCACTCATAGGTTTCTCTGCTCTTCTACATTTCTCAATCTCCTGTTGTGCATTATTTTCCCAAAATTATTCCATTTGGAAAAGATTGATACATTTTTCTCCTAATCGAGCAGTGTGTCAATTTTGGAGACGCAAGACACTGCAATCCTGGAATCTGGAGCAAACATAAACTGCTGGTGGAACGCAGCAGGACAAGCAGCCTCTAAATATGCTTTTTGACCTGCGTCCTTTTTTCCACAGTTAGTATTCTGCTAATTTTGATATAATTTGGAAACCTCTTAATAATGGCTGCCATTTTTTTATTTAAAATATTGATATAATCAGAATGACAAGGGAGTGTGGAGTATCCCCAAATGCATACAGATCCATCAAGTTGGTTTACTTTCCTTATGTGGCAGGATAATTTCAAATGCTGCAACATTTCTCATTGGAAAACACTGGAACATCATTCTTAAACTTGGAATAACTTAAAGTATGCAACAAATGTTTTTGAGATGATATTCATGGTGCCAACCTCAAATCTAAAGGTAAGATTATCGAATTCCATTTAAATAGCAGAAATTCTGGATCACAGTCTTTCATCAGCAGTTTTCTTTTAAGCATTAATTAGATTACTGTACTTTCATTTCCAAGTGAATTTTTGCATAAAAACTGAAATTTACTGCATAAGAACTTCAACAAAAATATATTCACTTACTTTACAACTGTACCATACTTGGTAAAAATCTGCAAGGAAAGGAGTCATGAATTAAAATCAGGTTTACTCAGAACAAAAATAAAAATAGTGCATTATTAATAGTGCATAATTTCTCATAATTAATTCATAACAATTGTTGATGGGGCAAAGTTAAAGCTTTCACCTGATTGGAACAAATAAAAAAAAAAACATTTGTATTCTTGGTGCTTTGGCAACAATAAATCCTTACAATTCTTTGGCAAACTGGGCAGCAACAGTAAATTCCAATCTAGATGATGGATGAGAATATCCAGAAAATTCTGGATACATTTCAAGTTCGCAGTTGAGTGACTCCCCTTAAGGAATCTCATGTTGCCATTATTCAAGATATCAACCAAAGGTTCAAAACCATGTTTAATAATTTTATGATAAACCACAAATTCAAAATAGAGGCAATGGCTGAAGAGCGCAGCTCCAGCAGTGAGGATTGTACAAAGCTGGTCACGGGAGGCAGAGAAACTCTGTGACTGCTAGACTGGGCGGTTTTCAAGGACTCGGCAACAGAGCTGAATTTACCGACTTCACAACTAAATGTATGGAGTTCCCACCAAGATCATTCAATTGTTCCCTAACCAGAACCCTTGGATGAACCAGGTGGTCCACATTCTACTGAGGACCGTATCTTGGGCATTCAGGTCTGTTGATACAACGTCATATGAGAAATCCAGGTACCTTCTGGATAAGTAGACAAAAGATGCTGGAGAAACTCAGCGGGTGAGGCAGCATCTATGGAGAGAAGGAATAGGCGACGTTTCGGGTCGAGACCCTTCTTCAGACATCAGGATAAGGTCATCAGAAAAACAAGGAGACAATTTCAGTCTAAACTAGAGAATGTGACGGACGTTAGGCAGCCATGGCTGGGCATATTTGACATCACTTCCTACAAGATGAAACCAAGTGGTAGCTCAAGCTACAGCAAGCCATCATTCCTGGTCAAGGTCAATGCTTTCGACGTTCACTTCGAAAGGGAAAACATCATGGTACTCTCTCGGACGCCCCGGCTGAGACCGATGTTAGAAGATTCTTCATGAAGGTGAACCCTTGGAAAGTGATGGTATCCTGGCTGCATTCTTAAAACCTGTGTTGTCCAATTGGCTGAAGTTTTTGCGGATATCTTCAATCTTTCAGTCATTAGTCACACCACTAATCACAGGTTTCCAGTCCAAAATGCAACCTTCCACCATCATGATCTGCTTCCTTCCACGAAGCCAATTTTCTATCCAGTCAGCTATCTCTTCTTTGATCCCATGAGATATAACCTTCCAGAGCAGCCTAGTCAAAGGTCTAGATGTCAGCAGATCTATATCGGTGAGACCAAGCGGAGGTTGGGCGATCGTTTCGCCGAACACCTCCGCTCGGTCCGCAATAACCAAGCTGACCTCCCGGTGGCTCAGCACTTCAACTCCCCCTTCCACTCCGTCTCAGACCTCTCTGTCCTGGGTCTCCTCCATGGCCACAGCGAGCAGCACCGGAAATTGGAGGAACAGCACCTCATATTCCGTTTGGGGAGTCTGCATCCTGGGGGCATGAACATCGAATTCTCCCAATTTTGTTAGTCCTTGCTGTCTCCTCCCCTTCCTCAGTCCCCCTGCTGTCTCCTCCCATCCCCCAACCTTCGGGCTCCTCCTCCTTTTTCCTTTCTTGTCCCCGCCCACCCCCGCCCCCGATCAGTCTGAAGAATGGTTTTGGTCCGACACGTTGCCTATTTCCTTCGCTCCATAGATGCTGCTGCACCCGCTGAGTTTCTCCAGCTTTTTTGTGTAACCTAGTCAAAGGCCTTGCTGAAATCCATATATACGTCTGCAGCTCTATCCTCATCAACCTTTTTGGTCATACAAAAACTCATACAAAACCGTGCTGGCTATCCCTAATCAGCCCATGTCCACCGAAATGCATCCCTCAGAATACTCTCAAGTAACTTTCCTCGCACAGATGCTCGGCTCACTGGCCTGTAGTTCACAGGCTTTTCTCTGCAGCGTTTCTTAAATAGAGGCACAACATCCGACTTCTAATTTGATTAAGGTAGGGCGGTGGATGTTGTGTACATGAATTTTAACAATGCTCTTGATAAGTTCCCTCAAGGCAGGCTGATCCAGAAGATGATGTACGGGATTCATGATGACTTGTTCATATGGATTCAGAACTGGTTAATTTATAGAAGACAGAGGGTTGTGGTGGAAGGCAAATATTCTAGCTGGAGGTCTGTGACCACTGGAGATCTGCAGGGATGTGTGCGGGAACCTCTGCTGTAGATGGGTTGGTGAGTAGGTGAGTAGGTTTGTTGACTAAACCAAAATTGGAGGAATTGCAGACACTGATGAATGCTGTCAGAAATACAGTGGGATTTAACCCAAGCAAGTGTGAGGTGATGCATTTTGGAAGGTTCAATGTAAGGAGAGATTATACGGTGATGACAAGACTCTTAACAGCATTGATGTGCAGAAGGATCTTGGAGTCCAAGTTCATGGCTCACTGAAGGTGGCAGCACTAGAAGATAGGGTGGTTTAGGTGTATGGTATGCTTGCCTTCATTGCAAGGGGCATTTGATATAAGATTCAAGAAGTCATGACCCAGCTTCGGACTTTGGTTAGGCCGTATTTGTAGTATTGCTTCCAGTTCTGGTCGCCCCATTACAGGAAAGATGTGGAGGCTTTGGAGCAGGTGCAGATGAGGTTTACCAGAATGTTGCCTGGATTATAGAGTTACAGCTACAGAATTAGGCTTGGATTGTTTTCTCTGGAATGTCAGCGGTCCAGAGGAGACGAGAGAAGTATAAAAAATTATTAGAGGCATAGATACAGTAGACAGTCCCAGGGAGGAAATGTCCAACACTGGAGGGCATAGCTATAAAATCAGAGGGGGGAAAGTTTAATGGAGATATTATCCTTCCACCACATTCTTGGGTCTTTATCAGTAAACCAGTTATGAATCTATAAGCCAAATCGCTGCAAATCCTGTGCAACTTAATCTTCTAGATAGGCCTACAATGGGGAACTTTATCAAATGTCTTGTCATGTAGACACCATCCACTGCCCTAACCTCATCAATCATCTTTGTCACCTCAAAAAAAATTGATCAAGTTAGTAAGACACAACCTGTTCCTAATTAACCTAATCTCTTCCAAATGGGAGCAAATCCAATCCCGAAGAATCATCTCCCATATCTTAGTACCACTGACACGAGTCGCACGACTTTACCTTCTTAAATAAAGGAACAACATTAGCCACTCTCCGGTCTTCCAGTACCTCGCCTGTGACACAAGAAGACGCATAGATCTTTGTCAAGGTTCCTGCAATCTCATCTCTGGCAGCTCTCAAAACTTGGGATAGATCCCATCAGCCCTTGGGGATTTATCCATTTGATGCTCTTCTAGAACACCAAAACCACCTCCTTCTTAATTTCAAATTGCCCTTCCATATTAGTATTCTTCACACTGATCTCACAGTCTTCCATGTTCTTCACCTTTGTGAAAACAGATACAAGTACTTGTTTAGTACCTCATTTAGTTTCCTGACTTATCTAAGCACAAATTCCCTCCTTTCTCCTTGAATGGTCCTACCGTCGCCCTGGTTACCCTCTTATTGTTAATGTTGTTTTAAAAAGCTTTGGGATTTTATTTGATCCGACTTGTCAAAGCCATTTAGTGGCCCTTTATCGTCCTTCTAATTGCCCCCATGGTAGGCCTATCTAGAAGATTAAGTTGCACAGGATTTGCAGCGATTTCCTTCTTGCTTTATATTCATCAAATACCTTATCTGAATTAATCTTCTTAAAAGGGGGAATTGCATCTGTGTAATGTCTTTCACGATTGCAGGATGACCCAGAGTAAAATTCAGTGGTGTTGCAGGATTGTTACATCTGCTTTAATGCAGGAAATTTTTCAATGTGCAAACAACAAGTTCCTCTAATGGTATAAAGGAATGGATGATCCATTTGGAAATACCAGAGCCGGTTGAGATTTTTGTATTTCTTTTCAACTCATGGACAAAATCCACATGGTTATTTGCAAAAATGGAACCCATGCATCACCTGAAGGTAGCCTAGTTCTCTTTACCCTCAGATTCTCTGAATGGTTGATCAGAAAAGTCATCTGCTGCATTACCTCCTAAGGGAATGCTTCTTCTACTTCTGTGATGTCTGGAGTAGGTTTTGCATCCTTGGAGATGAAAATGCATAACAATATTCTTTTCTAAAAGAGCACTGTCACAGCTATACTAAAAACACTACCTTCCTTACTAATTTGTTTCAAAAAGATTCATTACCCCTTCCTTACATTTAAATCTTGCTGCAATGATCTTGCTTTTCCACTCAATCATCATCAACTAAAGCACTGTGGAACATGTTGATGCTGATCTACCAACATGCTTAACCCTTTTTACAGTTCTATTGACAGCAACCTCTCTGCACTTCATAATTCATGATCCATTTGCAGGGATAACATTTTCTGCAATCAATCAAGGTCAACTTCCAATAGAGCATTGTACTTCAGTGAATGCTAAGATTTTTCCTCAGCCATGCCATATTTTATAGGGGTATACTTTCATTCTTGTCGTCAAATGTGGTCTGTGCAAGTTTCATGGTTAGTTTCAAGGTTTCATTATGTCAAATGGAGACCACTATGTCAAGTAGTTTCAAGTCTGCATCAACAAAGTACTGCTGTCAACCTAATGGATGGTGATCTAGTTGACGTACGTGATATTAAATGTAATTTATTACATATATCACCAAAGGTGGATTGGAGGCTCTTATAATGTTAGTATAGGATACAACAGAGATAGGTTGAATGCTGGAGCTTGTGTATTATCAATAATAACATTATATTAAATGATATTAGCAGAACACGGGGTGGGAGATTGCAACCTTCACGTGGTCCACCCTGTTTCAACGAATGCAATCAACCTGGCGTGCACAAACAGAACAAGTTGTCTTACAACTTTAGGCTGTGCACACCATACGCAAGAAGAAGAAGAAGCAGAACATGGTGGTGCAGCAGTAGAGTTGCTGCCTTACCGCGAAAGCAGCACTGAAAACCAGGGTTCGAACCCGACTACGGATGCTGTCTGCACGGAGTTTGGACGTTCACCCCGTGACCTGCGTGGGTTTTCTCCAAGATCTTCGGTTTCCTCCCACACTCCAAAGACGTACAGGTATGTAGATTCATTGGCTTGGTAAATGTAAAAATTGTCCCAAGTGTGTAGGATAGTGTTAATATGTGGGGATTGCTGGTTGGCACGGACCCGGTGGACCGAAGGGCCTGTTTCCATGCTGTATCTCTAAACTAAAAACTAAATATATTTTTCCCTATTCCCATAATTTAGGCAAAGAATGCTTTGTAAATCAAGTACAAGTACTGTTATAACAAAACAAAAAAAATCACAATTTAAACATTGATACATTGAGGTATATCTGCACAAAAATCAGTAGAAAACTTTGCACAATCAAAATAATTTTAAACATTGACAACATCGCCTGGCCAAGCTGACCCCTGCAACTCCAATCAAGTGCCGCTAGGACAACGGGCCTTTAAGGCCAAGTTAAGACTCTACATTTTTAACAGCTGTGCACAAGATGGCGCGGGAAACATGTGTACTGCCTTTATATTCTTAATCTACTATTCTTACACTCTTGTACTTATGAATGATTATGCCTATATAGAGTAGCATTTTTACTGAACTGTATGCAAAAAAATAATTTCACTGTATCTAGGTACATATGATAATAAAGTACCTAAGAACTCGTTTCGGGGTCTAGAATGTGTATAGATACCGTGACTACAATAATTGCTCTAATTAATTACTTATGGAGCAGGTTGTAGCATGCCAAAGACAGGATAAGTTTAAAATAAATATAAATTATTTGTTCTTTAACGCTGTTCCATTCAAGATCCAGGACAATTTTTGTCATCTACTAAAATATCAAGTCGGTTTAAGCCCCGCATTCCATAATATCATTTGAAAAGCATAAATACTATTGAAGAAAATATTCTTGAAGCAAAGAACATTGTTCAGTGTACAATAATGTAATTCCCAACACATCTATTCAACAATGAATATACGTTTTACCTTGTGCAAATCACTATTAGTCAGTGAAAATGGCAAATTCGATACATATACAGTGCTTTTACTTGGTGCCAGACCTCCACTCATTTTCTTTTCATCTAAAATTCTTCCTTCACAGGTAACTACAAGAGATAGAAAAATCACAGTGATAGATGTAACCTTGTTTGATGTAATGGTAGCAGCTACACAAGTGAATATCTATTCAAGTAGATGCATCTTTACATGTGTAACATTCAAGCTATTTAGAACAAGGCAATTAAACTTTTTCACAGGCTCAATAGTGTTTAAAGCACTCAATCGTCATCAGACATGCAAAAGCATGCACAACAACGTGACAAGGTTTTAGATTAGCAGCTCACATATAAACAACCTTTCTTTATTTAATGTGCAATTCAAACATACCATGACAAATCAAATTAAGCTCACTAAATTTTATTATCTGGATTTTATGGTTAAAACTGTCTTTTTTATATCCTCATTCTCAAAATTAACCAATTTTGCACTGACAAATTATCCAAGGTTACAACGAGCTTGAATTGAGAAGACATTAGTCAATATATGACTTCTGCATCCAAGTTTTTAGTAATTCTTCATATTCAGTGTGATACTGAAATATATTGTTAATATTTTGGACTATCTTCTAAATCTTATTTTCATTTATAAAGTTACAAATTACTAGAAACAGCTTTCAGAATTATTATAATTATAACTAAAACCGCAAAAAAGAAAGTCAAGAAACATTTTGGATGGAAACATACACCATGGCACAATGAGTCCATGCAGACCATCAAGTACCCATTTACAATAAAAGCACAAAAAACAGCTGGATGAACTCAGCAGATTAGGCATCATCTGTGGAAGGAGATGGACAATGGTGCTTTATTATCACTGCACAGTGAAATTCTTTTTGCATAGATCACGAGTCGCCATATTTTGGTGCCATTTACAAAAGGTCCGAAGTCCAGACCAGGCGCTCGATGCACTGGAGCAGTTCCAAGTAAGCCACAGGCTTCTTCAGGACGTCCTCCGTCGCGCTCAACCACCTCGGCCCATGGACCAATGTCCCTCTTCTTGCCCGAAAGCCAATGTTATCTGGAGGAGTCACCTGCAGCCGACCTTGAAGGCCCTGGAGACAATACCCTGGTACCTCTTCTACCGCGCATTCATCGCGTCTGCTTTCGCCAGCGGCTCCCTCCTCGGCTTTGGGGCTGAGCTTGGCAGCTTCTAACAGTAAACTATTTTTAATCAGACTTTATCTTGCACTAAATGTTGTACACTTTACATCTGTACACGATGGTCAGATTGTTTATAGTCTTCTTTGACTGGATAGCATGCAATAGAAGCATGGTATGGCTCCAGCATATCTATCCATTCGCCGGCAAAACCATCAGATAGCTGTGCTTCTATTCCCTGCCTTCAAACAAAAGCTGAAGCAGGAAGATCCGGAACAGAAAGTTGTTCAGCATTGTCTGCTGACACAGATGACATCCAACATGACTGCTTTGAGTCAGTGGACTGGTCCCGATTCAGGGAATCTGCGGTCAACCCGAATGAGTACGCCACTGCCGCAATTGACTTTATCAGCCAGTGAGTAGTGGAGTGCGTGCCGAAGGACACAATCCGAGTGTTCCCCAACTGGAAATCATGGATCAAGCTTGAGGTACATTCCCAGGTGAAGGCCAGGTCCACTGCATACAAGACAAACGATCCCGAGTGGTACAAGAAACTCACTATGATCTTCGCAAAGCCATCTGGAATGCCAAGAGACTATACTAGGACAAAGTTGTGTCACACTATAACCATTCAGACATCCATAGACTGTGACAAGGCCTGAAAACTATAACTGGCTGCAAATCGCTGGTGATAGTGCAGCCCTTCTGATGAAGTGAATGCATTCCATGCTTGCTTTGCCAAGAAGGCCATCGGGTCGACGACATCCATCCCATCAGACTCGAGTGTGCCTTTTCCCGGGATCACTGTTGCAGAAGTTAGATTGGCCTTCCTGAGAGTGAACCCATGGAAAGCAACTGGCCGGAGAGTGTCCCTGGCCCCAGCCTTAGGGACTGCATGTATCAAATGGCGGGAGTGTTCATGGACATTTTTAATCTCTCCCTACTTTGCTCCAAGGTACCCACCTGCTTCAAGAAGACTATTAGCATCCCGGTGTCAAAGAAAAGCAAGTGCTCATGGCTTAATGACTGTCCAGTGGCCTTGACATCCACTATCATGAAGTGCTTTGAGAGGCTGATTATAGAACACATTAAATCCAGCCTACGAAGCAGCCATGATCCACTATAGTTCGCCTCCTGCCATAATAGGTCCACAGCTGATGCCATCTCCCTGGCTCCCCACTATCCCCTCTCATCCTTCTAAATTCCAGTGAATACAAGCCCAGTCGACCCATTCTTTCATCATGTCAGTCCCGCTATCCCAAGAATTGGCCTGGTGAACCTGCGCTGCACTCCCTCAATAGCAATAATGTCCTTCCTCAAATTAGGAGACTAAAATTGTACAGGTGGGGTCTCACCAGGGCTCCGTACAATTGCAGTCGGACCTCCTTTCTCCTAAACTCAAATTCTCTCGCAATGAAGGCCAACATGCCATTATCTTTCTTCACTGCCTGCTGTACTTGCATATTTACTTTCAGTGACTGATGTACAAGCACACCCAGATCTCGTTGCACCTGCCCTTTTCCTAATCTGATACCACTCAAATAATCTGCCTTCCTATTCTTGCCACCAAAGTGGATAACCTCATATTTATCCACATTATACTGCACCTGCCATGGTTTTGCCCACTCACCCAACCTATCCAAGTCACCCTGCAGCCTCTTAGCAACCTCCTTGCAGCTCACACACTGCCACCCAGCTTTGTGTCATCCGCAAAGGAAATTTTACATTTAATTCCCTCGTCTAAATCGTTAATATATATTGTAAATCTGGGTTACCAGCACCGAGCCTTGCGGCCCCCCACTAGTGAGTATGCTTCCATGCTGTATTTTCTCTAGTATTCATTCAGTTTCACCTGTGTACACAGGCTTTTTGATCTCTCAAACAACATACCTCTTTCTTTATAATCTTTATCTTTAGGCTTTCTTTGATTTTACCAACCGACATTTTTAATGCTCTAAATCCCAATTTATTTTAAAATGTTACCCACTTTAATACTCTTACTGGCCTTTGGTAGTGCTGAGCGTGCACCTTAATTAGTTTGTAATTTAATTTCCGCACACATTCCAAAGATTTGCAAACTGGTTGGTAGATTAATTGGTCACCACAAATGGCTTCTCGTGTGTAGGTAAGTGATAGAACTTGGGGACGTGGACGAAATTGATATGAAGTCAAGGAAAATAAAATGGGATAAATGTAGGATTAACCTGAATTGTGGTTGATGGTTGGCGGGATTTCTGTGGGTCTACTCTCTGTTAAAAATATTTCTTCCCTCCCATTCTCATACTTCATTCTCATCCCCTTTCTGTCCTGGGCCTCCTCCACTGTCAGAGTGATGCCCAATTCAAATTAGAGGAACAGCACCTCATATTTGGCTTGGGCAGCTTATAACCCAGTGGTATGAATATAGAGTTCTCTAACTTTAAGTAACCTTTGCTTTACCTCTCTCTCCGTCCTTCTCTGGCTAGTATTACTGTCCTCCTGATTAAATATTACTGAATGGGTGTGCTGCGTTGTCACCTTCCCCTCAGCTAACAATGAACCATTCTACATTCCCTTATGAGCATCCACTTGATCAGTCGTGTTCACACTTTACCCTCCTATACCTCGACTCCCTCACCCGTGACTCTGTCTGAAGAAAGAATCCAAGGTTATAGAGAGCAGAGCTCTATGATCTTTGGAAAGAAGGGTCTCGACCCGAAACGTCACCCATTCCTCTCTCCAGAGATGGTGCCTCCAGCGGGATACCCGAGTTACTCCAGCATTTTGTGTCTATTTCCTCCAGATTGATTCCTGTGCATTTGCGAATTTAGCATAAAGATAGCACATGTGTCTGCAGTTCCTCGCAAAGATCTTATATAGCTCCGCTATAAGATCTTTGGTTCCTCGTACCTCTCTCTCAACTTCTTTTTCTTTCGACCCGAAAAGTTAAATTCCCTTCACAGATGTTGCCTGGCCGCTGGGTTCCTCCAGCAGTTTCGAACATATGCAGTTTATTCTTTTTATTTAGAATATTCGGATTTATCTTCTTATTAATTGTATATCCGTATGCACACTTCTCCCTTCTCTTCAAGTAACACGCTAATTCTTCTTAAGGAGAAGTGTATTCGCTTGCTCTATTGACTAGTCTCGCGTGAGACAGAAGGGAATTAGGCATGGTATTAAACCGAGATATAAATGTCAGATTCTTTACCTGAATTCCCTAACTCATGCGGCTCTCTTTCTGTTACGTTGACTCCATATTAGCCCAATGCATCAAACGATCTCGGGCGCCATGTTGTTTCAGAGATCTCTCCTCCCCTGTGTCCCGCGTGATTTGAAGCTCGCTGGGTAAACACTTCAGTGGAGTACAATTCTTCTAATATAATTGCAAAAGCCGTGCGGTGGTTTATATTGTCGCCTATCTTTTTGAGCACTCCATGCAATGCGTATAAACTGGCACGGAGGTTGACATTTTATTCCGGTTTTCTGATTCCATCTGTGTGGTGGTAAGATTGAGGGAGGAAGGTTTTATTCAGCGAAGATGGAGTAACTCAGCGGGACCGGCAGCATCTCCAGGGAGAAGGAATGGGTGACGTATCGGGTCGAGACCCTTCTTGAGACCATTCAGCACAAAAGGTGCCAAGATCATTCGGGGGACGGGATTAAACCTCCAGAAGAAAAGCGAAACTAAAGCAGGTCTCCTTCCCTGCGAGGAAGTGAAGTGAAGCGATTGGTACGTCCCTTTGCGCGGGACGAGCGTCCAAGTGACGCGCGCGGTTTCCGGCGGAGTCTCGCGCGGAGCCGGTTACAGAGGGAAGCGTTTTCCGAGCGAAGGTCACGCGCGATTAACGCCCACCCCTTCCCCCACTCTCTCCATGCGAGGTAAAGGCGTTTCCCTGGCAACTGGTCGCGCTCGTTCAGAGGCCGTTGAATGCGGTGGTTGGGGGCGCGTGCGCGGCCCCCGGGGGGATGGGGGGATGGAATGCGTTGGGAGCTGAGTTTGGATCAGGTGACTTCCCGCCCCGCGGATGTGCGTCCCGGGCCAACGCGGGCTCCATTCTCCCAAGCTGAGGGCGCTCGATCATAGTGTTGAGGTAAAGAGCTGTGTACTGGGGGTACCGTTGATGATTATCGACTCGGTATCCACCACCATATTATTATCTCTAGGCCGCGTTTCGTCTTATTTTGGGTTTTTCTTAAATATACTACTATAGTGCCACAAACTAAAAGTCGACTTTGTCTCCAACCGGCGGTGGATGGAGAGATCCCCTTCCCCATCACTGCCCCTCGGCCCCTTTCCCTTCTCGTCCCTTTTGTTTCCTTCCAACCAGAATGTGAAACCAGGCGTTTCGAGCCAGGAAACGTGTCTTGTTTGTTTTGACACTGTTTTGTAGTTAATTTCCCATTGGTTGTTAGGCCAAGGGATATAGATGACAAAGATACAAGAAGGGAAGGGTCCCAGAGCAGAAAGGCAGGGAAGAGGTTGTAAGCACATACTATTGTCAAAGAGAGCACAATTAGCAGTGATGGCAGGCAGGTACATGGTAAAGAGGGGAAGGACCAGTGGTTTCAACTATTTATTTCAATGTTGGAGGCTTAACGGATCAGGCTGACGATCTCAGAATGTGGATTGCATTGGTGAAGTGGGATATTATGATCATGAGAAAAACATGGCTGTGAGAAGAGTAGGACGGACATTTCAATGTCCCAGCGCATTGATGCTATAGGTGGGATAGAAATACAAGCAAAAGAGGATGAGTGAGTTGACTTTTTGATCAGGGACCACATACCCACAATGGGTTTAAGAATATATTCTTTGGGGATTGTCCAGTCAGGCTATAAAGGTAGAATGAGGCAATAAGAAAGGAATGATTACATTGATAGGACTATATGCTAAGCTTACCAGTAGTCAGTATGAGTTACAGGTGCAGATGTGTAGGGTGATTGTAGGTAGTACTAAAAATAACAGTGTAGGATAAGTAGGAGATTTCAGCTTCCCTTGTAATGACGGAATCACCCATCCTGTAAAGGGTTTGGTTGGGCTGGAGTTTGTTTGTGTCCAAGAAAGAGAATCCTTAGTAGAGCCCTCGTATATTGAGGGTCGACAGTGGATTGTCTCTTTGAAAATAGGACAAGTAACTGAAGTGTAAGTGGGGGGGAGCACATTGTGAACTGTGACCATAATCCTATTAAGGTTGTAATGGAGAATGATATGACAGGCCCACAAGTTAAGGTTCTAATTTGGGAGGCATTCGGTGGGAAATTGTAGATCGGGTGAGATTCTTTGCAGGTAAGGGGATGGCTGTCAAATGGGACACTTTCAAAAATGAGATAACAAGAGTTTAGGTATATCGATGATGGTGGTGGTTGGATGGGCTGGGACTTATTTTCTTTGGAATATTGAGGCTGAGGAATAACCATTTGAGGGGTACAAGATAATGAGGGTGTGGATAAAGTGAATGCTCAGTCTTTTTCCCAGGGAATAGGATTCTAAAATACCATACTTAAAACATAGGCTTAAGATGAGAGAGAAGAGACTTAAGAGAGACGTTGGGGGCGACATTTTCACTCAGAGGGTAGTCTGCATCTGGATTGAGCTACCAGAGGAAGCTGTATAAATGGATCTAGCCCAATATATCAACTTAGTTGACACAAAATGCTGGAGTAACTCGGCGAACAGGCAGCATCTCTGTAGAGAAGGAATGGGTGACGTTTTGGGTCGAAACCCTTCTTCAGACTCTTCAGCCGAGATATCAACTTGGTTAGCACTCAAAGGAATGTCTAGGAGTGAAAGGGTGTAAAAAGTCACGGCAGGGATCTGTAATAGATGTTGAAAACGGGTAGAATATTTTCAGATTGGTTTATTGTCACAATAAATCGGGATGCAATGAAATTTCTTGTTCATTTAACTTGTGGGCTGAACAGTATACATAACGTAATGATATTTACAAAAATCAATGTGAGTGTGAAACAGCAAAATGGTGCAATTTTGTAGGCCAAGATTTATGGAGTGTAAAAGAATATTAAAGTACAATAATAATAGAAATTGTCTGTTTTTTATTTTTTTTTTAAAGTTTGCACTATCTTTGCAGTGTCAGGACCAGTGCTGCATTTGGTGGTTGTTTTTCAACCACCATTCTCTATTAAGACCATGACATCTAGTTCATCGTGTTGCACTGTGTATGGAAGTGGCTGATCAGAACAGACTGGGCTCAATGGTTGCTTTTATACAGGTGACATTTGGTGGTGGTGGTGCAATGTGACTTCCTGTGGCTTGGGAAATGGTGAACTAAAGGCTGCTCATTCTGAATGGTCTTTGAAGAGTTGTTTTGAGTATTTGATGAAGGCAAGTTAACAAATCCTCTTGCTTTCCTGTGGTTCCAGATGGCATCACATGTCATATTTAAGACTTCCACATAGAAAATTGACTAGTAGTGTGAATCAGCAATAAACCCACCTAGGATAAATCAATGCATTTGAGGTTTTGGTGTGGTTTGTTTATTTGATCTAATTGAATTTTGTTCTGATTTATAAAATATTGATAATATTTTCATTTATTAAATTGCTTACACATGACTTCTATTTATGAGAAAGATTTTGGTTGCTAATCATAGAACATTTACCACCCAAAATCCAGCATCAGTGTATCACTCCATAGACAGATTGCCATTTGTCCCGTGATGCATAAAGCCGCAGCGAGATTTCTGACGGGTACCCGTAAAAGGGACCACATCACCCGATTCTGGCCTCTCCACTGGCTCCTGGTACGGTACAGAATAAACTTCAAGCTACTCTTATTCGTATACAAAGCACTTAATGGGCTTGCCCCCACTGCCCCCCATATCAAAATTCTTCCAACCCACCATTCTACCTCCAGGTCCCTCAAGTCGATCGACTTGGTGCTACTGACTATCCCGCGGTCTGGTTTAAGCTCAGGGATCACCGCGCTTTTGCGGTTGCAGCACCTAAACCGTGGAACATCCCTCTCCTCATCAGAACTGCTCCCTCCATCCACTCCTTTAAATTGAGGCTTAAAACCTATTTCTACTCCCTAGCGGGTTTTTTTAGGCCCTCTGAAGGGGCGCAGTAAACAGTTTATGTATATATTGTTAGGTCTGTGTACCTTAGTATGTAGCACATTAGTATCTGCTCTGATGTACAGCACTTCGGTCAACGCGAATTGTTTTTAAATGTGCTATACAAATAAAATTGATTGATTGATTGATAAAGTGGACATAATGCTGCGTCAACTTTATAGTTCACTTTCATTCTACAGTGGTTAGCTTGAATAGGGCCAGATAGGCTTCCATCCCAGAGTACTTAAGGAAGTAGCCCCAGAAATAGTGGATGCATTAGTGATAATTTTTCAAAACTCTTTATATTCTGGAGTAGTTCCTGAGGATTGGAGGGTAGCTAATGTAACCCCACTTTTTAAAAAGGGAGGGAGAAAGAAAACGGGGAATTACAGACCAGTTAGTCTAACTTCGGTAGTGGGGAAACTGCTAGTCAGTTATTAAAGATGGGATAGCAGCACATTTGGAAAGTGGTGAAATCATTGGACAAAGTCAGCATGGATTTATGAAAGGTAAATCATGTCTGACGAATCTGATAGAATTTTTAGAGGATGTAACTAGTAGAGTGGATAAGGGAGAACCAGTGGATGTGTTATATCTGGACTTTCAGAAGGCTTTTGACGAGGTCCCACATAAGAGATTAGTATACAAACTTAAAGCACACGGTATTGGGGGTTCAGTATTGATGTGGATAGAGAACTGGCTGGCAGACAGGAAGCAAAGAGTAGGAGTAAACTGGTCCTTTTCACAATGGCAGGCAGTGACTAGTGGGGTACCGCAAGGCTCAGTGCTGGGACCCCAGCTATTTACAATATATATTAATGATTTGGACAAGGGAATTGAATGCAACATCACCAAGTTTGCGGATAACACGAAGCTGGGGGGCTGAGCTGTGAGGTGGATGCTAGGAGGCTGCAAGGTGACTTGTATTTGCCCACTCACCCAGCCTATCCATGGCAGATGCAGTATAATGTGGACAAATGTGAGGTTATCCACTTTGGTGGCAAAAACAGGAAAGTAGATTATTATCTGAATGGTGGCCGATTAGGAAAGGGGGAGATGCAACGAGACCTGGGTGTCATGGTACACCAGTCATTGAAAGTCGGCATGCAGGTGCAGCAGGCAGTGAAGAAAGCAAATGGTATGCTAGCATTCATAGCAAAAGGATTTGAGTATAGGAGCAGGGAGGTTCTACTGCAGTTGTACAGGGTCTTGGTGAGACCACACCTGGAGTATTGCGTACAGTTTTGGTCTCCTAATCTGAGGAAAGACATTCTTGCCATAGAGGGAGTACAGAGAAGGTTCACCAGACTGTTTCCTGGGATGTCAGGACTTTCATATGAAGAAAGACTGGATAGACTCGGTTTGTACTCGCTAGAATTTAGAAGATTGAGGGGGGATCTTATAGAAACGTACAAAATTCTTAAGGGGTTGGACAGGCTAGATGCAGGAAGATTGTTCCCGATGTTGGGGAAGTCCAGAACAAGGGGTCACAGTTTAAGGATAAGGGGGAAATCTTTTAGGACCGAGATGAGAAAAACATTGTTCACACAGAGAGTGGTGAATCTCTGGAATTCTCTGCCACAGAAGGTAGTTGAGGCCAGTTCATTGACTATATTTAAGAGGGAGTTAGATGTGGCCCCGTGTGGCTAAAGGGATCAGGGGGTATGGAGAGAAGGCAGGTATAGGATACTGAGTTGGATGATCAGCCATGATCATATTGAATGGCAGTGCAGGCTCGAAGGGCCGAATGGCCTACTCCTGCACCTATTTTCTATGTTTCTATATATAATCTACTTTGCTTTTGTCATTAGATTTTCATAAGTATTGCATATGTCAAGCCACCCGAAATACAGTAAAGGCCCTGTCCCACAGACAAATTTTTTTTCGGCAACTGTCACAGTCGTAGCACGTCGCTAAAAAAGCGTTGACTGGACCCCACACCACGACAATGTCTACGACAAGCTACGACAACTTACCACCTAGTATATGTCAATCTACGGCAAGCTACCGACAACCAGCGACCCATTAGGACGCCCACATAAGACCACACCTACGACAACCTACGACCACACAGGCGACAACGTATGACAACCAAAGTCAACCTACGTCCACCTGCGACAATCTACAACAAGCAACGACACTGTCGGCGACAACTGAAGACAATTAAGTTGCCGGTACCTGTCGCCGGTTGACGTAGGTAGTCTCCAATGGAATTCACCAAAGTCCGCACCCGGCGACAACCAGCGTCACCTGGCGACAACCTGCGTCATCCTGGCGATGACCTACGACAGCACCTGCGACAGGAGAAAACAACCTACGTCAAGCCCACAGTCGCCAAAAAGTTTTGAACATTTCAAAATCCAGCGGCGATCAGAAAAATGTTACAACTCTTTAGGCGACTTGAGGAGACTACTCCCAACCATACAGGCGTCACCCCGCGACCATGTGGCGACAGCCTAGTCGCCTGTAGTTGCCAAAAAAAATCACCTAATTGGGACGGGCTTAAGTGTTTGAAACTAAAGAAAGCCCATAACTATGCTGACATCAAAGCGAAATGGGGTGTAAATTGAGGTGAACTTCAAAAAACACAGCCGAGTTAAAGAGAAAGGCAGAATAGGTGGAAAATCTGGTACATGCTACTTTGCTAGTCTACTCTGCAGGAATATCCCTGGGTTCTGAATTTGGGTAGATGGACCACACATCCCAGAATTAGATGAAGGGGAGAAACAGAAATGTTGGTGGTTTTCTGAAACGTGATATGATAGGCTGGATGATCTAATTCTTTCCAGCAGAGACCTGATGGTATGGAATCTGTCATTTCTGCAGCAGTCAACTCTCCAATATGCCATCTTATGAAAAGTCAGCCTAATATTCCTGCAATGAAAATTAAATTATGTTTGTCAGTCGTTCAGTTCATTAGTTTATGCTTTGAATTACTTTTTTTTTCCTTTGCAGCTAAGCGACACATTAAGGGTATGTGGTCTGGATCCCGGTCACAATATGGTGAAAGAAATCAGCGAGGCCATTTTCAGCCTGGAAGACCCCACAATGCAGTATGTTTTGTAATGACTGAGCTGTCTTTTTTTACCTGTATACATAAGATGTGCCAAAGCTAGGGTCTATTTATATTTTGTAAATATTGCTGCATTCATTCCACTTGAAGCATGAAAATCTATAATATGATCACTCAGAACTTAGTGTTCATGTTGAAAAAGTACTTCCCATCCTCATCACATTCCTGCACTTAGTCTGTAGCCACCTAAGTAGCCATACGTACTTTCTAAATGTGAATTGGATTGCTATCTCTGCCACTTTTTCAGGCTGTAAGTTCCAAACCCCAACCATTCTTTGAGTGAAAATGTTTTCTACCTTTATTTTCCACCAATGTCTAAATATACGCCCCGTCCTTAACTATGCTTCTGCTATTGGGTCCTCTGTCTTCTTTCTAGACCCCTCATAATTTTAGTTGTGAGGGGAGAATCTTCCCTCTTCCACCTTCTCTGTCCATTATTTTAAAAAAAGATCGAATTTAACAATCTTTAATTGCATCTTCAGTTTTCTCAGTGGGATATGTCTTGGTTTATCTCTTATGCATGCACTCCAGCTCAATTACATCATTCTCATAATGTATGAACAGAACTGTATGCAGTTCTGTATGAGATACACAATTATAGCTTCACCTTTTTGCTTCTATTTTCTATGCTTTTGAGTAATAAAGGAAAGTATCCCAAGTGTGTTTTCAACCATCTTACTCCAACATTTTGTGTCTATCTTGGATGTTCCTTTCCACACATCTTATTGATCGATGCTATTACCTTCAAAGGTGTATATATATATATGTATATTTCAAAGATAGTTTATTCCTCATCTACACAACTATCCTCCAATGCGTATGTATTTTCTTGCCTTGTTACACTTTCCCAGATGCATATCTGATACATGTCTGTGTTAAATTCTAGTTATCCACATCTTCTTGCAAGTGTAGACCTTTTCTTTTTACTGCCAATCACATGGCTAGTTTAGGCAAGGGAGAAATCGACCCTAGGGGACTGCTACTAACAGCCTTCTAATCACCAAAAACCTTGGGTAGGTCTTCAGTCCCTGCACTCCATTTACTAACTTCTAAATTCACTGACTATTTTTATAGTTTGTTTCCAGAACAGGGAAGAACAAAATTAATCACTGGGCCAGACCCGTAACTCACAGATCCAATTGTAACAAAGATACATTTACCTTGCAACTTTTTAAAGCTTGGTTTAAGTCTGTTTTCAGGTCCATGTCTATGTTCCACCGACAATATTTTTTAAATAATTTGTACTGCCCCTTCCAAGGTCATGGGGATCTTCTTAAAATAGCTGTCTAGCACCAATGTGTAAGGAAATTTGTAAAAGGAGCTAGAGTTCTAACAAACCATGAACTCTTAGCAAACCTTTAAATATCTTTAAAACGTAACTAGTTAAAATCCTATTCAATCTTTTTTTCTCTAATTTGTTATAAGCTAGTGCTCATATATAGCAAATTGTTGACATCTATAAACAATTTAAAATCAAATTTGCACAATGCATGCTGATGTTAAGAGAAACATTTGATTTACTAAATACCATGCATAATGACAGACTTTTTTAGAAACCAGTCACTCACAAAACCAGTGACTCGTGTTGTAAATAGTCAGTCATTCTGTTGTGCGTAGCAAGTAAGGTCTTTAAAGGCTATGACAGGATATAGATGAGTTGCAAAGTTGGGTGGATCATCGGCAGATGGAATTTAAGCCATAAATGGGAGGCCATAAAAAATGTTGATGCAGGAAAGATTGAAGGATCTAAATCCATAGTTCTCTATAAGTGGCAGCACTGGTTGCTTGGGGCTTGCTTGCATTCAAGGGCCAGTGGCATAGAATATAAAAGTGGGGATGTTATGCTGCAACTTTACAAAACACCAGTTAGACTGCATGTGTTTTGAAGAGGAGATTCACCAGTGTGTCACTTAGATTGAAGATCTTTAGTTATGGGGACAGATTGAATAGACTGGGCTTGTTACCCTGTATTGAAGGAAGAAGGAGGATTACCTGATGCTACTTGCAATTATGATGCATAGATCAGTAGATAGTCAAAACTTTTCCCCATGGTAGAGCTATTAAAAACAAGTGGGCATAGTTTTAAGTGGTGAGGTAGGAAAGGGGATCTGAAGGGGAAGGTTTTCTTTTTGTCATTGATTACTGACAAGTAACACTCTCTGCTTTGAAAATAGCTGGGCAGGAATTGATCAGCCCAATCCACTGTTGAATAGTTTGCTGCCACTTAATATTATTTAAAGCATTTATTCGTTGGGGGGCTGTTTGATTAATCACTGTTCTTTGTGATGTTCCTTTTTTGTAAGGGGAAAAAAAATGCAACAATTTAAGGATATTTTGGTATTCTGGCAGGAATTTCAAAGAACAGTACAAATAATACAGAGGAGGCCGGATTGTGACCATGGTGGAAGAGGAAGAGGAAGAGGTGATACGAGCCGTGATTATGATTATTACAACCATTCAGACAGTTATCGAGGATATTCTGCTGACAACCGTGATCCTGGACATGACCGGCGATTTGGTCCACCACTCAAAACTGGTTCATGGGTAAAGATAACCTTTAAAAAATATTATTATCTGTGCCTAAAATGATACTTTTATTTATGGAATCTAGAATATTATCAATAACAAGCACCCATTGATCCATTGGGTCTGTGTTGAGGAGAAATCCAGCCTAATACCACAGTCCAGCACTTGAATTGTAGCCTTGATTTGTATTTTACCATGCTAGTTTTTGTTTCTACTGCTTTCTCTGGCTGAAAAGCTGTAGTATTGATGAAACCTGTTCAATTTGCAGAATTGCCTACACTAGAACCAATACTAATGAGTTGAACATTGAACCCCCTTCTAACAGTTAGAGTATAATTTATCTAATTTATTCTGTATATGATAAAGTATAAGGCAATTCTAATCACTATCCTAAATGTTTTGTTTTAAAATCAACAGAAATGTTTCCACGGTTTTCTCTCATTACAGAAACAGAAAATGGAAGTAGGAATAAGCCACTAGGCCCCTCAAGCCTGCTCACCCATTCAATATGGCCATGGCTGATTTATGCTGGCCTCGTCTCTTTGCTGTTTCCTCATAATCCTTATTTCCTTGATCTTTCAAATATGTATCTACAAGAACACGTAAATAGGAGCAGTATATTAATTTCCCTGAAATCTTGTAGGGAAGAGTTCATTGGGTAACATGATAACCCACAGTTCAAATGGTAAAATCACTTTAATTCTCACTTGCCTTTTCTCAACTACTATTTCCCGCCAATTTGCGTCACAGCAGTGCTACCTTATGACTTCCTAGCTCTCCTGTTATCTTGGATGTTTATGGTTTAATTGTAGCTGGAAAATGCAGAACTTGTACTCTATTCTTGTCTCTAGCTGCAACATACCAACCGTGCATTAGTGTTCTGCTATTGGTTCTCCTGTAATTGTGCACAGTTTCTCGAACTTGGTCTGCCTGGGTATAATTCTTATGACCATAGTTCTTTTGAAGAGTGGATATTGAGAAATTTCCTAAACAATTGTTTTGCTCCCTGTTGAAAAATGAACAACAGCTTTAAAAAAAAAAAAAATACAAATGATCTCAAAATGGCAGCACTGGTTGTGTTCCATTCCAGTGCTAACCTCCATCTACCATTGGTTTCCTCCTGACCGTGCTGATCTCAATAACTTAAATTATTTTTCCTTGCATTTTGCACTGCATGTAACTTCATACAGTCACCGCTACAATAATTCAGATATGGGTTATGCTTGAAAGAAAGATTCAATAAAAACATACCTAACCATGATGATAGTGAATGGCTGTACTGGCTTGAAGGACCAAATGGCCTACTCCTGCACCTATTGTCTATTATTCTACCTTTCTGGCTATTTTAACAAGTAAATTAAGTCAATTCATATTTATGGAGACTATCTCCAAATTAAATAATTGTTTGATAGGACACCAGAGAAAAAGGTGCTCAGTTAATTCCACCATCCCAAACTGATATCCCTGTATTTTATTTTAAATCCAATTCCCTTTTGAAGGGAGCTATTGAATCTCGCTATCATCTTTTTGGGTACCGAATGTCAAATTCTAATGAGTATTTACATTTTTTATATAAATGTTACCGATTCTTCAGCTAATATAAATTGTGGCTTTTGAATTATTTCTATTGATGACATTTTCTATTTTCTCATTATTTTCTGCTCCAGGTAAACCCTGGGTTTTTAGTCTGTGCTTGATTAATCTTTCAATATTCTAGCAACTTTTGTAATATTTTCTGTACCATCTACAAAGTCTTCAAATGTAATCATCAGAAATGTCCACAATCCACCAGTTGAAACTGAACCAATGTGTTATACGACACAAAAAGCTGGAGTAACTCAGCGGGTCAGGCAGCATCTCTGGAGAAAAGGAATAGCCTACCGAGAGTCAGGGGATAGGGAAATGAGAGATATAGATGGCATATGGAACTATTACGCATAGAAAGATATGCAAAAAGAAATGATGATTAAGGAAAGTTAGAGCCCACAATGGTCCATTGTTGGCTGTGGGGTAGGTGATAATGAATTGTATAGGCAGTGACACTCAACAGGATCACAGTGAAACTAGTACAACGATTAGGGTGGGGGAGGAACAGAGAAAGAGAGAGGATGCAAGGGTTGCTTGACGTTCGAGAAATCAATATTCATACCATTGGGGTTGTAAGCTGCCCAAGCTAAATATGAGGTTCTGTTACTCCATTTAGTATTTGGAATCACTCTCACAATGGAGGAGGCCCAGGACAGAGAGGCCAGTATTGGAATCGAAACAGGAGTTAAAATGTTTGGTAATCGGGAGATCACATAGGCCAAGGTGGACTGAGCAAAGGCGTTCAACGAAATTAATGTCCAATCTACCTTGGTTGCAGTTGATGTTACCTGGCGAGATCAAGTGTAGACTTGGCAACCGTTTCTCTGAACACTAGGAGGAAGCACTTCATCTTCCATCCTGAAGGGAGAAAAAAAATGGTCCATGTTGTCATTGAAATATTTAACTGAGAAATCTTGCACCCAAGTGGATTTGGGCTTGAAACATTTTACATTATTTACCAAATTATGACATTCGACATTTTGGGGAATGTAATAGTTATGCTCAGCAGGTATCACTCCAACACATTTGTTTCCATTCTGGCACAGCATTCTAGATTTTAATTTTTTATTTTCTCTTCACAAAATCTATTCTATTCAGGATGGTGAAAATTCCAAATGGCCAAGAGATGAACATTCGGGAAGCAGGTTGCCTGATTACAGGTAGGTCAAGAAAGTAGTATTTCTATTAATTTGTCCTGGTATCTACAGCAGAGTAGTACTTCATTGATTTGGAAAACTGTAAGTGGAGATTATTGGAGCCTTAACGAAGATCTTTGTTGAAGATCTCCCAGAGGACTGGAGAGTAGCCAATATTTTTCCTTTGTTTACGAAGGGAGTGAAGATAATGCCGGATATTGTGTGTCTCTAGTGCTGGAATCTCTGTAGTTGTGATGTATATATAAACGACTTGGACGTAAATGTAGATGGGTTGAGTAAGTTTGCAGATGATGCCAAAGATTCATTCAGTTGTGGACAAAGGTTGTCAAAGTATGTAGTGGGATATAGATCAGTTACTGAAATGGCAGTCGGAGTTTAATCCGAGCAAGTATGAGATGTTGCACTTAGGAAGGTGGCATATAAGGCGAAGTATACGGTAACTGGCAAGACCCATAACAGCATTGACATGCAGAGAGATCTTTGGTCCAAGTCCATAACTCCCTGAAAGTGGCAAAACAAGTAGATTGGTTAACAAGGTCGCATCAAGGTGTGGTTTGTCAACTCGAACGCCCAGGATCGAATAAGATTACAAAAAATGGTTAATGCTGCCCGGTCCATCAAGGGTACCGACCTGCCCTCCATTTAAGGGATGTAGAAGAGGTGCTGTATCAAAAAGGCAGGCAGCATCAAGGACCCACACAACCCTGCCAATGCTCTCATTTCACTCCTGCCATCAGGCTGAAGGTATAGGAATCTGTAATGTCCAGGTTCAGGAACACCTTCCTCCCAACAAACATCAGGTTATTTGAACACTGCGAACACCTACTAAATTATGAACTGCTTGGCTGCACAAGAATCTTTGGGGTTTGCTTTGTTTTTGCATTATATTGTTTTATATTTATTGAACTTTTTGTTTATTATATTATCTGCTGAGTGCTGTGCTTTCAAATCTGTTATGCTGCTTCTGTAAGTAAGAATGTCATTGTTCCATTTTTGGACATGTGAATATAAAAACACTCCTGACTTGTTTAAGAAAGAACTGCAGATGCTGGAAAAATCGAAGGTAGACAAAAATGCTGGAGAAACTCAGCGGGTGAGGCAGCATCTATGGAGCGAAGGAATAGGTGACATTTTGGGTCGAGACCCTTCTTCAGACTGATGGGGGGCGGGGGGGGGGGGTGGAAGAAGAAGAAAGTAAGAGGCGGAGATAGTGGGCTGTGGGAGAGCTGGGAGGGGAAAGAGAGAGACAGCAAGGACTACCTGAAATTAGTCAATGTTCATACCACTGGGGTGTAAACTACCCAAGCAAAATATGAGATGCTGCTCCTCCAATTTGTGGTGGGACTCACTCTAGCCATGGAGGAGGCCCAGGACAGACAGGTCGGATTCGGAATGGGACATGGAGGTGAAGTGCTGAGCCACCGGGAGATCAGGTTGGTTATTGCGAACTGAGCGGAAATGTTGGGCGAAGCGATCGCCAAGCTTACGCTTCCTCTCACCGATGTAGAGCAGCGGATGAGGTTGGAGGAGGTGCAGGTGAGCCTCTGCTGCACCTGGCAAGACTGCTTAGGTCCTTGGATGGAGTCAAAGGGGGAAGTAAAGCGACAAGTGTAGCTTTTTCTGTGGTTGCAAGGGAAAATACATGGGGAAGGGGTGGTTTGGGTGAGAAGGGACGAATTGACCAGGGAGTTACGGAGGAAGCGGTCTCTGTGGAATGCCGAAAGTGGAGGAGATGGGAGGATGTGGCCAGTGGTGGGATCCCGTTGGAGGTGGCGAAATGTCAGAGGATTATCTGTTGTATGTTGCGGCTGGTAGGATGGAAGGTGAGTACAAGGGGGACTCTACCCTTGTTGCTAGTGGGGGGATAGGGGTATAGAAGAGACCCTGGTGAGAGCCTTATCTCTAGTCGAAGACCCACGTTCCTTAAAGAATGAGGTCGAAGAGGGGAACCCGTTCCCTGACTCTTGTTTGGTATGCTCTCCTTCATCGGTAGGGTATGGAGGTTTAAATTCAGAAAATCATATTGCGTATGAGTTTGGTTAAGCTGCATTTGGAGTATTGAGAGCAGTTCCGGCTGACTGAAGAAGCGGTGGAGGCTATGGATAGGGTGCAGAAGAGGTTTACTACAATACTAGAATGTTCCCTGGGTTGTGGGGCTATTAGCTATAAGAGGTTAGACAAAATTATGAGATTGCGTAGACAGTCGGATTCACTTTCCTGGGATGGAAATGTCAAAGACCAGAGCACATATTTCAAGTTCACATGAGGAAAGTTTAAAGGAGATGCAATAGCCAAATTCTTTTTGCACGCAACATGGTGGGCAGTTAGAAGGCACTGCCATAGTGGTGGAGGCAGAAATGATTGGGGCATTTAAGATAATTTATTTTACAAAATATACTATTACTTAACATGCAAATAAAACCAGTAATTTTGAAGGCAAATGGTATTTTGGCATTAATACAGTTTGAGTACAGACGTGAAGGTGCTGGCTCTAATTAGATCATTGGTTAGATCATATCTAGAATATTATATGCTTGTCTCATCTCTTACCAAAGGAAGGCTCTGTGATGAGAAATGCAACTAACTATTCACCAGATGTCTGGGATGGTGGGTCTATCATATGAGCAGATTTTGACAATGATGTTGACTTTAGTAGAGTAAGACCTGATTTCAATGAAATGTACATAGTTCTTAAGGGCATGAACAATTAAAAAAAAAGTTGGGTTAATTATCCCTGCTTCTGTCCAGAACTAGGAGACACAGTCTTAAATTTTGGGGTCAGCCATTTAGGACTAAGATGAAGAAAATGTTCTTTGATTTGTTAAGATTCTTTACCCATGTGGAATGGAGGCTGAGTTATTGAGTATATTCAAGTATGAGATTTTTTAATATTGAAAGACATGAAAGAAAAATGTTGGCATGGATGTGGTGGCCCAAAGGTCCTGTTTCTGTGTTGTATGGATTTGTTGACTATTCAAACATGTAAAATGCTATTTTTCTACTTCAAATTTAAGTGGAAACTAGGCCAGAAGGATTGGAATAAAATATTGGCAGATAAAATCAGTTTGAAAATGCTCAAAGAAATGCAGAGTAACCATATAACCAGAATGTTAGAGGAAGTGTCCCGGTAATTAAGAGCTTTCTGGGTTATTAAAATAGATTGAGAAAGACAAATGAAAAATGTCCATTTTAGGATGCAATGGACGTTCAATTCCAGTATAGAAGAATGGAAAGGGAAATGAGTGGGGAGAATTTATGGGTATAACTGATGTACAGTTAACATGAAAATAATCCCAGTTGACATTAATATTATTATTGAAGGTGGTCTTAAGAATAGTGCTCAAAATAAATCACCAACTGAATACATTATTAAAGATATCTGAAACTGAAGGAGGATTTGAGAAGTATAGGAAGGAACTGCAGATGCTGTTTTACACCGAAGATAGACATACATTTCTGGAGTAACTCAGTGGGACAGGCAGCATCTGTGGAGAGAATGAATGGGTGACGTTTTGGGTCGAGACTGAGAGTCAGAGGAGAGGGAAACTAGAGATATGGAAGGGTACAAAGAGAATGTAAGGCGTGAACAGGACAGATCTGGGATGGAGACAAAAATGCTGGAGAAACTTAGCGGGTGAGGCAGCATCTATGGAGCGAAGGAAATAGGCAACGTTTCGGGTCGAGGCCCTTCTTCAGGCAGATCTGGGAGATCACCTAATGCTCCGATCTTTCAGAGCCCCCGAGGTAGCTTTGATTTCTAGATTCTTTCCTCCCCATCACGATTTATTTTTGGACTTGCTCTCTTTTTGAATTAGAGAGCAGTTTTCCCAGTTAGCCCCACGTTGAATGTTTATTTAACGAAAAAAAAATGTCAATGCCAGAACAGAGTAAGATCACTGCAGACACATTACACTGGAGTATATGTCATTCAGCTCTCTCCAGTGAGGATTTCATTTTCACTCCACAGACAATTGGTGGGAAAATTGCCATTGGAATGCATGTGATCTTCAGGCTGGTTTAATTGACCGGGGAGGCTTTGTTTTTGTCAGATGCATGATTTGTAATGGACTGATTCATATATATGGGCTTTTTGAGTTAATTCTTGAAGATGTGTGCCTTCTGCATGTAAAACTGAGTGGAAGACTATCTTTTGCTGTGGTATAACAGAAATGTGGATTGTCTGCCCCTGTGACAGGTTTGAAACTTGGTGAGCCTAAGCTTATGGACTTCACTGGTTATCAGCTATTCCTTTGTGGAGTTGGTCACATACACCTGGAGAAGCAGCCTTTTTTCACCTCCTGCCACAGACACAATGGGCTTAATTTTTAATGATCAAAACCTATTTTCCTACGATGTACGAGGCAGCCATTCTGTTCATCGTATCTCCAACGCATTTTCTTATTTTTGCTCGGGTTGCTTGTGATTGGTCTATAAAATAATGTAGGACTTAAATTCGCCATTGGAGGGCACTGTGAACCTGGAATGTATATTGCATATTTTTTGGATCAAGATTTTGATTCTGATTCAAGGTTTAGTACATCTCAATTCCTTGCATTTTAGGTCTATGTTAATTATATAAATATAGTACTAAAAAAAACCCTTGCTTCAATTTACAAATCCACTGACTCCCATAGCTATCTAGACCATACTACCATACTATTTCCCATCCTGCTTCCTGTAAAAACTCTATCCCCTATTTCCAATTCCTCCGTGTACGCCGCATTTACGCCCAGGATGAGGTTTTCCATATCAGGTCATCGGAGATGTCCTCATTCTTTAGGAAACCAGGGTTCCCCTCTTCCATTATAGATGAGGCTCTCTCACTAGTGTCTCCTCGATATCCTGCAGCACCACTCTTGCTCCCCCTCCCCCCCCCCCCATTCATAACAAGGACAAGTCCCCCTTGTCCTCACCTTCCATCGCATACAGCATATAATCCTGCAACATTTTCGCGACCTCCAACGGGATCCCACTATTGGCCACATCTTCCCATCTGCACCCTGTTCTGCTTTCTGCAGTTAAGGCTTTCTGCACCACCCGCTCAGTCTGCCTTAACCTAGACCAGATGTTCTGTCATGGGCCTCCTCCATTGTCAGAGTGAGGCCCAACACAAATTGGAGGAACAGCACCTCATATTTTGCTTGGGTAGCTTACACCCCAATGGTATGAACATTGATTTCTCTAACTCCAATAGCTCCCCCCCTTCCCCTTTCCAGTTCTCCCACCAGTTTTACTGTCTTCGTTTCGCTGAACACCTCCGCTCAGTCCGCCTTAACCTACCTGATCTCCCGGTTGCTCAGCACTTTAACTCTCCCTCCCATTCCCAATCTGACCTTTCTGTCATGGGCCTCCTCCATTGTCAGAGTGAGGCCCAACACAGTGGGATAACATTAGCTACCCTCCAATCCACAGGAACTGATCCTGAATCTAAAGCATATTGGCAAATGATCACCAATGCGTCCATGATTTCTGGAGCCACCTCCTTGAGTACCCTGGGATGCAGACCAACAGGCTCTAGGGATTTATCAGCCTTCAATCCCATCAGTCTACCCAACACCATTTCCTGACTAATGTGAATTTCCTTCACTTCCTCTGTCACACTTGGTCCTCTGTCCCCTAGTAATTCTGGGAGATTGTTTGTGTCTTCCTTAGTGAAGACAGAACCAAAGTACCTGTTCAATTCCTCTGCCATTTCCTTCCCCCCCCCCATAATAAATTCACTTGTTTCTGTCTTCAAGGGACCCACATGTCTTAACAATTTTTTTCCCTTCTCTTCACTTGCCTAAAGAAGCTTTTACTATCCTCTATATTCTTGGATAGCTTACCTTTGTACTTCATCTTTTCTCCCCGTATTGCCTTTTTAGTTACCTTCTGTTGATCTTTAAAAGTTTCCCAATACTCTGGCTTCCCGCTCATCTTTACTATGTTATATGTCTTCTATTTTTTTATTTTTTTTGCTGTCCTTGACTTCCCTTGTCAGCCATGTTTGCCTTTTACTCCCATTAAAATCTTTCTTCCTCTTTGGAATGAAATGATTCTGCATCTTCTAGATTTCCCCCAGAAATACCTGCGATTGCTGTTCCGCCGTCATCCCTGCTAGGGTCCCTTTTCAGTCAACTTTGGCCAGCTCCTCCCACATGCCTCCATAGTCCCCTTTGTTCAACTGCAATACTGATACTTCTGATTTTACCTTCTCCCTCTCAAGGCTTGTCAGGTATGTCCTATGTCTCTTACACAGAGACAGGTCACACCCGACAAACCTGACTATGCCATTGAGCCCGAGGGCTTCTCCCTTCATTGGATGAACCGTACGGTGTCTTTGGGCAAGGTTAGAGGTGATGGGATCTGCCTTCTAATCAATTCCTTGTGCTCAGACGTGGCAGTCCTGGTGAGCTCATGCTCCCTAAACCTGGAATATCTGATTGAAGTGCCATCCGTACTGCCTGCCGAGGGAAGTCACTTGCTCTGAAAGAATTGTACTCTGCTAACAACAGCCTTGAGACAAAAGGTCCAAAGCCCTGGTCATTGCAACCAGAGATTTCAATCAAGCCAATGTCAGGGTCGTTCCACCAAAGTGTTACCAGCATGTCCCGCTGGAGGACAGAACACCCTCGACCACTGCTACACATCAATAAAAACATCTACCGCTCTGCTCCTCGGCCACATTTTGGTAAATCTGAAAAACTAGCAGGAGTATTCACTGACATCTTTAATCTTTTCCTACTCCATTCTGAGGTAACCACCTGCTGCAAGAAGATTACTATCATTCTGGTGCTGAAGAAAAGCAAGATTTTATGCCTTAAAGACTACCGTCCAGTGGCCTTGACACCCACCATCCTGAAGTGCTTTGAGAGACTAGTTATGAAACACATTAATTCCGGTCTACCAAGCAGACATGACCCTCTGCAGTTTTGCCACCACCACAACAGAGTCCAGAGCCAGCACATCCTTATGGTGCCCAAAATTACCCACAATATTCCAAATGTGGCTTTACCAGTGCCTTATTGAGCCTCAACATTACATCATTACATTTTGGGCACCATATCTGAGGAAGGATGTGCTGTCGCTGGAGTTGCAGCCATCTTTATTTACCATTTCATCCCATACATTCCATTCATCTTCATTTCCATCATTTCCAGACCATACTCATTCAGGTGTGTTTATGCATTTTATCTTTGTACATGATACTTTTGTCATAGCTCATTATTATTCTATTTGCCCCCTTGTTCATCTGACCTCATCTTCGCAAATTCTTATTGGTTCGTTCTGTCTATTTCTGTTGGATTCTTGCTGCACAACACTTGTTATTTTTTTCTATGCTACACTGAAGATAAATTTCACAGAAATCACTTGAAATTAATACCCGGATAATGAAAAATTACCAAAGGAAATTTTTAGAGATATTTATGATGTTTCAGAAAAATATAATTGATGGTGGACTTGAAAACTCATCATATGCTGAATAGCAAAATCAGCCCTTGATTCAATTAATTTGCAGAAGGTTAAGATTAAGAGTAAAGAGCTAATACAGGAGTGAATAGGTTCCCATAAGGATCAACCTTATCAAAGTCCTTGCTGAACTCCATAAAGCCTATATCTACTGCCTTGCCCTCATTGACCTTCTTGGTTAATTAAAAAAAATTGTGAGACACAATCTCCTGCTGGCTATAACAATTCAAATTATATTTTAATGCACATTGCATATTTCTTTTAAGCCTATTATTATTTGTTGCTGTTGTGAAGAACAAAATGCAAGTTCCCGATGGTCTCCAGTTTATTCCATGGGAACCCATGACTAAATGAGAACATCTACAAGTACAGTTCCAATTTCATTGTCAGTCGTCTGATGGTCTTCAAAAACAGATTGTAATTTTTGTTAGATTTAAACATCAGAGTTGAGACCAAGCACATCAGAGATCAACGGTTAATGAGTTAATGTAAAATGAAATGCTTTGATTCAAACTATCCTGACAAATAGAATTTGATTAAATTAATTATTGCCAATCTTTTCTATTCGCATATTACTGGAATTTTTCATGACATTGGAGGAGTCCTGATACAGAAAATAAACAGATTTTATGCTGGAAATGTTTTTATTTGAACTATGTTTCTTATAGGGGAACCAAGACAAAGAGATATGCTGATGATGATGATAACAGGTAGGCTGTGGACTTCACTATTTCAAAAGTTCACCTCTGCATTATTCTCATCTTCACAGCAAATGAGGAATATGTCAAATAGCTGCTTCTTTCTTTTCTGTGTCTTTGCACTAAACTCCTCTTTCCTGAATAACTTTGTCCATGCGTTCTTCTCCTCTGTTTATCATTCCATTACCATAAATTCCACTAAACTGATGACCATCATACTTCTCTTCTTGACTTGGTCTCAACTGCTCTACATTGGTGAGACCAAGCGCAGGCTTGGCGATCGCTTCGCCCAACACCTCTGCTCAGTTCGCAATAACCAACCTGATCGCCCGTTGGCTCAGCACTTCAACTCCCCCTCCCATTCCGATTCTGACCTTTCTGTCCTGGGCTTCCTCCATGGCCAGAGTGAGTCCCACCATAAATTGGAGGAGCAGCACCTCATATTTCGCTTGGGTAGTTTACTCAACTCTCCCTCCCCTTCCCAGCTCGCCCACAGCCTACTGTCTCTGCCTCTTCCTTTTTCCTGCACCCCCCCCCACATCAGTCTGATGAAGGGACTCGACCCAAAACGTCGCCTGTTCCTTTGCTCCATAGATGTTGCTTCACCCGCTGAGTTTCTCCAGCATTTTTGTCTACCTTTGATTTTTCTAGCATCTGCTGTTCTTTCTTAAGCAAATAATCAATTTCCAATGTCACTTTCCTCCCCAAAGTCCTTTTACATTGTGGCACCTCTCAAAATTGATTATTTTATATTGGACCAGGATTGGCACTGTAAATTGTGCATCTGGATCATAACTAATTTTGCTTATTTCCACCTTCAACTTTGTGTTTCTTCTTGATTTTTCTGTTGCTGAAAATGTAATCTCTGCCTTTGTTGTAAAAACCAATGTCAACATGTTTCTGATCAATCTCTCTTGTTCTCCCTTTGCAAACTACCCTTGTTTTCACTCAAGGAAGAAGGGTTTCGGCCTGAAACGTTGCCTGTTTCCTTCGCTCCATAGATGCTGAGTTTCTACAGCATTTTTGTCCCTCACCTATTTTATGTTGGCTTCTATCAGGCAAAGACTCACATTTTAATTCTCATTCTTTAATACTTTCAAGGCTGTGAACTTCATTTTGTTTGCACTCTCCTTTAGCTCTTCCAGCTTTTTAGTGATCTGTATACAAGTATACAAACTTAAAGCACACGGTATTTGGGGTTCAGTATTGATGTGGATAGAGAACTGGCTGGCAGACAGGAAGCAAAGAGTAGGAGTAAACGGGTCCTTTTCACAATGGCAGGCAGTGACTAGTGGGGTACCGCAAGGCTCAGTTCTGGGACCCCAGCTATTTACGATATATATTAATGATTTGGACGAGGGAATTGAATGCAACATCTCCAAGTTTGCGGATGACACGAAGCTGGGGGGCAGTGTTAGCTGTGAGGAGGATGCTAGGAGGCTGCAAGGTGACTTGTATTTGCCCACTCACCCAGCCTATCCATGGCAGATGCAGTATAATGTGGATAAATGTGAGGTTATCCACTTTGGTGGCAAAAACAGGAAAGTAGATTATTATCTGAATGGTGGCCGATTAGGAAAGGGGGAGATGCAACGAGACCTGGGTGTCATGGTACACCAGTCGGCATGCAGGTGCAGCAGGCAGTGAAGAAAGCGAATGGTATGCTAGCATTCATAGCAAAAGGATTTGAGTATAGGAGCAGGGAGGTTCTACTGCAGTTGTACAGGGTCTTGGTGAGACCATACCTGGAGTATTGCGTACAGTTTTGGTCTCCTAATCTGAGGAAAGACATTCTTGCCATAGAGGGAGTACAGAGAAGGTTCACCAGACTGTTTCCTGGGATGTCAGGACTTTCATATGAAGAAAGACTGGATAGACTCGGTTTGTACTCGCTAGAATTTAAAAGATTGAGGGGGGATCTTATAGAAACGTACAAAATTCTTAAGGGGTTGGACAGGCTAGATGCAGGAAGATTGTTCCCGATGTTGGGGAAGTCCAGAACAAGGGGTCACAGTTTAAGGATAAGGGGGAAATCTTTTAGGACCGAGATGAGAAAAACTTTTTTCACACAGAGAGTGGTGAATCTCTGGAATTCTCTCCCGCAGAAGGTAGTTGAGGCCAGTTCATTGGCTATATTTAAGAGGGAGTTAGATGTGGCCCTTGTGGCTAAAGGGATCAGGGGGTATGGAGAGATGGCAGGTACAGGATACCGAGTTGGATGATCAGCCATGATCATATTGAATGGCGGTGCAGGCTCGAAGGGCCGAATGGCCTACTCCTGCACCTATTTTCTATGTTTCTATGTATCCCCCTCTTTCTGGCCTCTTGGTTGTTGTCCAATTTAATGGTTCCAACTGCCAAGCTCCTCAACTCTGGAATTCCCTTGCAGAACTATGCTTCTCTTGCCTCCCTTGGCACAGTGCTTCAAATCTATGGACTAATCAGCTTGTATGGTTAAGTGCCAAGTTTTATTTTATAGCAGTCCGCTAAAGCGCTTTGAGACGTCTTTGTGAAATCACTGCACATAAATACAAGCAAATGTTATTTAACTGTGTTGATGAATTTTATCTTGTTTTGAAGGATGCAGGCAGTAGCAATTAGTAATTTCATACAACACAGAAACAGACCTTTCTGTCCACTATGAACTTTCAGTGCCCAACACTTGCTCTGCTACCACTTATTCTTTGAAGATTCATATGCTCTTCTCGATACTTATTAAATATTATGAGAGCCTCTACTCCAGGCCGTGCATTCCAGAATCCAACCACCATTTGGGGGAAAATATTCTTCCTTAAATCCCCTCTAAACTTCTTAAATATTACCTTAAACATTTGTCAGCTGGTTTTAGAGATCTCAGATACAAGCTTTAGGTCTGATAAAGGGTCTCGACCCGAAAAGTCACTCATTCTTACTCTCCAGAGATGCTGCCTGTCCTGCTGAGTTACTCCAGCATTTTGTGTCTATCTTCGATTTAAACCAGCGTCTGCAGTTCTTTCCTAGGCATAAGTTTCTTGTTCTAATTAGCTCTCCCAAAATGCTTCGCCTCACTCTTAAATTCAATTCCATCTGCCATTGTACTTCCCACGTTTATCAACAGGTCTCTGCATGAAGAGTGATCTTTACATGTACACGATTGACAGATGCCATCAGGTTGGAACTCCAGCTAGAGTATCTAGAATACCTCAGAGGGCTATGGGTGTTTAATAATTGCATTTTCAGAGGATATGGGGATTGAGAATTCACTTTCAGTGTTTCAGAGGATATGGGGATTAGGAGGGGGGTTGGGGAAATGGACAAAGTACATGATATTGCGCAATCTTGTGATTGTTTGCCCAGGTTTGAATAGATTTACTTGGTTTCTGTTTCTTGAATTATTGTGTATGTGTATCTGAGTTTAAATGAAGAGCATGTGTAAAACTTTCCCAAAATGTTAATCTGCAAGTTAAATCGGTAGTAAAGAAATCAAACTCAATGCTAGCATTTATTTCAAGAGGGCTTGTATACAAAAACAGGGATGTAATGCTGAAGCTCTATAAGGTGTTGGTAAGGCCTCATTTGGAATATTGTGAGCAATTTTGGGTACCATATCTGAGGACCCAATATTGTGAGCAAGGATTTGCTGGCTCTTGAGAGGGTCCAGAGGAGGTTTACAAGAATGATCCCAGGAATGCGAAGGTTAACCTATGATGAGCGTTTGTCGGCACTGGGCTTGTACTCGCTGGAGTTTTAATGAATGAGGGGGGACCTAATTGAAACGTACAGAATAGTGAAAGGCTTGGATAGAGTTGATGTGGAGAGGATGTTTCCACTTGTGGGGGAGTCTAGGACTAGAGGTCATAGCCTCATAATTAAAGGATGTTATTTTAGGAAGGAGAAATGTCTTTAGTCAGAGGGTGGTGAATCTGTGGAATTGTTTGCCACAGAAGGCTGTGAAGGCCAAGTCGCTGGATATTTTTACGGCAGAGATGGATAGATTCTTGAATGGTATAGGTGTCGGAGATTATGGGGAGAAGACAAGAGAATGGGGTTAGGAGGGAGAGATAGATCAGCCATGATTGAATGGTGGAATAGACTTGATGGGTTGAATGGTCTAATTCTACTCCTATGACTTATGACTTTATGAGTGTTATAAATCATGGCACTGCAAGGTTAGATGTTAGTGTTTATCCTGCTAAATCGTGCCTATAATGGAAATGTTTTCCTGCATGGCATCCTGTTTTAGGGCAAACTAATCAAGAATGCCACTTGAGCTAATGCCTCCTCGTCATCTTGAATGTGGGCGTTATTATGAGGATGAGCCCCTTTGACTCCATCTATGGCGATGGTGATTTTTGTGTCTTCTACCAACAGAGGGTCACACTTCCCCAAGTCCAGTGTCTCTCTTGTAGCAGAAAACAAAAAAGAAAGTCAGTAGAGATTGTTCTTTCTTGACATCAAGAAACCTGACCTCAATTGATGCAGGAAGGTGTGCAAAATTGAAGTTTCAATCGGGACCTCAGAAGTTTTCCATTTATTTCCGGGCTGGTCTCTCTGGACGTATTGCAATTTTCATGAGGTTGGTGGCCTGACCATGTTTCTGAGCCACACCAACATGAATAGAAATAATTTAACATAGTCCAAAGGAATACCACGAATATCTTGAAGTATATTCTAATTCTCAGAAGTTGGCCCAAAACAAACTGTTATAGATCTTGTAATTTCAAATAAAAATGAAAAATGCTACAAATGCTTGGTGGATCAGCAAAGAAAGAAACAGTTGACATTTATGGCTGAAGTTTTTATTAGACCTGATGCAAGGACACAAACCCCCAAAACTTACTCAGTTTCTTTATCCACGTATGCTGCCTGGCCTGTTCAGTATTTACAGTTTCTTCTGGTCATCAGTGGCATAAATATGTTTACAAAAGTGGTTATGTGTAGTTACAGGTAACTATTGACTGAGTTCTGTTATCTTTAATATTTTCCCTCATGGAGATATGTAAAAAGCACACATTTTTGGCATGGCCATATTTTCAAATATAGTTATTTACCAAGTTGGTGAAATTAATTAAAAGAACAAATTATTTTGTTTCATAACACAATTAATGGAATTTTGTAATAACTTGGAAGTTAGTAATAAATAATGGAAACTTAGATTAATAAGTTTGAGTTGTTTAAGAATGCTTACAAATTCAAGTCAAATGTTATCATGTTAAAATATATTTAAAGTAAATCATAATTATTAACCCACACCTAGATAATGTCAGAGGATTAAGTAGAAAGGTGAGGTGCAATGGTAGAAACCAATGCAGACACAAATTTCGCACAATTTCTTCCTCCTGGTTGTCCTTATTAAATATAATTGTCTATTTATAAATTGGTTTGGTATGCATGTTTTTCTTTATAATATATTTATAGACTTGTCTTCAGCAACATTTGTTTCTTTTCTGTTAAACAAATGCATACTTGTACACATAAGGACTTAAATCAAAAAGCAATCTTTATGGTTCTTGGGAAACTGGCATGGGAAACTTAACCCAATTGCTATTTAATGCATTCACAAATTTCTCAATTAAATGTGACTGAAATGTGCTATTTTATTTATAGAGCTTTCTTATATTAGGTTGTTAGTTTTTCTTGATGTACAGCAACTTTTTAACTTTGAAACAAAATTATATTTATGCCAAATTTTCTCACTGTTATGTATAATGTTGAGATCATGATACAAATTACAACCTCTCGATCATAAATATAGCAAAGACAAATCAGTCTTATAAAGCTTACTTCTCAATTTGTCATTAGAGACAAATCCAACTGTTGTTCACACAAAATCTAGGTGCTATCAATCACTGTTGAGTACAAAATTGGATAATCACATTTATGTATTCACTTGCTGTTGTGTTAATAAAATAATACTGATGGAAGAAGCAAGCTTTATTTTTGAAGGTGAATAGAGTTATATACCTATATGAAACCGTGATTGACACAAATTGCTGGAGTAACTCAGTGGATCAGGCAGCATCTCTGGAGAAAATGGGTAGGTGATGTTTCAGGTTGGGACTCAGGCTCCCGTCCCGAAACGTCACCCATCAATTTTCTCCAGAGATACTGCCTGACCCGCTGAGTTATTCCAGCATTTTGTGTCTATATCTGCTATAAACAAGCATCTTTTTCATTACAATGAAACGGTGATTACCTGATTTGGATGTACAGATTAAATTGCAGGATTTTAAAATATATAAATGCATCAGACTCTTTGAGAATGCCTCTGAACCTGGTTACTGCAGGTCTTTATTACAGTTGAAGTTTAAAAATATTCAACGTAACAGTTGAATTATCAGTTTTTGTGTACTATGTTCCTGAGTTAGTGTATATATGTGTGATTGTGGTGAAAATTAAACAATTATAAAATATGCATTTCATGTTCACTGCATATTGTTGACATATCTTCTCTTGTGCCCATTATCATTGAAAACATCCTTATACGAGTTTGCAATGATATGGTTAAGTGAAGATCCTGATAGATGTAAAATGCTTCTAAGTTTTTGAAAAATCTGTCCTATTTAATTCAAACATGCAATCTTAGTCGTGTACATAGAGAATCAAATGCAGCTAGTTCTAATTTCAGCAGATCTAAGATTTTTGTATCCACTAATCTATCTGGGTTTATTGTACAGCATGAATTCCCTTTGTAAATTAAAAAAAAATTACCATTGTCATTCCTAAAGTTGTCTTTTATAATGTTGGTACATTCCCTGGTTCTTCCTCCACAGTTTATTTTAGTAATATAATAAGTTTAGGGTGGCTCATTGGCTTGAAGAGCTGCTGCCTTATAGGTTTATTGAGCCAAGTTCAGTCCTCACATCAGATGATGTCTGTATGGAGTTTGCACATTGTCTCTTTGACACGTAGGTTCCAGTTTCTTCCTAAGATAGACACAAAATGCTGGACTAACACAGCGGGACAGGCAACATCTCTGGAGAGAAGGAATGGGTGACGTTTAGGGCCGAGACCCTTCTTCAGCCTGAGAATCAGGAACGAGGGAGTCTGGAGATATGAAAGGGCAAAGTGTGAAAACGACATATCAAAGCAGACGATGATAAAGAAATGTAGAATGGTTCATTGTTAGTTCAGTCTAGTTTATTGTCACATGTACTGAGGTACAGTGAAAAGCTTTTGTTGCATGCTAACCAGTCAGTGGAAACAGTCAGCTGAGGGGACGGTGACAAGGAGGCATACAATAAATAAGATTAATCAGAAGGACAGTGAAACTAGTTGGTGAACTAGGATGGGGGAAAGATGGAGAAAGAGGGAAACAAAGGTTATTTGAAGGTACACAAAAATGCTGGAGAAACTCAGCGGGTGCAGCAGCATCTATGGAGCGAAGGAAATAGGCGACGTTTCGGGCCGAAACCCTTCTTCAGACTGATGGTTAGAGAGGAGGTTGTGAAACTGTCTCTGGAGAGGAGAGGAGAACTTCTTCAAAGTAGGCATACCTTGAGGAGATATCGCAGTGGAGTAGACAAAGTGTTCAAGAAGGAACTGCAGATGCTGGAAGATTGAAGGTACACAAAAATGCTGGAGAAACTCAGCGGGTGCAGCAGCATCTATGGAGCAAAGGAAATAGGCGACGTTTTGGGCCAAAACCCTTCTTCAGACTGATGTTAGTTCAGTTATTTGATGTTAGAGGAATCAATATTCATACCACCAGGTTGTAAGCTACCCAAGCAAAATATGGGATGCTGCTCCAATTTGCATTAGGCCTCACTCTGATAGTGGAGGAAGCCCAGGGCAGACAGGTCAGTGTGGGAATGGGAGAGGGGGTTAAAGCAACTAGGAGATCCCATTGGCCTGAGCGGAGGCCTTCAACGAAATGATCGCAGAGCCTGCACTTCAAGTTTCTTCCTGCATAACAAAGACCTGCAGGTTTGTAGGCTAATTGGCTGCTGTAAATTGGTGCTCGTGTGTAGGTGAGAGGGAGTATCTGGGATGCGGTGGGTGTTGATGGCAATAGGAATAAAATATGGGATTAATGTAGGTTTAGTTTATTATTGTCATGTGTACCAAGGTACAATGAAAAGCTTTTGTTGTGTGCTGTCCAGTTTATATAAAAAAAAAGATTATACATGATTACATTCAAGCCATACACAATATATAGTTAAGTGATAAAGGGTACAACATTTAGTGCAAAGAAATGTCTGGTCAAGTCTGACTAAAGAGGTAGATGTGGAGGTCAGGATCACACTCTAGCTGATGAGGGGGTTGTTCAGTTACCTGTAATAATAGCTGGGAAGAAACTGACCGTGAATCTGGAGTGAGTGACCGGGGTGAGACTGGCCCTTGATTATGCTGGTGGTCCTGCTGAGGCAATGTGAATGGATAGGAGATTGGTTTGTGTGATGGTCTAGACGGACTACATCTCAAACTCTCTGCAGTTTTTTTGTGGTCTTGAATGCAGCTGTTCCAAAATCAGGCTGTGATGCATCCTGATATAATGGGCGGCACAGTGTCGCCATGGTCGAGACGCTGCTACAGTGCCAGAGACCCGGTTTCGATCTTGAGTGTGGGTGCTGTCTGTACGGAGTTTGTGCATTCTCTCTGAGACTGCGTAGGTTTTTCCGGGTGAACGGTTTCCTCTCAACCTCCAAAGATGTACAGGTTTGTAAGTTAATTGACTTTGGTAAATTGTAAATTGACCCTCGTGTGTAGGATAGTGCTAGTGTACTGGGTGATTGCTGGTCAGCGCATAATTGGTGGGCGAAAGGGCCTGTTTCTGCTCTGTACATCCAAAGTAAAATGCTTTCTACAGTGCATCTGTAGAAGTTGGTGATGGTTGTTGGGGACATGCAGAACTTTCTAAGCCATTTAAGGAAGTAGAGGCATTGGTGTGCTTTCTTGGCCATAACTTTGATGTGGCTGGTCCAGGACAAATTGCTGATGACATTTATTCCTATGAACTTGAAGCTTTCGACCATCTCTACTTCGGCGTCATCAATGTATACCAGGGTGTGTGTAATGCTTCGCTTCCTGAAGTCAATCACAATCTCCTTTGTCTTGCTGATATTGAGGTAGAAGATGTTGTTTAGGCACCAAGTTAGAAGGTTCACAATCTGCTTTTGGTACTCCATCTTATTATTTAATACCCGGCCCGCTGCAATGGCGTCATCTGGGAACTTGTAAATTGAGTTGCGATAGTGTTTGGCTGCACAGTTATATGTGTATAATGAGTATAGTTGGGGGCTTGTGTTGCACCAGTGTTGAGAATTATTGTAGAGGATGATTTGTCACCTATTCTCACTGATGGCTTTATGAAGATCGTAGTGGGATTTCTTGTACGGCTCAGAATCATTTGACTTGTGCGCAGCAGTCTTGACCTTCACCTGGAAATGGACCTCATGGTTTCATATAAGGATTGTGTTTCTCGACATGCATTCCTCTACGTACTCACTGATGAAGTCAGTCGCGACAGTGGCGTACTCATTCAGGTTGGCCGCAGATTCCCTGTATATGGAGCAGTCCACTGACTCAAAGCAGTCACGTAGGATGTCATTTGTTTCTGCAGCGAAGCACTGAATGACTTTCTGTAGTGGATCTTCCTGCTTCAGTTTTTGTTTGTGGGCAGGGAATAAAAGCACAGCTAGATGGAATAATCGAAGTTCAGTCTCTTGGGTAAACCATAAGAAGCTGTCAGAATCAATAGTCAATGGACACAACCAAATTCATCTGGCTAGGAATATTGTTTCAGATAGTACACAAACAAAAAAAAAAACAAAGCTGGCCAAGATGGAATTTGGAAATGGTAATCACTTTCTCAATGTAGGAAATATTCTCACAATAAATTCATGTCATATGAACAGAATTAGGCTATTTGGCCAATTGAGTCTACTCCGCCATTCAATCATGGCTGATCTATCTTTCCCTCTCAAATGCATTCTTCCCATAACCTTTAACACCATTACTAATCAGGAACCTGTCAATCCCTGCTTTAAAAATACCCAATCACTTGGCCTCCACAGCCCTCTGTGGCAATGTATTCCATAGATTCTTCGGCTGCAGGCTAAATAAATTATTCCTCATCTTCTTTCTAAAGATGTGTCCTTTTATTCTGATGCTGTGCCCTTTGATCCTAAACTCTTCCACAAAAGGAAACATCCTCGCCACATCCACTCTACCCTTTCATTATTCTGTGAGTTTCAGTGATATATCCCTTCATCCTTCTAAACTCCAAGTACAGCCTCAAAGCAGTCAAATGCTATTCATACATTAACCCAATCATACTGTACCCAGGATCATCCTCGTAAACCACCTCTGGACTCAATCCAACGCCTGCACCTGCACCCCGTCAGATATGGGGCCCAAAACTGCTCACAATACTCCAATTATGGTCTGTCCAGTGCCTGATAAATCTTAAGTATTGCAACCCTGCCTTTATATTCCAGTTCTCGTGAAATGAATGCTAACATTGCATTTCCCTTCCTTACTACCGATTCAATCAGCAAAGTAACCAGTTGGGAATCATGCATGACTACTTCCAAGTCCCTATGCGCCTCTGATTTCTGAGTCCTTTCCCAATTTAGAAGATAGTCCTTTGCCTTTATTCCTACTGCCTCAGTGCATGACTGCACACTTTGCTATGCAGTATTTCATCCGCCCACTCTCCCAACCTTTGTAAACCCTTCTGCAGACTCACTACTTCCTCTTTGCCCCTCCATCTATTTTTGTATCATCCACAAACCTGGCCACAAAGACATCAATACCGTTATTCAAATAATTAATATATAACATGAAATGTAGCAGACCTAACACCGACCCCTGCAGAGCAACAGTAGTCACCAGCAGCCAACCAGAAAAAGCCCCCTTTATTTCCTGTTTGCCATCTGCCAATCTGCTATCTTCTATCCATCAAGTTTCTCCCCTCTAATACCATGAGCTCTCATCTTGTTTAGCAGCCTCTTGTGCAGCGCCTTATCAAAGGCCTTCTGAAAATCCATGTGAACAAAATCAGCTAACTCTTTTGTCTATCCTGCTATTTACTTTTTTTTGTTTAATTTAGAGATACAGTACGGAAACAGGCCCTTCGGCTCACCGAGTCCATGCTGACCAGTGATCCCCGCGCTTTAACAATATCCTACACACACTAGGGCCAATTTACATTTATACCAAGCCAATGCACCTACAAACCTGTACGCCTTTGGAGTGTGGGATGAAACCGAAGATCTCAGAGAAACCCCACACGGTCACAGGGAGAACGTACAAACTCCGTACAGACAACACCCATAATCAGGATCAAACCCAGATCTCTGCTGTGAGGCAGCAATTCCTCAAAGAATTTGAACAGATTTGTCAGTCAAGATCTCCCCTTGACAAAACCATGTTGACCTCAGCCTATTTTATTTTACTCAGAAACCTCATCCTTAATAATGGAATCTAAAGTCAAACAGCCATTGAAATCAGGCTAACTGGCCTATAATTTACCATCTTTTGCCTCGATCCCTTCTTGAATAGTGGAATAATATTTGCTGATTTCTTCTTTGAGCACTCCCGACTAATAATTCTTGAAAGATCACTACTAATGCCTCCACAATCACTAAAGATACCTCTTTCAGATCCCTGGGCGCAGTTCATCTGATCCAGGTGACTTATCCACCTTTAGACCTTTCAGCTTCCCAAGCATCTTTTCCTGAGCAATAGCAACTCCACTAACTTCTGCTAGGTTCACAGAGCTTCACATAGCTTTACATGCACCTCATCTACTGCATCTGGTGTGCGCTATGTGGGCTCCTGTATATTGGCAAGACCAAGTGAAGACTCGGCAACCGCTTTGCCAAACTCTTGCGCTCGGTCCGCCATGGCCTACCGTATCTCCCAGTCTTTAACCAATTTAACTCCCCTTCTCATTCCCGTACTGCCCTATTTGACCTGGGCCGCCTCCATCGCCAGTGTGAGGCCACATTCAAACTGGAGGAATGGCACCTTATATTTTGCTTGGGTAGCTTAAAATCCAACGGTTAGAACATTGAATTTTCCAATTTTAATTAACTAACCCACAATCAACCTCTCATCATTTCGCAACTCTTAAACCTCTTGGGCTGCTTCATTTGTAGCTAGAGGCTTGATTTGGAGAAAACACTTCTTAAAACTTGATTTTAGTTATTATGACCCGTCGTAGTAGCTGTGAAGAAGGCCATGAAAATATGTCATGATGAATGGAAGGCAGATGTACATAAGAAATGTAAGATTTCGAGGATATTAGACCAAGTGTAGGCCCGTTGCATCTGCTACCCCAACGCACCCGTTCCCTACCTGAAGCCCCCACAGGAGGCATGGTCCTCCAACTCGGCCATTCCCGAACGCAAGATTCCAGCACTCCCCTACCTCCCTTTGCAATAGCAATTCGCCCTCCCCCTGCTAGACGAGCTATTGTGACGTCGTCAGTTGAAGCTGGTCGTTTTCAATTCAAAGTCTTTAGATTTTTTTTAAACTTTAATCAGTAATAAGTCAAGAAATAAAGCATAAAATGTTCAGTGAAGGTGCTCTGCCTAGAGGGGAAAAATGTGAACGTAAAAATCTTGTGAAAGTTGGCATTTTTAAAGCTTTAATCGTGAATAACTTGTCAAATATAGGATGAAATCTTCAGTGAGGCTGATCACTGCTAGCTGAGCCATTGTGACATCAGTTGAAGCTGGTTGTTTTAATTTCAAAGTCTTTTGACTGTTTTAGACTTTTAATCAGTAATGAGTCGAGAAATAAAGCATAAATGTTCAGTGAAGATGCTCTCAGCCTCGAGGGGAAAAATGTCAATCGGAATATGGAATAAATGTCATCGTTACCGTGTAGTGTTTTCGCGAAGATGTAAAGACAACCACATATATACACACACACACACACGTGCAAGATCAGACTTTTAATAAGTACTAGACCAAGGGCAGACCTGTTGGGTCTGCTCCCCTAACGCAGCCGTTCCCTACCCGTAGCCCCCACGGGAGATGTCCTCCAACTTAAGCGGCTCAGGAATGAGCAGTGCGGCTGGTTTTAAATGGCGTCTTTGAGGCGAGATGCGGGCGCCAGCAGCCGTTATGGTCGCTGGCCAGTAGGAGGCGACAAAATGAGTGAGTTGGGGGGGGGGGAAGAGAAGGATTTAATGAAAAATGTGGACATAAACATAACAAAATCTAATGAGGAGTGGATAGTTGGAATGAAAAGTGAAATGTCTACCCAAATGGCTGCTCCTATGGGTGAGAAGCCAGTTTATTTTTGAAATATTGGGGGGGGGGGGGAGAAAGATTTGATTAAAAACGTGTACTTAAACACGACAAAATGTAATGAGGAGCGGATACTTTGAAAGAAAAGTGAAATCTCTACCGAAATGGAAAAGATCTCGACGATTGTGCGTCTGGATTCGGCGTGGCAAGGAATCAAAGGAAGAAATGCAGCCGGCAGCCGTACATGTAAATGGATCCATTCCGATTGGACATCTGCGAGCATCGGCCATTCCGATTGGACATCTGCGAGCATTGGGCATTGTGACATCACACGATGGAACGAATCAAAAGGCAGAAAGGCAGCCGGACGGCAGCCGGTCGGATGGCACGAGAGTTTTATATAATAATAAAATAGATAGATAGATAGATTATGATGATACACAGTATATAAAAATATTGTAATGTATTACATAGACCAATGACAAAATAGTTTCTATCCTGAAAGAATTACTATCCTTAAAATGCTGTATAGGTATTACTTTGACTTTGTAATCTTTAAAACACAATATGAGAATTGTAAAGAATAAGTACATTAACAAAGTATTTTAAGTGAATTGTTTGGTATTCTAACAGGGATAACTTAAGAAGAAAGAACTTCTATCCCACCCCACACGGAAGAGAACGTTCACCTCATAAAAGGGAAACTTCCTATTACAGAAGAGAATCTCCTCACAGCCACTCTGGATCAAGCAGCAGAAGCTACTCCCCTGAAAAAAGCAAACAGTCGTCATCCTACCAGTCCCAATTCATTCAAAGTAAGTACATAATTGGAAAGAAAAAAGGCTAACATTTGTGAAGATAGCATTTTGAAATGAGCTAATAGAAAGCAAATTGAATGATTTAAAACTAAATAGATGAGTAAGATGATTAAACAGGTGCTTATGAAATGTCACATATATTCACCCCCTCACATTCCACCTACACTATTGAAGTACTATTTTTACATACTTAAAGAAAACTTGGATTTTTGTAAAATCACTCTGGCAATAAATCTTTGGTGACTAAAGCTTGGCTATGATAAAGACATTGGAAAATAATATTTTCAATGCTCAGGAATAATTGCTGAATGAGAATCAATGTAAAATGCACTAAGTACGGACTTTCATACTGAGTGCTACCGGTCAGCTGCTTCATTTGCATTATGTTCAGCAAATGTTGCTTTTGGCTGATTGTCTTTTAGTCTAGATTCCTGCAGAGTGGGAAGTCAGCAAGTTTTCCAGTGTCCCAGAGGACTACACCAGTGGAAGTGCGTCCAGCTGCAGCTCTTGACTGAAATAATGTGTGGGGAAACTGGAACTGCAGCTGGACAACTTCAGGATTCTCTGGGAGTATGAAAGCGTAGTGTGAGTTACAGCGGGGGGGTCACTTGTAAGGCAGAAAGTAGATGGTCGACCACCTAGATAGTGAGCAGGCAGAGAGTGCATTGTGGCCATTCCACTCCAAAATAAATACACCCTTTTGCATTCTGTTGATGGAGGAGAGAAGAATGTCTTAGATGCAGAAGGAACAGAGGATGGAGGTGGGCAGAAAGGATGTGTAATTGTAAATGATTTTTTTTTTCGTTTTAATGAAACAAAAGAAAATGTTTTCAAAACTCTATGTTCCCAAAATGTTGAACATTTTTCAGAATGTATTTACCGTGCAAAATCTGTTCTTGACATTAATTACAAAGGCCCAATTGCTGTAATTGTATGCTTGCGGCTTCATTTTATTTCTGGCTAGATGAAGTCCCGTACTTATTAATCCAGGTGAAATTAAAGTACTGGCAATGCTCTCAAAAGACAGGAAGTCTGTGGGTGTGAAGCTCTCGACGAAAGTGTAAATTACCCAAGAAAAGTTTATTTTTGCTTTTGATCTTTGTCATTCCTTTTATATTTCCTGTCTCACGTAAGTTTAGATGTCTTCTGTTATTTTTGCACCAATCATTTCAAGTTTCTAAAGGCAGAATATTTTAGTGTTCTACATCTGGAATAGTTTTTAATGGGTCTCTTTGTAGAGTACAAGCACAAACAAATAATGAATGTTTTTACTGTCTGAAGACCTAATGTTTTCAATCCTTCTGTGATACTTGTTCCCCTCTCCATGGTAGACCTGTTGCTCCACAGCAACAGTGACTCGGGTTGAATCCTGACTTCTGGTGCTGTCTGTGGAGTTTTCCCTGTGATTCCGTGCGTTGTGTCCAGGTCCACCGGTTTCCTCCCACATCCCAAAAATGTGCAGGTTTGTAGGTTAATCGGCTTCTGTAAATTGCCCTAATGTGTAGGGTGCGGACCTAACCTTCTAGGCATGTCCGCCAGTCCTGTATTTGTACTTTTTCCACATTCTCTTGTCTGCTTTCTCCTTGTCTCACTATACAACATATCTCCACAGCAATGCAGACTCGACTCATTGAGATATCTCCTTTATCCTATACATCCTTCCCCACCTTTTCACCACCTTAAAACCAACTTTTTTTCTCTTTTTTTCCTTTTCTCTCATGACAGGTCTTTGACCTATATATTGATTTTCTCTCCACAGATCTGATTTTTATTTATAAGTGTGATGTTAATATATGTCCTGCCCTTCCTATTTGGCTCGAGCAGTAGGAAAGAAAGAACAGAAAATTAAAATAAATAACTGTTAATCAAGTCAAGTCAACTTTATTTATCACATACACATACAAGATGTGCAGTGAAATAAAAGTGGCAATGCCTGCTGATTGTGCAAAAACTACCGAACAGAATAGAACAATCAGTATTTACATGTTCGAAAATATTTTTTTACAAATAACACAACACAACAGTAAATTAGTACAGTAAATTAGTCCCTGGTGAGATAAGAGTTTACAGTCCTGATGGCCTGTGGGAAGAAACTCCGTCTCATCCTCTCTGTTTTCACAGCATGACAGCGGAGGCGTTTGCCTGACTGTAGCAGCTGGAACAGTCCGTTGCTGGGGTGCTAGGGGTCCCCCATAATGTTGCTGGCTCTGGATCTACACCTCCTGGTGTATAGGTCCTGCAGGGGGGCGAGTGTAGTTCCCATGGTGCGTTCAGCCAAACGCACTACTCTCTGCAGAATCTTCCTGTCCTGGGCAGAGCAATTCCCAAACCAATTTGTGATGTTGCCGGACAAGATGCTTTCTACAGCCTCAGAGTAGAAGCACTGAAGGATCCTCAGAGAGACTCTGAATTTGCTCAGCTGCCTGAGGTGTTAAAGGCGCTGCCTTGCCTTACTCGCCAGTGCGGCAGTGTGTGTTGCCATATCAGATCCTCTATGATGTGAACTCCCAGGTATTTAAAGCAGCTCGCCCTATCCACAGAAGTCCCATTTATCTCCAGTGGCGTGTACGTCCTCGGATGTTGTGCCCTTCTAAAGTCCACAATCAGCTCCTTAGTTTTTGTGACATTCAAGAGGAGGCTGGTGTCCTGACACCAGAGTGCCAGATCAGCCACCTCCTCCCGGTAGGCCTTCTCATCGTTATCATAGATCAGGCCCACCCACCAAAGTAAATACAGCAAACTGTGATTTTAACAGGCCTCTTTATAATGGATTATGGTTGTAGCAATGGCTGCCTACAACACCCTTGGCTCGCACTGCATCCCTGGCTGCTTGATGTGCAGAGGGATCGTGGTCAAAGTTAATAGCTCACTGAAGGTGATAGGGTGGTGAAGAAGATGTATGGGATGCTTGCCTCTGTTGAATGTAAGAGTAAGGAAGTCATGATGCAGCTCTATAGAATTTTGGCAAGACTGCATTTGGAGTATTGCGTGTAATTTTGGTCGCCCCATTACAGGAAAGAGGTGAGGCATTGCAGAGGGTGCAGCGGTTATTTACCAGAATGCTGCCTGGATTAGAGGGTTTCAACTACAGGGAGAAGTTAGATAAACTTCGATTGTTGCTCTGGACTGTTTGAACTTTAAGGGAAACTTGATAGGTATATGAAATTATGAGAAGCATAGATAGGGTAGACAGTCAGAACCTTTTTCCCAGGGAGGAAATGTCCAACACTAGAGGCATAGCTATAAGGCGAGAGGGGAAATATTTAATAGAGATTTGCGGGGGAAGTTTTTTTACATTGAGTAGTGGGGGCCTGGAACGCACTGCCAGGTGTGGTGGTGGAGGCAGAAACGATAGTGGTATTTAGGAGGCTTTTAGATAGCCACATGGCAGTGCAAGGAATAGATGGATATGGATCATGTACAGGCAGATGAGATCTGTTTAATTTGGGATCAAGTTTGGCACAAACATTGAGGGCTGAAGGGGCCATTCCTGTGCCACCCTGTTCTATTTTCTAATTGAGATGGGGAGGGACAGTGACATGCAGTTTGCTGGATGTTGTACAGTTGGGAGACATCAGGGTGTTCTGGTAGTTGAGGAGGAGAGGTGGGATCAACAGCAAAGGGGCAATGGAAATTGATTGAGTTAGTTGGGAATGGTGTGAGTGTCTATGAATGTAGATAATTAATTTACTTTGCTTCAGGCCTTTAATCTAAGGACTATATTACAAAGACTTGTCCTCGGAGTGCCTCATAACTGGTAACTCAGGCCAATGCGTATTTACCTGCAGTGTGCCAAAAACAGGATTGCATGAGGAATTATATCATCCAATGTATCCCTAATATGGAAATTGCATCATAATGGTGATTGATGCCAAAAAGTAACTAGATGAATGTTATAACTGACAAGCAATGCCTCTGAAATGGTCATTGTGCTTCGCTCCAGGAACAACTTAAAAGGGCAGTGCAATGCAATTGAATTTTCTGGCAATTATATCATTCATGGTACAGTAACGTCAGTGCCTAGATCAATTGAAGTCGTTCTGTTGTATTTTAGTAAATTCTGATTGATGTTGTGGAGATTCTCCTAAATCACTGGAACATCAATAGTTATCAAACTACTTTTTCATGGGAAGTCATGAATTATTCTTTCAATGTGAGCCACTGTAAAAATCACGATCAAAATCTTACAGATGTTTTCATCATGCAACACTCACTGGCACATGAAAAATTGAATTTTTGAGTTTTACTTGTGTCTTGTAAGTTTGCTGAGAGGAATGTAAGAATAAACAGTGGTTATTTATCTAATGGGTTTTGATATGGTACCCCATTATCTATCTATCTATCTATCTATCTATCTATCTATCTATCTATATTACTAAAAGTCTGTTCTTGACCGGTTTTGGCGATCTGTGCTGCGATTTCCGAGAGAACGCCGCCACCTACGGCCGTTATTTTTGGCCACCTCGCTCTATGCCGCATGTGTGCCGAGGATTTTTCCAGTCGATGATAAATGACAGAGATATTAATGATTTTACAAAATTCCCCATCCTCTCTGCTGCCCCCGCGGCGGCAGGGGGGATGGACTATAAAACCAGGAAGTGGTGTGCCTCAATTAGTCTGCAAGCTGGAGGAAGGCAGAGGGTCATGTTTCTCTGAGCTGTGAATAACACTGAACACATGTTCACACAACTGTGAGTAAGTACCCTTAATGTGGTTTTGAAAATGAAAATATGGTTAAAGTAAAAACTCACTGCCTGCAAATGGTTGTTTGGGGGGGTTTGGGTTGAAATAAAAAGGCACTCTACCCCCCTCTCCTCTCCCCCCCCCCCCCCTCTCCTCTCCCCCCCCCCCCCCTCCCCGCTCCTCCTCCCCCCACCCCTCTCCCTCCCCCCCCCCTCCCCCCTCCCCCTCTCCCCCCCCTCTCTCCCCTCCCCTCGCCTCCCCCTCGCCTCTTCCCCTCCCTCTTCCCTCCACTCACTCCCCTCCCCTCCCCCCCACCTCCCCTCTCTCGCACCCACCCTCCCTCTCTCCTCCCACCACCACCCCTCTCCCTCGTGCCCCTCTGTGTCTCCTCTCTCCTGCCCTCACTCTCTACCCCCCCCCCCCCCCTTTCTAGATGAGACTGCCTATGCGTCAGTAGATAGGGTGGTTATGGGGTAAAGGAGCAAATTAATAATATTAATATAATATCAAGGGGGGTAATTAGCGTCCTCCCGGGGGGGGATAGTTAGTGTGTCCTCTGCATGCCGCCTCCCCTCCCCCCCCACAACCGCACGTTGGGGGAACAGACCCAACGGGTCTGCACTTGGTCCCCTCCCTGTTGATCACCGTGCCCTCAGGATATTCTCTGAGAGAATGAATTGCCGATTTCAAATTCTCTCCCCCCCCCCCCAAAGAGTCTAGATGTGCTATTGCAAGTTGGGGGCTATGCGTGTTACATTCAGTAGATAGGGTGGTTATGTTTGGGTAAAAGGAGCAAATTAATAATATTAATATAATATCAAGGGGTAATTAGCGCAGTGCGTCGGGGGGGGGACAGTCACTGAAAGTTGGGTCACCGGTTGTGATGCTACAATTTATTGCAAGCAGAATGCCGCCCCCCCCCCCCCCCCCCCCCCACAACCGCACGTTGGGGGAACAGACCCAACGGGTCTGTACTTGGTCTAGTAATGAATAAAGTTGATCACCGTGGGGTCAGGATATTTCCTGAGAGAATGAATTGCCGATTTCAAATTGATTTCGGGGGGAAAAAACAAAGAGTGGGAGTTAAGGGCAGCTATTCACAGTGGGGGAGAAAGGGTGAATGAGTTCTCTGAGAGTTAGTGTTACATTCCACTCATGCTCAATATTTACATCATGACAGACCAAATTTCTATATTTTCTGATGATACTGTTTGGGGATGTCGGGTGGTGAATCAAGTTCCACATAGCTAAATGCAAAGTTGAATTTTTTGGTAGAAAGTTACTTATTGCAGGGAGTCGGAAGTAAAATAAATTGCGACTACAAACACACCAATCACTGAAAGTTGGGTCACCGGTTAGCAACTAAGATGCTACAATTTATTGCAAGCAGAATAGAATTGAAACATAGAGTTTCACCTACATAACTACACCCGTATTGAGTTTGAGTGCAGAAAGTAGAGTTTTGTATTTTGGGATATGGCTATCTGAGATGGATGCAATGAGAAACATATCAGAAGAGAATGTCTAAACTGGCCCCTTTCTCATGAATAAAAATGTTGAGAGTTGACATAATAGTCATTAAAATGATGTAAGATTTTTGTTGTGGTTATGGAGAAAATGTTTCCACGTAGCGAAAACTACAAGAAGCGTTTAATGTAAGAGTCATCAGGAAATCATGTAAAATTCAGAAATGTTTTCACTGTGGTGAGAGTGTGAAACAATACTACGGAGAGTAGTTGAAGTGAATGGTGTAATTGTATTTAAAAAATAGGCTATACAAACGTGAGAAAGAAGTAATAAAGATTCACAATCATACATTTAGCTGAGGAAACATGGAAGGAGGTTTCAGTTAAATGCCAAAAGGCCATTATATTGTATACAATACAATAGGGACAACAATCAATGCTGATAATTTATTTAGAGCACATGGTAACCATCTCAATCATCTGATATTGTCTCACCATTCACTTTTTCTGGTTTTCCCCATAACCCTTAATTCCACTCGAGTCCTAACATTTGTCACCACTTTGAATACACAGAATGATGCAACAACTGAATTTCTGGGGTGAGGCAATACCCTCTCAGAAAGGAAATGCCATTTAATCTCAATTTTAGCCTGCTGTTTGTTCGCGGATGCTGCTGTTGCTTATTATAAAACCATACATTTTTGGTAATGTTCAGATTTCATGTATTTAATTCTAAATAGTTTAAGTAGTGTAAAATACAGAGGGCTTAGTACCAAGTTATATGGAATCTGTCACTCCGCATTGGTCTAATCAGCCACAAGTGATGATGCTCCAGCCGAGGTTTGGAGCAAGCAGCCAACAACTAGGATGCATCACCCATGGTCAGTCATGATCGAGGGGGGCCTACGACGGCCCCTGGTTCTGGACTCCCCCAACATCGGGAACATGTTTCCTGCCTCCAGCCTGTCAAATCCCTTAATAATCTTATATGTTTCAATAAGATTCCCTCTCATCCTTCTAAATTCCAATGTATACAAGCACAGTCACTCCATTCTTTCAACATATGACAGTCCCGCCATCCCGGGAATTAACCTTGTGAACCTACGCTGCACTCCCTCAATAGCAAGAATGTCCTTTCTCAAATTTGGAGACCGAAACTGTACACAATACTCCTGTGGTCGCACCAGGGCCCTGTAAAACTGCAGAAGGACCTCTTTGCTCCTATACTCAATCCTCTTGTTATGAAGGCCAACATGCCATTAGTTTTCTTCACTGCCTGCTGTACCTACATGCTTACTTTCAGTGACTGATGTACAAGGACACCCAGCTCTCGTTGTACTTCTACTTTTCCCAACTTGACACCAAAGATAGTAGAGGAGCTCCTCTAGTATTTTTGCCTGACACCATTCAGATAATAATCTGCCTTCCTGTTCTTGTCACCAAAGTGGATAACCTCACATTTATCCACATTAAACTTCATCTGCCATGCATCTGCCCACTCACCCAACCTGTCCAAGCCACCCTGCATCCTCCTCACAGTTCACACTGCCACCCAGCTTTGCATCATCTACAAATTTGCTAATGCTACTTTTAATCCCTTCATCTAAATCATTAATATATATTGTAAATAGTTGCGGTCCCAGCACTGAGCCTTGTGGTACCCTACTAGTCACTGCCTGCCATTCTGAAAGGGACCCGTTAATCCCTACTCTTTGTTTCCTGTCTGCTAACCAATTTTTTGTCCATGTCAGTGCCTTACCCCCAACACCATGTGCTCTAATTTTGCCCACTAATCTCCTATGTGGGACCTTATCAAGGCTTTCTGAAAGTCCAGGTACACTACATCTGCTGGCTCTATAATTCCCTGTTTTCTCTCTCTCTCTCTCTCCTTTCTCAAAAAGTGGGATAACATTAACCACCCTCCAATCCACAGGAACTGATCCTGAATCTATATAACATTGGAAAATGATCACCAATGTGTCCACGATTTCTAGATCCACTTCCTTAAGTACCCTGGGATACAGACCATCAGGCCCTCGGAATTTATCAGTCTTCAGTCCCATCAGTCTACCCAACGCCATTTCCTGCCATGTGAATTTCAAGAAAGATGTGGAGGCTTTGGAGAGGGTGCAGAGGAGGTTCACCTGAATGCTGCCTGCATTAGAGGGTTTCAGCTGCATGGAGAGGTAGGATAGACTTGGATTATTTTCTCTGGAACGCTGGAGGTTGAGTGGACTACTTGATAGAAGTATGTACAATTTGGAGAGGCATAAATAGGGTAGACAGGGAAATGTTCAACACTAGAGGGCATAGCTATAAGATGAGAAGGGGAAAGTTTAATGGAGATGAGCATGGCAATTATTTTACACAGACTGGTGGCGGCCTGGAACGCATTGCTAGGGGTGATGGTGGAAGCAGACATGATAGTGGCATTTCAGAGGGATAGAGGGATAGAGGGATATGGATCATGTACAGGCAGATTAGATTAGTTTAACTGGGCATCATGTTCGGCACAAACATTGTGGGCCAAGGGCCCACTCCTGTGCCATTCTGTCTAGAAATCCAGATGTCAACTGCTGGAAAATGGGATTAGTAAAATTGGGTAATTGATGGCTGGTTGAACACAGACCGGTTTTGAGCTGTGTGACCCTATCTGTGACTCTCTATTTTTAACTTCTGATGATAAACACCATTATTGATATCCAAACCCTGTGTTTAATTGAGTTATTGTAATTAATATCCTTGGGTTGGGAAATTGCAGTTCCAGATTTGCAATTAACCCTTTAAGACGTATGGCACTCAACTCGAAATAATCTTCAACCTTTTTGTGCATAAACCATCCCTGTGGCACTGCAAGGTCAGCTCCTGTTCCTTCTGGCTCATAGAATGTAGAACAGTACAATACAAAAACAGACGGTTCGGCCCACAATGTCTGTGATGAACATGATGCCAAGACCATCTCTTATCTACCTGCATATAATCCATATCCCTCCATTCTCAGCATATCCATATGCCTATTCATAAATCTCATAAATGCTACTATCGTATCTGCCTCAATCACCAACACCAGCAGTGTGTTCCAGGCCCTCACGACCTTTGTGTAAAAATGTTGACCGGCACATCTCCTTTAAACTTTGCCCCCCTCACTTTAAGGCTATGCCCTCTCATTTTGAATTTTTCCATCCTGGGGAAAAAAAGGTTCTGACTGTCTACCCTATCTATGCCTCTCATAATTTTATATACTTCCAGCAGGTCTTCCCGCAACCTCCAGCAATCCAAGTCTGTCCAACCTCTCCCTGTAGCTAATGCCCTCTAATCCAGGCATCTTTCGGGTAAACGTTCTAGTTAGCTAACCTTCATGTTTCATCTTTTCTCCCCATATTGCTATTTGGTTACCTTCTGTTGGTCGTTAAAAGCTTCCCAATCATCTACCTTCCCACTAATCTTTGCAATATTATATGCCTTCTCTTTTAGTTTTATGTTGTCTTTGATTTCCTATATCAGTCACGGTTGCCTCATTCTTCCCTTAGAATCTTTCTTCCTCTTTGGGATGAAAAGGTCCTGCGTCTTCTGAATTATTATCAGAAACTCCTGCCAATGCTCTGTGCCATCATTCCTGCTAGGGTCCCTTTACAATCAACTTCAGCCTGTTCCTCCCCAATGCCTCTGTAGTCATCTTTACTGAACAGTAATATCAACATATCTGATTTCATCTTGTCCCTCTCAATTGCAGGTTGAATTTTATGTTATGGTCACAACCTTCTTAGCCTTTAGCTTCCAAATCAAATCTGGTTCATTACATAGAAACTCATTAACCATCCTTCCATACTTCTATGCTAACTGTTGTGTAAAAACACCAGAGGTTGCTATCGGTGTACTCCAATATTATAGCATGCAGTAACAATTTTATTGTCGTTTTAACCACAAATTGCAGTCAGATGTGTCCGCTGCAAGAGGTACATTTCATTCTACTGTTGGGTCACTTATTATCTTAAGAATACAATTTAAAAAATAACTAGACTTTCTGGAGCACTAGTATGGGTGTTGTGGGCCGAAGGGACTGGTTTCCAGAGGGCTAGTGCGGACATTGTGGGCCAAATGGATTCTTGGGGTTCTTTTTAAAAAAAAAATCTGAGTGAAATCTCAGTGAAAGGCGCTTTTTCTGGACTTTTCCTGGCCTGGCACGAGCCTCTTGGGCCAAAATGCTCCTCCTGGGCTAATATGAGCATTTTGGGCAAAAGGGACTGGTTTCTTGGCTAATAGGGGCCTTGTGGGTCGAAATTAGTGGTTTTGGCAGGCCAAACAACTCATTTCATTTCCAATTGCATTGCAGTTTCAAGCACAGGACAGGCCGAATAGCTAATTGCATTTTCATTTCACTTCCATTGCCATTGCAGTTTCAAGCACAGGGCAGGCCAATCCAAACAGCTCATTGCATTTTCACTTTATTTCCATTGCCATTGCACTTTAAAGCAGAGTGCAGGCTCAAGCCAAACAGCTGATTGTATTTTCACTTTATTTCCATTGCCATTGCAGTTTCAAGCACAGGGCAGGCCAAACAACTCATTTCATTTTCATTAAGGGCTAACAAATCATTTATTCAAGTACATTGCATACTCACAGTGTTCTGTAGTTTCCCAGCTCAGACAGAGTCGTGACCTCTCCCTCGCCATCTTGCAGACAAAGTGAGCCAAGCCCACCCTTCTGGGTTTATAGTCCCTCACCCCTCCCACCAGAAGGGGCGTGGCCTTCATGGCGGTGATTGACAGGAGAGAAAATCTCAAGATTTTTTTAAATGCTAATAAGTCTTTTATTTTTCATCGAGGTAAGATGGGCCAAAAATCACAGCCATATGTGGTAGCGTTTTTTTTTCTAAAATCAAAGCACAGTGCAAACAGGAAGTTGTCAAGATGACACTTTTAATTATATAGATATTATTAAAATTTGTGTTTCCAGAAGTGAAACTTTCATCACATAAATGCATAGAATAAAACCTTGTCCTTTCATTTTGCTTGAAAAATTGAAATTAAATCAATTACATGCCTTTAGTTATCTTCATCAGGATACGGAATTGTTTGGATAAAGAGAATTGAATAATTAACTGAACATATCTTATGCCTAAAGACTGGATCTGCTTTCAACGCTTATTTAAAGTTTCTGTTGTATTCCCAGATGAAAGATCTGTTTGTGCATTGAACCCTTCAAGAGATGTATCTCCATCCATTTCAGTGCCACCAGTTTCTTCAAAGGTAAACTCAATGTTATGTGTACGTATACATTATTCAACAATCACCGGGAAAGAATAAGTAATATGTTATGGAATATCTTATCAAATAAGTTAATCTATGCAAAGCCATGAACATCCAAATTAATTATATAAATACAGTACTGTGAATTGTGTGTAACCGAGTGATTATAGCAATAAGTATTTTGCCTCTGCGACCATGAGGCTGTTTTACCCGTAGTAGGATTGGCAAAATTGCATAGGAATCTATTATATAAACGTAACAATGTAGATGGAATTTTTGTTTATAATGGGGATTTAATTAGTCCTGTTTGCCCTTGTTCAATTGTTCCTCTTCTCTAGTTCCACCACCTGAACATTGCTTACTACGTTCAGTGCTCGGCAAGAACAAGTGTAGACTACTTCTCTACACTTGACGACTTCGCTGAACATTTGCGCTTAGTTAGGCCTGTTGAGTCTCCTGGTTGTCAATTATTTTAACTCCTTTCTCATTCCTGTACCAACCTTTCTATCCTGGTCGCCTCCAATGTCAGAGGAACACTACATGCAAATTGGAGGAAGAATACATCATATTCTGCTTTAGTAGTTTACAACCCAGCGGTATGAACGGTGAATTCTCCTATTTTAAGTAACTACCCCACGGCACCCTCTTGCTCTGTCGCTCTCCCTCTCTCTCTGTCTCTCTCTCTGTCTCTCTCTCTGTCTCTCTCTCGCTCTCTCTCTCTTGGTTCTTGGTCCTCCAAAATATTCCAAATGGAATTTAAACTGGAGGTGGTGAAGGGAGGGCTTAAGCCAGAAAGGGTTATTGGGAAGAAAGAGCTACTTTAAATTTAGTTGCATCTGGTTGGGTAACTATAGTAGGGTGGAGATTATTCCATGCTTTAATTGTGCGGGGGAAGAACAAATTGCTGTACACATCTGTCTTTGTAGCTGGGATCACAAATTGGATCGAATGCCCTCGTCTGCTCCTAATTGGTTTGGGTTTGGTGTAGGTCTTGTAATCTATGTCGAGCTGACCATTTAACATTTTGTAAAAACAGGTCAAACGGTGAGCTTCACGTCTGTCATGGAGAGGGTTCCACCCCAGAGAATTCAGAAGTTTGGTGACACTCGCTTCTCTCTCATAGGTGTTAGTAACAAATCGAGCTGCCTGTCTTTGCTCTCTCTCTTGTGCCCTTGCTCACCACTCTTTTCCCATCCCTCCTGTCCTCTTCTACTTGTATACATCTCTTTGGCTTTGCGTTTCACTCCTCTCCCTTCCTTTTCTAACGCCATTTTGTCTCATTTTTTCCCTTGCTTTTGACCACTAATATGCCAGTCAAACTGCCCTCACCTGTATCCGCCTATCATTTGACATGGATAAAGTTTGTCCCACCACCACTTCTTTTCCAGCATTCTTCCACCAACTACAATCAGTTTGAACAAGGTCCCAGCCTGAAACGTCACTTATCCAGTCCCTTAACAGTTGCTGCCTGACCTGCCGAGGTACTCCAGCACTTTGTGTTTTGCACCTGAACATTGCTGCCAGGCCAGAGAACATGTGTACGACACTGCAGGAGGTTACTTAAATTTTGAATCATGTTGTAGCTAATAGTTCATCTACTTTGCTAAATTCTGTATAGATATATGAAAGAAAATCCACCTTCAATTAGAATAGTTTATAATTTGTAGGAAGTAACTTATTAGCATGCTTACTTACTGTCACGTTTGGCAGTAGGTAAGCAGCTAGGATTAGTTCCTTTCTTCCCACTCTATGCACTAAGAATAGCAGAAATTATGGACCAAAAGGTTTTTGTTCTGTAAGTGCGGGGAGAACACCAAATATAACTGAAATTAGAGGCTCTGAAGTAACATGCTTTTTTTAATTTAATTAGAGTACAAACTTTTATAAAAGCACCAAAACATGTGATGACTTGAATAAAGACATTGAGACTGATTGGAGTTCTGAACAGCAGCAAATTCCAGAACTGGAAATAAATGAACATGATACAGGTGTAAGTATACCAATTAAAATGATTTGCTACAATGTTTAAGCTTTTTTTCAGTTGTACTGAGTTAATCAAATAAAGTTAGATGCGCATTTAAAGGCCAACTGATTTTCATAACTTTCCACCATCTTGGTCATTTTTCTGTCTGTGACTTAAAAGTATTGATTACCAGCTTCCCAGAGCATCTTTCTCATCACAATCTCTTCATTTAATCTCTGTGCTGAATAATTTGTTATCCTTTGATTGCATCATGAACTGAATGTCTGATCCTCAGTCCTTCAGTATCTTGCCCCTATCTATTACTGACTGTTTTTCTTATTTACCCACCTCTCTGCAGCCATGAATGGTGGAGCAAGCCCATTTGTCTGATGCACTTGTTTCATATGTTTTTAACCAGTCATTCATTTGACCCCACATGCAGCCTTACTTCGAAGGGTCTTGACCCGAAACATTGCCTTTTTCCTTCACTCCATAGATGCTGCCTCACCCGCTGAGTTTCTCCAGCATTTTTGTCTACCTTCAATTTTCCAGCATCTACAGTTCCTTCTTAAACATCCTAAGCTTTATCAGTAAGATAATTTTTTGACTTGATCTCCATTTGCACTTACAACACTTGCTTAGAAAATTTACAATACAAAGGGCACAGTAGAAGATCATTTAGTACATTGTAAAAATCAGTTAAAAATAGTGCTAACTAGCTTAATCTCACCGTTCAATGTTCTTTACCCCCAGATAATAAGTACCGTTTAAATATGATAACCTCTGCCTCTACCATCATCCATATTAAATCTATTTCAAAATTCAAGAGAGTTTATTGTCATGTGTCCCAGATAGGACAATGAAATTCTTGCTTTGCATCAGCACAACAGAATATAGTAGGCATAAATAAATACAGAACAGATCAGTGTGACCATATACCATTGGATATATATATATATATATACACACATAAATAAGCAGATAAAGTGCAATGGGCTATTAATGTTCAGAGTTTTGTTTGAGTTGAGTTTAATAGCCTGATGGCTGTGAGGAAGCAGCTATTCCTGAACCTGGATGTTGCAGATTTCAGGCTCCTGTACCTTCTACCTGAAGGCAGCAGGGTGATGAGTGAGTGGCTAGGATGGTGCGGGTCCTTGATGCTGCTGCCAGCCTTTTTGAGGCAGTGACTGCGATAGATCTTCTCCGTAATCCTTCTAACAGATTAAATCTCTGCCCCCCCCCCCCTCCCTGGTTGTTCCTGCCATGACTGCAAATGGGAACAGAAAATCCCATCTCTTGCCATTCTAGATTAAACCCCCCTGAGTAGCACTAACATGGTCACAGTAGCACAGCAGTAGAGTTGCTGCCCTACAGCGAATGCGGCGACGGAGACCCGGGTTCGATTACGACTACGGGTGCTGTCTGTACGGAGATTGTACGTCCTCCCCGTGACCTGTGTGGGTTTTCTCCGAGATCTTCGGTTTCCTCCCACACTCCAAAGACGTTTGGAGGTTAATTGTCCCTAGTGGGTGTATGATAGTGTTAATGTGCGGGGATCACTGGTCGGCGCAGACCCGGTGGGCTGAAGGGTCTGTTTCCGTGCTGTATCACAAAAGTAAACTAAACTTAAAAAAAACCTAATCTAAACTAAACCTCTCTGTAAGGATGTTCAAGAAGGAACTGCAGATGCTGGAAGATCGAAGGTACACAAAATTGGAGGAGAAGGAGAAGGGTCTGAAGAAGGGTTTCGGCCCGAAACGTCGCCTATTTTCTTCGCTCCATAGATGCTGCTACACCCGCTGAGTTTCTCCAGCAATTTTGTGTACCCTCTCTGTAAGGATGTTGGTGCCCCATCAGTTCAGGTGTAACACATCCCACTTGTATAGGTCACTTCTGCCCCAGAAAAGAGCCCAAAAATCTGAATCCCTGCCCCCTGCACCAACTCCTCAGCCCCATATTCATCTGTCCTATCCTATTGCACACATGGCATCGGTAGTAATCCAGAGATTATCAACCTTGAGGTCCTGCATGTTAATCTTTTGCTTCTCGTTAGTTTTCAATTCACATTGAGGCAAATCAAAAAACTAGGTGTAGGAAATTTGAAATAAAAACAGATAATGCTGATAAAAACAGTGGTGCTCAACAACATTTCTCCATAGATGCTGCTTAGCCTGAGTATTCCTGGAACTTTCTGTGATTAATAGGTCTCATTATCGACTGTAATTGGTCACTAAAAGACGCTTTGTTGAGTTAGTTGAAGCCTTGTTGTAACCTGGGAAGGACCTAACCCTATTGCCAGCATTCTTGTCAAACAATCACTTAACCACTTACTTTTTACTTGTGTGTATTATGCTGTTTGAATTTCAAGCCAACTAGGTTTGTGACTGAGCCTTATTTAAAAGAACAAGTAAACTGTGTACATAAAGAAAATGCTGTCTTTGACAACATCATAATTTCACTCCTAAAGTTATTTATCCAGAAGTATTACAGGATGGCACAATGTTATGGCATCAAGACAATCATGCATATAACTCGTGGTTAAAGTAGTGTTGACAGATTCCCAAGGTCGCTGATGGAGGGCTACTGCATTTTTCTTTTCATCTATGTTCAAACAACTCAACAAGTACACCAATGAGATTGGATTATCACCTCATATTTGAGTTGCTTCCGATGTTTACTTTATTGGGTAAACTAAAGGGATTTTCATTTCACACTTGCACTTTATAAAGTCTGTCATTCACAGTTAAAATGGGAAGATAAAAGGCACTATTTAACATTTGTCATTTTTGACTTTAATATGCTATTCAAATGGTGTTAGCAGATAACTTGGATGATCTTGAGATGCATACACTGGGCGCTATTGAAATTATAGACCCGAGTCAAACAGATCATCGCACTAGAACAATTGCTGATTGTTCCCAGCCTGGAACGTCACTTATCTAGTCCCTTAACAGTTGCTGCCTGACCTGCTGAGTTACTCCAGCACTTTGTGTTTTGCTGCCAGGCCAGAGAACATGTGCACAACACTGCAGGAGGTTGCTTAAATTTTGAATCATGTTGCAGCAAATAGTTCATCTACTTTGCTAAATTCTGTATAGATATAAGAAAGAAAATCTACTGTCAATCAGAATAGTTTATAATTTGTAGGAAGTAACCTATAAGCATGCTTACTTACTGTCACATTTGACAGTAGGTAAGCAGCTAGCATTATTTCCTTTCTTCCCATTCTATGCATTAAGAATAGCAAAAATTATGGGCCAAAGTTTTTTTTGTTCTGTAAGAGTGGGAAAAGAGAACCCCAAATATAACTGAAATATGAGGCTCAGAAGTTAAATGCTTATTTTTATTTAATTAGAGTACAAACTTTTATAAAAGCACCAAAACATGTGATGACTTGAACAAAGACATTGAGACAGATTGGAGTTCTGAACAGCAGCACATTCCAGAACTGGAAATAAATGAACATGATGCAGGTGTAAGTATGCCAATTTAAATCATTTGCTACAATGTTTAAGCTTTTTTTCAGTTGTACTGAGTTAATCAAATAAAATTAGATGTGCATTTAAAGGCCAACTGATTTTCATAACTTTCCACTGGCCAACTAATTTTCATAACTTTCCACTAACTAATTTTTCTGTTTGTGACTTAAAAGTATTGATTACCAGCTTCCCAGAGCATCTTTCTCATCATAATCTCTTCATTTAATCTTTGACTGAATAAGTTGTTACCCTTTGTTATTGCTGCATGGACTGAATGTCTGATCCTCAGTCCTTCAGTATCTATTACTGACTGTTTATCTTATTCACCCTCCTCTCTGCAGCCATGAATGATGGAGTAGGCCCATTTGTCTGATGCACTTGTTTCATATGTTTTTAACCAGTCATTCATTTGACCCCACATGCAGCCTTACTTCCTAAGCATTCATTATCAGTAAGATGATTTTTGACGATCTCCATTTGTACTTACATCACTTGCTCAGAACATTTACAATACAAATGTCACAGTAGACCCATTTAGTGCATTGTAACATGTTAAAAAATAGTGCTAACTAGCTTCATCCCACTGTTCAGTGTTCTTTACCCCCAGATAATAACTAGATTTATACATAGTACTTTTTAAATATGATAACCTGCCTCTACCATCATCCATATTAAATCTATGTCCTGATCTTCTCTGTAATCCTTCTAACATTATAAATATCTACCCCCCTGGTTGTTCCTACCATGTCTGCAAATGGGAACAGAAAATCCCATCTCTTGCCATTCTAGATTAAACCCCACAGAGTAGCACTAACACTGTCACGGTGGCGCAGCGGTAGAGTTGCTGCCTTACAGCTAATGCAGCGACGGAGACCCGGGTTGGATATCGACTATGGGTGCTGTCTGTACGGAGTTTGTACATTCTTCCTGTGACCTGCGTGGGTTTTCTCCGAGATGTTCGGTTTCCTCCCACATTCCAAAGATGTACAGGTTTGTAGTTTAATTGGCTTGGTAAATGTAAAAATTGTCCCTAGTGGGTGTAGGATACTGTTAATGTGCAGGGATCGCTGGTCGGCGTGGGCCGAAGGACCTGTTTCCGCGCTGTATAACTAAACTAAACTAAACACAACCAAACTAAACCTCCCCAGTAAGGATGTTGGTGCCCCATCAGTTCAGTTGCAACCCATCCCTCTTGTATGTCACCTCCGCCCCAGAAAAGAGCCCAATAGTCTAAAAATCTGAATCCATGTCCCCTGCACCAACTCCTCAGCCACATATTCATCTGTCCTGTCCTATTAAACACATGGCACTCGTAATAATCCAGAGATTACCAACCTTGAGGTCCTGCATTTTAATCTTTTGCCTCTTGTTAGTTCTCAGCTCTCATTGAGGCAAAGCAAAAAATTGTGGGCGTAGGAAATTTGAAATAAATACGTATAATGCTAGTGGTGCTCAACAATATTTCTCCATAGATGCTGCTTAGCCTCCTGAGTATTCCTGGCGCTTTCTGTGTTTAATTGGTCTCATTACAAACTGTAATTAGTCACTGTAAAAGATGCTTTGCTGAGTTAGTTGAAGCCTTGTTGTAACCTGGGGAGAACCTAACCCTATTGCCAGCATTCTTGTCAAACAATCACTTAACTACTTACTTTTTACTTGTGTGTATTATGCTGTTTGAATTTCAAGCCTACTAGATTTGTGACTGAGCCTTATTTAAAAGAACAAGTAAACTGTACATAAAGAAAATACTGTCTTTGACAACATCATAATTTCACTCCTAAAGATATTTATCCAGAAGTATTACAGGATGGCACAATGTTTTGGCATCTAGACAATCATGCACATAGCTCATGGTTAAAGTAGTTTTGACAGATTCCCAAGGTCGCTGATGCAGGGCTACTGCATTTTTCTTTTCATGTATGTTCAAACAGCTCAACAAGTACACCAATGAGATTGGGTTATATCACCTTGTATCCATTTGAGTTGGTTCCGATGTTTACTTTATTGGGTAAACTAAAGATGTTTTCATTTCACACTTGCACTTTATACAGTCTGTCATTCACAGTTAAAATGGGAATGTAAAAAGCACTATTTAACATTTGTCTTTTTTGACTTTAGGATGCTATTCAAATGCTGTTACCAGATAACTGGGATGATCTTGAAATGTGTACACTGGGCGCTATTGAAATTATAGACCCAAGTCAAACAGATCATCGCACTAGAACAATTGCCAAGAAGACCAAGGAGATTGAAGAGGTTAGCATCTATAATTATAAATCCGGGAAAAGGGCTTTCATTGTGATGTTACCAAAATTGAATGTGGGCAGGATAAAGGTGGTGCTTCTATTTAAAATGCATGTTTGCAATGCCTAACTACTATATTGTTGATCATATGTGCTGCTAATTATTTGGTCTCTAATTAAAGTTAGCGAAGCGGCCACGATTCCATATGTTCCATGTGGTCTTACCCACGTCACTATTTGTTTGACTGTTTATCTGGACTGTTGTTGTGAGTAAGTTTTCAATCATCCTCAATGTACCAGCATCATAATCTGAACCAAATCTTTCTTGAATCACTCGTCAGTTGACACACGGCAAATCATTTCCAGTTCTAACCTTCATACTGAAAAATGTCCAACGGATAGAAGGTACACAGAAGATCATAAGACAGATCCTGAATAAATGTAGTATTATAAAGACAGATAAGAAAAGCAAAAACTTTACAGATTGAAAGGAAACAAACAATAGATATGATTGTTAAGGTATGTAAAATGATAAAGATGATAATGCCAGAATACCGAGTCCACTCCGACCAGAGATCCCCGCATATTAGCACTATCCTACACACACACACTAGGGATAATTTACATTTATACCAAGCCAATTAACCTACAAACCTGTATGTCTTTGGAGTATGAAGAACTTGGAGGAAACCCACGCAGGTCACAAACGTACAAACTCTGTACAGACAAGCACCCGTACTTGAACCCGAGGCTCTGGCGCTGTAAGGCAGCAACTCTACTGCTGTGCCACTGAGGTTAAGATAGTAGAAGTAAGAGGCTAAACGAAATATAGTGAAGGTAAGTTTGTATGCCCAGTTAAAAAAGAACTGCAGATGCTGGTTTACAAAAAAAGACACCGTGCTGGAGTAACTTAGTGGGTCAGACAGGATCTTTGGAGAACATTGATTGGAGTAGATAAATAGGAGCTTGGATAGCTGACAACTCAACGGTATGAACATTGAATTCTTCAATTTTAGTTAATTGCCCTTTGGTCCTGTGCCCCACCTGGACTCGCACCTATTCCTCCACTCTCCCTTCCCTTTCACCTACATTCCTTCCTCTAGCTTCATAATTGACAACTCTTTAATCCTTTTGTCTCACGCCTTCTGTCTTTTTACTTCTGGCCTTTGTCCAACCATCTGCCAATCAAAAAAACCCTCATGTATCCACCTATTACTTGGCAACCTTTGTCCTACCCCTCCCCTCTTTCAAATCCCCCACCCCCCATCCACTACCACCACAATTAGACGGAAGAAAAGTCCCAACCCGAAACATCACCTATCCATGATGCTCCAGCACTGTGTGTCTTTTTCTGAATGCCCAGTGTTTGGAACAATGGAGAAAAATATTGGTAACATCTCAAGTCTCACCTGGATGACAAAGGTGAGGATAACAAATAAGAATTTCTACATGAATACTGGCCTTTTCTTTTCCTTCGTTGCTAACATGCTTGTATTACTGGAACGAGCAGTGCCTCAACTCCAGGGACTTAGATTTGATCCTTGCCACGTGCTCTGTGACCCAGATTTGATCCTGATCATATTCTCTTGACTGCATGTATTTTCACCGAGTACTACGAATTTCCTTCCAGTTAATCAGCCCCATGGTGCAGGCAAGTGCCAAAAATTCCATCACAAATTGCTCAGTTTTGAACCAGCTTCCAAGTACTAAATTATTTGGTCAACTTAGTTCAGAAGAAGATTTACAGGTGTACTTATCAAATTGAACCGCCATTATTACCATGCCCTAGTGTAGTGCTCCTAAATAATTGAGATTTATGATGCAGAAGAATAATTTCTGTTTGATCTATAACAGCAGCATAGATGAGATGGTTAATTTAGCAGAGCAGATACTAAACTTGTCTTGACATTAATTTCAATAACACACTTTTTAAAACAATGGAAGGAATACAATTTAAATTGTACATCTTCTAAACATAACTATGGGGTGTCAGAATTAAGCTTAGATTAGCCTATTAGGGAGGTAATATGTGCTTCAAAATCTCAGCATGATATCCATGCTAGCAGCTAAAAATATTTTGTTCAACTAAAGGCTGAAATAGTTTGCTGTGTTAATTTATTTTGTTTGTTAAATTAAATCTGTGGAAAAATGAAAAAACATTTTTAATCTGATAGTTATCTTATGAATTCAATTGCATTCCCTTTGTGTGCAAACATTTGCTGATAGATATCACCTACTGAATCGCAACCAACCACAAAGAGTCATACAGCAAGAAATCAGGCTCTTGCAATCCAAGATGCCCCATCTATACTAGTCCCACCAAGCCATGTTTGGCCCACATCCCTGTAAACCTTTCCTATCCATCTACCTGTCCAAGTGTCTTAAGTATTGTTTATAGTACCTGCCTCCTCTGACAGTGTGTTCCATATACCCACTACCCTCTGTTTGAAAAGGTTGCCCCTCGGATCCCTATTAAATCTTAAGACATACTGGGTTGTAGGTGAATTGGCTTCGGTAAAAATTGTAAATTGTTGCTTGTGTGTAGGATAGTGCTATTGTACGGGGTGATCGCTGGCAACTGTTGTCCATCAACCCCAATAATCCAGAGCTCAGTTGAAATTCCGTGAGCGGCCACAGATGGCAGTGTGAGTGACGAGCACTCTTTATGGTTGAGTCCCTCCGTCGTGAAATAATCAATAATGCTATCAATCTTCTAACTGTTTCGCAAAGACAATACAGTAAACCTTTGTTTTAATGACCCCCTCATAAGTAGAGATAGTTAAAAGCTACAAACTCCCAGCAGTAAATATCACCAGCAACTTGTCCTGCACCACCCATATTGAATCAATGGCCAAGAAAACACACCTATGCCTCTACTTCCTTAGACGGCTTGGGAAGTTTGGCATGTCCCCAACAACTCTCACCAACTTCTACAATTGCGCCGTAGAAAGCATTTTATCAGGGTGCATCACAGCGTGGTTTGGGAACAGCTCCATTGCAGAAAATTGTGCATGCAGTACAGACCATCACACAAACCAACCTCCCTTCCATTGACTCCATTTATACCTCGCGCTACCTCTGCAAAGTCACCAGCATACTCGAGGGCAAATCACACCCTGGCTACTCCCTCTTCTCCCCTCTCCCATCAGGCCAGAGGTATAGAAATGTGAAAACACACGTACAGATTCAGGGACAGATTCTTCCCAGTTGTTCTATAGCAACTGAACCATCCTACCAACAACAAGAGAGCAGTCCTGAGCTAATAACCTCATTGGAGACCTTCAGGCTATCTTTGATCGGACTTTACTGGACTTTATCTTGCATTAAATGTTATTCATGTAATTCCCTTTATCATGCACCTGTACACTGTTCATGGCTCGATTGTAATCATGTATTGTCTTTCCACTGACTGGTTAGCAAGCAACAAAAGCTTTTCACTGTATCTCAGTATACGTAACCATAAACTAAACTCAAAGTCAAAAACTCAGACGTTGGATATAGAGGACGGACCTGCCAATCCATCCCTGGCTCACACCAGCAAGCCCATCTTCACCCACTGAAAGGACACAAAGTGCTGGAGTAATTCAGCGGGTCAGGATCTCTGGAGAATACGGATAGGTGACATTGGGGCCTTTCCTCAGACTGATTCAGTCAGCTGAGTTACGCCAGCACTTTGGCGCCTAGTTTTAAAGTGAGATGACACAATGCTAGCGAGCCCTTTTTCACAGACTCACACGGCTGTTGCGGCTCACGGTGGTGGTGGAGAAGGGGGCGGATATGGGCGAGGGGGGGTAGCAGGGGGGGGGGCGGCGACCCGAAGTAAGCGCTGTCCCTGGGTCTACAATGTGGGCTGCAACAACAGCCATGTCACCGTAATGCGTGGTGGGTGAAGAAGGACTCGTTGGTGAATCTTGCGTGTTCTGATTGGAGTCTGAAGTTGGGGCACACACTGGTGAGATGGTGGGGGCCGGGGATGGGTCGGCAGGTTATTCCATTCACATTCAGTTTACGTTTTATATTTGTTTTATTTTAAGTTTCTAGCAGTCCTTGGTGCTTTAAGGTCATAAGGAATAGGAGTAGAATTAGGCCATTCGGCATTCAATCATGACTGTTCTATCTCTCCCCCCTAAACCCATTCTCCTGCGTTCTCCCCATAACCTCTGACAACTGTACTGATCAAGAATCTATCTCGGCCTTCAAAATGTCCACTGACTTGGCCTCCACAGCCTTCTGTGGCAAAGAATTCCACAGATTCACCACCTTCTGACTAAAGATCCTCTGACTTTAGAGACACGTGAGGAGTGTCATTAGCGGGCCAGGGCTATATTGCCGTTTCATTATCACATGACCTCTGTTGGTCTGGAAAAACAGATAATTCACAAAGGCTCTAAAACCGAGGGTGCTGGAAAATCAGTGTTCAACCTGTACTTGTACCCCTGCGGACTATCCTTAATCAGTCCTCACTTTAACAAATGAAAAGACATACTCTCTCAAAATTCGTTTGGGGCAGTGGAAATCTGAATAATTTTTTAGACTCTTATGTATATGATATAAATTGAATGTAGATGTAATTTGATTTTTACGTAATTTTATCAGTATTGTCATTTTGGGATACAATTGAAAGCTCGTATACAAAACTGCCACTCAGATTTATGCACTCCGTGTGAAGTGCAGGCATTAATTATGGAATCCATGGCTGCATGGAATGTGTGTGTGTGTGCACTCCTGCAGGAAATGATTAACTTCTATAATTGTTGTATTTAAATGAGTTTGACAGTAGGAAATAATCTTGAAATATAGTGAGTTGAAACTGAAGTTTGTTTAATGAAGCTGATAGTTTTTTTTAATATTTTAGATAAATTTGCAAAGGAGTAGAAGTAAATAGGGATCACTCCTAACTTTAGCACCAGCAGTAAATTTACAAAGATCACTATTGAAAGTGAAAGAAGTAAAAATTTACTCTCAGAATATCAGGAAAACACTGCTGTGCAGTTGAAAATAAATGTAACCTAGTGTGTAAAATCGCAATTCTTTCTGTCTGCATTCTGTCAGAAATTTGTTCTCTTTTTTTTCCAATAGGTTATTTGTTCTTGGTAGAAATGTGACTTCAGCATGTAATTTGCACTAATTATGTGGGCGGTTGTATAAGCCTTTTTTTGGTTTTCAAAAATGTTCAGACTCGCTGGTCTGAAAAATGACAGCGGTTGTATACCATGGAATAACCAATTTTTGCTAATACTGATTCTTGTGGAAGGGCCGATTACATTCAAATTGCATTTTATCTCGGGTTGCTTCGTTATGTTCTATAGCCTCATTGCTTAGTCTACACAATATTCACATTTAGTTTTCCTTGCACTTACAGCCACTTATCTGGATACAAAACCAACTCCCATTAGATATTTGCCATTGGAACATAGGTTTCAAATTTACTACAGCAGCCATGGTAACCACATAGGAGGAAGCACAAAAAGGTCTATCTACCCATGGTTTACAAGAACCTAAATAGCAATCAGTCTTAAGAAGGGTCCCGACTTGAAACCTTGTTTGTCTATTACCTTCACAAATGCTGCCTGACCCGCTGAGTTTCTCCAGCACTTTTTTGTTACTCAGTAATGCCTATGTGGTGCTTATGTTCTTCTAAGCACTGAATCCTGATCTTGTTACAAAGTGCCTACAACTTCATGTCATTGCTGTTGATAAGTTCAGTTGTATATCCAAAACCAAGGAAACATCACAGTATGACCAGAAACGCACAACATTTTTAATGAGGATTGTATCGAGCATCATAACTTCTCATGCTGCACTATTTTAACTAGGACAAATTAATTTTTGGGCTTCTACAAAATTAGATTGAGATGTACTTCTAATTACACCTATCTGTCAATTACATGTCTGTTTACTGAGTTTGGAGGAAAAATATGTGCTCTGCCAAAAGGGCCTGTTCTTGTGCTATACTGTTTTATGTTAACACCCTTGACATCCTACTGGTTAGAATACAACATTGTAGCAATTTATTTTCTCTTGTTGAAAGTTCTTTCAAACTTCTATGAAGTCTCATCTCACATTGTCCAAGATTCAGCCTATCTAAATCGAATTTCAGTCGATAACATAGGCTGGCCTTCCACATGGATTATTTTTCTTGCATTTGGCAATGTCACTATTGAAATTGAATTAAGCATCACAACATTTTAACTAAATGTGTAGGAAAGAATTGCAGATGCTGGTTTACACCAAAGATAGACATAAAATGGTGGAGTAATTCAGCGGGATAGACAACATCTCTGGAGAGAAGAATTGGGTGACATTTCGGGTCAAGACCCTTCTTCAGACCCTTCTTCAAGACCCTTCTTCAGAGACGGAGAGGGAAACTAGAGATATGGAAGGGTACAAAGAAAATGTAAGGTGTGAAAAGGACCCTTCCCCTGGTCGTCGTGCTAGTTTTAAGGGTTCAAAGAGTATTTTATTGTCACGTGTACCAATTAAGGTACAATGATACTCGATTTACCATACAGCCATACTAAAAAAAAAAAGCATCAAGACACACAACTACATAAAACTTAACATAAACATTCACCACAACGGATTCCTCACTGTGATGGAAGGCAATAAAGTCTAATCTTCTTCACTCTTTACTCTCCTGTGGCGGGGCAGTTGAACCGTTCTCAGTCTGGGCGATCGAAGCTCCCACAGCCGGCGATAGAAGCCTTTGCGTCAGGGTGGTTGAAGCTCCCGTGATCGGGGTGGTCGAAGCTCCTGCAGCTTGGAGCTCCCAAAGTTGGTCCACATTGTTAAGTTCGCAGGCTCTCACGGTTGGAGCTCCAAAGGTCGATCCCCGACAGGCCGCCAGCTCCACGATGTTAAGTCCACAGGATCCACAGCAAGGGTCTGCCAGTCATTCGATGTTAACCCGCAGTGTGGACGGAGATATGATACAGAAAAAAATGGCATCTCCGTCGAGGTAAGAGATTTTAAAAAGTTTCTCCCAACCCCCCCCCCCCCCCCCACCAGATAAAACAAAGCTAAAGAATACTAAAACATACATTTAACACATACTAAAACACTACTAAGAAGAACAGGACGAGACAGATTGTTGGCTAGGCAGTCATTGTGGCGCCACCCAGTGGATCGTTCGATTGAGTTTCTCTATACTCGTTATCACCTATCCCACAGCCAACAATGGCCTATTGTGTACCACGCATTTCCTTGGTTATCGTTGCTTTTCGCATATCTTCCATTCATTACTCCTAAGTACCATCTATATCTCTTGCTCCCCTTTCCCCTGATTCTCAGTCTGAAGAAGGGTCTCGACCCGAAACATCACCTATTCCTTTTCTCCAGGGATGTTGCCTGACTCACTGAGTTACTCCAGCCTTTTGTGTCTGTCTTCAGTTTAAACCAGCATCTGCAGTCCTCGCTACACAATAAGCAACAGGGTTTTCTTTGTCCCTACAGAGTCAGAGAAGCTGCTCAAATAAAAACTGAAGCTTCCATAAAATGTGGTCTCTAATCAGTGTCAGAAAATGCCATCTGGCAGGCAAGAAAATGGGATAGATCAACGCTGTAATTTAGCTAACACACAGAAGATGCAGTACAACCATATTATACAAATACAACACAGAAACACTTTCAGTCTACCACATCCATATCTATGTATCAAGTTTGTTTTCAGTAGGAGAAGGTGTGGCTGAATGAGCAGAATAAAGGGATAATCAGCATTGCGTTGCTTCTGAAACACTTTCTCACAATTTTGATAGAAATTTTTACGAAATTGCTTGGATTGTAACATTTCAATAATTAGAGATTGGGATAGGCTATGCTTGTTTTTGCTGGAGCAGAGGGAATTCTGGAGTTTGGAGGTAAAGTGGGATAACATTGAACTAGTACGAATATGAGATTGTTGGTTCACGTGGACATGATGGGCGGAAGGGCCTGATTCCCAAGCTGTATCTCTAAACTAAGCTAAATTAGACTCTTGTCTTTAATAGGCTGACCAAATGGGTTAGTATAGGCAGTTACAAAGACTTTATGCATCTTTGTCTGTGTAACGTGATGATAATGGTAAGGTCGTGGGACATGCGTAGCACTCCACAGTATATGAATAAAACAACGGAAAACTGCCAAAATGGTGGCGGGCAGAAGTAGCCAGTTCTGATACAGAAAGTATGAGTTATCAGAATTACATTATATTTAATTGTTTGCATTCAATGATACATTATTATTCCACAAAACATTCTAGATTTTTTTGGAGTTGCTAATACTCATTTTCTTTTCTTCTTGGTCCTTTCCAATCCCACTGGCTTTGGTTGCTCTTTCGCTTCACGTAGAGAGTTCCTTTGGTATTTCCTTGCTCCTCTGTGTGTCTGTAAAGGTTTTTGATTTGGGTTAGTTTATTGTTATATTCATCAGGGTATAATGAAATTCCTTGTACACATGAAACTCACAAAGTAAATAGTATACATAATGATAAATACAATAATAAATATGGCATGTGCAAAACAGCATAATGGTGCTGCATTCCCAGGTGATTTATCAAAGATAAATGAGCATATAATCAGGACATATATTCAAAGATTAGATCATATATTCAGAGATTAATTTTAAGACCAGTGCTATTGTTCGACATGAGCTTAATGATTGTTTTATTGCAATGCTGTGAAGACAAATTATGATGTTCAGTATTTGAAATCTCTGATCAACAGTAGAACCATTATAATTTGACAGTGTAATGTCCGAACTCTTGTCAGAGCTGCTGAAGGAGACCATTATTTTCCTACATACTGGTTTAAACATTTTGTGAAAAATGTCACATGATTTATTCAGTGGCTGGAAAAATAAGCTGAAAAAACTCCAAAGTTATTCATGGTGACAAAGAAATATTGCCAAAACAGTTCAGCTTTATTTTACCCAAGGACATGCTAAGTACTTTTTAATAAAATATGACATTTTACGATTTTTAACAGAAACGATGTAAATGCAATTTTGTGCAGAATCTTTAAGAGACATTCATGTTTTGTATTGTATTTCTCAATCTGAATGATTGTAATTCTATTACAGTGAATAAACATTAAGAACAATGTAAATTAAAAATAATTAACTGTTAAAAATGCAAATCATGCAGATTGAGAAATGTAGGAGAATTGTGTGACAGAAATAACCAGAGACAGATGAAAAAAGAGATACAGAATCAAAAACGTTATTAAAATTTGTAGTAATCTATTGTCTTGCCATGGGGAGCTGGAGTTTAGAACAATGAGGAAGTATTGAACAAGAGGACATAGTTACAAATTGGGGATGGACGTTTAAAATTGTCATACATGGGAAAGTCCTGTTGCCTATGGTACACTCGCAGCAAATGAGCATTCCCTATTTTGTTTATAGCCATAGCCTCATTTAAACCTCAGAAAATCATTCCCTTAAATGTCCCCTTATATAGTTAAGGGCCTGTCCCACTTGGCCGTCGTCATTTGAGCGCGTGACGTCATTTGAATACCCAGTTTATGATATTTACCCAGTTCATGATATGGTGATTTTCTAAAATGTTCCAGTTTCTTGAGTGGTGCTAGCAATTGGAAAACTAATCTGTAGACCAAATTAATCTGTAGGAAGGGACTGCAGATGCTGGTTTAAATTGAAGATAGACACAAAATGCAGGAGTAACTCGGCAGCACAGGCAGCATCTCTGGAGAGAAGGAATGGATGATGTTTCGGGTCGAGACTTATTCAGTCTGAAGAAGAGTCTCAGCCCGAAATGTCACCCATTGCTTCTCTCCAGAGATGCTGCGGGTCCCGCTGAGTTACTCCAGCATTTTGTATTGCTTATCTGGTTTGCTCTTCCATTTTGACCAACTGCACCCCTTCTCATGTCATTCGTTCATCCAGCTGTAGGAGATACAACATTTGTCTTTTTAACCTCTTCCTTACCCACAATCCAGGAACCCAAGCAGTCATTGCAAGTGAAGCATCAATTCACTTTTGCACTTTCCGGTTTAGTGTATTTTGGTGTTCACCACGTAGTTTTCTCTACGAAACTGCAAATTTTTTAATCGCGCGCGCTTATATCCATGACACGTAAAAGGCGTCATGGATATGGGCAGCGCGCAGCGGCGCATGGTGACGTAATCATGCGTCACCATGCGCTACACGCACGAGGTCAGGACGCCTGCGTGCGACCGAAATACTCCCGCATGCGTACGCGATACGTCACGCCGGAGGCGCGCAAAGATTTTGTGCGCTACAAAATCCTGGAGAACCGCGCGATACCGCGCGCAACTCCATACCCCTCCGCGCTTCTCCATGCGACCGTCCTGCGCAGCCCAAGGCTACCCGTGCGTCTCAACGCGACGATAGAGGGTAAGATGTCGTCAAAGTCTCCTGAAATATTTGTGTCTGTCTGGAAGTCACGCAATATTGCCAGTATTCATTTGAGGTGCACTCTTGTGACCACCTCTAGAAACTACTTCTCTTGAAGCATTTAGCCTCCTGGATTGACCAAAGTGATGTCAGCTGTCGCTCAAGCTCCAAAACCTAGAGTTCAAGCACCTTCAGCTAAAAACATCTTGCATTATTTTTGCATTCCAAGCAGGGGAAGCCCATTGGTGCTCTCTCAAGCCACAGGATGTGTATTCCTCAGTTCTGCCGTGCCCTGCCATGTCTAGATTTATGTTTTAATGTGCTGAATTGCCTCTATTATCAAAATCCTGAATGTTGCACTTTGTGGAAGCAGCAATTCATGGAATTTGAATCTTGCTTTCCACCTCATCATGAATGCTTACACGTGTAAGGAAGAGGTCAGCACTCCTTGGAATATCACCATGTTCATAAGTTTGATTGTTTCCTATACTAATCTTGCATGCAGTTCCAGAGCAGATACTGTTTGGTCTAGTCCATTACTATTGGGGAAATACTTTACCTGGGTGGATTTCTTCACTTTCCACAGTGAGTCTTTCCCTTTCTACAGATGCTGCCAGGTGTTTCCTGCTTTTTCTGTTTTTGTTTCATTACCAGGATGTTGAGTTCCCAGTAAAGCAGTGTCAACTTTGTGTTCTGCAAACAGCTGCATATCGGAAGCAGAGGACAGAATGAATGACTAAATGTCTTTGAAGAATAATGTGAAATGCCTAGGCAGCTGCTTACAGGTTAGGTTAGTTTAGAGATACAGTGTGGAAACGCCCTTCAGCCCACCGAGTCTGCAGCGATCCCTGCACATTAACACTATCCTACACACACCAGGGACAATTTACATTTAAAACAAGCCAATTAACCTACAAACTTGTACGTCTTTGGAGTGGGAGGAAACCGAAGATCTCAGAGAAAACCCACGCAGTCACAGGGAGAACGTACAAGCTCCATACAGACAGCACCCATAGTGGGAATCGAACCCGGGTATCCGGCATTTCAAGCGCTGTAAGGTAGTAACTCTTCTGCTTCGCCACTGTGCCGACCGTTTTTGATTAGGTCTTTGATTAGCAAGCACAAAATATGTAAAATTACAGAATCAAAATTACAAATTTAAAAAAATTGAAAAAATTAAATAAAATTGCTTTATTGTGACTGGATTTTCAGAGCTCTTCCTTATTCAATTTGTCAAAATAAGCTTCATTCAAGTACCAGAGGAAGTACATGGAAAAGAAAGGTTTAAGTTTCAAGAAAAAGCAAACTGGTCTTGGGCAAATCAACCTGGAAATGAAACAATTGACAGATGATATAATGCAGGTGAAAAATGTAGTAAACAGTAAAACAGGTTTTCTGGAAGGTCATCTTTATTCAAACTATAGAGGGGTAATGGGTTCAAAGTAGAATTATCACTATTGTACAATTTATTATAGTTATGGTGAGAATAAAATTCTAAAAATAGAATTGTAATCCATGGATTCTTGCACAATCCAGTTGTGTCCCATAAACCTTGTGAACCTAAACATGATTCTTCTGGTGGATTTTTTTTTTTTACAACTGCGTACCTTCCTGTGTGGCCTGTGCACGAGATAAAAAGATTGTGCCTACACTGTAAATTCAAAATTAACCTAAGGAAATTAAAATCTATTCTATTTCATCTGTGCCCTTCCTATTGCGGGTGGGACAAGAAGTCTTCCATGACAGATTGAATTTTAGGATACGAGTTTGTTATTTTAGTCATCTTATTAATGAGGGCAAACAATAGTTCTAAAAAGCAACTTTTACTCTTGAGTGGAAATATCTGATTTATTAATAAAAAAATGCTGAACGGTTGCTATGTTGCTTTTATCCAGTTCTGTTAACCTTTCAAATCTTTGGGTGTTGTAATTTAGTTGAAAATGTGATAAATGAGGAAGCATTATCCTTCACCAGCACATCTGCTTAGCTGCAGACAATTGGAGCAAAACCACCCACAATGTTGTCTCCTAGGGCCAACATGATGGTGTTACGATGCTGTAATTGTATATAGATTGGTTAGATACCTTCCTGTTGCATTCACACAGGTTTCTAATCATGTCTAGTATTTTGTAACAAAAAAAAATCCTGATGCAGTGATCTCCAGATATCAAGATGTATATAAAGTAATTAAATTAAAAACAAATTGAAAATAGTGATTGGACGATTATTTTGTTATGAATTGCTTCTGATTCATGAGGATTAAAATAACTCTGAGCTGCTCGTTAACTTGTATGTGGAAAATGTATTTTTGGATAAAGGTACAGTGGTCTGGGACAAGATACAACTGATTAATGAAGATGATACCAGATATAGGTGGTCTCTGAGAAAAGGTTATTAGAAATGAATTATGAGAAATGGTACATTAAGGGAGAATTTGATGGATCCATTCCAAATAATGAAAGGAAAAAAAAAGGTAAAGATAGATCTTTTAATGCACCCATGTTATAAATTCTGACATCAATTCCGTATAGTTTATTACGTGTACCGAGGTACAATGAAAAGCTTTTGTTACTTGCTAACCAGTCAGCAGAAAGACAATACATGATTACTATCGAGCCATTCGCAGTGTAAAGAATATGCAGGAAGTTTAAGCAAAACCAAGGTAGAATGCCATTTTAAAACGTGCAACAAAGTTCAATATTTTAATGACTTTTTAACAGCAGAAATAGTTGTTAAATATCCAGCATTCTCATTAATTCACTGAGGTATGATAATTATTCCAAAGATGTTTGGAAGGGCAAAAAATCCCTGACAACTGCTTATGCATATGTGTATAATTAATGCTGTCAGTTTCTTGTTGTAATGTTGGCGAATGGTGAAGGTATCACAACTGTGATCAAACGACATAAGTCTGAAGAAGGGTCTCAAAACATCATCCATTCCTTCTCTCTGGAGATACTGCCTGTCCCACAGAGTTACTTCAGCTTTTTTTAAAGGTTGTTTTGAATAGGGAGAACGCTGGACCTTACGGGAAAGTACTGAATTGGAGTAGGGCAAACAGTAAAATGTATTAGGCACGAGCTCGGGAGGGTACACTGGGACTGATTGTAACTTACACCTGCTAAGTCTACATCTGACAAATGGAAGTTATTTAAAGACCAGTTGATTGAAGCTCAGAACCGCGTGTTCCAGTGAGGAGGAGGGATAAGGATGGCAAAGTAAGGGATCCTTGGATAAACATAAGAGGTTGTACATTTGGTCAAAAAGAAAAAGGATGCGCATGTAAGGTTTAAGAGGATGGAATCACGGGCTTTGAGGAATATCATGAAAGGAAGAAAGAACTCAAAAGCAGGTGATTAGAAGGGCCAAAAGGGGCCACAAAATGGCAAGTCAGTTTATAGAAAATCCAGGCTTTTTATACATATGTAAAAAACAAGAGGATCCTCTTCACCATCTATCCATCTGTGCCGTCATATCTCGAGATCCATAGACTTCAACAAAAGGATCGAGGTGTAGCTCAATTGTACCTGGGGCCTTCGCATTCATACCATAAAAAATGCTAAATGCATCATTTCACACTTGCCGAAATTAAATTCCATCTGCCATTGCTATGCCCAATTTACCAGTTAATCGATACTGTTCTGTAAAAGGTTAAGATTTTGATTTTGTGTCAGGAAAATCTATGTTTTAGGAAGATGTATATTTGAAAGAAAGGGAGAAAAATACAATGATGCAAATGCTCTCTGTCACTTCCTAAATTTATTTCAATTCTTTAGAGTTCATTATTTGTTCATTTAGAGATATAAGGTGAAAACAGGCTCATCGGACCACTGAGTCTGTGCCAACCAGCTATCACCATGCACATTAACCTATAACACACTAGGGACAATTTTACAACTTACCAAAGTCAATTAACCTACAAACGTATACATCTTTGAGTGTGGGAGGAAACCGGTGCACTCGGAGAAAACCCACGCGGTCACAGGGAGAACGTACAAACTCCATACAGACAGTCAAAATATAACCAGGTTCTCTGGCGTGTAACTACTTTTGTGCCACTGTGAGGTATTATAATTTTCTAAACCCAAAGTGATTTCATGTTTGAGCAAATCATTTTTTATACATGAAACAAGTGGTATCATTTTATTATATACTGTTTTCTTTATACGTATTTGATTTAAAGATAATTTTTAATTGCAAGGAAGTTAACTTTGTGTTTTCTTAGCTGAAAATGTTTAAATGATGCGCTGCAGGTTTATAGAAGTTTAGGAAGAATCCAATATGCTGGCAGAACAAATTTAGAAACATTTAAAGGCAGCCAAAAGTACAAGTGGCTATAAAGTAAATATTTGATTTTTTTAGAATTTCGGTACTCTTGATTCGGTTTTAAAAATAATTGCTTTCCAGTGTCTAGAAGAAAGTCTTAAATAACTTCCGCAGAGACTGCCAGCTATGTTGGCAGATAAACTGTGAGGTTTGTTGTTCTAATTATATTTTAGTTGATTCTGGTAGCCCACAGTACAAATAGCTAATTTAGGTTTAAAGCACATGTGGTTTGATTGGCAAATAACAGCAAAGAGTCTGTTATTTTATTCCAGAATAAATTCACTTCAATGACTAAGACATTTATGTTTTGCAAGAAAATAATAACTACCAAGAAAAGAACATTTTTATAAAAGTGATGGACTATCAAGATAATTTAAACAACATGAACATTACAACAAGAGATACTTGAAAAGTAGTTAAATAATTTGTTCTGTGGGCTGTAGCCAACAATTCACAATGTAGCACAATAAGGTTTTATATAACGCAAGTTTAAAAGGAAAGGTTAACCTAGAAAGAGCATTACCATTGTTTAGTTTATATTTTTGTCCAATTCTAAAGCTTTTTAAAGTTTTTTATGAATCAATGTTTTTCATTGTTTGTTAACTACATTTTTTTATTGCATCCTAATTAAATCCTTTTTTTAAATGAATTTTTCAGGAAATGAAAACCTCATGTTTTCAAAACAAATTGGACAGTTGTTATTTGCAATGCCATTGGTCAAGAACCACATCATTCTTGTACTTTTCACCAGGGAACACTTGAGTACTGTTTGGAAGTGAAGCAGTTTATGATTCAAAATTATGCAACGTGGGTGGTCTACAACAAAGCATTACATTTTACTGGTTGCTTCGTGATTCTTAATATTCCATATATTATATGGGGTTATAATGCACCAACATTATTTCTCATCTTTGCTTTTTATTTTGCTCCATAAAGTAGTGAAGTAAATGTATTCATTTTAGTTAGTCTGGGTAACTTGGATTCCAAATTTGAAACCATTGAACCTTGACCTGGACAAACTCTAGGTACTTTTTGCAGGTGTCGGAATTGGTCAGAAACCTGTGTGTTTTGTTTGGATTGCTCCTTGTGTATAAAAAGAAGGTAGGCACAAGCGGAGTGACTATTTTGGGAGATGCTGTGTGTTGAGATGAATGCTGTGTTTGAGAATAAGCTTGGAGGCTTTGACTCGAAGGGGTTGCGATGAGGAGGCTGAGGGTGGCAGCAAGGGGGACATATTTAATTATGTGACATTTTTATTCAGTCTAAGTGCAATTGTGATGGCAATTAGGGCATTGGTATTCTCTTCCTGCATGATGTGGGAAGTCAGAGACATTTCCAGTGTTGGTGAGGGCTATACATGGGGGAGGTGCATCCAGCAGCAGCTCCTGACTGACTCCGTGAGGGAACTGGAGGTGCAGCTAGATTAACCTCAGGATGGTCCCGGAGACGGAGAGCTTCGTAGATAAAAGTTACAGTGAGGTGGTCACACCTGAGGTGCAGGCAGAAAATAGATGAGTGACTATCAGGAAGGGTAAAGATTGTAGGCAGAAAGTGCAAGAATCCGCTGTGGCCATTCCCCTCAAACAAGCATAATATTTTGGATACTGTTGGCGGGGATGACCATTCGGAGAACAGCAACAGCAGTCAGGTCATGGCTCTGTGGCACAGCAAGAAAGGGTGAAGTCAGACAACAGATGAGTAACTTAAAAGTCATGGGGGCAGACAGGAGGTTCAGTGGCTACAAGTGGGACTCTAGGATGGTGTAATGCCTCCCTGGTGCCAAGGTCCAGGAAGTGTCTGAGCGGTTGTAGAACATTCTCAACGGTGGGGAGGGGTCAGCGGCGAGAAGTAATTGTGCATATTGACAGAAATCACTTGGGTGGGAAAAATGCATTTCGTTGAGGCCCTCCAGAATCGAAAAAGGTTGAGGTCCTCCAGAATGAATATAGGGAGTTGGGTAAAAGGTTAAAAATCAGGATCTGAATTGTAGAAATCTCCAGATTAATCCCAGTGCTATGAGCTAAGGAGGCAACATTAGAGGGTAAGAACACATTGGTGGTTGAGTCATACTTGTATAAAGGACATGGAGGTGATCTATCCCAGGCATCAATGCTGAAGTTCTTCACGGCAATATACTAGGCTTAACAATCTCTAAATGCTTCATTAATGGCTTTCCTGCCATCAAATGTCAGAAGTGGAGAGGTTTTCAGAAGAGTGCATGAGGCTAAATTCTATTTGCTGCTTCTCAACAAATAATGCAACTGATGCCTGCATTCAACAAGAGCTAAACATTCAAATGTGGTCTGATAAATGGCTAGTAAACTCTGCATCACACATACCAGGCCATAACCATCACCAATTACCCTTAACATCGAATGTCATTATACCATTGTGTAATTCCACCACCATCAATCTCTAGGAGGTCACTAGAAATTAAACTGGACCAGAAACCTAAATACCATGGTAGTAAAGCAGGTCTGCCTGGTATCCTGTGGTAAGTGTCTCACTTCCCTAGCATCCAAAGGCCTTTCTACCTTCTTCAAACATAGATCAGGAGTATGATCAAGTATTCCTTATTTGTCTGAATGAATGCTGTGCCAACAACTCTAAAACAGCTCTGTGTAATCCTGCACATAGCAGCCCACTTTATTAGCACCCCATCAATTACCCTGAACATTAATTCCCTCCACAAGCACACAGTGACTGCAGTGGGTAACAACACCAAAATGCATTTCAGTGACTGGCTCACACTGCTCCAACAGTATCTCATAAACCTATGGCCTCTGCTCCATAAAGGACAAGAGCACGCACCCCCACTTGCAGTTTCTCCTTCACATCACACAGCATTCTGACCGCAACATATTGCAATTCCTTGATTATTTCTGGGCCTAAATCCTGTAACTTCCTGCAGCTCTGAGAGCACCTTCACCTGAAGAGCTTGAGTTCTCAAGTAGTGAGTCAAACAATCTCTCAAGGCTTTTAGGAATGGTCAATAAATACTGTACGAGGCTGGAAAATTCGTTTTTGAAAATGGGTTGCGAACTGTTATGTTATGGTTTTCATTGACAGCCCTTGGACTATACTATTCCTACTATACTATTCCAGCTCCACTGGTCTGCATTTTAATGCATTTTAAAACAATGCAAAAATGTTTATTGATAATGCATTTACAGGGCCTCCATATTTTTCTGTAAGGCAGAACCCTTCTTACCCCTGGCTGGCAGCTCCATAGAGAGTGTCGGCATTGCCCTCGTCACAGGTCAGCGCATTTCTGTCTTCCACACCTGCACCATGCAATAAAAGTTATTGACAAGCTGAAGGTTGGTGCCTCGGATTTATTGCTCCGCAGCTGAATTCCAGTGGCAAAACATGCATATACTCAGTTGGGGAGCAGGGTGCACTTAATTTGAATGGGATCACTGATCTTGATTTAAAAAAAGCAAAGTGCAGGTAATGGTTTGTTTATTTTACTTGATCTTTGTTTTCAATTTATATTGAGTGATTTGTTTTTAAGTAAATTTATTTTTTAATGTTATTAATTATTTAAATATTTTTAAGCTGTTTTTTTTTAAATGCCTGACTATTAAAGAGATTTAAGGACAGTCAAAGGGTCTTTGACAGTTGTGAGCTTCATGGGGCATGCAGTAGCCAGGCCTTGGGGCCAATTATTACCACCGAGATGTAAAAGTGCTGCTACAAGAATACTGTAGGGAGCAAGCACAGGCAGCTGATCAGATTGATGAATGGTCATCAAACTGAAATGTTAACTCTGTTTCTCTTTAACTAACCAATTACTTGAATTTTAGGCATTGCGTCCTTAAAGAAACATTCATATGCTTCTGACTTACCTGGAAAAAACATTTACATTGAAGGCACAGGGTATTTTAATTAAAATGTGCTGCACAAAATTACACGTCATAGAATTTTTATTGTGAATGTAATTCAAAAACTTATTACATTATGTTACACTAAAGTAATAAAATTTATATTGCTACTCTTTTTTTATTTTCAGGTTTATGGACAAGACTGTGAAACGTTTGGCATGGTTGTTCAAATGCTCATTGCCAAAGACCCATCATTGGAAAACACAATACAATTTGCACTCAGAGAAAATTTGCGTGAAATAGGAGAACGATGCATTGAAGAACTCAGAGCGTTCATCACCCAGTATGATTCTGCTCCTGGAGAGCATTTAGGAAGATCATAACTCCATGACTTGGGCTCCTGTTAATTCTTCTGCTTTTGTTGAAAGTCATTTTTGTTACAAACTATGATCAATTAATTAACATTAATTTGAATCTAGCAACACAGCCTATGCTGGTGTAAACTGATTTCATCTACTGTTTGAATATCTTTAAACTTACTATCTTTATGATGGAAGTGCAAATTATGTTTAAAATGTATGGTGAACATAGAAACATATCCATATTGACCTCCGGAATCTATTCCTTACATAATGGTGTCCATAATTGGGGTGCATTTCAGAGATCAGTATGGATTGGCGGCTAAATGGATTTATTTTTTTTGGTGTATGTAAACCATGTAATCCAAATGGAGAAACTTAAAAGAATATCCCAGGCTTGGGTTCCACAGTTAGGTCTTACTGTTTATGCAAGATTGTTAACAGCCCATTTGGTAAAACAGAATGATTTGAGATACTTTATTTAGAGCTCACCATGTGGGAACTAACAAATTTGTGCAGCTTCTGTGGTTGTGTACTGAAATGATAAAATAGGAAGAAACAAAAAATCTCCTGATGACTCATTTTGTAAGATGTTTTCCAATTTGGTTGTGAGCTGAACATAGCACGAATAACATTGATGCATGATCTGGTGGTTGGCTAGATATTAGAGGAGGGATTATACCTTGAAAAGCAGAGAAACCAATCACCATTGCTTCTGACTATTTACACTCATGAACCAATGTGGGCAGATGCCTGGCGAGGCAGATCAGATTATGCCAGGAAACTAAGTCACTTGTTACATCTGTTATCTGGGAATGAACATGAAGAATTGTCCCTGCATAGGATTTATGAGGGCAGTTAGTATTCACAAGATAATATTGAGGAGAATCACCACTTAAAACAAGTCAAAAATGTCCACACTAACAATGGTGCTGTAAATTCAGATTTTAGAATATTCCTTTAAGTGATTTTATTAACACTCATAACTACTCTATTCCCAATCAGTTTAACTTGTTCAGTTAATTAGAATTCACCAATTAGAAAGATGATCAACAGACAAATAAAATATTGGCTGCATAGAGCGGCACGGCGCATAGCAGTAGAGTTGCTGCCTTACAGCGCCAGCAGACACGAGTTCCATCCTGATTACGGGTGCTGTCTGTATGGAGTTTGTACGTTCTCCCCGTGACCATGTGGGTTTTCTCCGAGATCTTCAGTTTCCTTCCACACTCCAAAGACGTACAGGTTTGTAGGTTAATTGGCTTGGTATAATTGTAAATTGTCCCTAGTATGTGTAGAATAGTGTTAATGTGCAGGGATCGCTGGTCGACGCAGACTTGGTGGGCCGAAGGGCCTGTTTCCGCGATGTATCTCTAAACTAATCGTAGTACCAAGTAAACTGTATCATAAGATCTCTGTTGTATTATGAGAAATTTTAAAAAAAAACATAAATTAGAAATTACACATCTGCACTGCAGCTTAGAATCATAATTGAGTGTCATGTTTTTGTTTTCTGTATAGCAATTCCTTTTATTTGTAATTTAAGTATTAAAATGAAAAGAACTAACGAACGAAAAGAATTTTGCTTTTACTGTCGAAGTGAATGAATTTAAGAAAGATAAATCCTGATTCGGTGACAACAGGTGATATATGAGGAAACAATTAAGAAAAGTTCAATCTGTAGTGAGTCATTGTTAAGGCCAGATCATTCGTTCTGTTGGAGGTGGAGGGAACAAAGCACTGTGATATTGATTAAATGATTCCAGTAAGTTCAAGCATTGTAATGGAATGTGAAAGTTTATGTTGTTCATCTGGCAGTTTCTGTTTTTTAAATTAATTAAATTATTGGAATATTACCCCTCCCCCCCCCCCCCCCATTTGCCCAAATGAAGAGGTCCTTTGCAATATGATTGCTGTTAGTCACATTCCAGCAAATGGTGTTCACCATACATTTCTGGCCATAATGTGGAAGATTGACTGCGAGATTGAAATAAAAAATACATTTTCTGTTAATATTTGGTTTCAATGCAAAATAAAACTTGGTCTGTGCTATTATGCTTGCCTGTTGGTCGAGCTGAGTAAGGGTCTGTCTCACTTGATCGTTATCTCTGTTTAATGTTTCTTCCCAAAGAAGCAATTACATATCTGCCTCCACCAATACATCTCACAGTTCATTCCAGGAACCCACCATGTTCTGTGTAAAACAAAACGTATGGAATTGCCCAAAAGTAGAATGGAATTCCTATGATTCTTGGTGCTTATTCCTTCCCAAGACCTTGAAACTCATTGTCCTTAACCCTCCATACCCTCCTACAATTATCTCTGATAATGACACTAATAGTGTCAAAGATTAAGTACTGAGGAATATTTGGATGTTTCAATTATCATTTTAAACAATATCTTAATTTTGTGCATAGAACAGAAGCTCTGAGTGTTAAAGAAAGTATATAGTAAGCTTGCATTCATATGTTGGGACATTGAGTAGATGACTCGGGATGTCATGATGTAGCTTGATAGGACTTTGGTTAGGCCACATTTGGAATATCGCTGCCATTCTGGTCACCTCATTACAGAAGAATGGAAGCTTTGGAAAGGGTTCAGAGGAGGTTTAACAGAATGATTCCTCGATTCGGGGGTATTAATTATAGGGAGTTCTTGGGCAGACTTGGATTGTTTTCTCTAGAATGCCGCAGTTTGCGGGGAGACCTGATAGAAGTATATAAAATTATGAGGGTCAAAGATAGGGTAGACAGTCAGAACCTTTTTCCCAGGATGGAAACATCAAATACGTGACATGGCTTTAAGGTGAAAGGAGCAAAGTTTGAGGGAGATGTGTGGGGCAACATTTTTTTGTACAGAGGGTGGTGAGTGCATGGAATGCACTGCCAGGGTTGATAGGTGACGCAGATACTATAGTGGCATCTAACCCTTTTTCATCCATGAACTTGTCCAAATGTCTTTTAAAGGTTGTTAAGGTATCTACCTCAACTACCTCTGCTGGCGGCTCGTACTATATACCCACCATCCTCTTTTGAGAAACTTGTCCCTCATCTGCACCCTTTTGGCTCCACATCACTTGCAGCCTTTATGTGGACAATACTCTGGGTATAGTCTCATCCTTGTTCTGTACATCTGCTGCAGGATTTCCCGGTCCAGTCCAAAACTCTTGCGAAAAACATTTGCCATCTTCATTGCTTGCTACATCTCTATTTCATGAACCAGCACAGCAACATATCCATATAAATATTGCTGTATGAATGCTCCATGCAATGATGGATTAAATTATGTTAAGAGCTTGCTGCTTGATTATGAAGAATCATATGGAATGTACACAGGCAGCCATATGCATGTGCAAACAATTGTCTTGTTTACTACAATAGGTAGGCAAAATCACATGCTTACACTCAGCTATCTGTTTAATGCAGCTTACACCCAAAGCAAGCATGCTGTTACATTCACACCAGATGTGTTTCTTTTCTGTAGATATGCTTCTGTGGTTCCATCATTAATTTTGTAACAAACTTCCCATTTTATTTTGCAACCGAACAAACAAACACCCACCCTTTTAATTAGTTTGGATTCCTTATGCAACCTCTCATACTCACTCGTGTTGTCATAATTGCAGATTTTGAATAGCTGGCTTTTTCTTAATCTACCTCTTTTATCACCAAAAAACATATTCTTGATGGAGCTTGCCCACCAGCTAATTAAGTGTTCCTAACATGTACTGTCTGTGACATCATGTCATTCACAGCTGTTCAACACAAAGGCAAAACCTCAAACTGAAAAAAGGTTCAGGTTAAGAATTGTGACAGATTAACAACAACAAGCAAAACACTGAAGGGCTCTGACTAACTGCCAAGTTTGAAGCAGAAATGAGCAAAAGTGGCCCATTATATCCCACAGTCTGAATGTGTTGAATACTTGTAAGGACAAATACTTTTACTCTGTCATCTTAACAAAGTGCAGCTCAACTTCTAAGAAAGCCATAATCATATAGCATGGCAAGAGGCCTTTCTGCCCAACTTGTCCATATTCAATAGACCAATGTGCCCTGGTTCTTGATTCTCCTAATCTGGGTAAAAGACACCGTGCTTTTACCCTATCTATTCCCCTCATGATATTATACATCTCTACAACATCACCCTCAACCTGTGTGCCCAGGATGAGGTTTTCCATACCAGGTCACCAGAGATGTCCTCATTCTTTAGGGAACGGGGGTTCTCCCCTTCAATTATTGTTGAGGCTCTCACTAGGGTCTCCTTGATAACCCACAGCTCCACTCTTGCTCCCCTTCCCTGCATTTGTAACAAGGACAGAGTCCCCCTTGTCCTCACCTTCCACCTCATGAGCCGTCACATACAGCATATAATCCTCCAACATTTTCGCCACCTCCAACGGGATCCCACTACTGGCCACATCTTCCCTTCTCCACCTCTTTCTGTTTCCGCAGAGACCGTTCCCTCCACAACTGCCCAGCTGAGTTACTCCAGCATTTTGTGTCTACATCCCAGCTGCCTGTAGCTGTCCCATGCCTACTTTCTCCTGACCAGAGCCTCAATTTCTCTTGTCAACCAAGCTTCTTTAGTTGCACTTGCCCTGTCCTTTTCTCTAACAGGAACATGAATGCCCTGAACTCTTGTCATCACATTTTTAAAAACGTCCCACTTTTGGGATGTTCCTTTGCCTGCAAACAACCTATTCCAATCAACTTAAGCAAGTTCCTGTTTAATGCCATTAAACGTTGGTCTAACCCCAATTCAGAATTTTAACTTGTGGGCCCACCCTGTCTTTATTCATAACTATATTAAAACTAATAGTTCAGCAATCACTGATTCCATGGACACTTCAGTCCCTTGTCCTTCCCAATTTCCTAAGAATAGATCAAGTCTTCTCCTCTCCTGACTAGGGCCCTCTACATATTGTCTGAGGAAACTTTCCTGAACTCATTTGACAAATTCCACCCTTTCTAAGCCCTTGACACTATGACAGTCCCAGTCTATATTAAAATCTCCCTACTATGACAATCTTATTAGTCTTGCAGCTGCTTGCAACCTGGCATTTTTGCTCTTCTAATTCCTGTTGACTATTTGGGGGCCTATAATACAATCCCAGCAAGGTAATCATCCTGTTTGTATTTCTCAGTTACTGCCTTACTAGACAAACCATCATAGAACATAGAACTGTACAGCACAGGAACAACAATGTTTGTGCCAAATATGAAGCCAACTTAAACTCATCTCATCTGTCTGTACATGATCCATTTCCCTCAATTCTTTGCACTTCCATGTGCCTGTCTAAAAGCCCCCACCACACTGTGTAAAAACAACTTGTCCTGCATATCGCCTTTAAGGGAGTATTGTGTGCAGTTTTGGTCTCCTAATTCGAGGAAGGACATTACTGCTATTGAGGGAGTGCACCAGGTTAATTCCCAGGATGGTGGGACTGACTTATGATGAAAGAATGGGTTGATTGGGCTTCTATTCACAGGAAATAAGATGGATAAGAGGGGATCTTATAGAAACATATAAAACTCTTAAAGAATTGGACAGGCTAGATGCAGGAAAAATGTTGCCAATGTTGGGGGAGTCCTGAACCAGGGGTCACAGTTTAAGAATAAGGGGTAGGCCATTGAGGAGATGAAACACTTTTTCACCCAGAAATTTGTGAATCTGTGGAATTCTCTGCCACAGAAGGCAGTGGAGACCAATTCACTGGATGTTTTCAAGAGAGTTAGATTTAGTTCTGAGGACTAAAGGAATCAAGGGATATGGGGGGAAAAAAGCAGGAATGGGGTACAGATTTTAGATGATCATATTGAATGGCAGTGCTGGCTCAAAGGGCCGAATGGCCTACTCCTGCACCTATTTTTCTATGGTTAAACATTCCCCCTCTCACCTTCATAGCTATGTCCTCTAGTGCTGGACATTTCCATCACTAGAGGAAAAAGGTTGTGACTGTCTACTCTATGCCTCATAATTTTATATAGGGGGGGGGGGTGGGGTGGGGTGGGGGGGGGGGGGGGGGAAACTTTTGAATCTCTCCCTGCACTGGAGACCCGACCTTTTCTCGTCGGGTCTCAGTTGTCGTTGGGGCCGCAACGAGGAGCGGCCTCCAACAGGAAGAAGGCGGGGACTCAGGTGCCGACTCACCTCACCGTCGCGGAGCTGGCCGAGACCGGAGCGGGTGGAGCGGTGGAGGAGCGCTGCCGCTGCCGCTGCTGCTGCTGAGTCGGAGGCTGCTGCTGCGGGTCTGCGGACGGCGGCACCGGGAGCCCGCGGATCCCTGGAGGGAGACCGCTTTTCGGGGCTCCTGCAGCGGCGACTTCTCCCGCCCGAGTTGCGGGGTCGAAGAGCTCCTGGAGCGGGGCCTAGCACCACTGCCCCGCGCGGCTTGGAACGGCCGCGGGACTATGCGAGCGCACACCGGGGTCTTTAACACCAAGACCCGGTGTGCGACCTCGCACCACCCGGCGTGGCATTGATGGCCGCGGGACAATCGCCATCGCCAGCCGGGGGCTTTGACTTTGACTTTGACTCTGACATCGGGGGGGAGAGAGTGCAGCGGAGAGATAAGTTTGTTTGGCCTTCCATCACAGCTATGTGATGGATGTTTATGTAAAATGTAATTATGTTGTGTCTGGGGTCTATTTGTGTGTAATGTATGGCGGCAGAAACGGCATTTCATTTGGACCTCCAGGGGTCCAAATGACAATTAAATATACTATTGACTATTGACTAGATAAATTAAGCTGCCGGTTCTGTTCCTCTATTAGCCAGGTTTCCATAATGGCTACCATGGTAGCCATTATGGAAACCTGGCTGTGTTCATCTGCCTTGAATGCAGGTGTCTAGCATTAAAATGTGCAATTAAATCCAACAGTCAGTCCTTCCTCACTCCCTGCTGTGCTCCTACCTATTCTGTCCACTGAACTTAAACTTTGTCCTTGGGTTTCAGCCTTTTCTGCTCTATACCTATGGATGTGATTTTATATCCTTATAATGCACATGTGTGATCCTATTCCAATTCCACAAGCCTGTGTTCAAAGGATTGCAGAAATTTCCTTCACACATAAAAATGCAAGTTTGTTTAAGATTCTGTTTATAGCTGAAATAAAGGGTAGTTCTGCAATCCTTTGAGTTGGGTTTCCAAAGTTTGACTTCAGTTTCCTGTTTAAAATCCTTGGTGGGCTTGGATAATGATGAATGGACCTTTACTGGCTCAGATGGTTAGATCAGACCAAATGGATGGCCGTATATGGTATTATACGACCCCCGACGCATGTGGCAAGGCATCCAGGCCATCATGGACTATAGACCCACCAACACCACCCCACATCCAGCAACGCCTCCTTCCTTGAGGAGCTTAACCACTTCTATGGCCGCTTCGACAGGGACAATCTAGAGACAGCCATCAAGGCTGTGCTCCCTGCCGATCACCAACCCCTCACACTCACCCCCTACGACGTGTACGTGGCACTGAGTAGGACTAATGCACGTAAGGCTGCTGGCCCTAACGGCATCCCCGGGCGCGTCCTCAGTGCCTGTGCTGCGCAGCTGACAGACGTCTGGACTGACATCTTCAACCTGTCACTTGCCCAAGCAGTTGTCCCCACGTGCCTTAAAACCACCTCCATCGTGCCGGTGCCAAAACACTCCACTGCGGCAAGCCTCAACGACTTCCGCCCAGTTGCACTTACCCCCATCATCACCAAGTGCTTTGAGAGGCTGGTCCTGGCACACCTCAAAGGCTGCCTACCCCCCACACTGGATCCCTATCAGTTTGCCTACCGCAAGAACAGGAGTACGGAGGATGCCATCTCAACAGCACTTCACTCCGCCCTCTCCTACCTCGTCAACAGAGACACGTAAGAATGCTGTTCATCGATTACAGCTCAGCATTCAACACCATTATACCCTCTAAACTGATCACCAAACTCGGTGACCTGGGCATCGACCCCTCCCTCTGCAACTGGATACTGGACTTTCTAACCAACAGACCCCAGTCTGTTAGGTTAGACAAGCACACCTCTTCAACCCTCACCCTGAACACCGGCGTTCCACAGGGCTGTGTGCTGAGCCCCCTCCTCTACTCCCTCTTCACCTACAACTGCACACCTGTACATGGTACTAACACATCATCAAGTATGCAGATGATACAACGGTGATTGGCCTCATCAGCAACAATGATGAGTCAGCCTATAGGGAGGAAGTCCAGCTCCTAGCAGCATGGTGCGTTGACAACAACCTGGCCCTTAACTCCAAGAAGACCAAGGAGCTCATTGTTGACTTCAGGAAGTCTAGGGGTGGCACGCACACCCCCATCCACATCAACGGGACGGAGGTGGAACGTGTTTCCAGCTTCAGGTTCCTGGGGGTCAACATCTCCGATGACCTCTCTTGGACCCACAATACCTCAACTCTGGTCAAGAAGGCTCACCAGCATCTCTTCTTCCTGTGGAGACTGAAGAATGTCCATCTTTCTCCTCAGATTCTGGTGAACTTCTACCGCTGCACCTTCGAGAGCATCCTTACCAACTGTATCACAGTATGGTATGGCAACTGCTCTGTCTCCGACCGGAAAGCACTGCAGAGGGTGGTGAAAATTGCCCAACGCATCACCGGTTCCTCGCTCCCCTCCATTGAGTCTGTCCAAAGCAAGCGCTGTCTGCGAAGGGCGCTCAGCATCGTCAAGGACTGCTCTCACCCCAACCATGGACTGTTTAACCTCCTACCATCCGGGAGGCGCTACAGGTCTCTCCATTGCCGAACCAGCAGGTCCGGGAACAGCTTCTTCCCTGCGGCTGTCACACTACTCAACACTGTACCTCGGTAACTGCCAATCACCCCCACCCACCCCTGGACACTACTCCCACAGGAAAAGCACTATGACTGTATGCATGTAAATAGATTTATTTATTCTATGTCGCTCTTCCAGGGAGATGCTAACTGCATTTTGTTGTCTCTGTACTGTTCACTGACAATGACAATTAAAGTTGAATCTGAATCTGAATTAACACCAAAGTTTCCCAATGAATGTGAAAGAAATGAGTGGACCATGAAGGTGAAATTATTCCATTTCCTGGATATATCTAAGCACACCTGCACAATAGAATGCCCACAGGACCACAAGGAGCAGGCTGATCCATTGTTCAATAGGTTCATGGCTCAAACAACATTCCTCAAGTCAGTCTTCCTAACTTTCTCCATATACCTTGATTCCATTATTGATTAGAAATTGATCACAGCCTTAAATATCTGGGAGGAGTCAGTCCCTGTAGTTTACTGCACAGTGAGGGAGTTCCAAGGACTCAACCCTTGAACAGAATAAATTCTTCCTCATCTCAGTCTTTACATGTACCCATTGCTCTCAGCCCTGGCTCTGGACTGACCCAGCTGAGGAAATATCTTTCAGCATTTACCCTGTCCAGCCCTGGTGAATGTTTAATTGTCCAGTAAATCTGCTTCTTGCTCTTGGGCCTGTTTAACCTTTCCACAGAACTGAATATGTATGAATCTGAAACCATCCTTGTGAACCCTTTCCCAACCACCTCCAATGAAATTATCTTTCTTTAAGTAGGGGGACCAGAAAAGCTCACAGTGCTATTGATGGGGGTCATATGTGTCTTATGGAGCTGAAGTAAAGTATATCCCTACTTTGAAATCAGGCCCAACATTTCATTAACCTTCCCACATGAAACATTGTATGGATGTACAAGCTTTCTGTGTTTTGTGTACAAAGACCCCAATTCACCATGTGCCGCTGCTTTCTGCAGTTTATCTCCATTTAAAAATATAATTTAGCCCATCCTACCAAAGTGATTAAGTTCACATTTACCGCCATTTTACCCAATTTGCCAACTTTTCTTACACTTGCCTAACCTACGAGTGTCCCTTACATTTGCACCATTAATATACGTTGTAAACGGCTGTGGCCACAAACACTGTTCCCTGTAATACCCCACTGGTTGCCAATCTGAAACTTGATTCCCTTATCCCCACCTCCTACTCCCTGCCCATTAACCAACCCTTTATCAATGCAAATATGTTACCTTCAACACCTGACTCCTATCTTTCAGAGGCACCTTGCTGAATGCTATCTAGATGTCCAAGTGTAACACACCAGCAGATTCCCCGCTATCCACTATGGCCGAGATGTCGTCAAAAAACTCTAATAAATTCACTGGACACAATTTCCTTTTCATGAAGCCACTGATCTTTCCAGTAATCTCTGATTCTTTCCAGATTACAATTTTCCACAACTAATTATAAAAGAAGATTGGCCCATGAGGCTATATAGATGGAACTCAGAAAGAGCAAAGAGTGGTCATCTTGATGGGCTTACAACCATCAGCATGAATTGGAAGAGTGAATATGGCCACAAATAGCTGCAATAGGGATGTAATGTTTGGTTATTTTAACTTTCCTAATATAGACTGGGTCTGCCATAGTGCTCAGGGTTTGGTTGTGATGGAATGTAATGTGTCCAGAACGTTTTGCTCAAGCAATATGTAGGTGGCCCTACTAGAGAGAGGGCATCACTGGACCTCCTATTGGAAAACGAAACTGGGCAAGTTACTGGAGTGTACTTGTGGAGCACTTTAGGTCCCAAAGTGAGTATCATTTAGTTTAGTAATGAGATACAGCATGAAAACAGGCCCTTCGGCTTCATGACTCCACACGACCATCGGTCACCCATTCATGCTGTTATTACCTCACTGGACACAATTTACAGAGGCCAATGAATCTACAAACTGGCACATCTATGGGATGTAGGAGGAAACCAACGCGGTCACTGGGAGTGTGCAAACTCCACAAAGACAGCATCAGAGAGAGGTTTGAACCTGGATCTGGTGCTGTGAGGCAGCAGCTCTACCAGCTGCACCACTGTGCTGCCTATAATGCTATTAATTTTAAACTAGTTGTGGAAAAAGGATATGATTGGTCCACAAGCCCAACACCTAAATTGGAGCATGGCTCATTTTGATGTCATTAGAGAGGAACTTGTAAAGGTTGACTGGGAAGGGCTGTTTTCAGGTAACATCCCCTAATCCTGCCAGCCTTGTCCTTCACTTTAACAGGAACTTGTTAATTCCTGCAGGTTCACCATCTCGTGTTGAAAAGCCTCCTACTTGCCTGATTCAACAAGTGGAAGGCTTTTTTAAAAGTGAGGTCAGAAGAGTTCACAGCCAGCATGTCCCGACGAGAGTGAAGGGCAAAGCTGGCAGAAGTAGGGAACACAGCATGATATGGTATATTGTGACTGCTCAAAACAAAAACCATATTTCAGATATAGACAGCTTGGATCAAACTGTAGGGGAGCTTGGACTACACTTAAAAGGGAAATCGGGAGGGGAATAGAGGACATGGAAGCTAGGGAATTCAGGGAAGAGAATAGTATATAGTGAAACATATCCCCATTACAGAAGAGGGGGAGCTGAATGTCTTAAAGCATACAAAGTAGATAAACCTCCAGGGCGTGACCCGTGGGACATTTTTGGAAATTGATGGGGCTCTGGCAGAGATATTTACAACCTTCTTAACCATGGGTTGCCTATTTATTTAAGAAGATCTGTAAGAATAAACAAGTGGACTACAGGGCAGCGAGATAATATCAGTGGTGGTGAAGTTACCAGAGGGGATTCTGAGAAACAGGATCTACATGCGTTTGAAAAGGCAAGGACTGATTAGGATGATGAAGAAGATGTCTCAACAGGGGGAGTGATGTTGGGGTGGGGGTAGAGACGATTTAGGTACATGCATCGCCTTCAGTCTGAATTGCAGCACTATTTCGGCAGCAGAGACGAGCAAAAGCTGTGATCCATACTTTCTATAGAACAAATACTACCTCAGAGTGCGGGTGGCGGCAAATTGATTCTTCACTCAGGTTGATGAATGTGAAAGTCTTCGCACTTCTGACAGGATGACCAAATGACCATTGAAGTAGTGAGATGCTCTATTGTCCTGTTCTCAAAATAATACAGTGATTCATTTCAGATCTTTACCATTGGGAAGAGCAACAGCAAGGGGGCAGAAGAGATGAATCCACCATCCTTCGTTATTTTAAAGATGCAATTCCAGAAAGTTAAATAAAATTATTCTAATGCATTGTCATCCACTCTCCAAGCCTAATGGCCAGGATCGAGTATAACTGCTCTTTGTACGTTGGTACAATTGCAGGTTCCTGTCTTTTACACCCAATAAAAAATAACTTAAATTAATAAAAGCTTTATTTTCAGATTTTTGCATTTCCAATGTAGCTATTTTTTTAAAATCACAAAAAAACATATACAATTTCACCACTATTTGTTTCATTGAATGTAATGCATTTTAGTGAAACAAATTGCATTATTTGATATTTTTTTTATTTCATTCAACCACATGTTCCAGTCTTTACATTTATACAGCACTTTTGATACTTCTTTACACTATCTGAGTCACAATAAGCTCTGGTAACGTAGCAAATATCTCGGGCACACTTCTGGAATTGGGAATAGTTGACACTAGTGCACACTAAGTAATTGAACTAAAAAAAATGGGAGAAGCTGTATGTAGAAGTATTAAACTCAATACATCCTCACGAACAAAATGGTGAGCCACTGTTTAACAGGAGGGTCATTGAAAGGATGGACCTAATGTTGCAATCACTTCATTACATCTATTTCATACAACCAAACGTAAATGGGTTTTTTTTTTGCAATTCAACGATATATAAAAATATCAGTTTCATAATCTGAACTTTACAATATATACATTATTTGCACTGTTAAATTATGATTAACTTTAATTGTTAAATGCTACATTATAAATACCAACATTTTAAAATGAAATCGCAGGTCACAGCCCCTCCAATGCCTCTAGAGTGGGATTGAGGGGAGGAGGGGCAAAGACAACAGTTCATTCCGCTGTACCACAGCTTGCCTTTCTTCACCCCTTTTGCTATACAGACTCGCTGCAAATACTTCAATGTAAGTGAACATTTAATACCATAATAATATGAAGCACATTTAAATCATTAAAAAGTAACAAAAGTGAAAAAACATTTTGTTTAAATGTCCAAAGCTTTCACAAAGCATAGATCCAGCATGAAGTGTTGTCCTGGAAGGTAGAGAGCACACCATTTCTTTGCACGTGTCCACTCTGGATTGCAAGGTGGTGCAGCATTCCCAATGCCAATAGTTCTAAGCCTGGGCTTCCTGTAATTCCACATTCATTGACAGGTTGCCTCAACCAGATGGTTTAGTCATATCTGTATTCAGATTCCAGAAACGCTCTGTGCAAGTTTAGTTATCACCAACTTTGCCCTATGAAATGATACAATTCTTCCCTTTATGTCCCTTTTTCTTTTTGGCTCTCGTGGTCTGTGGTCCTGTAGTGGAAGCTGGCATCACTGACGGTGTTGCTGCAAGGTCATCGGTGTAAAGCTGGTACCTTTGGGCTCTGGGCTGTGGGATGGGTTGACCAAGGAAATAACCTTCTTCTTCCGAATCAGAGGACGAGGAGGAGCAGGTTGAGCACCAGGACTCGTCATCGTCGCCGTACAGGCCAAGAAACTTGTCCACTGCCTGGTTTAATGCGTAGTCTGGGTGGCGACTGTACTGGCCGTACATGTCTTGGTTTTGAAGATAGGCTTGCCTATCGCGGGAGACCTTAGGCTGATTTACCTTGTCACAGTCTTCGGGAGAGCGGAGATGAAGTCTCTCTCTCGGACATCTCCTATCCGCGGCCAGATGGAGAGCATTGTCCGACCGGGATTTCCTGCTCCGTCGCCAGCGATGGTGGTGCCGGTTGCTGCGCCCGTCGGCGTTGAATGCCCGGCGCCGCGTTCGTTCGCTCATCGGCGCTTGCCGGATCTCCACCTCCTCGTAGTTGCTGTTGTCGATGACGTCATCTGAAAACTTGACTTGCTGCGGTCTCATCTGCGACTTTGATCGTCTCAGCATTGGGGTGTAGAGGGGTTTTTGTGTCACCTCCGGCGTCACCACCTGGCAAAGGTCCGATGTCAGGCTCTTGAGGGACTCTGTGCTGCCGCGGGGCATCGACGAGTTCATCGTGCCCATGTTACTCATTTTCTCGCAGCTCTCCATTTCTTGGAAGTCCTGCAGGGTGAACACTGGTGATCTTTGCTGGCTGTCTCCATCTACTGAGGCTCCTGCACAGACAAACACTGGCACTCAGATCATTTAATATCACCCAGATCTCCTCCCAACACTAGTAAAATATAGGCATCATTCATTTTATTTTTAAATCATTAATTAGCCTGAGAATGATAGTACCTTCAGGCCTCGGCAAAGAACCATCTACAGTGCGTCACCCACCCATTCAAACCCCAACACTGCCTCTCATTGCTCAGGTTGTACAGATCAAAACCAGTTTGTACAGTGACGGTGAATGTGTTTAATGCAAAGTACCCAAAGCCCCAATGAAAGAATACTTTCTGGCTCACAAATGGTACAAGACAATGCAGCAGTAAATCACCGCTTTGTGGTGTGGCTGCAGTGAGTAGTCTCGAACTTCCTCATCCTACAAGACCTCACTTTGCAAATATTCCATCTTTTCATCCCTGTACAGCCCATGGGCTTCTGAAATTCTCCAGTTCTGCACTCTTCTCCACCACAAGGCTGTGGAGGCCAAGTCAATGGACATTTTTAAGGCAGATAGATAGATTCTTGATTAGAAAGAGGTGTCAGTCAATGGGGAGAAGGCAGGAGAATGGGCTTAAGAGGGAGAGATAGATCAGCCATGATTGAAGGGTGGAGTAGACTTGGGGCCGAATGGCCTAATTCTACTCCTATTCCTTGTGATCTTATGACTTCTTGCCAAAGGAATAACAGCTGTACTGTTAGTTGTCCAGGCCTTAAACAGCTGAGATTCCTTCCTTCAACCTCCCCATCTCTCTGTTATGCTTCTGCTAGTGATACACTGTGGAAACAGGTCCTTCGGCCCAACTTGCACACACCAGCCAACATGTCCCAGTTACACTAGTCCCATCTGCCTGCGCTTGGTCCATATCCCTCCAAACATGTCCTATCCATGTACCTGTCTGTTTCTTAAGTGTTGGGATAGTCCCAGTCTCAACTACCTCCTCTGGCAGCTAGTTGCATACACTCACTACTCTTTGTGTGAAAAAGTTACCACTCAGAATCCTATTAAATCTTTTCCCCATCACCTTGAACCCGTGTCCTCTGGTTCTCGATTCCCCTACTCTGGGCAAGAGAGTCTGTGCAACCACCTGATCTATTCCTCTCATGACTTTGTACACCTCTATAAGATGACACCCCTCATCCTCCTGCGCTACAAAAAATAGAGACCCAGCCTACTCAACCACTCCCTATACCTCAGACCCTCTTGTCCTGGCAAGATACTCGTAATTCTTCTCCGAACCCTTTCAAGCTTGACTATATCTTTCCAAAAACGTGCCCAGAACTGAACACAATACTCCAGATGCAGTCTTACCAATGCCTTATTCAACTGCAGCATGACCTCCCAACTTCTATACTCAATACTCTGACTGATGAAAGCCAATGTGCCAAAAGCCTTTTTTTGACCTGCGACTCGACCTTCATGGAACCATGCATCTGCACTCCTAGATCCACCATGATTTAAGATCTACCATAATCTTCCACCTGACTTTATCCAGCAAAGCACCTTGCTTCATTGTATTAAAGATGCCGTGTACCTTTGAGTGAATCTTACCAACATTGTATTGTCCAAGCCTTAATTTCAATCAGCAGGGGAATGGAGGTGTCTGAGTGTGGTAATGCCATCAAATGTTTACACTGGAAGGGAATGACGACTTTCCAACTATTTCTTTCTATTTTCACTGACCACAATTTCCGGCTATTTTTAAAATAATCTCTCCGAAGGATGACTGTTCACATTTCAAACTGATAACCCACCGATACCCTGGAGGATAGTATTGGGCCTACAATACCTGTGATGTTGGACAGGGCCAGAGAATCCACAGAATCACGCACACCTTGCTCGGCTGCCTTCATCCCACCGGTCAGACATTCCAAGGAGTCATCGTACCAGGGGCTCTGGCCGTGCTTGTAGCCCACGGCGCCGTGTTCTGTCTCGAGGTCCTGAATCTTCCTGCTGCTGGCGGGACCTGGATGGCTTCCGTAGGCGGAATCTCCCAGATTGTCCTGGGACTGAGCCCAGAACAAGTGGGATTCGTACTTGTTGCTGCCCAAGCCCTGGGCGTCACGGCTGCCCAGCTCCAACTCCAGCTTGCCCTTGGCCTCGCTGTGTGAGGACCAGGGCTCGCACTGCTTGCCCTCCTCATCGGGATGCTGAAAGAGTCCTCGATCCCCGAACTTCAGCAGCAGCTGGGTCAGGTAGTCCTCGTGCTCGGCCCACTCCTCCTGCTCCTCCGCCCCCTCTGCCTCCACCCGGCCTTTCCAGAAGTGCTCGCCGCCGAGCCTGGAGTCTCCCCTCGTCAGGCTGAGGGCGTCCATTTGCTGCGACAGGGGATCGTTGTCCTTGCCGGAGAAATCGGGGCACTTGTAGTTGACGGTGGGGGAGAGGAGCAGCGACTGCCTGCACTGGTCCGCCGACTTGCTGCTCTTCCCCACGCGCACACTCCTCCGCGACTCTCTGGAGCGCGCAGACTGGAAGGCAGAGTCAGAGGAATCGGAGGCGTGCACGTCCTCACCCAGGCTGCAGGCCTTGGAGCAGAAAATCTGTCCTTGCTTCGGCAGGAAGGGGCAGCCCAGCAGTGGAGTCCGGCACTGGGCGCAGCAGAAGCATTTATCGACAGCATGCCAGTGTCGCCCATCGTACGTCATTTGTGCATGGTCTACACCTGCAGTTAAGACAAACGTGCATTAGTTTAGTTTAGAGACTGCGCAGAAACAGGCCCTTCGGCTGAACAAGTCCGCGCCAACCAGTGATTCCCGCACATTCACGCTATCTACACACACTATGGACCATTTACATTCATACCAAACCAATTAACATACAAACCCTATACGTCTTTGGAGTGCGGGAGGTATCCGGAGATCCCAGAGAAAACACATGTACGTCAAGGGGAGAATATTCAAACTCCGTACAGACAGCACCCATAGTCAGGATTGAACCCGGGTCTCTGGAGCTGTCAGACAGCAACTCTACCGTTGCGCCACCGTGCCGACACCATTATCAAAGGCAACAAAGAGCGCTCCTGGCCTGAGGCACTAAGTAATGGTATATACACAGCAGGTTGTTGGGGCAGATAATCACGTGTGCTGTGGATTAGTTTGCTCCCCAATTTCTGTTGCATCAATCCAGTCACTCTACAGCGATTCACCCATAGAATCACACAGCATGGAACCCCCCCCTCATCAATGCCAACCAAGGCGACCCATCTAAGCTGGTTCCATTTGCTGAAATTCCTCTAAACCTTTTTTTATTCATTTACCTGTCTAAATTGCTTTTAAGGATGTCATTAAGCTGGAAAGGTGCACAAAGCATTCATCAGGATGGCTTGAATTATGAAGAGAGGCATGATCGGCTGAGACCTCCTTCCCCTAAAGCTTAGGAGGCTGAGGGATAAACTTAAGGTGTATATAAAATTATGAGGGGCATTGTTAAAATGAAGTCGGTCCCCCCCCCCCCCCGAGATAGGGAAATCTTAAACCAGGGGGCATACCTTTAAGGTGAGAAGAGAAGGATTTTAACGGGTTCTGAGAGGCAACTTTTTCCACACTGAGGGTTGTGCGTATATAGAACAAGCTGCCAGAGGAAGTTGTAGAGGTGGGTACAATGATGATGTGTGAAGAATCTAGACATGGATAGGAAATATTGAGAGGGATATGGGCCAAATACAGACAAATGGGACCAGCTCATAAAAACACAGCGTGGATGCATTGGGCCTAAAGGCCTGTCTCCATGCTGTATGTCTGGATGAGTTTGTTTCATTGGGGATTAGAGGACTACACAGAAGCTCACCACCACACTCCAGCTCTGCTGCACTTTAGAGTCAGTGCTTTAGCTTCTTGTTTAAAACCCTCCTCATTTTCTTGGCAGCTACTAATAGACTACAACAAATTCCAGGGGTTACTGGTGAGCCCATCTCCATCAGCACCCATCTCCGGGTCCAGGAGTTCCGGCTTACTTTAGGATTCCCCTCTGGACTTCCAGGACAATGGGCTGGGATTTTGCAGCAATGGGACTGCTGAGGCGGATATACCTTTATATCAGCAGCACGTGTTCACGTACACTGCGCCTGGTGAACTGGGTTAGGGCACAATATGAACCTCTCCACCAACTTGCAGAGGGCAAACGTCCCTACAGCATTTCCTTTTGTCTGTTAACAACCACTTGAACTAAAATGATCAAAATTAAACATGGTTTCACCTTTCCAAAATGAACGACTGCAATATATCTTCACTTAAGGTTGTTGTCAGCTATTGAAAAAGTTGGGTGAACATTCGGCCTAATATTAATGTGTGAATATACATCGAGACAAACGCTTAAAATGTGGATTTCAAACATGTTGGAAACTCTACATCTTGAAGAAATGCGATTCCTCCTAACAGACAAAGTAGACCAATTCCTAAGGATTTGGTCGCCATTTGCCTTGGTTCTTGATTTCTTGGTCCTCCAAAATATTCCAAATGGAATTTAAACTGGAGGTGGTGAAGGGAGGGCTTAAGCCAGAAAGGGTTATTGGGAAGAAAGAGCTACTTTAAATTTAGTTGCATCTGGTTGGGTAACTATAGTTGGGTGGAGATTATTCCATGCTTCAATGTCGACTTCTTAGAAGCATATGGTGCAACACAAACGTAGAAACAATCCGTTTCAGGACTGGGTGAATGGTGGTCAAGATTAACAAATAGCTATCTCTCCTTTATTCTTCTGCTTTCTACCGCTGCTTCTTTTCACTTCATTTTCTTTATTTTCTCATTTTCCTTTCCTCACTTTCTGATATCACACACTTCTCTATTTCTTTTCTATACTTTTTCTGTCTCCTTTTGATTGTTGAAATAAAAATAAGAAGAAGCTGTACATGAATTGTAACATGTCAATATATACTATGTATCTATGGTACCATATTATTGTACCTGCTTCTAATAAAAATTAAAAATAAATAAATACATTGAGACAGTTGGCGAAAACATTTGCATGCGGTTTCAAGTGTGCAGTGATTACCGATATGGTTGCCGCAGGCCTCGCAATATTCCGCGTACAGACTCTCGAAGCAGCTGCAGCAGAATGGGCGGCCGTCCTTCATAATGTACCTCTGTCCCCCCAGCACGGCATCACACTCAAAGCAGCAGAAGTGTTTCATGTGCCAGTGGCGACCTTCAGCTTCTGTGCATTCATCAGCAAAAATAATCTGAAATTCGAGGAGAGTGCTTTGTTAGGCAATTGCCCAAATCTCAGAGGTACCTCACGGATTTCTGCCGTTCATATTGAAACCGGATAGTAAATAAACATTCCCCCCCCCTCCCCCCCCTCCCCAAAAAATAAGAGAAAGACTGGACAGTGCTTCTTTAGTGGGTTCTTTGAAAATAGCTGAAGAATGCACGAAAGGTTCTGCCAACTTCTGGGTAAACATTAGCTGGAGAACAGTAAGACTACAGTACTCTGCTCGATCACACACTTAATGACATCTCAAGTTGGTTGCCATCACTCCATATCGGTGTACTCAGTAAAAGTTTTATTTGTGGTTTGTCTTACAGGAATACATCCACCAAACTAAGCCTCATTCCTTGGATTTCCATCAGCAGCTCCACAATTCCCTCATTAAACCTCCGCCTCTCCCTATTTCCCTCCTCGCCTTTCAAGCATTCCTTAAGTCATACTTTGATTTATCTTATCGGGTCTCTGTCAGGCTAAATTAGATACCTATCAGCTCTCTGTAATGCTCGTACTCTAATGCATAGAGTTGTACGGGGAAACAGGCCCTTCAGCCCAGCTTGACTGTGTCAACTTATGTTCGCCTGCATTTGGCCCATAGTCCACTAAACCCTCCAAAAGTTGCTCCTGAGGTCCCTCTTAATTTTCTCCCTACTTCTCCTTAAACCTATGAGCTCTAATTTTTAAATCCCCGGTTATAGGAAAAGCCAATCTCAGTCTCCTGACAAAGGCTTTCTCCAACCTCTCTGTATAATTCAAGCCTGCAAACCCAGGGAGTATCCTGGTGAATCTCTTCTGCGCCTTTTTCAACTTAGTAACATCCTTCCTGGGGCTGGGTGACCAGCACTGCACACGATACTCCAAATGAGGTCATACCAATGACCTGTACAGCTGCATCATGATGCCCCGACTTGTACTAAGCTTGCCAAACGCCTTCTTCACCATCCTGTCCACCTGACTCACCACCTTTAGGGAACCGCACACCTGTACTCCCAGTTTTCCGACTCCCACGTTCAAGCAGCTTGGGAAGGTGTATTTCCTTCATATGTGCAAGCTGGCTCTTGTATGAGCTTTTGCAAAGTCAGTTCCTCTCCAAAGGCCCGTCAAATGAAAGATAAATTTGAGCATTGCCTTGAAATCAGGGGGTCACCAGTGTTGGATTGTTGTGGGGCTGCTAACAACATCCCATGAATAGCAAATGGATGATTGATGAGGTCTTGGTGTTTCCTATTGACACACTGGGTGGGGAGGATGTCTGGTCATGTCTCCAGTGGCATTGCCCCCCCTCCAGTGGATTAGTGGGACTCCCTGAACTGACAAGCTTGTAGTTTAAAAGATTTCTCCACATCACACTCACTGCATCAGCTGCTGGCGTACAAAACCATCTCAGCAGCCAGAGGCCAATGCCAAAGTAAACGTGTGCAGCCTTCCACAGTTGGTGGCCAAGGAACAGACTATGCTGTAGTTTCAGACAATCCCACCTACGAACACAGCACAGTTCAGAGACCGATTCCTCGACTTACTCTCGCCCCAATCCACCCCTCAGACATACTACTTTAATCTTGCCTCCAGTAGCCATCCCTACTAATAGATCACAGCCACAGCAAGGTACAGCACAGAAACAAGCCCTTCCACTCAACTACCAAACACACATTTACACTAACCCATTGTTTTAATTCTCCCTACATTCCTGTCAACTCCCCAAAGTTTTTAACTGCTCACCTACACACTAGGGGCAAGTTATAGCAGACAAATCATTCACCACCCTGCACGTCTTTGGGATGTGGGAGCTCACGAGGGAAACCCAGTTACAGGGAGAATGTGCAAACCGCACAGGCCACCCATGGTCAGGATTGAACCTGGTTCTCTGGAGCTGAGAGGCAGCTTGGGCAAGCACAATGGCTCAGTTGGTATAGTCGCTGCCTCACACCTCCAGAGAGGCAGATCCAATCACCTGATTTCCCCCTCACTGCCACTGCTTTTTTTTTTTTTTTTTTTTTAAAACAGTGCGGAAACAGGCCCTTCGGCACGCCAAGTCTACGCCGACCAGCGGTCCCCGCATATTAACTCTATCTGCACACACTAGGACCAATTTACAATTATACAAAGCCAATTAACCTCCAAACCTGTATGCCTTTGGAGTGTGGGAGGAAACAGGAGCTCCCAGAGAAAACCCACCCAGGTCATGGGTAGAGCATACAAACTTCGTACAGACAGCACCTGGAGTCAGGATGGAACCTGGGTCGTGTAGGAAAGAATTGCAGATGCTGGTTTAAATCGAAGGTAGACACAAAATGCTGGAGTAACTCAGCGGGACGAGCAACATCTCTGGAGATAGGAAATAGGTGACGTTTCAGGTTGAGACCCTTCTTCAGCAACTCTACTTCTGCGCCACCGTGCGCCCTATGTAAAGGCTTGTAGCTTATACTGAAGCATACTGCTGAAATTTGGTGCCGACAACCAAGCCTATGGGAGGTCATTATTTACAGGCCAGGGTCATCAGTGAACACAACGCACAGGGGGTTGCTGGGGTGGTCTCGCACTACTCCTGGGGAATGGTCACCACTGCCTCTTCTCACCACAACTCACCAACCATGCTGGTCACAGCACAGCGACAGCGACAGCTTCCAAGTGTGGAGATGACAGATCAAATCACACTCGGGGGACCTGGCACAAGGTCCAGGAGTTGGGTGAACGCGTGTCGCCGTTGGGCTGAGTTTCTACAGCGGGATTAGCGTCAGGGTGGAAGAGTGTTGGCGGGATTCCCTGATACCCAGCTTTCAATCACCTCCACCAAACATACACTCGCCATTGCTCTGGGGGAAACTGGGCAAGGTTCCCATTCCCAACACCGGGTCAACGCCGGAAGGATTACAAGACCCAATGTCCATAGGCAGGCAGTCACCTCTGGAGCTGATGAGACAATTTTTCATTGAACATAGAAAAACACAGCACGGAAGCACTCCCTTCGGCCCATAAGTCTATACCAAACACGGCATGTTAATCTAACGCCTTCTGATCCATGTGCCTATCAGAAACCATCTTAACACCACTGTCATATCTCCGTTTACCACTACCAAGCACTCACCATGCTGGGTCCTACACATCTTCTTTCATTTTAAAGCTAAGGCCTCCAGTCCTTGACATTTCCACCCTGGACAAAAGGTTCAGACTGCCCATGTCTATCTATGTCTCTCATATCTTTATATACTTCCATTAGGTCTTTCCTCAAGCTGTGACAGTCCAGAGCAAACAATCCAAGTTTCTCCAACCTGTTATAGCTATACCCTCTAATCCAGGCAGCATTCTGGCAAACCTTTTCTGCACCCGATCCAAAGCCTCCACTGTAATGTGGTGACCAGTCTGCACGCAACACTCCGAACGCTGCCTTACATAAGTTCCTTTTCTTTCCTACACACATTCATTGGCCAATCATTTTGGAATCGGGATGACTTCCAAGAAAGGTTGTGCTTGAGAACCAAACACCGACTCTGATCTCAACCCGAAACATCAGCTATTCCCTTTCTCCAGAGATGCTGCCTCAACCGCTGAGTTACTCCAGCATTTTGTGTCTACTGACTCTGGACTGATAGTCACTCAAGCTTACTTTAATTTAGTATAAGAGATACAGCGCGGAAACAGGCCCTTCAGCCCACTGGGTCCGCACCGACCAGCGATCCCCGCACATTAACACTATCCTACACACACTAGGGACAATTTACATTTATATCAAGCCACTTAACATACAAACCTGTACGTCTTTGGAGTGTGGGAGGAAACCGAAGATCGTGGAGAAAACCCACGCAGGTCAGGGGAGAACGTACAAACTCCGTACAGACAAGCACCCGGTGTCGGGATCGAACCTGCGTCTCTGGTGTTGTAAGGCAGCAACTCTACCTGTGCCACTCAGTCCATTCCATACAGTTGCACTCACCTCGTCACAGGCTGAACACCGGGGCTTCACCAGCTCGGCGTGGTGCCGGCCGCAGTGGATTCTGCCGTCTTGGTAGAAGTAGATAAGGTCCACGAGCAGCTCCTGGCAGGTGGAGCAGACAAAACAAGCCGGGTGCCAGCAGACAGAGGAGCTCGCCCTGGACACAAATATTGCAACCTCCCCGCCGTTTATTTTCTCCTTGCACTGAAAGATATGATTGGAGAGGGTAGGGGGAGAATGGAGGGCGATTAGTAACTATATCGGTGCTCACACTAAGGGGAGGGGGGAGAGAGAGAGGAGGGGGGGAGCAAAGGGGTGGGGAAGAGGAGGGAGTGAGAGCAAGGGAGGGGTGAGAGGCACAAGCGTGTGAAGCTGGATATATTGCGTGTGTGCTGACGGTTCCTGTGTACCTGATCACAGACGGTGTGCATCAGAGCTCGGGGCAGCTGCTTGATGGTTCCTCGGCCCAGAGCCTCCTTCTTCCTCTGGGCACTAAAGAGCTGCAGTTCCTTCTTCTCCTCCTCACTCAGCGACTGGCAGTAACGCATCTGAAAATATACACGGAACACTTTGTTGATTTTCTACCAACAACCCATTGAACCAACTCAAAGCTCCAACACACAATATAGTGTGTCGGGAAGATCAGCCCACGGAGACAAGAAGCACCTTGGATGGGGCAGAAAGATCTCTACCCAGATGCACAACCTTCAGGACCTCTGACTTGCCTTGCTAATAAATGTGTAAATGTGCACATTTAACCTCAGCACCTTGGATGGGGCAGAAAGATCTCTACTCATAGACAACCTTCAGGCTCTCAGGGAGGAGATATCCCAAAGAGAGGAAGCACAGAGAGGAAGGAGAAATACAAATTAAACATCATTTGGGATGGCGTTACAGGTAGCAGTGCCATAGGCAGAGGAGACTGTTATAGATATTTAATTCCTAGAATTCAAGAGAATGTTGCTTGCTCTGGCTGGTGTGTGTAAAACTGTTCCCTTCATTTGGGCGAGTCCAGAACCAGGGGCCGCAGTCTTATAATAAAGGGGAGGACATTTAAGACTGAGGTGAGAAAAAACTTTTTCACCCAGAGAGTTGTGAGTTTATGGAATTCCCTGCCACAGAGGGCAGTGGAGGCCAAGTCACTGGATGGATTTAAGAGAGAGTTAGATAGAGCTCTAGGGGCTAGTGGTTTCAAGGGATATGGCTCGAAGGCAGGCACGAGTTATTGATAGGGGACGATCAGCCATGATCACAATGAATGGCAGTGCTGGCTCGAAGGGCTGAATGGCCTCCTCCTGCACCTATTTTCTATGTTTCGATTTACAACTTCTGATGAAACAGTTCCTTCATGACCCAGGATGAAGGGCCCCTCGCACAATTCCTTATAGCGCCAATATGAAGAGGCTTGGGGAATCCGACCTCTTCTATCCGACAACCTGTGCGCTTTCACCAACGAGTAAGTAATGGCCACATTGTGGCAATGCTTACAGTTTTATACATAGTGTTAACTTTCCAGGACACAGCTCATATGGGATAGATGAGGTTACATCGCTACTGTGAGAATCAACGTCAGCTTGTATGGAAGGTGTAGGAAGGAACTGCAGATGCTGGTTTAAACCGAAGATAGACACAAAAAGCTGGAGTAACTCAGCGGGACTGGCATCTTCTCTGGGGTGAAGGAATGGTTGACGTTTTGGGTCGAGACCCTTGTTGTCGTAATAATATCAGCTGTAGCTTTAGATAAGAGTGGGACACACAAACTGATTGCTGTCTTCTCAGAGTGAACTTCGGGCAGCGAGACAAGAGCGAGATTTTAAAAAGACTTATGTGAACAGAGAGGGAGTTGAAATTGGAGGGAACAGTGTTGGCATCACTCTAGCACCTCAGGTCCCTCCTGCTGCACTTTGTAACTTGTGAAACATGGACAGAGTGAAAATAAGAGCTGTGGTTTATTTATTTGTGCCCCAGCAACACGTACACAGGAGCACAATGCTTCCATCAACACACTTCCACTCCCCCCACCCTCCCTCCCTCCAGAGCAGGGTCTATAATGTCAGCCACATGAGGAGGGCCAGCTAACGGCTGGAGGCAGCAGGTGTCCAGAGGCAGAGGCTCAGCACTAGGCGATGGCGCTCACTCACAAAGGCACACGGACGCTGGCTCCGTTAAACAATGCAGCCTGTGCTAATTGTCAGCTTTAGGCAGTGGGCACAGTTCCTATAACGGGGTTATAAACCTGGGTAGCCACACAGACAGGAAAGGCAGTAGAAGGTTATGTCCTTTCACTAATGGTCTATAAATACCAAGCACCTGGAGTGCAGCAGTGCAGCTTAATGGTTTGTCCTACCTCATTATCATGGGGCGGGAGCTGGTAGAGGAGCTGCTTGATTCGGTGCTTCTCTCCGGGGCTGTTCACGTAGGGAATCTTCTCCTCCGGCAGGGACGAGAAGTACAGCTGCACCTGGAGTTGGGACACCAAAGGGTAAAATACTAAACTGAAGCTTTAAAAGATCAACCCAGATACAAAACGTTGCAGTGTAATCTAGTTCACTGAGTGACGGGTTGTGTACCAATGTCTTCGTTTTGCAATCTTTTCCCTTTCACTGTCTTGTCTTATACTTGATGTTTTTTTTGTGTGTCCATGTGCCAGTGACATTGCTGCAAGCAAGATTTTGAGTGTACCAGTACCTCACCAGACATACGACAATAAACTCAAATTGACTCATTCGCCTTCTATACATCAGACACCAGGTTTTTGCAGCAAGCGACTTCCAATTAACTAAAACAAAAACAGGGGTTTGCAATTTATGAGCTTGGTGAGATGTTACACTGAACAGCAGGCTGACAGGTTTTATGTTCCTTTGACCATTCGGAGACCCAGAGATCATTGAAGTTCGCGGCAGAGGACTGCTTCAAATTGACCAGCAGCCAGCAGCTGCCGAGTCTGGAATGCAACTTGAAGTGATAATTTAAGCATGGCAGATTACTCGTGCTTAAATGTGGCTCTTAACCCGGCCTGGCCCCTTTAAAGTGTGCAGAGGTCCAGTCAACCGACTGCCGATCTGCCTACAATTACCAGAGCTGTGACGAGCCTGCTTACAGCACATCCACCTGAGCCAGACCCACCATCACCTCCATCATCTCCAGGGCTGCACTATTCAACAGGCTTTTAAAAAGGCTTGGCTCTCCTGATCTTGCACAGGCGGACAGGATGACTTCATCACTTCCATGTGTGCTCTGATATGTGGCCGCAGAAAATTTCCTTCCAGCCTTGGGATCCCGCCATGATTTTACCAGACAGCGGGTTTTCTGACTGTGCAGGCTCTAATTGATTACAGTATAGCATCTGGCGAGAGGGTATTCTAGTCAAAGGTAATGGCTGGTAATTGAAAATAATCATTTGTAGTCATATCAGACACAGGGCATAAAATAGGGCTCTACAGATGTACACCTCCCAACAGGGGGTCTCCAGGGTGCCGGGGAGTTTTGATCCCTCCTCCATAGATCTGGAGTCAACTGGACACTTCTGGGAGTAGGAATGGAAGACAGTGGAGAAATGCAGCGATGCATTGGGAATGCAGCAATTATTACCTCTCTGTGGGTAAAATAGAACTGTTCTCAGCCCAGCCCCTGGGGGAAGATATAGTTGGCCACATTACTCCGGGAAGGATGGGCGTCTGGGCGAGAGAGGGTGGGAGGGAAAGGGGAGGGGCTCCAGAGAGGGGGAGGGAGAGGGAGAGATAGGGGGAGGAAGGGCAGGAAGGGGGGGGGGGGGGAAGGCGAGGAGAGAGAAGGGGAGGGGGCCAGGGGGAGGTGTGAAATGGGGGAGGGGCAGGAGAGAGGGAGGGGGCAGGGAAGAGGGGGGGGGGGGCGCGGCAGGTGTGAGGGGGTGTGGCATGAGGGGGGTGGGGGCGGGACGGGAGAGGGCATGGGTGCACGGGGCAGGTGAGGGGCGAGGGGGTGGAGTATGCGTGGTAGGGTGGGGAGAAGGGGAGGCAAGGTTAGGCCTAGAGGGGAAGGAGGAGGACCCTAAATGGGAGAGAGAAGGAGAGAGGAAGGGGTCACTGGAGATTTGGGAGGTGGTTGGTACAGATGAGATGGGAGTTGTTCAAGTAGTAAGTTCAAGCAGTAAGCTGACAACATCCCACCAAGACGGAGTAAATAAAACACAGAATAACAAGAGGGCAGAATGGTAGAAGTGTGGAACTTTGGCCACAATTACACATAATGGCACATGTTATCACACAAAGTTTGGTTCCAAATACTTGAAACAAAAACAAATAGCCTGCACACACACACACAGGACACTGGTGCTGCATTGAGCACACACGCTGCACAGTCGACACAGAAACGTTGTCAGTTGTGCACCAATAGGAAATAAAACACACATCAGCCGCACACAACAACACACACACACACACACACACATAATGTTTCAATCCACAATCCACACCTTTCCCACACACACATCACACAACAAATTGCACACACACACACACACACACACACACACACACACACACACACACACACACACACACACTTATTAAACAATTATTTCTGTAGTGTGTACATTGGGCAAATTAGATGCTAGCCTTGACTGAAGAACTGCTATAAATTCCACAACTAAACTGGTACTGAAACCTTGAACAGCTGGCTCAGACTCGACAAAGCAAACAGCCCTGGGATAACCCGTGACGTTACAGTAACATTGATGGCTCATGTCTTCAGATCTAAGCCAGCTATAAAGTCCTGCTAATCTGAAACACCCCAAAAACTAACAAAGCTGCTGAGAAGCAGCTACCTTCATTGTTGACTCCACAAAATTAAACTGCGACAAGCACGTGCCCAATCTTGGAACCTGCTCTACCAAGCAATAGGCCTTATCAGTGTTTGATTAAGATTTTTAAAGGAGCCAACTTAAATTGAGTAAGTGCTTTTGCTGCCAGCCACATATCAATCTCACTTATGTGCTAGGATTTTATAGGATTACATTTCTGTGACAAAAACTCCATCTCTTTAAAAAAAAAAAATTATTAAGAGCTGATTGTATGGCCAGATATTGCTCTCCGAAACGACAAGGCATACGATACATTTATTGCACCTTTTGGATGGGATGTGGCAACAAGTTGTTACTCAGAATCTGCTCATTAGGAAAGGCATGTGCTTCCAAAACAACAATCCCCAGAAGGGAAAAAAAAGTCTATTAATCCAGGTGCATCTGCACAACAGATCAAAACTTGAACAGTCCCCCACTCTTCAAAGCTCATGCTCAATTATTGGACAATAAATGACCTGCTGGAAAGTTTAGCTGCACCTATGCAATCCAGTGAATTTCAACACCCTATATTCACGCTACATCCATTTGAAACACTGCCCATAACAGAAGCCACTTGTTCCCCACAGATTGAGGAACAGCTAGTTTTCATGATGGGAAATGTTATTTCTCTGGTCGCACACTTGTATTCACCATAACATCCAGTTCCGTCATCATTATATTTTCACATTTCATTCATTGAGGCTGCAGGACAGCACATTAAAACAGCCAACCTGTTTCAAGGAACACACACACCAAAGGTTAGTTAGTTATAGATTGGAATCAATGTTGTCAATTATGAAATGTATTTTCTTGGGGATTAGTAGGTAAGGAATGATCTATAAAGAGGGCAGGATTGTATCAAGCTAATTCTCTTGCAGAAACTCAGCGGGTGCAGCAGCATCTATGGAGCGAAGGAAATAGGCAACGTTTCGGGCCGAAACGTTGCCTACTTCCTTCGCTCCATAGATGCTGCTGCACCCGCTGAGTTTCCCCAGCATTTTTGTGTACCTTCGATTTTCCAGCATCTGCAGTTCCTTCTTAAACACAAGCTAATTCTCTTAATGTTTTCACATTTGCTGGCAGCACGATTCTGAGCATTAGCGCTGATTTTGTTAACTGATCAAGCTTTCAAATTGCAGTACATCTTTTAATATGTTAATGGTGATTACAAGGCCATATAGTAGATCAATTAAAAGTTAAATTGCTGTGTTTGGCCCTGCTATCTCGCGTGATGCAATATTAGCACCTTCCATTGATATGCAAAGCTGCTCCTTCTCCAGGCACAGCTTTGGCCAGGTTCCTGTTTGAGCGCTGAATGTCCATGGTGAATGGGAAACAACCACCTCCCACCAGACAATGCAGGATAACAACAGTGGGTGGAGAAGCTCTTGGGGAGAAACAGATCTGCTTTACTGAATCGAACACAGCACTGAGCCAGAGACGAGGGGACTAAACTATCAATAAATTAGAGAGGAAGAGGATTTTCTGTAAGCTTACATTTAGCCAAAGATATTCTCTTTCACATTGATATTATTTGGTAGAAATTGTGCCACAGGATGGACATGCCTACCTACCTGTTCTGGTTTTAGACCTGGTGGAACCCACGCATACTCTTCCAAAACACATCCGGAGTCGTCATCTGACGTTGAACTGCGCTGGAATCCAAAGGTCAACTTGCTTACTTTTTGCTCCATTTCAAAAGCCATGTGGGCACCAAGATTGAGGCCAGCAGTCAGCAGTGGTTCAGTACACAAAGGATCTGTGGGGAGACAAGTTGCAGGCAGTTTAATACCAAATCAGTGAGAGTCCATGTTGAATTTGAACTTGCATTCAAAATGCATTGTCTGGGAATTCCTCGACAAGTTATCATTCAACAATTTCTTCAACAGAATTTGACCTTCGTTGAAGCCTGCTGGAGATTTCTAGATCTATCTGTGGGACTAAATTTATTCTGGATCATTTTAGATTGAAGCTGATTGCTTGTGCTGTAATAACAAGAGTGGGAAACTTTTCCCAAAAAATTGGAACATAAGAGTCCCAGTGAAGCCTCGAAACCGGATGTGTGTTGCAACATCACCCGTCCACGGGACCTATTCATGTGTTACGGCTTGTGCTTAAAATCTAGGATATTGTCACCAGGAAACCCAGATTGGTAGCACATAAACCAAACAGAAACCTGCCTCAAGCCCTTTTGATACATCATATGATTGAGCTCCAATAAGTTGACGTACGTTGCTCAGTATTAATACGGGACAAACAAAGCGTTTGTTTATGTCACTCTTCTTTACCCGAGTGTAATGAAGCCAAAAGTCCCTTTCTTTATCATGTTGTTATGCCTGTGCTCAAATAGTGGACAAAAAGTTCCTGCAAATGGGCTATCATGCTCCTTATTAATACGGCACAGTTTGATTCCAAGCTGTCCCGCGTCCTTATAAAGCAGCAGGCTCTCATTATGAGACTTGTGTAATTGGAAAATTCACTCCAGATGTACCCTGTTGACAAGCCATTTAATACAGCAAAACAAGGAGAAAAAAAACAACTGGTTTGTATTTCACTGCGATAAAGGCTTTATCCCCATGCTCAATCCTGGAAAACGTTGCCCTTTGGGAACTTGTACTTCCCTATGAAACAGGCAAAACTGCTACTCAAACAATCTCTTTGTACTGTATCACCATTTTAATTTGCAACACTGCACGTGATGGTGGTGGAAAATGCAGCAAATGTCAGGATAATCTCAGAGTCCAGTGAGCGCTCCTTCAACGCAACATGGCGATTGTTGCCTTTGAAGAGCAACAGGTCACCATTGAACAGTTCCATTCAATGGCAAACTGTTTCACGTCCCCTCAGTCTGACAGCTACAGTACATAGCCTTTATGTTTTCATGTAAGTGATCAGGCGGTGGAGGGATTACAACCAATTTCAATTTCTCTTCTCCTTTCAAAGCCAGCAGGTTTTCGAATAAAAATATTTTTTCCATCAAGGATGCCTACTAGCCCTATCTGTGTATTTTGTGCATTAGCTGATCTGCTCACAGTCACCTTCACTCCTCTTACTTACTTAGTTGAAATCTTGAGCAGACTGTTTATAGCACATGAATTAGTTGCTTAACTGACTGGTATTCAGCACTGAATCTGTGGCAAAAGGTCATCTGGATTTATAATATTAAATTAGCTATCACATGATGGTAGGGACCTTGTGCTTAACATCAGATTTTGATTCACTCAATGGGTTGGGATTGCAATTCTCATGATTTACCGAGAGAAATAAATCATCTGATTCCTTTTCTAAAATGACCCAAATAACTGTCCCAGGGTCAATGCGAGTTTCATCAAGTATCTGAAGCACTAGACTGCTGTCTGCGAGTGCCAGAGCTGGGTGGCTCGATACCCAACCAAGGGCTGAGGAGAGGAGACGGTGGACAAAGCATTTTCGTGCTTGCTCCTACACTGTGTCAGGGGGAGGATAGTGGGAGCGTTGTCCCCAGATGGGAGATGGATTTCAGCACGGTTCTGATGCCATTTACAGACTGAGGGTGAGCAAGCTTCACTGTCGAAGGGCACTTATAAAGAACAGTCAGAAACACAGACTTTGCCGTTGATGCTTGTGTAAAGTGACCAAGTGACTCAAGGTTACAAGTCAAATGGAAGAACATGCGAAGCATTACTATATTCCAAATATTCCAAGCATAAATATTTAACTTTGCATTTTATACATATTTTCTGTGAGCGCAAAAATGACAGAACAATCCTCAGTATTCTTTGCTTACTTCATTAATAACACAGCCCAAGGAAAAATGCAGATATCCATCCTCAACATCATGTCCATTAACTCCGACAGTTCATAAATAATCAAAACCATGCACATCAGTCAGTGACTGGCATGAAAGAGCCAACAGAAACAGCTGAGAAAATGACCTCTGATAAAACAAGGCTCTTCGTTTGAGTAAAGTGAGGTAGTTTATGCATGAAAAAAATGATAAAGGTCTGTTTTTAGAGAAGCTTTGGAGTGCCAGCTATATTTGGCAGCTATTTGTTCAGGTCAATGAAGCTTTTCTCAGCTAATTGCTTTGCAAAGTTTTATTTAACCATTTCGATATAATTAACTGCTTCTCCCAAAGGGGTGGCACCATTCAGGAAAAATGCAACAGCGGCTTTCAAAAGAGAACGCAAGGTCTCTCACTTTGGGATTCTTAGTCAGGACAAAGTGGTGTTTAGATTAAAAAATGAGTGTTTATGTAGTGTCTTTCACAACCTCAGCATAACACTTTACAGTCAACAAAGTATTTCCTGAAGAGCAGTCATAGTTGTAACATAGAGCCCAGCAGCAATTTACACCCAGCCTGCTCCCCCAAACAGTGCTCTGGTAACAGCCAGGTGCTCAGGGTAGTGATGTTGGGGAATTCCGTGGTCTAGGATGCTTCTTGAAATGCGTCTGTGTCACACTGTAAATATATCAAGGGCGGCACAGTGGCACATAGAAAACAGGTGCAGGAGTAGGCCATTCGGCCCTTCGAGCCTGCACCGCCATTCAATATGATCATGGCTGATCATCCAACTCAGTATCCTATATCTGCCTTCTCTCCATACCTTTACCTCCATGCCTTCTACCAATCCCTTTAGCCACAAGGGCCACATCTAACTGCCTCTTAAACACAGCACAGCAGTAAAGTTGCTGCCTCGGAGGGCCAGAGACCCAGGTGGCTGACTATGGGGGCTGTTTGTGCGGAGTTTTGTACATTCTCCTTGTGGCCTTGAGCGTTTTTTTCCAGCTGCTCTGTTTCCTTCCACATTCCAAAGACGGTCAGGTTTGTAGTTTAACTGGCCTTTTGTAAATTGTCCGTTGCTTCCAGGATGCAGAAGTGAAATAACATAAAACCAATATACGTGTGATCAATAACCGGTGTGGACTCGTTGGGCCAAAGGGCCTGTCTCCTCGCTGTATCTCTAAACTAAACCAAAACTGAACTGCTAAACCAACCAATACAACTGTGTTTCCAACATTCAATTCCATTAACACAGAGGTGTACTGTAAACCTAGTTAAAATCAGTGAAACTGAGAGAATATCCACATGAGAATATTGCACAGATCTAGCTATTACAATTTTTGTGGAGCCCCGTGGTTTGGGAATTCTGGAGCCCATTCCGAAGAAGCCAGAGAACGTTAGAGTTGATTGAGTTTTTGGTATCAGTTATACAATTTCACTTGACTAGTACTCTGTACATCCTGTGTGATTCTTGGCTAGATATCTCAGTCACCTTTTCCCAAAGAGCCTAGAACTAAATATTAAGAGCAAGTTTTTTTTTTCATGTCGGTGATGTGGCTGAAATATCCAGCAGGATAGAGACTGCAGCTGAAATGAGCTCAGCATCCTGTGGTCAGCACTGGCTTGCTGCGACAAGAGGTTAGTTGCTGCCTCATAGCTTTCTTTCTTGCTCAACTCCTGCTGTTCAGCCCTTGTCCTGCTCGGGGGGAAATTGTTTAACAAATTCCTCTTTGTAAGAATTCTCGTTAACATGGCTTTGGCGGGTACAAGGTTCATGTTAACTCCCTCAATCCATTCTGTTTGATAGACTTAAGAGGAAGGTTGGTATGGGTGGTGTCCAGCTCCATCTGCCCTGGAAACAGTGGGCGACTTATGAAACACAGAATGAGACTGGCTATACCTTCAAGCATGCCCAATGCTCAAGGTCGAATCATCCTACCACAACCAGGGACCAGTGCTGAACTACTATCCACCTCTTTGATGACCCTCGGACTATCCTTGATTGGACTTTGCTGGCTTTACCTTTGCAGAAACTTTATTTCCTTATCACATATACGGATCTATACACTGTAAATGGATCGATTGTAATCATGTATTGTCTTTCTGCTGACTGCTTAGCACGCAACAAAAGCTTTTCACTGTACATGTGACAACAAACTAAACTGAACTGATAAACAATTATTTCCATCACCAACCCCTTTGCCCCTCCTCATAAAGGATTTCAAATTTGCTCAACACGATTAGTCAACGGTTGCGAAAGATCGCTTTATTTCCAGGGTTTAACTCAACACACTCGAGTCAGCTGACTGCTGAACAAAAATCCTCTCCAAGTACAGGAGGTCTGCCAAGAGGTCTCACATTTCAATCTTATAACTGGATTTAGTTTTGGTCTTAAATATGCTGGTAGGCATAGACTGATTTTTCAATAACTCAACTTCATAAACAATTTGCAGTCTGGGCAGACTGAGTTAAGTGACACAGCGCAGAAACAGGCCCTTTTCTAGCACTATCCTACACACACACACACACACTCGGGACAATTTACAATCTTTACCAAAGCCTGCAAACCTGCACGTCTTTGGAGTTGGGAGAAAGCCGGAGCACCCAGAGAAAACCCACGCAGTCACGGGGAGAATGTACAAACTCTGTACAGACAGCACCAGCAGTCAGGATTTAATCCGGGGCTCTGGTGCTGTAAGGCAGCAATTCTATCTGTGCCACCCATTATAAGGCAAAGTTATAAGGCAAAAGTAGTTGCCGAATGTCTGCCAACTACTCCTTTTGCCCAAGCCAAACATAAACCAACCACTCACCCGGGTGCCTGGTATGAGTTAGAGTTACAACAGATTCATTGAATAAGCAAACATGCTCTTCAGAGACTTTGTTACAAAGAGGTTAATTGCAGATTCTGAGAATTGTGTTTGCATTCTGTTTATCTTTAACAGTTGCATTATTCACTCCTCGTTTTGAGGTTTATTTTCAACATTCGCTCACGTACAATACGCTGAGATTGGCCGCAAAATGTCTGGGACCATGTTCATTTCACTTAATCAGTAAAATTCCTTTTAATGAAAACCAGATGACTGCTTGTTTGTTCTGTAGTTACGGATCCACCAAACAGATCACATGTCTTTAAACCCACATGGTCAGTGACATTTAAATGAAAACTACAGAGGTTTGCACCCTATGGGGTGTTCAATCAAATCAGACTGTCCCTACAATTTATCACTGGTTTTCTCTGAGAGAAAAAAACTCTCATTGCCTCAGTTTTGGCACTGGCTGGATGATATCATTAGCTTAATCTCAGTAGCCTCTGGCACTGCAACATTTATGAAAGAAATGATTCCCAACATTTCTCGTCACCTGTCCCAAGGGAAGGAGGAGATAAAATAAAAAGGTACATTATAGAAAATGGGTGTTTGTTACTTTTTATAAACCATGATACATTTCAAGATAATACAGCAACGTCTGCCTTCAGGGTTCAAAATTGGTTTATGCCTTCCAATACATTGAGCTTCTAGGCACAAGACCGACTTGTTAGCTGTGGATTGTCAGGAGATTGCACCAAGGGCCTGCATCATTATTAAAGAGATCTGCACAACCCAGCAGTGATTTCTAGATAGACACAAAATGCTGGAGTAACTCAGCGGGTCAGGCAGCATCACTGGAGAGAAGGAATGGGCGAAATTTCGGGTCAAGACCCTTCTTCAGACTGAGAGAGTCACGGGAGAAGCTGGAGTTATGGAAGGGTACAAAGAGAATGAAGAAGCTTTCTAGGCAACACCTTCTGGAATTGATTTTGCCATATAATAAATGGTTTTAGTTTTAGTCCTAAATATGCTGGTCGGCGGTGACTGATTTTTCAATAACTCAACTTGATAAACAATTTTCAGTATGTGCAGACTTAGTTTAGAGGTAAAGCTCAGAAACAGGTCTTTCGGCCCACTGATGCGCCGACCAGCGATCCCTGTAAACTAGCACTATCCTAGCATCTTATTAGATTAAAAGGCACAAATATGAAGGTAGGTTTGTCTTGGAAGATGCAGGGGATGGACAAATGCAGCCTCATGCATTGCATTGATAGCTGCATTTAATCATTACTCACAGAGCCAAGTGGATGCACTGTTTGCTGATAACTACAAGCACTAAACATTGTCCTTTGGATGAAAGCAGATAAGGATTTCATTGAAAGACACAAAGTGCTGGAGTAACTCAGTGGATCAGGCAACATCTCTGGAAAACATGGATAGGTGACCTATCCATGTTTTCCAGAAAGGACATCTCTTTTTTTTTTGTAAACCAGCATTTGCAAGTCATTGTTTCTCCAAAGAATTGTATTATTCCAATTTATATCCAATGCATCTGACAAGTAAGCACTCAACTCTTGAAAACTGCACCAGTAATGTCATTTGAGTAATTAAGCTTTATCCCAAATGTTAATGGAGTAAATCAAATGCATCTGCTGCAGCTGACATTACTTGCTCACTGCCACTCATCACCACCAAACAATCTCAAGGGCCAACTAATATTTTGGCCACTATCTCATCTCAGTTCTGATGCTAATAATAGTCATACAGTGTGGAACCAGGCCCTTTGGCCCAACTTGCCCAGACCGACCAAAATGCCCCATCTACACTAGTTTCACCTGTCTGAGTTTGGCCCATATCTCTCTAAACCTGTTCTATCAATGTACTTGTCCAAATGTTTCTTAAACATTGCAATAGTACCTGGCTCAGCCACCCCCTCTGGCAGCTCGTTCCATATACCCTTAGTGTAAAATAGTTGCCCTTCAGGTTCCTATTAAATCTTTTTCCCTTCACCTTAAACTTATGTCCTCTGGTTCTCAATTCCCCTACTCTGGGCAGGAGACTGTGTGTCTAATCCTTCCCTTTTCACCACCACCTCATGTCATATGACCAACCCAAGGTGGGGAACGCATTCTCTTCATCAGTTTTGATGGAAACTGTACTGTGCTGAATCACAAGCACAGCGTGTAGACACAGTCAAATGTTAAACTCATGACATTCATTACAGCAAAACAGGTCTGTCTCTCTTGAAGACATAGGTATTAAGAATCTGGGAGCAGAAGAAATGCACCAGAATCAGGCAAGCTACAGGATAACCAGCTAAAACAATTCCTTACAGTGAGTTTTGAATTAATGACCGAGGATAAAGAGCGATTTCAGAGCTTGTGAAGCACTCTCCATGCAACACTAAATGATCCTAGATTTACACTACGATTTCTGTTTGGGGCAGTGAGATGGAGCTGCCTCACAGCTCCAGCAACCCGGGTTCAATCCTGACCTAGGGTCCTGGCTGTGTCAAGTTTAGATGTTCTCCCTGTGGCCATTTAAGTTTCCTTCAGGTGCTCCAGTTTTCTTCTATATCCCGAAGACATGCGGCTTGATAACATAATCAGCAAATTTAAATCTAATGTGTGGTTGAAGAACAGCAGAACCTGGGAAGTGTTGATAGGAACGTGGGGAAAATAAAAGGGGGTCGATTTAGGATTAGTATCAATGGTCAAAGTGGACTCAGTGGGCCAAAGGGCCTGTTGCTGTGTTGTGTCTCTCTATGACTTTATATGGACATTTGCTCAGTGTTGTCCATGAAGTGAATGGTTCCACATTCTTGGATGGGTACATTGACAATTTTGGGAAATTGACAATCCTGTTCCCCCAAAGTAACTCTATGGAAACTGGATTCTTCAACAGATTGTGAAATTACATACGGAGTATTGACTGAATGCTGATCAGTTTCCCAAGAATAGTTTGAGGTGACCATTTGTCCCTGACCAGAACAACACCAAACATTGACTAGCTGCAAGTGTTGCTGCTTCTCACATGAAGTGGATGTTATCAAATATTTAAGAAACTAACTGTGCACCCAAGCCACAGAAACAAACGTGAAATGTGGCAATTCAAAAAGAAAATAAACTAATCTTTATGAATCTAGAAACAAGGAACTGCAGATGCTGGTTTACAAAAGAAACACAGCGTGCAGGAGTAACTCAACAGGACAAACAGCATCTCTGGGTAAAGGTTATGAAGAATGATCCCAACTAGAGTATCAAGTAGGATCTGACCCAAAACCTCGCCTATCCATGTTCTTCAGAGAGGCTGCCTGCCCCATTGAGTTACTCCAGCACTTCGTGCCTGCTTTGTGAATCTGGAAAATAAAACTGTTGAAACTCTAATTTTTGAGTTCTGATATTTTTATTGGCTCTGTAATTGTAACAAAAATAATTATGTTGCAGTACAGCCAACGAAAAAAAAGTTTGCTTGTAATCAGATAGTTTTCACTCGAGCCCAAATGGATAGTACAGCTTCTACTCTGGAGTTTAAAAGCCCTTCTCTTTTTCCCTGACTGAGCGGCAGTGTCAGCGGTAAACCTTGTTCCAATGCACATACGCACTCAGGTTACACACTCTCACCTGTTGGCTGGCGAACAACACGCTCCTTTGTTGCATTTTACAAGTCCTGCTTCAGACAGGTTTCAGTAGGAACACTCTATAGGTAGCGGCGAAGCCAAGCGGATGGTGCGATATTTAACAAACTCGGGCTTCAGTGCAAGCGTGAGGAAACCCTTGGCTACGTTCCACCTCATAACAGAAAACTCTAAAGTCCTTGGCCATTTTGAAACTAAATTTAAAAAACTCACCCTACGTACACACAGTATATATTCGCAGCACAGAGTTGGCAGTGGAAGAAAAAAGGCCAGCGTTGGTTTAGATTTAAAAAAAAATTATACAGTCGTATATAAAATCAAATCGTAGACATCTGGTTCAGCTTTACTACAGTCAATCTAATTGCAATTTGTTAAGTGACCAGGTTTTTAAAGATCCAGTGATAGATTAATTAATGTGAATTATATATAAAAGCAATACAGAACTGATCCCTAGCTTTTATACGTATGGACTTGTATCTAAACCTGAAATTACTGATGGGCACATTCTTGGCAGGAAGTCCATGGGGTTTCTTTCAATAATTGTTCCTTAAAGACGCGCAGTTTCGGGATCACCACTATAGACCTGGGCACGTCTGCCCAGTGGATGGCAATAGTAGAATAGTTTCACCTATAATTCCAGCATAACTACAGCGGGCTCATGCGGCAGGACAGCGGTCGCTACTGCACCACGTACGCCGGCCCGGACGCCCCACGCCCCGGCTGCGAGACCTCCCACAAGCGGGTCGCCATCGCCGCGCTTCACACGTGGATCAGACTCTCCAGCCAACGCGGATCACACGACAGAGAGAGAGAGAGGGAGGGAGAGAGCACTCATCACTGCACAAGTTCAGGAGAAGGGAGAGGGGGGTCCAGGGAGTGAGGGGGACTGGGGAAATGGTGTGATCTGGACTCATGTACGAGCAGGGGCCGCTATGTTGAGGTGAGGGCTGCTTCTTCACTGCCAGTGGGGACAATCAATGCCGGGGAAAGGTTTAATTCTGACATTAAAATGCACTCGATGGGTACATTTTTCAAGTTGAAGTCCGCAACGATTGCACAGCCAGCAAACAGCGTTCAGATTAGTTACTCCAGCTTTTTTTGTGTCTATCTATCTACAGTCTTTAGATTACTTTCGTTTCATCTTTCATTAAAATGATAATCTTGCACCGTGGACACGAGTCAACCCGACTTCAGTCTCCGCATCTCGATCATATTATTAACCAGTTTCTGCTCAGCAGCGACGTCCCCTCCCGGGGATTTGAAAGCTGGGGGTTTATTTCAGCGCCCCCTGTGTCCACAGCAACGTTCCGGCGCTGACCCGCAGACAGACCCCGGCCCCGTCAGGGTAGCGCCCCCGGCCCGTCTCACTGCCAGTCCATCGCTCCACACATCCCCGCACTGAGGCGATGACACCCCGATCACCAAGGACGGGGTCACTCACTGCCACGGCCTCTCACAAAACAATCTGCGCTCTTACCTTGCGAGGCAGCCGAGTATTGCATCTGCCAGTAGTTTAGTGTGGTATCATGCCCGGTACAGACACCGCGGGCCGAAGGGTCGGTGTCTGTCCTGAACTCCCGCTGTCTAACTGTGCAGCGCAGACACTTGAGGCGCAGCTCCTTGCCGCGGCGAGATAAACTGCCCCACACTTACACGCCGACTGCTCACACATCCGTGTTCATTGGTGTAACCGGCCACTTAACAAGAGAGGGTCGGGCGGGGAGACAGCCCCAGAAACCCTGGTGGCACTCTCAACTCCGGTCCTTGCGAGCTAAGGACGCGAGGGTGGGAGGGAGAAAGAGGGAGGGAGCCCGGACCCACAGCAGGCGAGCAGTCACAGCACCAATACATACCCGTCCCTGCGCTGCTCCAAACACATTCCTCGCTCCCAGAACGGATCCACTCCCCAACTCACCGTCACATCTATTTACATTCCAAGATAACTCTTCCTCGCTCTCCCTGAAGCACTTCTTCTAGGAAACAAACTGCCGGTATCTCCCCCCCCCCCCCCTCTCCTTTACTGGAGATTTATATCTCAAACACACACACAAACATCCACATGCCAAGTAAATGCAGTTTGCCGGTGTGGATGGCTTTAATCCCTAGGGTCGCTGGTGCGTATTTCACCCTGTAATCATATTTATAGACTCCTCGCACAATCCTACGCTGCACCACCGAGTCTGCAAGAAGGTACACAACAGCAGCGCACATACCGCAGGAAAAGGCACATTGTCCGACCTGTTGAAGAGGTTTCCCAGGCTGGGCTCCGTGTGTCTTACCTCATCTGCTGAACAATGTTTCCCTTATCTGCTCTGGGACAGTGCTTGCTGGAGGGGGGGGGGGGGGGGGGGGGGGGGGGGGGTTAATGGGATGGTCTGCGGACAAGACTCCAGAAACTAAAGTGAACTTCCTCCTGTGCCAAACACACACACACACACACAGACATACACACACACACACACACACACACATACATACACACATGCACAGACACACACACACATGCACAGACACACGCAGATAATTTCTCCCACACGCAATCACAGAATCACACACTTACAAAGAATGACACACACATGCAAAATCATAATCATATACACATACGCACAAGTACACACATTTACACAGAGACACACACACACTCACATACATACTCTCACATGCACACACACACACACACTCTCACATATACACCCTCTCTCTCTCTTTCACAGGCACCCACACTCACAAAAACTATTCCTTCACAATTAACAATGCTGTCAGCATGCTGGAGCATTGTGCCAGAATAATTTAACATGTCTCCACAGATGCTGAAGTGGTCATTAACATATGAATTCTTACACCTCATTTCCTAAAGAGGTATCCTCTTTCTTGTGCTCTCCTTTATCACCTCTTCAAGTGGAGATGGCTAATGTTATATCATTATGTTTAAAAAAAAAGTTGGCTGTGGGTTGTGTAGTTCATCAGAGGTGTTAATAGCTGATATATTACCTTGATGCCAATTCAATTGTACAATGTAATGAAAACTAAGCCTTTCATTAGGAATTTAAAGTACAAATCATCATGATTTCTTTTCAGTAATAATGAGACAGGGTGGTTGCAGGTAACAGTCCCCACTGTATGACTCGACCTATTCTCGGGGTGATAACAGAAACACTGCTCCAGGGTCATTTGGAGCAGCTGACGTAGGGCCACCAATGCTGAGACCATGGTTGCTCCACCCTCCCCACCTGCAGTTAGTGACCATGATATCTCAGGGGGTCAGGCTGAACAGAGCTGGTCCACAATGAATAGGAAAGTCAGTGGTATTGCAGTGGTCACAGCATTTCCAAAATGGGAAATTTATGTTGCCTATGATGCTGCTGCAAGCAAGATTTTTCACTGTACCTGTCTGTACCTCACCTTCCTTGTGCATGTGACAATAAACTTTAACAAAACTCTGGTTTCCAACGTTTACAAGTGCAGCAATAATGGGATTGTTTGGTCAATGACACAGCACACAAAGCACAAATACCAACTCCTTTGTTAGCTGATTCCTTGGCATCAATCTGCTAAGAGCAATTCAATGCAAAGCAGCAATCTCACACCACAACCACTGGCTGATAATGCAAAGTGAGATTAATGCTTGCAGACCTGCCTGCACTGACTCAGTAGCCCAGAGGTGGCACAGTGGTGCAGCTGGTAGGGACACTGCCTCGGAGTTTCTGTGACCCAGGGTTCGATCTGTGTTCGATCAAAGTAGTCTGCGTGGAATTGGTAACTTTTCCCTTCCCTTCGTTGTGGTCGCATCTCAAAGAGGTCAGGGTTGGTAATGAATTGTCCACTAGCGTGTAACTATGTGGAATCATGTGTGGTTTGTGCCAATTGTTGCGATGGACTCAATGGGCCAAAAAGGTCCGTTTCCAAAAGGTCTACCTCTCTATAAGAACAAGCTAGTGTCACACCAGCGATTCCTAGGATTCTGAGATATTCACTAATGGATCACCAGAATAACATGGTTCGCGCTTGCTCATTAAGAAGATTTTTGTGGGGTATTTGTAAAAGATACCAGTTAACGGGGAAAATACAGAGTGTGCGTTTCATTTAGCAATCCAGAACAACCATGGAATCGTAACCATAGAATTAGAGCTTAATGATTCAGGAACAAAATTTGGAAGTATCCCGACTCTTAAAAAGGCAGTGGAAGTTTATATATTTTTCCCCAAAGGTCTGTGGATGATAGTCAACTGGAATGGTACACACAGAATAAAAGGCTTTCTGATAAATAAGCACATCAAGGGTTAAGGAAGAAAGGCGTTAAATGGAGTCAAGGTTGACATGCCACATGGGGTGATTGATGGTGGAGTGGGCACTGTGGATCATATCTCTGCTTGCCCCAGTGCTGCCAGTCAGGTGGGCTGCAGCGAGAGAGAGAAGTCTTTATGCAACCCCGTGGCCACCTGCAGAGACACAGACCTCCTTTTGTTGCTTGCGCTCCCAGCACTTTTAAAGGCACAAAAGCTTTTAGTATTGGGAGACGCTCTGCTAACAAATTTAACGCGGAAATCACTTTTCACGTGTTTCCACGCTGAGCCTGTGCCATGTGATCGTGTTTGTTAAACGAGCAGACCAGCCGTGTGACATAAAAGGAGGCCACTCTACCTACTCTGTCAAGCATGGAGATAAGAACAGGCATGGAACAAAGGAATGGATAGATAAAACAGTACACTGTTTGTTGCCTTTGGACACATTTATGTTTTTCACACAAGTAATTACCTTAGGCATACAGTCCTGATTGAAAACTCTCACAAAGGATTTGTCCAGTGCTGATAGCTGTGTGGCCAAGCTGTATCTTCCATCAATGCCAGTTTATAGTTTATGCTTCATTTACGTTTCAGAACTGTTTTAAGTAGTGGGAACATTGCCACTATGCTCTTAGTTGCTTTGCAGCAACCTTTTAAACCTAACTCATCATCCTCCCATCCTACTGCTGCCCCACCTGACTCCCTTTTATATTGTGGGAATATTGCAGAGCAGTGAGACACAATTGTTCTGGTCCCAGCATGATCACCACCAAATCCAGGCTGCTAGTTGTTAAAAAAAAACTTGTTAAAACCTTTGCCATGATAACAAAGCACAAAATGCCAGTAGTGTTTCAAGGAAACAACTAAAAATTTGAATTATACAGTGTGTGAAACTTGCACTTGGTTTATCCCCACTGTCACAAAAATAAAACATCACAAAGTAGCTTCAAGTTTATTGAAACATGTATTATCACGTCAACTTCTTACCATAATGTATAGGAAAGGTTTTGGCCCGAAACGTTGCCTATCTCCTTCGCTCCATAGATGCTGCTGTCCCGACCCACCCCCACCCCCGATCAGTCTGAAGAAGGGTTTCGGCCCGAAACGTTGCCTATTTCCTTCGCTCCATAGATGCTGCTGCACCCGCTGAGTTTCTCCAGCTTTTCTGTGTAACCTGCTGCTGCACCCGCCGAGTTTCTCCAGCATTTTTGTGTACCTTCAATTTTCCAGCATCTGCAGTTCCTTCTTAAATACCATAATGTATATCTGTGTTCCAGCATCAGTATTTGCTGTTCCATTTTTGTGCTAATCTTTACACTAGATTTAGCCTCAAAGACTATGGGTGATATCTGTGTGGAGTTTGTTCGTTCTCCCCGTGACCTGCGTGGGTTTTCTCTGGGAGCTCCAGTTTCCTCCCGCACTCCAAAGGCGTACGGGTTTGTAGGCTAATTGGCCGGGTAAAATTGTAAATTGTCCCTAGTGTGTGTAGGACAGCATTAGTGTGCGGGGAGCACTGGTTGGCACTTACCCAGTGGGCTGAAGGGCCTGTTTCCACTCTGTATCTCCAAATTAAACTAAGATGCATCTTTGGCTGCCAGTTGACAGACAAGCTAAGAACTGGCAGTGCAAAACTACATTTAGGGTAGGAAAGAAATAATTTACTGAACGTTTCTACAGATGTCCCTAAAGAAAAGTTACAAGCTAGAAGCTGAACAGTGTGGAGCCTGACTCCCGAGTGCCACTTGACCCAATTCTGATAATCCCGGGTTAGATTATGCTGGAGATCATTTCACAAGATGGAGCCCAAGCAAATTGTACTCGTTCATGACAAATTCTGGGCGTCAGACACATAGTTAATAACTTGCCTCATCGTGCACTGCACATTGCCGGCTGCACCTACATAACTTTGACCAGGAACTATCGTAAGACGACATAGACAGGGAAGAAGATCCATTAGTCCTTGTACATATTCTACCATTCAATAATACATGGCTGATCTTTCACCTCAGCACCACTTCCCCACACCATTTCCATACCCCTTTTCCCTTAATATCCAAAAAGTCTGCATTTCTGCCTTGAATTTACTCAGTGACTGAGTGCTTTAAGTGGAAAAACTTCAACGGTAAAAATTTTCCAAACATAGCTATCTAGTCAAAGGTGGCATTAGTGCGAAGAGAAAGGCTTCCAATGTTGTCCAATAACGAGTTCAGCCAGAGGACTGGTAACAATTCAGAATTCAGCAAAGGAGGACCAAGAATCAATAAGGACAAGGAAAGTAGCAACTTGGAGTTGCCGAACAAGATTCTAAAAACTTACTTAGATATTCAGGAAAAAAAAGACGAGCTCGTCAATTCTCCAGAATTATAATTTGCATCCCTGGGCATCGAAGGAGGTGGCTATGGAGAGATGAATACACGGGTTGTCATCTTGCAAAATTCCATAGGGGTCAGAGTCTAAACATAAGAGGGTCATCCAAGAGGTTAGTGTGCAAAATTAGAGCACATGGTATTGGGGGTACGGTATTGACATGGATAGAGAACTGGTTAGTAGAGACATGAAGCAAAGAGTAGGAATTAACGGGACCTTTTCAGAATGGCAGGCAGTGAATAATGAGGTGCCGCAAGGCCCGGTGCTGGGACCCCAGTTATTTACAATATATATCAACGATTTAGATGAGGGAATTAAATGTGACATCTCCAAATTTGCGGATGACACAAAGCTGGGAGGCAGTGTGAGCTGCGATGAGGTTGCCATGAGGCTACTGGGTGACACGGATAGGTTGGGTGAGTGGGCAGATGCAGTATATTGTGGATAAATGTGAGGTTATCCACTTTGGTGGTAGGAACAGGAAGGCAGATTATTATCTGAATAGTGACAGATTAGGAAAAGGGGAGGTGCTTGTACATCAGTCACTGAAAGTAAGCATGTTGGTACAGCAGGCAGTGAAGAAAGTTAATGGCATGTTGGCCTTCATTGCGAGAGGACAGGGATTCAAGTTTCTGGATCATTGGGACTTCTTTTGGGGAAGGTGGGACCTGTACAGAATGGATGGGTTGCACTTGAACCCGAGGGGGACCAATATCCTGGCGGGGAAATTTGCAGGCTACTGGGGAGACTTTAAACTAGAATGGTTGGGGCAAGGGACTCAAATAGAGAAAGCTAGTAGACAGAATGGGAGGCAGGAAGCAGAAAAGGGAAGCACTCGGACACAAGAGGAGAAAGAAGAAAAAGGAAATAAACAGAGAATAAGAGGTGGGGGGTTTCTTAAATGTGCTTATTTTAATGCTAGGAGCATTGTAAGAAAGGTGGATGAGCTTAGAGTCTGGATAGACACCTGGAAGTATGATGTTGTGGCGATCAGTGAAACATGGTTGCAGGAGGGCTGTGATTGGAAACTAAATTTTCCAGGATTTTGTTGCTTCAGGTGTGATAGAATTGGAGGGGCAAGAGGTGGAGGTGTTGCATTGCTAGTCAGGGAAGATGTTACAGCAGTGCTTTGGCAGGATAGATTGGAGGGCTCATCTAGGGAGGCTATTTGGGTGGAACTGAGAAGTGGGAAAGGTGTAGCAACACTTATAGGGGTGTATTATAGACCGCCAAATGGGGATCGAGAATTGGAAGAGCAAATATGTAAGGAGATAGCAGATATTAGTAGTAAGCACAAGGTAGTGATTGTGGGAGATTTCAACTTTCCGCACATAGACTGGGAAACACATTCTGTAAATGGGCTGGATGGTTTGGAGTTTGTAAAATGTGTGCAGGATAGTTTTTTGCAGGAATACATAGAGGTACCTACTAGAGGAGGGGCAGTGCTGGACCTCCTGTTAGGAAATGAGACGGGACAGGTGGCGGAGGTATGCGTTGGGGAGCACTTCGGGTCCAGTGATCACAATACCATTAGTTTCAATATAATTATGGAGAGGATCAGAACTGGACCTAGGGTTGAGATTTTTGATTGGAGAAAGGCTAACTTTGATGAGATGTGAAATTATTTAAAAGGAGTGAACTGGGACATTTTGTTTTATGGGAAGGATGTAGAAGAGAAATGGAGGACATTTAAAGGGGAAATTTTAAGAGTACAGAATCTTATGTTCCTGTTCGGTTGAAAGGAAACAGTAAAAATTGGAAAGAGCCCTGGTTTTCAAGGGAAATTGGACATCTTGTTCGGAAAAAGAGGGAGATCTACAATAATTATAGGCAGCATGAAGTAAATGAGGTGCTTGGGGAGTATAAGGAATGTAAAAAGAATCTTAAGAAATAAATTAGAAAAGCTAAAAGAAGATATGAGGTTGCTTTGGCAAGTAAGGTGAAAGTAAATCCAAAGGGTTTCTACAGCTATATTAATAGCAAAAGGATAACGAGGGATAAAATTGGTCCATTGGAGAGACAGAGTGGACAGCTATCTGCAGAGCCAAAAGAGATGGGGGAGATATTGAACAATTTATTTTCTTCGGTATTCACCAAGGAGAAGGATATTGAATTATGTGAGGTAAGGGAAACTAGTAGAGTAGCTATGGATACTATGATTTTCAAAGTAAAAGAAGTACTGACACTTTTGAAAAATATAAAAGTGGATAAGTCTCCAGGTCCTGACAGGATATTCCCTAGGACATTGAGGGAAGTTAGTGTAGAAATAGCCGGGTCTATGACAGAAATATTTCAAATGTCATTAGAAACGGGAATAGTCCCCGAGGATTGGCATACTGCGCATGTTGTTCCATTGTTTAAAAAGGGTTCTAAGAGTAAACCTAGCAATTATAGACCTGTTAGTTTGACTTCAGTGGTGGGCAAATTAATGGAAAAGATACTTAGAGATAACATATATAAGCACCTGGATAAACAGGGTCTGATTAGGAACAGTCAACATGGATTTGTGCCTGGAAAGTCATGTTTGACTAATCTTCTTGAATTTTTTGAAGAGGTTACTAGGGAAATTGACGAGGGTAAAGCAGGGGATGTTGTCTATATGGACTTTAGTAAGGCCTTTGACAAGGTTCCTCATGGAAGGTTGGTTAAGAACGTTCAACTGTTGGGTATAAATGCAGGAGTAGCAAGATGGATTCAACAGTGGCTGAATGGGAGACGCCAGAGGGTAATGGTGGATGGCTGTTTGTCGGGTTGGAGGCAGGTGACTAGTGGGGTGCCTCAGGGATCTGTGTTGGGTCCTTTGTTGTTTGTCATGTACATCAATGATCTGGATGAAGGTGTGGTAAATTGGATTAGTAAGTATGCAGATGATACCAAGATAGGGGGTGTTGTGGATAATGAAGAGGATTTCCAAAGTCTACAAAGTTTAGGCCATTTGGAAGAATGGGCTGAAAGATGGCAGATGGAGTTTAATGCTGATAAATATGAGGTGCTACACCTTGGCAGGACAAATCAAAATAGGACGTACATGGTAAATGGTAGGGAATTGAAGAATGCAGTTGAACAGAGGGATCTGGGAATAACCGTGCATAGTTCCTTGGTGGAATCTCATATAGATAGGGTGGTAAAGAAAGCTTTTGGTATGCTAGCCTTTATAAATCAAAGCATTGAGTATAGAAGCTGGGATGTAATGTTAAAATTGTACAAGGCATTGGTGAGACCAAATCTGGAGTATGGTGTACAATTTTGGTCGCCCAATTATAGGAAGGATGTCAACAAAATAGAGAGAGTACAGAGGAGATTTACTAGAATGTTGCCTGGGTTTCAACAACTAAATTACAGAGAAAGGTTGAATAAGTTAGGTCTTTATTCTCTGGAGCGCAGAAGGTTAAGGGGGGACTTGATAGAGGTCTTTAAAATGATGAGAGGGATAGACAGAGTTGATGTGGACAAGCTTTTCCCTTTGAGAATAGGGAAGATTCAAACAAGAGGACATGACTTCAGAATTAAGGGACAGAATTTAGGGATAACATGAGGGGGAACTTCTTTACTCAGAGAGTGGTAGCGGTGTGGGATGAGCTTCCAGTGGAAGTGGTGGAGGCAGGTTCGTTGGTATCATTTAAAAATAAATTGGATAGGCAAATGGATGAGAAGGGAATGGAGGGTTATGGTATGAGTGCAGGCAGGTGGGACTAAGGGAAAATAATTGTTCGGCACGGACTTGTAGGGCCGAGATGGCCTGTTTCCGTGCTGTAATTGTTATATGGTTATATGGTTATATGATCTGAGTTTAGGAGCAAGGAAATCCTACTGCAGTTGTACTGGGCCCTGGTGAGACTGCACCTAGAGTATTGTGTGCAATTTTAGTCTCCGAATTTGAGGAAGGACATTAATGCTATTGAGGGAATGCAGCGTAGGTTCACCAGGTTAATTCCCTAGATGGTGGGACAGATAAATGATGAAAGAATGGGTCGACTGGGCTTGTATTCACTGGAATTTAGGATAAGAGGGTAAATTATAAAAACATATAAAATTCTTAAAGCATTGGACAAGCTAGATGCAGGAAAAATGTTTCCGATGTTGGGGGAGTCCAGAACCAGGGGCCACAGTTTAAGTATAAGGGGAAGGCCATTTAGGATTGAGGTGAGGAAAAACTTTGTCACACGGAGAGTTGTGAATCTGTGGAATTCTGCCACAGAAGGCAGTGGAGGTCAATTCATTGGGTGTTTTCAAGAGAGAGTTAGATTTAGCTCTTGGGCTAAAGGAATCAGAGGATATGGGGAAAAGGCAGGAACGGTGTACTGATTTTAGATGATCAGCCATGATCATATTGAATGGCGGTGCTGGCTTGAAGGGCTGAATGGCCTACTCCTGCACTTATTTTTCTATGTTTCTATCCATTCTCAAATACATTTCTTCACAATCTTCAGACGTCTCCTCTAAAGGGATGCAGAAACGATGTCATTGTCTTTTCCAGGCAAGGATCTATATGTTAAGAGAATATGGGTTAGCGAAGAAAGTGTAGTGAAGGTGAAAGATGTGCCATGATCTTGCTTGATGGTAGAGCAGGTATGAGCAACATAATGGTCTACTCCTGTCTTTATTTCAGATGTTCTTTTGAGATTTAAAATCCCTAGTCTGAGACACATGCCAGAGGGAACGCCATCCCTGCATCTACCCGGTCACGCCTTGTAAGAATGTTGATGAGATTACACCTAATTCTTCTAAACTCTGAGGGATATATTCACCTAAACCTCTTACTTTTTCCTCATAGGAAAAGTCAAGTCAAGTCAAGTCAATGTATTTCTATAGCACATTTAAAAACAACTCTCGTTGACCAAAGTGCTTTACATTAGTAGAAAATCTCTCCCATCCCAACCACTCAATATGATGAACGTTGTTGCACTGGTTTGGTTACATGTTTATCCCTCCTGAGGCAGAAAGACTAGACTTGTGCACAATATTCCAAGTGAGGTTCATCAGATCACTGTAGAATTTCCACTACAAATTTGTGTTCTTGCAACAAAGGACAAAGTTCTCGTTACTGTCCTAATTGCTTTTTGTACCTTCTTAACCTTCAGTGATTTGTGTATTCAGACACCCAAGTCCTCCCGAATACCAACGCCTTTCTGTCTCTCGCTATTTAATAGAACACTATTTATTTAATCCTAATGGATAACTTCACTTTTTTCAGATTTCTTCCTAGTTTTGAGGTCCTCAGCCATTCACTCAGCCCATTTAAAACTGCTTGAAGTCTCTCTACATCCTCCTCACAGCCAATGATGCCACCCAGTTTTGGATCATCAACAAATTTGTGAACTATAGAAACTGTTGGTCCCCTCATCTGAGTAGTGAACATTCTGTCAAACTAGGAACATGTTGTGTTTCTTTGCTTGGCCAGAGTTAGTCACTGAGATGAGGCCAGGGTCCTTGGGGCAGAAGGCAAAGACAAGCCCATCAGTAGGAGTATATTGGCACAGGTTCTCCAGAGACACTAGCGAATAAGACCATAAGGGGTCTCCAACAAGTGGGCTCAGGAGGTTCTTGGCTGACAGCATCAAGGTACATGGCAATTGGTGGGAAGTCTTTCCGCCATGCACTCTGTGTGGATGTCATGTTGAGCTTCAACGTCCCTACCATGAAGCACTCATTTCCCTAAATTGTTGCTATCGTGGCGCTCACTGATACACTGCTGTTCTGAAGAAAGGATCATTTACTTAGACTCCAGTAAGATGAAGTGGCAAATGGACTCTGGGATTTGTCAGCGTTGCCCATGTACCTCTGTGCAACCAAACGTACAAGTGAGGTGCAGGAATAGGCTGTTTTGGCTCCCATGCTCTCTCTGACATTTAATAAGATTATGGTGTGGCGGCTCCTAAGGGTCGTGCCATTATACTGCCGAACCCCTCGGCACAGGAGTGGTGCAGTCTGGAGGCGGCCCTCAGCCGGAGGGTTTAAAAGGCAGGGTTTGGGTGCCATCTTCCTCTGGTTTTCGTCTTCCCTTCAACCGGGAGGAATAAAATAAAGGTGCTTCTCAAACACTGGACTTCGTGCCTCCTTTTGAGACCCACGCACCACAATGGCTGATTTAAACTTAACTCAGCATTTCTGTCGCCCTTCATTCATCCATCTTCTTCAGTCTGAAGAATATTCGGGATTCTCCTTTGCTAATTTCTGAGCAAGAGAGTTCCAAAAGAACATTCTGAGAGAAAACAAATTGCCTCGTCTTTATTTTAAATGGATGCTCATTACAACTTTAATCAGTGACCCCCTAGTTCTTGATTCCATACAGGAAAAAACATCCTCCACAAACCCACCCTATCAAGACCCCTTATATGGTTCCTCTCTCTTCACTCAACTCCAGGAAATATATGTCCAGCCTGCACAACCTTTCCTCATAAGACAACCCATTCGCTTTGGGTATCATTCTTGTAAATCATCTCAAAAACTCATTCATGTCCTTTCTTAAATAGGGAGAGCAATGCACAGTTTTGCAGATGAGGCCAACACCCTGTATAATCAAAGCACAACTTCTCTACCTAGGTGGAAACAATGACATTTGTTAGATTTCCTAATCACTGGTGCCCCCCACATACTAGCCTTTTATGAATCATTCACAAAAAAAATCAAGTACAATCTAATTCCTAAGCGAATTAATGATTCTATTAAAGTTAACACAATCAATGCTATCAACTACAATTCCAATGCCTCCCGCTGGCCTTGACACACCTTACGAAGTGAGAACAGTTGTCCATTGTTCATTCTAACTGAGTTCTCAGTTTAGATGTTCTGACTTGCATTGCTAGCTGTAACTCAATTGAAACGGATTCAGAGGTAGAAGAGTAACTCGGCGGGTGAGGCAGCATCTCTGGAGAAAAGGAATAGGTGACATTTTGGTGACATGAAACATCACCTATTCTTTTTCTCTAGAGATGCTGCCTGACCCGCTGAGTTACTCCAGTTTTTTGTGTCTATCTTCGATGTGAACCTGCATCTGCAGTTTCTTCCTGCACAGAGATAGAAGAAGCTACAGATGATGGAATCTTGAGCAAGAAATTAACTACTGGATGAACGCAGCGGGTCAGGCAGCAGCCGTGGAAAGAAATGGACAAATGGCGTTCTGAGTTGGCATCCGTTGAAGAAGAATCCTGCTCTAAAAAGTCATCTGTCTGTTTCCTCCACAAATGCTGGTGTTTGACCCGCTGAGATCATCAAGCTGATTGTTTTTGCTAAAAAAAACGATTCTATGTTTCATTGTGGCTGCAAATTCATATCTGTACCCATATCTTTATGTTAAATTTCATCGGGCGGAAAGGATATCATCCAACATTTGATTGATTGCAACCACTTAGGGTCATGGAGAACCACAGAGCATATCTAGAGTACACTTGTATAGAAACATAGAAAAGGGGTGCATGAGTAGGCCATTCAGCCCTTCCAGCCAGCACCGCCATTCAATAAGATCATGGCTGATCATCCAAAATCAGTACCCTGTTCCTGCTTTTCCCCCATAGCCCTTGATTCTGTTTGCCCAAAGAGCTAAATCTAACTTTCCCTTGAAAATATCCAGCGAATTGGCCTCCATTGCCTTCTGTGACAGAGAATTCCACAGATTCACAAGTCTCTGGGTGAAAGAGTTTATCCTCATCTCAGTCCTAAATGGCCTACCCTTTATTCTTAAACCGTGACCCCTGGTTCTGGACTCTCCCAACATTGGGAACATTGGGATGTATCCTTGGGGCTGGGTGAGAGAATGTGCCTGAGCATCCTTTTTTGGTCATAACGGAGTAATTGCTTTTGGAAAGAATGCAAATGAGTGAGTGAGTGGGTGAGTGAGTGAGTGAGTGAGTAAGTGAGTGAGTGAGTGAGTGAGTGTGTGAGTGTGCATGCCCTTGCATATGTGTGTGTGAACAAAACTGACGATTCACTCCTCACCAAAGAATATCGAAACAACATTCACTATTGGCTCGCCGGTATTTGAATGAAAGACATCTGATTCATAGACCAACCAATTCTCCGAGGATAAATGCAAAGCGGAAGGACTCTTGGCTATGTTTGCAATTCATTTCTGAAAGTCAAACCCACCATTGATAAAGTATGTCAACAGGTAACGCTATTTCATAAATTTGCAAGAATGTAAATTGCATACATGCAAAAAATAAAACTGTAATCAGCTACGACCAAATAACCACTTATACTGGGTGGAAGAGATGATTTGACATGAAATATGTACCAATAAAATAAAAAATGCAGGAAAACATGAATAATAAAGTCTGTTTGCATTAATCTGGAGACATTAATTTTTTTGCAGATTTATAATAAAAATGCAGAGCTGTTTTGTAATGCCTTTAATTCAGGGAAAATGAACCCCCCCCCCCCCTCTCTTGGTACCAGTTCAAAGAGATATTGTAGTTTTAAAATTCCTGTCTTGTAAATGAAAATATAAATTCCTGCATGTGAACACAGGCACAACAGGGTATTATAAATGCCCACGGCCATAATAAAATATATATTTTTGAATTTAAATGCCAACATGAAAATTACATCAGTTCTACACAAGCACTTTTATTCACAAGTACCCCTACAATTCATCCAGGATACAGGAATGTTTGGCTTGCAACTCAGAAATATCCAAAGCAAGAGCTGGCTGTGAATTACAGTGGTTGGAGTTGTTCAGTTGCAGGCAGCTGGATTCCAATCCCAATTCATTTTTTTGCCCGAGGAAAACCACAGCCCACACGCTGAGCTTGATCAGCCAGTGACTGCGCTCAGGACAAGAGATGAGGTACGAATACTGAGTGCCAGCATTTAATTCACAGCAGTCTGATTCAGAATCAGAGACAGCATGGTGGCATGGTGCTGTAATCCAGGATCAATGTAGAGAAGTCATGAAGAAAGACTGGATAGACCCGGCTTGTACTCACTAGAATTTAGAAGATTGAGGGGGGATCTTGTAGAAACTTACAAAATTCTTAAGGGGTTGGACAGGCTAGATGCAGGAAGATTGTTCCCGATGTTGGGGAAATCCAGAACAAGGGGTCACAGTAATAAGGATAAGGGGGAAATCTTTTAGGACCGAGATGAGGAAAACATTTTTCACACAGAGAGTGGTGAATCTCTGGAATTCTCTGCCACAGAAGGTAGTTGAGGCCAGTTCATTGGCTATATTTAAGAGGGAGTTAGATGTGGCTAAAAGGATCAGGGGGTATGGAGAGAAGGCGGGTACAGGATACTGAGTTGGATGATCAGCCATGATCATATTGAATGGCGGTGCAGGCTCGAAGGGCCGAATGGCCTACTCCTGCACCTATTTTCTATGTTTCTATGTTTCTAAGGGTGCTAGGCTGTAGACAACCAAAACCTGTTTCTCCATTTTCCTCTTCTCTTTAGGACTCTTCCCAAAACCTATCTCTTCAACCCAGCTACATTGAAAGCGCCCTGGTCCATTTGCAGACCCTCCTCCGCCTGGTTACCAGGGTTCCATTCCTGAGACCTGTTCATAATCCAAATAGTTTGCAAGTTGGAAATGTGGCCACAAACAGAGTTCCTACCCAGCTGCAATGTCTGCAGCATCTGCCAAATCCATCCCGCTGGCCTACAAATACTTGTTCGTATGTATGGGCGGTACAAAAATTGGGAATTGTCCATTTCACTCCACAGATGCTGCCTGGTCCACTGAGCACCTCTGCAGTTTGTTTTTTTTTGCTCAAGATTCCAAACATCTACAATCTCCTGCATCTCTATATCAGTTGGTGGACAAAAGTGCTGGAGAAACTCAGCGGGTGAGGCAGCATCTATGGAGCAAAGGAATATATATAACTATATCAGTTGTTCTTGGAGCTGCTTTACTTATATTGAATGTAGAAACTCCCTCGGTCCGAAAAACTCAGATTAGCTGCACAAATCTGTGAATTAGACCTTGGAAAAGTGACCTACTGACTCAGTGGTAATTAAACACAGTGTGATATCTTACTGTATCTACTTTGTATAATCACCAACATGGCACTTTGCTTATATTTGGTGATAGGAAGCTGTAACGGGCCATTAACTAGCTGAGATTGTTAAGAATCTGCAAATGTGGGTGTTGTTTCTGAAGATCGGAATAAACATCACCCAACAGATGTCAATCTTCAGCAACAGGAGGCATTTTGAGCGCCTCTCACGGTGTGCTGTACTTAGATAACACAAGATCACCAGTGGCAGAGACTGCTAACCTCACACATTCTACATTACTGGGGATATGAGAACGACACTGCAGAGTGCCAGTCGGTTGTTATAATACACAGGAGATGGAATATCCTCACAGTCAAGCAAACAAATAGGGATATGTAAATTAACAAAAAATGTTACAGAGCAGTGATGATAAAGGGCACAATATAGAGAACGGAATCACTTAACTAACTCAATTAATCAATCTTATTTGATTTAAGGACATACATTTATGTACCTGAAAGCTGTAATTTGGCCTCTTAAAATCTGCACCTTAGTGTGTGTCAGTGTGAGCGTGAGTCTGTGAGTGTGAGTGTGAGTGTGTCACTACACGAGTTCTATCCTACACACTAACGACAATTTATAGAATTTGGAATGTGGACGGAAAGTGGAGCACCCAGAGAAAACCCACGTGGTCACAGGTAGAATGTACAAACTCTGTACAGACAGCACCCGTAGTCAGGATTGAACCTGGCTCTCTGGTGCTGTAAGGTAGCAACTCTACTGCTGTGCCACTGTGCTGTCCATGTGTCTGTCTGCCTCTCTCTCTGTCTGTGTGCGTCTCTCTTTATGTCTCTTTCTCTATTTCTCTGCCTGTCTGTCTCTCTCTCTCTGTCTGTGTGTGTGTCTCTCTCTATGTCCCTTTCTCTATCTCTCTCACTGTCTGTCTGTCTCTCTGTCTTTCTGTGTGTGAGTGTTTCGTTCTCTCTCTCCCCATGTTTGTCAGTCTGACTCTCTCTCTCTCTCTGTCTATAGCAACTTCCACAAGCGCAGTATGTTCCATGGTGTGTTATGGCCAATTACATACAAGTGCACCTTTGACTGGTCCACCTATATTCTCACCTCCAGTGCTGCAGGACATCTTCACAAGTTTATTCTCCAGTCTCTGCAATACAGCCAGTACTATTATATGTATCAGATTATAGTATCAAGTGTCAAATATGTTTATATTGATATTTGGTACAATAAGAATTGAATAAATGATATGATGCATGATATATCTTAAAAAGCTTATAGTACCAAATTATACTTGGTACTATAAGTTTTTTAAGATATAGTACTGCAGCTTAATCAGAGGTATAATGTTGCCAGGGCAACAAACGGAAGAGTAAAAAATATAATAAGTACTTTGTTAAAACAAGCGTCTGACCAGAGATGTAGGGTTGGTGTGAGCATTGGGGAGAGTCAATGGGGCTGGACCATGAATGAAGAAGTGAGTTGTCTTAGATTCAAAGAGACAGCTTGTCGGTATAAATCATTTTGACTTATTTGGCTCCTGGCCAGTGATGGTGACAGCTCCCACAAGGGAGAAAAGATTGTGTTAGCTGCTGTTTTCATTTCCTAGGGACCTCAAGGTGTGTCCCATCCTGCATCAAAAAACGCCTGTCTGCGACTTTTGGGCCTCGTTCTGTGGACCATGTAAAGGCCAGCAAGCTGCTTCCTCAGTGAGATTGACTATTTATCTGTGAACACCCAGTTCCCATTTCCTCTTCCTACAACTATCTGGCTTATTTTGCTTCCCAAGGGAAGTCATTATCAAAGATAATTTATTAGTGCAATATCCATAGAGCAGAAAAGTGCAGAAGGTCCTTGTTTTCAATGAAATTACAGAGCATTTTGTTGAGACACCCAGTGTTAAGCGGTCATATAATTAATGAGGAATTTATTCACTTGCCCAAGACATTGGCTCAAACTCACATTCACACCGTTTCCCCTTTGAAAAGGCACGGGAAGTATAACTGAATGAATTGTTTAAGGCTGTGCTGATAGAATAAATTAGATTCCGATTAGTGGGAGAGAGATTAGTCTTAAAAACACAAAGAACATGTTAACTTTTCTTAATGAGATACTCCAATGCAGGTTTCTTTTAAAAAAATGCACATAATCTATCCACGAGAGTCTTGTCAATACACACTTAATTATTGCAAAACCCAAAATTTGACAGATTATTTTTTGTTAATTCCATTTTTAAAAAGGTGAGTTATTATTGGACTGTGGAGGATTTGTTTTTAAAGCTTGAATGGTGACACCACTAACTGCTGGCTATAAACCAAGAAGAAGTCACAACACTTTAACCAGGCTCTTTACAAGGCAGTGCTGAAAAGTTGTTAAATAATCCGTAGAAACATCTGCCCAAGTAAATTTGCTAATGGTTTGACTCAGATTTCTGTGATTACATTTAAACTACTTACACCATTCATACAGGAAAAAGTAAAAGGTATAAATTGCACAGAAGCCCAGTTGCCAAGTGCGTTGTTAAAACCTTCGTCACAATTTGCTGTTGAGTTATTGCCTAATTTCTCCTCTCTTCTGCAAGTGAACACAAGCTAAGAACTGGTCTGTGCCCACTTGAACACAAGAGCAAGCCCAAGGCCATTGAATACTTCCCAACCTTGCCCGAAGGACAGAGATCAGTGGACATCACATTCCTGTTCAACAACCATAATTCATGCTTTTGTAGTGATAAAGGTAATGCACCCAATACATCAGAAGAACATTATTAAACACAACCTGCAGTGAGCAACTAAAGGTGATAAAAGACTCTTGGACAGGTATATGATAGTCATATATATATATGTCAGGTATGTCAGGTAAGTCAGGCAGTCAGGTATGTGATATGATAGTCAGTGGATATTTTTAAGGCAGAGATAGATAAATTCCTGATTAAAACAGGTGTCAGAGGTTATGGGAAGAAGATATGAGAATGGGGTTAGGAGGGAGAGATAGATCAGCCATGATCGAAAGGCGGAGAAGACTTGATGGGCCGAATGGTCTAATTCTACTCCTATCACTTATGACCTTATGATAGGAAAAGTTTAGAGGGATATGGACAAAACGCAGGCAGATTGGACTGCATAGAAGGGGCATCTTAATTGACATAGACAAGTTGAGCCGTAGGGCCTGTTTCAATGCTGTTATGGATCATGTCATTATATGTATATTTTCCTCTTACATTTGACCTCCCAAACTGCAACACCTCACACTTTCTCAGACTAAATTCCATCTGCCATTTCACCACCCATTTGTGTAGCCGATCTATATCCTGGTGTATTCTTTGACAACTCTCGATGACCAAGAGACTAATGAAGAAGGAAAAAGAGGATGAAGGAAGGGAGGTGAGATCAGGAAGGATTCCAGGGTGCAGTGCGGACCAAGGGGGTTGAGACAGCGTTGCCAATCCTGGACATTCTTTAAACTTCCCCCTCCTCACCTTAAAGCTCTGCACTCTCGTTTCTGATTTTCCTGGGAGAAAGATTCTGATAGTCTACCCTATTCTATGTCTCTCATCATTTTATATATTTCTATCAGGTCTCCCCACAATATCTGGCGTTCCAGAGAAAACAATCCAAGTCTGTTTTACTGCTCCCTGTAGCTATTACCCCATAATCCAGGCACCATGCTGGTAAACCTCATCTGCATCCTTTCCACATCCTTCCTGTAATGAGGCGACCAGAACTGCACAAACTACTCCAAAATCTTAAAGTTATAGAGTGGTGATCACTATCCCCAAAATAATCTTCCACTGAAACACCAGTCACTTGACCAGGCTCATTTCTGAACACTAGATACAGCATGTTCCCTTCTCGGGTTGGACTATCCACATACTGTTTCACGAAAGTCTCTTGGATGCACCTCACAAATTCTGCCCCATCCAAGCTTTGGCACCGAGCCAGTTCCGGTCGATATTGGGAAAGTTAAATTCACCCACTAAGATAACCCTAATGTAATAATAAAGAACTGCAGGTGCTGGTTTATACCAAAGATAGATGCAAAGCGCTGGAGTAACTCAGTGGATCCGGCAGCAACTCTAGAGAAAATAGATAGGTGACATTTTGCGTTGGGACTCTTCGACAGACCTAACCCGAAATGTAACCTATCCATTTTCTCCAGAGATGCTGTTGGACTCGCTGATTTACTCCAGCACTTTGTCTCTCTCTAGGGTAACCCTGTTTCATTTCCATCTTTCCATAATCCGAATGCACTTTGACATAATTCCACGGTCCAACAGGTAGGTCATTGCTCCATTCCTCTGCACAACCTTCAATTTTAAGTAATTGAGAATCAAATAAACTATTGATGCTAGAAATCTGAAATTAAAACAGAAAATGCTGGAAACACTCAGCAGATCGGGAAGAATCTGAAGAAGAGCTCACAATTCTGAAGAAGGGTCTCTGATGTGAAAGATGAACTCTGTTTCTCCCTCCACATATACTGCCTGACCTCCTGATTGTTTCCAGTATTTTCAATTTTTTTCTCCATTTGCAGTTACTGCTCCAAACGCCTACCTCTGTGCCTCCTAGTCCTGCCAGCCTTTAATAAAGTAATGCATTCATAATCATTAGCTCTCATTGACCTTGGAATGGGGCTCAAGCACTAGCATCGGAACATGGAAAGTTTTACTCATTACAAAACTCATTTTGCAGGAAAGATAAATCAAATTAATGGATTATTAATTAAAAATCTGTTGTGTTTAACACAACATTATTTTAGTGCCACTGCAGTAAGGTTTCTCACACACTCCAAACACACACATCAGTGCATGTCTTTCAGGTCGTCTATTTTTCTCAGTTTCTTTTATAAAAATAATTTATATAATTAAATTGGAACTGTTCTGCGAGGAAAATGTGGGAAACTAGCAAAGATTAAATGGATGTTAGAATTAATTCTTTGAATGAAAGTTTAAAACCACTTTTTTCCTGTCTGATTGCAAAAATGAAAATTCCAACATTCCTCCTTTGAAGTCTCCAATTCCTCCTACCATGTCCGACATCAAATAACTATTCAATAATTTTGCTCATGCTGTTTATGTGGGAATTATTCCAGGTATTATTCATAGTTGGGTGAAGAGAACTTCCTCACGGAGGGTTTGAACTAGCTTCTAATTGATTTATTGGATGCCGCGTTGCCTTACTCACGTCTGTGGAAGAAGATGACTTGTAAGTGAAGAATGTTTGAGTCTAAAACTTGTATTAGTTTAGTTTAGTTTAGTTTAGTTTAGAGAGATACAGCGTGGAAACAGACCCTTCAGAACACTATCCTACACACTACGGACAATTTACACATACACCAAGCCAATTAACCTACATACCTGTATGTCTTTGGAATGTTGGAGGAAACCGAAGATCTCAGAGAAAATCCATGCAGTCACGGGGACAATGCACAAAGTCCGTACAGACAGCACCTGTAGTCGGCATTGAACCCGGGTCTTCGGCGCTGCAAGGCAGCAACTCTACCGCTGCGTCACCGTGGCCACCCAAATTTGTACACTGGGACAATGATTGGGATGCATCTGATGTCTGAAGAAGGGTCTCAACCCAAATCGTCACCTATTCATTTTCTCCAGAGATTCTGTCTAACCCGCTGAGTTACACCAGCTTTTTGTGTTTATCTTCAGTTTAAACCAGCATCTGCAGTTCCTTCCTACACACTTCTGATGTTCATATTGGCGCGCATCTCTTTATGCTGAATTTGCCACCAGCAACAAGTTTCTCACTACTGACATGGTTTGAGTGCAAATCCCCCACAGTACCAACAGTTGACACCGCCCTATCCAGTTATGCAAAGGGAACCGTCAACTATGAGCCATGCACAGCTCATACTCTTGTGAACGTCCACCAACTTGTAAGTGAGAGACAAATAGTCCACCTCTAGAGTCACCATTGAGCCAATTAGTGAAGCAGCCAGACCAGGAAGAGAGGATCAGGATGTCCTTAGCATCAGGGCCCCAGTGAATGGGGTAGAGAGCTAGCAAGACGACCTTGTGGTAAAATGGAGTGAGTTACTTCATTGTGGTTAAACGGGTTTAATTGCATGTATTTTAATAGCAGCCCGATAGTTACATTCTTGGTAGGCACAAAATGCTGGAGTAACTCAGCGGGACAGGCATCATCTCTGGAGAGAAGGAAAAGGTGACGTTTTGGGTCCAGACCTTCCCTCAGAGTTGAATTCTTGTGTTCTTAATGATTCAATGGTATTTTGTTGGTACATGTACCTAGGTACAGTGAAATGCTTTGTTTTGCTTACAACCCAGTAAAATCATATAGTACACCTCACCTAGGCAGTAAATAAGTGTCGCCAGATTTTGACGGCAAAAAAGTTACAAAAGCTCACAGAACAGTTCTAACCACAGCTGCTTGTGGCAGCAGCACACCCCCCCCCCCCCCCCCACCGGGTCCTTGTGTTCTCTCTGCCCCCCTGATAACTATTGGCAGCCCTCCTTGAGGGTCCCTCCTTGCTCTCAGACGGCGCGGATCCCATAGATGCCAATGGCTCGGGGTCGAGTTCTACAGGGTGGTCCGAGTCTACATTGAGTCCTCGGTCAGCAGAGGGTGATCCGGGCATGTTGGAGGGGCTTGGCCACACTCGCTGGGATACTCCCAACGTGTGGCTCGTCCACTACATCCGTTGTTCACATTGTGGTCTCCTATATAGCGGCAAGACCATGCGCATACTGGGCAATCGTTTCGTTCAACACTTATGCGCAGTCTGCCTTGGCCTACACCATCTCCCGGTTGCCAAACATTTTACCTCCTCTTCCCATTCCCACACTGACCTTTCTGTCCTGGGCCTCCTCCACAAGCTGTAAAAGAAATGTGTCAAAGGGGGGGGGGAGAGATTTAGACACACAATTTAAAAAAAAGATCCCTGTAGGACTATCAAAAATACAGATCTTTTCATTAATGATAGGATTATTTTTGTTACTGCTATAAATACTAACTAAGGTCTGTATATTACATTGTGTCACTAGAAGCGAATGCTTGTAAATTTTCAATGACCACCAGCGGTGAAACTGATAGACTGTGTTCTTAAGAGAAAATATTGCCTAATTACTGCAGAGGTTATATGGAAACTTTTTTCCCTTGACTATTTTTTTCCCCAGAAGTCAACTTTGTTTTCTACTTGGCAATTCCCAAAGTAACGTATAAGTGGTTCTCTAATAGAAATTCCTTCTCGCACAAGGTAGTAAATCTTTAAAGTGTGATCCTATTGAATGGTGGGGCAAGCTTGAAGGACCAGGTGGTCTGCTCCTGCTCCTGTCATTAGAAATTTTAAAGTGAAGGTAAATACATTTTCAAAAGGGTGGGAGATTGAGTGCTTAGGGATGTGGTACAGAGGATATGTTGATGCCTGGGCTAGATCAGGCATGATCATGCTAAAGGGCGAGGCAGTCTTGAGGAGCTAAATGGCCTACTCCTGCTCCTATTTTCTTTGAGGGCGAACAGTCAGAGGTCTTGGTCCATATCAGTACTAGCCCAACCAAGGCTGGAGAGATGATTCAATGGGGAGGCTTCCTGGGTGTGGAACGGGAACTGTTTTTGGTGAGGAAGGAACCCCACAGGCCAGATAGGCCAGACCTCAGAAGAGACCAATATCTCTGCTGGAGGAGTGCTGCCACATTTTGGGAGGTTACAAAACAATGATGGGATGGGGGAGAAAATCAATAAACTTGTAGATGCTGGGAATCTAAAATAAAATCAGAAAATGGTGGAACCATGCAGCAGGTCTGTGACAGATTAAGAAATTGACTTGAAGACCGAAAACAACCACTGGTTTACAATGGAACCATTGGTTTACAAACAATCTGCTGGAGGAACTCAGTGAATCGAGCAGCATCTATAGGTGGAAAGGAATAGTTTATGTTTCACATTGAAAAGGCGAAAAGACAAAGTTCTGGGGTAACACAGCAGGTCAGGCAGCATCTTTTCTGACATGGATAGGTGACGTTTCAGGTCAGACTGATTGTGGTTGGTGAAGGGGGAGCAGGACAAAGCTGGGTGAGTGATAGGTGGATACAGGTTTTTGATAGGTTGGACACAGACCTGAGATGAAAAGACACGAGGTGTGAAATAAGGAAGGAAGAGGTGTAATTTAGTGAAGTCCGTGGAGAAAACACAGTTGCAAAGGAGTTGGAGAAGGGGAGAAATGGTTCCAAATCCAGGTGGAGCACAGGGAAGAGAGGGACAAGGGGAGAAAGATAAAAACAAACAAATAAGTAAATAAAATGGGAAAAGGTGGTAATAGGTAGTTTACCTAAAATTGGAGAATTCAATGTTCATATCATTAGGTTGCATTATTTAATGTTCATACCGTTAGGTTGTATGCTAAGATACTGAGAGGTAACACCTTGGGTTCACTGTGCGATGAGTCTCCATTGATATTGGGCTCAGGCCCGTTCTAGTACTTTGGGGGAACGAGAGCAGTAGGTAGATTGCGGCTTTACAACATACTCATTCCCAGACAGCTGCAGCAATTGCTGTGAGGGGTGAAGGAAGGGAAGTGTGGTATCCTCGATTCTTTATTAAAATGCTTTGTAAGTCGCAGAAGAACATCCTTTTACTATGAGAAATGGGGCAGTAATTAAAATATATTATATAAAGTGGACTTTGATTTTGCAATTCTGCCTTTTAATGGTCTGAGTAGAAAGCCCAATAGATTTATGAGCTGTCAGTATCATGGTTTTTTACTAAAGCTGCATCACAAAACCTGCCACTTTTTAAACCACCTCCTTGTAAGAAGATCAATTGCTTTACCACAATTATTCTCCCATATATTATACTCACACCAGTCAGCGAAGACATTTTACTTCCTGCTGAATAACAAGTCTTTATGCAGAGGGACAGACTCATTTCCACGTCAATGGGTACTGACTTTGACATTTCTGCTTAGTTCACTGCAAGTTTAGATCACCAACTCCACAAAGTGCCTTCCTCGGTATGTTGCTTGTAACTAGCAATGAATATATATTAGTGTCTCCTGTTTGCCGAGGACCAGAACCTCTTTCCTACCTCCTTCACCCATTCCCATGAACAAAGATAAAATACCTCATCTACAGTGGCCTCCCTGTTACCCCTTGTACAGCAGGTTAAGTCCACTAATAATAGCCCACGCTCCGACAGAGGTCCATTTTTGAGTCACTTCTGCTATTGTGAGATTTGAATTTCGACTCAGGTGAAGACCTCATTCCTGGAGCTAAGTCACCACAATGCCCGACTATGGAATAAACATCCGGGCTATGAGTTCTGTTGGAGCAGATTATTATGATGCTTTTGTGCAAGTATGTCATTGTAATAACAAAAGACTTACATTCATGCTACGACTTTCACAGGGTATATGCATATTCTCTTTCTGAACATGTAGGTTTTCTCCCACATCCTAAAGGCATACAGGTTAGTTGGTTAAGTGGCCCCTCCGGGGAAGTGGAGACAAAGCAGCAGTCAACCCATGTACAGCCACGCCCCACAAACACCAATGAGCAATGGGCACAGCGGTGGAGTTGCTGCCTTATTGACCACAGGTGTTTGTCCGTACAGAGTATTTACATTCTCCGCTGGATCTGAATGGGTTTTCTCCAGTTTCCTCCCACACTCCAAAGACGTGCAGGTTTGTAGGTTAATCGGCTTGGTAAAGATGTAAATTGTCTCTAGTGTGTGTAGGATAGTGTTAGTACGTGGGGATCACTGGTCGGCCCAGACTCAGTAGACCGAAGGGCCCGTCAGGTAATTCAGCAAAATCCGCTAAAACTAAACTATGTCAGAGGCATTGGTTCGATCCTGACCTCGGGTGCTGTCTGTGTGGAGCTTGCATGTTTTCCCCTGTGGCTGCACTAGATTCATCCTGGCGCTCCAGTTTTCTTCCACTTCCAAACGACATGTGGTCTTGTAAATTAATTGGCTTCTGTAAATTGCTCCTAGTGTGTAGGGACTGTATCAGAAAGTGGGATAATGCAGAACTAGTGTGAATGGGTACTTGATGGTGTGCGTGGACTCACAGGCCTGTTTCATTGCTGTATCTCTGAACGAAACCAAATAGAATGCTTTCTTCACTTCTTGAAAGCCTGTTTGTTATTGGTATTTGTGGTTTTAGTGCAGGAAAGGAAGTTTGATTTGTTACAGAAGCTTGGATTTACTTTATTAATTAGTGGCTTTTGGAGTTGGAACGACTGTACAGTCAGAACAAAATCTGGAAAACTACTAAGGTAAATGAGGGTATATTCATTCAGGCATTGTGCCACACAATGCCTGCCTGAACACAAAAGAATACTTGAATTAATGAAGTAGATCTGCAGTACTCCACCCACTTTGAATTGATACCCGCCCATTAGTAGCTAACCCTAAGGGTGTGACAGCCCACCAGCTTTCTAAACCCGCACAAAAGGTCGTATAGATTCCGAATTGGCTTAACGATAGAAGAGAGGGTTGAGGTGGAAGGACAATATTCAGGCTGGACATCTGTGACCAATGGTGTTCTGCAGGGAACTGTTCTGGGACCTCTGCTGTTTGTGACACATGAATTGAATTGAATTGAATACATTTTATTAGCCAAGTATGTATACATACAAGGAATTTGCCTCGGTGCAAGTCGTATTGAATGACTTGGATGTAAATGTAGATGGGCTGGTTAGTAAGTTTGCAGACATCACCAAGATTGTAGGGGTCACGGACTGTGAGCGAGGCTGTCAAGGTATACAGCGGGATGTAGATCAGCACAGAAATGGGCAGAGAAATGGCAGATGGAGTTTAATACAAGCAAGTGTATCAAATCATGAGGGGAATAGATAGGGTGAATGCAGTGTCCTTTATCCGCAGTAGGGGAATCAAGAACTGGAAGACATAGGTTTAAAGTGAGAGAGGAAAGATTTAATAGGACTCCAAGGGGCAACGTTTTCACACAGTGGGTGTATGGAATGAGCTACCAGAGAGGTAATTGAGGCAGGTACGATAACAACGTTTAAAAGGCATTTAGATAAGTACATGACCAGGAAAGGTTTATAGCAATGTGGGCCAAATGCAGGCAGGTGGGACTAGCATAGATGGGACATCTTGGTCAGCATGGGCAAGTTGGGCTGAAGGGCCTGTTTTGGTGCTGTATGACTGTGTGAGATGTTGCACATTGGGAGATCAAATGTAAAGGGCCTGTCCCACTTTGCGCGTCATCTGTGTGACACGCAAATGGCGCCCAAGTGGGACACGCCCTTAAGGAGAAGGAGAAAATATATAATTACCTTTAACAGCTTGGTGTACTAAGTGTTTTGTGGTTCATAGAACCTTAGAAAATAGGTGCAGGAGTAGGCCATTCAGTCCTTTGAGCCAGCACTGCCATTCAATATGATCATGGCTGATCATCTCATATCAGTACCCCGTCCCTGCTTTTTCCCCATAATACCTTGATTCCTTTAGCCCTAAGAGCTAAATCTAACTATTTCTTGAAAACGTCCAGTGAATTGGCCTCCACTGCTTTTTGTGGCAGAGAATTCCAAGTGCAAGTTCCAACTCCCCGTAAGTTGCAACACAAGTAGATAGAATGGTATAGACGGCATATAGTATACTTGGTTTCATAGGTCAAGTTATCGAGTATAATAGTCAGGAAGTCATGACGCAGGAATTTGGTTGGGCTGCATTTGGAGTATTGCGTGTAGTTTTTGTCGCCTCATTACAGGAAGGATGTGGAGGCTTTGAAAAGTGTACAGAGGATGTTTACCAGAATGATGCCTGGATTAGGGGGTATTAGCTACCGGGGGAGGTTGGACAGAATTGGATTGTTTTCTCTGGAATGCCGTAGGTTGTGGGGAGACCTGGCAGAAGTATATAAAATTAGGAGAGACATAGATAGGGTAGACAGTCAGAACCTTTTTCCCAGGAGGGTAAAATCAAATAAAAGTGGGTATTGCTTTTAGGTGAGGGGGACAAAATTTAAAGGAGACGTGCGGGGCAGCTTTTCTTCTTACATAGAGGGTCAAAAGTGCCTGGAATGTGCTATAAGGGTTGGTGGTTAAGAAAGATACAATGGTGGCATTTAAGAGACCCTTGGATAGACATCAGGATATGCAGGGAATGGAGGGATATGGCTTATTTGCAGGCAGATGAGAGTTGGCATTATGTTCAGCACAGACATTGTGGGTCGAATGGCCTTTTGCTGAACTGCTCTATGTTCTAAAAGCTTTGACTGCATCAATGGAGAGGGATGGTGCAGCATCCGCCACAAATATAGCTGCTCCCACAAACTGCAATCTCAACCAACCATCCACAACGGGTTCAATCTCAAAGTAAACTTGTCTCCAGCAAGACTCTACCATTGTCCCAAGCTTTTCTCAATGTCCCACATTGTAGAGACTTCCCACAATCTTTCCACTGGAGTGGACTAATCTTCAGGCAAATGCGAAACTGTTCAAACTACGCCACCTCTGCTTCAGAGCCAAGGCCATTCCAATCTCGTTCACCACTCTGCAAACATTGCTTGTGTTTGCGTATGTTCCGAGGCAGTGTCCTGGTTATCCTCAATTTGTTCATCAAAACATTCAAGAGGGCAAGCTTACACTCACCGTCATCAAGTCCCCCTTTCACTCTTCTAAACTTCAGCCAACATGTCAAGCTAGTCCACCTGCTCTAGTAAACCTTCTCCGAGTTGCTTCTCGTGCATTCGTACCGTTTCTTAGTTAAAGTGATCAATACCGTGCATGGTGTTCCAAACATGGTCTAGGCAATGTCCGATATAATGGAGAAATAAGCACCCCATCAGCAGAAGGAAATGGCCAGACAATGTTTTGGGTCGGGACACTTTTTCAGACTGATGATCGATATTATGACAGCTACTGTAAGTGAAAATGTTGAGAGTGGGGAGAAGGCTGGCTATGGATGTCCAAGTGGAAGCTGAGTGTCGGAGCTGGAAGAAAGGGCTATTAGTGAGGGGCACTTCACTAAACAAAAAAATAGCATGGAGAACTTGACATCATGGCAGGCTCTGAACTCAATAAGGTGTGGGCACCGGGGTAAAAGATAATGTCATTATCTACACCATGATAACACCACTTCTCCTCCTAACAAGAAGCCAACTCCTTCATCAGCCACACCAGTTTGGTATGTATATTCACTAATACCTCTGCCAATCTCGTTCTCACCTCTGAATTTCTGCTTTCTCAAAGTCCCGATTATTTTCTGCTGTATCTGACCCATTCTTATTTCCTTGTCAACACTGGCCAAACATTTTGTGTCACCTCAACGTGAAGGCTTTTTCACTTAATTAACCCTTTAGCCGTGTTCAGCAGGTGACCTGAACATCATAAGCATCTTACGTACACAAAAAAGCTGGAGAAACTCAGCGGGCGCAGCAGCATCTATGGAACGAAGGAAATAGGCAACGTTTCGGGCCGAAACCACATCATAAGCATCTTATTTGGGCTGTAATTAAAAAGGTTTACTGCAAACCTTACCACCAAACATTCCTCTAAACAATACAGATGCTCACTTTGGGACTATCTTGTGCTTACATTTTAACTAATTCCAGATAGTAACACTCTTGACATGCAATCCCTTGAATCACAAAGCATGTTAGGCTGTCATTTTAATGGTGTCTTGCAGCTAGCTGTTTTTAACCAGTGGGTGACTGGTTAAACAGTCCTCTGATGATGCATCATTTATTTGCTCTCCTTTCTGAACAAAGTTGTTACAGGAATATATTCATACAGCAATTACCACAGGTGCACATTTACACAAACGCTTCAGAAAGCTTTTTGAGTTGCATTTACAATCTATTTATTCATGATGTTGATCGAGTGATAAATATTGCATCTCCCCCCCCCCCCCACGTCCTTCAATAGCATTGTGTGTTCGTTCATGCGAGAGAACAAGACGTGATCGTGGATCAACACTTTGTCTGAAGGGCAGCATCTCTGTCGCTACTGCGCCTCACATTTGATTCTTCACAAGACTTTAATGGTCAACGGTGCTTTGATTATCGCATGTATGAAGTGCTAACACACACAGTGTAATTCCTTGTGTTTAAGAGGGAACTGCAGATGCTGGAGAATCGAAGGTTACACAAAAAAGCTGGAGAAACTCAGCTGGTGCAGCAGCATCTATGGAGCGAAGGAAATAGGCAACGTTTCGGGCCGAAACCCTTGGGTTTCGGCCCGAAACGCTGCCTATTTCCTTCGCTCCCTAGCTGCTGCTGCACCCGCTGAGTTGCTCCAGCTTTTTTGTGTAACCAGTGTAATTCCTTTTCTTACAAATAGTCCGTTAAAGTATTGCCATACCCCTGATCCACGAGTGTACAGAAATAGTCTACTGAACCCGCATGCAAGAGGCGCCACGTTTTGGCACCAAGTCCACACTAGATCTTATGAGTGGTGCCTGTTCCAGGCAAGTCCCAGACTGCTGCAGGTCTCCAGCCATCACCTTCTTTCACAGGTGGACAAAAATGCTGGAGAAACTTAGTGGGTGAGCATCTATGGAGCGAAGGAAATATGCAACATTTCGGGTCGAGATCCTTCTTCAGACCTTCTTCGGTCTGAAGAAGGGTCTCAACCCGAAACGTTGGCTATTTTCCAGCATCGGCAGTTCCTTCTTAAACACTTTCTTTCATAGGTTCCTTTAGACCTATGCCTGCTAACTGAGGGGAGAAACCAAGGCCAACTGCTCAAGGCGCCGTGAGCTACATCTCCATACACTAGAGCTTATTTTGCTTGGATCACAGATGAATGGAATTTACATCAGTTTCCAGGCAAAGTCCCAAGACACAAATCAAACAAACACCCATGTAAAAGTGTCTCCCCTTTCTTTACCTTGGACCGATCTTTGTTACTGTTTGGTGCTGGTAGACTTGCATTTCTGTTAAACAGACTGTTTCAAATTTATTTTTCGTTCTTATTATTTTCCTCTCCCGTCGATATTGTCTCTTTGCTGTTATAGGTTAACGTGGGTCAAACAAGCTTCAGCAGCTATCTCAATGGTTTTTCTTTAAGCGAGGGTCCAATTAGTGTTGATAGGTTATTGCTCTGCAGTAGACATCACCCCTAACCATTAATGTAATTTCTCAACTGAACTGCAAATGGGAATAGAATCCCTGTCTGATTTTTCCTTTTTCTGTGTTCAGGCAATGCTTTCCTTGTCAAATGTGTCAATGGAACACAGATCAGAGAGTGAACCCTGGTCCCCTTTTCCTCTCTGGGTAAATACTAGACCTCTGATTCTGAAGGAGTTGAGAATGAAGTGGCAGGTACACAACAACAGATTGTGGTGTGAAAATAAATCACAACTTTCAACTTTGGACCATCACCTAAATTCTTAATCCTAACTACACTCCTGCTTCAGGCTTGGTCACTGTATACCTTCAGCCCCCATGGCCATCTAATCAAACATCTGAGCGTTTCACAAATTACCCTGAGCTCCAGATATGCGAGTCACTTGGAACCGAATTAATGCAAGAATTTGGCCGAGAAGAACATTGGTATTTCCAGCACAAGGATCATATCGAAGACTGCATTTCCAGAGCAAAAGTTCCACAGATGGCACGTTTGATTGCATTATTTGTCTTTGTTCATGAGTGAACCATGCAGACTTTAAAATGAGACCTAAAACAAACTGCTGGAGGAACTCGGCAGGCCAGGCAGCATCTATGAAGGGAAATGAACTGATGACTTTTTGGGATCCTTCTTCAGACTGATGGTGTTGTAGAGGGTAGAAAGCTGGAAGAAAGAGATGGGGGAGGGGGAGGAGATGGGGGGGAAGGGGGAGGAGATGGGGGGGGGGGGAGGAGAGATGGGGGGGGGGGGGGGGAGAGGGGGGGGGGGGAGGAGGGGGGGGGGGAGAGATGGTGGGGGAGGAGATTTCCAGCGATTTCCCGACTGCCTACACGGATTCGAACCTGCCTGCCCCTGACCATTCCGTCCTGTCGTCTTCCCGGATATCACCTCAGCCTTCTGTCCCCGACCACGGCCTTCGTCCCGTACCTCCTGGTTTCTGTCTGCCTCTCTCCTGGGCTGTTTGGTGTATCCCTGCAACGGCTCCTCGGCTTCCTGCCTGGCTTCGACTCTCCTTTCGTCTGTCCCTCGCTGGTTTGTTTGCATCGTGTGTTGGATCTCCTGGTTACCGGACCTTCCGCTACCCCGACTACGTCTCCTGCCTGCCCCTCTTCAGAACCCTCGCTCAATCCTGAGCCTCTGTGTGAGTACGGTGTACCCATTCCTGTGTTTCTACTCTGTGCTGCTATTGGGTCCAAGCTATACCCGTTACATTGCCAAGTGATAGGTTGATCCAGGCGAGGAGGGGTTGCTTGGCAGATGAGTCAGGTGGGGAGAGATTGTTGGAGATAGTAACCAAGGTTGAGGTGGAGAAACAAGAGGGTGCAGATGTGGAATCTGATATGCTTGGGGAATCTGATGGTGAATGATGTGTGTAACCAGAGGGAGTGATGGTGGTTAGAGAGGAACAGGGCAGGAAGAGGAAAATACAGAAAACGGGTCTCCTGGAGTGGAAGGGTGGAGAGTGACTGGATGGAGGAGGGTTTGGGTGATGGGCCAGGGGGGGGTTGAAAGAAACATTTGCGAGGGGGCGTGGGGTTGACTTTCAAATGAACCTGATTCTCTTTAGGATCTGATTGCGCACAGAATAATTAATATTGAAGTACAGAAAGGATTTTGTGTTGACTTTGAGACCACCAGTAGGATGGAGGCACAACACGTGGACTTCATAATAACTTAACTGGTTCTCATAATTTCCAAATGTCAATGCTGGTGAACAGATTGCAGGAGGCCACTTATCCCATCTCAAGAATAATCCATACATTCCCTCTCCCTCACCTATTCTCTTACACATGCTCATTACTTCTTCCTGACGGCTTTATGCACTTTTGGAAACGTTGCGAATTGGTAACGTTGGCACTCCCACAGGAAGCTCTCTCTGGCAGAGTAACTTTTTGTAGCGATGTTGATTGATGTCTAAACCCCAGACCATTGCAGATGACTCCCTACACATCAGTACCATGCCGTGGGGTCTTTTACATCAACTAGCAGATGGTGTCTCAGTTCAACATCACTTATTAGTGTTTAGTACTTTAGTTTAGAGATACAACGTGCAAACAGGCCCTTTGGCCCACCGAGTCCACGTCGACTAGTGATCGATCATCCCGTATCCTAGCACTATCCGACACACTCTTTTCAGAGGTGCAACAATGCAAGAGGATGGATAATAAATGGGTGGATGTTGGTGTGGGGAACATAGGGACCTTGGTACATACGAGCACAGCACCGCTTCAGTTGCAGGTCAGGGAAATAGGATGGTTAAGGCACGAGATACTCCACAAATGTGAATGAACCCTATCCCGAAGAATCCTCTCCAATAGCTTCCTTACCCCTGATGTAAGGCTTTGTAATTCCCTGTATTCTCTCGACTTCCCTTCTTAAATAAGGGAACTACATTAGCTACTCTCCAGTCCTCCAGGACCTCATCTGTGGATAGAGAAGATGCAAAGATCTTCAACAAAGCTCCCACAATCTCCTCTCTTGCCTCTTTCAATACCTTGGGATAGATTCCATCAGGTCCTGGGGATTTATCCACGTTAATGCTCTTCAAGAACCCCAACACCACCACCTCCTTAATCTCAAATTGCCCTTGCATATTAGTATTCTCCACACTGACAACACTGTGCTCAATATCGTTCTCCTTGGTGAAAACTAATGTAAACTACTCATTTGATGCCTCGCCTTCATCCCCAGGCTCCAAGCATAAATGCCCTCATTTATCCCTCCTGTTTTTAATATAGGTATAAATATAAGAAATTCTTCAAATGCATACAACACAAGAGCCTGCAGTCCCAGTCATCTTACTGGGGTGATGGCACTGGAGCGATTTGCATGCAAGCTGCCAAGTCTGGAAACGTTTAGCTGCCAGGACAGATTGGACAGGCTGGGGGCGTTTTCATTGGGCCAGTGGAGCTGAGGGGAAAGTTGGCTGAGGACTTTTAAATACGTAAAGACCCAAGGTAGAGGGCATAGGAATACATTATTTTCCTCAACAGTGGAATTAAAAAAGAAAACGGGGCCATAGATTTAATGAAAAAAAATCACCTATAGGGTGGGGAAGTCTGGAACTTAATGCCCGAGTTGGGATATGCAGAAACCATACCATGTTTAAACAGTACATGAACCGCACATGTTGAGCTGCAGCGTTGCAGACTGTCATAGAACGTAGAACAATACAGAGTACAGAGCAGAGACATGCCTTCATGCTATGCTATCTATGCTTTGACATTTCCACCCTGGAAAAAGGTTCTGAACGTCCACCGTAACTTTGCCTCTCATCATTTTATATGGTTCTATCTGGTCTCCTCTCCCCCCTGGTCTCTGATGTTCTGGAGTAAATAATCTAAGTTTACCCAACCTGTGCTTATAGCAAATACTCTCTAATCCAGGTAGCATTCTGGTAAACCTCTTCTGTATCCTCAACATCCTTCCTGTAATGGGACGACACGAACTGAACTGCACACAATACTCCAAATTTGGACTCAAAAGTTTTATGAAGTTGCAACATGACATCCCGTCTCTTGTATTCAATGCCCTGACTGCTAAAGGCAAACACACCCACCGCACGTCTTCTTTGCCACTATCTACCTGTGTTGCCAGTTTCAGGAAGCTATAGATGTGGATCCCAAGATCCCTCTGGACATCAATGCAGTTAAGGGTCTTGCATTAACAGTATACTTTCCCCTTTCATTCTATCTCTCAAAATGCAACACCTTGGATTAAACTCCATCCATAATTTCTCTGCCACTATTTATAACTGATCCATATCTCATGTATCTACATAGAGTTGTACAACATGAAAACAAGCCATTTGATCCAACCTATCTCTGCCAACCATGATGCATATCTAAACTAATCCCATTTGCCTGCATTTGGCCCATATCCTTCCAATCATGTCCTTTTCACATACCTGTCCAAATGTCTTTTAAGGATTGTAATTGTAATTGTACCCAGTTTTACCACCTCCTCTGGCAGCTCGTTCCACATACCCACCACCCTCTGTGCAGAAAATATTGCCCCTCAGGCCCCTTTAATTTTTTTCCTTTCTCACCGTAAAAGTGGGATAAGACTCGTTAAACATTTTCTGACGGACATGATCTCCTGGGGTGTCATAAATGTTCCAAGTTCCTACAATTAAGGTGATTTCACTTGTAGAAACTCAGTGGGTCAGGGATGTATAATGGTTTGTGGGTAAGGCATGAAGTTAACTGAAGCCCAACACCTAGAGGTGGCAAACTTAACAAGCGACCGAGAATTGCAACAATTCACTTTTATTCTGAATTAGCTGTGAACTTGTCTCAAATGCGTTGCGAGAAGATGACAGAAGTCTTGAACGGTGTCACGTATAATAAATGTTTAGTAATACCTCGTTAATTAACACAGGAGAGATACTACAACTCCATCAGGCCATTATTCGCAAGTGTTATAATACAAAGAACTTCAAAACAGCCAACCTCTGGCAATTCAGAAACTACTGAAAATGCTGGTTTTATCTGCTCCAATCTCAGTGTTGAGCGCCTTGAAGCAGGTCCCGCTGCAACCCAGTGACACACACTGCAGCAACCCTTAAGAGATAAAAAATCAAATATTTGTCAAGTGTTTGTAGACCTCACCAGAAATTCCCTCTATCACCTGATTACAGCCTATCTCATTGGAACATCAAACAATCAGATTGTAGACCAAGATTTATGGTGCAATTGAGTTGCTGGAGAGGAGCAATCCGAGATAATACACTTCAAACCTTACGCTTCTTGTGACCCACCCTGTAAACTCACCACTCATGAACCTCCCCCCCTCCCCCCCCCCCCCCCCCCCCCCCCACCTCCCGCAGTAAAACAGGTTTTAACATTTCTCAGTTCTCACACAAGCTAACACTTGCTTAACGTATTATTTAAATAAAATATTCCACCTTGAAATCAGTTTGTGATATTTGATGTTGCATGTACTCAAGTATACACGGCACACAAACAGCAAATTGAAATGACAGCATCATTATTTGGACCGCTTCATTATCCTTCTTACTGTGGTGCATGACATCCCATCTCCTACCATGCTTCTTTGTGTGTGAGGGTTTATTTTCTGCACAAGTGTGAATTCTGTTGATAGTTGATATTCAGTTAATGAATAAGATGCAATGCTATAAATCAGATGGCCATCACTAAAGACATAGCCAAAACCTGTGGCGGGTAGAATTGTCTACTTCATCGTGTGCTGTAACTTGAGAAAGTTCAACCAAAACACAGGGAAATAGTAATTGGACTTCTGGGGTCTCTGACGATCTTCCCAAGAGTTGCAAATGACGAGGCTTGGGGATCCTGGAGTGGAAACTGCTAAAAATTTAATGATGATAGTCGAGGAAAATGCCTGATCCTTGCGGCTCAACATTAATGCAGGCTCAAAACATGTAACAACAGACATCTGCTCAGGACCCCCTCGAAGGAGCACTGGGAGGACCTAATAAAAGTATTCTGAGGCGGGACCAACAATTGGCATGCGTTTAATCGCAACATTGAAACAATTTCCACTGCTGAATAACTTTTAGCTGAGCCTGGTTTATTGTTTGTAAAACGGCCAAAACACGGTTGGATTTATGCCTCAATTTAGAAGTCCCAAGATTAACTACGTGGAGAATTTAAACCAAACGCTCTGGCTGTTTTTCCACTCTTTGCCAACAAATAATCGCAACTTGACACATCTCTGCCATTCACTTTCACACTCTCACTTTTGCATTAGGTGTCACTGCTTTTTAAAAGGAAAAATAGGACAGATAATTTTCACCCAATTATTTTATCACACTCTCGGGGAAGTTACACTCACCCTTCACTTGTTTCACGAGCCAACTCTTAAAAATCAATACAATGCACACAAGGATTTCAAAAGAAACTTTCACAGAACAAATGTCACCTTTGATTCTTGGAGAAGCCCACTTTGTGGATTGGTGAATAGGTATCCAACCACTTTGCAGTATTTGATTATTTGCAGGAACAAGCAATGGTAAAGCCCAGGTGGCATGTTTACGGCACCTTTAACTACTTCTAGATGACCCAAAACTTCTAACACCCAGTGGAGTCATTTCTCTCGACACATTTTTAATGTGGGATACTTGGCTGCCAATTTACTCACCATAAGCTGTGGCAAGCAGCAATGAGATAACGTCTACGCTTAAAAATGTTGGCACATGATATCCAGTAATTACAATAGCAATCTGATTTACTAATAGTGACAGTCTCTCTTAATCAGTAATACACTGCAGGTTAGGAAATTGGAAATAAAAATATTCAGAACAGTTCAGAATTCCGTAGTAAAGATATCAGGAGGATGCAGGGAGGCTTTACATGGGTAAAGACATGCTTTACATGGCCTCAGCTACTCAGATGGACGATGCACGGCAACACCTATGCATCCACTTTGTCTCGGGTTGCCGCAGTCTCTGTGACACAAGAGGTCCAAAATGCATCAGTTGTCATAGAAACATAGAAAATAGGTGCAGGAGTAGGCCATTCGCCCTCCGAGCCTGCACCGCCATTCAATATGATCATGGCTGATCATCCAACTCAGTATCCTGTACCTGACATCTAACTCCCTCTTAAATATAGCCAATGAACTAGCCTCAACTACCTTCTGTGGCAGAGAATTCCAGAGATTCACCACTCTGTGTGTGAAAAATGTTTTTCTCATCTCGGTCCTAAAAGATTAAGGCAATTGTCGATGCCTTATTGCACAGCGACCACCAGTTGACATGGCATCCATTGAGCGGATGCATTGTTTAGAGCTGAAACGTCGACCATTCCACCCCGGCACTCCCCACAAATGCTGCTCAAGCTGCTGAGTTCCTCCAGCAGTTTATTTCTTTGCTCTAGATTTCAGCAGCTGCAGTCCCTTGCTTCAGGGACTGAAGAAGGGTCTCGACACAATACGTCACCTATTTTTAAGAAGGCACTGCAGATGCTGGTTTACATCGAAGATAGACACAAAAGGCTGGAGAAACTCAGCGGAAAATGCAGTATCTCTGGATAGAAGGAATGGATGTGGTTTCGGGTCGAGACCCTGCTCCAGCTTTTTGCGTCCCTCTGTTCATCAATTGACTACCCGAAGAGCAGGAAAGCTGCATTTGTCAATGACTTCTTGCCCCCATCAGCATGTGATGGGATGACAGCGTAATCCGGGAATGTCAAGGAAAAGCAATCCACTCTCCAGTTAACTTTAAGCACACAGCTTTTCAGGGTGCCATAACGTTTATCCTGTGCTGCAGTGTTTTATCATTCTATTTGACTATGGGTCGCAAATGCACCCGAGGCCATTCTGCTGTCAATGACTCAGCTCTGCATTCCATGTAACTCGCTGTCAGGGAATGGTTACAACAATGCATGGGAACGGTGAGTGATGGTACGGGATGACTATGGGGTATGGAAGACTTTTGTTTTACTTCAAAATAAAATTAATTCCTAATATAAAAATATAAAATAAAAAACAGTATGTTTACGCAGGCAATGTTGCTAGTGCTATCCCTGTAGATTTCACACTTCTCTATATACACCACAACATTGTCACCTGTGTGGCTCCCTGAGGTTGTATCCCTTCCCTTGTTTGAGGGGTATCCCTATTGGACTCTGCCCCTCAATGACCCGAGAAGGATCCTAGAATGTGGACCTCCCCCGAGCCTTCACGTTTGCTGCACTGAGCTTCTGAGAGTCACTCAGCACGTACTCCTACAGTTTGAAATGGGTCAGAGGGGAAATTTCACTTAAGGACATTCCACTGTTCTTTCTTTAAAACAAAACACAAGGTGCTGGAATAACTCAGTAGGTCAGGCAGCATCTGTGGAGGGACTGGGTAGGCCATGTTATGGGTCTTCTTCTTTCATTTAAACTCATTTACATGGCACGAGGGCTGATGGCAAGGCCAGCACATGTTGCCCATCCCGAACTGGCCTGGATACAGTGCTGGATTATGCAACATTTCTGGTGTAGAACCGTCCTCCATTTTGACATTGATAGTAGCTAGGATAGCGTTTGAGCTGGAGGGAATCTGTGGGTGGTGGTGTCTGTCTATGCCGGGGTGTGTGTGGTGGGGTGCTGCCATGGCAGAGCTGTTTGCAGACGACATTCAGTACAGATCGTGTGATGGTGATGGAGAGAGAGTGAATGTTTAAGGTGGTGACAGTCAACAATCATCACCGTCTCTACACGGGCACGGCTACCTTTCAACCCCATCTCGTCTCCACCCAATCTCCCACCCGGCCTCCTCTCTTCCTGACGCCTTTCCCATACTTTCTGTGGTTTCAAAAACATTTCATTTGTAACTGTTCAGTATTTCTCACAATGTTTATATCTTCGCTTTCTGGCATCTGAGATCTTTTGTTCCCCCTCAATCAAAACATCTAATCAAGTAACAGGGTAGTGACACCTACATTCCTGCTGATCTAAAAGATCCAATTGTTCTCTTGTAACCTGGCAGTTTCCAAACAAGGTGCAGTGCCTGTCGGTAAAACAATGCTGATGCTTTGAAAGTAGTTTGTCAGCGGCAATGTTCTGAAGAGCCAGTTACATGCTACATGGATAGAATTCTTTATTGAATACATTTGATACTCTTGGAAAGATTTACCAGAAATGTAACCAAATAACTCGCAGGGCTGCTCAAAGACAGGAAAGGATGCTATTTTTAAAGCATGTATTTAAAATTCTTTCCACAGGTAATAGCACACAAGTGACTTTTAACTTAGATACACGGAACTGCAGATGCTGGTTTAGAGAAAGAAGCGTATAGGAAAGAACTGCAGATGCTGGTTTAAACCGAAGATGGACACAAAAAGCTGGAGTAACTCAGCGGGTCAGGTCAGACAGCATCTCCGGAGAAAAGGAATAGGTGACGTTTTGGGTTGAGATCCTTCTTCAGATTTCTTCTTCAGGAAGGGTCTCAGATCAAAACGTCACCTATTCCGTTTCTTCAGAGATGCTGTCTGACCTGACCTGCTGAGTCACTCCAGGTTTTGTGTCTTTCTTAGAAAAAGAGGCTTTAGGTTCATCTTCCTCGTGTTCTCGGGCAGCCTCTCATGGTGGCAGCTGACCCACTTCCACTCCAGCAGTGAGCGGAGCATGATAGTGTGCAAGTTCATGGCACTCACACCGGCACAGACACAAGGGCACACGCATGCAAACCTGCGGGGGTAGAGGTGATTAGGCAATTGTCCTGCCAATTAAGTTTGGCAACCACACAACTGTGCATCACCATATTTATTCACACGATCCAAATGCAACTATCTGCGCTTATAGTCTATCCTGGAGAATGATCCTGCATTTACTTCTTGCAAAAAAGATTTACAGGACTGTTACTGGGATTGGAGGGTGTGAATTAAGAGAAGAGGCTGGATAGGCTAGACTGTAGGAGTTGGAGGGATGGCCTCATAGAGGTTTATAAAATCATTAGGGGCATGAATTAAATAAATAGCCACCATCCAGCCACAACCTCAGAGTAGGCGAGTACAAAATTAGAGGGCATATGTTGTAGGTGAGACGGGAAATATTTAAAAAGGACATGGGGGGCAACTACTTCTCACCAGAGAGTGTGATGGGTATACAGAACAAATTGCCAGAGCAAGTGATAGAAGCAGGTGTAATTGTGACATTTAAGAGGCACCTGGACAGGTACATGGATAGGAAAGATTTGGAAGGATATAGGCCAGGCAACTTGGTCAGACGGAGCTAATTAAACATTGACCTGGGTTTTTAGGGTTACAAGGTAAATAGAGAAAGGGCATGTCACAAAATGATCACCACCACACCTCAAGAGATATCGGATTTGAGTGGTTATGCACAGAATGTTGTTCTAAGATATTAACCAAACTAAAGTTAACTTCTCAAATAGGAGCGATAGGCATTGGTAAACGAGGGAAGGTGATGGGTTTAAAGTAGGTACTTGCTGGACAAAAACAGGGGTGCAGGTTTAAGTACCAGAGGAGCCTGCTGTGTGACGGAATGTCGCAAAGATTCTCATTAATTGCGGGAACAGTCAATTTCCAATACAAGGCAAAACAATTGTATTCAGTTAGAACATACCTGCTGCTTTAATCCGTGACTGAGAACCAATTGTACATAATTGGAATAACAAGCAGTAATTTAATCCGGGAGTTGTCATGCATAAGTGGGTGGAGAACTGTTCTTGCATTGTCCATGGCCCGAGACCAATTTACTCTTGTGTGGCTCGATGCCACCTCAGTTTAGATCATCTTCTGCAAACATCAACTCCAAACAAGCTTGGCTTGAATATCCCTCAAAGTAATTTGATCTGTTTGATTCTCAAGAACTCTCCGTCTGGTATGAGTACGGCGCGTAGACATTTAATTGACAAACGCAACCAATTATTTCTTGCCTCCAAAGGGAAGTGCTAGTTACAAGCTGCTAAGCTGCTCTTCCTTCGACCAGAGCATCTCACACCACAAAAAGGTCAACGCTACCACACATTACATTTAATCCTGCAGGTTTTCATGTTGCAATTCTATTTTGTAACGACCAGTGGCAAAATTGTGACCGGGGGTTATTGTGCTATCCTAGTACTCTCTTTAAAAATGGAGACCTGTGGAGGCAATAGACATGTGGCAGCTGTGAGTGTTTACCATCAGCTCCTGTTCCAACTACAATGATGCCTTTAGCTACCACCCTCTTGCAGTTACTGCTGCCTTTAAAAGGACTGGCCATTAACTTCAACACAGGGGAAGTAATAACATAACTGTGTCACCAACATCACTGGTTTAACCTACTGTTACTGGTTATGTTGGCTGTTTTCTTATTGGTACAACGTAGTGGCCTTTTCACCTCTGCTTTAATGTTATCAACAAAACAGTCATTAATCACCTTACCTTCATCTCTATTAAAAGCAGATGCACCACATAGCCTCTCAGAGTTTCATACTCAGGGTCAAGTACGTTTAAGTGTACTATAGGGTACAGTCATTATCAACTGACCTAAAAAGTTTTGGACCCAACATGTTTTCCTGCGAGTGTAGGAAGGAACTTCAGATGTTGGTTTCACAAGTTATCGGAGTAAAATTAGGCCATTCGGCCCATCGAGTCTACTTTGCCATTCAATCATGGCTGATCTCTGCTTCCTAATCCCATTTTCCTGCCTTCTCCCCATAACCCTTGACACCCGTTCTAATCAAGAATTTGTCTATCACTGCTTTAAAAATATCCACTGACTTGACCTCCACAGCTCTCCACAGATTAACTAAAGATTTACCTTCTGACTAAAGAAGTTCCTCCTCACCTCCTTTCTAAAAGAGCACCTTTTAATTCTGAGGTTATGACTCTGGTCCTAGACTCTCCCACCAGTGGAAACATCCTTTCCACATCCACTCTATCTATGCCTTTCATTATTCTGTAAACCGAAGATAGACACAAAATGCTGGAGTAACTCAGCGGGAAAGGCAGCATCTCTGGAGCGAAGGAATGGGTGACATATCACGTCGAGACCCTTCTTCGGAAGGCTTGCCTGCCTTCTTAATTAACTCATCAAATAATCGGGCCACAGTAATTCTTCACTGCTAGTAATCAAGTAGAACAAAATGAAAAGAATTCTACTAAAGTTCACTCAATTCTAAAAATCATGCAAGTTGTGTTTTTAGGACTAAAATCACTGATGTGGACATCAAGTAAGTGATAAAGGCAGGTGGGCTAAATCAGATTGAGAAATTTGATGAAAAGATAAACAGTGATGCACAGTAACTTTATCAGATGGTTTTCAATGGAGTAAAAAACTAGAAATCCAAAACAAAAAACAGTATTAGAAATACTGAGCCGTTACAAATGAAATGTGTTTTAAACTGCAGAAATTAAGGGGCGAGCATGAAAGGGACAAGAGGTTGTGTACGAGATCGGGTGGAGACAAAGGCACAGATGGTGAAGAGACAGTGGTGAAAGTTTGTCCTTCGGAGCAGTTAGCTGAAGATGGCTTCAATCACAGTGAGAAAAAAAGCGCTGGAGTAACCCAGCCGGTCAACAAAGTTGATAACCACCTTGCCAGCATCTTTATTAAAAACAGATGCACAGAATATTTTCTCAAGAAATGTTTCTCAACATTCAGTACTCTGACGGAGGGTTCCAACTCGAAACGTCACCTATCCACATTCTCCAGAAATGTTGCTTTTAACCTGCTGAATTACTCCAGCACTTTGTGTGTTTTTTCTTTGTAAACCAACATCTACAGTTCTTTGTGTCTAAATTAAACAGTAGTGGAGTGTGCTTTTATTATGATGAGGTTTTAGTTTTGGAGATACAGCATGGAAAGCAGACACACTGAACCCACGACAAACACCAATCACCCATTTATACTAGTTCCACGTCACCCCACTTACACATCCACTCCCTACATATTTGGGGTAATTTACAGAGGCCAATTAACCTACTTTAGAATGTGGAAGGAAATCATGGCAGCCAGAGGAAATCCATTTGGGCACAGGGAGAATATGCAAACTCCACACAGACAACGCCAGAGGTCAGGATTGAACCTGGGTCCCTGGCACGGCAAGGTAGCGTTCTTCCCACTTGCGCCAAAGTGATCTCCTTTACCTTGGTATGACCAAACGCTGACTGCATGATCAGTTTGCAGGGTAACCCTGAGTGTCTGGTTTCCTGTCCCTTTAATTCTACCTTCTCACCTCTACTTTGCTCTCCCTCTTCGGCCTCCGACACGGTTTCAACAGAAACCCAACACAAGCTCAAAGAACAGCACCTAATCTCTGACCCAATACATTTTCCAGCAGGTCAGGAAGCTTGACTGAACAACTTCACGTATTCAGCCTTTCCTCATTTTATCAGATGGCTCAGTTCTGATGAAAGGCCATGATACTGTCATGTAAAATTCTTCTCTCTCCACATAGCCGCCTGACCGATTGGTTATTTCAAGCATCCCATTTTTTTTTAAGACTTCCAGTCGTTCCATTATAAATCACCAATGTTTTCTCACTCTTATCTATCTTCATTCACACCTTCTCCTGACAGATCAGCTGCTATTAATAAGCTCTCAGCCAGCACCACCTTGTGTCATTTCATCTCTTGGACTCCACTGCATCGCACACTCTCAGTTTTGCTTCACGCCTCTGTTTCCCTGCAACTTAATACACATTTGATTTCAAACTCGTTTTGCAGTGTGACTTCAAATGCACTCTCCACTATTCTCCCTCTACAGATGCTGCCTGACCTGTTTGTAGTATTTTTGTTGTTGTTGGGAAGATTTGATGGTCATTTTGGTTCTGGATCATTGTGTCGCTCCTTGTTGAGCCAAACTCAAAGTTGAATCAAGTCCAACTTTGGTAACTGACAATGCCGCAGGAAAGGTTATCAAATATTTTGCATGGGGAATCAAGGATGAGCAATAAATGTGGGGAATATGCAGATTCCAAAAAAGAATAAAGGATGTCCAAACCATTTTGGCCTGTTATGACTGTGCTGGTTGATCAAACTAAACTAACCCACCTACACCCACCTTTCAGAGTTATACCCTTAACTCTGCTGATCAAGGTTCTTCAAAACAATAGACACAAAATTCTGGAGTAACTCAGCGGGACAGGCAGCATCTATCTTCGATTCAAACCAGCATCTGCAGTTCTTTCCTACACATTCTTCACAACAATACCTGGGCACTTTCAATGCAGGGAAGGTTTGTGCCTGTACCATCTACTGAGGAGAATTCAAAACTCTATCATCCTCGTTGAAGTCCCCCCCCCCCCAACATCTCTCCATGAATCTATCTGCCAATTACTTTAAGTCTCTGTGGTCTGTGGTTTTTGACTCCTCTTGTTAAGGGAAATAGAACCTTGCCATTTATTCGATCGAAACCCCTCAAATGTATACACCCCAATTAAATCTCCGCCAACCGTTTTGTGCTCCTAATAAAACAACTGCTCTCTATCTACCCTTTCCCCCACAGCTCCAGTTTTCCAGTCCTGGCAATTTTCTCACAAGTCTCCTCTGCACCCTCTCCAATGCAATCAGATCTTATCCACGACGATGTGATCAGAAGTGTATGCAGGACTTTAGACAAGTCTGAACAGTTCAAACACAAACTCCTTACTCTCATGTTAACTTGCTGCAGATAATAAATAGAGCATCCTGCAAGCCTTTTTAATCATCTGACTTGTTACATTCAGGGATCTGTGGACTTGCACTCCCTCTATTCCTCTTAGCATCCTCCCATTTATTGTATATTTCCTTGCTGCAACTCCCCAGATGCATCTTCCCACAGTCTAAAGCCTCCCCATTGAACACCGCAGGTACAACTTGTGTATTATCTGCCTCGATGTGAGCCGTAAACCTTTCCTGGGCAGGACCTGGGGTTTCTTCAAAGACCACGGATCACAGTGAAATTCAATCTTCCCAACGCAGGATCCCTGTGAATTATTTTCACAAGTGACCTTCAGAAATATCTCGCAAACATGCAGGAAGTGCACAGCAGGCTTCTGACCGATAAATAGCTTCAATACAAAATATTAATCTGCAGCTATTTCAGGTACTCACCGACCTGAGTGTTACACACCGCTGCTGTTCTTTCAGATTCAACGTTTTACCCTCTGGATCTCCACAGTTCTGTTACTAAATAGTCATCTTATTTAATATTTTCCACATGTTCAGAAAAACACTTTTTTTTTCATGCAAAAAAAAAAACTTGGGATCTTTCCCAGAGTCGAGTATTTGTGCTGTGTTAACTGATCCCAGAACAGGAGAAAGTCTGGTGTTGAGTGGAATCAGTTGAGAGGTTTGCTCAGAAATAAAACTGGGGCCTGGTCTCTGCTTGAGCCCTGCTGAGCAGAGAATTTATATCATTTTGGCAATGCACCTTGTCCCCAAAATCAACTCTGTCTCCACCCCCCCCTCCCCCTTCCCCCACACCCACACACAACTAACTGATGGAGTCAGAGTCATGGAGAAACAACACGGAAACAGTCTTTTCAAACCACGAAGTCCATATTCACCATCAACCACAACTTTGCACTAATCCTACCCCAACCCACTTTACTTTTCCCTGTGTACGAAGGAACTGCAGATGCTGGTTTAAATTGAAGATAGACACAACAAGCTGGAGTAATGAAGGAATTCCCTCTCTCCAGTGATGTTGCCTGTCCTGCTGAGTTACTCCAGCTTTTAGTTTACTCTATCTTACTTTCCCCTGATTCCTTCCAACTCCCCCAGATTCTACCTCTCCCCTACCTGCTCGAGGCAATTTACAGCGGTCATTTAACCCACAGTCATGCAAATATTTGGGATGTGGGAAGAAACCCACGTGGTCACATGAACAACATGCAAACTCCACACAGACAGCAGCCAAGGTCAGAATTGACGCAGGTACACTGGTGCTGTGAGGCAGCAGTTCTACCAGCTGTATCACTGTCACCCTGCCAGGTCCACACAGAGGTGACACCTGCAGCTGGGTCCTGCCAGATTCCGGTCAAGTAGTTGAGTTCCATCTTTCTGCTGGGGGTGTGGTGGACTCAAACTGAACACTGCACACTGGTGGTGCTCCAAACAGCAATCTCTAAGTGAGCAGGCAGGCACACACACTGGCATCTCTTTGGGGGAAGTGGGTAATGAGGAAGCGAGCTGGGAAATGGAAGGGAGTTGGGTGGGGTAGGGGGAGGTGGATTTGCCCTTCTCTCCCCTCTTCCTGGGTGGATTTGTCCATCAGCCCCATCTTCGTGGGTGGATTTGTCCATTTGCCCCCTCTCCCCAGCCAGATTTGCCCATCTCTCCCCTCTTCCCGGGTGTGTTTGTCCATGTCCCCCCCCCTCTCCCCGGACAGATTCAAATTCCATTATACCCTTCTCATCCCATTTGCCATAGAGCGACCGGCTGTTGAAATCTATGGACTCTCTGCATCAACAATCAGCAGTCAGGAACCTATGTTGACAGAGGACTAAGCATGTCTGGAGAAACTCAGCAGATCAAGCAGCATATAAGGAGGCAAAGAGATGGTTGACGGTTTGGGTTGAGATCCTGCATCAGGTCTGGAAATTAGAGTCTCAACCCGAAACGTTGACCATCCCTTTCCCTTCACAGATGCTGTCTGACCCATTGAGTTCCTTCAGCACTTTTTTAGTCCCAATCATCTGCAGTCTCTCCTCTCCATTTTAAAAAGGATAGCCCTCATTCGCCATTATGTTCCTGCCAAATCCCATCACCGGAATCTTTACTCTCTCTCACTTCTCCTCTAAGTGATTCTCACAGTAATCATCCTCAACATTGTCTTAAAAAGTTGTTATCTACACTGCCCCAGTTTAAATAAATTGTTGCGTTGGTCCCTTATGCAAGAACTAAATGCCGTCCAAATCCATCAGCTAAAGTTATTTTCTCAAAATAATCACTGCCTTGTTTGTTATTGTTTTAATTCCCCAATGACCCGTGAGTAGGAGGGAAATACCATTATGCAGAAACTCTATGGTCCTAATTGTGACTATAATCATTAAATGCAAAGTAAATCAAATCTTAAAGAATAGCGCTGTTATTTCAGTACAAAGTACCCAGCCTATTATCAAGAGAGTGGTGTCCACATCAACGAGATTATTCATGAAAAGTGGATTCCACAGATTCCAGTATTCCAGGGAGAAAGGGAGTTGGCTCAGAAAATCAGGATGTAGAATTGACATGGGTGAAACTAAGAAATGGTAAAAGGTAAAAAAAAACAACTAGTTCGAAGACCCAGTACAGTGAACACAGTTGGAGTGAGTAAAATTTGCAATTCAAAGGGTAATGTAGGAGTCAGAAAAGAACTTAATCTGCAGAAAGGCACAGCAAATCAAACTAGGAATAGCAGTATGGAAACAGGTCTGTGATTACAGTTTGAGTAGAACATAGGACATAGAACAGTACATCTCTAGACCAGGCCCTTTGGGCCACAATGTCTGTAATGAACATGATGCGAAGACCACCATTTACCTACCAGCATGTAATCCATATCATTCTATCCTCTGCATATCTATATGCCTATCCAAACGTTTTTTAAATGCCATTAACTTAAGCGCCACTGCCTCCAGCAACATGTTCCAGGCACTTGCCACCATCCATGCAAAACAAAAAACCTGCTTGCCCAATGCCTGTAAACTTGGTCCCTCTCACCTTAAAGCTGTGCCCTCTAGTATTTGATTTTTTCATGCTGGGAAAACGATTCTGCCTCTCTACCCTATCCTTCCCTCTCATCATTTTATAAATCTCGATCAAGTCCCCTCACAACCTCTGGTATTCCAGAGAAAACTAACCAAGTATGTCCAACCTCTCCCTGTAACTCATAACTCCTAATCGAGGCATGATTCTGGCAAAACTTCTCTGCACCCTTTCCAAAACCTCCACATCCTTACTGGAATGGGATGGCCAGAAGGTGGTGAATCTGTGGAATTAATTGTCACAGAAGGTTGTGGAGGCTAAGTTAATCGATTTTTTTAAGGCAGAGATAGATAGATTCTTGATTATAGACAAAACACAATAGACAATAGGTGCAGGAGTAGGCCATTTGGCCCTTCGAGCCAGCACCGCCATTCAATGTGATCAGGGCTGATCATCCCCAATCAGTACCCCGTTCCTGCCTTCTCCCCATATCCCCCAACTCCGCTATTTTTAAGAGCCCTATCTTGCTCTCTCTTGAAAACATCAAAAGAACCTGCCTCCACCGCCCTCTGAGGCAGATTAGTACAGGTGTCAGGGCTCATGGGGAGAAGGCAGGAGAATGGGGTTAAGAGGGAATGATAGATCAGCCATGATTGAATGGTGGAGTAGACTTGATGGGCCAAATGGCCTAATTCATCCCTTATGAACGTGTGAAGCGAGTCTGGCTGCGGTAAGTACTGAAAGTTTTCCCTGCTGCTGTTTACATGCTACGATTCTGGCCCCCGAATCCTAGAACTGGCTCAATCCACCAAGCGGGACAGTGGACATGATCTTCGCTGTTTGACAAATATTGAACATAGAACAGTACAGCACAAGAACAGGCTATTCATCCCGCAATATCTGTGCTGAGCTTGACAACTTCACATGAAAATGTAGGGGCCGTCACACATGGCTTTTTTTGGACTCGGACTCCATTAACGTGTAGATTATGGAGAAGCTTTTTACAAATTTGACTGCCCTCAAACCAAATATCTCCTTCTCGTATCCGCTTCATGTTATCATGCAAGCCATTGTCCTAACGAATGGGTCATGCAACAGCTTAGAAGTGGGGATGGTCAACGATGATTGCACATTTCACAGATCCTCAGCTAGTGAAACCGTCCATGAAGATCCAGATAACATCCATGCACGGACGGATTGGTGGAAGCATTGGCACCACAACATTGCCAGGTGATGACTGCCTCCAACATGAGAATTGAAGCACCTATCCTAGATGCAGGGATCATTACACAACAGTGGACTATGGACTTTACGCCTGAATTGTGATAGCACTGAGAATTGCAAATACACCCGTTCAAAGCACAAATAAGCCAAGCATAAATGGCAGAAGCAGCACTTCAAACCTCAAACTATCCACCCATGCACTGTGTCAGAGACCTCTGCCCCCGGGTGCAGGGAGTCCAGGTCCCACACTGGCATACTGGGCACATCAGAACGTATATAACCCATGGGGGTCAAGCCATCCTCAATCCTACGGGAATGCTCAAGACAGACAGGCTCATGTAACACACCAGGCAGGGACTGGAGAGAATGGGGAAAAGGCTTGGGAAAAGGAGTCGACTGGATTCAATAACACAGACACAATAAGCATAGGAGCCAAAATATCGTAATCTCGAGAGATGCTTGAAATATGTAAATACTGCAACTTATCTCTTTCGGGTTCCAAGATGCCAGGTTTTAAAGCCATCACGAGCCAGTTATTATCACAAAGGAGAGATCTTTGAAAGATATTCACCTGTGTCTGAGCTGGTGGCAGAAAGTTAAAAGCAGATCGATGCAATGTGAGGGGGAGAGCATCCTTGTGTTTTACGTCTTTGAAGATGGTGCCATGGAAGCCACAGCTCGGCTGGGGGTGTTGGGTATGTGATGGGCCCCACAGGTGGTCTTGGAATTTGGCTACAATCCTGCAATCTCCAGGTCATCAGAGCCCCCACATTCCACACGGTACCCCACTTCTTCCTGCACTGCCCTGCACATTATTTATAAACCATTCTCATATTTACATTTCGGCACATTATTTTTAACACTGTTAAAATTCAGCCTGCTCATGGTGGGATGTGATGGTGGGAAGGGGTGCTATTAGCCATTGGGTTTGGCATGAGCTGGATAGTCGGGTGTGAGGTGCTGGATGTTGTTATTCGAGGATGTGGGCATGCTGCAAAAGCCATGAGTGGTGCACAAATTGCACAGGTGGACACAAAAAGTTGTAGTGTCTACCAGTTTGAGACCCTTCTTCAGACTGAAACGTCACCCATTCCTTCTCTCCAGATATGCTGCCTGTCCCGCTGAGTTACTCCAGCTTTTAGGTGTGTCTATTTTCAGTTTAAACCAGCATCTGCACTTTCTTCCTACACAAATTGCATGGGCCTTGCCCGAGTCACCCAAATCCCAGGAAGTGGTTTTGCACGTTATTGTAACCCCATTTGGCCTCCATGCAAAGATACTTAGAAACATAGAAAATAAGTGCAGGAGTAGGCCATTCGGCCCTTCGAGCCTGCACCGCCATTCAATATGATCATGGCTGATCATCCAACTCAGTATCCTGTACCTGCCTTCTCTCCATACCCCCATATCCCTTTAGCCACAAGGGTCACATCTAACTCCCTCTTAAGTACAGCCAATGAACTGGCCTCAACTACCCTCTGTGGCAGAGAGTTCCAGAGATTCACCACTCTCTGTGTGAAAAATGTTTTTCTCATCTTGGACTTAAAGGATTTCCCCCTTATCCTTAAGCTGTGACCCCTTGTCCTGGACTTCCCCAACATCGGGAACAATCTTCCTGCATCTAGCCTGTCCAACCCCTTAAGAATTTTGTAAGTTTCTATAAGATCCCCCCTCAATCTCCTAAATTCTAGTGAGTATAAGTCGAGTCTATCCAGTCTTTCTTCATATGAAAGTCCTGACATCCCGGGAATCAGTCTGGTGAACCTTCTCTGCACTCCCTCTATGGCAACAATGCACTGATGCGTCAGTTGAGGAGAATTACAACATGCAATAAATCAAAAGAACAAAACACCTGGACAATCTGGTAAGTTCTCAATATTCAATTACATTTTATTTTTCATTCAAATTGTCTGTGTTATAGAGTCATGCAGCACAGAAAGAGGCCTTTCGGCCCACCAGATCCATGTCAAACTTTTTGCCCCTCTACTTTTATGTGGTACCTTCAATCCAATTTCTTAGCCAGGTCTTTCTTTCCCTCCTTTTAAATTAAAATCCTTCTTTCTTTGAAGCATTAAAGCTTTAAGACCTTGCGAGCAAACTCGACGGGCACCACTTCCCCAATAACTATCAGTTGTCGCACTGTGATTACTGTGGGCTCACCATACTTATGGATGTGACCATAAACTTGGCTTAACACGTTCATGTCAAAAACCGACTAGCATATCCACGAGAACCATTTGCACTGTTTTCACCGAACACATTAGTGTAAATGTTCTCATGTTGTCTTCATTAGTACAGACACACGGCAATAAGTGGAAATATTTACAGGGAATTAGAATGTTTGCAACAAATAGTAACCAAAGGAAGCGTTCACGCAGCCAGCAATACACAACACCAACATCATACAATGCTTAATATCACTAATGCATCAAGCAGAGGAAATATTCACGCTGTATTTATTATATTAACAAATCCCATATGGGTTGTTCAACTTGGGCTATGTCAGTACAGATTGGAAATAATCCCACTATAATTACAGTCTATCACTCGAACACGCAGCAAGCAAAAATGGGGACAACAAAAAGACTCAGCACCCAGTTAATAGTTTCAAACGAACTGTGAATGATAAAGCAAACCACACATTTGCTTTCAGAGTGCAACAAAAATGGACAAGGAAAATAGATGAATATATCAGTGAAACATCAAGATCAGAGGAAAGAGTATCTTCAATATCATCTGCACAGATGGAGGAAGCATTCACACCACAATTGCAATGGGGAAAAAACAATCAGAAGTCATGTGTATGCAGTTTAAAATCGAGGGGACTCTCCTAATGTGTTCATAAATAGCAGTGGGAATGTTCATATAGAGAATGGTATCACTGACATACACACTGTAGCTACAGGATTACTAATACAGGGCACTCAAAGATTTTAATTAAAATAGCGCCAGCACTCAGCAACGGCAGGAAACTGACACAGTGTGTGCAGATTACTTGTGAACTAATGGACCAACTGATACCACTATTGCTTTACTGACACAACACCAGAGGAGCTGCTCGTTACAGTTTTGCTTACATTATCATTTAAGCGAATGTACTATATAGTTAATCTCACTGAAAACATATCAATGGGAGGCACAAGGGGGACTGCATAGCAAACAGAAAATGTGGCAAACTGAGAAAAGCATCTGCACGTAAATACAATATCACTTACACAGAACCGCCAAGGGAAATGCCTCTTCTGTTATTATAATACAACTATCTCAGGGCAACATGACTTTGCAGCATCATTTAGATTTTAATATTGAGGAAAGATTTTGACAGTAATTTAAATTATCATTGGCTTGTAGCGATACTCAAAAAATGATCAGAATATCAAATAACGTGGTATTCCAGAAAGTGTTCGTACAATCCCTCTGGTACAAGATAAGTCAAGGAAAACTCTTCATATTATCACAGCAGTAACACATAGTAAATAGTCAGAGCGAAACACTGACCTCAGCACTATGGGTGGCACAAAGGCATAGCAGGTAGAGCTGCCCACACAATGATAGAGACTCTGGTTCGATCCTGGCCTCAGGCACTGTCCGTGTGGAGCTTGGATAGTCTGCCCGAGACACGTGGGCTTTCTCTCACATGTGTGGGTTGGTCGTTAAGTGGCTGCTGTGAATTGTGTAGGCGATTTGTAGACTCTGGGGGGAGTTGATGACAAGAAAAATGGGATTAGCAAATGTAGCATTAGCATAAAGGGGTTGGTTGGCATGGGCTGATTGGGCCTAAGGGCCTGTCTTTCTGTTGATTCTCTCTACAATTCTGAATGTTCATATTGTGATTGCAGTCCCTCTAACACGTAGCGGCCAGCAGAGATACTCAGACCAAATGTTGGTGCTGTGCTTATAGCATTACTGACTGGAAGAAGAGCAAATGATCATAATAAGATTATCATTTCATTTCTCCCAAACTCCGATGATAAATATGATGATGAAACAGAGTTTCAAAATGAAACTGTAAAATTAGATCAGTGACAAATATTAGGTATAGAACATATTAGAGGGTATAAAAATGCTGGGGCAAGTTTCAAAAGAATGCAATATTATTGATGATTGATAAGATACATCAAAAGGAACCCAACAAAAGAATAAGGATTTAAACGTTTAAGAACCACTGTGGTCAATTAGGGACAAATAAAGTATTGTGCAGAGATAAGGCATGACAAAGATTAGTGAATGAACACTTCAATGGAGATCATCGTGAAGCTGGCATCTTCTTCTTGCATATGACGTGCACAGCCTAAAGTTGTAGGATAACTTGTTCTATTTGATCATATTTGATTGTGCACGCCAGGTTGATTGCATTTGTCGAAACAGGGCGGACCACGTGAAGGTTGCAATCTCCTACCTCGGAAGCTGCAAGGAAATCTGATCACAGCCTTTGTCCTCCTTGGATATGGGGTCAAGAGGTGTGGGGTTCTACCTGGCCCCTGTGTTTCAAAGGATGTGCCTGGCCCAGATGCTGCTCAATGTGCGAGTCAGCTGGACAATGACACACCATCTGTAATTTGTGGAAAGGTCCTTCCAGACCAACACCGTTGACCACACGTCCATCAGGCAGTGGTCAGCACGGAACATCCTGCAGGCAATGCAGGGAAAGGATGGTTCCTGTGGCGTAGTTCCCTGAACAGACTGCCCAGCGCGTCTGGAGAATCGCCTCATCATCAGAACTCACCAACAAGCACCAAGACCAGGCTTGGCTGGTGGTGAGTGGGGCAGGCCCCCACAATCAGATCCTTACTGCACCAGAATCTTACTACTAGTGTACGTGGTCCTCGAGACAGCTGCTATGGAGAGGAGACGGTTGCCTACCCCTTTGCTGAGTATGGATTTGCTAAGAGAGTCCGGAGAAGGTTGCAAGGGTCCCCATCACAGTTTATCCTGAACAGCCCCATCGCAGAGGACTCACAGATTTATCTGTTCCCAGGGACACTTCAGTGATTGTCGTCGTGCTGCTGCAAAGTCATCAACTCGGTGAAAGACGCTTTTTGTTCGGCCCGAACCATGTTGATCTCCCGGTAAAGTGAAATGTCCGTCAGGGAATGTTGCCGACTGGCCCGCTCCAGACTGCAGGAGTACGTGCTGAGGGATGCACTGAAGCTCGGCGCGGGAGCAGCGCAATCTAGGTTTCTTCCGCTGCTGGACATAGGGGGCAAGTATGGTGGAGACGCCCCTCAAGAGAGGGAAGGGCTATCACCTTAGGGGTCACATGAGTGGCACGGTTGCCTGGTATAATTATGGCTCTTGGCAATAATTCCAAATACAACACTAATGAATGCATGTACAGCTGTGGAGAATGTCGGAGGAATTTTGTACAGTTCTTGTTTTGTACATATTTTTTATCCTGAATAAAGTATATTTTGATTTTTTTTTTTTAAGTTGCTGCCAACAATTGGAAGACTGCAAATGTTACACTCCATCACAAAAAGGGCAGTGGGTAAACCACGGCAATCAATTAAAAGACCGTGATGTGTACGTTACCAGAGATACTTGTCAAAAGCGGGAAAAAAAACATGTTAATAAAAGGGTAATCTACATGTATTTGTTGGGTAACCAGAAAGCAGAAACAGATGACATGGAAAGAATGTACTGTTGAGGTTCAAGAGTGTTGGAAATATCTCAGGCTCAGGAGGAGCAATGTATGTTCATGTCCAGTCATCAGTCAAATGCCCTGCTCTGAGGTTACATACACGGCCACAGCTGGGGTTAAAGTTGAGTCAGGTTGTCCATTGCGAGCACTGATGTCTCAGTGTTTTTACTTGGGCGATATGGGCAGGTAGAGAAGGGTATACATCCAGAAGACGGAGGAGCAAAGTAGGGTGAAGGGCGCAACAGATGCTTAGGTATAAGATTTAGATTTTGTCGAGTTGGAGGAATGGTGTGGTTTTGCCGAAGGCATGGGTTAGTGCTGTCAGGAGGAAGCGGGAAAGAGGGAACAAAAAAGGTGAGCAAGAAAGCGAGAGAACCACTGGCATTCTTTGGGGATAACAAAAAATGTCCATTTACCTGGCACAAAGTTGTTACTCTGCTGTGACTTGCTGCAAATAGGAAATGTATGACCGGCAGGAGAGAAGATCTTGCACATACATTTATGGCTCTCAGTATGGCTGGAGTTTATGGGAGCAGTATCTATGGCTTAAGTTGGTTCACAAATGTCAAGGTATCTAAAACCCACCTAAACTAATGTTAGAAATCTAGGATCATAGCTCTCATAGGGTTGGAGGATTGCAGGAATTTGTTAAACATTCTCAGGCTGCATCTTACATAGACCTTAAGTTTGGTAACATTTTTCAAAAGCACTTTACAGATCAAAAATGTTCAACAAATGTTATAGAATGATGATGAATGAGTGGTAATGAGAAAATAAATGCATATTAGAAACTATCCACTTCAGAAGGGATTAAATCTATTCATTTCACCCATTAAATCACCTATTATTTTCCAGATGAATCTGATGATGCCAGAATGTAAAGAAGGCAGATATGGGAGCAGCTTCTGAATGACCAAGTTAACGGTGGTGGGGTATGCTCAATAAGTATATTTCCAAAACAATACTTAGAACTGTGAGACCCAAGAGACTGCAGATGCTGGAATCTTGAATGAAACAATGTGATGGAGGAACTCAGCAGGTCAGACAGCATCTGGGAAAGGAATAGATAGGTGATGTTTCTGGTCTGGACTCGTCTTCAGAACTGTGTGAACAGCTGGCTGTACTTAGCAGCTGCAGTGATGATGAAATTGGCACGAATGCACAGTGAAACAGTCAGCAGCTTCTGGAGTATACACTAGAAGTCCAGAAGTGGCAGATTGCCAGCCCACTTCCGTTTGTTCAGTTGGTTTTGCAGACTTCCCCATCGTGGCCTCCTGAAACCAGCGAAATGACAAGAAACAGATACCGACGATATACTCTTGATGCTAAAGCCCCTGGAATTGATATTTGTGCAACTTTTAAATAGATGTAGTCAGCAAGGTTTGCTTCCTGGCTCTGAGAAATGACCAATTCCCTACATGTGGACTGTAAATCCATTTCATAAATAAACAAAAATACTTTTATTAGCTTCAGTTCCACAATATTTGTGTAAGTATTTATTTGTATTTTAATTTGTAGCTCAATTTTATGTACAATATACTTTATTTCTCACTCAATAAAAATGCCTGGTACAAATTGTACTTATTTCCAGGATTATAGTCCGTGAGAATTCTTCAACTTGATTGACTGCTCAGGGATACTTCCTAACCCGCTGGGTTACTCCAGCTTTGCGTCTTTTTTTGTTTCTCTTCAGCAAGGCAAAAATCTATCCAATAAAATTGAGTAGCCTTTGAGGGAGGCCTTTGCAGACTGGAGTATGTATATTGCCACTTAAAAACTGACCTCGTGCACAATATTTCATATGGTTTTCCAGTTCCTTCACCTAATTTTAAGATATTATGTTGATATAATAAATGTTATAGATTAGCAGGCAATTATTCAAAAAAGTAAAAAGCCATAGATAGATTCAGAAAGCTGGGGTAACTCATCGGGACAGGCAGCATCTCTGGAGAGAAGGAATGGGTGACGTTTCGGGTTGAGACCCTTCTTCAGACAAGGTGGCCCAGCTAACTTGTGCTATTGCAATATTGTTTTAAGTTTGGTGTAAATTGTTAGATTGTTTCTATTCTTGCTGTCAACTCCAAGCTCATGGCTGAATTATTCAGCCCAGCCATTCAGCTCGAAGAGGCTGACAGCAGCAAGCTTTGAATTTCTTTGGACCGAGCCAAAACTCTCACAAGTTCACCAAAGATTCCATTCTTGTTTGAGCAGCTGGTCTTGTTTGCTTTGAATTGTTCTCACTGCTTTAAAAAAAATGTTAGACTCTAAACATGGTCTCCTCTTCCCCCCTCCCTCCCCCAAATTGTGCTGAAACAAGAGATAGTGAGGCTGTGAATTGGTAATGCCAGGATTTGATGCATTTATCCCATTTGATGCATTTATCCCATCCTTCGGAATCTGCAAGCGAGACCTTGCGGTGAGGCAGACTGGAAAAAGGCATTGGAAAAATGACCACACCCGAAAATCCTTGCATGATCTCATCTGTTGGCCAACATCTGAGGTCAGCTACAATAACCCAGCTCTATATAATGATCTGCTTTTGATTGTGGTTTCATGGTGTATACAACTGGATTCTACATGCTGTACACTGCTGTCCAGGACTCTGCAGAGTGTATTTTATTTCTCCTTTTATTAACTAAGCTATCTGTCCATTTCTGCCACTGGCAAAGATACCCAATGCACACTGGGAGCTTGTACAATATTTTCCTATAGCTCCTCACTTCCCCATGCGAATGGCCAGGAAGAAGTCTTCCATCCTCCACCATGATCATAAGTATTAGCACAAGGCACTGCCTTAATCATCAATTGTGATGCATCAATTATCAAAGATCTGCACCATCCGAGCCTTCCTCACCTCCCTGAGGTAGAAGGTACAGCAGCCTTGAGACAACTAGGATCAGGAACCAGCTACTTTACCACAACCATCCAGCTCTTGAACTGACTGCACAACCCCAAGTAATGGAACACAACAGACCATCTCTTACATCTTTTGTAATTGAGTATTTTTGTGCTCAAGTCTTGTTTTTTTGCACCTTTTTCTTTTATCCATATTTGAAGAATTGGTGTGATTTATGTATAATTATTGTTTCTGTGCTGTCCAAGTCCATGTGCCTACGATGCCGCTGCAAGCACGATCTTCATTGTATCTGCACCTCACCATACCAGTGCATATGACAAAAAACGTGACTTGACCCGACTCCTTTGGGACTGAATGCAACACAATGTCCAATGTAGACAGCCTTGTACTTCCCAGATATTAAGGTAAGGTTCTCCTCTACATATTTGGACCACAATTTCAAAGGGAAAGCCTGCTTTATCTCTTTGTAAACCAGAAGTGATTTGTAATTTCAACATTGACGGGCAGGCAGGGACAATGTGGTTGCAATTGAACCAGGCACCTTCCTCCTCTGTATGAAAGTAGAAAATATTACAGTAAATATTTCGGAAGGCGATTGGGGTGGTGGTGGGAGAAATAAAGGGAGATTTTGAAATTAGTGGGATTGTAATATATTCAACCCAGCACCACCAATTTGCAAAGCCCACACCAGCATAGAATATTCGTTTTGAATCAATTGTGGTTCATGTTTTCTGGGAAGTGGTTGGGAGATTATCTTCAGTGTTAATTTTTTTTTTCATCTTGTTCTTTAAACAGGAAGAGCATTGTGAACAGACCAAGCAAACCCCGAACAATCTCTTTGAATTCGTTTATCAAAGGGGAAAAGACATCACACAATGCACTGTTAACTGATGTGTTGTGTCTCAGGCAAACACTTCAGCTTTGTTATCTGCTGGCCTTATTGTGAATGCTCCATGTTGAACAGACTATCTCCTCTGAAGCATTGTCAATTACACACCTGTAAGCAGTAAATCAACCTTGTTTGCCTGGACTGGGCTTATTACTTGGCTTTACAGTAGCCCAATCTGAAGAGGCTGTCCTTTTAAAGGGACAAGCACCTTGTTAATCAAAGCCATCGTCACAATTGTCCAAAAGCAGCCATTCCCCTTTCTCGAGGTATTTAATTTCTCCTTCAAAACTTTATGCACTCAACTGAACTAGAATTTAACATCAAAATTGAGTCAATTATATAAAGTGATATGGTATAGGAAGTTCAAGAGAGGGACAAGATTGATGTGAATTCCCAAAGATTCTTATCAGAATTGTGTTCCCTGCATTCACTAACCGATAGGTTCCCCCTTCATATTGCTATATTTGACCTTTAAATTTGATATATAACATTAAATTTAGCCATTATAAGTGTAAGTACCAGATAACAAAATTTAAAAAATGAAGATCAAATGTGAGTTTACCTCAAGTCAAGTTAAGTCAGATGTATTCGTCACGAGCACATAAAGTGCAGTGAAATGAATTTGCCAGCAGCGGTACAATTTAAAAAAAAACAAAAGAAAAACACACAATACACAATAAAAAATTGAACATAAACATCCACCACAGCTTTCATCACGGTAGGCACAAAGTTTGGTCAGTCCTCCGCCATTTGCCCCCATGGTCGGGACCATAACCCTCCGCAGTCGTCGCTGCGGGCGGCCAGATGAGCAGACAAGTCCGGAATCGGTGCTTCCCTACCGGAGACCGCGGCTTCAAGATGGTGTAGGCCGCAGGCCGGCTGTCGGAGATCTAAAGTCCCCGTCACGCCGCAGCCAGAAGCATCACACTCGATTTATCATCAAGTATTCCTACCATCTTGGCTGTGGCCTCTTCTCGCTGCTACCATTGGGCAGGAGGTACAGAAGCCTGAAATCTTGCATCACCAGGTTCAGGAACAGCTGTGTTGCTACAACCATCTGAATCTTGAACCAACACGCACAGCCCTGATTCTACCCTGGTAATGGAACACTGCACTACCATGGAATAAAAAGGAACTGCAGATGCTGGTTTATACCAAAGATAGATACAAAAAGCTGGATTAAGCCAGCAGGTCAGTCAGCACCCCTACAGAAAATGGATAGGAGACATTTCAGATGGGAACCGAAAAGATAGGAGCCTGGTCAGGTGGCTGGTGTTTCAGTGGAAGAGCAATTTGGGGATAGTAATCACAAGTCTATCATTTTAAGATTGTTTTGAATAGGGAGAAGGCTGGACCTTGTGGGAAGGTGGAAAATTTGAGTAAAGTGAACTACAATGTTAGGCAGAGCTTATGCACTAGGAACAATTGTCCATGGCCAAGTCCACATCTGACATGTGGGAGTTGTTTAAAGAGGAGTTGATTGATGTTCAGCACCATGTAATATTCCAGTAAGGAGGAAGGATAAGAATGGCAAAGTAAGGGAACCTTGGATAACCAAGGAAGTTGTAAATTTGATTATAAAGAAAAAAGGAGGCATATGCAAGGTTTCAGAGGTTGGAATCTGACGGATTGGTTAGTAGGTTTGCAGATGACACCTAGATTGCTGGGGTTACGGATGATTTTGAATAATGAATGATTTCTCTTGGCAGAGCAGATACTGGGATTATCTACTTGGAAGTTAAATGTTAGACTATTCATCCCCAGCTGTTTTCCTTGGGAGAGGGTATATTGTGAAGGAGATGTTTGCTACAAGTATATTTGATGTTGCAAATGGAATTTAAGGAAGACAGCATGGGGGCAGGGTCACCTAGAGATACCCATGAGTGCCCAACCATTGTAAATGAATAACTACTGTAGGGATGCTATCAACAGGAGAACAGATTTTGCAAACTCTGGTCATCTTGATTGGGTTATTAATGAGTTAAACTGAAAAGCCAGAACATTGCTCAAATCTAGTCACCGTGTCACTTAACGATAGACATGTGTACAAAACTGCCTGTACTTGAAGAACCATTCTTTTTGTGAGAATTGCTTTAGAAAGCCGAGGGCTTGATCGAGTGCCACAAAGCAATTCTTCCTCATGGCTGAGTGCGATACACCAGGTATGAATCTTCCTTGCAGGTTTGTCTACCAGTGCTGTTCGAGGAATCTATTGCCAGGTTAATGAAACATGTGGCTTTCAACACGAGGGTTTAAGAGGGACGCAGTAATTAGTTGGGTAGCTGTGAAAAAGTTTGGCATGCCTACCCCTTTCTGCTTTTATCGCTCAATTTTCCTGAGAGATTTTGGACCACCAGCTGGTAACTTACTTGCTCTGAGGCAAGGTGCTGGCCTCAAGCCAGTGACTTGTGGCCAGCAGCCAACGTGCAGAACCACAAAGCAAATATTGTGCTCAAAGTGAATTGCACAGTGGATGATGTGGCCAATAAAGCTCATGCCTCAGTGTTTCAGACTAAAGTCAGAGCTAATACTGCTCATCTAGCGGGCAGACTGGGGTACTTAAGCAAAGTAGACCTGTGAGGTTATTAAAGGCCTTGTGATCTAATGACTGAGGCCATGAGCCAATAATTATCTGCTGAAGACTTGGCCAATTGTGTTGCGTTGAACTCATTTACAGATGCATTTGCCCAAATGTTCCTCTCCAGCCCCTTTCCATTGGTTAATATCGACGGCAACTGGCAGAGTTGTCCCTGGCCCAGTGCCCATTCCCTGCCAGGTCAGGACCATTCAACGAGCCTGGAAAGAGGAGTTACTGTGAATCGATGAGACGGGTGGATCTGCCGGTTACAGTGGGCATCCATCTACTGACATTGCTGCTCCGCTGGTTGTTCTCGTTGGAAACGAGCAAAGCATTGGCTCCAAAACAAGCACAAAATATATAATAATAATACATAATAAATACAGCTAATTAACAAGCAACATGTTTCAAGTAATATTTCAATCCAGCATCAGTCAGAATGAATTAAAATGTGTGTGTTCAGTGCAGGATGGTGTAGAACCAAATTCGTGCAGGAACGATGGTGTAGAACCAAATTCGTACAAGTACCCTCCTCTCCTACTGCACAGTGATCTGAATCTGAATCTCTCCTACTGCACAGTGTGAAAGCTCAGTGTATTCAATGGTGACATATAGCTAGTTTGGTGATATACAGACACAAGCTTAACTGACAGATCAACACTGGTTTCTCAGCTGCCTGTACAATTCGGGCTGAAATTGCACCGCACCTTGCTTCCCTGGCAAACAATGTCATGTAATGTTTCAGTCCGAAGAAGGGCCCATTCCTCTTTGGCGTAAACCAGCATCTGCAGTTCCTTCCTACGTACAATGTAATAGAAGGCTTATTTGTCAGTCAGCAGGCACCCTTTCCCTGCAATGTGCTGAGGTATCACTAACGGGAAAGGCAACTCCACAAATGCACGCAGACAACTACTGGAGAACAACCTGCATTTATGTAGATATTCAACACTGAAAATATTAACAAAAAGGTAATGCATGGTATCCAATAAAATTTATTTTCAGAACACGACCTCTGGTTCTAGACGCCCCAGATAGGGAAAAGATCATCCCAGAATCTACCTATCAAGGCCCATAGATTGTACATATGTTTCAACAAGATCTCCCATTCTTCTCAACACAAGGAAATGTGTGTTCCCATAATCTCCCCCAAAGACAATGAAGCTGCCATCTCAGGATTCAACCCTGTAAACCATTATGGCATTTCCTCTAGAGATTCAGATTCAGATTCAATTTTAATGCATTGTCAGTATACAGATACAGAGACAACGAAATGCACCTTTAGCATCTCCACTGGAAAGCGACATAGCAAATGATTTGGGGCAACATAACTTGTAAAATCAAATCCTTTGGCAGGGGGGGGGGGGGGGGGGGGGGGAATGCAGGGGTTTGATGGTTTTGAATGGCAGTCATTGCTAGGTACGTTGTTGAGTAGCAGTGACATATCCCGCCATAAAGAACTGTCTCGAACTGCAGATTCGGCAAGTAATCAGAAAAGAGACCTGTAGCGCCTCCCGGATGGTAGGAGGGTAGACAGGTCTTGCTTGGGATGAGAGCTGTCCTTGGCGATGCTGAGCGTACATCCGTTGTACAACGCTTGCTTCTGGACCTACGCAAATGGAAGGTGGCTGAGGAACCGGTTGATGTTCACTATTGGGCTCATCAAATGATAAATCCTCTATCACAGAAACAAACCTTTCTAATACCAAACATGAAATCCCACCAAATAATTGGGAAACCAGTCCCTACTTGTAAAATCTATCCATCTACAACTTTGCATTACTTGCTTGGGCAGGGAATGCAGAAAATCAGCGTTTGCAACTCGACCGCCTTTTTTAAATGGAGCAAATTGTATAGTTTGTGAGTGTCTCCTGGCAGCGAATTTCATATCCTCGTACATAGTAACCACAGTCAACTGCAAATAGGTGCAACAAGTAGGCCATTCGGCCCTTCGAGCCTGTGTTAGCCATTTATTGTATGGAAGATCATCCAACTCAGTAGAGTACCTGCCTTCTTCCTGGAATGCCCCTGAGCCCAAGGGCGAGATCTAACTCCCTGGTAAATATAGCCAATGAACAGGCCTCAACTACCCTCTGTGGCAGAGAGTTCCAGAGATTCACCACTCTCAAAAAAAAAGTTCTTCTCATCTCGGTTTCAAGGATTTCACTATCCTTTGTGATTATCCTGGAAAACCCTCACATCAGGAACAATCTTCCTGCATGTTTTTATTCACCCCCTTGTAGATTTGGAGTTTCTATGGTGGGAAAGCTAGTCTGTGTGATGGACTGGGCTACATCTACAACTTTGCAATTACTTGCATTCTTGGGCAGCGCCGTTCCCAAACCCAGCTGATGCAACTCGACCGCCTGCTTTCTATGGTGCATCTGTAGAAGTTTGCAAGAGTCACTGGAGATGGACTGAATTTCCTCCGGTCTCCTAAGGAAGTAGAGGCATCAATGTGCCTTCTTGGCTGTCACGTCCATATGATGGGTCACAACATTTCATTGGTCATATTAACACCAAGGAACTTGAAGCTCTAAACCATTTCCACATCTACATCACTGATGCCGACTACTCCATTGGTGCAGGCTTGTTTTAGTTATCTGCCACAAATGCCCCTCACGCAAGCAGTGCATGTTCAATCAGGATGCACCATCTTGGTAATGACTGAAGATTACAGCAAGATGCTTTGTTTTTGCAGCTGGATGAGCTCCAGTTACTACATCAATAGGTAATCATCCGAGATTAGTTGGAGGTCAATATGTAGCAGTTTATGGCCTCACTCCACTGCCCTGATACCACATTACATTTAATTTATTCGAGTTGTTGTGCATTGATTGAACACAATAGCATTTGAGGCTGCAGAGACTCCCAAATCTTAAACTTTGTCCCAGCTATTTCAAGTACGTAATTCTTCCAACAAAACAGTGTGTTTTGTTTAGTTTAGAGATGAAGCATGGAAATCAGGCCATTCGGCCCACCCAGTCCATACCACTGCTTACTTGTCCAGTGTCCTACACACTAGGGACAATTTACAGAATCCCATTAACATAAAGCTGCACGTCTTTGGAAAGTGGGAGGACACCCGAGCACCCCGAGGAATCGCATGCGGTCGCATGGAGAATGTACAAACTCCACACAGACAGCACCGATGGTCAAGTTTGAACCTGCGTCTCTGGCGCTGTAAGCCAGCATCTCTACTGTTATGCCACTGTGCCAAAGGCACTCAGTACTTTTCCCCTGATCTGCAAATTGCAATTGCCTACAATAAATGTTATTTGCCATCAGATCATCCAACCAACACCCCCAGAAAATCAGAATCAGAAAGGAATGCTTTGTAACAAACATGACAATTATCCCCTCTGCACTTAACTTGTAGTGGGTGTAAAAGCAGAGTGTCCAACTCACTGGTATTGAGGCCCACGCATGATATTCACACTCCACAGTGAAGGAAAGATTTTCTGACATCCTCTCCACAGCGAAACGTTGTGTGTAAGTGCAGCTTGTGTAAAGAGAACTTACCTGACCAGACACGTTACTGGCTGCTTGTTACCAATAACTTAGTTGCCCGATGTGGAGGAGGGTAGGAGCGAGGGATGGTGCAGAATGATGATTCACAACCCCACCTCTTCTCCTCCTGCTGTTGAGTGAGAACATCTTCGGATCATCAAAGGTTAAAATACCGGAACATCTTTGGTCTCCCTGTGCGCTGATCTGATTCAGTTTGGAATGCAAACAATGCATCAGTTCCTGAGCCAGCACTTGTAGTTATCTCTGACTGTCTGCAGCTCTACATGTCAGCTTCTGCTAGGAAGCGTCAGGGTATTTTAGAGATTGTATTCCAATCTTGGTTATGTCGTGGGTATTTTTTTTTTCGGGAGGGGGGAATTAATTTGCCAGAAATAGTGGGTTGGGACTGAAGTAGTGGTAAGCAACCTACAAGTCAGGGGTAGAATGAGGTGAACTGCAGAGTACAATTTTCCCTAGTAATGACATTACTGAATGCAGTGTACATTATTCCTGCAGTTACGGTGCTGTGATTCGGATGACTGGGGCTGGGACTGGTATACTGTACTCTCTGCTCTTATCTCTAAAGCAGACCCAAGAAAATGATACAGGGGATAGAAGAGCCCAGCGTGGTGATTTAGAGCTGGCTCATGGACTAAAATAGTTTTTTTTTTTTTTTTAAAAAGCAAACCATAACAGACTTTTAAAAACCTTCATGCTTCCTTTAACAATGTTACTTTACAAACCACAGGGGTTTGATATCAAGAATGTCAGTAGACAAACTGTAGTAGCCCTTGTCAAAGTCTGCAATATCTTCCTGTGTAATGGCACACAATATGTCGAGTGGGGTATGGAGTGTAGACATCCGGCAATTAAGGGCCTTATAAATATTTACTTGTCTGATTATAGTTTTACAGTTAGATTTTTTAAAACCATGTATTTCTCAGTTGCAAGGAGTAACAGAATGGAACTTATTTACTGCCTCAATCTCACGGCACCCAAGACCAAGACATGATCCCGACCTCATGTGCCAGTGTGCTTGTTCTTTCGGTTGCTGCATGGATTTCCTTTGGATGCCCTGGTTTCATCCAATGTTGCAAAGATGGTGCTGGTGAGTTTACTGTCCACTGCAAATCACCCCGTGGCGCATGTTAGTAGCAGGAACGAAAGAGGAATGAATGGACAAGTGAAAGGGAAAAGGGTGCAGGGATACAAGGAGGGGGGGAATGGGACTGATGGGATTGCTCTCCTGGGAATTTACTGGACTTGAAGGGTTGAATGGGTTCTTTTGTTGGAAATAAGTGGTAAACAAGTTGCCTGTCAGTCCCCAGTTTAAGTAACCAGTTAGAATTAATTAACTGACCCATGGCCATTCAATGTGTGGTGGGAGTTGGTGCCACACCATTCTGCTTTGGAGACAGGAAAGCCACCCATCAGTGACTCAACATGACTCCGGCTGAATATCAGTGCATGAACCCTGCTAGATCTTTAATTCTAGTCCCCGACCCAGCAGTTGATATGATCACAGGCTCAATACTGGATCAATGGCAGACTCAAAGCAGTTCCTTCATGTTCATGCCAGATCAGACCATAGTTACGACCTTAGTTCAGTCAATTCCTGTGGCACATAACTGATTAAAAAAAAAAAAGAACAATGTAATAACTTCCTTGTGTTTGAAAGCTTTTTAGTCAAAAGCGAAAGCAGTTTTTCAGTGTAGCACCAGACAAATCCAAACAAGTTCCGAATTGCCATGGAAATGCGATACTAAATTTGTATTCCGATGTGCCGAGTCCCCAGCCCATGGTTATGGGTGCTTGAGAACTGGGTCAGAACTCATTCACATTACCACATCACCAGCATTACTGGGTAGAGTGATGCAAGGACCAGTTCCTGACTTACAGAATGCAGGCGGCAATGCAGTGCAACTCCTGCGTAGGAAGCACAAAAGAAAATATTGGTGACCAACCTCAGCAGCCACTGGTATTTAGAAGAAGGCAAGAACAGCCAAATTCAATTCCCTAAAACCCCACAGGCAACCCTGGAATAAAAGTAGAGCAAATAAACTCTGCTTTCTTCAGTCACTTTAAGCCTAATACGGCAACCTCTCTCTTATTCCAAGATGGTTACTTTAGACTGAAGAAGGGTTCAAACCCAAAATATTGCCAACTACTCCCTCTACAGATGCTGAGTTCCTCCGGCACTTTGTGTTGCTTCAGCCTTAAAAGACAATTATTTTAACATAGGACTCAGTATCTAATTGACCCAGGCCTGACATTGAGGGCAATGGAGATTAGCTGAATTGTGCTCCACCAACAGGAAATCCTTTGTTTTAGAAACTGCAGAGTAGACTTCAAAATTGTTGAAATTGATTAATTTTGTTTGAATTTTGGAATGCAGCATTGCATTCCAGAACATGGCCACAGTCACAAGATAAAGGCAATGCAGCAGGAAGGCAATCCTTCGTCAAGTCTGAAGGCCTTCAGTACCCTTGTGTTTTGCTGTTAGTCTCCAGCCAGTGAGCACCCTCTGATCGTGCCCCAGTCTATCCTTCAAGTGTAAGCCATCAGTTTTATTTTTTCTATGTTTACATAATGTTTAGGACATGATGTCCCTGGGTGGACATGTCGTGGAAGCAGATGTAATGGCAACGTTTAAGAGGCATTCAGGCAAACATGTGAATAGGTAGGGAATGGAGGGATAAAAATCAGGTGTAGGCAAATTTGCAATTTAAGTAGACATCATGCTCAGCAGATCCTGTTCCTGTGCTGTACTGACCATCATAGCCTCAGCCACAAATTAAATAAGGTTTGTTTATGGCAAACAACCTTTGATTAGTCCACACATTACAATGTAGTAGGATCAATAATCTATTTGATAGTTTTGCTGCGCTTGCAACATTTCTGAAGGCTTTTCCAGGTCCACAATACAAGGGAAGCAAATGGCCAACAATCTCATGCCGAACTAGACACCTTTGTGTTTGCTGCTGTCTCTGCTGTCCCCACTTTATGTCCTTTCCACAACTTTTCTGCTCATCGTAATGTGATATCAGCAAATTTAGCGACATATCTTTGGCATCTTCACACAAGCATGCAAGTTAAAGGAGGTTGAGGCTCCTGAACCAATTCCTGTGGTTGTTGTTTGTCACTCATTTTGGAGTAAGACCATGATATCCAGGCTATAGAACTGGAATATGTATGGAGATGGCAGATTGGACCGACCTGGGCTCAAAAGCTCCTTCCATACAGGTGACAGGTGTAGGAATGCTGCAGCATCAGTGGTCCTCAATTTAACATTCTCTTTTTGAAAGTCAGGGATCAGGGCTTGGGACACTTGTTTGACACAGACTCTCACACACCCCTGGCGGCCCATCGCTTTGTCCGCTCCCCTGCCACCTCCTTCTCTTTCCATCACTTTGCCCACTTTCGCATCCTACACACTTTGGGGAAATGTACACGCCAACTAACCTACAAACCTGCACATCCTAGGAATGTGGGAGGAAACCAGAGTACCCATAGAAAACCCACTTGAACACAAGGAGAACACAAACTTTGCACAGACAGCACCTGTAATCAATGATCAAATGCAGGTCTCTGGTGCTGTGAGGCAGCAGCTCTATGACGTCACCAATAAGCCATGTAACTTGGTGCCAGGACAACAACCTCTCCCTCGACATCAGCAAGACAAAAGAGGTTGTGAATCAGTGCACACACCCCAGTATACATCGATGGTGCCAAAGTTCCTGGGAATAAATACCACCAGCAATTTGTCCAGGACCAGCCGTATCGAAGCTGTGGCCAAGGAAGCAGACGGAGGCCTCCATTTCCTTAGAAGGCTTAGGAAGTTCAGCATGTCCACAACAATCCTCACCTACTTCCACAGTTGCAGTGTAGAAAGCATTTAACAGGATGTATCATTGCTTGGTTTGGGAGCAGCTCCATCTAGGACCGCAAGAAATGGCAAGAATTGTGGACATAGCCCAGACCACCACAACTAACCATCCTTCCATTGACTCCATCCACACTTCATGTTGCCTCAGTGAGGCCGCCAGCATAATCAAGGACCATTCACTCCCCGGACATTTCCTCTTCTCCCATCAGGCGAGAGGTATAGCAGTTGGAAAACACACACCTCCAGATTCAGGGGACACTTCTTCCCCCAGCTGTTATTAGGGAACCGAATGGTCCTCACGAACTAGTGTGGCCCTGACCTCCCACCTCATTGGATGCCTTTGAACTATCTTGCAGAGAGGGTGAAAGAAGATACGATAGTGGTATTTATGAGGCTTTTAGACAGGCACATGAATATACAGGAAATGGAGGGATATGGATCATGTACATGGAGATTCATTTAATTTGACATCATGTTCGGCATTGACCATCATGGCCGAAGGGTCTGTTCCTGTGCTGTACTGTTCTTTGTTCCATGTCTGTTTATGTGCCTGCATGTCTGGCAGCTTACTGTTGCACCTCTCCACACCGCCTCTGTTCCTTCACCAAGGCTGCCCCCTGCTGACTGCACTCCTCCTTCTCAAGGGCACAGATTTACAAAAAAACAGGTACAAACAAGGTAAAAGATTTGCTGACTCAGCTTGCAGGAGCCGATCTCCACTTGGCCTCCTGCCTCTTGCCAGAAAGGAAAGCTTTGACTCCAGTCCACAAGGAAAGGCCCCGAAGGAAAAATGCAGCGAATGCTATTCAATCAATCACACTTAAACACTCCCTCCCTGACAACGAAGGGAAGCCCGCCGAAGTGGGACAGGCTGAAGAAAAGGCTGACAACATGTGTGAAGTCAGTGCTACAAAAAGCAATAATTTATTATCCTCCATCCCACAAACTATGCAATTAAATTCAGCCCCCACCAGCCACCTCACGCTGGCTACTTTTAAAATTACCTCAGTGTACGCGAGTAATTTATGACTTCAATTCCAGATGCTCCTTATCTGGAATCAAAAAACAACCCAGCAACATTCCCTGTAGGGCTGTGAATGAATGGACAAAAGATTAACAAACTTTGCAGTCCCACTCACAACCTCGCTTTCCATGCCACACACAAAGAGTGCTAAATTTAAAAAAGAATAACAATCCAAGTATTTTAGTCCCATCCTGTTTGGGATTACTTGCCAGGCAACTTTTTTTTTTTTTAATGTATTAATTGCACAACTCTTGAGTAAATTTACACATTTCAAAAGTTTAAAACCCAGTCTGTCCCCTCATGTTTGCCCTTGACAGTTTCAGGCAATATTTTCCAAAGATACTTTTTACGTTGCAACGCTAAATAGCTTTGCTGATTGTCCCTTCCCTAACCCCAATTCTGCTCCTTCAGCAGAATCTGGACTGCATTAGCTGTTACGTGCAACCAAATCTTTATCAGCACACATCTGAAACATGTATTTGGGTCACATCTTGTGTACATTTTGCTATTTTTAATAGTGTTGAAAATAACTGGACAATACTAAACAGCATTCCTCGAGTAGCCAGCTAGATCGAACATGCACTTAAATGCCGACTCCATTCTTGCAGTCGCACTAAGATTTTGCTGCCCTGGGAATTCACAACATCATTCAGACCTCATTCCCAATCTCCTAGGCCTGTCCATGGAAAGAGAGAGGACACAGTTCAAAAGGTTCTAAATGTTTAAAACTGCATTTACTTAAAAGAAAGGAATCCAGGAGTGCAATGATCCACACACCACAGCTGACCAGTGGTTCCATGGCATGGTCTTGCTGAAAATATAATTGTGGAGCAAAATCGCTTCATTTCCCTGCCAATTGTATGCATGATGAGGTTTGTCATTTATGGCCAGGTTCCTCAGCATTAAATTTGCAATTGACTGGGTCATTAGTTTATCCCAGATCTCCACCCATCTAGACAAGGGGCTTTTGTTCCCACTGCCCCTTCCATCGTAACCCTGTGCTGCACCCACCCCACCCATGCACAACTGCTGTGAATTATTGCCTGCTTATTCTGGTCCTGTACACCACGTGACTTGTTAATGGGGGTGGGGGGGGGGGGGGGGGGGGGGGGGGGGGGCAGGATGTGGTGTGGGGACACTAGCTTATTGACGGGCACTCTGTGCTGCCTCTGCCAAAGGTTTGGATTTGCTGGCTGTCTAGACCTTCAGTACAATGCATCCATGCAAAGCACGGCCCTGTTATCTTTAGTTCTAGTCAGCTTTTACACGCATCTTGGCTTGGGTGCGCACTTCTTGCCCAGCGTGGAAGGAGCGGCCTATCTTAAAGCTCTGGCCATACTTATTCAGATAGCAGAACTATTTAACAGAATGGAGAAGGGAAAAATAAAATAGAATAGAATGCCAAATGGTATTAAAATTGTTTTATTTACAAAGTTAAAGCCGCTGAAAATGAATGAATCTGCCTCAATCTCATGGTTCAAGTTTGAAATTTTAATCCAAGGATTGAGCCTCACTTTTACAAATGAAAACTGAAGCACAAACTTGAAGATTAGTTTATGCTGGTGTCGGAATTGGCACAGACATTTTGGGCCGAAGGGCCTATTGTTGAGTTGTAGTATTCGATGTTCCATGAGAGACCAGATGGGATGGCATAAAAGGATATGGCCCTAGTGTGGGTGAAAGAGTTTAGCATTGGTGGGCAAAATAATTGACACAGCCACATATGACCACACCTCCAGTCCCATGACAGTAACAACACAGGCATCTATCTGATCATGTGGAAAATTGTTCTGCATAAAAAAAGCGGGACAAATATAATCCGGCTAATTAATGCTCAATCAGTTTAGTCCCAAACGTCAGCAACCCAACCAAGATATCAAGAACAGTGCTATTAAATGGCATTTACTCACCAATAATGACTCAGTCAAGTTTGCCAGGATTCACCACCGCCTCACAGTACTACACACCAGAGCTCAATCATTACCTATGGTGCTGTCTGGGTGGAGATTGCACATTCTCCCTGACCCGATGTAAATAGTCCCTTCAATGGAAGGCAGTGGCGGATTTGGGAGGGAGTTGGTGGCCATGTGGGGAGAATGAAATAGGATTTGTTTTGGATTAATATAGATGGATGCTATAGGTTGGCATGGAATAGCCATGGAGGAGACATCTCTGTGTTCTATGACTCTAGGTCCACCAGGCTCCAAACACAGCCCAGAGGCAAGGGAAGTGTAACTCTTGAGCATTTGACCAAGTGAGGTATCTCAAGGAGACCTGGTGAGACTGTCATCACAGCGAGTTAAGAGAACAAATACTCTCGTGATTGGATTCATACCACACTCAATGAAAGATGGTTTTGGTCATTGGAGGTCAATAATTCCAGGCCGAGAACATCGCTGGAAAATTTCTCAGGCCCACCCACTTTCCACTGCCCCAATGACCTTCCATAAACAAGGTCAAAAGTTGGGGTGCTCCCTGATGATTGTACAGTTATCCCTCAGCAAGTGAAGCAGCCACACCAGGCCCCAACCAAACTGCCCTGTAATTATTAACAGAGCACCAACCCCACGTCACACGAGTCTCGGCCCAATGGACCAACATCCTTTTTCCAGAGCCCAAGTAAACGACACTGCAGCAAGAAGGCAGCGTTGTGTTGTAGAGCGGTGCTGCATCATAGTTCCCAGACAGTGGTGCCACAGGTAGATAGGGTGGTCAAGAGGCTTTCAGAACATTGGCCTTCATCAGCCACAGCATTGAGTATAGGCGTTGGGATGTTATGTTAAAGTTGTACCAGACGTTGGCGAGGCTGCATTTGGAGTATTGCATTCAGTTTGGGTCATCCGGCTACAGGAAGGATGTCATTAAGCTAGAAAGAGTGCAGAGAAGATTAAAGAGGATGTTGCCAGGACTCGAGGACCCGAGCTATACATAGAGGTTGAGCAGGCTAGGACTTTATTCCTTGGAACGCAGGAGACTCGGGGATGATCTTATGGAGGTATATAAAATCATGTGGGGAATAGATTGGGGAAAAGGCTGTGCATTCACCCTGAGCAGGGGAATCAAGAACCAGAGTGCATTGGTTTAAGTTGAGAGTTAAAAAGGTTTAATAGAAATCCGGGGGCAATGTTTTCTATGGATGTTGCGTATATGGAATGATGTGCCAGAGGAGGTAGTTGAGGCAGGAGGTAGTTGAGACAAGATTTAAAAGACATTCCGACAGGAACATGGATAGAAAAGGTTTAGAGGGATATGGTCCAAATGTGGGCAGGTGGGGCCAGCATGGATGGGGCATCTTTGTTGGCATGGACATTGATGATTTTGCGAGAATGATTTACCGCCACATCATAACCATGAGTTTGAGTACATTCGTCTCAACAACCAGCTCAAAAATCAAATCCCTCTCATGGGATCCCAGAGACAGTCAGGCAAAAGATTGAGGCTTGAAAGTATGCACCATCAGATTCATTAACAAGTTCTACTCTGCTGTTAGACTCTTGAACAGACCTCTCGTATGCCAAAGATGAAATCCTGATCCCCCAATCTACCTTACTGCAGCTCTTGCACTTTTCTTTTTAATAAAACCTGCACTTTCACTACAATATATTCTGCGCTGCTTTCTTTCTCTACTTGAATTCCCCATGTATGGTATGGTTTGCTTGGATAGCTTGCAAAACAAAGTTCTTCATTTGTACCTTGGCACACGTAACAATAACAAATCAATGCTAATGCCAACACTTCTTCCACAGCATCCAAAACCTTTCCCCAAATCCCATTTATATTTTCCTGAACAAACTATAGTTTATAAAATTGAAATCCAAGCTAATTGCAACCACTTGAAAGACAAAGTCTAGGTTTGTGAGGAGTGGGGATTATAGAATCATGTGCAATTAGATAGCTTCATTTACATTTTGTCTCATTCTTAAAATGCACTGGGGAAATTCTTTAGGCCCCTGGTTGAGGATGCAATGCCAATAATTAATCTAATTGGAAGCACTTTGAGCAAAGGTTAACTGTAGCTGAAAGAGCAGAATTGTCAAAGGAGGGATGTGGATCATGTCCGATAATATGCAGCATGCCCAGGATTAATTATGTCTGCATGTGGGGACTCAACTGATCCAAAGCATTGGGATAGCAGCTGCCAACCGAAGAACCCCTGACCTTCAGAAGGTGAGCCAAGAATCTGGGTGTCCTGCAACAGAAAGTTAGGTTTCATACACAAGTTTTTTTTGGTTTTTTTTTGCATTAAAATTGGGATTATAATAACAAAATCTCACTTTTGCACAGCACTAATCCACAGATCTATGATTCACAATCGGGGATGAGCCCGTCACATTATTACACAACATGGGAGCAGGCCTTTCGGCCCAACCAGCCCTTGCTGACTATCTGAACAAGCCCCACTTGTACGGTTCTGGCCTACATCCTTTTCATGTACCTGTCCGCATCTTTTTAACATTGTAAATGTACCCTCGCCCACTCCTTCTGGCAGCTGATTCCACATATCCACCACCCGTGTGTGAAAAAGGTTCCCTTCAGGTCCCTTTAAAGCCTTCCCCTATCACCTTAAACCAATGTCCTGTAGTTCTGGACACCCCTGCTCCAAGGGAAAAATCTGATCATCCACCTTATTTTTAACCTTGTCTAAAAAAAAACAGCCTGGGCAGTGGTGGCAACGTAAAAGGCAACATCACCTTTGCACCCACCAAGGGTCTGAATTCCCTAAAATCCTGGAGGGCTAAGAGTGGGGGACTTTGGATCAGTTGCATTGCCACATGCAGACCAAATTAATACTGGGCATGCTGCACATTGTCAGACATCATCCACATCTCTTTGGTTTTAAATTAAACAAAAAAGGAACAGATTTATTTTCATAAACTTTGAGCTCAGTAAACTGGTGCAAACAGGGAAACCTCCCTCTTGAAGTGTTTCATCCATATTCTGACGGCAAATACATTTCCAAATTGCGCTGTCTTCAAGCAGGAAATTACCTCTCTCCCTCCCTCCGTTGGAAACGATCAATAATCAAAAGTAGGCCTTTCAAATCTAAAACGGCAACTTCCTTCCTCATTAGTTTCTATGTTAAAACAAGTTGCCATTTGAACTTGACCGTTTTTCCGATTGGCTCATTTTGGGGGAAAAATATGCTGAATGGCCAAAGGTTTCAGTTTGGCTCGGATCTTGGCTCATCATCTATAAACTTGATTAACTAGCAGCTCGCAAAGGGTAGCTGGAGTCGAGAAATGCTTTACTCCCACACGCGAAGCAGACACAGGAATACTTCCTTAACATACACCAACAATTTGTCTTCAAGGCATGACATTTTAGTTTGTTTGCACTGGGTCTAGAGTGTGGCACAATGGAACTTCCTTATTTGCCCCCCCCCCCCCCCCCCCCCACCCCCAGCAAAGGTTATATCCCTCACAGAGAGGGTTTGTTTGGTCACTGCTGCTGGTCTGTAAAGTTAGGAATGTTAACTTGGTAAATTATTTCTTCTGCACTGTACTTAAACCGTGACATGGAATTCAACCTCATGAACAGTGATTATATCTGGAGGAAAAAAAAGTGTACTTCCCTCAAAGCCACCAGCATAGTGCAGAGAGATTAGAAAAAACAAACTTGCATTATAGAAGGTCATTCAGCCCATGATGGCCATGCTGGCTAAAATATAGGATTTAGTGAGATTATGCTGTAGTCCAAGATGCTGTAGATTTACTGTTCTTCACAGGGTTAGCTCAAGGAGTCGGGGCTGGTTTCTGTCACCCTCAGGAACTGCACTCATTGCCCAGTCTATGGGCAATGTCAAATATGGTAGCTTCAGTATTACATGTCAAGGTACAACTGTAGTGATACTGTTAATGGACCAGTATACCGGACAGCCTGTGCTCAATCTCATCAGGACTCTTCTAGATCAATAATGAAGGTCAAGTTATTGCAAAATCATACTGAAGTCCATACTTGACAAGATTTCAATTCAACGCCACACATGAGTAAGTGGCCCACACACTGCTGGGCTGCTTTGGTTTAACAAGATGAATCACGTGGGTCCCTACAAGACTCATGGACCAGATGCTGCATTCTAGATCAGGTTACGATTCCATCGGGCTCCTCAACATCATTCAGCATATTCTCCATTTGCTCTCAAGAGTTGACAGTGGTGAAATCAGGAGCAGGAGAGAGGGGGAAGAAGGTGAAGATATTGGATTTGCAAGGAGGGCACATCCAGATCCCCATTGCGTTTGATAGCTGGACATAGGGCAAGCTTCTAGAGGGGCTTCAAAATCCTCTTTCTTCAGAGGAGGCACAAGAGAAGCTAAGTTTGCTCATAGCCCACGTCAGTCCCTCAACTGGAAGGGCAGCCACCATAACTCTTACCTTGGCCGAGCTCCAACCATTGCCACTGCCGGAGTGGGAATCAGGAAATTGCAGAGTTTGACCCTCACCTCAAACTATGCCGTACTTCTCTCTACACAAGGGGACTGGAACACTTCAGCCAACAGCCTCGAACAATTCCCCTACAATAACCAATTCCCATAATATTCTCAAGGAAGCGCTTCACTATTTTATCAGAAACAGTTTGCTAACATGTGTTGCAAACTAGCCATTTCCTCCAGCTTCGCTACAGGCATTTTGAACATTCCAACTGATTCCACTTGATGCATGAGGAAGGCATTTTGTTTTGCCATTTGAAATTTTGAGGGGGATGTTCTCTCCAGCTGTTCTTGTTGCAAAATAACACATTTACTCTTTTGACAACGATGGGATTAAACTCCATCTTGTCCAGGTCGGCGGTGGTGGAAGAGGGAAGCAGTGAATTTGTAATGGGAGAAAAGAAAATACATTTCCATAGAATTAAAGAGCTGAAGCATGTCATTCTTCCTCCATTTCGTTTTACCCCTCAAGACATTTTTCCTGCATCTCCTCTGAACCCCATCCTCCAGAGATCAGCCTTCTCTCTATCCCCTCCTCTACAGCCGACGCTATTCGAATAGCTTATTTATAAACCCTTTTATGTCCCTTCATTCGACAGATTACATTTTATGCAGAAATGTGGCAGGTTAACCCAAGTTGACTTTGTGACAGTACCCACTCATTATGAAGATGAATAGTCATATTCCATGTAGACACTTGATTATAAAATGATTTACTTTCAGATATCTCCGTGTTACTACCAGAGCACGTTAGTATAGAAAATTCTGTTGATGAATAGCAAGTGAAAGGCACCCAGGTCTGGCTGCACACTTTTGTCACGCGTTTGAAACTGGAATCAGCTGTTTGCTCGTTAATTCCAGTATCAGGACTCCGCACCGATAACCAACGTCTGAAGCTCCTTGTGCACCGATAGCACAAGTCATACCTTTTCCCCGTGCACCTGAAGTCACTTCTTATTTTAATCTCCAGATTGATCATGCCAAGTTCATTTCTAAGCCTGAACATTTATTAATGTGTCCGAGTTAGTGTTTCATTTACAACGTACATAGCTCATGCCACAGAGCACATGGTTCTCTCATTCACGTTGCCCAGTGGGATATTGTTTAATCAGGGAGAGTGACTAAAGACATTCAGGGTACAAGGAATAGCTGCAGTCATAAGGTCATAAGTGACAAGAGGAGAATTCGACCCATCAATTCTACTCTGCCATTCAATCACGGCTGATCTATATCTCCACTCCTAACCCCATTCTCCTACCTTCTTCCCAAAACCCCCGATACCCACACTAATCAAGAATGAATCTACCTACCTACCTATGCCTTAAAAATATCCATTGGCAGCCTCTACAGCCTTCTGAGGTAACGAATTCCACAGATTCACCAACCTCTGATGAAAATAATTCCTCCTCATTTCCTTCCTAAAGGAAAGTCCTTTAATTCTGAGGCAATGACCTCTAGTCTGAGACTCTCCCACTAGTGGAAACATCCTCTCCACATGCACTCTACCAAAGCCTTTCACTATCCAGTACGTTTCAATGAGGTCCCCCCTCATTCTTCTAAACTCCAGCGAGTACAGGCCCAGTGCCATCAAACCATCCACCCTTTGCCTCTGATCCTCCTTCTCTTCTTCTCCCATTCACGCCCCGGACACACTGAACAGGAGATTAGTACGCGTTACTATAGCACCTCTCATTACTTATTACGAACATCTGCCTTAAAGCTAGTTGCGGAAATGTTGAAAACATGATTATTTAGAAACTGTAAGATCTCACAAAAACAAGTTTGAAAATAATTGTTGCAGTTGGGCAAGGGGTAAGTAGGAGAACGTGCTCTTCTTTTGAGTCTTTATTTAGTAGTGACAGATAAAAAAAAAAAACATTTGCCCGAGGGAAGATTGCGTTTGAATTCAACACTCATCTGTGAAGTGATGCCTTCAACAGTACAGGCATCCCTCAATACCCAGCACAGTCTCAGCCTAGGTTACATGGAGGATGACAATGGCAGCATTCATATTCTTCCTCCTCACCTGTAATTTGGGATGGAGAAAGGCAGTCATTCCACACTTTTGTGAAGGATCCTTGGCTTCAAAATGTTGCTCATTCAGGTTTAGGATCTTGGCAAATTATTTTATATTTAAATTTAAAATTTATGTTCATAAGTGATAGGAGCAGAATAGGCCATTCGGCCCATTGAGTCTACACTGCCATTCAATCATGGCTGATCTATCTTTCTGTCTCAACCTCATTCCACTGCCTTCTCCCCATAACCCCTGACCCCCATACTAATCTGTGGACCTACGTTATAAATGTAGCCACCCGAAGCTTCAAGGATGCTTTGATTGTCTTTAATGTCCCTACATTAAGGAGAAGTAGTTTGACCTTTGCAACAAAGCATGTTGCTGACATAGCACTGAATAGTTTGGCACCATTTACTCAGCTGTTTTTGTGTACCTGAAATTGGCACCAGCTTCAAAATGTTTGCTCTCCTGGCAATCAGCTGGAGTTTGAACACACGAGTCTGCCCAGTCAGTAAGCAAGGGTATGGGTGTTGCTAACCCAAGAGGCAGCATCTGTACGTACATGGTTATACAGAGCAGGCATTAACCTGTAGGAAAGAACTGCAGATGCTGGTTTAAATCGAAGGTGGACACAAAATGCTGGAGTAACTCAGAGGGACAGGCAGCATCTCTGAAGAGAAGGAATGGGTGACGTTTCAGGTCAAGACCCTTCTTCATACTGAGGTCAGGGAAGTGGGCGGGACAGAGATAGAATGTAGTCAGAGGCAGTAAGACTGGCGGGAGACCTGGGAAGGGGGAGGGGATGGGGAGAGAGGGAAAGCAGGGGCTATTTGAAGTTCGAGAAGTCAATGTTCATACTGCTGGGGTGTAAACTACCCAAACAAAATATGAGGTGCTGTTCCTCCAATTTGCGCTGGGCCTCACTCTCACAATGGAGGAGGCCCAGGACAGAAAGGTCAGATTGGGAATGGGAGGGGGAGTTAAAGTGCTGAGCAACTGGGAGATCAGGTAGGTTAAGGCAGACTGAGTGGAGGTGTTTAGGCATTAACCTGTTCAGTGCCACCCCCGAATATTCTCGGATCATGGTCAATAGTGAAACAACACTTGGCAGTGAACAGGTTAACTGGCAACAGAAAGTAACAGACAAATCTGCTATCAGCCAGGACGGAGCAGATTGAGGCAAGGAATTGACGTAAATAAATGATTTCCAATTAAAAACAAAATTATTCGAGCTGAGAGAATTTCCACAGAGTTCTGGTAAATGCTTTCCAATTTCAAGTTTAAACTAGCAAAATAGGACTTCAGCATTGAAGGATGTTGAACTACAAGTTATAATTAATATTAAGTTGTCATAGCCAGCAAAATATTTTGCTGAACAAGATCTTTCAGTAAAAAAAAAAAATCATGGCATTTGGATGGTTACTGCTCAAAACTTTTTCCAGATACAACAAGCTATTACAGCAAAAAAATATTTTGAAATCTTAAAACAAATTGTTTGGTTTGGGAATATTAAATGGTTTTAATAATTAAAGCTGCAGGATCCTACCTAGAGGCTAGTTGTGCTTATTTGGAAGAATACTTTAATACATTTGTTTTCCAGTAGAGGACCTATGTGCTTGCTTGTTTCATGTGGCATTGTTTCACGAATCTCAATCCTTTGCTCCCCTTACATCCCTCCTTTTGTGATTCCTATAAATCACAGACTAGAAGCATGAAGTACCCTTGATACAAGGATTAACATGATGTCAAAGTATGAAATTAATTAGATTGGTAATCCTTTTAGGCTTTTCTGACAAGACAGCTCGAATGTCAATTAAATACTGCTGAAGAAAAATTGGATTAATCTTTGCGTGGAAGAAACTAATTGTTGTGTTACTTCAGACACAGGGCGTCGCAGCTGGAGAAAGCTATAGCCTTCAAAGAAATATACACATTCTTTAAACGCAAACAGGATTTGACACGAAACTTAACATCTTCTGCTGAAACACAACCTTCGCTTTTTCAGAGCGATTCTACCAAATCTGCAGCTTAGAAAAATCCACGCTAGCTCCAGCGACGTTTTGCATTTGTGAATTGCCCTGGCCTATTCTATTGGGACAAGAGATTTCTATCTTTAAGCTCCAGACTTTGCCAATGTCAGCCTGGAGTGCATTTGAAAGCCCCTAGAAAGACAGTTTGATGAATGGCCAGTGTTTAAGTTTACAATCTCCTGGTGGGAGTAAATATTGTCAGGGAGAAAGGATTTGATAAATATCGTGTCGCCCTTTTCAAGAGTCCTCTCACTTCAGGGATCAGCGCACCACCTTTTAGCTGAGGCTGACTGCTTAATTCTAAATATATCCCAGTGGCTGTCAGAGAAACAGAAAAAAAACGAGAATTGAAAAATGAGACAATGCAGGAAGGCACGGGGAGAAACGCGCTCTCCTCCATACATGGGCGTGAAACACGAATCGCACCGAAGATAACGGCCTGGGGATTGAAGCCTTGACATTTCCAACCGAGGATAATAGAAACAGCCAGTGCTCAGCGGAAAAATGACCAGTTGTCACCTAAGTGACAGACAACAGCTGCTTTGCACATCTGGAGTCTGGCTCGGGCAAACAGTCTAACTATGTACACTTTCAAGAAAAAAACCCTCTAAGGCAACTCTTCTTGTAGACCTCTGCACATCCCAATTCAAAGTAATTCAATTACAGAACAGGCACCAGTGACAAAAACCTAGATAAAGCACACTGGCACGGAGCAGCTCAACTTTAAACACACATTAATACATTGTTTAAACCCATGTATTCGGTTTAAAATCAGGATTTGTAGTTCCTTCCCACATGAATACATTGTTTTGTTATTAAATTCCTGTGCAACTCTGTCCCAACTATAACAGATTAACGATAGGCACAAAAAACTGGAGTAACTCAGCGGGACAGGCAGCATCTCCGGTGAGAAGGAATGGGTGACGTTTCGGGTCGAGACCCTTCTTCAGACTTTAGTCTCGACCCAGTCTCGAAACGTCACCATTCCTTCTCTCCAGAGATGCTGCCTGTCCAGCTGAGTTACTCCAGCTTTTTGTGTCTATCTTCGGTCTAAACCAGCCTCTGCAGTTCCTTCTTACATATAAGAGACTGATGTTTTCTTAAGGAGAAATATCGAAAATAAAGTTCAATAACACGGGGACAATTTCATCACAGACGGGCAACAAAAGCCCATTTGAAACTTTTTGCATTAACCCCATGTCTGCAGCATCAACAAGTAGTCAAAGGGCATTCACCTTTTACACATACCCCTCTGACACTGTTAGTGCCCATTATGTCTTTGAAAGAAAAGGTGACACTAAACCCACAGGAGACCGACGTGCCACCGATACACCCCCCTCACTCCGTGAAACGCAATGAAAACTGATTTTAAGCATGGATTTTAACAACCATCAGATGAAGAGCAAACTAAACAGGCGGAGAAAACTCAAGTCTTACCCCAGCATAAGCGGGCGGGGATGAAACTGAGAGTCCAGACCAGATAGAATATCCCTTTAAAAATCAATCACAGTCACATTGGGGCTGAAGAGTTGTTCCTCTGGAGCAGTGCTGATCCCTCCTCGCAGAATGCGGGCGGTCGGTCTGGGCGCATTCCGTGGGCTTTGAGTGGGGGTGAGGTGAGCCGAGGGTTCCCGCAGCTCCAGCTCCGGCTCCGCTGCCGTCAGTCAGTCAGTCAGTCAGGCAGTCCGGCCGCCCGCTCGCTCGCTCCCCACTGCTCCGCAGCTGCCAAAAGACTGACATTACATTCACTTCACCTGCAGCCCATTGGCTGCAACACCCAACACCGTCCAATCCGGGGGGGCTGAGGTGCCCCGAGAGACAGAAAACCCGGAGCGGAACCCCTGGGCGGGAATGGGCCACATCTCTCCCCCACCCCCCTCTCCCCGGGTTATCACTGCCCGGAACCGCGGGGAGAACCTGTCTCAATGTCTCCACGACTACATTCATGTATAGCCGCCAGCCTTCTCCCTCCTGTATGGACTATCACGTATTCAGTAAGTGGCGCTGGCCTTGGCTACAACTGTTGGACAAGTATTTTCCTTTGCATGTGTAGCCTGCAATCCAACGGTGTGTGTGAACACTCAATGTTTCTCCAATTTCAAGTAATACGTTTCTCTCCCCCGCCCCGCCGGTACGCGCATATATTCCCCAACACCTGCTCCTTTCCCCTCCATGCGCTCATCTCAGCCCTCCCATTTCCCAGTCCCATATATCCTTTTTATTCCCCTTCTTCGCCGTCCCCTTCCGCTTATCTCCCTCACTCCGGCTTTACATTTCACTCTGCCTTCATTACCTGACACACTTTTGTCTCATTTTCACCTCTCACCACTGTCACTTACTTCACCCACCCATCACACCTCGCCCCCCCTCCCCCTCACCTGTTTCCACCTATCACATACCAGGTTTTGACCCAAACGCCCCCTCTCATGTAGAGTCATAGTTATAGAGAGATACAACAAAACAGGCCCTTCAGCCCAACTTGCCCACACCGGTCAACATGTCCCAGCTGCACTAGTCCCATCAAGTGTGATCCATATCCCTCCAAATCTGTTCAAATCAAAGCCAGCTGCTGGCTTGCCGCCTCCATTCTCCACAAGCTTGAGTTAACCTAAAACATGACCTCCCAACTTCTATACTCTGTATACTTCTATACTGGTATTGTTGGTGTTAAAGATGGAGTTGGAACTGTGTCTGGCTGCACTGTCATGGGTATAGAGTGAGTAGAGCAGGGGACTGAGCACACTGCTCCGAGGGACTCCTGTCCAGATGGTTATTGAGGAGGAAGAAGGTCACAATGAAGCTATGTTTATTAAAGTATATTGACATATAGTAAAATGAATAGTAAAGTATTAATCAATGATTATTAAAGGCACAAGTCTCACGCTCCCTTTTGGGGCTCCACTCACATGACCATACAGATGGTAATAGGGATATTGGAAATAGGAGCAGACTTAGACCCCATGTAGCCTCTTGTGTCCCCATTCTGGTCCAAGTTCTGCTCAGTCACCAGACTACTTGAGATGACACTCACATTAAAGAAAACAAACTACCAATAATTGGACAGATGGTAAAGATAGCTGAATGCCCGATTTATCTCTCGATGTGATGGGTGTGAATGTAATCCTGCCTATCTTGGACATGACCAAATCTGAAGAAATGCTGCTTGAAATTTAATCCACTCAACAAAATCCAAAATTGGAAGCAACCTCTGCAGATATGGTTTCACTTGTAAAACCTTTTTTTTGTGAAGATGAGCCATGGTTTTATAAACGGTAAAAAGGAAATCTGAAATTAAACCAGAAAATGTTTCAAATACTCAGTAAAGAGAAAACAAGTAGGTTAATGTTTAGGTACAGAAGCTTCCTAAATGTCTACAGCTGAAATATTGACACATCAGCCAAATTGTGCAATTTTATGGAAGTGAAAGTCGCCTTTGGCAGTAGCACAGAAGGCTGCAGGGAGATTATGGGAAAGAATAGTGGGTGGAACAGAAATCAGATTGCTGAGTAACAATTGCCAGTCTGAGCCAGAGCTTGGAAAGCATTTCACTCCTGGAGCTTCTGATGCAGAGCTTTGCCGAGATTGAGCACATTGGGAAATTCAGGAGCAAATCCCATGCTATTTTCCAAAACATATGATGAAAGAGTATGGGCAGCATTCAAGTTTACAAATATTATTTAATGTATGCCCGTGTTTCATTGAAAATGCTAACAAACTGACGTTTACAGACATGCCATTGGGGACAAGGTGATGAAAATCCTGCACTTCATAGGATTCAACTCAAAGAGAGCAGGGAAGATGGGTGGAAATGAATTGTTATATTAGATTGTGAGAGTTTAGACATAGTAATGGAATTTAAAAATCACTCCCTCTCCTCTGTAAAACTCACCTTTAGTAGAGACTGATTATCATCCGGCTTCCCATCTAATTAGACAAATGCAGATACGTGGAGAAAGGGTTCAGTAATTAGTGCAGGCTTCTTTAACTATAGACAATGTCAGTACTTGCGTAGGCATTGGATACCAAATGGTTGATTTTCAGTTCTCTTGAAGTATTTGGACGGGAATTTGGGTCAGATGTATGTGTAGGAAGGATTTGCAGATGCTGGCTTAAACCGAAGGTAGACACAAAATGCAGGAGTAACTCAGCGGGACACTCAGGCAGTACCTCTGGAGAGAAGGAATGGGTGAGTTTTAGGATCGAGACACTTCTTCAGACCGAAGAAAGGTTCGTCCCAAAACGTCACCCATTCCTTCTCTCCAGAGATGCTGCCTGTTCCAGTGTTACTCCAGCATTTTGTGTCTATCTTGGGTCAGATGTATATTGACCCAGCAATGGGTGCAGTGCCTGTTTTGCACCATCATTCAAAGTGAGTAACAGCCAGCTTCAGTCAATATCTTTCTCTCACTAAAATATTGGAGGAATTTTAAAAACTTAAACAAACAAATGTATTTGATTTCTGAGAGGCCTTACATTGTGGAAAGCAGCATTTTGTGGATTAGCTTCATCTGCAGAGACAAGCTCCCTTTGGAAGCATGCATGCCAGCAACATGCAGAGTGCAGTTGGTCACACATTACAACTTTAAATGGGTGCACACCCAATATTACAGGTTGGGGAGGGTTGACTGATTCACTCAAAGATCATCAGGGTTACTCAATGGAGTCTAGACAAGTGTTCCTCTCCCTTATGCCCCTGTCCCACTTAGGAAACCTGAATGGAAACCTCTGGAGACTTTGCGCCCCACCCAAAGGTTTCCGTGCGGTTCCCGGAGGTTTTTGTCAGTCTCCCTACCTGCTTCCACTACCTGCAACCTCCGGCAACCATCTGCAACCTCCGGGAACCGCACGGAAACCTTGGGTGGGGTGCAAAGTGTCCAGAGGTTTCCGTTCAGGTTTCCTAAGTGGGACAAGGGTATTACCCAGAGACTGGGAGTTGCCTGTTATCTTCTTGAGTTGCTTTGAAGGAGATAGACATTCCCCTGCGTGGTATTCCCATCCAGGTCTTTGTAGAGGCAGGACAGGAGAGGGAGCAGCACAGTCAAAGACCTGGGAGCAGAGCCACAAAGACCAAGGGGTAGCGAGGTTGCAAAGACTACTGGTTGAGCTGGTAAGCTGAAACATACCAGTAGGCTAAATGCTAAAGCAATAGTCTCACAAGTATTTGATACTCAGTTGAAGCAACACTGAACATTGCTGAATTGCACCGAAGGAATGATTGTGTCTGTTTTTACAAAAAAAATTGAATTAACCAATTTATTTTCAATTAAATTCGTCAAACCCCATTTAAGGAGATAGAGAAGAAGTAAACAGGAAATGCTTATGGCTTATAACTGTGGACAGCTGATCGTAATCAGAGCAGACTACTCCACCGTCTAACGCACTAATCACTATCTCATCCTTCCTCTCACATTCACATCAGTCCCTTTGACTTGGTCTCCACTCATGAGTAGCACTTCATTCTGTCCAACCTCTGGTTACATCCATGCTGCAGTCCTCACCAATGATAGAAGCTGCTCACATCATCCAGAGGAGGTTCCTTTTTGTACATAATCTCGAATATTTTCTCCTCTGTCCGGGACCTCCTTCACTATTCATCTTCATTATCTTTTCTCTCTGGGCTGTCTGAAACCTGTCAGGAAGAACGTCAAGTCATCAATCCTCTTTTAAAATTTAATCCGGAAATCAATAAAGATTTCCCACCGGGTTCTGATCTCCGCTTGTCTTTTTTTTTTGTGGCTATTCATTTTTGGGATATTCATGTCGCACTTATTGTCCATTCCTACCTGCCCTGAGGAAGCAGCTAACAGTCAGCACTTTGGTTTCTTCAGACCCATTAATAGATAGACCGAGTGAGACCTCACTGTCAGACATTAATGAACCAGTTGGGCTTTTTACACACCCACTAGTTTCACGGTCACTATCACTGAGAACAAGTTTTCAATTCCAGATGTACTTAGTTATCTGAATAAAAACTCCCCAGCTGGTGTGCTAACATTCAAGTTCTTGTATCTGCATCATTGGTTCAGACCTCTGATCCACATGCCATTTAATCTTCACAGTTAGTCTTATGGTACCCGTTTGCCTGACCTAATATTGATAAGATTCCTCTGACCTAATGAAATCCAAATTGCTCTTGCATGGAGAGTGCAGAGGAACCCCTCCCATTTTGTCACTTCCTTGTTATGTTTTATAGAATTGAGCTCGAAGCTAAATTCTCTCCTTTTTTTCGCCATTTTCTTTCTTTCCATTTCTAATTCTCTGTCCTTTCCATCATTGCCTCAGTGGGATAATTGAAGCCTATGTGCATTTGCCAACATTTTACTCCAAGTTAAATTGCAACTTGTTTCTATTTTCTGACCCGGTTTGCCCTATCCCTTATATTTGAGAAGTCATTCACTTTCTTGGTTGATCATATCACCCGACCACAAATGCAACACAATTGTGTCAGGACAAACAACTTGAAAGAAGAGTTTTCAGAGTGAGGTCACAGTAAAAAAAAATAATTTTCAGTGATTGGAGATATGATTTATGATCCAAAGAAAAGATTAGAGGGATATGTCAAAGTTTTAGTGCGGAATTTGATGCAACAGGAATGACTGTGCAAGTTCTGGCTCAGTCAGGAATTTGCAAGGAATTTGCTTCACTTAGATTTGTGTATAATTTTATTTGACTTTATATTTATTTTTGAAATCTTGCTTGTATTTATTTGGTCTCTGTTTTCTCTGATGGGAATGGTTCCTTGTTCCTGTTTTTTGAGAGCATAAAGGGCTTGTGCCACGAGCATGCGACTGCATGCGGCAAGCGCGACCAAACCGAAAGCGGGAGCCGCGCGGAGGCTGCGCGGAGGCCGAGTGATCCCTTTACAGGGCCTATCCCACCAGCAAGCGACTGCATGCGGTGAGCGCGACCAAACCGGAAGCGGGGGCCGCGTGGAGATCGAGTGATCCCGTACGAGTTGATGTGAAGTTCGAGCGAAGGCACACGCCGTCAAGACGCTGCGTACGCCATCAAGACGCTGCGTACGGCGTTGAGGCGGTGCGTACAGCCTCAATGTGGCTGCGGGCCGGCAAGCCGTTACCATGCAGAGTTTTTGGACAGTGTCAGTTTTTGGAGCCCCGCGCGATGTCGGGACCAGCTCCGCACAACTCCATACGGCTCCGGTGATCGAAGTGGGACCGGCCCCGCGAGGCCATACGGCTCAAGCGACCACGTTAGGTCGCGCTTGCCACATGCAGTCGCACGCTCGTGGGACAGGCCTTTAAGGAAGACTGTCTAGTTACTGATGTTTCAGATAGCTTACTTATCCTCTTTTTACACCTCTGGTGTAAACAATGAGCATTAGCGCCCACCTGATAGTGAATGAGAGTGCACATTAAAAAAATCCGATGTATTAACCTGTAGGTTCCATAGATTTTATATCCTTGCAAAGTCTGTGACCTCTATCCCTGACCCATCCTTATTTAAATAAAAACTCTTCCCTGTAAGAACTACAAGCTAAGCTAACGGCAGTGCTGGACATGACACTGGTGCCATGCCTGTTAGCAGGTTTCATATTGTTGCAGATGTAGGCCTCCCAATGCGACATAAAATACCAACGCTGAATTCTAACTCATTAGAAAATAAGATTCCTCTGATCTCTTTTTATGAAATTCAAAATGCCTTTTCAAGAAAAGTGCCAAATATCTCCATCTCCTTCCCAATTGTGTCTGAAACACTTTGTTTCTAACACAACAAAACAGAATGGGGTGTATGATAAGCAGATAGGTTTATCCAGGGGGAAGGAGAGTATCCTGAAAGCAAGTGTGCCTCAGAAGGAAAGGTTCAAGACATCAAGACAAGGTGACAAGGTGACACAAGGTGTAACGGTAGAGTCTTACAGTGCCACAGACCCGGGTTCGATCTTGACAAGTGGTGCTTGTCTGTAGGGAGTATTTACGTTCTACCTGTGACCTGCGTGGGTTTTCTCCGAGATCTTCATTTTCCCTCCACACTCCAAAGACGTTTGTAGGTTAATTGGCTTGGTATAAATGTAAAATTGCCTCTAGTGTGTGTAGGGTAGTTAATGCACGGGATCACTGGTGGGCTGAATGGCCTGTTTCCACGCTGTCTCTCTCAACTAAACTAAACATCAGTTGTCATGGTTTCCCATATGGTTGTATTGAAAGCACCAGAGAATGTCACAGGATTTTTCACTCACTTGTGGAGAGGAAGCATGAACGCGATGGGCTGAAAGTGTTGTAACCATTCTTGATTCAATAATCTGACATAACTGACATGGGCTAGGTTAACATCAACCATCAATCTGGAGCAATCAATGCCCCCTTCCTGATCATCTCCGGCACCACCTCGGGTACACGTCATTGGTTTGATGTCCATGGCTCTGCCTTGGTTCATGAACAAAGTCCAATAATGAGTCCCACAGAATAAGGAAGAACATTTCTAAATGGATTTATCAAACCATTAACATCCATAAAACATATGGACATGAATCACATTAATAACACATCAATCCCTGATTTTGCTCGATTGCTTTAATTAAGAGTTACCTGATTACATTTCCAGTAGGATGAGAAACAAAAATGAAATTAGTTGAAGTGAAGCTAAAATACTGGGAGAGGCAAACTTGGGAGGTTGGGCAGCGCTACTGAACAAAAAATAAACTGCTGGAGGAACCCCACGCGTCAGGCAGCATCTGTGGAGGGAAATGGACAGACGATGTTTTGGATTGGGACATTTCCTCAGTTCCCTATATAACGTTTAAATCTTCCCTTTGCTGAGTTCCTCCAGTAGTTCCTCCACCTTTTGCTCAGGTTTTCAGCATCTGCAGTCTCTGGTGCCTCAATAGATCAAACAAGAGGACATGACTTCAGAATTAAGGGACAGAAGTTTAGGGGTAATATGAGGGGGAACTTCTTTACGCAGAGAGTGGTGGCGGTGTGGAATGAGCTCCCAGTGGAAGTGGTGGAGGCAGGTTCATTGGTATCATTTAAAAATAAATTGGATAGGCATATGGATGAGAAGGGAATGGAGGGTTATGGTACGAGTGCAGGCAGGTGGGACTAAGGGGAAAAAAATTTGTTCGGCATGGACTTGTAGGGCCGAGATGGCCTGTTTCCGTGCTGTAATTGTTATATGTTATATGTTATATGTTAATAGAGCAGCATTATTGGTGGACAGGGATAAATAGGTTTGCCAAGTTTAATTAGGTAGTAATAATTAGTAGTAAAAAGCTGTAGTGAAGAACTTTACTTTAGAAGTGTAGCCACTATTGCAAAACAAGAGATAGAGGCTGCTATTTGGAACTGTGTGAACTGAATGATTCTGTTAATTTATGGAACTTTTATCCGCACAACCTGTGTGAAATAAATCAGCCTAGCAAAGAAGATCAGGGAATCTTGGTATGAGTTATGTCATGTGAATCCAGCGTCTGGCATCTCCAACACTTTAATCTTTAATAGTTTAAAGCCACCCACAAATCCGGCCACACCCCAGATCAAAAGAATGAGCAAAGCTTGTTCCCACCGATTGCATCCCGATGTGGGTGTTCCAGATCACTCTTCCAATTGAATCTGTTTTCCTACACATGCAGGCACATTCTGAACATGTTTACGTGTTGCAAAAAAGATAACTTGATTTGTGGAAACTCAGTGGGTGAGGCAGCATCTATGGAGCGAAGGAAATAGGCAACGTTTCGGGCCGAAACCCTTCTGGAAATAGGCAACGTTTTGGGCCGAAACCCGGAAGGGTTTCGGGCCGAAACGTTGCCTATTTCCATCGCTCCATAGATGCTGCCTCACCCGCTGAGTTTCTCCAGCATTTTTGTCTACCTTCGATTTTCCAGCATCTGCAGTTCCTTCTTAAACAATAACTTAATTTGAAGGTGGCCAGCTAAAGGACCAGAGTGTAATCCGTTAGTATCCTTTTTAGTGAACAAATTACACACAGAAATGTGTAGATTGGACCTAGATTGGACAATGCTGGCCATCATATCTGTTGACAGCACACCCACCAGGAAAGTGTTCCAATCTTGTCCGTGCACAGTTCACTTTTTTTTTTTTTTAAGCCAAAAATAGATTTATTCAAGTATTTACAATACTATTTACAACACAAAAGAATTCAAAATAAACCCACCACCATAGACCAAATAGTACAAATATTCTTAAATAACTATTTCCCCATCCTTATTGAGGACACATTCCCCCCCCCCCCCCCCCCCCCCCCACGGTGCTCAGTGGTCCCGGAAATCCCACAGGACGCCCGTGGACAGCGTGTAGTCCCTCTCTAAAACTGCCCGGGCGCGGACGTAACCCCGGAAGAAGGGCAGGCGCACGGTTCTTCTGCCTGGCGTCATGACTCACGGATGGCCAGCTTGGCCAGGCATAGGAGCAACCCAACCAGGAATATCTTCAGTCCTACCCTCTCCCCTACACACAGCGTGTCCAGAGATGAGGATGGTGGGTGTCACAGTTCACCTTTATGCATTACAGCTGACTTCCTCCAGTGCCAGTTGCACAGCTGGTGATGCCATAACCTATGGACGGCTCTGTCCTCTTCCATAACAACATAAATGCGAGCTTGATGGTGCCTTCTATGACCTTAGTTGAACATCAACAGAATTATGTCGAAGCACATTGTAATGAGGTCATTTAAAGCATCTGCACGGTGACATTGTTTAAGTGAGCACAAAACCTATGATAGAGAAAAATGCTGGAGAAACTCAGCGGGTGAGGCAGCATCTCTGGAGCGAAGGAAAACAGAGGGTCAGAAGAAGGGTCTCGACCCGAAACGTTGCCTATTTCCTTCGTTCCATAGATGCTGCCTCACCCGCTGAGTTTCTCCAGCATTTTTGTCAACCTTCGATGTTCCAGCATCTGCAGTTCCTTCTTTAACAATACCAATGAGATTATTGTTTTAACTTACATATTCCATATAACATGCATAGAGCATAAAACAGCACAGGAAGAGGCCCTTTGGCTCACCATATTTGTGCTAACTAATCCCATCTGCATGTACATGGCCCATTTCTCTCCCCTGCCCGTTAATATGCCTGGTCTTGTACTATATCTGCTTTTACCATTCCCCTGGCAGTGTGTTGCAGGCATTCACCACTCTGTATAAAAATAAACTTCCTTCGGGAAATTCTCAGTGTCATCGAATCATACAGCATGAAGACAGGCCCTTTGGCCCAGCTTGTCTATGCTAGCCAAAATGTTCTCATCCATTCAGCATCCAATCAACCCTTCAACGTATCTTTGGGACGTGGGAGGGAATCTGGGGGAAACCTAAAGGATCACAGGGAAAACATGAAAACTCCACACAGACATTGCCCAAGATCATCGGGATTGAACCCTAGTTGCTGGAGCTGTGAGGCAACTGCGCTACCTTTTGATTTTTCAACAGCTGTAAATTCCAGGCTGGTAATGGAATGAGAGCTTAATGCCAGCAGTGATTCACCTGCGAACACCATGAACCCACGAGGTCAGTATGAGTTAAGCTCTTTTCAATCTGCTGGAGTCCGTCTCGATCCTGTGTAGTGAGATTGTGCAGTGATGGAGCTGCCCATTCACAATGGTGTAAGGAAGTGAGCCAGAAGCAGCATCTGGAGGAGAAACACTAACAACCATGGGCCAGGCACGGTGGCACAGCAGTAGAGTTGCAGTTACAGTGCCAGAGACATAGAAACATAGAAACTAGGTGCAGGAGTAGGCCATTCGGCCCTTCGAGCCTGCACCGCCATTCAATATGATCATGGCTGATCATCCAACTCAGTATCCCGTACCTGCCTTCTCTCCATACCCTCTGATCCCCTTGGCCACAAGGGCCACATCTAACTCCCTCTTAAATATAGCCAATGAACTGGCCTCAACTACCCTCTGTGGCAGAGAGTTCCAGAGTTCCAGAGATTCACCACTCTCTGTGTGAAAAGAGACCCGGGTTCGGTCCTGACTATGGGTGTTGTCAGCACGGAGTTTGTACATTCTCCCCGTGACCTGCGTGGCTTTTCTCCTCGATCTTCGGTTTCCTCCCACAGTCCAAAGACGTGTGTGTAGGATAGTGTTAATGTGCAGGATCACTGGTTGGTGTGCACTCTGTGGGCTGAAGGAGCTGTTTCCGCACTGCATCTCTAAACTAAACCAGCTAAACCCTTGGGACATTGTTGGCCGGTGTAGGCGAGGGCCTGTTTCCATACTGTATCACTCTCTGACTCTAATGATCAGCCATGATCATATTGAATGGCGGTGCAGGCTCGAAGGGCCGAATGGCCTACTCCTGCACCTAATTTCTATGTTTCTATGTTCTATGTAAACCAACCACCTTCTTCCTCATCCTCCTTTGATGCTTCTGAATTTTCCTGCCTTTCAATTATATCAATTAACTGCTTGACATTAAAGCAAATTACTTAAAACAATCCAGATATATTATCTAAACAGAATGAATCCCAAAATGCTCACTGTTTCCCTCTGAACTCCCCGATCACTCATGAGGTCCAACCTGGTGTGAGTGTCAGTTGGATCATTGTTCTCATTCACTGCCTTGGCAACTCCCACTCCAATTTGGAGCCACCACTCTAAGCTGGTCTCCAGCAGGTAGACATCAGTTGAGGACATCCCAAAGTAGAATGGCCATTACATTGGCAGGAGAATCGCAGCCTTGGGTTGAGAAGTACTGGAATTCCAACACAGAGCCGCCAACACTTACAACAAGTTCCGCCTTTCAATTTAGCTTTGTTAAAGAATAAACCTTGATTTGTCACTGATCTATTTTCTCTAGAATTATAATGTGTAATACATAGTGATAAGAGCCACGAGACATCAAAATAACTCTTTACAAACCTGTGCTATTTAGGTTATAGCTGTTTATGCTGAAATGTAAAGCCAGTTGGGAGTATGAAACCTGTGATCAAAAATAACACAAAAATGACCGACATAAAGCTGGAACTTGACAATGAATATCAACCTATTGATTAGAGGAATAAAAAAAAGCATAAAGTACCACTCATTTGGTTTTTAATTGCATGGAAGCCATATGTCATAATCATAAAAATATTATTAATGCATCCTGACAGAGAAAGGAGAATTAGCAGCATTGTGGTTGAATGAAAGATGTAAATTCACACAACATTCGGTATCTATTCAGGTGAATTGGGGAAGGGAGAGAAAGAAGGGGGAAAGGTAATGGGATGGAAAAAATGAAATAAAAAAGATGGGCGGCCCAGCGGCACAGACAGCTGTTGCCTCACAGCGCCTGAAAACTTAGTTCAATCCTGACCTCCGGTGCTGTCTGTGTGGAGTTTGCAATTTCATCCTGTGACCATGTAGGTTTCTCCCAGTTGCTCTGGAAGATTGAGGGGGGATCTTATAGAAACTTACAACATTCTTAAAGGGTTGGACAGGCTAGATGCAGGAAGATTGTTCCCGATGTTGGGGAAGTCCAGAACAAGGGGTCACAGTTTAAGGATAAGGGGGAAATCTTTTAGGACCGAGATGAGGAAAACATTTTTCACACAGAGAGTGGTGAATCTCTGGAATTCTCTGCCACAGAAGGTAGTTGAGGCCAGTTCATTGGCCTTGTGGCTAAAGGGATCAGGGGGTATGGAGAGAAGGCAGGTACAGGATACCGAGTTGGATGATCAGCCATGATCATATTGAATGGCGGTGCAGGCTCGAAGGGCCTACTCCTGCACCTATTTTCTATGTTTCTATCTATGTTTCCTCCCACATTCCTAAGACCTGCAGGTTTATTGGTTGCTGTCAATTGCCCCACTTGTTTGGTTGAATGTTGGAATCGGGGATGTGTTGATATGACTGTGAGAGGAATTTAAAAAATGGGATAACGGTGGGATGGTTGATGCAAATTTGGTGGGTTAAAGGGCCTGTTTCTGTGCTGTATGACTTCATGAATTGCCTTGTGTATTGGAAACAGAAAATGCAGAAACACTGTTTTTGTTTTTATTTTAGATTTCTAGCAGTAACCTACCAACCCTCTCCACTCTGGGATGTGGGACGAAACCGAAGCGCCCAGAGGAAATCTATACAGTCACAGGGAGAATGTGCAAACTCCACACAGACAGCACCGATGATCAGGATTGAACCCGTGTCTCTGGAGTGGTGAGGGAACAACTTTACCAGCTGCACCACTGTGCTGCTGACATCTTCATTGAAGAGGTGGGTTAAGAGCATCAAGAGTGAGAGAAGTTTTTTGGTTTGTTATAAATGCTTGAACACATCTAACGATACACATTGTGAATTCCTGTTGGGTTAGATACATTATTTGGACAATTTCAATCCGTTCACTATTATTACAGCACGGCATCTTGCTACTGCTCAGACAAGATCTTGAAAGCATGATCTATTTGCCCAAAATCCCTTTGCATGGTATCTTTTTAAATGTGGATCAGTGAATGTGGGCAAAGTAATTTTAGATGAATGGGTTTGTGAGATTGAACATTATTCTTCCGTAGGATACTTGGATCTAAGGTTCAAAAGACGGTGCAGCTTCAGAAGTCTGCTTAATTGTTCTTCATACTGTAATTAGCATCAGATGGACCTGTCAATGGCACACATTCAGCTCAAAATCCTACCATTTACATGAACATGTTATGAAAGCTGACACTCAAGTACAATACTGAGTATGTATGAAATTTGCTGCCACTATTTCAGGATGAGGCATTCCTCACCACCTGTTAATGCAGATCATGATAAATTTACAGTGGTCAGTGGGACGGGTAGGCTGTAATTACTGCAAACATAACTACAATGAAAATCACTGTATGTTACAATAATGCAATGTGGTCATCAGCAACTTTGGTATCTCCTGAAAACAGGATGAAGTCCTGTACAATTGCAACTTAGAATATAGAACATAGCACAATATAGCCCAGGATTTGACCCGTTTGCCCACAACATCCATGCCAAACATAATGTGAAGTCAAACTCTTCTGCACGCACATGACCCATATTCCTCTACTGCCCGCACGTTAATATGCCCATCCAAAGCCTCCTAAAATATCACTACCATATCTTCGTCCATCACCAATCCTGGCAGTGCATTCCAGGCACCCACCACTCTGTGTAAAAATCTTACCTCACACATTTCCTTTAAACTTTGCCCTTCTCATTTAAAGCTATGCCCTTTGGTCTCTGACATTTCCACCCTGGGAAAAGATGCTGACTGCCTACCCTATCTAAGCCTCTCATAATTTTATATACTTCCCTCAGGTCTCCCTTTAATCTCCGACATTCTAGCGAAAATGATCCACGTTTGTCCAAATTCTTTTTGTAGCTCATACCCTCTTATCTTAGCAGCATTCTGGAAAACCACCACTGCACCCCTTTCAAACCTCCATTGCCTTCATGTAATGGTGTGTTAGAATTACCCAAGATATTCCAAATGCAGCCTAACCATAATCACGGTAAGGGTAAGCACCTTCCCGAACCAAAAACCCTGGGTAGACAGGTCTGTTCGTGTGGCCTTGAATGCTCATACCGCTGCCTACAACTCGGGCCTGGCATCAGGAAACATGGACGTCTACAAGGCAGAGTCCTACCGACTGCGAAGGGCGGTGAAGGACGCAAAGAGAAGGTACAGGGACAAGATGGAGTTACAGATGGAGCAGCAGGACACCAGAAGCCTGTGGCAGGGGCTACGGATTGTAACCAACTACCGAAGCACCCCTCCCTCACCCGCATGTGCCGGCACCTCCCTAGCTGACGACCTGAACTCCTTCTACGCTCGTTTCGAGATGGGCAACACCACTCCAGGTCTGCCGACTATCGACAATACCGACAGCGGGCTGGCTACCGAAGCTGAAGGGAGGAATATGCACACATTCTCGCTGTCCGAGCACGACGTGAGGAGGGCACTGACACGGGTGAACACAAGAAAAGCTGCAGGCCCCGATGGCATCTCGGGGCGAGTACTCAAGTCCTGTGCTACGCAGCTAGCTCCAGTGCTCACTACATTATTCAACCTCTCCCTGGACAAGTCCGTGGTCCCTGCCTGCTTCAAAAAATCCATCATTTTACCGGTACCAAAAAATGCCTCCCCAGCCTGCCTGAATGACTACCGTCCGGTGGCCCTTACCTCGGTAGTCATGAAATGCTTTGAGAGGCTGGTGAAGAATCACATCTGCGCCTTCCTCCCTCGGAACATGGACCCGTTGCAGTTTGCATACCGTCCGAACAGGTCCACGGACGATGCGGTCTCCCAGGTCTTGCACACCGCTCTCTCCCATCTGGACAGCCAGAAGGGGGGCTACGTGAGGATGCTGTTCATAGACTACAGTTCAGCCTTCAACACGATAGTCCCCACCAGACTGGCCGGGAAGCTACTGCAATTGGGGCTCAACACCTCCCTGTGTGCCTGGGTCCTGGACTTTCTCACCGCCAGGCCCCAGGTAGTCAAGATGGGAGGGAATACATCGAAGTCCCTCAACCTGAGCACAGGATCGCCCCAGGGTTGCGTCCTCAGCCCCCTATTGTACTCCCTGTACACACATGACTGTGTGGCTAGGTTCAGCTCCAATTCAATAATTAAGTTTGCTGATGACACTGTGGTGGTGGGCCTGATCTCAGACAATGATGAGAAGGCCTACCGGGAGGAGGTGGCTGATCTAGCACTCTGGTGCCAGGAGAACAGCCTCCTCTTGAACATCAAAAAAACGAAGGAGCTGATCATGGACTTTAGGAGGGCACATCATCCAAGGACGTACACTCCATTGAGTATAAATGGGGATCCTGTGGATAGGGTGAACTGTTTTAAATATCTGGGAGTCCACATCTCTGAGGATATGACATGGGCATCACACGCCTCAGCACTGGTGAGTAAGGCAAGGCAGCGCCTTTACCACCTCAGGCAATTGAGGAAATTCAGAGTGTCTACGAGGATCCTACAGTGCTTCTACGCAGCGGTGGTGGAAAGCATCTTGTCCGGGAACATTACCATCTGGTTCGGGAATTGCTCTGCCAAGGACAAGAAGGCTCTGCAGAGAGTAGTGCGTTCGGCCGAACGCACTATGGGAACTTCACTCACCACCCTGCAGGAACTATACAACAGGAGGTGCAAATCCAGAGCAAACAAAATCATGAGAGACCTCTTCCACCCCTGCAACGGACTGTTCCAGCCGCTACGGTCAGGCAAACGCCTCCGTTGCCATGCAGTGAGAACGGAGAGGTTGAGAAGGAGTTTCTTCCCAGAGGCAATTCGGACTGTAAACGCCTTTCTCACCAGGGACTAACTCTACAGAACGTTTTTCTTCTATTATTTATTATGTAAAATAATATGTGTGTTATGATTGTGTTTATAATTTGTTTGGTTGTTTTGTTGTTCCGCGAGCATTGCCACTTTCATTTCACTGCACATCTCGTATGTGTATGTGACAAATAAACTTGACTTGATCCTATAATGTTCCTGACATACAGAATGCTCCAACAGATGAAGGCAAATATCCCAGATGTCTTCTTTACCACTCTATCTACTTGTCTTGTCACTTCTAGAGAGCCATGGACTTGGTCTGCAAGATCTCTCCGCACTTCAATACTTTTAAGGATTTTGTCATTAACTGGATACTTTCCCCTGACCTTTGACCCCCCCAAAGTGCACCATTTTCTCAGTCTCTTGCCCAGAGTAGGTGAATTGTGGACCAGAGGACATTGGTTTAAGGTGAAGGGAAAAGGATTTAATAGTGAAAGAATCTAAGGGGTGGTGGGTGTATGGAACAAGCCATCAGAGGAGGTAGTTGAGGCAAGGACTATCCCAACATTTAAGAAACAGTTAGACAAGTGCACGGATAGGGCAGGATTGGAGGGATATAGACAACACACGGGCAGGTGGGACTAGTGTAGCTGGGACATGTTGGCCTGTGTGGGCAAGTTGGGCTGAAGGGTCGGTTTCCACACTGTACCACTCTATGACTCTATTCAGACAAGCATGACCACAGCAGGTTCTACAGAGCAAGAAGCTTGGCTTATTTCCCCTGTAGACCTGCTATCGACTGGCCAAGGTGAATTATAAGACTTGAACACCACCAGGAAACTGTGCACAGTCCAGGAATGAAATCTGAAATCTCTTACGTGGCTCAGGTGAAAGGAAAAAAATAGACCAGGCAAGTGGGTATGGTCTATGTTGTACTGCAGTAAACGCAGCAGCTAATGCCTGCACGGCAGTGTGCAAATAACCAGGGATTCTGTTTCAGTCATGTCTCTGTCCAATACATTCAGCTCAGCTCCCCAGTAATCTCTCCTACCTTTGTTTTAACATAGTGGCTGAAAGGGCTGTTTAACATCCCAGCTGAAAGAGGGGTCTTGCAATGCTGCTGGATCAGCTCCGTACTGCACAGAGTACCAATCTGCAGCTTGTGCTCAATCCTCCAGTGGGACTTGAACCCTGACCTTTTGACTCGCAGGCAAAAGTGGCACTGAGTTACAATTAACACCACGCTGGCTTTACCAGACGGACATGCCAAACTCAATAGTGCTTTGCTAACATTGTACATATGGCACAGCATTTAAAATGTTTTGTTTTTAAGGTTCCAACTGTTACCAATTATCTCTACATGTGAGAGCTATTTGCTTCACATTATCCAGTGAAGTCAGAAAACACTACCACGTAACCAGACTTTATTTAGAAAAAAAACTATCATATGCTGAATGTGTCAACTATTTATTCACCTCCTGTTGGGGAAGAATGCACTTTGACAAAGCCACATCTGTGAAAGTGAATGGAACATAGCCTTTGGCTGCGGGCACTTGCATGGTTCAGCCATGTGTGAAACTTTATAATAATCTTCATCCTGGCAATGCAATACATTATTTCATTTAAACTAAATTGCCTATTAAAATAAAATAATGAAATTTGTCAAATAAGAAATCAGACTGCACTTTGATGACAGCATGCTTAGGTTTGCTAAGGTTACTAATGTCAACATTTCCATTAATTCAAGTTTTGGCCATTAATAATTTTCACCTTTTCTTTTACGCTATATTTATTTTGTAAAAATGGTTCTGGAATTCAGAGGCATGAGATTTCAACCCACATCAGTAATGGAAGTCATACATCATTAATACATTTCATTTGTTTGTCTAAATGTCTCGAAAACATTGCTATTGCATTTGCTTTCACCATTTCCCCTGGCAGCACATTCCACGCCACTCTCTGTGTAGAAAAACATGCCTCACAGTCCCCTTTCTTCCTCTAACCTTAAACTTGCCCTCTTGTATTTGACATTTCCACACTCTGGAAAAAAAAACCTCAGACTTGACTGAGCTTTTTGATGAAGTCACTAAGAGGATTGATGAGGTCAGAGCAGTAGATATTGTCCACATGGACTTTAGCATGCAAGGTCATGCAAGGTCATTCAAAGGCAAGTTGTTCTGGAAGGTCAGATCACATGGGTTCCAGGTTTTCAATACAAAGTGGTAGGTGACAGAGAGTGGCGGCGAACATTGTTTTTCAGATTGGAGGCCTATGACCAGTGAAGTGCTGCAGGCATCGGTGCTGGATCCACTTCTTGCTCATCGTATACATGTACAATTTGAAAGAGAATGCAGGTGGCATGATTAGCAAGTTTGAGGAGTACATGAAAATCTGTAGTGCAGTGGACAGTGACTATGCAGTGGGCTATGTTGTTCAAACATAGAAAATAGGTGCAGGAGTAGTAGGCCATTCGGCCCTTCGAGCTAGCACCACCATTCAATATGATAATGGCTGATCATCCAACATCTGTACTAGGTTCCTGCTTTCCCCCCATATCCTTTGATTCCATTAGCCCTAAGAGCTACACTCTCTCTTGAAAGCATCCAGCGAATTGGCCTCCACTGCCTTTCTTTGTTAGAGAATTCCACAGATTCAAAACTCTCTGGGTGAAAAACGTTTTCCTCATCTCAGTCCTAAATGACCTAAAGGTTACAACAAGATCTAGATCAACTGGGAGAGCCAGCACAGGGATGGCAGATGGAATTTAACTCGGCCAAGTGTGAAGTGATGCATTTTGGGAAGTTAAACCAGGGCCCTAGAGAGACCCAGTGAATGCCGGAGCCCAGGGGAGTGTTGTAGAACATGAAGACCGAGGGGTATATGTAGATAGATCCCTGAATATTATGTGCAGTTCTGATCTCCACATTACAGGAAGGATATGGTAAGGATAAAGAGGATGCAGCAAAGATTCACAAAGAATCTGACTGGTTCAGAGAGAGATATAGATATAGATAAATTTAAAAAAAAATGGTTAATATATATATATATATATCTATATATATATATATATATATATATATATATATATATATATATATATATACTATACACAATATATATATATATATATATATATATATATATATATATATATATTAAAAACCTTTTTTTAAAAATTTATTAGAAGTAGTGTACATTACAATAATATAAGCCAAAAATAACATAATACATTTCCTGTACCACTTCATATTTTAGACTTTAAAAAGGAGAACAGTAAAGCAAGTGAAATAGTATATTGAGTGTGTGAAAGAGTGATCAAAAAAAGACCCTTAGACACAAAAAAATTCAAAAAAAAGTTAAGAAGCCATAGAAAAAGAAAAAGAGAAAAAGAAAACAGAAGATATATTTTCAGATATTCAGGTTCAGATATTTGAATGCTTAAGAACGATGGAGGCTGGAGAAAGTGGTGGACAATGCCTGGTCCATCATTGGCACTGACATCACCACCACTGAAGGAATCTACAGGAAGGTTTAGATTTAAATTTATTATTGTTATGTGTACTGAGGTACAGTGAAAATCTATGTTGCCCAAACAGATCCGATATACCATACATAAATACAGTCAAGTACAGTAGATAGAGCAAAGAGCAAAATGCAGAGTACAGAATATAATTCTCAGCATTATAGCTCATTGTAGTGCATCAGTTCCATAGATAACGTCTAATGTCCTCAATGAGATGGAGATGAATCGGACAGTATCCTAGATTATGAAAGGATTGTCAGAAGCCTGATAACAATGCCAAAGATGTTTCCTTCTCACCTTTCGGCTAAACTTACACTTATTTATCACCATCCAAGGTTTCTGAACCGTGACATCCTTATCTTTCCTCCTCACACAAACCTGTTGTTCCTCAACTCTAATGAACTGGCCTTTAAACGGCGCCCCCATGTCAGACAAGGATTTACCCCCCAAACAGGTGCTCCTAATCTACTCTCCAGCTCCTGCCAAATACTGTTGCAATTTACCTTCCTCCAATCTAGCACTTCATTCAATTGTGCAAAACTGCACCTGAAATCAATGTGCAATGACTAATAAGAATGAGATCCTTTCCTTCAAAATAAATAACAAGCTTGCATTTTGCAGGTTAATATTGTTTTAGTTACCCAATTAGTTTTAAAATGAGACATTTTCTTAAAAGTAAGAAAATAATAACATATTATTATAAAATGACAGTATTTTCTCATTTTAAAATTCATTGGGTAACTAACAAAAGAAGTAGAGGCCCAGCCTGCAGCCCCCCCTCATTTGTACTTCATCGCAGTAGCCCTCGAGTGCTAATGGAAGTGCTCTCTCTTGGCTGAGAAGCTGAAAATACAGGTCCTGGCACATAGCACTATCTCAATGTATGATGATGGATATCCCTTGGTCCTTCAATCCAGCCCTCAGCCTAACATTTATCCTTATCGGCCATGGTGGTGCAGCGGTAGAGTTGCTGCCTTACGTGCCAGCAGTGCCAGAGACTTGGGTTCGATCCCGACTACGGGTGCTGTCTAGATGTAGTTTGTACGTTCTCCCTGTGGGTTATCTCTGAGATCTTCGGTTTCCTCCCCCACTCCAAAGATGTGCAGGTATGTAGGTTAATTGGCTTGGTATAAGTGTAAATTGTCCCTAGCGTGTGTAGGATAATGTTAATGTGCGGGGATCACTAGTTGGTGCGGACTCGGTGGGCCAAAGGGCCTGTCTCCACGCTATATCTCTAAACTATACATAATGGGGCTGTCCCACTGCGGCGACCTAATTGGCGAGTTTAGAAGAGTTTGCCCTCTACTCGTACTCGCAGCATGGTCGACATGAAGTCCTAGGAGGTCTTTGTAACTCTCCTTCATGCTCGAGAGTAGTCCCTGCGTACTCGAGGCCTCAGCTAGATCGCGGCGTATTTTTCAACAGGCTGAAAAATGCCCGCGAGTTAAAAAAAGGTCGCTGTGGAAAAAAATCAATGTTTTATTTTAGTCGTAGTAGGTCGGCATGTTATTTGTAGGTAATCGATTGTAGTCGAAGGTAGTTGTAGATAGTCTTCAACCTAGTCGAAGGGAGATCGAAGGAGGTCATCTTCACTCTCCACTATTCGGCGTCCACTTTTCCCAAAGCTAGTCGAAGCTAGTCTTCAATGTAGTCAAGGGAGGTCTTCAACATGATACTTTTTCAAACTCTCCTAAACTCTTCTAAACTCGCCAATTAGATCGCCACAGTGGGACCTCCCCTTTACTCTAACTCGTTATGCCTTTATCCCATTGTTTTTGTGGGACTTTGAACTGTCTGCTTCCTGACTGATCCAATCGTACCTCAGCAAAGGAACACTACTACAAACTTGTTTTTCTAATTGTGTGTTTTTGTGTCAACGTCTTGTTTTTTCTTTGCTTGTCCTTCTCTTTTCACTGACTTGTAGAATGTATGCATTATGTGCCCGTGTCAATGTGCCTGTGATGTTGTTACAAGCAAGATTTTCATTGTAACTGTACCTCACTGTACTTGTTCATGTGACAATAAACACGGCTTGAGTTGACGACAAATAAGCTGATGTGATTCCTGAATTACAAAGGTGCCCCACCGGTTATAAAGATTTGGGACATGCTATGAGAGGTGCCAGGTGAATGCAAGTCTTTCTTTCCTTGAATACAGGAGTCTTTACTGCCAGTATCAGTAGGCTGTTTGATGTGATGCACACTATCTACAAATCATGTAATTCCATGTTATTGAAGTGAAGAGTGCATGTGTGTGGCTTTTTTTCCCATTTGGCTGTTGAGAAATACAGAAAACTCAGAGCAGTTGTAATAATCTTGTAATCGGACAAGGACACAACCTGGCTGGTGTGTGAATTTGTCAAATAAATTGCTGCACAATTAGCAATCCTTCTAAAATGTAATTTCTTTAACATGACTTATTCAACTAAAATCAAGCAATTATGAGCAGATGGGTGAACAATAGTAGGGAGCGCTTTGATAGAGGTGAGGCTGGCATGCCCACTGTTGAAATTGACGATATACAATTCCGTACTGACTTGCATTAAAAGTGAGGTTATTTTACATACACACTTCATCCTGTGTTTGTGTGTATAGTTAATGGGCATTGTAACTACAGCTGATCAAATCAGCCCCTCAAACAATCCTGAAGAATTAGATCACCATTTGGTTGTCCTGACTGTATCCTTAATGTCCTCCCCTAGAATAGCTTAAAATTACTTTATCCATTTAGACCCTTCAATCAACAAACTCCACAATTAGATCACCTCTTATTAATCCTTAACAATCAAAAGAATTGCAGCCTTAAAACTACTTGATGGCACCAGGTGCTGCACGCTAATTCTTCTAACTTAAAACCAAGGAGTGCCAGGAAATCGAAGATTTCTCCGCAGTTACAAACATTTGTTGCAATAATGAACCATAAATACACAAAACCCCACCCCAGCAGTATTAATATTGACTTGTCTAACTTCAAATAACCCCTTGCTTTCCTTCTCTCTCCATCCCTCCTCTTCCCAGCTCTCCCACCATTCTGACTGCCCCCTGTTACATTTTATCTCTGTTTGCTTTGTTGTCACCTTCTCCTAGCTAACCTTGACCTTGAACCATGTCTCCTTTGATGTCTTGTTTTCACTCCTCGCCCTTCCTTATCTCTGTGTCTCCCTCTCTCCTGAGCCTGAACAAGGGTCTCAACCCAAAATGTCACCCGTTCCTTTTATCCAGAGATGCTGCCTGTCCCGCTGAGTAACTCCAGCATTTTGTGTCTATCCCCAGGCACCATTCTCACTTAGCCCTGAGTCAGCTGAATTAAAGTGCGGCTACACTCGAAGAAATGTTTTGTTCTCTGATCTGAAAAACAATAGTCTGGGGTTGCTGCTCCTTATTCTAGTCTCATGACCTTTGCTAAAGGTCAAAAGAACTCAAGGCATTATTTCAAAGAACAGGAAAGGATTGTGGCTGTTGCTTGCTGTGGTCGGGTTGGATCAAGAAAAGTCCATCCCACAACTACCAGGAAGCTGTTGAGTGCGTGGAATCGGCTGGAGTGCGATTCTAGGAGATTGTACACAAGATTTATAATTATCCACATGATCTGGACCTTGATGTCTTTTACTGTGTTAGTTATGTCAGGGTAAGAAGGACCACATGACTTATAATAGAAGGCACCTGGTAGACTATTGTGAGCTTGGATCTGATGACTTTTGATCAAACAGGCAGTGGATATTTGTGAATTTAAAAGAGTTACATTGTTTTGCGACGGTAACCACATTACACGAGCTTCATGGGAAACATTATTGAGCTGCTTTTGTTACTTCTGTGTGACTGTGACTATGAACATATCACAGATGCATGAGCTGTTCTATATGAATATTCATGCACTCAATTTAGCAGTGATGTTTAAGCTCATGATAGTTCACGCACTGATGGTCCACAACATTTTATACTTCCGCTTCTTCTTATGTGGATGTTTATCTGGAAGTAAATCTTCAGAGTTATTCGTCTTTCTTGCTAACATTCATGCGCAAGCTCTCTGTGATACGTTCAGCTGGGACAGCGGGAACAAAAGGGAGAAATGCATAGCAGCAAAAACCTAATTCATATTCAATGATGTCTTCAAATGGACCCCTCATGCTGTCTGCTTAGGTTTATTACATTCCCAGTCACTAATTGGACGATGTTCCAGGTTTTAGCACAGAGTCTGATTGATAATTTGACAGCATCACTGCTGATGCACACGGGGCAAATGGAATGGCCTGATAAATTATTCATTCCAGTCGATTAAGGATTCCACTCTGTGTGCTTGTAATCTTATTTTGCGTTGTTTCATTGTAGAGACCTCTTCATGTCATTAGATACAAAAGTGACAGCCCCTGGAATAGTGCCTTTATTATGTGATTTATCTTTGGCTAAACAAGCTGGGGAGACCCTCCCCTGATCAGCAATTTCAACTTGAGGTCAATTCATAACCTATTACTAGTTATTGACCCGCTGTCTGATTGTGTCTTGGCAGATGCAGTGGGTCGGAAGCAAGGAATTACACTTATCTGTGCTGCGCTTTTTAAAAGACACAGCTATTTTGAAAAGGAAGCAAAGTCAATGCAATCGGCTCTCCAAACCCGGAGGAAGTTAACATTAGCCTGAGAGAATCTCTTCTGACCATGAATGACAACATACATTAGTCAACTTACAAATTATTTTTTGCAATTTGGAACCCTTTTGCATATACAAAACTGAGAGTTGGTTAAGAATATTTGATGCCCAAGGCACCAAGAATATACAAGGGTTGATCACTCAACATCATATGATACATTCTGACCCCAACTAGTAAAACATCAATGTGATAAGGCATTAAGAACTAGGTCTGCAGGACTTCTATGCACAATTTGAATAATACTGTAAATTAGATCACAAACTAGAAAGCTTAAGTGCTTCGTGCCTTGGCTCGATTGTAATCATGCATTGTCTTTCCGCTGGCTGGTTAGCACGCAACAAAAGCTTTTCACCGTACCTCAGTACATGTGACCATAAACTGAACTGTTGATAGAGGGTTCTGAAGAGGGTTGTGTTACTGGGGGCTCTACTACTGTGGTTCTGAGATTTATTCTACGGCTGTACTCCATCTGCATGTTCTACCTAGTTTTATTTATATGTCTCTAATTCAATCTCTTCATTCTAATGATCTAAGCCTTGGTGACTATAGTCTTTTGCAGCTTAACTGCCTGATCTACTTGTTCTGCTATGTGGCAAGACAGGCTATGTGCTCTCATACTTGATATCAGACTCCTAAACCAGATGCTCTCTACTGACCCTCCTCTGATCAGCAATTTCAACTTGAGGTCAATTCATAACCTATACTAGTTATTGACCCGCTGTCTGATTGTGTCTTGGCAGATGCAGTAGGGCGGAAGCAAGGAATATCTATTATCTGTGCTGCGCTTTTTAAAAGACACGGCTATTTTGAAAAGGAAGCAAAGTCAATGAAAGTCAATGCAATCGTCCCTCCAAACCCAGAGGAAGTTAACATTAGCCTGAGAGAATCTCTTCTGACCATGAATGACAACATACATTAATCAACTTACAAATTATTTTTTGTAATTTGGAACCCTTTTGCATATACAAAGCTGAGAGTTGGATAAGAATATTTGATGCCCAAGGCACCAAGAATATACAGGGGTTGATCACTGAACATCATATGATACATTCCGACCCCAACTAATAAAACGTCAATGTGATAAGGCATTAAGAACAAGTGCTTCGTGCCTTGGCTCGATTGTAATCATGCATTGTCTCTCCGCTGGCTGGTTAGCACGCAACAAATTTTTTTTGTTGTACCTCGGTACATGTGACCATAAACTAAATTAAACTAAATTGAAATGAACTGTTGATAGATGTTCTGAAGAGGGTTGTGTTATTGGAGGCTCTTCCACTGTGGCTCGGAGATTTATTCTACGGCTGTACTCCACCTGCATGTTCTACCTAGTTTTTTTTAATGTCTCTAATACAATCTCCTCACTCTAATGTTCTAAGCCTTGGTGACGATTTTTTATACCAGCTCAACTGCCTGATCTACTTGTTCTGCTCTGTGGCAAGACAGGCTATGTGCTCTCATACTTTATATCAGACTCCTAAAACAGATGCTCTCTACTGTGCGCCTGTTATAAGGGAAAAGGGGCTGTGATTGTCTTGTAATGGAGGAGTACTTGTGATGGAGGAGCCTGCATGTTTGTCTGTAAGTTTTAATCTTTAGAGTACATTTAGATCGGGCTGTTGCTTGACTATTCTGTAGGAGAGTACTCACAATTCAGGCACTAGATGTTGTATCGAGGTCAATTCCCCATACTTATGCAAGCACGCACGCAAGGGCCAAGAATAGCAGCTCGGACAGGAAACCTGCTCTGAGATCAGATAACTGCACAGATCTTGTGCACCTTACAGTGGCTTGCAAAAGTTTTCATACCCCTTGAACTTTTCCACATTTTGTCACGTTACAACCATAAAAAAAATTGAAAACCATGTACCTGTATCATTTTCCTTCCACTTCACAATTATGCGCCACTTTGTGTTGGTCTATCACATAAAATCCCAATAAAATACATTTACGTTTGTGGTTGTAACGTGACAAAATGTGGAAAAGTTCAAGGGGTATGAATACTTTTGCAATCCACTGTATATATTTTTCAATTGGGTTTTGTAAAGTTTCCAGAGTTTCAGCTTTTTTGTTTACCATTTCCTGCAAAGCCTAATTTCATGATTACTGTTAATATTTACTTCACAAGGCTAGAACATGAGGAGATGCCACAAATTATTCCTGAGAGCTTTTATCTAGTCGTTAATTGTGTAGTATCACATTATATTAACAAACAAGGGACAAAGGAGACTGCAGATGCTAGAATCTTGAGCAAAAACAAACTGCTGGAGGAATTCAATAGATCCTGTAGCATCTGTGGAGGGAAATGGACAATCAATGTTTTGGGCCAGGACTCTTTTTTTTTAGACCAAAGAAGTGACCTGATGCAAACTATCGTCTGCCTGTTTACCTCCATGGATACCTGACCCACTGAGTTCCTGTCGCAGTTTGTTTTTTGTCCATATTAACAAACAAGACTTGTTTACACAATGTGGAATTATGGTCGCTGTGGCAATTTATGCTCATTCTCACTGCAGTGGTTGTGTGGGAAAATAAACAGGGTCGACTATTCTGGAAAGTCATTTTAAATATATATAATTTTCTCTCTGATGGACCACATTCTGAACAGCAAATAAGGAATAATAAGCATATAAAATCATTTATTCTTTGTACATGTTTGGTGAATGAAATTCAAACGTGTTCTATGATGATCAAATTGCAGAATACTTTTGACACTAATTATGATTTAATTCTCATAGTAATTTTGAAAATCGACTTTTTTAACAAATACTGCAATAACATCAGCCTTCTGCTGAATCATACTTTTAACCCAATTCTTACAGCAATGTTGACCGCTTCCTTTGATTCATTGCAGATGTGTAGACATATCACCTAAGGCTTACAGCTGTCCGTATGTTGCACTTTGACCTGTCCTTGCCTTTCTGAATATCGTATCGGGAATTTACCTGAGGACAAGAATTTTCCATCTTCCTAAGGCATTGGTAAAATTAATACAGAATGATGAATGATTCAATTAAATTGTCAGTGTACAGTACCCATATTTTTTGCACTTTGAAACCGTCAACTCGCGGTGTGCCCGCCCTGTGGTAATTCATTTCTCCAGGCTGAATGTGCCCAAGGACGACATCAAGCGCCCATTGTGCTATCTGTCGCCCTATTGTGCTATCTGTCGCCCTCATTGTGCTATCTGTCGCCCTATTGTGCTATCTGTCGCTATAAAGAATCGGCACCAAGAATAGACATACCTTGAAGTCTGAAGAAGGGTTTCGGCCCGAAACGTTGCCTATTTCCTTCGCTCCATAGATGCTGCTGCACCCGCTGAGTTTCTCCAGCTTTTTTGTGTAACCTTTGGTGAAATTAATGTTCAAGCCTTAATTTCAACAGTCAATCTGACCAGTTAATTTGCTTGTCCCACGAGACGCTGTTTGACCAATACATTGTTTTGGGAAGGACATTTCTACATTTTTCCTTTTTGTTTCAGATTGCCAAACGATATCAACTACACTGAGTACAGAAAGCTGAATATGTCTGTTCTGTTGGTACACAAAAATGCTGGAGAAACGCAGCGGGTGCAGCAGCATCTATGGAGCAAAGTAAATAGGCAACGTTTCGGGCCGAAACCCTTCTTCAGACTTCAAGGTATGTCTATTCTGTTATAATTTAAAAAAGATATAGATCAGAAATTGATTAATAATTGGAAAAAATTGTTTTAACATTGAGAATTTCCACAGCTGTTTCCTGTGCTCTTAAACATTCTATTACACGCACCAGTTAAAGTAAAGTGCTGTTCATGTAAGAAAGGTACAGGTTCTTTTTGTGTGAGAAAGGAAAGCACATACATGGTTCAATGACACCGTGATGCAACATAGTGTCATAAATGGTGTGCAGCTCAGGATTGTCATTAGATTGTCACTAGCGACTGCAGCAGTGAAAGAAAATCCCACTTTAGCCTTAACAGCGATCCCTGGCGTACAGAGGGTTAATTCCTATGTATAATGGCCCACAGAAGGACATGTGACCAGGCACGCTCTGCATGGGGTGACAAGCTCACCCTTTTCCTTTTACCCCCGGCCTCCCGCTGCGCTGCTTTACGTAACTGTCTTGTAATGTTTTATTGTTTGAACAATTGCTGACATGAAACTTCTGTCATGTCCCATTCTTGGAGACAATATGTTTGCCAGTGAGGACAATACTGGGGTCAGCTGGCGGGAGGTCTGCAATAGTGCCAGTGAATGATTTGCTTCATTGCTGTGGTCTGCAGGCTGGGTCACTGGTGCATAGCAAAGGTTCATGACATTATTCATTACAGAGCTCTGCCTTTTTCCAGCTGTGTGACTCTCTTCTCCATTACTCACTCGTGTTTTAACAAGACACCACATTCTTTGGAACTTCCCCTGGGCACTTTCAGCACTCGGAGACAGTAAAATGGCAAGGAGAGAGACTGAGGCACTGTTAGTAAGCAACCCCTACTGCAGAGTTGATGGAACAATGATCAACTGCAGGGAAGGAACCACAGACACAACCTGAGGGAAGAGAGTTACAAATCACAGGGTATACACCTCAAAAGTTTTTTTTTGAATTGGAATGAAGTAGGTATTTACGAGGGACAGATGTTGAAGATTTTTATGTTGGCTTGTTCTGTTTTAATGGTCATTGTGAGATAAAGGAGAATAGGATTCAACCTTTATTTTCTAGATCGCCCGCAAGTAATACATGCACAAACTCACTATTTGAAGGAGGGTCCCGACCCGAAAAGTTACCCATTCCTTCTCTCCAGAGATGCTGTCTGGCCCGCTGAGTTACACCAGCTTTTTGTGCCTATTTTCAGTAATGCATGCACAGTCAGGCTGAACTTGCAGAGTACTGAGGAGGCTCTGACTGCGTCCAAAATCTAGTGAGGAAAATGTCAACCCGGGGAGGACCTTTTGTTCTGCTCACTTGTGCACGGTGACATTGGAAGAAATTTCCTAAGTGAAAACAGAATAATGCTGTAAATACTTAGCAGATCAGGTGCCATTTGTGGAGAAACGTCAACTCTATCTCTCTCTCTTGCCACAGACTTCGCACTTTCAGCACTTCCCGTTTTTATTTTACATTTCCAGCAACTTGGGTGTTTTTCTTTTGGGCTGCTGATAGGGAAGATTACTTGCAGCTGTTCAAAGGACAGATAAGAAGCAGGTCCTATTTTCCCTTTGGATGTCAACCCTCTCCTCACTTTCTGATGCCTTTCCCCACAGCGGAAATTTTTGATTCTATTGTGGGGGGACGTTCATGTTGAATTCTATAATGTGTTGTGTCACTTTTCTTTTTATTAATATTTCTATGGATGTACGGAAACTTAATTATTTCTTCTATGTAAAGCATTTTGGTTTCAACGCGAGTTGATTTATACGTGCTATATAAATAAAATGTACTTATTTACTCACAATCAGCTTTGGATGGCTGTGGTAAAATCATATGAAACTGAGTCATGTCCGCGTGGTGTGGGTGAAATCACCACACATGTGACGTAACACACATGGATCTGTAGTTGATCTGCAGAAAGATCTTAACACGTGTTCATTGCAAATTGTGCTGGCAATAGACAAAACAACTAGCTTTGAGAACCAAACTCTTCAAAGCGCTAACTGTGCAATGTTGACTGACAACAATGTTGAAATGATTTTGAAACTTCCCAGTTGGAAAGAGAAAATGTCTGGAGTGTCGATATTTTTTTAGGCACAATAAAATGAAAAGGCTGTAATAATCAATGGTACTAAAAGAAACTCAATGTTGAAGGAAACTCTCAGGAGAACAGAATGTGACATAGACTTGAAGGCACCAGCAACATGGGACAAAATGGACCATTTCTTATTCTGAAGAAAGGTCCTGACCCGAAACATCACCCATCCATTCTCCAGAAAAGCTACATGATCCACCGAATTACTCTTGCCCATTGTATCATCATTCTGGTAAACCTCCCTTGCACCCTTTCCAAAGCCTCCACATCCTCCCTGTATTGGGGGTGACCAGAACTGCACGTAATACTCCAAATGTGGGCTAATCAAAGTCCTACGACTTCCTGACTCTTACACTCAAAACACTGTGCAATGAAAGCAAGCATACCATATACCTGCCTCCTTTACTACTCTTGTCTACTTGTGTTGCATCTTTCAGGGATTTATTGACATGGACCCCAAGATCTCTTGGTACATCAATGCTGTTAAGGGTCTTGCCATTATTGTATATTTTCCTCTTGCATTTGACCTCCCAAAGTACACAGCCTCGCACTTGCTCGGATTAAACTCTATCCACCTTTTTCCGTAGCTGATCTATATCCTACTGTATATTTTGACAGCCTTCCTCATTTTCCATAACTCCAACAATTTTGACATCTTTGGTTCTCTATTCATCTTTCATGCTTCCAAGATATTGGACTATGGCAACATCTTTGTGTAGCACCTTTCAGTTGCCAGAATGTCTCAGACTGCCTTATGGGCATGTGAAGTTCCAGTGCAATGTGGTAAGGTGGAACATATTTTAGCCCTTGAGCCTGAAGTATCTCCCTCTAACAACAAAGTGATGAAGACCAGAAAATTGTAAAGTTCCTGAAAACTGGTGTAAAAACAGCAATTTAGAACCAAGTTCCCTGTCAGAGTCCTTCAGCACTATCCCTCTATCAAGGAAGGATTTGGAAGATTCAGTTTTCCAAGGTGCGTCTTACCACACCTTTTGACTCATTCGCTTTAAGTATTTCTTAACTCTGGTACCTCGTATAAATGTCATTTTCAACACCATAATTATTTTGTTAACTGATTTTGCCTTCCCCCACCCCCCTCCTTCTTTATTCTTCTGAATCTCACCTGACAACCCTCTAACCAAGGACGTGGCAAGTTCCCATTTCTATCCCCTCTTTCAGAAATAGTGAGAATATCACAATTGTATGTGTTTACCCATGCCTTCAACTCATCTGCCCTGGTCACAGTACTCTTTATGTTTAGCTGTGTCTGACTGTGCACTACCAGACTTTCCTATTTTTCTATTTCCAAACGTTGTTGCTCAGTCTTTCATTCATTGTCCCCTCTCCACTTTTAATTTGAACTACTAGCTACCTCTTTGGTGATCCTTGGACTATTCTTGATCGGACTTTGCTGGCTTTACTTTGCACTGAACGTTATTCCCTTATCATGTATCTATACACTGTAAATGGATCGATTGTAATCATGCATCTGCTGGCTGGATAGCACGCAACAAAATCTTTTTACTGTACCTCGGTACACGTGACAATAAACTAAAACTGAATTCTACTCAAACTGAACTCTCTAATTATTCCCCTTCAAATCTATGCTGGACTTGCTATCTCAGTACCAAGCATGTTTAAAACGTCCTTTATAGCACAACAAACCTACCAGTGAGGATGTTGGTCCATCCTCTAGCCTGTACAGATATCACCTTCCCCAGAATGTCCCAAGACCCTCGTGATCTAATGCCCACACTTTCCCTCCAACCATACAATCATCCGTGCTATCCTTTCGGTTCTACATTCACTGACAGGTGGCAAGAGGTTATCAGGAGATCATTACATTGACATCCTGTTTCTTCTGCTCGCCAGACATTAAACCTCAGTCCTTTCTCCAGCACAATTTTTGTTGCCAATTTCCCTACAAATTCTTGCTGGTTTATCATCCCATTTCGCTACATACCTCTAACTCTGATGAAACCATTTCACCCAACCCCATTTCCCAACGTGCTAGCTACCTGTCCCATTTCCTTAACTAAATTCTCAAAGCAGCTTTTAATTCTTCAGGTGCATAGTTTGCAAACAATTTCAGGAATGCCAAAGTCAAAGTTATGTAAATACATGTTGTTGTGCTTGCTAATAAAATACTGGAACAAGGTTTTCAGCTGAGTTGTGGCTAATGCCTTTTGGTTCATTCAAAATAAACATCACAATCTGCACTTGAATTTTGTTTTTTGCTTGTGGCATCAGTTTTAACAGCAAAAAAGTGCTTGCCATGATTCTGGGTGGCTGCAATATTAAAAGCAGCATTGATTAGACATCACTAAAGCTATTTTCTCGAGATTTATGGAGGTCTTCTTTGATCAACAATAATGCCTGACAATCTGGTTCGAAAGTTCAAGTTTTGATTTTCTGCCATGTTGTATTGGCAATATGTTTTATAATGTTAGCGGTGCATTTTGCTTTCGGTATACAGCTCTCTAAGTGTGGAAACTATTCATTTACCATTGTCTAATCATGCTAGTTTGTGGATTAGTAACAGAATGTCAGAGATGTGACTTGGATAACTCGAGGATAGAATCTAATGTTTAATTGTCATTTGCACTGGGAATGGAACAATGACGTACCTACCTGCTGCAGCTTTACAGAACGCAAAACCACAATGTACAATAATCATTAATACAGTTATGAGTAATACCAGGTAACCAAACCAAAGTACGTAGTGTAACATAAACAAAGATGATAATAGATCATTGCTAAGGTAGGTTTATGGTTAGGATTGTGCAGTGTGGTTCAAGAGCCTGATTATTGATTGGAGAAACATGAACCTGAAAGGTCATGTTTCTCGGGTTCCTGCACCTTCATCCCTGTGGTCACAGCGAGATGAGAGCGTAGCCAGGGTGATGGGGTCTATGATGGTATTAACTGCTCTTTTGAAGCAGCATTTCATGTAGATCTCTTCAATTTATGGAAAGATTAGTAGCCATGATGGACTGGACAATGTCCACCATTTTTTAAAGCATTCTTTGTTCGTTGGCATTCAAGTTATTGGGAAGATTAATGCCCATGATGGACTGGACAATGTCAATTTTCTGAAGCCTTTTTGTTCTTTGGCATACAAGTTGACGAAGGCCGCGATGCAACCAGTGAGTATGTTCTCCACCATGTACCTGGTGAGGTTTGAAGGCGTATATGGCGACGTGTCGAATCTCCTCAAACTTCTGAGGAAGTAGAGGTGTCGATGAGCTTTCTTTGTGATTGCATTATTGTGCTGGGCCCCAAGAAAAGAATTTCAGCATGGCTAATAACTTCCTTTGATGGAGATAAGTTCATAGATCCTCAGCTTTGCGTTCCTGAACAAATCAGTAAAAACTGATGGAGTACTTTGAATTATGCAAAATAAACATTGATGGCACTGGCTAAAGAATTTTTAAAAATAATGAATTACCAAAATGCACTCTCTGAACTTAACCAAAAATGAAAACCAAGTCATCCAAACACATAACGTTTGTAATTTTGCTAATCATCCTGGGCTTTCTGAAGAGAAAGCTGTAACACTGGGAAATAGGAATGCAGCAGCAGAACAGTCAATATAAATACCACGGCAAAGCCGGGGGCTGGATCTGTTTGAGGAGGTCTGGTGTGATGTGGAGGCATTGGGATGGTGGAAGGAACATTACTCTTTAAATTACTTGAGTTGATACTTTTTAATCAATCCCATCTTCACAATAAGCATTATGTTGCTGAAGTATCCAAGAACTGTTAATAACTTTTAAGGAATTTAGCAGCCTGAACGGGATAATAATAATAATAAATGCATTCCATGTGGGTGCACTTTAATACTGAGAATGATCCATGATTCACGTTAAGATCCAGGGACTAAATTTACTGTACCATTCTACTGGGTTTTTTTAATTGCTGTTTTTTTTTCCCTTTTTCCTTCCACCCACAATATTTAATATGTAAAAGAATATGTGATTCTGTTCCATTTTGTTTGTTTGTTTGTTTTTTGCCCACTTTTCATTTCACTGCACATCTCGTATGTGTATGTGACGAATAAACTTGACTTGACTTGATCATTCTCTGCAATTCCCGTCACATGTAAAGTGATTGATTCCACCACCAGACGCATCTCCCCGTCTCCTTCTCTTTCTGTATTTCACAGGGACCGTACCCTTCATGACGCCCTGGTTCACTCACCCGTTCCGACCAACCACCCCTTCTTACGACACTTTCCATGAACCCACAGCGATGCAACACTTGTCGTTTCACCTCTTCTCTTCTCCCCAAACAGTCTATCCAGGTGAAGCAGTGATTCACTTGCACTTCTTCCAATCTGGGGGACTGGATTCAGTGTTCACAGTGTGGTCTCCACCACACTGGGGAAACTAAATGCAGATCGGGTGATTGTGTTATGGGAGCACCTGTGCTCAGTCCACAGGGGCAGCCCTGAGTTTCCTGTTGCCCGTCACTTTAATTCTCCACCCCACTCCCACTCTGACTGACCATACTGTCTCCCTGCGATAGCTGCGAGCCTTTGTTAAGAAATTAATATTTCTCCAACAACAACATCAACCATCAGCAGTACAAGCCAATCCAAACATGACCCCACCAAAATTAACACAGAACTTGAATTAGGAGAAGCAAGGACCAGCAGATGCTGGTTTACAAAACAATACACCAAGTGCTGGGACAGGCTGCACCCATGGAGAACGGGGATAGGTGACGTTTTGGGTCTGGATTGTTCTTCAGAACCGATGGTACAAGTTGGGACCCTTCTAAGATCGAATGAGGGTCCCAACCTGAAACATCACCTAGCCATGTTCTCCATGGAACTTGAATGAGCTGGGTTCCCTCTGTTTCGATTAGGCTATTAAAATTCCAGTCACTTGCAGCAAGCACACATTCTTGCAGGTCGACATCATCTGTGGGATTGCTTGCCATTCTTTCACCATATGTGTCCACTCCATTGTAAGAATGCCTGTGTGTACCTTGACAACACTGCTCAAATCAATGTGGCTTCCTACCTAGACAGCAAATAAACGACAAGCAAGTGAAAGCAAACTCACACCAACTTACTACAAGTGTCAACGAGACAAGCAGAAGATTGAGCCAAGTACCAACAACAAAAGGACTGAAAGGACTGCCGCAGAAAGTCAGTGACTAGAACCCACGGAATATTTACGAGCGATGCTGCCACTTCAAAGTCTGTGCTAAACACAACAGTTTAAGCAATGCAGTTAAGAAAACAAGCAAACTCAAAATGATCGTGATGAAACTCTGTGAACCAACATAGCTCGTAGAGCTGCTACCTCACAGCTCCAGTGACCTAGGATTTAATTCTGACCTCGGTCTGCATGGAGTTTGCATGTTCTCCCTGTGACAGTGTGGGTTTTCTATGGATGCTCCCGTTTGCTTGCACATCCCAAAGATGTGATGGGTGAGAGGTGGATCGGCCACTGTGAATTGCTTTTATCTGTACGTTGGAGTTTTGGGGGCAGTGGATAGGAATGAAGTGTGATTAGCATTGGTGTACGTGGGTGCTAGTTGGACAGTGCAGCCTTGGTGGGCTGAAGGGCCTGTTTCTGCCCTCCATGACTTTGTAAACCTCGTGCTCTCGATCACTAGGATCGCTACAACTGATTGATCACCTTACTTTAAATACATTTGCTCACTTGGTCATTAACATTTAATCCTCAGTAGGCCAATTTACTGAATATTATGAAGTGTTTCCGAACAGATGACGTACCCAAGATGGTTTTTTGATCTGCCCTAATCTATTGAACAGACTTTGTAAACTGAAACGTGCAGCTTTTACAACCTTAGGATGTGAACTGTTGGTTGCAAAGGTTTTCATTAGATTGCAGTGATGAAAACAGAGGCATCAACTTGGGGGAGGGCGAATTCTGTCTGTATCATGTTCCTAAATGTCCTCAAGCAAGCATTTGTTCTGAATGTCTTATGCTGTTCATTTACCATTGCTTAGCTTTCCTGGGGATCTTACAACTGCTCATTAAGCCACTTGAATCCTTGTTTGAGATTTTTAATCCATTGAGAAAAAGATGCTGGCTGCTATAATTAATTATATTCTTGATTCTTAACACCTGCCAGAAAGACAGAGTGTGAATTATCTTCCTTTGGGTTAAAATCAACCCCCAAGTACTGTTACAATGAAGCACAAACGGTGATTTGTGGTACTGTCTCATTTGAACTGGCAAAATGTATTAATTTTAGTGAAGTTACAAGCTGTCATTGATTTAACTTGTCTGTGATCAGGAGGTGAAGCAGTTGCTTTGTGAATTACTTTGCTGGGCTATCTGAAGACATTTTTTTTTTTCCCCCCTGGAACTATTAAAGTATTTTTGAAGTTATTGTAAATTAATTGTCATTGAGGGAACAGGACACAGTATCCATGTAATACTGTAGTCACTTTGGGGCAGGTGAAATATAAATCTGAAGGCAACGTACATAGAACATTGAACAATACAGCACAGCAACAGGCCCTTCTACACCGACCATGATGTTAATCTCACTACCTCAACTTGCGTGGACATGGTGTGTATCCCTCCATTCCCTGCCTGTTCATGTGCCTGTCTAAATGTCTCTTAAACATCTCCTTCGTGTCTTTTTCCACCATTGCCCCTGGCAGTGTGAGCCTTGCACATCATCTTGTATTTGATGTGTCCACCCTGGGATTCAAGACTCTGACCAACGACTCTATCGATGCCTCTTGTCATTTTATAATCTTGCATCACGTCACCCCTGAGTCTCCAGTGCTTCAGTGAAAACATTCCAAATTTGTCCGACCTCAAATTATGGCTAATACTTTCTAATCCAGATACTCTGGTAAACGTCTTCTGCACCATTTCCAAAGCCTCCACATCCTTCCTGTAATTGGTGAACAGAACTGCAGTAGTCCAAATGTGGCTTAATTAAAGTTCTATATAGCTGCAACATGACTTTCCCACTTTTATACTCCATGCCCTGACTGATGAAGGCAAGATGCTGTATGCGTTTCTTTACCACTGTATCCAATTGTGCTGCTGCATTCACGGAGCTATGGGCTTGCAGGCTGAGGCTTGATAGCTGTACTGAGCAAGAGCCTAACTATTGTTCTAGCAGATGATACGTGGAAGGAAATTGCAAACTGCCCATTCTACTTGGGCTAAAGGGTTCCACTAAGAGCAGGAAAGTGACCCTGCTGGCCAGCAGCCAGTCCTCTACCTCCTTTCTCTTTCAGGGTATTACTTTTTGCAAACTGTTTCTAAATTTCAGCTACATCTGCAATTCAACTTTATTGGGAAGTTCTGTAATCCTGAAGTACAAATGAAAATTGGCCCATTGGTTCTGGGCCTTGCAGCAGATACCGCTGACGTATGTTTATGAGAACAAAAATTTGATGCAGGAGTAACCACAGAGCCTTTCTAATTTGCTCTGCCATTCAGGAAGATCCCAGTGGATCCCCGATCGGGGCCACTTTCCTGTAATCCCATGTACTCTGATTCCTTTAGTGCCTTGAAGGCATAAGCACATCAACAGTCCTTCGTGGTAGAGATTTCCAAATGTTTACAACACATCTACACAATCCAGTCCTGAATGTTTGACCCCTTATCCTAACAGTATGCTCCCCAGTTCTAGACCGTCAGCTGAAGGGAACAACATCTCGCCCCTGACCTGTTTTTTTTTAATCTCTGACATCTGTATTTAAGATCTGAGGACATGCCCTCAGTTTGCCGGTTGTGCTTGTGGAATCCCTGCACTCCACGGATTCAATGTGGCCCTGCATGTATACCAGGGTTGGGCTGGAGCATGTAAAGGTTTAGGAAGCAGCAAGGTTCATGGTGATTAGAATGGGCAACAGACCAAAGGCATCAGACCAGTATCGTTCCACCTAGCTGGGGCTAGGAATAGAAATCAGCACTTTAGGATTTGAATTTCATTTACGCTCAGTCTGCCTTGGCCTACGCGATGTCCAGTTTACCAAACATTTTAACTCCCCTTCCCATTCCCAGACTGATGTTTCTGTCCGAGGCTTCCTCCATTGTCAGAATGGGTTCGCTTGTAAATTGGAGAAACAGCACCTCCTATTTCGCATGGCCAGTTTACAACCCAATGGTATGAACGTTGATTTCTCCAATTTCAAATAAGTCCTGCATTTCTTCCTCTCCCCCCCTCCCCCCTACCTAGTCGTCCTGCTAGTTCCACTTTTCGCATCCTTGTATCCATGTTTCTAGCACATTTTCCCATCCAATAAAGGGCCATTGTAGACTCCACCCTTCCTGAGCTCATCTGCTTCCAGCCCTGTTTTGTTCTAGCCTTTCCTTGTCCTCAGTTTCCCTCCGCCCCCTCCCCGCTCCATCACCATCTTTCAGTCTGAAGAAGGGTTCCAACCTGAAACGTCACATATTCCTTATCTCCAGAGAAGTTGCCTGACCCACTGAGTTACTCCAGCATGTTGTGTCTATCTTCAGAATTAGCAGTTCAATCTTCTAGCACAGAAGTTTGTCATTCTATGGCATGGTATGCTTCTCCTTCCTCAGTTTAGGCATTGAGTGTAAGAGCCATGTGGCAGGTTTATAGGACTTTGGCTAAGCCACATTTAGAGCATAGAGTGCAGTTCTGGTTGCCCCATTACATGAAAGATGTGGAGGCTTTGGAAAGGGTGCAGAGGACGTTTACCTGAGTGCTGCCTGGATTAGAGCGTATTGCCTATAAGAGTTTTGACAAGCTTGGATTGTTTTCTCTGGAATGTTAGAGTTTGAGGTGAGACCTGATGGAAGTATCTAAAACTATGAGAAGCACAAATAAGGTAGACAGTCTGAACATTTTTCCTAGGCGGAATTGTCAAAGACTAAAGGGTACAGCTTTAAAGTGAAAGGAGCGAAGTTAGAAAGCAAGGCAAGTTATTTTACACAGAGTGGAGCACGCTATCAGGGGTGATGGTGGTAGTGGTAGATATGATAGTGGCACTTGGAATGAAGGGATATGGATCAATCAGAGGAGATTAGTTTAACTTGGCATCATGTTTGGACAGACATTGTAGGCCAATGGGCCTATTCCTGTTCCTGTGTTGTACTTTTCTATTTAAAACAAAGAATGACTAAGATTGTAGTCAGATGAAGATAAGTCTGGATACCTGTAAATGTGACTGAGGTTGGCCCATGGAGGTGGAGTGAGAATACTGAATGGACTGGTCCTGAGGACAATATGTAGAATGTATTCAGATGTACTTCAACGTATTGCATCTGCAGATTGCAAGACTATGTCCTTTACAGTCAGGTTCTTGAATCTTGAATCTACAGTCGGGTTCCACGCACACAAATAAATCAGACAAGATTCAGTTCACTTAATATAAATGAGTCTGCAGCCAAACCTTTAACTCAGCTGCAGGCCCGCACCTCACAAGTCCCAACATGTTAGACGGCACAGGTGAATGGTTTATTGGCTTTACCTTCAGCTGCACAGTTATATTTGAGCCAGATGTTGGAGATCCTTCCTTCCTGCCAAAACTATAGAGGGCTGAAAGTTTCATTCGGAATTTGATTTCACTGAGGTGCCACCTCCCTATCCAAGGGATCACTCTCAGCCCTACACGCTTTGCTTTTGCCCCAACACTGGAGTAATAACAAAATCACCAATGATCAGAGTTGAAAGCAGAAGTCAATAGAGTAGATTCTATGCATTTGTCCGCTGTCTTCGGACCGATCACTGGCACCAATGATCTGGAATAACCTTCACACAATTCCTTGCGGTTTATTTCCTCTCTTCCATTAGGATGCTCCTTAACGCCCACCTTTTGTCCAAACATTTAGACATTTGTGTGGATTTTAACTTTTGTCTGATTTAGCTTTTGCAAAGTGCCTTGGAACTGTTGAAGGCATTGGATAAATGTACATAACTCTGCCAGTTTGTGTAAAAGTGAACACTCCACTACATGTACTTTCTGGAAAAATTATGCTTCCTGCTTTAAGCTTTCTTGCTTGGCATTTTGTTATTTCTCGGGTAGAGGCATCAGTAAAAAGTCTTGGGTCGAGCAATATATTTAACGTGTAGTTCAGTGTGTTGATGTCCCGGAAAGCACATAGAGGTGAGCTTGCAAAACGAAGTTTACTCCATCTCCTCTCTGTTCTTAAAGATAACATCACCAAATTTGCACAACTTTTTCTCTGGGTAACAAACTCAGAAGAGAGCACAGAAGCAATGCCCGTACATTATTATAGTCTTATATTAAACAGCAAATGATCAGTTTGCTAGTGGTGTCATACAAAGAATGCATTGGCTACGACAGAAAGTGCAGTGGAACAGGAGTTTTGCTTTTGTTATTCAGGTTGATAAAGGAATGTGACCGCAGCCTTTCTTGTCATAATTCTTAAACTATATGCTGGTTTACCTACTAGTTTGAATCTGTTCGGAAAACATGTTTATTGCATTTGTGGAATGCAACTTGGGATGAAGGACCATTGCGCAGGATAGCACCACAGTGGACGGCATTAGTCGGAGAGAAGGGTAAACCGAGAAACAGTGAACAGGTGAGGTTCACAATAGGTTTCCAACACAGTAAACCTCCGGCAACTGGGAAGTTGTATTAATTAAGAAAAGTTTTACAAAAAAACTTACAATTGTATCCAGCTCGTTCGGGTATAGGTTATCTTCAGATTAGTGGCTATGTATTTGAACCAAACAATGACTAGAAGAATTTGCTATGCAGAAATATTAGCCGTCATGTTTTAGGAGTGCTACGTGGTCAGGGTCTGGATAACACCACCTGTTTTATTCAATTGCTCAATTGCAATTTTTTATTTTCTGAAATAAATGTAAGCAAATTTATTTAGTTCGGGTTTAATCAGCTCAATTAAAATGTCCAATTACTTAATATGCGCAGTTGGTATATTCTCATCTATCCACTTGCTAATTGTGGCACTTTCCTGCATAAGTTTAGAACTTGTTTCCTTGTGTATGGACAGAGGAATGCAGCATTGCACACCGGCCACATGCCCTGCTCATCTACACTCTGCACACCTCCCATCCAATTGCCACCTTCACTAGTGGGTGTTGCCCTTGTCCTGGGATCCAGTGTCAGGATGGATTGCATCTGCCTTTGAATCTGCTGTGTTTCATTTTTACAATGCAGCTGTGAAAATTAGGTGTGGCCTCAACCAGGAGAATGATCTGCCTTCTCCTGTGTCACCTCCAGCTGTTGCTCAGCACCTCAATGCCTGTTTCATCCGGATGGCAGAGGCCAGGACAAATCCTTGGCACTGTGTTGATCGGCATCACCAGACCTGCAGTAGAATCAGGACAACTTAGTGTTAATATTATTATTGGTGTATTATTGTCACATGTTACTGAGATACAGTGGGGAAAAAATGGTTTGCGTGCTATCCAGTGAAATCATACTAGACATGAATAATATCAAGCCATAAGTTAGCAGGTTGTGCAAAGTGAAAAATACTAGAGTAGTGTTACAGCATTATAACATTACAGTTACAGAACAAGTGCAGATTAAAAACAAAGGGTATGGCTTTATCTGTATCCTAACATATGCACCAGATAACAACCGGAAAAATGAAATTTTTTTATTTGCCACAGCTTTAATGCACAATGGATGGAACAACAATAAACATACAATAAATGATCAGTTATTCTAAATTGATTTTAACATAAAAGTGCAAAAAACTGAGTAGCAATGCAAAGTCCACCATGGTTCGGTGCTGAGGTTGGGTTGTGGTTAGGTTTGTCCAAGGTGGTTCAAAAACATAACGATTGTCAGGAAGAAGTTGTTCTTGAATCTGGAGGCCACGGTTCTCTGACTCCTAAATCTTTTAGTTGGTATCAGTGAGTTGAGAGCATGGGCAGGCCAGTGTGGGTCTTTGACGATATTGAATGCTTTCTTGAGGCATCGCTTCCTGTAGCTCCATTTGATGAGAAGATCAGTACATGATGGACTGGGCAATGCCCACCATATTCTGCAGCCTCCTTCGTTCTTGAACATTTAAAAATTTCCGAGCCAGTCCGTATGCTCGGCCCTGCACACTTGTAGAAGTTTGATTGAGTCATGCAGCCAGGTCCTTAGTAAGAATCCTTTGCTGTCGGTCACTGGTCTGACTTGTAATATGAGCACAGAGCATTGCCTGAGGTTAAAGGTATCCTTTAAGGTGTCCCTTTATTCGAAGGGCTGAATGGCCTACTCCTGTACCTATTGTCTATTGCTTCTTGCATGCCTCTGGTTGAGTACAGGGAACCTCTGACTGTGGCTGCTGAGCGAATGGCACAGAGCAGTCTGACCAAAAGGTGTCTGAAGGTGGAACCTGGCTACACACAGTTAGGCTATCTGCAGCAGACAGTCAGGTCTGCATTCTTCGGATGCAGTGGTGCAAGTGAGGCAGGGAAAGAAGCTGCAGGGTTATTTATGATACGGAATAGAAAGGCTGAGAAGTGCTGAAGGATTGGGTTTGTGATAAGGCTTGTTTTTCTGCCCTGAGGCACTCGGAAGACTCTAGAGCAAAATAAGGCAAAATGACAGCAGAAAAAAGGCCTGAGCTGAAGAAGCAATAAAATAGCTGAGGAAAGGGAAAATATCAGTGATATTTCACAGTTGATATGTGAAATTAATGGAAAAGGTGAAACTAAGCTGCCCAGAAATGGATGGCACGGTGGCGTAGTGGTAGAGTTGCTGTCTTATAGCACCAGAGACTGGGGTTCGATCCTGACTACGGGTTAGATAGATAGATAGGTGCAGGAGTAGGCCATTCGGCCCTTCGAGCCTGCACCGCCATTCAATATGATCATGGCTGACCATCCAACTCAGTATCTTGTTCCTGCCTTCTCTCGATACCCCCTGATCCCTTTAGCCACAAGGGCCACATCTAACTCCCTCTTAAATATAGCCAATAAACTGGCCTCAACTACCTTCTGTGGCAGAGAATTCTAGAGATTCACCACTCTCTGTGTGAAAACAGAGGGTTCCCTCTGTACGCTGCTTGTCTGCCCTCTTTGACCATGTGGATTTTTCCCGGGTGCTCCAGTTTCCTCCCACATTCCAAGGACGTGCAGCTTTGTAGGCTTATTAGAATGGAATAGAATAGAATATGTTTATTGTCATTGCACAACAATTGTGCAACAAAATTCCATTGCATCTCCTTCGACACAGGATAAAAGATTTAAAAAAGAACAAAACACAACAGCCATTAACTCATTATTGGCTTCGGTAATCATTGTTAACTGACCCTAGTGTGAGTAGGACTTCAGAATTAAGGGACAGAAGTTTAGGGGTAATGTGAGGGGGAACTTCTTTACTCAGAGAGTGGTAGCGGTGTGGAATGAACTTCCAGTGGAAGTGGTGGAGGCAGGTTCATTGGTATCATTTAAAAATAAATTGAATAGGCATATGGATGAGAAGGGAATGGAGGGTTATGGTATGAGTGCAGGCAGGTGGGATTAAGGGGAAAAAAAGTTGTTCCGCCCAGACTTGTAGGGCCGAGATGGCCTGTTTCCGTGCTGTAATTGTTATATGGTTATATAGGATAGTGTTAGTGTTCGGGGATCACTGGTTGATGTGGACTCGGTGGGCCCAAGGGCTAGTTTCCGTGCTGTATCTCCAAACTAAAGGGGGGGGGGGGGGGGCGGGGGGGCGAAGGGAATGAGGGTAAAATAAATATAAACGAGGATAGGATTAGTGTAAAAATGTGCTTTTAATGGTTGTTGTTGTTGTCTCGGTGGGCCAAGGACCTATTCTGTACTGTAGCTCCCTACATTCCTCAGCTACAAAGTATCCGTCCGTGCCTCTCCTAGATTAACTCACTAAGTAGAAACAAACCCCAAATTCCACCTCTAACCCTTGTTGGACTGAGCTCCCCAACTCACCCAATCACAGAGTCTACATTCCAATACAGCAGCAGATCTTTTTGGACGTGAACTCCATGTTCATCACTGATTATATTTAAATAAGGCCCAACGACCTTCAAGGCAGCACTTTGCCATAAGGTCATCAAGGTGGAGTGGGCAAGATCTCCGGAGTGGTGGTTGTAGGTTTAGCTTCTCCTCGTGGAATGCTCCATTGGCTGGGATGGACCTATGGGACATTTGAGTATACGGGATAAGCGAGGGGAGCTATGCACCAGATCAAGCATCATCTGTGTTACCTTCCCTTGAAGCTAGCACCCTAATAGAGTCATAGAGTGAGACAGTGTGGAAACAGGCCCTTCGGCCCAACTTGCCCACACCGGCCAACATGTCTCAGCTACACTCGTCCCACCTGCCTGTGTTTGATCCATATCGCTCCATACCTGTCCGATCCGTATACCTGTCTAACTGTTTCTTAAATGTGTAAGAAGGAACTGCAGATGCTGGTTTAAACTAAAGATAGACACAAAAAGCTGCAGCAACTCAGCAACTCAACTCGAGATTGTTACATTGCCTGTGGCCCTCCACGTGGTTCCCCAAGTGTTCTCCTCATCTGCTGCCGCACCCGCAAAGCACCCTGGCCACATCTTCTCCCCCGTGCTCCTGTCAGTTATCTTTCCAGAGATCCATCAGCCTGCTGTTTCCCCCTCCCCAGATAACCTTACCCCAACATTCAAGTTGTCCCATTCTGTTTCTCCATGCTCTGAATTCCAAACTCCGTTCTCCCATATGTATCTCAGCTCCGGCCTCCAGCCCACTTCCCAGACCTCTAGTGCTTCATCTGTCAGTAGTTATTTCTTCAGCTGCAATGCTAACTCCTAATCTCCAGAGCTTTCAAAGTCCCTCTCCACTTCTCTGACCATTTACGAGTGTCTCCTCTTACCACTGACCGCCAGCAAGGATAATTATGACTTATCTTTTTGTTAAATTAAAGGCAATTCTGAAGTTATTAACTTTAAATATGAAGGAACGAACATTCCATTCATTAACCTGTTCTACAGTCAAAGTATGGTTCCACTTAAATCAGTGCGGAAGATAACAATTATAAGAACTTCCTTTTCCTGTGGCTGGTAAAATTGATCAGTTGAATGCAGTTAATTGACATTTTCAACATAATTTTGTTCATACATCTTGCTTTTTCATTAAGGAGAGTACTTGGATTAATATGTCCAATAATAACCACCAGCAAAGCTTCCTCTGAAGTCCATGCAATCCTCTGTCCACCAAACAGCCTTGTTCCCTGTAATCATAGCTCTCTTGCCCTTTCTCCTCCCACTTTGAGCCACTCCGTCAGATGGGACATCTGCTCCCCTCAGGGGATCTCTTAGTGATTAGAAGTGAAAACTTTCCTGCAAACCAGAGCCCTGAGCTCCCTCCTGAACCACGTACAGTTTATTTTTTCTTGAATCTCTGCTGTCACAATAATAGCCTTGCATCTGAGACCATCCTATTATAGGAGAGAAGGAAGTTTGGCAGAGTTGCATCCAACTCAAGGCTTGCATTAAGTTTATATTTGCTTCGTCCAAGCATTTTTAACCATACTGTTGCAATTTCCTCTCAATCTAGAATCAGTGATGTGATTATAAATTGCCGTGTATTCACAAATCCATTACTCTTAATAGGTGTTGAAATTAATTCTTGGACATTGGCCACACCACAAATATTAGTGTTTCTTTCCTATCCTTGTCGTTCTTGATAAAGATGGATCTGCATCTTAGATGGCTCCTCTACTGAGGCCGTCCCTCGTCGTTGAGGATGACTTGCTCTCGGGTAACTCTTGAGGCTAACGTGGGAACTGCAGACTCTTCCATAGGTTCAGTTTCTCCTCTGAAGAAGGGTTTCGGCCCGAAATGTTACCTATTTCCTTCCCTCCATAGACGCTGCTGCACCCGCTGAGTTTCTCCAGCATTTTTGTGTACCTGACTCTTCCATACAAGGTGTTTTCCTCTATCAACCCGATAATCTCTCTGCCGCTGGCAGAGCTTGGAATAGAGTGCCTGCTTCAGGGATCCGGTGTCAGGCGCAGCCTGAATGGGTAAAGTACTTCCATAGGAAGGACCACATCAAGATGATCTTGTCCTATATCTGTTCTATATCTGTGAACAGAGGTCCATTTCAATGTAGATGCTTGAAGCATCATGCTACACAAGACCCAAAATTGTTCTGCATTCATTGCTCAGTTTCTCACTCACTATTTAACAAAGAAGAAATCTGGTGTGTATTGAGGTAAGAAAAATTGTTACTCTAGTTTCCATTTGTAGTGTAAGGACCGACACTTTGAATCAGAAGTGCAATTCAGCGCAGGTGTGCTTTTCAATGTTCCCACACAAGTTACTCAATATAGCTAGAGAAACTGCTTGCACCACTTTCTGGCATTACAACTTGCTCAATGGCATGTACGAGGATGTTACGTGCTCAAGGGTCCGAGCTATAGGGAGAGGTTGGACAGGTTAGGACTCCTTGGAGAGCCGAGGCTGAGGGGTGTTCTTATAGAGGTGTATAAAATTATGAGAGCAATAGATAGGGCAAAGTCTGTTTTCCAGGGTTGGGGTATCAAGAACATGAGGGTGCAAGTTTAAAGTGAGAGGGCAAAGGTATAACAGGAACTTGAGGGGCAAAAAAGGACTTGGGGATGTTAATGGTATCATGGAAATACTGAACACTGCATTCCCTTATAAGGGCTTTGTGTGTATCTTAGTAGTGAACAAATAAATGATTTAGTACTTTGAGTTCAATCATATGTTCAATCTGTCAGATTTACATTTACCTGATGCAAGCTGCATGTACAAGATGATGGTCTATGGAATTATGGTTTCCAATGTTTCTATAATGCCAAAAAATATTTAAAATAATTTCCATAAGTCTGTACAAAATTCAGGATTATGACATCTTTCTCCAGCTGAGTCTTGGCCCCATGGTGTGAAATAATGGGATTATAAACTTTCAGGCTTAGTGCCAGGGAACAAATGGGATGAATGGATTGATGGGTGGAAAGATGAATGAATATTAACTTCCAAATGGACAGCTATTTACCAAGGAGAGGCCATACATCATTTTTAATTGATTGCAACTGAACATGTGTGTGGCTGGCTACAATTTAACATTAGGTCCAGATAATGAATTTTCATAAAAACAAGAACTCGGAGACTAAAATAACACAAAAAACCTAACTCCGTTTGATATATATTCTGTTCAAAACCAGTTTTATATAAAGTCATAGATAGACACAAAAAACTCAGCGTGTCAGATAGCATCTCTGGAGAAAAGGAATAGGTGATGTTTCGGGTGGAGACCCTTCTTCAGACTGAGTGCAGGGGAAAGGGAAACGAGGGATATAGATGGTGATGTAGAGAGATACAGAACAAATGAAAGAAAAATATTCCAAGGTAACGATGATAAAGGAAACAGGCCAATGTTAGCTGTAACCTAGGTGAAAATAGTCATGTGGCTTCCACTTGAACTCACAGGTCTTACTGCGATGTGTATATATTTCTGTGTGGATTTCCTCCTGGTGCTCTGGTTTTCTCCCATAGCCCAACGGCTGGCAGCCTGGTAGGTAAACTTGCCATTGGAAATTGCATTGTGTTTTATAGGAAGTATATGGGAGGTGTTCATCGATCTAGGTAAAATTAAATTGGATTTGTGTCAGATTAGTGTACATTTGTTGGTCACTGCAGACTCTGAAAATTGAAAGACCTGTTTGTACCAAATGACTATAATATTTAAATTACAGCCAGTAAACATTTGAAATCCCCACTGGCCTCTTTTTTTAATTTCTTGCACTTTTTTGACTTTTCTCTTAAAATTGTATCGCATGAAGGAGGAACAATGCTGCCCTTTTTGAATAAAATGAAAGCCAGGAATGCAATGGAAAGCATGATAAATAAATGTGTAACAAGAGTCAAACTGCTGAGTGTTCACTCCTGAAAGGAGGTACTGTACCACACCAAGCCACCAGCTCTGTGGAAAAACATCGGCATTTGGAGCGCAGCAGAATTCACCCAGCTCAGAAAAACGGCTTCCAAACCCATCTTGAGTCAATACTCAGTTCACAACTCATTCTCGAGTCTGGTGCAAGTTATTTCAAAGTGCTATCAACTTATGGCAAAGACAACATGCAGAAGGCAAAGAACATGAAAGGCAAAGTTCATTCTTAAACAAACTGAAAGGCAAATTATAATCATTTATGTTGTGAAGGATCATTGAAGAAAATACCTATTTATTATTTAGTGGAATTCTGCAACCATTGCATAACGTTTAGTTTAGCGATACAGCGCAGAAACAGGTTCTTCGGCCCACTGAGCCCGCACCGACCGATGATCCCCGCATATTAACACTCTCCTACACACGCGAGGGACAGTTTACATTTATACCAAGCCAATTAACCTAGGAACGTGTACGTCTTTGGAATGTGGAATGAAAACGAAGATCTTGGAGAAAATCCACGCGGTCATGTGGAGAACGTGCAAACTCCATACTAACAGCATCCATAGTCTGGATCGAACCCGGGTCTCTGGCGCCGCAAGCGCTGTAAGGCAGCAACTCTACCGCTGCTCCACCATGCCGCCCATTAGTGGTGTAAAAGAAAAGTAATTTGCAGATGTCGGAAATCTAAAATTACAAATGAAAATACTGGAAATACTCAACAGATCAGACAATATCGTTGGGGAGCGATCTGCAGATGGCCCATAGGTGTTGCCTGATCAGATCAGTGTTTCCAGCCTTTTTCTGTTTTATTTCTTTGTCTGTGGAAAATAAGATGAAAGAAGCCTTGAATTCACACTGGTGATGTCAGCACAGGTTGAATGCTGACTTTCATTCTGGTGCTTGCAGGGGCCTCTCATTGCCTTCATCTTAACCAGTGAAAGCTGAGCTCTTCTGCCCTTTAATTTCCAGGACAGGAACGCACTGCTATGGGAAGCACTGCTCGTTGGTTGCACTGGTCTAGGCTCTTTGCCAATCTTGGCAACAGCAAGAAGACACAGCATGATTTCCACAATCAGCACTCACTTTGTCAATAGCTGGCAAGCCACCGAGCAACTGTCTCAGTAATGGATTCCAGCATTTTTCCAGGGAAAGATGATGTGCAATCTGGCCTATAGTTTTCTCATTGCTGTCTCCCTCATTTCTTGAATAACAGCATTATGTTTTCAGTTTTCCAATCTTCTGAGACTGCTCCAGAATCCCAAACTTGGCCGCTGCAAGTAAGGATTTCATTGTTCAGTTGTCTGTACGTTCGGCAATTAAACACTCTTAACCCTTGACTCTTCAATCTCCTCCCTCATTGTAAAGCATGTCATATCCTCTCTGGCCCACCATATCCTCTAATACCATTAATGTCCCTCTGCATCTTTCTGTTTACTCTTGCCTGCAAAGAGAGCTGATCAACGGGAGAACAGTTGTGAATGTAGGCCATCATCGGGTGCTTGTAGCCATTAGCTTGTATACTGAGATTTAAGAAGGAACTGCAGATGCTGGAAAATTGAAGGTACACAAAAATGCTGGAGAAACTCAGCGGTTGCAGCAGCATCTATGGAGCGAAGGAAATAGGCAACCTATAGGCAATAGGCAACGGGCCGAAACCCTTCTTCAGACTAAATGTTTGATCCTGATGCAAGATTTCTACCTTAATGTTGAACATTCTTTAAGCTCCTCAAATGTTGTCTGAGCCGCTGAGCTCCTCCAGCAACTTATTTTTGCTCTACTATCCCACAGCTGCATTTACTGGAATCTCCAAGGTTAGATCCAAGTGGGATCGACATGCGCTAAGTCAATGGTGTGTGTGTGGCCCGCAGTCAGGGCCACAGGAACGGGTAATCTTGGCGCAACTCCCTGGGGGGTATGAATGTAGTTGTAAAGAATGGGTTTACCTTCAGGAGAAGGTTGCAAGGTGGGCGCAATGATATTGCCAGTGGATCAACAGGTCTGTTTCCAGCAATGTGTGGAAAGTCAAGGAGCTTGTAGAAGCCACTCCAACACTTGGTGCGCCAGTCATGCAATGTCAGATGGTTATACAAGGTTTCATCACTGTGGGAGCTGAGCCTACCCGGGTATTGTTTTGACTTGAGAAGGTTAGCACACTGAGGTCATTCTCTATCATTTCTCTTTCACACCTCTCTGCCTGTGTGTTGACTTTCACAATATTCAGATATCATCAGGCACGTTACTGGCCAGCATACAGTTAGTGCTATGTATCTCCCACTCCCCTGACATCAGTCTGAAGAAGGGTCTCGACCCGAAACTTCACCCATTCCTTCTCTCCAGAGTTGCTGCCTGTCCCGTTGCGTTACTCCAGCATTTTGTGTCTATCTTCAGTTTAATCCAGAATCTGCAATTCCTTCCTACACATTCAAAGAATATCACCACCCATGAAGGGCAAACAATGGGCACTAATTTTAAAAGCGTATGGGAAGATTTGAAACAATTTTCATACAATAAACATTACAGACATGCAAGTTGTTTTTTGAGGATTGGATTTGCACTGGAATCTCAAATCTAGTGGTACTGTTATTAATAAATGCTACAGCATCTGAGTTTGTTTGTCAACTTTGTACCCGTGCCAACAAATGCCATGCTTCATTGAAATAGGAAGCACTTTTTTGAACAAACAGTGGTAGGAATCTAGAATTCTTTCCCCAAAATGCTGCATTATTTGGGGCCAAGAAGAGTTTTAAAGACTGAGGTTAATAGCCTCGGAGACACAGCTGGAGGAACTCAGCAGATTGGACAGCATCTGTGATTTAGTTTACCTTAGAGATAGAGCATGGAACCAGGCCCTTCGGCCTATTGTGTCCATGCCAACCATCGATCACCTGTACATGAGTTCTTAGTTTTAGTGATACAGAATGGAAACAGGCCCTTTGGCGCACTTGCGTCCGCACCGACCAGCGATCACCTGTACACTAGTTCCATCTTACTTGTGAGGGAATATTTACAGAAGCAATTAATGTACAAACTTGCATGTCTTTGGAATAGAAACATAGAAACTAGGTGCAGGAGTAGACCATTCGGCCCTTTGAGCCTGCTCTGCCATTCAATATGATCATGGCTGATCATCCAACTCAGTATCCTGTACCTGCCTTCTCTCCATACCCCCTGATCCCTTTAGCCACAAGGGCCACATCTAACTCCCTCTTAAATATGGCCAATGAACTGGCCTCAACTACCTTCTGTGGCAGAGAGTTCCAGAGATTCACCACTCTCTGTGTGAAAAATGTTTGTCTCATTTCGGTCCTAAAGGATTTCCCCCTTTATTCTTAAACTGTGACCCCTTGTACTGGACTTCCCCAACATCGGGAACAATTTTCCTGAATCTAGCCTGTCCAACCCCTTGTGGGAGGAAGCTGCGGTACCGTAGCTATCTCACACGGTCACAGGGAGAATGTACAAACTGCACAGACAACATCGCACCCGGGTCTCTGGTGTTGTTAGGCAGCAGCTCTCCTGCTGCGCCACTGTGCCGCTCTCTGAGAAACAAAGCGTATGATGACCTCTTGTTGGATAAGGATATCAAGTATCTAGAGATAAAGTGGGCAATTTGAGTTGTACAGATCACACAAGATCCACCTGGGCAGTGAAAAAGGTCCAAGGATCCAAATTGTTCATTGCTATTCTCATGGTCCGAAGACAAAGGCGATGGTAGTGTGATGAATGATCTGGCATATCTGCATGGACTGTGCAGTGGTAACGTTCCTAAATGAGATATTTTGGTGTCCAAAAATATTAACGTAAAGGTTGAATGATTCCCAATCATCACCCGATATTCAGCATTAGGTCTCCTCCTCAAAATAGCTTCCTGGAATTTGCTATTTAGAATCTATTTAGAATCTTCTGTTTTGATTTTGCATAAGGAATTTTATTTAATTTGGGTCCAATTCTTTTGCTGCTTATTTCTTTCGGTGCGTTTGCCAGCTGTCAGCCGAGTCTGTGTTCCTGAATTGTCATGTTTTTCACACAAATGTGCATTCATCAGGAAATAATCTTTACTCAATTACTTAGGAATCCAGTGCTGCATTTCCACGATAACGTTTTGTTACCCTGGAGTATTGCTGTGGACAGAGGCTCAGAGCAAAATAAATCACCAGCTGAAAACAATGAAAGATGGACTGTATTTCCAACCAAATTATACCTTCTGTTGCCAAACTGTGCTCCAGAGCTAAACTTATTTTCAGCATGGCTTTTATTAAAAACGTACTTGCAGAATGTTTTACAAGTGTACCATGCCAACAATTTACATTAATTCCAGAGATCTAAAGAATAGTTGGAACTTATTCAAGTCAGTATTTTTTGGGGGATACAGTTTCAGGATAAACACATGTGCTGAGATGTGACAACTTCATCGTCCTTCGGCCAAGCAAAACCAGGGGATGTTTTCATTCAGACAGTCAAACATTTTTACCAGAATACAGATGGAAGATTTCTGGGGGGAATGGGCTGCCCACCAACTTCCTGAGGCATTTGTGGCATTGAAGGACTTTGTGGCATTGAAGGACTCCACTTGGTTTCTTAGTTGGTTGTCTGACTGGACACATAGTTCAAAGTGCTTGAACTCCACTTTGGAATCATTCTTCAAAGAGGATTGTATAAAATGATCAAATGGTGTCCAAGAAGCTGGAAGAAATTAAACATGAAAATGTGCTGACTGGACTGATATAATCCGGGGCTCAATGACAAGAATAAAACTTGACCTCGGTGCTTTCGGGTTAGGATTCGGAAAAATCAGCCAAAGATTCCCAATGCTGATAACTATCCAGTGACTCTTACTGGAAAATGCATGTGTGGTCATCAGTGGTGGCCAAATCAATTTGGACATGACATTCCCACTGGAATCCTACATCTAACATCCTTTTTTTTGCATTTTGTATTGTATTCAATTTATTGTCATTGTCTCATATTAGAGACAACAAAATGATTTTTTCTTACAGTCAAGTATCAAAAAAAAAAAGAATAATAATAAAAACATATTAAAAAAAAAAAAAAAAAAAAGCACAAACACAGAAGTCCACGACACAACATAACTACGACACAACACAGTGGCACCAAAGTTGAGGAAGGTACCATAGTCCAGCCAGCCTCCCCTCCGATCTTCCCAGATGTTCATCCTCCCGGTGAACATTCCATTGTAGTATCAATGGAGTTCCACAGTCTTGGAAGTGCTGTCTTTTAGGAATGTTAAAACCTATGATAGAAAAGGGAAATGCTCAAAATAATCAGCATCTGTGGAGGTAATGGCATAGCTGTTAGTTTATTATTGGTAAAAAGAAAAGACACAAAGTGCTGGAGTAACTTAACGGGTCAGGCAGCATCCCTGAAGAACATGGATAGATGATGTTTTGGGTCATGACTCTCTTCAGGCTGATCGCAGGAGGGAAATTAGTTGGAAGAGGAGGAGGAGCAGGTCAAAGTGTGGCAAGTAACAGGTGCATGTCCAAGGTGGGGCGCAGGGAGGAGAGGGGCAGGAAAGGGGGTAGAGGTTGGAGGGGGAGAGGAAAGGTTGGGGGGGGGGGGGGGGGGGGGGGGGGGGGGGGGGTGTGAGGGGGGGTGTCAGAGGTAACCTAAATTGGAGAATTCAATGTTGAGTCTGAAGAGGGATTGAAACGTCACCCATTCCTTCTCTCCAGAGATGCTGCCTGTCCCGCTGAGCTACTCCAGCTTTATGTGTGTATTATCAATGTTCATACTGTTGGGTTCTGTCATCAGCTACCCAAGCGGAATATGAACTTGCACCTATTTCTACGCTTCCCCTCCTCCTCCCCCTCCCCCTCCCCCTAAATTCCTTTGTCTGCCTTCACAATTCACAACTCTTCAATCCTTTTGTCTCATAGCTTCTGTTTTTTAAATAATTCCTGGTCCTTGTCCAACCATCTACCTTTGGCTTTGGGGAAAGGTTGCAGAGGAGGTTTACCAGAATTATGCCAGATGAGAGGTTATTAGCTGCATGGAGAGGCAGGATTGGCCTGGAATGTTTCCTGTGGAATGCCGGAGGGTTGATAGCATAGCTTTTGAGATACAAGATACAAGATACAAGATACATTTAATTGTCATTTGGACCCCATGAGGTCCAAACGAAATGCCGTTTCTGTACATTGGTACATGTGCCAATAACAAACGTAAACCTAAGCCTAAAGAATGCAGTTGCCAATGTACCAGGCAAAGGGAAGATCTGCGGGGCACTGAAGCAAGGGCTGATTCACACACCTTGCAAAAAGACAGCAGTACCATTGTGCCATGCGGGTTTGACTTTGATTGGGAGGAAATCTATCCCCGTTCTCTGAGACTTTAGAATCTAGACCTTAGAGATACAGCGTGGAAACAGGCCCTTCAGCCCAACCAAGTCCACACCGACCAGTGATCACTCGTACACTAGCATTATCTTGCACACTAGGAACAATTTACAATTTTACCGAAAGCCAATTAACCTACAAACCTGCACGTCTTTGGAGTGTGGGAGGAAACGGAGCACTCAGAGAAAGCCCACGTGGTCACAGGAAGAACGTACAAATTCCACACAGACTGCACCTGTAGTCAGGATCGAACCCGGGTCTCCAGCGTTGTAAGGAAGCTGCGTCACTGTGCCGTCCCTTAAAACAGAGAATGGGAATGCATTTCTAATGTTTTTGAGCTCTGATGAGAGGTCATCAACCTGAAATATTAACGTGGTTTCCACAATGCAGCCTGAGTATTTCCACCATTTCTGTTTTAATTTCAGATTTCCAGAATCTGCGGTGAATGGTTGTTTTCGATGTTATTGTCTTCTTTGTCCTCTGAAAGAGATGTAAAAGAACGCCCTGCATCATTCACGGAAGGACTGGGATTTGCCTCTGAACATGGGGAACATTTTTCAGCTAATACCATCCCCTCAGATTATTATTCATCATGACCAGTTTGCAGGATATTGGTGTACGTTTACACAGTACGACATTGACAACCCCCCAAAATGGCTCAAAACCACTTTGAAACAACCCAGTGTTGTGAAGTGGGCGTTGCTTCCAGTGGTTTGGTCGAAGGTGCTCACTTATGTAAAGTCCCAGTGATGCAGAGCTACTGAGGCTACATTTCCACTGGAACTACATGAAATCAACAGCAATGGCCAGTGCTTCAAGGCATAGGGTTTTGTTTAACGAACATTTGGATACAATTGAAGCAATCTAAGACGTTGGATTCGGATGTAATTGCTTCAGGTGACTGTGGCGGAGAAATGTATTTCGGTCACTGACATGGGTTTCCAAGAAGATTACAATGCACTGCTGCTCCCAAAATAACTTCTATCACTAGAGGCCAAGGACAGATTTATATTTTCAACACTTTTATCGCAGATCATTTATATGATAAATTTGGACCTGCATTATCATTTCCATCGTACAAAGTATGTCATGCTATTTATTTCAACACAGCCTAAGGCATTCATTTGTCTATCCCCTTGCCAATACTTCAAATACACCTGTTAAAAATAAACCCAACACACCTTCTCAAAATATTCCATTAAAATAAAAATGCCATTAACTTTTGTCCTTGTCACTTTCCAATTTTTAGTTTCTTATTTAGTCATACAGAACAGAAAAGGACCCTTTGGCCCACTTTGTCCATGTGGCCTTTTATGCCCAATTAACAAATCCTATTCCTGTATTGGGACCATGTCCTTCAATACATGATTATTCAAGTGTCTGTCTTAATGCCTCTTAAACATAGTGATTTTAGCTTAGTTTAGTGTAGTTTAGAAATACAGCATGGAAACAGGCCCTTTGGCTACGTCGACCAGCGATCCCTGCACATTAACACTACCCTACACACTAGGGACAATTTTACATCTATACCAAGCCAGTTAACCTAAAAACCTGTACGTCATTGCAGTGTGGGAGGAAACCGAAGATCTCGGAGAAAATCCACGCAGGTCACGGGAAGAACGTACAAACTCCATAGAAACAAGCACTCGTAGTCAGGATCGAACCTGGCGGTGTAAGGCCCTACTGCTGCGGCACCATGCTGCCCCTATCGTGCCGATTGTATCTAATTTCACCACCTCCTTCAGTAGCATGTTCAAAGTATCAACAACCCTGTGTAAAAAAACGACCCCTAAAATCCCCTTTCAATCTCTTGCCTTCCATCTTAAAACAATGCCTTCTTGTTTTTATTACATAGGGCAGATAATCAAATTTATTTCCTATATATGACTTTCATAATCAATATCTCTATAAGGTTCATCCCTCAAACAGAGTATGAGGGGAAATAAGGCCAACCAATCCAATTGCTCTCTACAACTTTTTTTTAAGGTGGAGATTGGCAGATTATTGATTAGTATGGGTGTCAATGGTTATGGGGAGAAGGCAGGAAAATGGAATTGAGGGGGAAAGATAAATCAGCCATGATTGAATGGCACTCGATGGGCGGAATGGCCTAATTCTGCTCCTATCACTTATGAACCTATGACCAACTAAAATCCTCCAATCTATCTGCATCCTGCTGAGCCTCCTCTTTGTCTTTCACCCAACTTCTTTACTGCTTTCAGTTATTCCTTGGCACATGTACCATCCTGCGCTCCAAGTTGGATGTTCTCTGTTGTGAGGAATACACAAAGAACAGCCAGGGAAGAACTGCTTCCTCTATTGGAAAATGTGGGTTTAAGGTAATTGGCAACATGCCCAGCGGGAAGATGAGGGCCTTTCTTCAAATACTGAGAACGCTGATGTGAATGTTCAGTTCAAAGAAAGGTGAGACCAGATTCAAAACAAACTGAGTATACTGTATATTTGTATGAAGGGTTTCGGCCCGAAACGTTGCCTATTTCCTTCGCTCCATAGATGCTGCTGCACCCGCTGAGTTTCTCCAGCTTTTTTGTGTGACCTTCGATTCTCCAGCATCTGCAGTTCCCTCTTAAACACTGAGTATACTGTATATTTGGAAAAGGACGATGTCCAGGGAAATTGGACAAGAAGGGGCAGTGAAACAAGTCAAAAACATCATGAGTTTGAAAGGTTGAATGGTTACGTTCTGTACTCTATGATTCTGCCTTCCATAAACATCTGATTAAGATTGTTATGATGTACTTTATCACACTCTTGGCAAGGAACTTGGTCCACACTGGCTATCTTTATTAAACTATCTTTAACACACGCATAACAATAAACGTTTCTGATTTTAAGAAATATATTTCCTCATAACCATATAACCATATAACAATTACAGCACGGAAACAGGCCATCTCGACCCTTCTAGTCCGTGCCGAACACATAATCTCCCCTAGTCCCATAGGAACTCCCCTAGTCTCATGGGAACAGTTTGAGTTTAAGTTTGAGTTTAATTTATTGTCACAGGTAATTTTCATTGTCTTATATTTAGGTGTAATTTATGTATAATTTACATCTTTCTCTGCCTGTGTGAGTGCCTACAATGCTTCTGCAAAACAAGGTTTTCATTGTACCTGTATCTCACCGTACTTGTGCATATGACAATAAACTCAATTTGACTAGCCTGCACCAGGCACTAAATACCCAGTAAACCGTTCCCTTTCCTAATCTCTGGAAATCGATGATATATATTGGCAGGGACCCACGTGTGTGTTTGGATTATAAGTGCATTCACATTGATATTCCAACTGGAGATCCTCTACGGAACTCTGTTATAAATTTACGACCATGGAAAATATGATCATCTAATAAACATTCTCTGAAATGCTTGTTTATTTGTCAAATATTTTAAGTTTTATTTCTTCCAGATTTCCCGTAATGTAACTTTCACTTTATCTCGCTCATATCTCCATCTTTGCTTTATCTTTTCCTTCCTCTTTTTCCCAGTATCTCTTCCATGAACGTTCTTGCTGGTGATTTCTTCTTTCATCCCCATAATCTTCATCCCGGACACGCCTTTCAAAAGCAGCTGCTTCTGCCGCAGTTTCACGGAAGCAGTTGCTAGACCACCTACCAGTATCGAGTGCTTCTTTATTGGTTTAATGTGTATCACGCAGGTTTTGTCGCACAGATTCTAATAAATCCTCGCAGGTGCTGAACTGACCTGAAAACGGATTGGCATAGTCTTTCAGACTTGATCTTTGATATGTTGTCAGGATGATTTATCTGTCTTAACCTTTCTGTTAACCATTTGACCAGGAACTAAAATAATTGAAGAAATGGTTAACAAGTCATGACATTGCAGTTTACAATAATTAAAAAGTAATTGTATTTACTATAATCAAACAGAACTGCCATATTCTAATGTATTTATGTGCTAATTTCTTTTGAATGTGGGATAAGATTTATTATGAATCCATTTAGCCAGATATAATTAACGTTTAATTTCCTTTCATTAGGAGTTAAAGATATTTAATACCAGCAATTTTGGGAGAAGGGAGGGTGATACAGGAGGTGAGCTAATGTTAAGTGGATAATAATAATAATAATAATAATAATAACATGGATATTTCAAAAACAATTCCAGAGTCTTTGAAAGTAAGAAAGGATTTCAAAGGACACCACAAGAAAAAGGGAAATAGCTGTATCTGGAAGGATAGATCTTCAAAAGAGAAAATAATCCAAAACAAACAGGACCATAATTTATTTTAATGCGGCTTCCTGCTCTTTAAGGTTATGCAAAATACAGGAACGTTTGTCTTTGAGGAAGAACTCTATGTATTCAGGAAACTAATCTGTAAAATGTGGTTTGTTACATTGATGATAACCCATTAAATTTGTCCCGTCTGATTTGAAGCTGTAATTGCCAGCAAAACTATATCACTGCCACAACACCCCTTTCAGTCTTTCTCACCACAAGACCGCACCTCACCCTTACAAGTATGCTGCAGGAGTAAATGGATGAATGTAGTGGAGTTGATTAAAATAAGTGCAGTGAATCGCTGGTTCACTGGAATGGACTATTTGGGGCCCTGGATACTGCGAAAGATAACCAAAAAAGACAGGTGCAGCATCTCTTATAGAAACATAGAAATTAGGTGCAGGAGTAGGCCATTCGGCCCTTCGAGCCTGCACCGCCATTCAATATGATCATGGCTGATCATCCAACTCAGTATCCCGTACCTGCCTTCTCTCCTTACCCTCTGATCCCCTTAGCCACAAGGGCCACATCTAACTCCCTCTTAAATATAGCCAATGAACTGGCCTCAACTACCCTCTGTGGCAGAGAGTTTCAGAGATTCACCACTCTCTGTGTGAAAAAAGTTCTTCTCATCTCGGTTTTAAAGGATTTCCCCCTTATCCTTAAGCTGTGACCCCTTGTCCTGGAATGTTGCGTGGGAAGGTGTATTGAAAATAAAGAACATAGAATCCTACAGAACAGAAACAGACGAGGGGCGAATGCACAAACTTCATACAGACGGCACCCGTGGTCAGGATCGAACCCGGGTCTCTGGCGCAGTAAGGCAGCAATTCTGCCTCTGCGCCAACCTAACTGTTCTTACAGCAAGCAGGATGGGAGGATATGTAGTTGAGATATTTGAGAGCTTATAATTGAGAATGCCATGAGAAGGTGTGGAGAAGAGGAGAAAGAGAAGACTGAGAGAGGGTCCACGTGGAAGTGAGAGCAGGCAGCTTACACCATGTAAGCTGTAGCAGGAAGCAGCACCAAGCACTCATCAATGTGCGCAGGAAAGAGGGAAGAGTTGCAGAAAGGGGCTTGGCTTGGACTGAAGCAAAGTTTGTTCCACAAATCCTAGGAATAGACAGGCCAAGCTTGGGCTCAAAGCCTGTACACACTTGATCTCAGACAGTAATAGAGCAGAGAAACTGGCTTCTTGGCCCAAACTGTGTAATCAAGCTTGTCCCACTAGTCGTGCCTGGCAAACATTCCTCCAGACGTTTCCTATCCATGTATCAGTCCAAATGTATATTCAATGTCAACTTCTGGCAACCCATTCCATGTATGCATCATCTGCTTTGCAGAAAATGTGCCCCTCAGGTTCTTTTAACTAATAGCTTTGCCCTGTAGTTTTAGACTCCCCTATCCTGGGGAAAAGGTTGTGGCTATTCATAATGTCCCTCATGAATTTATAAACGTCTATATGGTTAGGCCTCAGCTTCCCTTTAAAATATGTTTGGACAGATGTATGGATATGAAGGGTTTGGAGGGTTATGGCCAAATGAAGGCAAATGGGACTAACTTAATATGTCACCTTGGACGGCATAGACAATGTGGGCTGAATATGATATACTTCTTGATATAATCAATAATATAGCAGAATATGATATAATCTTCTATGATATACATCCCTATAACTCCATCCAGTCTCTCCTTATAACCCAAACCCTTTATATCAGTGACAACCTTTATATAAAAAAACAGTTCTTTTTTGGGTATCCTTTCTATGGAAAAGTGACGAGAACAGTACACAAATATTTCAAATGTCATCTTACCAACATTTTGTACATGATGTCCTAACTCCTGCAATCTATACCCTACCCGATGAGCAAGTGAGTGGAGTTGAAAGAGATGTTATGCAACTTAAGAACGAGTTTAGCCAGGTGAAGGACTGTTTTGCTGAAAGGAGCCTCTGATCACGGAGGAAGTGAAAAGATCTTAAACCTCCCTGGTGGGGAACGGTGGTATAAAAGACAGGACATTCATCGTGTAGATTAGCCATTGGGAGGAAGAAACTGGACACTGTTAAAACTGGTGAATGGCATCAGTTAAGCTAAAGTTGTAAGTCAAAAGATCTTGGCAAAGTGAGAGAGAGGCAAGTCATTAGATTATCTTTCAACTATGTTGGCAAAAAGCATTTGCAAACTCTAAATTAGACATGAAGGGGCAATGGCCAGTTTTTTAACATCTCTAATAATTACCAAACCTCACAGTTGATGCAATAACAAATTTTTCTTCCACGCAACTAGTTGTTTTTTTTCTTTTCATAAGTGATGGGAGCAGAATTAGGCTATTCAACCCATCAACTCTACTCTGCCATTCAATCATGGTTGATCTATCTATCTATCTTAACCCCATTATCCTGCCTTCTCCCCATAGCCCCTGACACCCATACTAATCAAGAATCTATCTATATCTGCCTTCAAAATATCCATTGACTTGACCTCCGCGGCCTTCTGTGGCAATGAATTCCACAGATTCACCACCCGCTGAGTAAACACATTGCTCTTGCTCTATTAAAAAACAATGGGTCTGCTTGTTCATTTTCTGATTGATTGATTGAAAGATACAACATGGAAACCGCCCCTTTGACCCATAGAGTCTTTGCTGTCCATCAGCCACCCGTGAACGCTAGTTAAATGCTATCTCACTTTCTCATTAACTCTTGACACACTAGGGGCAATTTAGAGAAGCTACTTAACTTCCAAACCTGCATATCGTGGCTTGTGCATGGAAACCAGAGCACCCAGAGGAAACCCACACGGTCGCAAGGAGAATATGCAAACTCCTTACAGACAATACCTAAGGTCAGGATTGAACTTGGGTCTCTGACATTGTGAGGCAGCTGCTCTACCAGCTACGCCACAGTATCCACCACAGGCTTCTACTTGGGACAAATCCTCTTTGGAAGGGATAGTATGGTTTTTCTTTGCAACTGACTACTAAAAATGCAAATAGATACTACCCACATTTGACTGCATAGAACAGAATTAGTTTATAATCTTTATCTCCTGTTCATCAGCAACAAAATACTTTGTACCTGAAAGTGACTACATTTTCTCTGGACAGGAGCACCCATGCTCTGGGGGTCGTGGGTCAAACAGAAATAACAACTGAGCTAACCTTTGGGCACAACAAATCTCGGACCTTATTAAGTAGGTGATTATTGTTATGTGTTAATCATGTAAGTGATGTGTTGTCGTTTTAAAATCTTGGCTCCACTCGGCAGCATCTGGGAACTGTAAATGATGGAGCCAGACTGTCTGTAGTTATTAGGCACTTTGTTCAATTTCTGTTCTGCTTGAGATCTGTCGGAATGGAGAAGGGGTGAGATTCTCTGCCATTTTGTGATCCTTTTATTCGGAAACTCTTGTGTGCATAACTTATTTTATCCCAAGTCAAATATTAAAACATGGCTTCACGATCATTACTGGGGGCTTGCGAAAGCCTTGTGTTTGATGTGCCAAGAGTCCACAACACCAAGATTATGCAGCCTTTGCCCAGTGCTCTGGCAGTCCAACTACTTTTTCTTTTATAATGCAACAGGTCTTACTCCACATTCTTTTGAAGCTGCGGAAGTGCAGTCTCTGTTCCATAAGGTAAGGTTTATTTTCCAGCAGGAATTTAGAAAAGGAAGCATGGGACAGTGATTAAAGTCGGGAAACAAGGTTAGAAATATCGCTCAGAAGCCTGAGGTCATCTGGAACCCTAACAAAGCGAGGCAGTACCTCCATCGAAGAATCATTCCCCTTCCTCTCTCCCATCGTGGAACTCTGCGTAGCACCACTGCATGGCATCGCGTCTCAGCTCAGAGACCACATAACAATACAGTAAACTGGAATTAATAACTTACAATCTGATTGTTTCCATGATAAATGTCCATGTTTTTAAAGCTCTCATTCTTTCAATTTCCTTTGCAAATGAAACTTTCTCTGAATCTATAAAAAGCTTTGTCTTGTCAGTAGTAATTGGAAGAACTGATGTTCAGTGACTGTCTATTGGAGTGACGGATTAGAATTGATGAATCACGCCTGACAAAACCCATGTTGTCCGCACTTCTGTGGTTGCCTGCTGGCACGCGCAACTTTTAATCTCCCATCAATTTTTTTCAACCACATATTATTAAAGTGATGTACTGAAGTGATGAGCTTTGTCACAAGTCTATCTGTATTAATACATTAATGTAGCATCTGATGCGCTCAGGCAGAGTGGCCGTAGCAGCCACGAACGCCCAGTGCAGAGTGTGTTCTAGCTGGCACTGAAGAAATATGACATTCAGGGTGGCATGGTGGCGTAGCGATACAGTTGGTGTTTTACAGCACCAGAGATCCCGGTTCGATCCTGACTATGGGTGCTTGTCTGTGGGGAGTTTGTATATTCTCCCCGTGACCTGCGTAGGTTTTCTTTGGGTGCTCCGGTTTTCTCCCACACTCCCAAGATGTACAGATTTGTAGGTTAATTGGCTTGGTTGAATTGTAATTTGTCCCTAGTGTGTGTAGGGTAGTGTCAGTGTGGAGGGATCGCTGGTCGACATGAACTCAGTGGGCCGAAGGGCCTGCTTGCACGCTGTACCTGTATATCTAAACTAAACTAAATGTATTTCTTGTTGGTCTTCCTGTGAGCCCTTTCTCTAATGTGAATGAGGTTGAATGCTGATATGACCTGCTGCCTGTTCTCTGCAGACCACAGGGACATTGGGTTGGCAATGTGGAGGGAAAATGAACAACCCTTCCACTGCATTTGCCTCAATACCTTCAGGTCTTTCCCTCAGCTTTCCATGTGTTTGTACGAATGGGGAAATTACTTCTTTTCTTTTATGCATCCAGTTTAATGTTTTAACTAGTACACTTTATCATGTCTAATTTAAACTAGATGCATATCCTCTTTCCTGATTAAGCAAATCAAGTCTGCATCCATCTTCTGATCTGCGTATGCCTGGATTCTGCTCTTATTCTGAAACAATCTGTATGTCAGTAGTTTTGCATTTGGCTGTTTAGATAAATAGATCATTTATAAAAGGTAGGCCAAAGATTTACTGAAGAATTTGGGTCGAATGTACTTGTTTTTATTTTACTTAGAATAACCAATAATTTATTCCATATGTATTAGTTGTTGTGTCTAATGTGTCCGTAAAGCTGCAGCAGGTAAGAATGTCATTGTTTCAGATCCTATCCGATGCATATGACAGGTAAACATTCTCGACTCTTCCACTTGCTCATTGATAGTTCATTCAAGACTTAAGTGTGGGATTAACATGTCTTGGGGTGACTTGGAAGGAGTCTTGCAGGGTAAAGGGTGAGCTGGTACTTTCAGGCAATTAAGGTTGGGAGGCCTGTAGAATAAGATTGTAGTTGGGCCTATGAAAGATAAGGGCAGAGATGAGCTTTAGACTAACTGGTGTATTGGAAAGAGCTGCAGCTACGGTGTGAACAATGTCAGTGAAAGTTTGTTGAATTCAATTTGGCAGGTTTAAATCTGAAAGAGGATTCAGATTTGTGATGTTTAATGTCAGCTGTTGTTTCTCCTGGCACTGCACTTACATAACACACGTCCAAATGCTGCAAGATGTCTAAAATGTTTTGAAGCGGAAAACTGGAAAGCATCAGAAGAGACTTCTGTTTTATTTCCACCCAGCCTTGTCCTATTCTCTTGGGTAACATCAAGTTGCCAAAATTATCTGTGTTCAAGAAGGAACTGCAGATGCTGGAAGATCGAAGGTACACAAAAATGCTGGAAGGAAGGAAAAAGGGAGGAGGAGGAGCCCGAGGGCGGGGGGATGGGAGTAGACAGCTCGAGGGTTAAGGAAGGGGAGGAGACAGCAAGGGCTAGCAAAACTGGGAGAATTCAACGTTCATGCCATCCGGACGCAAGCAACCCAGGCGGAATATGCCAAAATTATCTTTCAGTTTCATCTTGTGTTCTAATCATAACATGCCCAACTAACGATTCCATATCGTTATCGCTCCGAAACAGCAGTCTTGCAATTAAAAGACTGGTCACAGGTGAATGCGACACTGAACATATCGTGCAATGATAGTGTTTAGGGGACTCTGGCTTTTACACCAGTTGGCACAATTTCACCGCTGTGACATTCTTCATTGGAGCACAGATTGAAAGCAGTGCTACTCAGGCCTACTGTAACTAACCTGCATGGAGTCATGGATCTCAACTTTCAAAAGTGACATTTTTTAGGTTTGGTCAGCTTTGCATCAATGGTGATGTGATGGAGTCAATATCTTCATCCCCACTACTGCCTCTAAGATGGCAGACTGACATCGAGTTTTGGCTTTCATTTCACCTCCTGATGCTGTTTCCAAGGCTACGTCACTCACAATTAATTCCCTCTGGTCAGTGTCTCCAAGCTGCCCTCGTAAAGTCATAGAGTCATATAACAACTTTAATCTAACAAATGCATACCAATTATACATTTATACTGACGCTACACTAATCCAATGTTGTCCTCCCCACATTCCCATCATCTGCCCCCAAACGTTACCACTTATCTACATACTAGAGGAAATTAACCCCACGACTCATACATCATTAGAATGTGCGAAGAAACTGGAAAAGAACCAGGGAGAATGTGCAAACTCCACACTGACACACCTGAGGTCAGGATGAAATCCGGGTCTGTTTTTTCTAGCTGCACCACTGAGCTCTCCTCTTTACATCCGCATTGAGTTTCCAGCCTTGTTTACTCCGAAGGATGCCCATTTACACCTCTAAATCCCGTTCCCCATGAATTATCTGTCCATTTTCCCCACATACCCATCCACTCCTCCCAGATTCTATCACTCACCTACACAGAATAGGGGCAATTTACAGCAGGTAATCAACCTAAAGACGTGCATGTATGTAGGTAAATTGGCTTGGTAAATGTAGAAATTGTCCCTTGTGTGTGTAGGATAGTGTTAATATGCGGGGATCGTTGGTCGGCGCGGACCCGGTGAGCCGAAGGGCCCGTTTCTGCGCAGTATCTCAAACTCAAACTAAACTAAACCCACCAATACGCATGTCATTGGAATGTGGTAGGACACCAGAATATCTGGTGGAACCCCATGGACAAAAAAGATAGAATGTGCAAATTACACCGATAGCACCCAAGGTAGTCAAAAATGCTGGAGAAACTCGTGAGGCAGCATCTATGGAGCGAAGGAATAGGTAATATTTCGGGTCGAGACCCTTCTTCAGACAGCACCCAAGGTGAGGATTAAATTTAGTTGCTGGAGCTGAGAAAGATCAGCTCCACTAGTACCATGTGTTACCTGATTTGCATATTAATGACCCAGGTCGCTAGATAACAACATTTCTGTCATTGATGGATTTTTCAGATTATGTCCTCTCTTGTAGTGGCTTCACCTTGCATGGTTTTATATAGGCTTGCAGTTAGAGCACAGCTTGCAGTTGGAAACACAAATGGGCATCTGAATCATGTCTGAAGAAGGGTCACAACCCAAAACGTCGCATATCCATGTTCTCCAGAGATGCTGCCTGTCCCACTGTTACTCCAGCACTTTGTATCTTTTTTTTTTAATATAAACCAACATATGCAGTTCTTTGTTTTTACATCTAAATTCTGTGGTTGGTGATCCGATTATCAATATTCGTACAAATATTTGATATGAGGGATGAAATTTGACAGGCGTTTCTGGATCACAAAACAGTTAAAATTGAATGCATTTTCAAGTAAGTCAGTCCGCAGTGTTAGAGTTATTAGTAGCAGGGAGTAATTCATATGAGAGATATTTGCTTATGCAAAGTGACAGAATGCAAAGGGCACATTGTCTCTGCTGCTACATTGGACAAACTTGGACTGTATTTGTGTACCTATAATTGTAGCGTAATCTGCATTGTGGCCAAGCATATGAAATATGTTCCATTCTCTACAGCACAATATTCTTCCATGCAAACAACAATGAAAATGAACGAGAAAAGGAATAGGTGATGTTTCGGGTCCAAACCCTTCTTCAGACTGAGAGTCAGGGGAGAGGGAAAGATTCAGAACAAATCAGGGCCGGCACCAATGAGCAAGGAAAAGTGGAGACCACAATGGTCCATTGCTGGCTGTGGAAGAGGTGATCCTATACCTCCTCCCTCGATTCCATCCGGGGACCCCAACAATCCTTTCAGGTGAGGCAGAGGTTCACGTGCACCTCCTCCAACCTCATCTACTGTATCCACTGTAATCGGCGTGGACCTCTATATATCAGCGAGACCAAGCGCAGACTGGGCGATCATTTCTGCCTTGACCTACGCAGTCTACCAGTTGCAATACATTTTAACTTCCCTTCCCATTCCGACACAGACTTTTCTGACCTGGGCCTCCTCCACAGTCGGAGTGAAGCCACAAGCAAATTGGAGGAAAGGCACCCCATATTTTGCTTGTAGGCAAAGATGTTGGAGAAATTCAACGGGCGTGGCAGCATCTATGGAGCGAAGGAAATAGGCAACGTTTCGGGCCGAAACCCTTCTTCAGAAACTGGGTCGAACCCAGAAACCTTCTGAAGAAGGGTTTCGACCCGAAACGTTGCCTATTTCCTTCGCTTCATAGATGCTGCCTCACCCGCTGAGTTTCTCCGGCATTTTTGTCTACCTTTGATTTTCCAGCATCTGCAGTTCCTTCTTAAACAATAACAATAATCATATTTTGCTTGGGCAGCTTAAAACCCAACAGTATCAATAATGATTTATCTAATTTCAAGTTGTCATTCCCTCTCTCTCCGTCCCTTCCTCACCCTAATCATCCTGTCTGTTCCACCGATCGCATCCATATATCCCTTCATTATCACCTCTTCCACAGCCAACAATGGGCCATTGTGGGCTCCACCTCTGATTGGTCATCGGTGCCGGCTCTGATTTGTTCTGAACCTTTTCATACCTCTAGTTTCCCTCTCCCTTGACCATCAGTCTGAAGAAGGATTTTGATCCAAGCAGTCACCTATTCCTTTACTCTAGGAGCTGCCTGACCCGCTGAGTTACTCCAACATTTTGTGTCTATCTTCGGTGTAAACCAGCATCTGCAGTTCCTTCTGACACATGAAAATGAACATGTTTCCCTGGTGTTGGATACAGTAGTTCTGAAAGTCAGAATATTTACCTGTCAAATTAACCAAGCAACATTGATTAAGTATTGTTCACATCCTTTCATTGTGGTAATTTTTAGTCTAATAAGTAAAGTCTGTTATTACCATGGGATGGAGATATTGCAGTTTGCAATGATAAGAATTGTGCAATGTGATTCTGGTGTCAAGGTATGTAGTGCATATAAATGGGAGAAAGGAAAGCAAAAGAAAACTGCTCTAGTTGATGGAAATTTTAAATGCTATGTTAAATATTCACGAAGTCAGGCAACATCTGAGGAGGGAAAAAAGTTTAATCCGTTAGTTCAATGAGCTTTCATAAACATCATTACTTAGAAACATAGAAACATAGAAAATAGGTGCAGGAGGAGGCCATTCGGCCCTTCGAGCCAGCACCGCCATTCATTGTGATCATGGCTGATCGGCCCCTATCAATAACCCGTGCCTGCCTTCACCCCATATCCCTTGACTCAACTAGCCCCTAGAGCTCTATCTAACTCTCTCTTAAATCCATCCAGTGACCTGGCCTCCACTGCCCTCTTTGGCAGGGAATTCCATAAATTCACAACTCTCTCGGTGGTGAAAAAGTTCTTAAATGACCTCCCCTTTATTCTAAGGCTGTGGCCCCTGGTTCTATATTCGCTCAGCATTGCGAACATTTTTCCTGCATCTAGCTTGTCCAGTCCTTTTATAATTTTATATGTTTCTATAAGATATCCCCTCATCCTTCTAAACTCCAGTGAATACAAGCCTAGTCTTTTCAATCTTTCCTCATATGACAGTCCCGCCATCCCAGGGATCAATCTCGTGAACCTACGCTGCACTGCCTCAATCACAAGGATGTCCTTCCTCAAATTAGGAGACCAAAACTGTACACAATACTCTAGATGTGGTCTCACCAGAGCCCTATACAACTGCATACTTCTTCCATGTTTAAGAAGGAACTGCAGATGCTGGAAAATCGAAGGTATACAAAAATGCTAGAGAAACTTAGTGGGCGAGGCAGCATCTATAGAGCGAATGAAGAAGGGTCTCAACCCGAAACATCGCCTATTTCCTTCGCTCCATAGATGCTGCTTCACCCCCTGAGTTTCTCCTGCATTTTTGTCTACCATTACTTCTTCCACAGTCAGGTTAACTTGCTGAGCATTATCAGGGTATTTTGTAATAGTTGTATTAGCAGGAGATACACTATTACTTCCAAGACACAATTTTGGACTGAAATGTTTCACAATCCATCACAGTAATTGCAAGTTTGATTAAAAAGGGAGCCGACAGTTTAAATATAATTTCTGATCTTTGCAGTGAAAGCGGGCGGTGATTGCCTTCAGACCAAGAAATAATTCTGGTGTTTGAGGCTCTGGCAGTACAAGTTGGAACTACAAGCTGCTTGTCTTTCCACCCAGTTTCTGATCTGAGATTGCTATTAGTTGTATAAGTGCTGCATTCAATAAAGGTTCTATTTAAATATAAACTCAACATTGTTCAGTAAGTTATCATCAGTCTCGATCTCATTGTGTTTAAAAAGCTTTTATTGTTCAGCTAGTAGTGAACAACAGCGGTGTTGTTGCTGGGTTTTGAGACCATAGTGAATTATCAGGTTGTTTTTAATAATTGGAATTGCAAATGCATTCTTCCATCACCATTGAAAGCAATTCCCAGTAAAAAGTGAGTCAATATTAGTACTAATGGATGTTGCTAGGAATTTGTAACCGACATCAAAGATTGAGGCTTGAGAACACATTTAGAAACTACCCTGTCAATCTCTCTCAGAATTGTGCATGTCTCTTTCTTTCAAACTTATAAAATTTACATCAGAAAAAATATCTAAAGTGCTGGAGTAACTCAGGCAGCATCTCTGGAGAACATGGATAGGTGACATTTCTTGTCAGGACCCTTCTTCAGGGTGATGTGGTGGGGTGGGGGGGGGGGGGGGGGGGGGGGGGGGGGGTAGGGGGGAGAAAGCTGGAAGAGAGGTGGGGGCAGGACAAGTACTGAGGATACTGGGGAGTTGGGGTGAGAGGGGGGAAGGTTAATAGGCAGCTGGTTAGACAAAGGCCAGAGAGGAAAAGGAAAACAGAGTGTAAGATAAGGATAGAAGATCTGCAAATTGTGAAGCCAGAGGAAGGACTATATGTGGAAAGGGACAGGGGAAGGAGAAGGGGAGAAATGGGTGTGAATCTAGATGGGGCACAGGGCAGAGGGGGGGGGGGGGGGGGGGGGGGGGATAGGTGGGTGGGGGGGAGGAACAGGGGTGGCCAGTCTTTCCCAATCCCCACATAAAGAAAAACACACTCATCCTGGAGTTAATCTAGTGAATCAGCACTGACCTAATCTCCAAGGGAAATCTACATTTCCCTTGGCACAGTGTTTCAACTGCAAATCAACAAACTGCAGATACTGGAAATCCAAAATCAGATACACTCAGCAGGGCGTTTGCTAGTCACTGTGAAGGTTCTGCCCTGGTTTGGCTGCTCTGAACCCAGTGCCTTCCTTACTACCAACTTGCAACTTAACCTTTTGGGAATCCTGCAACTGCACTCCCAAGTCCCTTTACATTTCTGATCTCTCCAGATTTAGAAAATAGACTATGCCTTTATTCCTACTATCAAAATACATGACTGCATACTTTGCTATCAGCATTCCACCCTGCCCCGAGTCCTGTGGCCTCTGCTGGTTTACGCTGTTCCATTGACCACAGTTGATTCACTCGAAGGGAAGATCAGCGGCTGTCTCTGCAGGTGGCTTGGCCTTCCCCGCAGCCTCAACAGTGCTGCACTGTATGGGACCAGTAACATCTTGCAGCTCCCATTCAGTGGCCTCACGGAAGAGTTAATGGTGGTGCGAACAAGAGAATCTCTGCAGTACAGGGACTCCAGTGACCAGAAGATAAATTGAACAACAACGTGAAGAATAGCAGCACCTACCCCAGTGGAACACCACTAGTCATTGGCAGCCAGCCAGTAAAATCCCCCTTTATTCCCACTCTTTGCCTTCTACCATTCAGCCAACCTTCTATTCATGCTTCACTCAGATACCATGTGCTCTCATCTTCTTAAAGCAGCCTCACATGTGGCACCTTATCAAAGGCCTTCTGAAAATCCAAATAATCAACATCCACTGACTCTCCCTTGTCTATTCTGCTATTTACTTCATCAAATAATTCCAACAGATTTGTCAGGGAACATCCCCCCTTTACAAAACCATGCTGACTTTGGCCTTTTTTATCATGTGCTTCTGAGAACATCTTACTAACCACTGAAGTCAGTCTAACCGGCCTATAATTTCCCTTTTTTTGCTTTGCTCACTTCTTGAATGTAGCTCAGCCAATATCTCATTCCTATAAAATTGGTTTCATTAATACTTAAGACTTTAATTTTTGACTGACCTGTGGCTTTCTTGAATTGCATCCAAACAAACTCCAGAACATTACAATTTAAGACCTCATCTCAATTTCTTTTACCGATTTCTGATGTTGTGAATTGATGTTGTAATTGAAATGTGTGTGTATATATTTGAAATAAATCCTTATATCCACATAAAATGAAGGCGATAAACCCCAATATAATGCTTTACTACTCTTTTGTTTTTCTTATCCTCTTTATCACCGTGGAAACTGATATAGACAGACTATTCTCCAGAGAATACTCTTTAATTTATTCCGTTTAAGTCTAATCTTGGCTTTGATTTTTTTTTCAAGTATCTCCAAAAACAGTTGCTAGCATTTTATTGTTGGATGGCTATCAAAATGAATGGCTGCTATATATAGACCAGAACAAATAATCCATTGCTTTCAAAGTGACTTGGCTCCTTCCTTAGCTTTATGTACAATGGGGCTAAGTTAAAAAACATTTTTCTTTGTTCACACTTCTGGCTGTTGCTTGCTTCTATTTAACTCCTGACGTTTGACCATACTTTAGAATAGTACATCGTTCGTTTATGAATTTTCCCATGATGGACCTTCTGTGACTTAATCTCCTGGACCAGCCTACCAGAGGGACCTTGTCAAATGCTTTTCTAAATTCTACATAAACAACCTTCATTGTAGTTCTTCCTCCATTATTGGTGTGAGGTCCACTGAATATTTACCACATTTTCTGTTCTTAATTCGGATTACCAGATTCCGAATACCAAAATACATGACAGCATATCCTGCTGCGCTGTAATCCTTCTGCCACCTCTTTGACCACTCTGCAAACCTGTCTAGGTCCAACCTGTTCTGCAGAGTTCCTGCTTTCTCTACACTACCTGCCCTCAACCCATCTTTATATCATCTGCAAAATTGTTTTGTTTTAGGTGTTAATAAATTCTGAAACCTATTTTGTGAATAAACTGTGTACATCTCTGGCTGTAAATCAGCACTCTTTGAAATGGGATCGGGGCTGTTCTCTTCAACAACACTCCGTGACAGTGACAAACTCTGTGATGCCCTACAGCAGTCTATGGAACTGTGACAGAGTCTCCACTGCTCTATTTTGGTCTGTAAACACAGTCTGGGTGGCACTGCATCGCAGCGGTAGAGTTGCTGCCTTACAGCGCTTGCAGCGCCAGAGTCCCGGGTTCGATCCTGTCTGTACAGAGTTTGTACGTTCTCCCCTTGACCGCGTGGATTTTCTCCGAGATCTTCAGTTTCCTCTCACACTCCAAAGACGTACAGGTGTGCAGGTTCATTGGTTTGGTGTATGTGTAAATTGTCCCTAGTAGTAGGATAGTGTTAATGTGCGGGGAGTCAAGTCAAGTCAAGTTTATTCGTCACATACACATACCAGATGTGCAGTGAAATGAAAGTGGCAATTTTCATTTGCTGGTCGGTGCAAACTCGATGGGCTGAAGGGCCTGTTTCCGCGCTGTATCTCTAAACTAAACTAAACTAAACTAAACAGGGGTGGTACTTCCCTAAAACACTCTAAGTGGGGAATAGTTTCAGTGCCACATTGACAGTGTTCTATGACACTGGGATAGATTTTGTGCTGTACTGTAGCACACTGTGACACTGAGGTGAATTCAATGTTGTTCTACATCACGGAGTTGCTGTTTATTGCACAACATGCTCTATGACATAAGGGAGCATGCCTCCCTACAGTGCTGTGTGACACAGGGAGAGACTGTGCAGCCACCAGGATACATACACCCTGTGCTATAACATACCTCCTCCACAATATTTCTCAACACGGGTGCCTTGCAAGGGTGCATTATCAGCCCCGACTATACTCCCTTTACACTCACTGCCTGTGCTATAATGCAGTACTCTGTGGCAGTGTGATTGTCACGGGAATGCACCAAAGTGCTCTGTGACATTTGGAGTGAGTTTTCCATGTACTGCAGCACTTTCTGACTCTGTGATTAACTGCATATTGTAATGCAGTACTTTGCGAGAGTGAGATTAGTTCTGTGCTGCATTCCCAACCACTGTGACTCTTGGATAGTCTCTGTAGAGTAATTAAATGATCATTTTATTGTTTACGTTCCTTGCCCCAGGGTGCTTCACCGTATTTTGAAAATAATAAATGTTTTTCAAAAATGATTCGCTGTGACAGTTGTATAAATCGCATGCCTCCCTACAGTGCTGTGTGACACAGGGAGAGACTGTGCAGCCACCAGGATACATACACCCTGTGCTATAACATACCCCCTCCACAATATCCCTCAACACGGGTGTCTTGCAAGGATGCATTATCAGTCCCGACTATACTCCCTTTACACTTCACAGCTCCAACTCCATCCACAAACTTGCAGATGACACCACTGTGGTGGGTCCAGATCATAAACAATAGCCTGGCGGAGTACAGGAAGGAGATAAAGAAAATAGTCAGGAAAACTACAGCAAGATGAAGGAGCTAGTTATCGACACCAGGAAGAAGGGTGGATTATATGCTCCAATGGTGCAAAAGTGGAAATGATTGAGAGCTTCATGTCCTTTGGTGTTATTCTTACCAACGATCTGTCATGGGCCAACCATGTTGATGCAATAGCCAAGAACACCACCGCTTCTTTCGGAGACTGAGGAAATTCAGCATGTCTCCAATTAATCTTACAAACGGCTACAGATGCAGCACAGAAAGGGTGTATCAGTTCTTCATTTGGAAAGAGCTTTGCCCGTCTGAAAGAAATTGCAGTTAGTTTTGGATAAGGCCCAGTCCATCACACATACCAGATTCCCCACCATTGACTCCTTCTACACTTCATGCTGCCTTGGAAAAGCAGCCAACATAATCAAAGACGTGTCCCACCCCGGCCATTCCTTAATGCTGAGAGCTATATTCTGTATTGTGCACTCTGTATATTCCTTTGTTCTACCTCCTGTACTTTAGTTTGACATGATTGTCTTTATATATAGTATTATCTGTTCTGATTGGATAGCATGCAAAATAAAGCTTTTCATGGCACCTCGATACATGTCATAGTGATAAAACTAAACTAAAAGCCTAAAGGTCCAGGGATTTGATGATTCAGACGTGATAGAAAGGAAGGTAAAAGAGGTGGAGGAGTTGCATTACTAATCGGGGAGAATAACACTCAGCGATGTGGGCAGCGATAGAGTCACTGCCTTACAGCACCAGAGACCTGGGTTCAATCCTGACTGCGACTTGCTGTCTCTATGCAGTTTGTACGTTCTCCCCATGACCGTGTGGGTTTTCTCTGGGTGCTCCGGTTTCCCCCCCCAAAATTCAAAGGCGTACAGGTTTGTAGGTTAATTGGCATCGGTAAAAATTGTAAATTGTCCCTAGCGTGTAGGATAGTTTAAGTGTGCAGGGATTGCTGGTCAGCATGGATTCGATGGGATGAATGGACATTTCCGTGCTGTATCTCTAAACTAAACTAAACTATAACATACTGGAGGATTAATCTATTGAGGCATTACGAGCAGAAGTCATATATAAAAAAGGTTCAATACCTTTGTGCAATATGCCTTCTAGCAGACAGAAGCACAGATCTGCAGGGAAATTATGGAAAGATGTAAAAGCAAGGGTTGTCAGATCAGGTGACTTTAACTTCCCCAATATTGACTGGAACTTCTTTGGAGAGAATCAGTTAGGTGCATTCAAGAAAGTTTATTGAACCAGTATGTGGATATTCCAACCAGATGAAGGACCATGCTGGATCTTGTATCGGGAAAACGAGCCTGGCCAGGTTACTTGCATTTCTGTGGGAGATCATTTTTGGGAGCAGTGACCACAACTTCTTCCATTTTAGTTACGAATAAGGATAAGTCAGGACATTGCAGAAGAGTACTAAATTGGGGGAGTGAAAAATGACAACATTATTAGCCATGAGCTAGGGAGAGTAAATTGGGAACAGCTGTTATTGGGTAAATCCACATCTGACATACATTTAAATACTGGCTGATTAGAGTTCAGGCCGTGCATGTTCCAATAAGGAGGAGGGACAACACTGATGAGAGAGGTTGGAAATTTAGTTAAAAAGGAAAAGAAAAACAAATGCGAGGTTTAGGAAGATGAAAACAGATAGTGGTTTTGAGGAATATAAAGAAAGTAGGAAAAAAACACAAGCAGGGAATTAGGATGGCCAGAAGAGGCGAAGATGATTAAAGAAAATCCCAAGGGATTTTGTACACACAGTAAAAGTGTAACTAGGGAGATGATAGGAACACAAGGATAAATACAGAAATTTATGCTTTGGAGTCAGAGGATGCAGGTGAGGTACCAAATGTGTACTTTGTATCATCATTCACAAAGAAGAAGGAGGACAATGAGATCAGCGTGGGTATATTACTATGGTGCGGCATTTTGAGACCAGTTAGGAGATGGTGTTGGGTCTTTTGAAGCGCATGAAGGAAGATAAGTCCTCAAGGCCAGATGTGATCTATCCCAGGTTATTGAGAGAGGCAAGGGAAGACATTGCTGGGGACTCGACGAAGATCTTTGAATTGCCTCGAGCCGCAGGTGAGTTCTTGGAGGACTGGCGACCAGCCAACGGTTCCTTTGTTAAACAAGGGAAATGGGAATAATCCAGGAAATTATAGATCAGTGAGCCTCAGATGAGTGATGGGAAAACTATTGGAAAGGATTCTTAAGGATAGGATTTACTTGCCTTTAGAAGGGAATGAACTACTTAGGAACATTAAGTATGGATTTGTCATGTCTTACACCGATTACATTTTTTGAGGAGATGATGAATGTAATTGCTGAAGGAAGAGCAGTTGATGCTGTCTACATGGACCAGTAAGGCATTTGACACATTAGGCAGATCCAGAAGACTAAGATGGATGGGATCCATGGTGACTTGGTAGTTTGAATGTAGAACTGGTTCACCTATAAGAAGGCAGTGGTGAAGGGTGTGGGTTAGTAACCAAAATTCAATGTTGATACCATTGGGTTGTAAGATCATAGATCATAAGATCATAAGATTATAAGATCACAAGTGATAGGAGTAGAGTTAGGCCATTCGGCCCGTCAAGCCCACTCCGCCATTCAATCATGGCTGTTGTATCTCTCCCTCCTAACTCCATTCTCCTGCCTTCTCCCCATAACGTCTGATGTAAGCTGCCCAAGGGGTATATGAGGTACTGTCCCTCCAGTTTGCATGGAGCAACAAACATCCCCTCCCTGCCCCACTTTTCCCTGCTCCTTTTTCCCCTCCCTCTCTTGATCGACCCATCACTTGCCAGGTTTTTACCCGGTCCTGCTCTTCCAATTTTCTTCTGTTCTTGAACTCCCTTCTTGAACAGCGGAGTACTATTATGGTCATGAACTTGTGCTGGTGGAGTCAATATGATAGTGGTGTTTAAAAAAACATTTAGATAGACAAAATGAATATGTGGGAAATTGAGGGATATGGATCTATGTAGCCAGAAGGGAGGAGTTTAATTAGGCATTGTGTTCAACATAAACATGATGGGCCAAAGGGCGTTCTGTGCTGTACTCCATTCTTTGGTGCTTTCTGACACTGGGATAGATTCAGTAGATTTTATGTTGTACCACTGTGTTCTCAGCACTGGGATCAACTTAGTGCTGCCTGACAGCATTCTGTGACATTGGGACGAGCTTTTTGTCACCTTCCACTCCTCAATAACGCTGGGTTATACTGATGGATATCCAACATTGCTCCAGTGTACTGGGATCGCATCTATGCTACAACAAAGTGTTCTGTGACTGGGATTTATTCCATGCGGCACAAAACTATTCAGCAACACTGAAATGGACTGGTCCGCACCACAGCATCCTGTGACACTGGAATAGTGATGCACAAAAACACTCTGGGAAGCAGATACATCCTCATGGCATCATGGATACAGCACAGAAACGGGCTCTGTGGTCCACGCTGACCATCAAACACCCACTTACATCACCTCTACATTAACCCCATTTTTTCATCAATTTCCCCCACATTCTAACACTCGCCTATACTTTAGGGCAATTTTTTCCCGAGCAAATTGCAGATCTTAGTGATGTGGTTCACAGAAAGAACGTGCAAGCTCCACACAGACAGTAGCTAAGGAAAGGATTGAATGGGGATCTCTGGCACTATGAGTTAGTAAAACCCCTGTCTCACGGTGCCAGTTGACACACGAGGTACCCCGAGTTAAAACTCGTGGAAATAAAGTACGAATAACGTAGCTGTAACGTCGGAACTCGTGGACGCAACTTAGAGACTCGTGGCGCTAACGGCAGGTGCCCGTGAAACTTGTCAACTCTTGAAAAAAATCAAACATGTTTAAAGTTTTCCACGAGTCAAATTTACTCTTGTGGTCAAGAATTGAAACATTTTAACTCGTTGTAAGAACGTAGTGGCCCGTGCGTTTACCTTAGTGTATCGTGAGTCTACCGTGGGAACTCTTTTACTTTCCTCATTATGCTGCTGTGTTGCTGCATCCCTGATACTGGGATGTATTCTGTACTTAAAATAGACTTCTCTGTGATATTGCAAAAGACTGCGCTGAACTGCGTACTAGGTGACACTGGGATAAGGTGTAAACAATAGGTGACCATGGGGATATGCTGTAAACAAAGTTACTGTTACTGGTAAATGAGTAAATGGGAACAGTTAGAGAGAACATAGACAAAAGAATATAGAACAGACTATCAATTTGTAGTCTACTATAAATCTATTGCCTCCCACAGTTATCTGGACCACTCCTCCTCCCACCCGGCCTCTTGCAAAAATGCCATTGCCTACTCTCAATCTCCCAAGATGAGGCTTTTCACTCTAGGTCGTCTGAAATGCCCTTTTTCTTTAGTAAATGTGGTTTTCCCCCTCTGCTGTTGTAGATGGATTCCTCACGATCCCTCCCTTTCTATGTCTCGATGGAACAATAGTGTTCCCCTGGTTGTCACCTTTACCCCACCAGCCTCCGTATCCAAACATCATTTTCCGACATTTCCGCCATCTTCAGTGTGATCCACCATTTTCCCATCCCCACCACTTTCTGCTTTCTGTAGAGATCACTCCCTCCACAATTCCTTGCCTTCTTGATCCATGACCTATTTTGGGAGTGCCGCCACACTCTATGATGTTGGGAGGAGTGATGCGCTGCACTGCGGCTTTGAGTGACGAATTTTCTCCTTGGATCAGTCGTAGATGGCCTATCCCTTATGCCCCTGTCCCAATTAGGAAACCTGAACGGAAACCTCTGGAGACTTTGCGCCCCACCCAAGGTTTCCGTGCGGTTCCTGGAGGTTTTTGTCAGTCTCCCTTCCTACTTCCACTACCTGCAACCTCCGGCAACCACCTGCAACCTCCGAGAACCGCATGGAAACCTTGGGTGGGGCGCAAAGTCTCCAGAGGTTTCCGTTCAGGTTTCCTAAGTGGGACAGGGGCATAATTCTGCAACTGTTATTCCTGTTTCTAAATTCAGCCAAAACGACATCCTCCCTGTAGCCAGCCTGTTGTTTTCCACATTTGAATGAATAGGGGCAAGTCTAGTTAACATCTCTACATTTGACAGTTCCACCTGCCTTGAAGCACATTGTGATACCAACTGTATCCTTTTAGGCACAGAGACCAAAAGTGAACACAGTTCTCCATCTGTGGTCTTACTATGGCCCACTGCAATTACAGTAAGGCACTGCATCCTTCTAAACGTCTGCTTGCAATAAAGGCCAATGTACCTCTTGTCTTTCCACTTGCCTGCGATTCCACATGTGTGCCTTCAAACATCAATGCTGGCCAGACTTTCACCACATGAATAATGCAAAAGAATTCTATCTGTTCTACCGAAGAATAACCTCCCATTTTTCCACATTGTATTCCATCCATCATGTCATTGTTTACTCACTCAGCTTGCCAATGCACCCATTTGCATCCACATATGTTGAGACATTGGAGTGCAGACGAGACTGCATCTGTTCCTAGCAACTAATAGGCAATTTTTCACAGACACAAAGAGTCTGCTGCACAAAACGACACATTTTTCTGAGTGAATAAGAATAAAATTACTGCAAAAAAACACACTCAGAATTACTGCCACAAAACATGACCATTTGGTCTATCATAAGGTCATATGGAATAGTAGAATTAGGCCATTCGGCCCATCACGTCTATGCCATTCAATCATGGCTAACCTATCTCTCACTCCTAACCCCATTCTCCTGCCTTCTCCCCATAACCTCTGACGCCTGTACAAATCAAGAATCTATTTCTCTCTGTCTTAAAAATATCCACAGACATGGCCTTTAAGGTCAACCATTTCTATGCTGGCCAAAATGGGCATGAACTCATCATCAGATTTCTTGATCAGTGTGGGGACAGAACAAATTCTTCACCTGATTTCAGCCAACAGTAGGTACGTAGTGGTATGAATATTGACTTCTCTAACTTCAAGTAACCCTTGCATTCCCTCTCTCTCCATCCCTCCCTATCCTAGTTCTCCATCTTGTTTCATTGGCCTCCTGATAAAATTTGACCGATTGTGTGCCTTGCTGTCACCTTCCCCTCAGCTAACAATGATCCATTCTACATTTTCCATGATCATCGTCCGCTTTGATCTCTTGTTTTCCCACATTACCATTCCATATCTCTATGTCTCCCCTGACTCTCAGTCTGAAGGGTCTTGACCCGAAACATCATCCATTCCTTCTCCCCAGAGATGCTGCCTGGCCCACTGAGTTACTCTGGCATTTTGTGCCTATCTTTAGTAGGAACACAGTATTTTTGAGAAATTTAGAGAAATTTAAATGACCTGAGGCCCTTTGACAAGGAAGAATGCAGCCCATATCCTAAACCCTCAGCAGCTTGGGCATTGAATTAATGTTAGTTGTGGTCTAAAAAGTATCCACAGAGATCAACATTGTGCTCTCTACCCAATAATACTTGGGGATTAATATACTGATATGGTTATCGATAGAAAGCAAAGATTGTCAGACTGTGAATCTTGGGGTTCTGAAGTATTTGAGCTATGTCAATAATATTGGAGAGCAGACCAAATGTCATAGGGTCATACTGTGTAGAAACAGGCCCTTTTGCCCATCTTGCCCATCTCAACATGACCCACCTATACTAGTCCCACTTGTCTGCATTTGGCCCATATGCTTCTAAATCTATCTGTACCTGAATTTATGCACCTGTTCAAATGAATGGCAGAACAAATAAAACACAGAGCGCAAACACATAAACACACTCAACGCGATATTTTCAAGTTTGCTGATAATAGTAAAACTAAGTGGGATTGTGATTGGGAAGGTGCAAACTGAGTAGCCGGATGATGGAATATGGAATGTTGCATGTGCAAATAATTGCATGTGGCAAATGAAATATTCTGTGGAAAAATGTGAGGTCATCCACTTTTGTGCACAACAAAGTGGAATATTTGTTCATAACAAAGTAGAATATTTGTTAAATGTTGAAAGTTTTGGGCTCTCAGGGGCAGCAAAGGCCTAGGAGGGTAAATAGCGTACCAGTACTACAGCATCAATGAATGAATGAATAACTTTATTGGCCAAATATTCACATACAAGGAATTTGCCTTGGTGCTCCGCCCGCAATTGACAACACGACAAACAGTGACAGTTAAGGCATTTAGAAACATAGAAACATAGAAATTAGGTGCAGGAGTAGGCCATTCGGCCCTTCAAGCCTGCACCACCATTCAATATGATCAAGGCTGATCATCCAACTCAGTATCCCGTACCTGCCTTCTCTCCATACCCCCTGATCCCCTTAGCCACAAGGGCCACATCTAACTCCCTCTTAAATATAGCCAATGAACTGGCCTCAACTACCCTCTGTGGCAGAGAGTTCCAGAGATTCACCACTCTCTCTGTGTGAAAAAATGTTCTTCTCATCTCGGTTTTAAAGGATTCCCCCCTTATCCTTAAGCTGTGACCCCTTGTCCTGGACTTCCCTAACATCGGGAACAATCTTCCTGCATCTAGCCTGTCCTTTTAAGTGACAGTTAAGACAATCAAGGCATTTATTGCAATTGTCCAGTGCCTCGGTGAGATCTAATTGCAGCTGTACTTGCCATAGAAGAAGAGCAGCGGAGGATTATGGATTTTAAAAAAAAATCAGCATATGTTGCTCCTTGTGTCTTTATTTTACTGGGTTTGTTCCAGGGTTTGCATTACCACAAAGATTGACTAGACTGGTTCTGTATTCTTTAGAGTTTCGAATGATGAGCAGTCTCTTCGATACTTACAATAGTGTTTCAAGACTCAGCAGGATAGATGAAGGGAGAGCGTTTCTCCGGTCTGAGGAGTCTAGAACCAAGAGACATAGTTTAACAATAAGAGTCCTGTTGTTTAGGACTGAGATGAGGAGAAACACCCCACTGAGACGTTAGTGAACTTTCAGTATTCTCCATCAAAGATAGCTGTAGAAGCTTGATCATTACATTCAGGGAACCAAGTAATATTAGGAGCATGCTTGAAGATGGTGCTGAGACACGAATCAACCATGATCTGGATGAGTAGCAGAACAGGATGAAGGGACACATGGGTTATTCCTGCTCCTAATTCTTATAGAAACTTCGAAAATAGGTGCAGGATTAGGCCATTTGGCCCGTCGAGCCAGCACCACCATTCAGTATGACCATGGCTGATCATCCAGAATCAGTACTGCATATCCCTTGATTCTGTTAGCCCCCAAGAGCTATATCTACAGTAATTCTCTCTTGAATACATCCAGTGAAGTGGCCTCCACTGCCTTCTGTGGCGGAGAATTCCACAGATTCACAACTATCTCGGTGAAACAGTTTTTCCTCATCTAAGTCCTAAATGGATTACCCCTTATTCTTAAACTTATGTTCTTAACTCCCTCATTTGTTTTAGTATTGTAAACAATGACTTGAAACAAATAAATACATGGCCAGATAAATGCAACCATTAGTCATTTGATGTTAACCATATTCATTCAACTAAAAAGACAACTCTCTGAAATGTTAACACAGTTCCACTCTCCACTCTCGTGCCTGGTCTGCTGAGTATTTCCATAATTTTTCTTAGCTGTTTTACAATACAATACAATACAATTTATTTGTTATCATTTGAACCTCTTGAGGTTCAAACAAAATTTAGTTTCTGCAGTCAAACAAACAAGAAAAAAGAACACAGACACAACACAATTTACACAAACATCCATCACAGTGAATCTCCTCCTCACTGTGATGGAAGGCAAAGTCTTATCTCTCCCCTGCACTCAGTTTGAAGCACTGAGCTCAAGTGGCTATCTTATCAGGGCCATTGAAGTATGTAGACCTCAGCAAACCCTAAAGAAGCTGGCAGCAAGGACTATAATTTAGTTTCTTTCCATTCTGGAAATTTATTGATGGTTGAAGGTCATAAATGTAGCAGTTTGGTGGATGTGTAAAATGAAAAGCAGATGTACGGCAGGAATCCAAAGGACAGCTGTTCTTTTATGGTGCTGTAAGGTTCTGTATCATGAGCTAGTTCATGCATGAATGAAAATAGTTCAAATTCTCCTCAAAGCATCCAGTTCATAGATGTGGCATTTAGTGCACTCTCAGTATCCGTTTGCTCCGACCAACTTAATTAGTATTTTGGACAGTGACCTTTCAATACCATACGTACAATCTGATTAATAATCATAATTCCATCAGGGCGGGTGCTCTGAAAATCCACGTCAAAGGGTATTGGCAGTGCCATTTAGTTTGGGGTTTGCTTTATTCCAGGACCCACCAAACGTTAGCAAAAGGTTTATTAACTGGGAGTGGTAGAGCTGAATTCTTGCATGTAAGGCTTTATGACCAAGGAGAAAGAATGAAGATACTCATGAGAAACGGAATAATAAAGTTGATGGTGTTGGATATAATTATGAGTAATGCAAAATTATATTCTGCTGATTAGTTGAATAATCGCAGTTACAGTATACTTTTCTAAAAATGAACGAAGGACATATTTGTATTCCAGTGGTAATTGAAAAACTTGTAAGCATCTGATAAATAGTTCCTTGATGGTCATCTAAGTCAGGAAATTGGATTTCACTTACTTTGGGTGCATGAAATGGGGACTGCATTATTCCTCAGTCTCGGTCTTGGCATCACCAAATAGACTGTGATATCCTAAGGTTGCAAAATCACTATCACAGTATCTCCCTTTTCCGAGCCGTAGAAGCTGACACGAGGGCTCAGAGACGGCAGCTGCAGTCTGCACTCACAGCTGCAGGCTGACTTATGTGTTGTCTGCTCGGAACCAGGTCAGCACAGCTAAAGTGAACTCTCCATGGCTTCTTGTGGGGCTAGGACTGAAGGGGCTTATAAAGGGGCGGCATAGTAGCTCAGCGGTAGAGTTGCTGCCTTACCGCGCCAGACACACGGGTTTGATCCTGACTACGGGTGCTGTCTGTAAGGACTTCGTACATTCTCCCTGTGACCGCGTGGGGTTTCTCTGGGTGCTCCAGTTTCCAGTCACACTGCAAAGACGTACAGGTTTTTAACTTGTGGACATCCAGACCAGACCATCCCACACATCGCGAATGACTGTCTCACTGAGGCTTTTCCCTGGTGGCATCAAAGCCATCCATCCAGTAACTGATGATGACCTGGTCTGGATGTCTACTCCTTGATCTCCAACTTTAAGCTGTGCACGCCATACGCAAGAAGAAGCTATGATAGGAAATGCCTATCTCATTTTCCGATAGATCAGACCTGCCAAAATGGGTACTTCAACATTTGCACAATTAAAAAACAGAAAAAGTGCAATTAAAATAGTCCAAATAGTTTATTTCTAATCCAATGTAGACACAAAATGCTGGAGTAACTCAGCGGGTCAGGCAGCATCTCTGGAGAGAATGAATGGGTAACACTTCAAAACGTTTTTGTGTCTATCTTCAATTTAAACCAGCATCTGCAGTTCTTTCCTACACTCTCTAATCCAATGTTAGGCTGGATTTTAGACACTGGAATTAAGATGCTTTTGTTGTCGAATGGAACATGACAAACCATCACGGAGTGATGTATAGATCCATATAAAGCTGCCTGTTGATTCCAGGAAAATCTTTTTTATTATTTTTTATTTGTATTCATGGCTTTCCCATTTAGAATTGGGAAGTTATGCTGCAGCTGAACAATCCATTGGTTAGACAGTTCTCATGCATTGTGTACAATTCTGGTCACCATATGGTGGAATGTGATAACAGTAAGCGATGGTGTAAGATACGTTCACCAGCGTGTTGCCCAGAATGGACGTCTGTAGCTAGGAGGAGAAATTAGATCAGCTGGTTTTATACTTACTCAGATACAAGAGGTTGAGGGGTGACCTTATGGAGGTTTATAAAATTATGAGGGGGTAATGGTATTTTGATTAGTAAAGTTGTCAGGGGCTATGGAGCAAAGGCAGGAGAATGTGGTTGAAAAATAGATCAGCCATGATTGAATGGCGGAGTAGACTTGAAGGGCCGAATGGCCTAATTCTGCTCCTTGAACCTATGACCCATAGGGTAGACAGAGTTTTTTCTCCCATGGCAGCGAAGTCTTGAATTAGCGGGCATGGGTTTAAAGTGAGGTGGGGGAGATTTAAAGGGGGTCTGACAGGATTGTGGTTTTCTGGAAAAGCTGCCAGAGGCGGACAGAGACATTTACAATTTTAAAAGGCAATTGGACAGATAGATGAAAAGGAAAGGCATGAGGTGATATGGATCCAATGTAGGCAAGTGGGATCAGCATTGGCAGGTAACGTGGTCAGCATGGATGAGGTGGGTTGGACAGACTTGTTTCTGTGTTGCATGGCCAATTGACGTTGATATGCTGGAGTATTTTTTATAATGTATTGAGACACTGTGCTGCCTAATGAAGACATTTAGAAGGACAATTGTGCATATGTAAAAAAGAGAGAAAATTAGAAAAATTAACATTCAGCCATTAGATGACAACATGCCACTGTTTTAAAAATACTGGGGCTGAAGTGCAAAGGACCACCGAGGAGGTGAGCATTCTGTAAGTATAGGGTTACACAAAAAAAGCTGGAGAAACTCAGCGGGTGCAGCAGCATCTATGGAGCGAAGGAAATAGGCAACGTTTCGGGCCGAAACCCTTCTTCAGGAAGAGGAGAACTTCTTCAAGGTAGGCATATCTTGAAGAGATAACGCAGTGGAGTATACACAGTGTTTAAGAGGGAACTGCAGATGCTGTATATTTGGGGCAAGACAGTAATTAGGGAAAGTGTAGGCTCATTGTGGGCCAAAGTAGCAATCTTTGAATGGACCCAGTGGATTTAGGAGAGGGATTAAATGAATTCATCTCATTTGTATTCACCAAGGAGAAGAACGTTACTGTTGGAGAATTCAGGGGGAGGATGGTGAAATTCGCGATCAAATTGGCATTGAAAATTACTAGATTTTGGACATCTAATTCAGATAAAAAGTGGATACATTCCCCTGATCACAAGATATATCCTAGGCTTTAATAGCAGCATTTGGAGCAGATTGCTGGGGCTCTGACAGAAATCTTCAAATCTTCTCCAGCCACAGAAGAGATCCAGATGATTGGAGGATTGCAGTGACCTAACAGTACGCAAGAACTGCACACAATACCTCCGATGTGACCTAACCAACATTTTACAAAGTTGTAACACGATGTTCCAGCTCTTATATTCCATGCCACAACCAATGAAGATAAGAATCCCATATTCCTTCTTCAATTACTTTTCCATCTGTGCTTCCACTTCCCGAGATTTATGGATTTGACAACCAAGGGTCCCTCTGTTCATTAACACTTTGTGGGGGGAGGGGGTCGCCATTCAACGTGTACAACCTACCCTTGATTGCCCTCCCACCTTACACTTTATCAGAATTAAATTCCATTTGTCACTGGACCAAATACAGGCAGGTGGGATTAGTGTACATGAGGCAGGTAGGTCGGTGTGGGATAGTTGGGCCGAAGGGCCTGTTTCCCCGATGTATAACTCTATGACTAATTTGATTCTTGAACCAAACTGCACATTCATCATCCTAACTTGAGGACAGAATACCACGGACCACCTTTTGCACTACCATGACTTGTTTCTCTAAATGTGTTATTGCGCTAACGTCTTAGATTTTCACAGTGTTTTTCTTTTACCGTCTTGCAGAATTTATATGTGATTTACGTGTACTTTATGTTTCTCTGTGATGTCTGTGCCTACGTGTCCGTGATGGTGCTGCTGGCAACATTTTCATTCACCATGCTTGTGTATATGACAATAGACTTGACTTGACTTGACTTGAACACATAATCTAAGCTAACACCACTGTGGAGAACCGTGTCATCAAAGGGGTTGTATTTTATTAAACCAAAACCATGTCTGCCTGCAGGTTTGATGGAGGCGATTCCAAAAAAAGATCCGTGAGTTATTGGTGACATCGGCAATGATTCTCCCTTAACAAAAGGTTCCTCTGCAAGCCCTGCATTTGGTATTTTGTTGGATCGTTGGCGTGTAAAGGCCCTGTCCCACTGCGGCGACCTAATTTGCGAGTTTAGAAGAGTTTGCGCTCGACTCAAACACTCAGCATGGTCGACATGTGGTCCTAGGAGGTCACTGGAACTCGCCTTCATGCTCGAGGGAAGCTCCCGCATACTCGCGGCCTCAGTTTGGTCAAATAAAAATTGGTCGGCATGGTTCTTTTGAACTCGTAGCGCAGTGGAGTGGGGTTGCCAGGTAGTCGAGGTAGCCGTTGGCAACCGGGCATTTTAATTGGCTCATTGGAGTTTTCAGAACCAAAGAAAACGTACCGGTAATGTTAAAATCCCGCTAAACTTTATTATAAGTTGTCTGGCTTCTTAAAGGTGTCACCACTCCTTCTCCCTCCCTTCTCCCTCCCTTCTCCCTCCCTTCTCCCTCCCTTCTCCCTCCCTTCTCTCCCCTCTCTCTCCCCTCTCTCCTCCCCCCCCCCCCCCCCCTCCTCCGTGCTCTCTAAAGGACTTACCGTACATTGTGCCAGCCGTATTTCACCTTCCTGTTCATCGCGGGTGTGAATTTCGGATAGCTCTCCCCCGCTTTCCCAGGCCCCCACCTTTGCGATATGTTTGTGTGTGCGTGTGTGTGTGTGTGTGTGTATGTGTGCGTGTGTGTGCATTGATGGACAATCCAGCTCGCGGTTTCATCGCTGACGGTCGATCCAGCTCGAGGTTTTTCAGGCGAGTGCCCTCGAGCTTGAAGGTCGAAGACAGTCGCTGAAAAGTCGCGTTAGTGGGACAGGCCCTTAACATTGGGTTACTAATGACGCATTGTCAATGTGCTTTGGGAAATTGTAATAGCGTGAAATATTGAGTCCAATAATGTAGCTTTTTTTTTTGCTTTCTTCTCATCAGCTATCTTTCTGATTTCTTGGAATGTTAAAAATCTGGTCAGTCGTAAAAGTAACGAAAGGAACCGTATGATTAAAAACCATGATTTATTTCTAAAATTTACGAACCATCGACTCATTAGAGTCACAACCACTGTGCCTGTGTCAATGGCACAGTGCAGTAGGATTAAGCAATTGTATAAAAGTGGCTGACTCCCTATGGAAAATTCTATTGAGCTGCACTCGTCACTCTGAAATAAATACAGCATTCACAAATGAAATACCTCATAGAGAATTAAGCAGAGAAAAGATCAGATTAAGGACACAAGCATTATTGAATGATTCAACTTTACTATGTTCTATTGAAATCTCCACCCATTTGGCTCCAGACAGATAGATTAAACTGTGCATTTTACATGAAATTACTCCATTATCAGTAAAATTAGATCTAAACTGTTTCTTTTTAGATAATTAATATGAATCTATCCAGCAAAGCTTAGACGGGGTTGCTGAATATTTCATTTAATGTATTCAGCATAGTAATGCCAGAGAATGAAATAAGGCCAAGAACAAGACTATTGCCCAATCTCTTCTGCTGCATTTCATGCCCATTGTGTTTATGCAATGGAGTGAAAAAGTGTCCATTAAAATTCATCAACAGATTTACTGATGATTAATAAAGCTGTCAGCTCTCCCTTCACAAGCAGATCTTTATCAGCTCTGCTGCCTGTTAACTCCAAGCCTGAGTGGACAGAGTGAAATGAGACACTGATGGGGAAACATGGGTTGGTGTGAGGCAAGAAGGAGATTTTGTTGCTGTGTGCTGGCCTCGCCCTGCACAGTGAGTGCTTCCTCAGAATACATGAGATGTTCCTTTAATCCTTTTGCCTGAGGGCTGGGAAACAGGTCTTTCTTTGGCATTGTCAGAGGTGAGAGACCAACTAGTTTAGTTTAGTTTAGTTTAGTTTAGTTTAGAGACACCGTGGAAACAGGCCCTTCAGCCCACCGAGCCCACACTGACCAGCGATCCCTGCACATTAACATTATCCTACACACACACTAGGGACAATTTACAATTATACCAAGCTCATTAACCTACAAACCCGTACATCTTTGGAGTATGGGGGGAAACCCGAAGATCCCGGAGAAAACCAACGCCGGTCACGGGGAGAATGGACAAACTCTGTATAGACAAGCACCCGTAGTCAGGATTGAATCCCGGTCTTTATCACTGTAAGACAGCAACTCTACCGCTGTACCACTGTGCCGCCCACTATTAAGGAATTGTGTCATTTCAAACATTTCCTTTTGCCAACCTGATTCATGTGATTAAAATATTGTCATGTTCAAAACTATTTGACTTTTCTTCCTTCTTCTTCTTTCGTGTGGCGTGCACAGCCTAAAGTTGTGGGACAACTTGTTCTATTTGATCTTCTGTTTGTGCACGTCGAGTTGATTGCATTAGTCGAAACAGGGCGGACCACGTGAAGGTTGCAATCTTCCACCCCACTTTTCTTCCTCAACAGATTCTACCATCTAGAAATCCACAAGCACAATAGTTTGTCAAATCATTCAAACCTTCTGCTCAAGACACAAGAAACTACAGATGCTGCAATCTTGAGCAAAACAAAATGCTTGAGGACTCAAAGGTACACAAAATTGCTGGAGAAACTCAGCGGGTGCAGCAGCATCTATGGAGCGAAGGAAATAGGCGACGTTTCGGGCCGAAACCCTGCTTCAGACTGATGGGGGGTGGGGGGGAGAAGGAAGGAAAAAGGGAGGAGGAGGAGCCCAAGGGCGGGGGGATGGGAGGAGACAGCTCGGGGGTTAAGGAAGGGGAGGAGACAGCAAGGGCTAGCAAAATTGGGAGAATTCAACATTCATGCCATCAGGATGCAAGCAACCCAGGCGGAATATGAGGTGCTGTTACTCCAATTTCCGGTGTTGCTCACTCTGGCAATGGAGGAGACTCAGGATGCTTGAGGACTCAGTTGGTCAGGCAGCAACTATGGAAGGAATGGACAGATGGTGTTTGAGTTGAGATCCTTCTTCAGTCTTAATTTCTTTGCCAACAAGAAATGTACATTAGCATGGGAATATGAGAGGAGGTAATGAAGCTTGTTTTGCCTGCCTGCTGGTGTAAAATTCTACAGGGCAAGAGATCCAATATAATACCATATATTGATACGCTCATAGGCCTTTCCATTGTTGAGAAGGAAACTGTGACATTGCAGGGTGGTGAGGCCTGCAGGATGGGGAGGGAAAAGGAAAGATCAGGTGGTATGGTGGTATTGGAACCTAAGTAGTTGGTCATATCGAAACATCAGTGTGTAAACTCTGCTTGCAATCAGTATGATGATGAGGTTTACACTATTGACTGAGGTTAGGGTTGAATGTGATCAACAACTGTGGTGGGGTGTTGGGCCTGGCGGAGGGGGAACATTTTGTTGCAGGCTGCATTCAAACAGCTGTCGCCAGAGCTGCATATTTCTGCTTCAAACGAGGACAACAGACCTTCACAGTCAGATCAAGATCCCTGCACTTACAACAACTGGGATTTGAAAATGGTACCAAACTGGCGACACTGTACTGTCTCAGTGCACTGCTACTATACACTTGTACTGTATCTGAGATGCTTATGTATCAAAGTGCTTATATATAGTGCTACGTGTAATGAACTGTATACAAAAATGAATTTAACTGCACCTCAGTACATGTGACATATAAATACCATATCATACCATACCGTACCATATCGTACCATACCTATACAATTGTGGTTCCCAATGGCTGATCTTATGGCATCAGACCACCTGAATAGGATCCCTTGAAATAGAGGTTGCAGGCATCTGGAGCTATGAATTCCTGCTATTTCACATGGCCTATGTTACCAAACACCATCAATGGAAAAATCACAGAAGTGTCATTAGATACCATTGCACATGTTGCTGTGCTTCCATGCATTAGCACATTGGGTGGCTGGAAGGGCCCTAAGGAATATCGTGGAATGCATACAACGCCAATAATTCTCATTTTTATACAAATAGTATCACATTGCACACATTTAAATATTGCACTATCCATTGGAATTCCTAGGCTACAGATCTCTGATTCCAAATTCTCATATACTATTATTGACCAGCTGTATCATACTTAAAAACTGTCATTCGGATTTGCTACAACGTGTTATTGATACTGGTTTATTCTTATCATGTGTACCGAGATACAATAAAAAAATAGTTTTGCATGCTATCTAGGTATATCATACAATTCATGAGTGCAATCATACCAAATATAGATATATACTAGATATATTGACTAGTGTAGCTGGGACAGACTAGTGTAGCTGGGACATGTTGGCCGGTGTGGGCAAGTTGGGCTGAAGGACCTATTTCCACATTGTATCACTATGACTCTATATGAGCACAACAGGTAGTGCAAGATATAGTATTATAGCTACAGAGAAAGTGCAGTTTAGTGCAAAAGCTACAAGAAGGTAGATTGGGAAATCAAGACTATATCCTTGGCTTTTGAGAGTCCCGATCAATAGTCTAATAACAACAGGGAAGAAGCTGTTCCTGAATCTGGTGGGGATGTGCTTTCAAGATTTTGTATCTTCAGCCCCAGGGGAGAGGAGAGAATGACTGGGTTTTCAATGGTGCTAGATCAGTTGGCTGCTTTTCGAGGCAGCATGAAGTACAGATGGAGATGGGGGGTCTGGTTCATGTGATAGACTGTGATGCGCCCCCAGTTCTATGCAATTTCTTGCTGTCTTGGGCAGAACAATTGCCAAACCAAGCTGAGAAGTATCCGCATAGGAAGCTTTCCATGGTGCATCTGCAGATGTTGGTAAGAGTTATTGGAGGCATAATGAATTTCTGCAGTCTTCTGAGGAAGTAATGATAACAAAACCACAAAAGCAAAATACTGCGATGCTGGTGATGAGAAAGAATTGGCCAAGCAGCATCTATAAAGAAAGGAACAGTTGGCATTTTTTACCATAACCAGACAATGAATAGTGTTTTGAAATATTGTGATATAAATACAACAAAACAATATGCGGATGACACTAAGCTGGGGGGGCAGTGTTAGCTGTGAGGAGGATGCTAGGAGACTGCAAGGTGACTTGGATAGGCTGGGTGAGTGGGCAAATGTTTGACAGATGCAGTATAATGTGGATAAGTGTGAGGTTATCCATTTTGGTGGCAAAAACGGGAAAGCAGACTATTATCTAAATGGTGGCCGATTGGGAAAGGGGGAGATGCAGCGAGACCTGGGTGTCATGGTGCACCAGTCATTGAAGGTAGGCATGCAGGTGCAGCAGGCAGTGAGGAAAGCGAATGGTATGTTGGCTTTCATAGCAAAAGGATTTGAGTATAGGAGCAGGGAGGTTCTACTGCAGTTGTACAGGGTCTTGATGAGACCACACCTGGAGTATTGCGTACAGTTTTGGTCTCCAAATCTGAGGAAGGACATTATTGCCATAGAGGGAGTGCAGAGAAGGTTCACCAGACTGATTCCTGGGATGTCAGGACTGTCTTATGAAGAAAGACTGGATAGACTTGGTTTATACTCTCTAGAATTTAGGAGATTGAGAGGGGATCTTATAGAAACTTACAAAATTCTTAAGGGGTTGGACAGGCTAGATGCAGGAAGATTTTTCCCGATGTTGGGGAAGTCCAGGACAAGGGGGTCACAGCTTAAGGATAAGGGGGAAATCCTTTAAAACCGAGATGAGAAGAACTTTTTTCACACAGAGAGTGGTGAATCTCTGGAAATCTCTGCCACAGAGGGTAGTTTAGGCCAGTTCATTGGCTATATTTAAGAGGGAGTTAGATGTGGCCCTTGTGGCTAAGGGGATCAGGGGGTATGGAGAGAAGGCAGGTACGGGATACTGAGTTGGATGATCAGCCATGATCATATTGAATGGCGGTGCAGGCTCGAAGGGCCGAATGGCCTACTCCTGCACCTAATTTCTATGTTTCTATGTTAATACATTATGGTTTTATTCGTCACATTGCATATAAAGTGCAAGTGAAATGAATTTGTGGTGGATGCTTGTGTTAAATTTTTATTGTGTATTGTGTGTTCTTTATCATTGTACCGCTGCTGGCAAATTCATTTCACTTGCACTTTATGTGCAATGTGATGAATAAAACCGTATTGACTGAATTGTATTGTAATTGATATAGTGCTATACTATTCGCGCTGTTACTAGATTATAATTGAAACTTGAACATTTGTTACCAAGGTGATTTATAAAATCTGCCAGAATATCTGACCAATGTCTCAAAGTATTCTATGCAATAATCATCATCTGGTCTTAAAATGAACAATCAATTCACCATTTACGTGTGGCTGTCATTACAATTAAGAATGTTTTTATTTTGTCCCGTTTGAACAACAGATCCCACCTGACCCGTTGAGTTCCTCCAGCAGTTTGCGTTTTGCAGACTTTTTTTTCATTGGGTTAACAATTGTATGCAGGCCATTACAACTGTCCATGTGCAATAACCACTGTTGCAGGAAGTCAGGGGGTTGACCAGCATTTTGGGTGGAAAGGAGCACTTCAAATCAAAACCATGCATTTGGACTGAGTGTGAAAAGGGAAGATAGCCAGTATAAAGATGAGAGGTATAAGGCAGAAGCGAGAGGTGATTTGATGGACTGGGAGGGGTGAAGGAACACAGGCATATGGAACCATATAGGGGAGAGGAGGAGAGCAGGGGGTGTGGGTGGAATTGGGAAGCAGACAGAGGAGAACAAAAGGATAGCAAATAACCCATCTGGACTAAGGCGAGGGGAGGTGAGAATGAAGGTGGAAACAGCTGCTGGAAGATGATAAGCAGGATGGCTGCCAGTGCTGGAATTTGAGAAATAAGGAAGTTGATAATGGGAACCATGAGGGGAGAGGTGACGGGAACCAGAACTGATGGGGAGTGGGAACTACTGTAGGTGAAACATGTATGAAGAAGGTGCTTGAGAACAGGAGAGAGGGGCTATAGTGGATGATGGGAAGCAGGAGGGATGGGGATATGGGAAAGAGATTTAAAAAAAAGCAGAGGAGGATTGGGGGGGGGGGGGGGGGGGGGGGGGGGGGGGACAGATTAGGAGCGAAGGAGATTTCAATGTTCATACCATTGGTATGGGTCTTGGTATCGGGTAAATGCACAGATACACTGGTGTGGGCTATTTATTATAAAAAAAACCTTTGTGCACCTTTATTTTGACATAACTCCTCAAGTTTATCATCTCACACCTTTGTGTTTTGTGGCAGCATCCAGCCAGCCTTCCTTTTCTTTAGTGAGTGGCCTTCAGAGTCAAATAAATCAGCTTTACATCTTAGAGAGTCATAGTCATACAGCATGGAAACAGGCTCCTCAGCCCAACTTGCCCACCAACCAAGATGCCCCTTGCACACTGGTCCCACCTGCCTGCGTTTGGCCCCAACTACCTCTAAACATGTCCAATCCATGTACCTGTCCAAATGGTTTGTCCAATGATGTTTCAAGTGCAGAATATGTGAATCCACCCAAAACTAGATCAAACACTCTATAATTTCAGGCATATATATACTAACAACTCATTTTACACTCCAAAAAGCAGTCAGTCCTTTAATAATTGCTGTGGCTCTTTGCTGACAGCTGCTTGATTCCTATGTGGTATAATGGTGACCATCTGCTGAATTGCTTTCTCAAACAACCTACACTGCTGTTTGTCGATATTCAATTATGCCCCATAAAATCTTGCAAACCAGCCAAATTCAATGGTACTTTTTAAAAAAGAAATTGGATATACAATTGAAAAGAAAGAAAACAATCTGCAGCTTTATGGGAACAAGCAAGGGTGTGGGACTACTTTCAAAGAGACTGGATGGCTATAATCTGCTTACTTATACATTGGAATATTGCTCCAGGAAATTAAAGCTAGTCTTTGCGTTTGCTACCCATGTAATGCAGAATACCAATAACCGCTTGAATAAAACTTAACTATTATCATTTTAATAGATAGGCCCGGTCCTTCCATTAAGCAGCTATCATCAAAGATTGAATTCTTTAAGTTACAGTAAAGCTCATTTTATGAGAAAATGGGTGATCTTATCTATTTCAGAACTGGATTTTTTTAAAACAAAAAACAAGTTGTTCTTTTAAATGCAAAAATAATTCAATTTTCAACAGAATGGTTGTTTTATTGACAGCTGGGGGTCAGCGCATAGATCAAGTAGACCACAAGTTATAATAACCTTGTGTAAACTATGTCATGCCCCAGTGGGCCCCACAACACTGATTTTTATTCTGAGGCATGATGGATGGCTTTAATTCTTGAATGGAGTAATCACTGGTCCATGCATATTTATGGGAAAGTTTTTGTAATTAAAGTCCATACCAGATCTGATGCTATCAGTGTTCTTGGTGCTTTTTGAACAATAAAATTACTGTTTGAGAGCATCAGGAGATGACTTAATCTACATTGATCATGCTTTTGCTCTGGAGCTAACCTTATTTACTAAATTGGAGTCATAGTTGTGGTCGCGATGTATGAGTCAATATTGATATTTAAAGTTTTACAGCTCCTGCAAAAAACTCAAAAGTGCCATCCAACATTATATTCACTGAAAAATATTACATGGGAATGCTGTTTAAATCTCACAACAAAGTCACCTTCAGACTTGAGTACTTTGTGCCCGGAATGTCTTCTTACTATAGTTGCCGACTTGCGTTTATTTATGCAAATCGGAGTGACTTTTTCTCCCTTGGAAAACGACACGCAGTTTGCAATGTGCTCAACATAGCCTTTGTTCTGGAGTTAAGTACAGGGTACTAGTATTATAGAACGCATTATTATATATGTCTTCCCACTGGTAAGGCTGGGGAAGAATCTAAACAGTAGATAAGTTAAAGACAGTGCATTAATGGTAAGTGCTATGAGGGGTATTCATATTCCCACTCCATCCCCATCCCTTATGTCAAGCTACTTTTCTAATTTTGCAATGATTCTGTAATCCACCTCCATCTGAAAGACCCAAGCACTGCCACACCTATGCCAAGCGTTGCTAATCAAGTATAATCTTCCATCCTCGGGTCCCTTCATATGTATTAATAGAAGTTAATGTTCCTCGTGCGGTGGACAAAACCGAGTGAATCTTAAAATATTCATTATAAGTAGGAAATTAATGATAAAGGTTATCTACATATTGGAAATGAAATAGATTGGAATAGAATAGAAAGCGGGGTTCAATGAGAACGGTGATCCGCCTATGGCCGACAAAGGAGGCCAAGGAAAACATGACAATAAAAATAACAGGATGATAATCGGCAAGCATTAGCGGTAGACAATGGACTGGAAATTTTACAAGCAGCAGCAAAAAGTTAATGTAGGGACAAAGTTGATCATGATAGAAAAGTGCCAAGTATTATCTAAACAAAGAGCAGGAGTTTTCATATGTGTATAAAAGCAGGGTGGCTTGAGTAAGTGTGGTTCCCCTACAAAGTGGGGGTGGTCAATTAATAACATCAACCATATAAACTAAAACTGTGCGCAATCTCAGAGTCATAGTGAGATACTGGGTCTTCCACCCACTGTGTCTGCACCAATTATCAAACACCCATTTCTACGCCAATCTTACCCTCATTCAGTCTATTCTTGTCATATATCCATCAACACCCCACGGATTCTAGAACTCATCTACACACCAGGGGCAACATACAGTAGGTGATTAATCACTAACCATGTCATGTGGGATGAAACCGAAGCACACGGAGGAAACATGAACAGGGAGAACAGCCAAACTCCACACAGACAGCACCAGAGGTCAAGATTGAACATAGGTCTTTGGTGCTGTGAGGCACCACATTGGAGAGAACTGTAAATGTTCCAAAGACTACAAATGGGCCAGTTTAAAATAACATGGAAGAGTTTGTAATTGTCTCTAACAATAAGGACAAATTATTGTCAAACTAATAGTACTAAAGGTGAACAAGTTGCCAAGGTAACACAGTGAAACAGCTAGTGGAACTGTTGCCTCGCTGCTCCAGTGACCCAGTTCAATTCTGATCTCTGGTGATGTGAAGTTTGACATTTCCCTTTTGACTGCATGGATTTCCTCTGGGTGTTCTGGTCTCCACACACACACCAAAGACATATGGGTTTTTTGGTTTAACTGTTCACTGTAAATTGCCTCTCTTGTGTAGGCGAATGATAATATCTGAGGCAAACTGACAGGAATAAGGGAAGAATTATCAGAGGGAAAATCAGTAGGGTAATGAGATTGGGCTGCTGTTACATCATAGGTCAATAATGAAACATGGACACAATAGTCAGCTTCCATGGATTTTTATAGAAAATGGCTGCAAGGTAGTAGAGCTTTTGCTTGAAGTTTTTAGAAACTCACTTAATTCTGGGAGTCATAGAATCATAGAGCATGGAAAGAGGCCCTTCGGTCCAACTTGTTCATGCTGACCAAGATGCCCCACCTTCCCACGTTTAGCCCATATCCCTCTAAACCTTTCCTATCCATGTACCTGTTTAAATGTCTTTTAAATGGGAAGATATGAGCACATTGGAAAGCCACAAATGAGACTTCCTCGTTCGTTCAAGAAGGGAGGAAGCCAAAACTTGGGAAATGATAGACTAGTTCGAAACCCTTCTTCAGACTTGACATCTTTGTTGGCAAGTTGCTTGAATCTATGATTAGAAAACAAAAGCTGGTCATATATGTGGGGATGGGCCGTCATTTATGCTGGGGATCGCAGGGAAGAGTCGTGATGGAACATCCACTCATTTCTTCCGATGGAACATGATTGCAACTGTGGTGCTGGCTCGGAGGGCTGAATGGCCTCCTCCTGCACCTATTTTCTATTTAACTGCTTCAGCCTTAATTTCAGCACTCATATGTTAGGCTCTGCTTTATTGATTTAATGCAACCACCTCCCTCCATCGGTTAGTTAAATGTTAGGCTCTGCTTTATTGATTGAATGCAACCACCTCCCTCCATCGGTTAGTTAAATGTTCACCATCATTCACAACTAGATTTGGCATGGCTACCGACTGTTGATCGTTGGACCACTTGCCTCTGTATGCAGAGCATGGAGTTTTCCCATTATTCCATGGAATGCGCTTATTCCATTACTGGAGTAAGCATACAGTTTTTCAGCACAGTTGGCATCTCATTATTTGTCACACCTTGTGCAGCTTTTTGCTGAAAAATTCTTTCAAACAAGTCTTGATGAGCAAACTTATATAAGAAACAGAGCTAGACTATCAACTGGAGCTTCAGATGCTCATTGGGCAGTTTTTCAACATCAGGCGAAACGGTGGTATTTCTAAAAAGTTTAGAATTTCATTCACCAAAAATATCTTCTTGCTTTATCAATGAAACCAATTGCCTTGGGTAGCAATAGTTATTTGAAAGAACATATACATGGATTGTATTTTTCTAAACTTGTACCCTCTATCTTTCAGGGTCATAGTCATACAGTTATACAGCTTGGAAACAAGCCCTTCAGCCCAACTTTCCCATGCCAACCAAAAAGCTCCATCTACACTAGTCGTCCCAACTGCCCGCATTTGGCCTATATCCCTCTAAACTTTTCCTATCCATGTATCTGTCTAAATACTTTTTAAATGTTATTATAGCACTCGCCCCAACTATCTTTGCCGGCAGCTCTTTCCGTATACCTACGACTCCCTGTGTGAAGAAGTTGCCCCTCAGGATTATATTAAATCTTTCCCTTCTCAGCTTGAACCTTTGTCCTCTGGATCTTGATTCCCCAACTCTGGTATTCCTCTCATGATCTTATACACCTCTATAAGATCATCCTTCTGCCTCCTGCACTACAAGGAATAATGTCCTAGCCTGCCCATCCTCTCCTTGTAGCTCAGAGTCCTGGTAAAATCCTCCTTTTTATGAGTATTTACAATGCAGGGTGCAGGACAGGTCATCCCATTACCAGCTGGAGTGTGCCTTATTCTGTGGCATGCTTAAATGGAGATATTGCAATAGAATAGTCCTGCTTATAATGGTTAATTTATAAAGCTTTATTGCCTGGAAACTGGTTCCATTTGTTCATGTTTATTATGAGTAACTTGTATTAAAAAAACACTTTTGGTTAAGGCACTTCCCACCTCAATCTTTGCTCATTCGTTAAGATATTTGGCCAGAATTGGAGATGCTGCCATTAACACCACCAATGCATGCATTGCTCATTTCCTTTCTTCATCGAACAAACTGGAGATGCAACCTGTGACCTTCATTGAATGAGCACAGTTGTTTTGCTCCTGATTTGAAGACTCACTCTGCTAATGTTGGCACACCTGGCTATGCAGCTTTAGACGTGATTTCAGGTTGCTCTAACCCCTCTCAGTCTTCAGAGTGCACTACAACTCAGCATATAGTTGCTGAAATCTTATTGTGTAAAAGTGCAGCAGGATGGCCTTCTGCCATGTTCTCATGGTGGGCAATGAAACCTCAACTCTCAACTTCCTCGCTACAATTCTTCCACCACCTGCAACACAAAACTGAATTTGCTGCTTGTTGCTGCATGACAGAAGTCATCCATGCACAGTTTTAGAGAAATACTGACAGGTGATCTCTTTTGGTTGTCATTCACCGACGGTAGGGTCTTGGGTAGAGAGATTTACCAGCATTGCTAGCTTTCCATGAATGCAGACAGCCATCGCCTGCAGTCATTTGTCCAAAAGGGCTTTCTTGAAAACTCCTTAAATATTCCTTCAATGTCAAGGACTACTTCAACGGCAAGGACTTTTCCATAAATGTGGAGGTGATTGTCCTGATGACAAATGTCCTGTGTTCCCAAGAAACATTCACAAGCCTTTGACCCTGAGCAATAAGTTTGATTTCTCACATGTTGTACACATGTGGCAAAAACCATCCAGTGAGAGCTGCCGGAGCTACAGGAAGAGGCAAGAGGAGCCGAGAGAAGCTGAAGATTCACTAGAGCAAGAAGGTGACAATGACCATCGGGCATGACGGCCATTGGGGCATATCCCAGTTCCATAGTCAAAGCCTCATCTCCCAGCAGAGCAGTGATGGAGGTAGTGACTGCAATGGCCACAAGAGGAAATTTGCAGAACAAACCTATGAAATCAACCCGACCATGAAACCCTTCCCACAACACAATCTTTAACATTAACATGATCAGCTGAGATGATGTACATCATATTTTGTATGCACACCTGCACTAATCATTGCACATTAATGAATAATCCCTGAACCAAATACTGAAATGGCTTGCTACCAAATCTGTCTCTTGATGAGTTGCACTTAGTTCAAAGAATGCTTTCCTGTGCACAAAACATACTTGATTTAAGTCTGACAGTAGGTCTAAATGCTGCTTGAAATTCTGAATCCACTCGACTGCTGGTCGACAATGACATGGCGAGAATTATGCACAACAATTTGATCAAATTTGCGTTTAGTTGGCAAGGAGATACATTGAGAGGTCAACGTATTGAGCCAAGTATGTCCACGGCCATTCAGCAATGACAGATTCCTCATGAGACCCATGTTGATGCTCATATTATGTCATTGCACCAAATGACCTTTGCAAGGAGAACAATGGGGCACAACTGTTGAATTATTGGTTAGAAGCACAGATTTTCACTCAGCTGTCAATAATTCAATCTAATCAAAGACAAATGAAATTAACCATTAATGAAAAATAAACATTTTATTAAGTGCAACCGATTGTATCTGCAACTCACAACTTTATATATGGGGTTATAAGTCTGAGAATTCGGTGAATCCGATTTAATGCAAAATTTAGGGCACTAATGATTTTTTATTTCAATTTATTCTAGGTCAATTTAGCAATTTCCTTTCCATTTAATTGATGGGCATAAGTACGAGCGTATCAAATAGGCTGAAATCCAATTTCTGACAGTTGGATATAGGCCAGTTGGATTTATGGACAGAGCAGCAGCAGCACTACCAATTGTGCCATTGTGCTGCCCTGGACCTTTGTCAGGTTGGCAGGCTGAGATTGATGGAGTATTGGAGGGATAACTCCTTTTGCCATTTGCTTGGGACTTATATCAACAATTTGGCTGAGGGTGGCAAATTCACATTTTACATACATCCTCACATATACATACTGAACTTTCTCTTCCTCTTCCACAGTCAACAATTAGTTCTTTGGTTTTACTGACGTTGAGAGGAAGGTTATTGTTACGGCTTCATTCAGTCAGTCGATCAAACTCCCTTTGACCTATCGTCATCTGTAATTCTTCCAAAAATGGTGGTGTCATTGGCGAATTTGCAGATGGAGTTGGAACTACTGTGACCATAGAGCAGGGGACTGTGCACACAGCCCGAGGTGCTCCTGTGCTGATGGTTATCGAGGAGGCAGTGTTGCTGCCACTTCGTACAGATTGTGGACTATTGAAGAAATTGAGGATTCAGTTGCAGAGGCATGCGCAGCCGTTCAGTTCCGTGAGCTTGATAACTAGTTTGGAGAGGATAATGGTGACAATTCGGGATGGCGGGAGATGGGAGATGAGCATACAGAGGAGGAGAAAACTGCGGGATGTGGGAGATGGCGGAAGAAATGTATGCTTATCGGGATGGAGGGGAAAGGAGAAAGAAAACAAGACATGGTATGGCGGTAATATTTGAAATTTGAGAATTCAAGATTCATTCCATTGGTTCTTCCAGTTTGCACATGGCATCGCTCTGGCAATAGAAGTGGCCCAAGACAGAAAGATTGGTATGGAGATAGGAAGAGACTTGAAATTATTAGCAACTGGGAGCTCCAGCAGGTCTTGGTAGACAAAACACGTGTTTCCTCCTTTAGTTTCTGTGCCAGGGTGACTGTGAGGTGAGGGAGGAGTGGGAAGGACATGTTGGTAATGACCCATTGCCATCAATCCAATCAGCTGCATCTGAGCTTTATTTATCCCAGGAGAGAAATTGATCTGCCAACAGTCATAAAAACCCAAAATACATGAAACATGAAATTAAAGTGATGAGTGGAAAGGATTGGGCATGTGCGAAGATTGGGGAGGTGGGGGGGGGGGGGGGGGGGGGGGGGGGGGGGGGGGGGGGGGGTTCAACCTCAGTCTACCCCATGACAGAAGGGGGAGGAGTTGTACCGTTTGATAGCTACAGGGAAGAAAGATCTCCTGTGGCCAGAGTTCCTCCCCTTCTATGACGGCCAGCATTCTCTCCTCCTCGGGGATCAATGTGCATCACCACATTTGTCCTGCTTTCTTGTTACGCAATACTTCTTCACAAGGGAAATAATGAACTATGTCTGTGTAATGTGGCAGGAATATAGCTGCCACTGGAATTGAGAATTGTGACTGTCGGGTTTGAAACTGCGCTCGGCCCATCGGTACGTTTAATTTGAGCGGATTTGCATTCACTGGCAGAAGCTACTGAGAGGTGGCTGATTAAGGGGTTAGTGAATTGAAGAAGACGGTGGATGGAGAAACAAGCAACTGCAGATGCTGGGATATTGAGCAAATCACAAAGTGTTGGTATAACTCAGCAGATCAGGCAGTATCCCTGGAGGGCAGGCGACGTTTCAGGTTGAGACCCTTCTTCAGACTGATCATTGTAGTTAGCTGGCAGGTTGTCTCACTAGCTTGACACCTTCCTACTTCCTCTTGAGTTATGTTTGGGACTTTCCACTCACCTCCCACTTTCTTCTTTTTGTTTTGCACCTTCCACCAAGCAGAAAATCTTAGATTTAAAAAAAGTCTTCAAAAGCAATTAAGGACAAATTCCATTTCTGATTCAAGAGATACAGGGTACCATGAAACAGTGCTAGCTACTCTTCACTCTCCGGAACCAAGGCTGAGAAATGCAGCTAACAAACAGCCCAGGTAACGCTCGGAGCATGAAACAATTATTGAAATCACTAGACAGTATAAGTTTAAAGATTGCCTCTAGCATAATGACTCATCATAGATTGCAATCTGTATGTCTATTTTTGGTTCTCCTCCAACTTAACCTTTCAGTGTTCCTTATTTAAAGAGTGATATTGTAGAAGGTTTGTTGTTTTTTTTTAATATAAATGATTATTGCACTTCTGAGCACAATTTATCTATATTTTACCATACAACTTTATTTTGAAAGTAAATAAACAACTGGTTGCAGCACACCCACGTTTCATTTGTGAGTTTTGCTGTGAGTTTTTGCAGTGGTTCAGCTGCAACTCATAATATGGGCTTTGGGTATCAGTAATCAATCCGCTGTGTCATAGTTGAGACACTGATCAGACATAACATGCCATTGAAATATTTAAAAGAAATGGATTACCACAAACAATAATTTCAGAATATAGTGTAGAAAGTTGGCGTGTTCAGGATTAGAAGTGAGGACTCCAATTTTTTTTTTGGTGCAAATTAAAAGCAAGATATAGAACGAGCAACAAGAATCTAGAAATTGGCATGATATTTCAAGTGACAAGGAACAGTGTGCAGTGAAATGAAAGTGGCAAACCGGAACAACAAACAAACAACCAAACAAATTATTTAACACACATATTATGTTTTGTCTTTTGATTACAGTCCGAATTGCCTCTAATATTTCACTGCCCGGAGGCGTTTGCCTGAAGTGGCTGGAACATGCAGGGGTGGAAGACATGATTTTGTTTGCTCTGGAGTTGCACCTTGTGTATAGCTAGAAATAGTGCGCGTGAAGTACTCTCTAGCCTTCTTGTCCTTGGCAGAGCAAAATCCACCGCCGCTGCGTAGAAGCACTGGAAACAATTGCCTGAGGTGTTCTGCAGTGCTGAGGCATGTGTTAAAACTCTGGGATATTTTTCACCCTGTGGAAATACTAATGGAGTGTGTTGATGTTTACATGATCAGCTCCTTCGTTTTTTTTGTTCAAGAGGAATAGCTCCTTAGGCCTCTCACTTTTCAGTCATCAGCAACTTAATTTTTGGCAAAAATTATGTCAAAACATGTCAAATATCCAGTGAAAACCTGGGTTTTTCTAAATGATTTTTTTGGACATTTTCCCCAGGACAAATGACAAATCATCATCTGGAGTACAACATGCACATTTCATCTAGAGTGAGACATTAAAGCTCCCTATGTGAAAAATAACACTAATTACTCACACACATAACTAGCTTCCCTTGAAACTGTGCTCCTTAAATCGCCAACTTTCAAACTGCAGTGTTTACTTTTGTTACCTTTGGCCTCTTACGTCTCTTAGTATAACTTGACAAGGGTGCTTTAACTTTTTTGTGCAAGGACTGACACGGTAAATGGCTGGGCCCTGAGGAGTGTTGTAGAGCAGAGAGACCTAGTGGTGCAGGTACACAGTTATTTCAAAGTGGCTGTACTCAGAGACAGGATGGTGATGAAGGCATTCAGCACTCACGCCTTCATCGGTCAGTGTACTGAGAACAGAAATCGGGATGTCCTGCTGCAGCTGAACATGATGTTGTTAAGGCCATATTTGGAGTACGTATAGTTCTGGTCGCCCTGCTATAGCAAGATTGTCATTAAACTGAAAAAAGATGTAAAAACAGATTTTTCAAGGATGCTGCTGGGTAAGGATTTTTTTTAGTTAAACAGAGAGACTGGACGTGCTGGGTCTTTTTTCTTTAGAGTGCAGGAGGCTGAGGGGAGATCTTATAGATGTTTCTAAAAATCACGAAGGGTGATTTTTAAAGTGAGTAAGGTGAATAGTCACAGTCTTTTTCCCAAGGTTGGGCAGCCTCAAACTAGAGGGCACAGTTTTATGCTGAGGAGAAAACGGATTGAACAAAACTTGAGAGCAACTCTTTTCAAACTGAGGGCAGTGGGTATATGAAACGAGCTGCCGGCTTATTAATTATGACATTTAAAGTAACTTGGACAGATGCATGATTGTACACAAGAATGCTGGAGAAACTCAGTGGGTGCAGCTGCATCTACGGAGCGAAGGAAATAGGCAACGTTTCGGGCCGAAACCCAAAGGTATAACGCTATAATGCTGAAACACTAATTCTGTTATCTGGTATTGTTCTCTTTGTATCCCCTGTTTTAATTGTTTATGGCTTGATTGTACTCATTATGATATACAAACTAAGCATCTACTGTATCTCCATAGATGTGAGAACAATAAACCAATATCAATACCAAGGCATAAAGACCACCCCCCTTAACTGTTTTCAGAACTACATTTAGTTTTGGTAGGTGCAACCTAACAGGGTTTTTACAATATTAGTCAGCTCTTCCTCCCCTTTTATATTCCAGTTTTTTCGTTTTACAACATAACATTTCATTTGCATGTTGAGATTGTTTTGTGTAGCCAGTTGCTACACTAACAAATGCATGGTTCCCTTTTAACAATATGTAATATTTACACTAATTTTGAGTTATTAAGTCACTAAGAGTTTCAGCTCTTAATTTATTATTAGTTGCTCTGAAATAACAGGATTGCCTCTACATTTTTTGAAGAGGGATTTGTTTAATATCCATTTAAACAATGGCACATACACACACACAGAGGCGCATACACACAGGCACATGCACACATGTACAAGTGCGCACACATGCACACATGCACATGCACACACGCACACATGCACACGCAACCACATGCACACACGCACATGCACTTGTATACACAATGCACACCCGCATGCATGTGCACACACACACACACACACACACACACACACACACACACACACACACACACACACACACACACACACACACACACACACACACACACACACACACACACACACACACACAATAAGCACCTTTTGGTTCACGCAGGAAGAATGAACAGGGAAATAACAATGGTCTTTACCAATTCAGGGCAGGGAAAAATACAATGAAATATCCAAAGATCCACTGTAATTAATGATTAATGATAATTTGGTTGAACATTGCCAAACCAGAAATGCAAAAATTATTCTATTTAGGGTTTATATGTGCTTATAATCCGAGAAGTAGTTCTTAAGAGAACTGTGACCAAATAATGGATTAGTCCAATAGCTCCTGAGTGATTTATTATAGTCATGGAGTCTTTATTATGACATAGAGAGAGAATTGAATGGTGCAGAAATAAATAGGAACTAGCCTGGAGTTTTTCAGTCCTACTTTAGAGTTAAAATGTGTTTGTAGTGCTTTATTGTATCTACAAACTTGCACACTTTTAAAGATGACATGTTGCTGACAGCCTGGTATAGCCCATGGGTGAACAGTTTGACGTAAACCATCATTTATGTAATGTTTGACAGGATTGATATATAGTTCTATGAACGTGAATCGTGGGCAGGGTGAAATCCCATTTAGGAGTGAACTCTATGCTTGAATATGAATGCAGTTAACCAATTTTATCCATATTTAGTCTTAAATATAAGTCTGCAAATATCAATTATCCTCATTCTCATTGTTAAACCAAACTTCAGCAAAATTGTTATTTTTTTTCCACTCTCAAAATGCAAGTTGAATAGAAGTCAAAACTTACCACCCATCTTAGGACATACGTAAGCTGGAGCAGTGAAATATCATATGGAGTTTGTTGAAGCCATTTAACTCTGTCCCATACATGAGCACTTTAATATACAACAGCGAAAAATTTAAATAAATTTTGAAGCCTCAAATTACATTTTCAATTCCTTGATAATAGAATGAATCCCATGACTGCACCCATTAAGTACTGTATATGAAATGTGATCATTAACAAAACCCACTGTATGATATGATTAGTAACTTTGCAGGCGACTAATTGGTGGAGTTACGGAGAATGAGGAAGATTGTCAAATGATACAGCTGGACATAGATCAATCAGAAACATGGGCATAGAAATGGCAGATGGAGTTTAATCTGGACAAGTGGGAGGTGCTGCACTTTGGGAGGTCAAGTATTAGTGGAAATAAATTGCAGGATTCTTAAGAGCATTGATGCACAGAGAATTCTTGGGGCACGAGCCTGTAGCTCCATGAAAGTGGAAACACAAGTAGATAGGGTGGTAAACAATGCTTAATGGCCATGTATTATTTAGTCAGAGCATTGAGTATCTTCTTCTTGTTTATGGCATGCACAGCCTAAAGCTGTACTTGTTCCATTTGAGTAGACCATACGGTGATACTGTTACAGTACACTAGATCGGGAGAAGCATAGGTGAATCACAGAGTAACAATATTGCTGGTAAAATATTGGCTTTTATTCCAAAATGGTGGAAAGAGAAGGGGCAAGATGCCAGATCTTGAATCTCCTTTGCTTGTATGGGAACGTACTGTGGTTGGAGAGTGGACCAGTGAGTTGTGAAGAGAACAGTCTTTAAAATAATGAAAGGGGAGGAGAGAGAATCTGGTGGTTGAATCTCTCTGGAGCCAACAGAAATTGGTAAGAAAGAACCACTGAATGCAGTTGACAATGGGTACCTAAAGGCAACTCTGGCATCCTTTTACACATATTCCCTTTGTTCTAGCTATTCCTCTCTGATCTTCCCTGCACCACAAAAACTAACTTGCTTTCTCCCATTTTACATTTCTGATTAAATATCTATTCAGAGATGACCCTGCTGAGTGACTCCAGCATTTTCTGTTTTTGCTTAGTTTAGAGATACAGTGTGGAAACAGGCCCTTCGGCCCATCGAGTCCACACTGACCAGCGATCCCCATTCGCTAATACTAGGAACAATTTACAATTTTTACCAAAGTCAATTAACCTACAAACCTGTAGGTCTTTGTTGTACTTCAGATAGGTGGGACAAGAAAAGTGCAGTCAGCAAAACTAACAAGCCGGTGGAGATTGAGGAGGGATGGATGATATTTTCCTAATCATAAATAGCACCTTTTGTCATTTGGTCAGTCAGTTCTAGCTTGATTGGAAGGATTTGGACAAGAGTTTCCGACAAGGTAGGCTTGAATTTCGGAGACTACAGCCTGCTTGTGGCTTTGTTAGGGGAAGAGATGTTGGAGACAGAATATCCCTTGTCCATCCTGGCTCTTTAGCCACTTGCCTTTTGCTGAGGTTCCTGCCAGTGATAAAAATTTCCCCTAATTTAAAACCTCCTTCATTTTTAATGCTTTTAAAGTACAACGCCCATTTTAAAGTACTAAAATAATGTTGAATGTAACCGTTCAAAGGGAATAGACCTAGCCGCATGTAACCATGAAAATAGTGCCAGAAAGTGAAACACTTCAATATTGAAACATTTCCTTCCTTAGTAACCTTTATGCAGCCAGCCGTGTGCTTGATTGGGCCTCCTACTGTACTATGTATTTTGAGAGCTGAACCTCATTAGGATTTAGTTGCAGGATAACAATGAATGATCTGCGGCAACTTGCCAATTTCCATTTACAAACAGTAATCGGCGCACGTTTGAGGAAATGCATGCAGTTTTCATGTTATCAAAATTATGATCATTGAGGTAATGGAGAGAACGAGTCAAAGAGAAAAATGCCGTTCAAAACTTAAAGAAAATGATAGAACAGTGTAATTTGTAGAAAGATAAATTGCAGAAAGTAGACAAAGATTTTCAGTGTTTAAAAAATTGCAGATAAAGGAGTGAATTACATTATACAGGTAGTATAATTGATGAGGTTCACTAAAAGAACCAAGCTTTGGAGCTTGAATTGGGAAATCTAACGCACCAGGGATTTGTTTTCACCTTGGAGTTGTGTTCAGCTTTTTTTTCAGATTTAACTTCAGCATTTCTTGTATTTTATTATTTTGAGTTTGAAACGATAAAAAACAGAAACACTGAATATTTTTTGACTGAATAATCATAGAATTCAGGAACAAAAATGGAATAGCTATTCCATCTCAAACTGATCTTAATCCGTATTATGTGTGGCTGTCACTCTTGTGCTGGATGGTCAAATTTCTTCTTGACACATGTCATGTGTGAGAACCAAATTATTGATGTTGTGCATATACCACACTTATCGCTACAGGTAATCCTGTTGTTTTCGAATTGGGAATTGGATATAACACAATTGATGAATTAGGGAACACTATTTATATTGTGCCGGTCAAGTTGGTTATAACACTATTTCAATCTGAAACCAGATTAAAATACATATATAGGTGTCATTGCCTTGGGACTCCTTAATGGCTCTGCAAGGGTTGTCGATAAGTTCTTTATACTGTTCGGAATGGTTTGGCTTGAATACTGTAGACTTGGACATCACCTGCCAAGGCTTGCACGCTATAAAGGGCTACAAAACGTAGACGGACAATATCTCTGGCCGCAACAATGAACTCAATGCATTCTATGCCCACTCAGAACAGAGGGTTGGTGGAGGAAGGCCACCTGCCCCGCCGGTCTCAGGTGCGCCTGTACCAACGGTTACTGTGGCAAGCCATCCTGAGCGCGAATCCTCGGAAAGCAATTGATCCAGATGGAGTCCCTGGCCATGTCCTCAGGACCTGAGGAGATCAGTTGCTTTTTGTGGATACACTCTCAGGAATGCTTATCTTACATCTGATTTCCCTAGTTTTAAGTAACTCTTGCATTACCTCTCTCTCTGTCCCACCCCAACCCTGGTAGTCCTGCATTTCATTGCTGTCCTGCTTAGTTTCACTGTTTGTATCCACTCGTTATCACCTTTCCCACAGCCAGCAATGTACCATTGTGGACTCCACCTTTCCTTGATTATCATTGCTGGCTTGGATTTGTTCTTTTTCATACCTTTCATTCGTTTGTTCTATGTACCTTTTCATATCTCTAGTTTCCCTCTCCCCTGACTCTCAGTCTGAAGAAGAGCCCCGACCCGAAACGTCACCTATTCCTTTTCTCCAGAGATGCTGCCTGACCCGCTGATTTACTCCAGCACTTTGTGTCTATCTTCGGTGTAAACCAGCATCTGCAGTTCCTTCCAACACACAGGAAAGTAGCATGCGAGCTGTCCTCTGCAGTTTCTTTAAGTTTCCTTAAGTACGCAGACATACTTTATTGCTACTCATTTCGAATTAAATGATATTTCCAATATCATTTCCAATATTTAGCGAATCGTGGGATACGGAGCCAGGCAGGAAAGTTGCTCTGAGGTAGAAGTTCAATAATGTTTCTGTTGAATAGCAGAGTTGGCTGAACAGACAAAATGGTCTAATCCTGCTCTCATGTCTTGCGTTCAGTGGAGAGATTTTTTATTTGATTGAGGAGGTGGGTGGAACGGATCAGGACCTTCAGTTATTTACAGCTTCAGACTGCTGCTGAGTTGCTGGTGCAGCCAACATTCTTATCTGTCATTGAGTCTGTGACCTGTTTTGTGGCTCCACTTCCCAGGTAAACTCATTGTCTGGTATGCCTGGAATGCTCAACACAGGGTGACAGCATAAACACGTGCCACTAAATTTATGGGTCATGAAAGTTAGGTTTAAAAGTTCAAGATTGTTTTTGGTTTGGTATTTCTGTGCAGGTCGAAAATCCATTTGTATTGGTAGCTGTCTCTGAAATGTCTCTGAAACTAATAAAGGACAATGTGGTCTATCTTCTATGCAGGAAGAAAGGAATATATTACATTAATAAACTACATTCAACTCTGATATAATTACGTTGGCCTCAATTCAATTCTCAGCTTACACAAGGACACCAAGCCTTTTTTAAATTATTTTTTGGATTTATTGCCTCTTAACACATTTCTGTGGACAGATGAAGTTTAGCCAAGTTGTACAAAAACCACAGTGCAAACGAGGACACAGTCACATTTTCATTTTTGTTTTTAATAAAAACTTTGCATGCCGGTCATCTGGAAGAAATTTATATAATTAGAAGTTACTGAAACCCCATAGCATGTTTAAGGTTAGCAAAATTTCCGGCCTGGTATCTGGTGTAGCGGCCTTAACTAATTACCTACTTGAGTTAAGCGGTTCACATTTCAGAATGGATTTGCTATCTTCGGCGCATAGAATGAAGATTGGTTCATGACTTCCATGTCCAACTTTTACTTAATGGGTGTAATAAAATGAGAGCAACCCCAGTATGGCAGAAGACTCCAGCTGCTCACTTGGTTGTTTGATGAGTCTAATTGGTGTTTCTCACTAGGGCAATTTAGCTTAGTTTATCATTGTCATGTGTTATGAGATACAGAGAAAAGCTTTTTGTTACGTGCTATCCCGTTAAATAAAATATTATACATAATTACAATCAAGCCGTCCACAGTGTACAGATAAAGAATAAAGAGTGCAAGCAAGATCAAGTCTGATAAAGTCCAATTGAAGATAGTTCAAATGGGAGGTCAGGATTGCATTCTTGCTGGAGAGAGGACAGTTCAGTTGCTTGGTAACAGCTGGGAAAGAAACTCTCCCTGATTCTGGAGGTATGCATTTTCATACTTCTTGCCTGATGGGAGAGGATATGAGGATAATGGCAATAATCTTTAAGAGTTATGGATAAGTTGGCGGAATGGTTGCATAGATGGAAGATGAAATGTACAGTGTCCCTTTCGGTGGGAACAATGTGAGGAGTCAGTATAAACTAAAGGGTGCAATTCTAGACGAGACACTGAAACGGAGAAACATGTGAACCATGAAAAACATGCATATTTCAGTGAAATTAATAGGGTGGTAGAAAAATTAGTTAAAAATATATGGGAAGTGGGCTTTAGTAGAGGCATAGAATAAAATAATGCCCTAAATAAAATAATGCCCTAAAGGACATGACTTCAGAATTAAGGGACAGAAGTTTAGGGGTAATATGAGGGGGAACTTCTTTACTCAGAGAGTGGTAGCGGTGTGGAATGAGCTTCCAGTGGAAGTGGTGGAGGCAGGTTCATTGGTATCATTTAAAAATAAATTGGATAGGCATATGGATGAGAAGGGAATGGAGGGTTATGGTATGAGTGCAGGCAGGTGGGACTAAGGGGAAAAAAAAATTTGTTCGGCACGGACTTGTACGGCCGAGATGGCCTGTTTCCGTGCTGTAATTGTTATATGGTTATCTGGTTATATGGTTAATTCTAGGCCGAATGTCCTAATTCTGCTCCTAGCACTTATGTCCATATGACCTTATGAACAAGGAAGTTGTGATAAGCCACTTATAGAACATTTATTTTGTCACATGTGGAGTTTTATACCTGGAAAGAAAAAGTCAATGTGGTAGAGTAACTTAATGGGTCAGACAACATCTGTGGATCTCTGGAGGATCAATGTGAAGGCTTATTGAGGCGATGCATGAGATTCCTGAAAATATTCCAGAGTTTTTTTTCATTCTGTGGATAGGTTAGAGATGCTGAGGCTGTTCTCCTTGGATCCGAGGATGCTGTGAGATCTAACAGAGGCATTTAAGGTCATGAAGGCGACAGACAGAGTAGATTGAGTGAAGCTGTTCCCATTGACACAGAGGTCAAGGACCATGGGAAATGTATGAAAGCGATTGTCAAAAGCACCATAAGTAACGCGAGGGAAATCTTATGTCGTAAAGAGCTCAGCTTCAATTGAAAAGGAAGTCAGATATCAATAGGACAGCAAAGGAACGGCAGTGCCTTGGGAAGAGGGTGGGGAAGTGGGACATTCAGAATTGGAGTCAGTAAGAAGCCAAATGTCTTTCCTCTAGGCTGTAATCGCTCTGTGAGACAGCAGCCTGAATTACCTCGTTGAAAATAAAATAATTAATTGGATAGTTTATATGTCTGATGTACTATTAGCAGGGTACATTAAGGAGTATTGGACCCAGCAATGAACGTTACATTTGGAAACTTTTCATTCTTAAAATGATTCCCAGTGCTGCCTGGAACACTTTATAGTTTCAGTGGTAAATGCAAAGTGGATCAGATTAAACAATTAGTTAATGAGTTCAGCAACTTGTTTAAACTATGGATAGAGTTACATGAATCTTAAATTGCAACTTATGAAAGTACTTTCACAGATGTGAAAGAAGCAGACATGCAACATAAAAGCATAGTCCCTGCAGTTTGCTTATTCTGCTTGTGCTCCCATAGAAATATTACCAGCATCCTGAATGTAGTGATGAGTGATAATTAATTTCCTGCAGCCTGTTTAGGGAGAAAAAAGGAGAAACATGTATCAATTGTCACATTGCTCCACTCAGGCAGCTCATGCTAAATATCTTGTGTTGTTTTACATATGATGTTAAATTAAGGTCTCCATCCGCTCTCACAGCATTATTCAAAGAAGATCATGTGAGTTCCCTCAGTGTTCTGGCCAATATCCATCCCTCTTCCAAAATCTCCGGAAAGCCGATTACTTACGCAAGTTGAAAGCATTTTATCGGGATGCATCACAGCGTAGTTTGGGAACAGCTCCATCCAAAACCAAAATAAACTGCGGAGAATTATGGACGCAGGCAGCCCAGACCATCACACAAACCATCCTCCCTTCCATTGACTCCGTTTACACCTCACGCAGCCTCGGCAAGGCCAGCAGCATAATCAAGGATGAGTTACACCCTGGACACTCCCTCTTCTCATCTACTGCATCCTGTGCTCCTGATGAGACCTCCTTTACATCAGCAAGCGTGGACTAGGTGATCATTTTGTCGAGCACTTGCGCTTGGTCCGCCATAGCCAGCTAGATCTCCCGGTTGATAACAATTTTCATTCCCCCTCACATTCCTATATTGACATTTTATCCCGGGCCTTCTCCATTGCCAGAGTGAGGCCACGTGCAGACTGGAGGAACAGCATGTCATTTACTGCTTGGAGAGCTTACAGTACAATTGTACACACATTGAATTCTCCCCATTTCGCCCCCTATACCACCCTCCCCCTTATCCCCTTCACTCCGTTCCCTTCCACCTATATCCCTCTCCTTGGCTTCACCTATTATTCCCCTTCTTTCGTTGTCTTACATCTATTTGTCTCTTTTCACCTCCAGCCTGTGTCCACCCATTTGCCAATCAGACTCCTCTCAGCTGTACCCACCTGTCACTTGGTACACAAAAATGCTGGAGAAACTCAGCGGGTGCAGCAGCATCTATGGAGCGAAGGAAATATGCAACGTTTCGGGAAAATGCAGGAAAAATGTTCCCAATGTTGAGGGAGTCCAGAATCAGGGGTCACAGTTTAAGAATAAGGGGTAGGCCCTTTAGGGCTGTGATGCGGAAAAACCTTTTCACTCAGAGAGTTGTGAATCTGTGGAGTTCTCTGCCACAGAAGGCAGTGGAGGCCAATTCACTGGATGTTTTCAAGTGAGAGTTAGATTTAGCTCTTAGGGCTAATGGAATCAGGGGATATGCAGAAAAAGCAGGAACGGGGTACAGATTTTAGATAGATGATCATCCATCTGGTGCTGGCTTGAAGGGCCGAATGGCCTACTCCTGCACCTATTTTCTACGTTTCTATGTCTATATTTCTATGTTACAAGGCATCAGTCAGATGTTTTGTTTGGTTTAGAGATACAGTGCGGAAACAGGCCCTTCGGCCCACCGAGTCCGCACTGGCCAGCGATCCCCACACATTATCCTACACACACTAGGGCCAATTTACATTTATAATAAGCCAATTAACCTACAAACCTGAACATCTTTGTAGTGTGGGAGGAAACCGAAGATCGCAAAGATAACCCACGCAGGTCACGGGGAGAATGTACAAACTCCATACAGACAAGCACCCGTAGTCAGGTTCGAACCTGGGTCTCTGGCGCTGTAAGGCAGCGATTCTACTGCCGCGCTACTGTGCCGCCCCTAGTGTGCGATGAAATATTTTCCATTTGCCACCCAAAAGATTCATTCCCTCCTGCGCTGGCACAGAGAGGCCAAAGTGTGTCCCATCTACAAAATTCATTGTATTTAGTCACCCAGATTTATTTAAGATATCACCTCCCAAGCTTGCGATTACCATTATTGAGAAGGAAAGTGACAGCAGGCATAGGGAAACAGCTCCACCTACGGATTCCCCTCCAAGTTACTTAGCATTCTAACCTGAAAACATATTGCCATTCCTCCTTCATCATTGTCCCAGTCTGGACCACTCCCTGCCACAATGTGCAAGTACCTTCAGCAGAAGGCCCACAGCAGTTCAAGATTTATTGAAGGTTGTTTGGGTGGGCAATAAAAGTTGACCCTTTTGTTTGTCTTTCCTGTCATCAATCTTCTCCTGCTTACACCCCCTCCAGACAGATCAGCTGTGACTAATGCACCTTCCCTGCCCTCTTTCAGCAGGCACCACCTCCACTTGTATTTCTTGGTCCCCACACAATCGCAAACATTTCCTCAGTTCCCCTCAATCCCCCCCCCATCTTCTCTGCAATTTAAAATGTGTTCCAATTTCTAACTTTTTTTCTCCGTTCTGATGGAAAACTGTGAACTGGAAATGATAACTGTCTTTCTGTTTCCTCTATTATGCCAGACGTGCTAAGGGTTTCCAGCATTCTATGCCATGCTACAAGCTTTATCCCTCAGATGAGGTCATTTGGACACTTACAATTGAAAGGCTTGTCGATGATGTGGACAAATGTTCTTTGCTTGTTTTATTTACTATGTGAAGTAAATTGCCTGGTAAATCTAACAGTACTTGAAGGAACAATGCAATCCTAAATATTATCTAAATAGCAACAAAAACTGTACACTGAAGCATGTAGAAAATCTTACACATTCATGAGCACTGTAGGGCATGGGTGTTTAAGCCCTCCCTCAAAATGGTAGTAGTGTGTTGAATAGTTCTTGGTTGGAGCAGTGCAAGCAGTAAATGGCCCCATGCAGAGTAATCTGACATTCCACTGCTCTCTCCAGCATGGCCGTTGGTTATCTTCAGTCACCTTGACCTTTACAAGCTTAGACATTTAGCAGCAAGAAACCTCGTAAGGAAATTCTTAAGTTACACTGGGTGGGGGGGGGGAAACAAAAGCATTTCTCAGTGAGACATTCATCTGACTGTTTGCCAAAGATGCAAATCCCTCTACGCTGCTAATTATTGATAGTGAAAATAAACACGAAAAAACTGGAATAACTCAACGGGCACAGACAGCAGCTCTGGACAAAAGGAATAGGTGATGTTTCGGGTCGAGACCCTTCTTCAGACTGAGAGTCAGGGGAACGCTGAATGCTGAAATGCTGGCACTGTCTACACATACCGGCCAAACTTCAATTTTACAAATATTGGAAGGCTCCCGCTCCCATCGTTCACATGAGCCAAGTCATTCCATACTAATATTAAGTGTTTCTGCAAACTTGTTTCCTTAGTGATGACCTGAATTCACTCCTGAGGCAGATCAGCACTTGTGTTTTGGGATTGTAAATCTGGATCCTGCAGATCTGGAGAGGGTGAGTTACTTTTTTGTGATGGTTTGTTGTTCCTTAAATGCTCAACACCCTCAAAGCAGGTAGTAAAGGCCTGAGTGCGTCGATTAAACCTGTAAAACTCGTTGTTAAATCAAAAAAAAAAGTTTAAAAGCAACTGTTTGAATGTGGTGACAGAGATGAAAGCCTGATTATTGTTGAGTCTGCGTGAAATTCTTCCAGTAACAAAAGGAAAATGGTAGCAGATGTATCCTGAATGTCTACCAAAGATAGACACAAAAAGCTGGAGTAACTCAGCAGGACAGGCAGCATCTCCAGAGAGAAGGAATGGGTGGCGTTTCGGGCCGAGCCCCTTCTTCAGACTGAATGTATGCTCTAGTAGGAATTTTTACTTAAGTTCGATGGTTCAACTTTGCCAATTGAGGCAATTCGCTGGTAATGTAAGGGCTCTGTTCCTGAGAACTGTCTGAAAACTGATTTTCCCTGCAGTCAGAAATCAATGAGACTGATTAGCACGAAAATGGATTTATTGTCCTCCCCTATCTAGCGATATTGGTGTAGAATTAGAATATCCCACATTGAGTGGCCAGTCTGGATGGTCTTAAAGTATCATTGGACTTAAAGTATCATTTTAATTAAAATATTTTACAATTGCCAAGAGAATAAAATTGCTGTGTTAGTTTCCAAAGCAAATCTCTTTTCTCAAAGATGGTCTGCCTTTTAAATTAACTAGCTGATATCCCTACTTCATAGCTAATGAAGTTGATTGCATTTTGCAACCAACTTTCCTGTCTTAAAAACATTTATTGGAAAATTTGCGTCAAGTTAGATTTCCATAAATTGTGTCTCCAGTACCACTGGAAGTCCCCTGAGTATCCACTTCTATAACTAAAATACCAAAGGTCAGTGGAGTATGGAGCATTGATTCTAATCATAACTGTCACTAGCTTCGACTTTTTCCAATATCCTTCCTTCTGTCTGTTTTCAACCCCATTGCCTGGCACTATTGAGAAGAAAATGACCAAAGTGGGATCAGTATCATTAACTTTGAACTTTATAAATTAATTCATGAGATACATGAGATACTGGTAAGGGCAGAATTTATTGCCCATTCCCAGCTTTGGTTAGACAGCCGGATAATGATGCAGCTTCACTTATCCAGGTAGGTGAATAGTATTCTGTCACACTTCTGGCTTGTGCTATATGGAAGGGCTTTGGGGAGATAATACAAACTGTGGGAAGCAAGAGCAGAGATTGACAATGGTTGAGATGTATGAGATCATTAAATGCTGGTGGGTGCTGAAGGGCTGGACGGTGGCAAATGTTGTGCCTCTATTTCAGAAGGGCTACAAGGAAAAGCCTGGGAACTATAGGTCAGTGAGTATAACATATGTGGCCACAAAGTTACTAGAGAGTATTCTGAAGGATAAGATATACATGCATTTAGATGGACTGATTAAGGATAGTCAGCCTGGTTTTGTGTATATGGGAAATTTTGTCTCATGCATTTTTTGAAGATAGGTGGATGAGGGCAGAGGTATAGATGTTACATATATGGGTTTCAACAAGGCATTTCTGTTGTACAAGAGACGTTTTTGCATACTATCCCCCAACAAATGTAAATTGAAAATCCCTCCAAATATTAAAAAATATAGCAGATAATTTGTTAGGACCCATTTCCATTGCATCCTGATAGAGAATCCAGGGAAGGATACACACTTCCTGAATAGAGAGACTGGTTACACTTCATGTGTAGTCCTTCATCTGGTCAATTGAATGGATTTGATGGTAGGCTGTTCTGGAAAGTTAGATCACAGCATCCAAGGAGGGCTAGCCGACTGGGCAGAAAATTAGCTTCATGGAAGGAAACAGGGGGTGATGGTGGGAGGCTGTTTTTCGGACTGGTGGCATTGTAGATAGTGACGATGATTGTCAAAAATTGCAGCAGGATCTTGACCGTTGGCAGGTGGGCTGAGGAATGGTTGAAGGAGTTTAATACAGTTTTCAGACAATAGCATGGAGCTGAGATTCAAAAAGTCGTAAATTTCTTTGTTTAAAAAAGTAAGTACATGAACTTCTGACCTAACCACCATGATCTACTTAATTTTGGTGCTCAAGGGTTATGAGGCCAATGCTTTTTGTTTACAATTCATTTTCTGTAGGCAGGATTTCAGTAGGAGGACAATTTCACAAAGAGGTCAACAAAGCAACACCGCTCCTTGCTAAACACACTCTGATAGCTTGCTGATTTCACTGTTAATTTTTGTGTTACTATTTTATTGGCTCACCATGTGGTGTATTCACATTTACCTCAGACTTGCTGGTGATTGTTTAATGATGCAGTATAAAGGTCAAAGGATTGTGATTCCCTTTAAGGTGGCACAGTAGACTCCTCGAATGCTGTATCATTGTACTCATTTTGTGTTTCGGTAAAGTGAATCCTAAAATAATGTTTATTGGATAACGATCATTGAAAGAAGTTGTTTAATGAATTGACCAAAGTTAATGTTATTAATATAGATTGTTTTCACTTTCATGAAAATGCAGTTCAGTGTTTGACCAATGCCAAATGAAATGTTTTAAAAATTAAAGATAGACACAAAATGCCGGAGTAACTCAGTGGGACAGGCAGCATCTCTGGAGAGAAGGAATGGGTGACGTTTCTGGTCAAGACCCTTCTTTCAGACTGATGTCAGAGGAGAGGGAGATACATAGATAAGGAAGTCCATGGTGTGAAAACAGGACAAAGAGAATAGAGATCAAGGAAAATGTAGAAAAGATCATTGTTAGCTGGGAGAGGGTAACAATAGTCAATAGTCAATAGTCAATTTAATTGTCATTTGGACCCCTTGAGGTCCAAACGAAATGCCGTTTCTGCAGCCATACATTACAAACAAATAGACCCCGGACACAACATAATTTACATTTTACATAAACATCCATCACATTGCTGTGATGGAAGGCCAAAAAAAACTTATCTCTCCACTGCACTCTCCCCCCCCCCCGATGACAGAGTCAAAGTCAAAGCCCCCGGCTGGCGATGGCGATTGTCCCGCGGCCATTAAAGCCACGCCGGGTGATGCGAGGTCGCACACCGGGTCTTGGTGTTGGAGCCCCCGGCGGGCGCTCACAGAGTCCCGCGGCCATTCCAAGCCGTGCGGGGCGGTGATGTTAGGCCCCGCTCCAGTAGCTCTTCGAGCAACTCGGGCAGAGTCGCCGTTGCTTTTGTGACCAGAATGCACTGGAGAGGGCGCAGAGACCCGCGGGAGGGGATGCTGCTCCAGACCCGTAATGCTGCAGTTCAGCAATGAGAGTCTAGATGCAGCAGCAGTTTCCCCAGCAGGACTCCCACCACCCGCTCCACCCGCTCCGGACTCGGCCAGGCGACGGTGAGGTGAGTGCACCAGAGTGACCTTCTGTGGAGGCCGGTCCTTAACACCACATTCCATAGGGTAAAATGTATTCGGAGACAGTCGACTGGTCGGAGAACTGAAGGGAACTGGAGGAGAGAGAGGGAAAGCAAGAGTTACTTGAAGTTAGAGAAGTCAATGTTCATACCGCTGGGGTGTAAGCTGCCCAAGCGAAATATGAGGTGCTGTTCCTCCAATTTGTGTTGTGCCTCACTCTGACAATGGAGGGGGCCCAGGACTTTCAGTGTGGGAATGGGAGGGGGAGTTTAAGTGTTTATTCAACCGGTCAATTTTATTTTTAATGACCATTATACACTGGAGAGGGCGCAGAGGATTTTTGAGAGGATGCTTTTTTTTATATGATACTCAGTTCCAATGTAAGTCGAGATGGTTAGTTTCCCCTCGAGTGGGGGAAAGTGACCTGATGGAGGGGTACAAACATTCCATAGGGTGAATTTCGTTGTCTCTGTACTGTGCACTGCACAATGACAATTAAAGTTGAATCTGAATCTGAATCTGAACTTTTCTCCATCAGAGAGACATCAAAAAACAGAGATCATCGCTATAAGATGAGGAGAAAGAGGGTTAAATGGTTCAAAAAGTCTGTTTATTGTCACGTGTACCAATTAAGGTACAGTGAAACCCGAATTAGAGATGATGGGAAGATTTTTAATTTTACTCAGAGAGTGGTTGCAATCTGGAACACCTTGCCCGAGAAAATGGTAAAGGCAGATAATCTCACAATGTTCCCGAATGTTCCCAATGAGCACCTGAATCACCAGGGCAAACAGAAGGATACTCTCCATGTGCTGGTAAATTGGTAAGAAAGAACTGCAGATGCTGGTTTAAACTGAAGACAGACACAAAAAGCTGGAGTAACTCAGCAGGACAGGCAGCATCTCTGGAGAGAAGGAATGGGTGACGTTTTGGGTCGAGACCCTTCGTCAGACTGGTTAGGGATAAGGGAAAGGAGAGAAATAGACGGTGATGTGGAGAGATAAAGAACAATGAATTAAATAATAATGCTAGTATATGGGATTATTGTCGGTGAGTATTTTATGGTCAGCATGGACATGGTGATTTTACGGACTATTTCTGTCCTGTATGATTCACTGACTCTAAATACGTAAGAAACTGATATAAAATTGAAAATAGGGTTCCATTTGCACTCAGCAAAGTCCTTCATGTGGGGTCTTCAAATGAGACCATATTGATAGAGTTTAAACAAAAAGGGACAATGACATTGCGAGGGATATTCTACAGGCCTACCATCTTCTTCTTCCTCGTGTCCAGCCATCTTCTATATCACGTCTTTCCGGTCGGTCAGTGACGGTGGTTGCAGAATTGGCTACTTCAGTCAGCCACTGTGGTACAGTTTCTGTCGTCAGCATTGCCCAGGATACGCCACGTGGAGGCTTCTGTGTGCATCCCAGGCCTACCATTAGCCAGTGGGAGATGGATACACAGAAATGTTGGCCAATCACAGAAAGGTGCAAGAACAATAGGGTTACAATACATACTTGTATCAATATTTATTACTCCCGTTTTGCTCTCCTTATCATTTTCTGATTACCTCCTTGCCAGAAAGAAATAATTGAAAGAAGCAGTGAAGTAGTAAATCTTTGAATGAGAACTGTGGTGGATTCAAAGAGGGGTCAGGGGAAGAAGTTGAGTTCAGATCAATGTTCCCAATATTATGACTATGAAGTATCAGTCATTCGCAGTAATCTTGTTTGAGTGATAAATATTGTAAGGAACATCAGGATTAACTTTTCATTGAGTGGCATTGTGAAATCTTTCATTGCTGCGGTAGAGTTGCTTTCGAGTGCTTACAGTGCCTTAGACCTGGGATCGATCCCGACTACGGGTGCTGCCTGTACGAAGTTTGTACGTTCTCCCCGTACTGCTGGGATTTTCTCCAAGATCTTCGGTTTGTTCCCACAATCCACAGGTTTGTGGGTTAACTGGCTTGGGTTTGTATACTAGGTATAAGTATAAAATAAAATGTGTCCCTAGTGTGTGTAGGCTTGTGTTAATGTGCGGGGATTGCTGGTCGGTGCTACAAAAGCCAATCTGAGTAGCCGGCTGTAATTCTCAGCCTGATTTGTCTATAATGGAGTAAAACACAACATGCTGGAGTAACAGTGGGTCAGGCAGCATTTCTGGAGGACATGGATTGGTGAATCTTCAGGTCTGGAGCCTTCTTTGGGTTGAGTTAAAAACAAAACACACACACGAATTCACAAAGGCATAATCGAGTAAGCCATAGAAATTGAGGAGCACGATCAAAGCGAAATTGAGAAGGTGACTATTAAGGAACATTGAAAATGAAAAATATAGGCAGATTGCTTCAAAGAAAACATTGTTAGGAAAGTGCACATACTTTTGTATTGTGTTGACCAAAGAAGTCTAATCTAATCCATGGATTTCACAATTGTCTGGAAATGTCTTGGAGTGAGAAAGTGGCAACAAAATGTGTTGTTATCACATGCTATGTGCAATGCTTGTGTGCATTGAGGAGGTGCAACCTGTTTATATGTTTCTTTCAGATTGCACACATGGAAAAGGAGTTTGAAATGAAAAGGCTGATATCTTTAGATGATGGCGATTATCAGGTTTCATGATGTAATATAACCTGAAGTAGGTCAGGACCTTGAAAACCAAAAAGCTATAAATGTTAATGGTCATTAACTAACACCCTTCTAGTGTTCTCTTAATGAAAATATGTGCAACCTTTGAACACTGATTTGCAGCAAGATTTTATAATGATACAAATAGAATTCAGAGCAGGTCTGGAGAAAATAAGGACAAACATTCAGGTTAGATTTATTTTTGTTTTATCACTGCTATTTTATGATTTACCTGTTATCAGTGAAACCCAGAAACATCATTTCAATTTAAGAGAGGATTTATCATGCTTTGTGGATTAATATTAAATTAAACACTCAGAAAATTAAACTTTATGAATAATACATATGAACATATGAATTAGAAAGCTACTTCATTCCTTGAGCTGACTCTGGTATTTAAAAAAATCATGCTGACTCTGGTATTTAAAAAAATCACAGCCGAACTTACTGTACTCTAAATATTCTGGTCGACCTGAGCAACCTTTATTCTCTGTTACTTATCAGGGATTTATCTACCTGGAACTTAAGATTCAGATTCAGATTCAACTTTAATTGTCATTGTCAGTGTACAGTACAGAGACAACGAAATGCAGTTAGCATCTCCCTGGAAGAGCGACACAGAATATGATTTCAATAAATAAATCTATTTACATGTATACAGACATAGTGTTTTTCCTGTGGGAGGAGTGTCCGGGGGGGAGGGGGTGATTGTCAGTCACCGAGGTACAGTGTTGAGTAGTGTGACAGCCGCAGGGAAGAAGCTGTTCCTGGACCTGCTGGTTCGGCAACGGAGAGACCTGTAGCGCCTCCCGGATGGTAGGAGGGTAAACAGTCCATGGTTGGGGTGAGAGCAGTCCTTGACGATGCTGAGCGCCCTCCGCAGACAACGCTTGCTTTGTACAGACTCAATGGAGGGGAGCGAGGAACCAGTGATGCGTTGGGCAATTTTCACCACCCTCTGCAGTGCTTTCCGGTCGGAGACAGAGCAGTTGCCATACCATACTGTGATACAGTTGATAAGGATGCTCTCGATGGTGCAGCGGTAAAAGTTCACCAGGATCTGAGGAGACAGATGGACCTTCTTCAGTCTCCTCAGGAAGAAGAGACGCTGGTGAGCCTTCTTGACCAGAGTTGAGGTATTGTGGGTCCAAGAGAGGTCATCGGAGATGTTGACCCCCAGGAACCTGAAGCTGGAAACATGTTCCACCTCCGTCCCATTGATGTGGATGGTGGTGTGCGTGCCGCCCCTAGACTTCCTGAAGTCTACAATGAGCTCCTTGGTCTTCTTGGAGTTAAGGGCCAGGTTGTTGTCAGCGCACCATGCTGCTAGGAGCTGGACCTCCTCCCTATAGGCCGACTCATCGTTGTTGCTGATGAGGCCAATCACCGTTGTATCATCTGCATACTTGATGATGGTGTTAGTACCATGTACAGGTGTGCAGTCGTGGGTGAAGAGGGAGTAGAGGAGGGGGCTCAGCACACAGCCCTGTGGAACGCCGGTGTTCAGGGTGAGGGTTGAAGAGGTGTGCTTGTCTAACCTAACAGACTCGGGTCTGTTGGTTAGAAAGTCCAGTTTTAATATATAAAAACTTTGCTTCCACCAACTATTGAACAAAAAATTTGGCCTCAACTCTGAATTCAAGTTCAAGTTAGTTTATTGTCATGTGTCCCTGATAGGACAATGAAATTCTTGCTTTGCTTCAGCGCAACAAAACATAGTAGGCATTTACTACAAAACACATGAATAAATAAACTGATAAAGTGTAAATAACAGATAATGGGTTATTAATGTTCAGAGTTTGTCCGAGCCAGGTTTAATAGCCTGATGGCTGTGGGGAAGTAGCTATTCCTGAGCCTGGTCGTTGCAGTCTTCAGGCTCCTGTACCTTCTACCTGAAGGTAGCAGGGAGATGAGTGTGTGGCCAGGATGGTGTGGGTCTTTGATAATACTGCCAGCCTTTTTGAGGCAGCGACTGCGATAAATCCCCTCGATGGAAGGAAGGTCAGAGCCGATGATGGACTGGGCAGTGTTTACTACTTTTTGTAGTCTCTTCCTCTCCAGGGCGCTCAAGTTGCCGAACCAAGCCACAAATTAAATGGGTGCCCCCTTATTTTTCAACTGTGAAGTCTTAGTTCTGGAGTTACCTATGAAAGAAAACATCATCTATGCTCATTTGTCGAGACTCCTCAGGATAGGTATTGATTTGATAATTGTCCCTCCAATTACATTATGTGGCAATATATCTAATGAATTTTATTTATTTACCCTTGCAATAAATTATAGTATATCTACTATAAATTCAAATTCACACATGCACTGACTACACCGCCCAACACGGACTTCCATCTGTATATATGTATATATGTATGTAGCGCCGCAGAATTTGTGCACCTATTCCCCCCCCCCCATCTCCCTCTCTGTTTTGTTTTTTTTTCTGTTTCTTGTTTTTTGTGCTAAATTGTATGTATGCACTGAGTACGGGCAGCTTTCAGTTTCACTGTACATGTATAGTGACAATAAATGGCATATCATATCATATCATTATAATATTCTGTTAGCTTTCTTAATTATTTACTGTCCCTGCATAACAGCCTTTTGCAAAACATGCACTCGGATGCCCTGATCCCCCTTCACCTCTGTGCTTTGCAGTCTCCCACCTATCATTGCAGATGATGCAAAAGATGGTAGTGTTCTGGGTTGAGAAGAAAAATGTCGCAGGCTACTACAGCATATAAATAGAAGGGAAAGTTGGGAGTAGAATTGACAGATGCAATTTAATTCCAATAAGATGCATTTGGAAAGTTACACAGGAAGGGTGGTCAGGAATGTAGATGAACAAGAGACCTGGGGGTTGAAGTCCATAGTTCCCCAAAAGTGGCCGGTTTCTGTGTTGTACTTCATTGACGGGACGCTGGTGGAGGGAGTCAAAAGCCACAATTTCCTGGGGACGCATATCTCTGAAGATCTGTCCTGGAACCAGCACATTGATGCAATCATTAAACAAAGCCCCCTATCAATGCTTTTACTTCGTTAGAAGATTGAGGAGGTTTGATATGTTAATGAACACTCACTTCAACTTCCACAGGCGTGCAGTAGAGAGCATATTGATTGGTTGCATCACGCCTGGTTCGGCAACTCGAACATCCAGGAATGATGAAGATTGCAAAAAGTGGTGAACTCTGTCCAGTCCATCACGGGTACGGACCTCCCCATCATCGAAGGGATCTACAAGAGTCGCTGCCTTGGAAAGAATTCCAGCATCATCAGAGACCCACACCAAACTGGCCAGGCTCTCATTGCACTCCTGCCATCAATGAGAAGATATAGGAGCCTGAAACTGCAAACTGTTCAGGTTTTACGAACTGCTTCTTCCCTGCACCCATCACGCTATTAAACACCACAATCCCCTAATAAGCTACAAACTGTAACAACCTAGAGGCATTATACTTGACTTTCCACTATTATTATTTATTTGTCTCATTTTTTAAATATATATTTAACTTTTTAGTTGTTGTTTATTATGGATTTCACAGGGTATTAGTTTACATATCTGTTCTGCTGCAAGTAAGAATATCATTGTTAAGTTTCGGGACATAAGCTAATATAGCACTCTTGACCCTTGAGGGCGGCAAAGGCATGCGTTCCTAGGTCAGGATATAGAATGTAAAGTTGGGACATTATAACGCAACTTTGTAAAACAGTTTGTAGATCTCACAGAGGTATTCTGTTACCACGTATGGGAAAGATGCTGTTGCACTGGTAGAGTGCAGAGGAGATGCAGCAGGATGCTGCCTGGATTAGTGGAAACTTAAATACGTGGTGTAAAGGGTGAAAGAATGTTGCTGGCAGTATCGATCCAAGGGAAGTGAAGACCTGCAGTGACCTCCCAACGCACACAATCCTGATTATAACAGCCAGAGTATTACAAACATGTAGAGACAGAGCGAGTTAAGCAGGACATTATTTCCTGTCTACATGGCATAGTTTGTGGTCATAACCATATAACAATTACAGCACGGAAACAGGCCATCTCGACCCTTCTAGTCCGTGCCGAACACATAATCTCCCCTAGTCCCATATACCTGCGCTCAGACCATAACCCTCCATTCCCTTCCCATCCATATAACTATCCAATTTATTTTTAAAAGATAAAAACGAACCTGCCTCCACCATCTTCACTGGAAGCTCATTCCACACAGCTACCACTCTCTGAGTAAAGAAGTTCCCCCTCATGTTACCCCTAAACTTCAGTCCCTTAATTTTCATGTCATGTCCCCTTGTTTGAATCTTCCCTACTCTCAGTGGGAAAAGCTTTTCCACGTCAACTCTGTCTATCCCTCTCATCATTTAAAAAACCTCTATCAAGTCCCCCCTTAACCTTCTGCGCTCCAAAGAATAAAGCCCTAACTTGTTCAACCTTTCTCTGTAACTTAGTTGCTGAAACCCAGGCAACATTCTAGTAAATCTCCTCTGTACTCTCTCTATTTTGTTGACATCCTTCCTATAATTAGGCGACCAAAACTGTACACCATACTCCAGAATTGGCCTCACCAATGCCTTGTACAATTTTAACATTACATCCCAACTTCTATACTCAATGCTCTGATTTATAAAGGCCAGCACACCAAAAGCTTTCTTTACCACCCTATCTACATGAGATTCCACTTTCAGGGAACTGTGCACAGTTATTCCCAGATCCCTCTGTTCACCTACATTCTTCAATTCCCTACCATTTACCATGTACGTCCTATTTTGATTTGTCCTGCCAAGATGTAGCACCTCACACTTATCAGCATTAAACTCCATCTGCCATCTTTCAGCCCACTCTTCCAACTGGCATAAATCTCTCTGTAGACTTTGAAACTCTACTTCATTACCCGCAACCCCACATATCTTAGTATCATCTGCATACTTACTAATCCAATTTACCACACCATCATCCAGATCATTGATGTACATGACAAACAACAGTGAACCCAAAACAGATCCCTGTGGCACCCCACTCGTCACTGGCCTCCAACCTGACAAACAACCATCCACCATTACTCTCTGGCATCTCCCATTCAGCCACTGTTGAATCCATCTTGCTACTCCACCATTAATACCCAACCATGTACATGTACAAGTGGTGGCAAGGAGTGAATGTTGAAATGAAATATCTATTACCTGGATGTGTAGGAAGGAACTGCAGATGCTGGTTTAAACCAAAGATAGACACAAGAAAGCTGGAGTAACTCAGCGGGATAGGCAGCATCTCTGGAGAGAAGGAATGGGTGAGGTTTCGGGTCGAGATCCTTCTTGAGACCTGAAGACGGGTCTCGACCCAGAACGCCACCCATTCCTTCTCTCCAGAGATGCTGCATGTCCCGCTGAGTTACTCCAGCTTTCTTGTGTCTATCTATTACCTGGAAGTACGCTGTGTGGTGTTACTGTGTGATTGATCAGTATTGTTTCCGTATTTCTTAACCAAAAAGGCCACTCATTTTAATTTTTAATTAAATCATCTACCTAAAGGTGAGAATTTCAAAGAATGGGAATCTAATGTAGGATTCTATAATTATAATTATACATTATAATATTATTAATATATTATAATTATAATTTGCCAAATAAATAAATACAAACAAATAAGATGCTTTTGTGAGCTCATAGGGAGATGATAAAAAAAACTGAATATTGAATAAGATAATTGCAGCAGCTGATGCTGGCTGGACTAATGGGAATTCATCCACCACTTGTCCAGGATGTTGCCTTCAGGCATCTTGTGATATTTGAACATCTTTGCACTGAGCGTGTGGCCCCTCTGTTTATGCTGACTTGAGCTAAGGTGACTCGTATCATTAACACTGAACCACATACCTTTGACAGTGAGCCCAGAAAGTTACCTGAGAGATAATATATTTGCATTCAATGAATTCCTGCCACCATGTGCGGTAAATCCTTTTTCTAGTGGCATAATTTATCATTTGCTACATTTTAATGCTGTGAAACTCTGATTCTGTGAGGTGCAAAGTACATAACATGTTGCTTTTAATGTGTAGGAAGGAACTGCAGATGCTGGTTTACACTGAAGATAGACATAAAATGTTGGAATAACTCAGCGGGACAGGCAGCGTCTGTGGATAGAAGGAGTGGGTGACGTTTCGGATCAAGGACCTTTTTCTAATGCCCGTTCAGCCATGTCAAGTTCCATCCAAAGTGCAGTTGATGGGAGATGTGTATGTCTTCCTCTGTTGTTTTTTTTCTCATCTTGAGAACTGATGGACATTGCACACCTGTAAAATGCAATGACCGGGAACTGGCGCCCACTGAGGTATTGATTAGTTTTCCACTCCTCAGCAAAACTTGACCCAGGTGGTTCCTGAAAGTATAAAACATGGGGAAAATGCCACTTGGGATTATCCCCACAAGGTCAGATGGAAGCAGGGGGTTCAATCTAAAATATTAGTTGCATGTCAGTTTCACTCAGTCAGTAATATTCTTGTCTCTGAGCCAGAAAGGTCGTGGGTTAAAATTGTGAAAAAAATCCAATCTTCAGTTCACTTGCTAGGTTCTTAGCAAATCCGCGGGAGTCAGTTGGCCTCTAGTGAATGACATTTTGGTTCTTTCTAATCCAAGGTACAAATTAAGAGCAGAACTCCAGACTCTTGGACAATAATTTAGATTTATTGGCCTTTCATAGAGCAGAACATGTTCCATTTATTCTGAATTTGTTTTTATTAACCTTGTTAAATTCACATAATCAGTGTGGAATCAACTGTGATGCCACACAGCAAATAAGACAATTAAATGCTTGATTTACTGTTTGTTGAAGGGAATATTCCTCAGGATACTGGAATAACCCTCTGCTTCTCAGATGATGTCAGAAGATTTCTTTTCCATTCAAGCAGGCGCCTTGGACCTTGTTATAACACCTCGTATGCAAAGTGACACATTTGACAATATAACACTCCTCAGGCACAGCACTGCAGGCTTTGGAATTCGGTGAGTATTACAGACTCTGAAATGTCTCTGCTTTGTCTGCAAGTTGTTTTCTGACCTGCCCTTATAGTACGTGCCTCGCTGATATTTTCTCTGACACCATCACGTTATTTCTATAGACTGAGTAACCTGCAGGTTGCTACAGCTTGTGTCAATGTCCAAACAAAACACATTTGGATATAACCTTTCAGTCCATAGTCATTCCTCTTTTCTCAAGAGGAAGAACTGCTCTAAAGAAGGGCCTGGACTCAAAACGTCACCTGTCCATGTTCTCCAGAGATGCTGCTTCTGGTCAGCCGAACATGCTGAGTTACTCCAGCACTTTGTGTCCTTTTGTGTATTGACCAGCATCTGCAGCGATTTTAATTCTACTGTTCTGGTTCTGTTGTTGTAGATTTCATTCTTAAAACCTGTCAGTGGTTTCAGTGATATTGTTTAACTTGTGTGCTGTTTCTTGAAATAATAACAAGAGGATATCATGAGTAAATGTAACCTGAACAGTACGTACCAGATGGAGTACGTTGCCTCTTTCCCATCAATTTAATTTTTTTATTTTAATTTTTATTAGAAGCAGTGTACAAAAGTATAAATGGCAGCACGTGACATAATACATTTATTGTACAGTGCTGGATAACTCAGTAGGTTCGGCTGACCAGAAGCAGCACCTCTGGAGAACATGGACAGGTGACTTTTTGGGTCGAAAAAAAGGACTAAAGAGAGCACACTCACTTCTGCTCTCTTTAGTCCTAAGGTGCAGACTTCAATGAACATCGCGAAGAAGTGATTTTGCTTTGTGATGTTAGATACTGTTGGATCGTGTAAAACATAGCTGTGCTCTGCTCTCATCGGACAAAACTGTTTACAATCCAGGATAATTTTAGCTTCCAAAGGTAACCCTATTCATTCTTGCCTGACTGCAAACTATGTTCTGCAAACCTCCTTCTATCCCTCGTCCCTACTCATCTCCAACTATGTTTAAGGAGATCACAGAGCTTGCATTGAGACAAATGGTTGATTGCAACAATTGATTATTTTTCCAAAGACATGTGAATGAATGCATGAATGAATGAATGATTGATTGAATGAATGAATGAATGAATGGATGATGAATGAATACTTTACTGTCACATGTGACAAGTCGTAGTGAAATACTTTGCTTGCATATCCAAAGTATGCAAATAGTCGCCACATAAGGGCACTGACAAAGTTACAAGTATACACAGTATACACGGCAGGTCGCCCTTTGGTTTCCCCCACGGCGGTCCCCCCCACACTGAGCCCCCATTTTCTTCCCCCTCCATGATGGCGATCCCTCCACGCTTGGTCCCCCTTTGTTCCTTCATCCTCAATTCCACAGGTCTATCTACTCTATCTAGGTCTTTCACTATTAGGTAAACTGCAATGAGGTACCCCCTCATCCTTCTAAACTCCAGCGAGTAAAGGCCCAGTGCAGTCAAACGCTCATCATGTGATAACCTACTCATTCCTGGGATTCTTCCCTTCTACTTCCATAGGAAGGAGAGAGTCACTCAGTGTGGGAGTGAGTACACAGGGAAGGGCACATGTCTGTTCATTCGTCACGTCTATGCTTACGGACCTACGGAGCTCAATTTCAAAATCTGGACCGTTTTTACATCCCTCTGTAATCTCCATCAGCTCTTGCTCACCTCTGAGTTTAATTGATGGCCATGCCTCCAGCTGCCAAAGTGCTAATGTGTGAAATTCTCTTGGTAAAACTTTATTGTCTCTACTCTCGTTAAGACACTCCTTAAAACCTTGTCTTTAATCATGCATGCGGACATCTGCTCTAATATCTTTTCATGTAGCTTGGGGTCGGTACTTTAATTATAATTTTCCTGTGAAGTGCCTTGAGAAGTTTTTGTTATCTGAACAGCAAGGTATATAGATGTAAATTATTCTTGTTTCCATTGATTCTAATGAAAGGGAGAATGGGGTGGGTAGTTACATTAGCACTGTAGATTTTATAATTGCACAATGTTAACGGTGACTATGTACATTCAGGGAAGGGTTGTTAAAAATTGTAATCCAATCTCACCTTGAAATTTGGTCCTGAGTTGTATCTTGGGAGAAGTAAAATTCCTTGAAGAGGCTGTTTCGCACTAGGTTTTGCTCTGAGAGGCACAGGCTCTGCTGAGTATTTTATAATGTCATTGTTTTAAGTATGTCAGGACTCTGGACATTCCAGCTTGAGCTATTTAAATATTTCAGTGCTAATATGCATCAGCAGACAAATGCAGAGTTGGCTTCAATTCCTGGGAGATTCACTCATCGCAAGGAGAAACAAAAACTGACCAGAACTAATCCTCAATCTTCAAACTATAGTCACTGTGTAAACAAAAAACAAGAGGTCTTCACTGTACATGTGATGAGTTTGTTAATAGTGTTTGTAAAAGGCTATACAGCTTTGAAGGATGAGAGTTCAATGACCTCGACGGTGTTACTGTGAGCCATTTCAATGTGGTCCAGAAACACAAATAGAATCTTAAAACCTTTCTTCTTAATTCTGTTTTATTTATTCCATGCCTGACCTTAGTTTTGTTTATGATTATGTTTATCTGGTTTTGATTATGTTTATCTGGACCTTAGTTTGTAGTTTTGATTATATTTATCTGGACCTTAACGTTGTCAATTAAAATATTTATCTAAATTTTCACTTAAAAATGATGAAAGTGATTAGACTTCAATTTAAACATGGCATAATCTGGATAAAGATGGAAACTGCAATTTGTCTCAAATTGTCCAAAACCCTAATTATTGACAAATCTAAAACCCTAAATGCCTGTTATGTTCCAGTTAGACATGTTCTGTTGAACAATGAGTTATCTGTAAAACAAAATGGGTCTTTTTTCATTGTATTTTTTCCATTTCATTATTTCTGCCTTTTTGTTTCTATTTTCACTTTCCATCTGCATTGCATTGAATGGCCTGCAGCTGAACTTAACCAGTGTGATATTTTCGAACACTCATGCTTTTAAAAACATAATTAATTTCCATAAATCATTCCAGGATTAGTTGGCTTTCACCTCCAGTTGTGAAAATCAACAGAGGTATGATCACCCATGCCACAGGAGGCAGTGGAAGTCAATTTGCTGGATGTTTTCAAGAGAGAGATAGATATGGCTCTTAGGGCTAACGGAATCCATTGATATGGGGAGAAAGTAGGAACGGGGTACTGATTTAGGATGATCAGCCACGTTCATATTTAATGGCGGTGCTGGCTCGAAGGGCCGAATGGCCTACTCCTGCACCTATTTTCTATGTTTCTATGTTTCTACGCAAAGCCAGTGTAAATATTGATGAGCCTTATGATTCTGAGTACATGCTGCAGTTTTTCAACCATTATTCTGTCATGTATTCTCAGTACTTATTACTTACTGAAACCAAGGGGTGTGGCAGTGTAACACATTTTACTCCATCTGTCTCCTCCTACAGTTAATTAAATGCTCTTAGATTTTTTTGAAGTGATCACCAAGAGGATTGAGAGCAGGACAGCCAATATAGACTTTAGTAAGATCTTTGATAAGGCCTCATATATAGGCTAGTCTGGAAGGTTTGATCAGATGGAATCCAACATGAGCTAGTTAATCGTATTTAACATTGACTTTGAGGAAGAAGACAAAGGATAGTTACGGAGTTTATCTTTCAGCGGGTGATGTGTTGGATGTGGAGATTGGTGGGGTGAAAGGTGAGGTCGAGGGGAACTCTATCCTCTATCCACCTTGGATGTCCTCAAATGGAAAACCTAACCTAACCTTAAGAGCAGATGCAGTGGAGACAGAGGAATTGGGAATAGGGGATAGGGTTGGAGGGAGAGTGGTCCAGATAACTATGGGAGTCGGTAGGTTTATAGTAGACGTCAGTCAATAGTCCGTCCCTTGTGATGGCGACAGAGATCAAGAAAGTTAAGAGATGCATCAGAGATATTCTAGGTGAACTTGAGGGCAGGGTAAAATAAGTCATGAAGTTAATCAAATCAGGGAGTTCTGCTTGGGTGCAGGAGGCAGTCATCGATGTAGTGGAGAAAGAGTTAGGGGATGTGTACAGTGGGATCTTGGGCTCCTAGTCCATAGCCTCTGAAAACGGCACACCAGTAGAAATAGCGGTAAAGAAGGCGTGTGGTTTGCTTGCTTTCATTGTTTGGGGCATTGAATATAAGACTCAATTAGTCATATTGCAACTTTAGAGGGCTTTAGTTAGTCTGTGTTTGCAGTATTGTTTGCAGTTCTGATGGCCCCATTACAGAATGGATGTGGAGGTAATAGCGATTGTGAGGAAGAGGTTTACCAGAATCCTGCCTGGAGTAGAAAATATTATCTATAAGGAGAGGTCGGACAAACTTGACTTGTTTTCTCTGGAACGTCGGAGGTTGAGGGGAAAGCTGATGCTAGTATATAACATTATGAGGCATAAATAAGGTAGACAGTCAAAACCTTTTTCCCAGGATGGACAAATCAAAACTTAAAGGGCACAGCTTCAAGGTGAGCGAGGCAAAGTTTGAAAGAGATGTGCAGAGCATGTTTCTTTTACAGAGATTGCTGGGTGCCTGGAAGGTATTGCTAGGGGCGATGGTAAGGTAGATACTATAATGGCACCAAAGAGGCTTTAAGAAAAGACGTATGTATATGCAGGGAATGATGGGATATGGATCATGTGCAGACAGAGAAGATAAGTTTAACTTGGCATCATGTTCGGTGCAGACATTATGGGCCAAGGGACCTGTTCCTGTGCTGTACTATTTTATGTTCTATGTTCTAATTAATTCCCCTCAGGTGAGGCAGGGTTTGGAAGATGTTCCAATTATTAGTTCTTTTTATATTCCTGAGGTGTGGGAATGGTAGATTCCCAATTATTATTATCCTCCCAGTGACTTATGTAGGAACCTGTGCCTGCGCGAATGGCCACTGAAGTATATCAATGATGGACAGGCGCTAATTCATGGTCAGAAATGCATCATAAATAATGCAGGTTCAGTTTATTATGTGTGCCAAAATTCATCAGCCACTCAGTGAGATGGATAATAGCTTTTGACTAAATATACATATATCTCTACTGTTTGCCAGAGGGATGAATAATCAGATCAAATACAAATGAGATTTGGTTACCAATGTTGCACGATGTTGAAAGCCACCTAAGTTATCATTAGCATGGAGAGTTGTCGAATATGACATCCATCAGCAGTTGTGAGCTGAGGAATAGAGAACAGTTCCAGCTGGATTACATTCTTATTTCCTCCATTTAGCTTGAAAATATCCATGGTAAGTCAAGTCAAGTCAAGAGAGCTTATGGTCATGTGTCCCAGATAGGACAATGAAATTCTTGCCTGCTCTGCTGCAGCACAACAGGATATTGTAGGCATAAACACAGATCAGATCAGTGTGTCCATATACCGTAGAATAAATATATACACACACATAAATAAACAGATAAAGTGCAATAGGCTGTTATGGTTCAGAGTTTGTTTGAAGTTGTGTTTAATAGTCTGATGGCTGTGTGGAAGATGCTGTTCCTGAACCTGGATGTTGCAGATTTCAGGCTCCTGTACCTTCTACCTGATGGCAGCCGAGAGATGAGTGTGTGGCCAGGATGGTGTGGGTCCTTGATGATGCTGGCCGCCTTTTTGAGGCAGCGATTGCGGTAGATCCCCTCGATGGCAGGGAAGTCAGAGCCGATGATGGACTGGGCAGTATTGTTGTACAATCCCTGTTTCAATTAGTCAGGTTTTTAATTAAAAGTGAGTTCTGAAAATATTTACTGCTCCAACTCTGTGGCATTATTGGAGCTATGGGAAAAAAAGTTTGCTTAACTACATGGCAATTAATGCACCTGCAGCCCAGAATTTCTTCCCCCAAATGGATGAATTGTGACTGTGATAAATTAATTTCTGTTTAAGAATATAAGAAATATTGGTCAAAATTATTCTTTTTGATCATCCTAGCTTGCTCCACTATTCATCAAAATCATTGTTAATCTTCTACCTCAGCACCATTTCTTACAGTAATTCCCTTAATGTATTGTCTTTCCGCTGACTGGATAGCACGCAACAGAAGCTTTTCACTGTACCTCGGTACACGTGACAATAAACTAAACAAATGTCCATAAGTGGATATCTATTTTGAATGAACACGGTGACCAAACCTGCACAGTCCTCTATCGTAGGGAATTCCACCACCATCTGATTCCTACAGGACCTATCCTTTACTTTGTGATTCTGCCCTCTAGTTTGAGACGCCTCAGCCAAGATAAACATCCTCCCTATACGAAGCCTGTAGAACCTGGATGAGTTTTAAGTTTCAGTGACATGCTCTGTCAATCTTAACACAACTACTCACTCTCACTTCATAGAGCTAACCCGCCATCACCAGAACAAGTCTGTGAATCCTAGACACACACACTTTGTGGCAAGTATATTTTTTAGGAAAGTTGACCTCAACTATACACAATTCTGTACAGTCTCACCGCTACCCAATACAATTGCTGTAATACTTCCTTACTCTCGTATTCAAATTCTCTCTCAATAAAGGCAAACATTTGTGTTTTCTGTTCACCGTGGTGCAGCTGGTAGAGCTGCCGCCTCATAGACCCAGTTTTGATCCTGACCTCGGGTGTTGTCTATGTGGAGTTTCCATGTTCTCCCTGGGTTTTATCCGGGTGCTCCAGTTTTTTCCCACATCCCAAAGACTTGTGCGTTTGTAGATGAATTGGCTTCAGTAAATTGCCCCTAGTATCTCAGGAGCCCTCCTATCACCATCTCTCCTCAGATAGATCAATTGGGGCACTCTCACCGCATGCTGATATATGCAGCCTCTACTAATACATCACATGCGTCACTTTACAAGATTATGGTAAACATAACATGCCACTGGTGAACAGAAATACAGGAACAGATAGTCAAGGTGAATAAGTGCCACTGAGTGGCACCTGTAATGGCCGCCTCGCCAGCAGTCTGTCTCATCCCTTCTCTGTTTTTATTATTTTAAGTATGTATTGAATGTTTTAATGTCTCTTGGTATATTTTATGAGGGGATGCGGGGCGTGGGTGGGAATCGGGGGAATTTTTTTCCCGTCACTTACCTCGACAGAGATGCGATTTTTCTCCGTGTCGCATCTCCGTCCCCCCCTGAGGCCTACAACGTGGAGGGGTGTGGCCTTTCCTGGAGCCCGGCCCGGAGCTTCAAGCCGCGGGCGTGGCGCGGACTTACCTTCGCAGAGCCTGGGATCTTTTGCCGAGGATCGCCAGTGTAGGAGCTCCGACCGCAGGGCCTGTGGACTATAACACCGTGAAGCAGCGGTCTCCGGTTAGAAGCAGCCAACTCGGGAGCTCCATGCTGTGGAGTGTTCCAATCCGTCCCGATGCCGGAGTTTCAAACATCCCGACGAGAAGGCTTGAACAGCGGACCACCGGCAACGGCAAGTGCGGAGGGTTCAGCCCCGACCACGGGTGTACAAATGAGGAAGATGACCAAACTTTATTGCCTTCCATCACAGCGAGGAATGTGGATTCCGCTGTGGTGGATGTTTATGTTAAATTTTATTTTATGTGGCTGTGTGTATTGTTGCTTTTCACTTAGTATGGCTGTATGGTAACTCAAATTCCACTGTACCTTAATTGGTACATGTGACAATTAAATAGAATCTTGAATGTATTAATTATTAACCATATGCAACAACGTCCTTGATATTGATGCCCAAGGGCGAGGATAAAATTCAGTTTGACTGAGCCAGTAGAACATAGAACATAGAATGGCAAAGAACAGGTCCTTCAGCCCACAATGTCTTTGTCTTGGTCAAACATGATGCCAATATAAACTCTTATCTGTCTGCACATGATGCATACGGCTCCATTCACAGCAGATCCATGTATCTATCTACAATGCATCTTAAATGCCAGTATCACAACTGCTTCCACCACCACCCCTGACAGTGCGTTTCAACCATTCACCACTCTCTGTGTGTAAAATAAAACTGGACATATCCACACTGGGTAAGAGGTTCTGACTATCTACCCTGTCCATCCTTCACATTATTGTATATATTTCTATCGTATCTACCCTCAATCTCTGGCATTTTAGAGAAAACAACTCAGGTTTGTCCAAAGATAGACACAAAATGCTGGAGTAACTCAGCGGGACAGGCAGCATCTCTGGATAGAAGGAATGGGTGACGTTTCTGGTCAAGACCCTTCTTCAGAATGAGAGAAAGGGGAGAGTGAGCCCCTGATTCCAGCATTTTGTCTATCTTCGGTGTAAGCCAACATCCGCAGTTCCTTCCTACACACCAGGTTTGTCCAATCTCTCCTTACAGGCGATACCCTCTAATTCAGGTAACCATTTGGTAAACCTTGCCTGCGCCATCTCCAAACCTCCACATCCTTCCTGTAATGGGGCTACCAGTACAGCATACAATACTCCAAATGCGGTCTATCCAACTAGGTGACCCATTTGATGACTGCAGGCATGCCTTATGCATGCTGCACCAACTTCTAATCAATCCTATCAAACACAAATTGCTGATATTTGTTTGAAGGCTCCAAACTTTCCCAGAGTCTATATAGATAGAGGAAATCTCTGCTAAACCATGCTCCAGAGAACAAAGTAACTGCAAGATTGAGTGTTTATTTGAAGTTGACGGCGTGTACTTAAAGCTCACTGCTTTATAATGGTCTGTTTCCTGAGTCCCAGGAACCTTGTACTGAACATGAATCTCAGTTGCTGGCTACTTGCCAACTTAACAATGGCAAGAAACTTAAGTTCATCATAAAATGCCCTCATTTTAATGCATTTTTGTCTGAATGACAATTCTATGCCATAATTTCTTGCCTATCTCTTATAGTCCTCGTGAAGGTCCTGCAACTACAGCAGTCCTTCTGGTGCGGACTTTCGCTTAGTCTTGTTAGGTTGTTATTGCCATGATTTCGACCCAGCAATAATGAATGAATGAATGGTGATATATTTCCAAACCAGTTTAGAAGCAGAATTTTTAGAAGCAGAGGTAAGCAAAAATCATCTCAATGCATTCTTGCAGTAATATTTTCAACAAAAAGGTGATGGCTGATTGGAGAAATAATAAGACTGAGAAAAAGCAAGACGGAGACAATAAACAGAAAGTCCAGACACTAACAATGCAGAGATTGAAAGACAAATAAGCTGTAAAATAAAAGAGCTGGTCCTGTACGAAAAGTCAAAGTCACAAAAAGCTAAAAACAAACTGCTGGAGGACATCAGCAGGTCAGGCAGCATCTGTGGTGGGAAATAGACAGACAATGCTTCAGGTCCCTATTGAGTTTCTCCAACAGTTTGTATTTGGCTCAGGATTCCAGCATATGCAGTCTCTTGTGTTTCAAGTGACAGGGAGCATTGCCAAGTATTATAACAACTTAGAATTCACTTTCCCTCTATAATCTGATATTTGCTGTACAATTTGCCAGTGGCCATCTGTTTTTGTAAGCTTCACACTTAAATCCAGCTCGTCCTCATTTTCCGTACAAATTAGAGACATGGAGCGTCATTGTAAAATTGTGTGAAAACAGGCCTTTCGGCCCAACTTGCCCATGTCAACCAAGATGCCCGATCTACACTAGTCCCACCTGCTCATACTTGACCCATAAACCTATCCTACCCATGTATCTGTCTAAATGTCTCTAAAATGTTAAGATAGTGCCTGCTAAATGTTATGATAGTACCTGCCCAAATTCTTACTTCTAAATTTCTATTTCAAGATTCTTCCTAAAATAAATTGATCATAATTATCCAGAGCCTGAGGAGACTGAAGAAGGTCCATCTGTCTCCTCAGATCCTGGTGAACTTCTACCGCTGCACCATCGAGAGCATCCTTACCAACTGCATCACAGTATGGTATGGCAACTGCTCTGTCTCCGACCGGAAGGCACTGCAGAGGGTGGTGAAAATTGCCCAACGCATCACCGGTTCCACGCTCCCCTCCATTGAGTCTGTCCAAAGCAAGCGCTGTCTGCGGAGGGCGCTCAGCATCGCCAAGGACTGCTCTCACCCCAACCATGGACTGTTTACCCTCCTACCATCCGGGAGGCGCTACAGGTCTCTCCGTTGCCGAACCAGCAGGTCGAGGAACAGCTTCTTTCCGGCGGCTGTCACTCTACTAAACAACGTACCTCGGTGACTGCCAATCACTCGGTGACTGCCGGACACTTATTATTTATTTTTTATTCAAATCGTTTGCTATGTCGCTCTTCAAGGGAGATGCTAAATGCATTTTGTTGTCTCTGTACTGTACACTGACAATGACAATTAAAATTGAATCTGAATCTGAATCTGAATCTGAGCCTCTGATCGGGATTTGGCACAGAGCAGCACTGTTATTGTTTGGCCCAAAGCACACAACACCAACAGTACAATACATGTTGTATTTAGGAAGTCGGTTTACTAATGGCAACATTGCACTCATGGGAGATATTTACTTAAATCTTTAAATGTACTCATGCACCCTAAAGCCCCTGTCCTACTTAGAAAACCTGAACGGAAACCTCTGGAGACTTTGCGCCCCACCCAAGTTTTCCGTACGGTTCCCGGAGGTTGCAGGCGGTTCCCGGAGGTTGCAGGTAGTGGAAGCAGGTAGTGAGACTGACATAAAACCTCCGGGAACCGCACGGAAACCTTGGGTGGGGCGCAAAGTCTCCAGAGGTTTCCGTTCAGGTTTCCTAAGTGGGACAGGGGCATTATGCTCACTGGACTTGATTAGATATTAAATATAAAACACAATTGCACATTATTGCGCACTCCTTTGCCCCATGCTTGTTCCATTGGACACCACCTTTAAGTTAAACCAAAAATGATACCATATTATACATTTACTATAGTTATATATAAATAATTTGCAAATGGTGTATCTCTCACAATATTTTCAAGAGGCTTCGAAGTATCCTTGACTAAGGTCAGAGATATGCTAATTGCATTTAGCCCTCGAGTAATTAATCAACAAACTTGACAACGCTACAGATTTTATAAATTAGTTCCTTTCTAAAACTGACTTCCCCCTCCCCCACCCATTATTGTTACCTGGATAGAGGTTTAAGACTTAACAGCGCAATGGCAATGTCTGGGTACGAGAAGCATAAATCATTAACAGCTAATTAAAAAGATGGATTAGAATTAGCACATGCGGCTAATTAATTATCAATAATGTGCCGCTGATGATTTTAGTCATACTCTTTTGACTCTATTCTTGCACTGCCAAAATCTACCATCTGTAGGAATGAATAAAACATCCGACACAAAGCTCTCACACAATTTGTTCTCTAATGGATAATGCTCCAGGGAGGCACTAAATGGTTGAAGTCCATTATTTCCATGTTATCCTGCAACTAATTAGATTCTTCAACTGAACTCCTTGCTAAGGTTTTGCTCACCGTAAGTTACTTTGCTTCTGGGAATTTGTAGTTTCAGAATATCATTGCAATCCAAGAAAAGGCATCTCCTCGTTCTTTCTGATTTAATTGAAGCACTATCAAGAACTGAATGCTTGGCTTCGTGAGTACCTATGACTGTGTAGGATTTTTCTCATCATTTCATTAATTTGTTTGGGTTTTGAGGCGGAATTCAGTATCTTTGAAAAGTGGATTCTTCGCATGATTAACCAACTACAATGATTTGTAATACCGGCAGCTAGAGACGTTCATGTTCCATACTCATGGTAATACTGTAACTTCAGTGCTCAGGTTGCACTCACCATGCTGGATGCATTAGTAGGAGGTAGTGTATCAGAAGTGACTAGCACTCATTAACGCTAACCCGTACCAAATAAAGTGAAACTCCATCTTTTAATGGTGGTTGGAACACATGTAGCAGTCCAAGTGAATCAGTTCTGAGAAAATAGTGTGAAATGGCACCATGTTGCAGAGAACAGGTTCCAACTTTTGGGATAGTGCAAGTGAGGAAGATGGGCTAGATGCAGGCACAAGAGATTGCAGATGCTGTAATTGAGCGCAAAACAAAACTACCTACTGGAGGAACTTAGCAGGTCAGACAGTATCCGTAGAGGGTTAATGGACAGGTGACATCTTGGATTAGGGTAAGATAGTTGCTAAGGACATTTCTAAGGAGGATAATAGACCAACTAATGCGTGAACATTGTGGGTCTCTTTCCTCTGCTGTAATGTTTTATGTACGTTAACTATTCAAATCCTATTAGTTTAACGAAGGTTTTGTCAGGGAGAGCATGGTTCTTGAAGTTTATTTCAATTGTTAAGAAAGTTGGAGTTTGAGTCAAATTAGGTTATACAAAGTCACGGTCATTCTGGAGTCAAGCTCAAGCAATCAATTCATTAAAACTTTGTTCCCTTTTCCATTATATTTAGGTGCTGTCAGACCACAGGCTGATGTTAAGTGAATGGTTTTAGTTGAAGCAAGAAGTTCCATTTGTTTTTTCTTTAATTCCCTACAGCTGGGCAATGCTCAACATTTAATATGCACACTCCCATTGCCTTTTGTCACAGAACTAGATAGATATAGATATAGATATGCCATTTATTGTCACTATACATGTACAGTGAAACTGAAAGCTGCTCGTACTCAGTGCATACATACAATTTTACACAAAAAACAAGAAACAGAAAAACAAAACAGAAGGGAGATGGGGGGGGGGAATAGGTGCACAAATTCTACGGCGCTACATACATATATACATATATACAGATGGAAGTCCGTGTTGGGCGGTGTAGTCAGTGCATGTGTGGATTTGAATTTATGGTAGATATAATTCTCGGGAAGCAGCTATTCCTGAGTCTGTTTGTCCTGGATTTGATGCACCTATAGCGCCTTCCAGAGGGCAGCAGGTCGAACAGTCCAAACGCAGGATGGGAGCTGTCTTTGGTGATCTTCTTTGCCCTGCTAAGGCAGCGGGAGGTGTAGATGTCCATCAGGGAGGGGAGAGGGCAACCAATGATCCTCTGCGCTGTCCTGGTTACCCTCTGAAGCCTCTCCCTGTCTGCCATGGTGCAGCTGCCATACCATGCTGTAATGCAGTATGTCAGCAGGCTCTCGATGGACGAGCGGTAGAAGGTCAGCAGCAGGTTAGAGTCCAGGTTGTGCTTCCTGAGGACCCTCAGGAAGTGCAGCCGCTGCTGAGCCTTCTTGATGACCGCCGTCGTGTTGTCCGTCCAGGAGATGTCAGCAGCGATATGGACGCCGAGAAACCGGAAGGTGTTGACCCTCTCCACACACTCGCCGTTAATGTGTAGGGGGACTAAGTCGGTGCTGTGCCTCCTGAAGTCGACAATGAGCTCTTTTGTTTTCCTGGTGTTCAGAGCCAGATTGTTTTCTGAGCACCAGGTTGTCAACTTCAGGACTTCCTCTCTGTAGGCTGCCTCGTCTCCCTTTGAAATAACTATGACAATGGGGAATCGTATCAGGGTTAATAGACACACATAAAATCTGAATGGAACTGTTTAGTATTAAGTCTGGGCATTTGGCTGGAGTTGTGTTGCATTGTAGATAAGAATTCATCCAAAGTGGTTATTTATACCGTTTTTTCAACTTCTTTCTTGCAGAATTGAGTAGTTTGTTTTGTTCCTTGCTTCAAAATAAAAGAAATTCCCAAGGTTTCTAAAGTCTGCAAAAAAACTTCCCTCGAAAGGGGCCCCTTTAGAAGAGCATGTCACTTGAGATAGAGGGAGAGCAACAAAGGTTCACTAACTTCATTCCTGGGACTGGTGAGGGGGGAGGGGTGTGTGGAAGTGGGGTGAAGGGGGTGGGTGCGGGTGAGGGGACTGCGATAGGGGGGAGAAGGGGACTGGGGTGGGGGAGAAGGGTGGGGACTGTTTGTGGGAGGGGGGGGGTGGGTGGGCAGTGGGTGTGGGGGGATGGGGAGGGTGGGGAGTGGGTGGGCGGTGGATGGGTGAGGGTAGTAGGTGGGAGGGGGGGTGGTGAGGGGGGTGGCGGGGGGGCATGGATTGGTGGTCGGTGGTGAGTGGTTCAGAAGGATGAGAAATCATCTCATTGAACCAGTCACCATTCTTACAGTGCTTGATAGTGTAGATGCAGGATTGCTGTCTTCCCTGGCTGGACTGTCTCGAGCTAAGGGCTCACAGTCCACAATATTCAGTAAAAAATTCAGGACCAAGGTGGATAGAAATTTCTTCACAGAGCACAGTAAATCTTTGGAATTCCTCACAAGAAGACCGAGGCACAGGTAGCCCGGCTACTGACTTCATTTAAAACCGAGTGATGGGTCTTCAACCAGAAACGTTAACTCTGTTTCTCTTCCCACAGATGCTGGCCCAACCTGCAAAGTAGGTCCAGAATTGTCTGTTTTATTTTCTTTCAAAATACAGATGTATAAACTTCTGGATATTGAAAGAGCCAGAACTATAAATGATAAATAAAATATATTATAAGAAAACAACGCAAAATATCAGCCATTAGCTTATTAAATCGCAGAGCAGGGCCAGAAAGGCCCAGTTTTGCTTCTGCTTATGTTTTTATGTTCTTATATTGGGAGATGGACGTGTACAAAAAATGATGTAAATGGCCAGGGCTGGGTTGCTTAATGTAACCTACTTAAGATGACTTTTGATTTCCCGGGATGGAAAAATCAAATACTAGAGGGCGCAGCTTTAAGGTGAGAGTGGCTAAGTTAAAAGATGATGTGTAGGACAGTTGTTTACACAGAGGGTGGTGAGTAACACACTGCTAGGGGCAGTGATTGAGGCAAATACGATAGCAGCATGTGGGAGGCTTTTGGAGAGGCATATGGATATGTAGGAAATGGAGGGATATGGAATATGTGCAGGTAGATAAGAGTTTGTGTTGGTATTATGTTCTTATGTTTCCCTTGGGATGTTTCTAGACAGCTTCTGTCTTTCTAGCTGCTGTTAAGTATTTTTGTTGGCTGGATATTGTGTGCTGGTCACATTTTACATTTTGTGCAAAATGCAAACGCCATTTGGTACAGTCATATAAACACACAGCTGCGTACAGCTGCGAGGCCACGGGAGGATAAGAATCGCAGGAATCTCCATTGCTTACTGTACGTGTTCAAATTGCAGGTTGAAGAGACCAGGTGTTCCAAATAATGTGGGAAGTTGCAATCAGGATTCTCCAAAGACCCTGAAAGGTCGCAGTTGAGAAGTAAGATGTGTTTTGACATTCAGCAATGCCTCTGATGAGAATATTGCTGACAATTATCGACCGACTTCAGTAAATATATCCAGAGCATTTCCCATTTCGGAAGGTAAAACGGAAAAGGACCTTCAGTGATTTGATGGATTACACACCGTGACTGTTAAAGTTTGACCTCTAGCGCTCAAATATAATACACTTTACACCTGGAGTGTGCCTATCCAGACTGACTGCAACTCCTGAAGGCATGACTGAGAAAAGATGATTCAAATCTGTTCCCTGTCACGTTGCTGTTCTGTAAAGTTCACCGTCAGAGTCAGCAGAAACTATTCATCATTTGCTTTATCCCTGCTCATCTGGTCAGCAAATGGATATCTGTGGAACACAAAACCTGCTAACATTTCACAACTTTAATCACCAAATGCTCCGTAATATGAACCCTTTGAAAGGGCAATAATGTTCAAAGAAGAATTTAGGAATGACAATCATGCTTACCATTTAAACAAACAAAACCCTCAACTATTTTGAATTTCTTTTCCCATTTTACTTCAGTACTACATCTTTGGGAGTTTAATGATTAAGAAAATAATTATATTTGAAATATATTCTAGGACTTTTCCCCGAGGGGAGCTGATGCAATGGCTCACAGTTAAGTAAGCAAAGTCTTGAACATCATCTAATTGTCTCAATTGTTGCTTGGCTGTAAAGGATTTGTAACGTCAGATTGTTATTTATTTAGGGCAGTAGGTCAAGTGTCACAAGCTGTATTAGTTGCCTGATTAGATATGACTTATATTGGTCAGTTTTGGAAAGACAAAGTTGAATGCTGAGCAATGTAAACATTATTCAGTAGTTTGGTACCTGGACTCTGGCCATCAGTCCATGGCACAGGGGAGTGCAGGAAGCACTGTAGTTCCAATAATTGAAAGATATGGCAGTAGAAAGCAAGAAGCAGCTCCCATTACTGGAAGGATAAATAATTAGGGAAGATTATATGGTGATTGGCAAAAGAACCAACAGAGACCTGGGGAAAAGTTTATCAACACAGCAAGTAGTTAGGATCTGGATTGCTTTGGTAGTGAGGTTACTGGGAGCAGATTCAGGGAACAGATTCAACAGCAGTGTTTCAAAGGGAGACACAATAGATAATCGATGCTGGAATCTGGAGCAAGAGCAAATTGGTGGAAGAACTCAATGGGTCAGGTAGCATCTGCGGAAGGAATAGGGTTGGCCGATTTATTGGGTTGAGACTCGGGATCAGGAATGGTTGCAATCAAGTATCACAAGAGAAATAGAGATGTATTGTTGCAATTATACAGGGAGATGGTGCAAATAAGAGTTTCAATCCTCTTATTTAGGAAAGAATAGAGCAGCAAAGGAGGCAGTATAGAAGAGAATTTAGTTTAGTTTAGAGATACTGTGTGAAAACAGGCCCTTCGGCCCATCGAGTCTGCGCTGACCAACGATCCTTGCACATTAACACTATCCCTGCACATTAACTCTACACACACTATGGACAATTTACACATGTACCAAGCCAATTAGCGTACATACCTGTACGTCTTTGGAGTGTGGGAGGAAACCAAAGACCTCGGCGAAAACCCACACGGTCACGGGGAGAACGTACAAACTCCGTACAGATGGCACCTGCAATCGGGATTGAACCCTGGTCTCTGGCGCTGCAAGCACTGTAAGGCAGCAACTCTACCACTGTGCCACCGTGCCGCCCAATTTATGAGGCTTAATTCCAGGAATGAGAAGATTGGTCTACCATGAATGGTTAAATATATTGGATTTGTAATCATTTGCACACAGATAAATAAGGACAAAGGAAAATGATAGAGCAGCAGTTGGGGACTGGGCAGATCAGCTGTGACCATATTGAGTGGTGGGCAAGGCCTGAGGGGCCAGGAGACCTACTCCTGCTATTTTTATTGCACAAGGGATGAATTTGAAGTGTAGTGGGTGTGGGGCTGGCTCGAGTTGGATACTCTTGCATAAATCTGGGATGGACTCAACAATCAGAATGGTCTCATTCTATGCAGTAACCATTCTGTGATTACAGTGTCAGCAAATGTCAGCCCTACAGACTATGGGCAATTTTCCAACCCCAGGGCACATAGAACTATACAACGCCGCAACAGACCTTTGAACCACAATGTCCATGCCAGGTTAAACTAACCTCCTGCATGTGATCCATATCCCTCCATTACCTGCGTATCTATGGGCCTGTCTAAAACCTCCTTAAATGTTACAGATGCATCTACCCCAACCACCCCATCCCCTGGCAGCACATTCCAAGCACCCACCACTCACTGTGTTAAAAAACCTTGCCCTGCACATCTTCTTTCAATGTTGACCCTCTTATCTTAAGGCTACGTCCTCTGGTCTTTGACATTTCAACCCTGGGAGGAAGGTTCTGCCTGTCTACCCTATCTATGCCTCCTATAACTATCAGATTTCGCCTCAGTCACTGAAATACAGTACCAGAGAAAATAGTCTACCTTCATTCAACCTGTCCTCTAAGGTAATACCCTCCAATCCCGGCATCATTTTGACAACCTCCTCTGCGAACCTTTCCTTCCTTCGACTCGAACTGCACACAGTTCTGGTGATACCTATATTTGCACTGGTTGTTGTGAGTTATTTGATATTAAATTTTAATAAATTTAATATTAAATATTAAATTTAATATTTAGCCATTTCAGGGATCTTTGGAATATGCATGTTGTTGGGGAGTATGATCATTACGGTCATTTAAACAGAACACATTGGAAAGGACTCGTTGCAAGAATTGAAATTATTTTTCCATGAACTCCAGAGCTGAAATCTAGAGGTCTCACTCAAGAACCAGAAACATTATATTGGAGCAATTCAAGAATCTGGTCGTTTTGGAGCTGCCTGAGGTGTGATAATTTAAGCATTCTAAGATGCTCTATGTATACAACACTGCCTAATATTCTACAGAAAATCCATTGGAAAATCAAGAATACAAAGGAATTTTTAAACATACGTCCAAACCAATCTCTGAGGTTAGTGACAGGTAGGCACCATAGAATATTTACAAAAATATTAATTGTGTGGGTGGCACGTTGCAATGGTAAAGCTGCTGCCTTACAGCGGCAGAGATCCAAATTCAATCCTGACTGTGGGTGCTGTCTATACGGAGTCTGCACGTTCTCCCCGGGACCTGCGAGGGTTTCTCCTGGAATCTACGGTTTCCCCCCACAGTTCAAAGACGTACAGGTTTGTAGGTTAATCGGCTTGGTAAAATTGTAAATTATCCCCTGTGTGTATAGGAATATGTTAATGTGTGGGGATCACTGGTCGGCGTGGACTCGGTGGGCCGAGTGGCCTGTTTCCGCGCTGTCTCTCTAAACTAAAATACTAAATTACACCTTTATTGTGTGTGCAACTGTACAGAAGGATTTTTAATGGAGTTAACAGGAAGAGATCATTTTGAGGTTACAGTCTCCTCAAGCCTTTTCCCAGAATCCTATGCAGCAGAGTCCTACTCTCCCATGTTCTCAATTCCCGGAATCCCTGCTGCAGAGTCCTGCTCTCAATATCCACACTCAAGTCTCCCAGGGTTCTCCCTCCTCACCTCTGCAGAGGCATTAGTCTCCAGTCAGTTTGCTTGATGTCTGCTCCACTGATTCTGATCCTGTCTCATATGACATTTTCATAGACTGGGCCATAGAGAGATGCAAGAATAGGCCGTGAATCACCATATAAATTAATCCTACACCACAGTAAATCCCATTTAAAAAACATTCTCCCCTAGATTGTACCATTTATATACACACGGTGGCCAATTTACAATGACCAATTAACCTACCACCCCACACACCTTTGGATGGGGTTGCTTCACGGCCTGGTTTGGCAATTCAACTGCTGAGGAACAAAGGAATTGCAGAAAGTGGTGGAGGCTGCATCACAGGTACTGACCACCCACCATCAAAGGGACCTATAGGAGGCGCTGCCTTGAAAAGGCCTATATCATCAAGTGACCACCTGACCCTGGCCATGCTCTCATTTCACTCCTACCATCGGAAAGAAAAAGAGTCTGAAAACCATGACCAACAGAGTGAAGAATAGCATCTTCCCCTCAACCATCAGGCTCTTGAACACTACAGAACATTAACATCAACTATGAACTACGGACAGCCTTTGATGGCACTGGGGACTTTAGTTTTCTTCACTACTATTGAAGTTATCTATTTATTGAATGTTGTTTATTATATATGTTCTATGTTCATTGTGCACACAGGCCTGTTATGCTGCTGCAGTAAGAATTTCATTGTTCCATTGTTGGTACGTACGACAAACATTTCTGACTTGATTCTTGAGTCTTGACTCTTTTTTTTGAATCTGAATCTTGACTTTTTTTTATTATTATTTTTTTGATTGGAAGTTAGTACAATACAAAACAATACAGTGGGACCTAATTTTAGGTGCCAACTATGTCATAGCGTAATACATTCTATGTACAACCTCTAGTTTTATGTTTTTGAAAAGGAAATAAGAAAGACAAGAAGAAGGGGCAAAAATAAAAAAAAATAAAAAAATTGGAGAAGAGAAAAAGAGGAAAAATAAATAGTAGAAAATAGAAAAACGTGAAGTGTGTGTATAAGAAAAGAAAAAGTGGAAAGTAGAAATAGGAGAAAAAGACCCTTAAAAGAGAAATTTTCAAATCTTTATTCGGAGATGTAAATCTGTCCACGACCTGACCTGAAATCAGTAATCTTTATGGTACCGCTATATCACATGATTCCAAAAAGTCGATGAAAGGGGACCAACTCCTTAAGAATTGGTCATATTTATCTATTAGTCGGAGTCTCATTTCTTCAAGGCGTGCTATGTCCATCATATTCCTAATCCACATTTTAACAGTTGGAATAGCTGTATTTTTCCAAAATGTAAGTATCAATTTCTTTCCAATTATTAACCCGTAATTAAAAAAAACTTTTTGGTCCTTATTTAAATTGATATCTTCTACTATTATTCCAAATATAATCCATTCCGTATTAGGTTCTATTCTTGACTTGAAAAGCTTTGTAAATATATCAAATATATCGCTCCAAAATTTATTCAGCTTACTACATCCTACAAATGAATGTGTTATGACTTTCCCAGAATTAAGGCAAATGGAAATGTCTTCTCTGTCCTTAGAAAGAGAGGTCAGAGAAAATGGCGCGAGTGCTTGCAATACCAAATATAACATCATTAAATAAAGGAATTAGAATAAGATGAATAGGAATATCCCAGCTAATATGTATCTAACCCTCACCCAAGTCACTTCAGCAGATTATCAAATTAATGCTCACGGGACTTCAGTGAGCACAACATTTGCAGTATCATCCCAATTCCAATTCTAGTTACCATTCCCCATCAACCATATCCAGGTCAGTTGCCTTTACTATTCCATGTTATCCCTCTGTGCAACTTGTCACTCTGTGGCCTGCAACATCACTTGACTTTTCTTGATTACTTGGCACGGTGGCACAGCGGTAGAGTTGCTGCGTTACAGCGCTTGCAGTGCCACAGATCCGGGTTCGATCCTGACTACAGGTGCTGTCTGTACGGAGTTTGTAACGTTCTCCCCGTGACCTGCGTGGGTTTTCTCTGAAATCTTCAGATTCCTCCCACACTCCAAAGACATACAGGTATGTGGGTAAATTGGCTTGTTATATGTAAAAATTGTCTCTAGTGTGAGCAGGATAATGTTGATGCGCTGGTCGGCATGGACTCGGTGGGCCGAAGGGCCTGTCTGTGCTGTATCTCTGAACTAAACTAAACTAAACTTTTGTTTCTCCCTCAGCGTGAGAATCGAGCACAGGCGTCTACTATGGTTTTGATATGTATGAAACAGGAATATATACTGACAGGTTAATCCATTGCAGTTCAGTGCACAAGTTGGCCATGCTGTACACTCCAGCTGCAGTATCCACTAAATGGATTCAGAAATTAAATCTCAAAAGGAATGAAGTAATAAGAGCTGCAAGTATTATTTTATAAGATAATTTAATTTCCTATTACAATGTTGAATAATTGAACTAATTACATTTAACATTCATGAAACCTGTGGCACAGAAACCAGTCAAGATGATCATTAGATTTTGTCATGCTTAATATCTGTCCGTTAAGCTGGAATTGAATTAGTTTCCTCATTAGCCTTGAGTTGCTCACTTCAGTTGTCAGGGACCTTTCCCTCAAAAATTTAACGAAATTTGGTTGCATTTCCAAACCTTTGCGTAAAACTTGTATGCTCAAATCTAGCTGTGAGGGGAAATAGTGTGTTTAAACTTGTGGGTGTTGAGAATGGGCAAATTGCATCTAATCCAAACTTCTGTGCACACATGTACAGAGGGGGAACCTGAGCCTTTTCTGCAAACTAGTTAACACTTGTTTTATGTGCAACTATAGCACTTAATGGCTATTTCTTATCTCCATGTAAAGATGGTGGGAGCCATATTATTGGATTCCTGTAAATCTTGCTTTGAGCAACCAAGTTGACCTCACTCACCCATCTCTGGGCCTCCTGATGTGTATTGTTAGCTCATAGAAACATAGAAAATAGGTGCATGAGGAGGCCATTCGGCCCTTCGAGCCAGCACCACCATTCATTGTGATCATGGCTGATCGTCGCCTATCAATAACCCGTGCCTGCCTTCTCCCCATATCCCTTGACTCCACTATCCCCAAGAGCTCTATCTAACTCTCTCTTAAATCCATCCAGTGATTTGGCCTCCACTGCCCTCTGTGGCAGGCACAACTCTCTGGGTGAAAACGTTTTTTCTGACCTCAGTCTTAAATGACCTCCCCTTTATTCTAAGACTGTGGCCCCTGGTTCTGGACTTGCCCAACATTGGGAACATTTTTCCTGCATCTAGCTTGTCCAGTCCTTTTATAAGCTCCTAGCCTCTCTCCCATGGTTTCCCAATCAAACCAATCCGTTAGGAATCTATGCTTGTCTCTGGGCAGAACTTGTTTATGTGGTTGTGACTGGAGCTGATATCCTTCCTTGGAATTATCTGCCTCTTCTAGTCTTGAATGCAGTCAGCAATACTCTACATTGTACTACTCAGAAAGGTTCTCCTAGCCTGGCTCTGCTGCTTACTCAGAGATTATAGAGCATTGTTAGTAATGCCTTCTCTTTTTACACTTGCACAATAACCATGAAGACCATTCAATGAATCTGTGGCTCCTTCTTTCTCCACATCTACGCACTGCCATTCAGTGATGACATACAAACATGGGATAACTAGCCCTATATGCTGGGAGACCAGCTTCAGCTCTCTCACTCTCTTCATTTAGGACTGAGATGAGGAAAAACTTTTTCAGACAGAGTTGTGAATCTGGGGAATTCTCTGCCACAGAAGGCAATGGAGGCTAATTCTTTGGGTATTTTCAAGAGATAGTTAGATATAGTTCTTAGGGCTAACGGAATCAAGGGATATGGGGAGAAAGCAGGAGCAGGGTACTGATTCTGGATAATCAGCCATGATCATATTGAATGTCAGTGCTGGCTCGAAGAGTTGAATGGCCTACTCCTGCACCTATTTTCTATGCTTCTATGCTTCTATGTTTCACAAGTGTTCTGGTGGGTTGCAGGATTTGTGCTGTGTTGTAAGGTAGCTTGGCATTGGATTCCCTGAGATACAGAAGGCATTTCAACCTAGTCCAGCTTTCCAAGTTGTATAATCAGTTCTTTGCCATTCTCCACAAGCTCTCATCTCCAAGTAAATAATCCAATTCTACACAATAATCATACCTCAAGTTCCTGGGTCTGCTTTTACAGTGTGAGTAGGAATATATTTATACTTATGATTATGATTCAGATACTGCTAAGTTTGTATTCATTCTGAACTCTTGAACATTGTGGCATCACAGAGAAAGGACACTTCAAGACTTCCTGGTAAACTGGTGAGATATGCATATTGTTCAAATAGTGCACCGACTGTCCCAAAGGAACAATTGTCCTTGTAAACCATTTCTGAGAGACAACACTTATTGTATTGGGTAGTATTCCACAAACAATGTGTCAACTAATTTGTTAGCAGACAAAACTCTCATTAAAGACTATTTATCTGTCAGAAAATATAACCTCAGCGTTTCTTAAAGGAGGGAGAGGAACCGCTAGTCAGGGAAACACCTCTCCACCACTACACTCTGTCTTCCATGACCAAGCTAATTATGAACCTAAACTACTGTCATCATGGGTCCCGTGGTCGGTGTGGACACGGTGGGCTGGAGGGGCCTGTTTCTGTGATGTAGGTCTAAACTAAAGGACAGTTACATGAGGAAGACAAATAGCATATCCCAGTGTAGTTGGTATGGTGTGTACAGTGGAATAGTCCACGCCATAAATCAGAGTTCACTCGTGTCTTTAATTAATCCCAACTGGATTAAAATTGCAAGTGTTTCATTTTCCATTTATCACCTACGATTTTTTGTGTGTGAGCCCTCAACCATAAATGCTCACAGGCTTCTCAACTGTGGCTTGCTTCATACCTGAGCCCACTGCCTTTAGCTTGATGGTAATCCACTTTGAAGTGCACCACCTTGCTGCCGACTATCAAGTGTTGCTTGTGATGGGGGTGAAGTGGTTTGCAACTGTGTGCGGAGGAGGAAGCACCACCATTCACAAACTTCAAACATCAGTCTGCCCATCAAGCTCAAAAGACACAATTGTTTGGTGTATGTCACTCACACCATTTCAGACTTTGTGGGTTTTGGTTACAGAGCTGACTGAATGTGGTCCAATAACACAAAACCTGAAAGAAAGGAATCTGCATTGTGCGAGAGGGCTCCAGCACTGAGGGTGTAATTTCACAGTGAAATGTTGGCATTAGCAGCAACTGATCTGGGAGCTCCTCTCGGCAAGATCACCTTTCACAATAACACAGGATATCGTATCGATTGACACAGGAACCCCTTGTGCTTCTGCCCTTGTCTAATGCTGTTTGATATTTACGCTGTGAAAGTATTTGTCTCAGGAGGAGGGGGGCAGGGGCGTTGAATAAGTGCTGTGACTTTCTCTCTACAGATTGCAAGAGAGGGCCAGTTGCAAGGTAATTTTCCGACCTGACTGAATTCACAGCCTGGATCCATTCTTCACATCCCCGTGGAGAGGCTGCCAGTTCACATGGCCTTGATTTGGAGCCTCTTGTATCAAGAATGTTGTTTCCTTTCCACCGTACGCCGCTGAGGTAAATGAATTTCAAGAATGTTGGCACTGCCCCGTTGCAATGAGAATGCAAGTAGCATTTTCCTTCCCAAGGCCCCCGAAAGCCTCCTAATTATTGTCATCGAAAGAATTAAGATATTGAGATTGATTCATGACTTAAAGGAAAACAAACAGAAAAACAATGCTGGAGCCAAAATATCAGCACGGAGCTGGATTGAATTTCATGCTGGCACCAAGACCACAGGCCTTCCTTGTCGAGGTAACAAAGCTGGAATTGTGCTTGCAGTCTGGTGACCAGGAGCAGCTTTTACGTGCTGCAGCGTACAATCTCCATTAATTGCTCCAACCTTTAATTCATGGGCACAGAACAAGAACATGGCTATGCTTTCCTCTCCAAAAAAAAAGTGGAGCTCACCAGTTATTTGAATGAAATCTGAGAATTAATGGCATTTACAAAATGAAAAAGAAAATACACTGAAAAGGTGTTTGAAAAATATGCTATTTCTTTCTCTTTAGAAAGCTTAACCACATGGGTATTCATAGGATATTTGGCATGCGTGCAGCTTGGCAGTGTTGATGGAAAAGTGATAGCACTCTGTAGTACTTCCTGCCAGTATTAATCTTTGTGGAAGCATATTGGAATAATAGTAGGCAGCTACTCTGGTTAATATACACCATGAATACACTGGCCGGGACTTTGCAATGCCAATTAACAACAATATCAGTGCTGGCTGGGGCTTTAGCCTCAAGGTGACGTGTGGGGTCGGAGTGGGCGATCGTGGTGTTGAGGAAAGTGGATTTATCCTGTTACTTTACCTCCTGCCTGCAGACAGCCTGCTTTACTGCTGGAAGCCCCACCGACAGGCAGTCCGCTACCCAAGACCAACGCTTTAAAGAGGAGATTGGTTTATTGAGTGAGAGGTCTGCAGAGTCCAGATTGGGGTAGAAGGCCTGCTTGTGTGGTTGAGGGCCCAAGTATAGTCAGGTATAGATAATTGGATGAAAAGGCAAGCAATCTAGTGATCTACAGCTAACCTCGGTTAAAAATCCATGTCTAGAACGCAGATTGGCAGCACTGGATTTTTTCTGCACTGGGCAATATAAAATTGATTTAAACCCAGAATGAATTGTACTACTAATTAACACAGGGTGAAAGCACATTGTTTGTCAATTTGGGCTGGTCAGAACCAACATTTGTAACTGATGCTTTACACAATGTCAGACACGGAGGTGTTGGTGTAGCAAGATTGCACCACACCTTTCATAACATTCCTGACTTACAGTGCACCTCCGTCACAAAGGTAATGACTGAAATGGTAGTTCCCAAACATCAAAAAGCACAACCACGCAGATAACCAGGGAGACAGGAAAGCACTGACATTAGCGTGCTCCGCACACAGAAACTACGGAGAGATGTTGACGAAGCCCAGTCCATCATGGCCCTTCGACCTCATCCATACTTCAGGCTGCCTTGGGAAAGCAGACAACACAAATAGGGCTGTCTTAACGCATGGGCACGCTGGGCAGTGGCCCCCGGGCCCCACGAGCATAGGGGCCCCATGCTAATCTATGTATTGTAGAATGTTATTGTAGAACATGAAAACGGAGAAAAACATCGCATGTGCATGACGGCATATTTGATTCGGCATAGAGAAACTGGAAGTGTAGGGGCCCCAGTGCACTGCCTTGCCTGGGGGTCTATAATGCTGTTAAGATGGCCCTTAATCAGACAGAAGATTTAAAAAGCTTGAAAGCACATACCACCAGATTCAGGAGCAGCTGAAGTTTGAATGGACCGCTCATCCTCTAAGTATGAACTCCCGATCTTCAAACCTCACTATGGCCCTTGCACTTCTTTTGATTTGCAATTTCTCTACAGTTGTAATATTTTGCACTGCATTGTGTTTACTTTCTCTCTTTGCAAAACCTGTTGTACTGACAGATAGAATCACAGTCATAGGGTAATTCAGTCTGAAGAAGGGTCTCGACCCGAAACTTCACCCATTCCTTCACTCCATAGTTGCTGCCTCACCCACTGAGTTTCTCCAGCTTATTGAATAGTGGTGCTGGCTCAAAGGGCCAAATGGCCTACTCCTGCACCTATCTTCTATGTTTCTATGTTTCTAATAACTTCACATTTGATTTACAGTTCCAACTTATCATTTCTTATACTAAATTGCAAGACTCATGGCTTGGACCCACATACTACCCGTGTGAATTAATTGACCCGATTCACTCTGTTGTTAGGGGGGTAGTCTTCTCTGAGCTTCAACCTCAGGGCCCTCCTTCTTGTGAAGGTTGTTCCTGGGTTGTTACCAGATACAAAATACCCTTTCCCCCTCATTCGTTAGAAGTCACATGGATGAAGAAAAACCTCTTGAAAACTTTTCATCGACTTGTCAAAGAGAGCTGGAGCTGTCCAGTTTACATGTGGGCTAAAATCTCCCATGATTATGGTATTATCCCTGGTACAGACACCTTTAATTTCCTGGTTTACGCCACACTCAATATTATAACTACTATTTGGTGACCAAGAAATAACCCTTGCCAATAGTGCCTGGCACTTGCTGCTTCGTAGCTTGATGCAATTGATTTTAATTCTATATTGCCATCCGTCATAACCAGCCTGAGCGATGTCTGTAACGTGTTTTGTTAACGACGGGGAGGATAACAGTATAATTATTTAATAGTAGCAGTAGGTGCAGGGGCAAGTTACTTGCTAACTTTGTACAAATATTGCCGTGTATCTTTGGAGGTTATTATTCGTAATAACCTGCTTCTATTTTAGACTGAATGACTTTTTTTACAGAATAGAATAGAATATCATTGTACTTTGTTGCAGCTTACCCTTTGTCTGTATCCATGCACTGCATATCTGCTCATGCAATTGATATTCTGTCCTGTGTCTTTTCCATCATAATTAGTGGCATCAAGTACAGGTACTCCTGATGTCTAGAGTGTTTTATTGTCATATGACCTGAAACGTCACAATGGAATTCTTCCAATCTCTATCAAATCCGGGAGGCGCTACAGGTCTCTCCGTTGCCGGACCAGCAGGTTCAGGAACAGCTTCTTCCCTGCGGCTGTTACACAACTTAACTCTGCAGCTTGGTGATTGCCAGTCACCCCCCCCCCCCCCCCCCCCCCCCCCACCGACGCTCCTTCCCCCAGAAATATTGCACTACTGCTACTGTATGCACATATATATATTTTACTGTTCCATTATTCTATGTTCGCTCTTCTGGGCGAGATGCTAACTGCATTTCCTTGTCTCTGTACTGTACACTGCACAATGACAATAAAGATTGAATCTGAATCTGAATCTGAATCTGAATTAGAGACCTGAAACCGTTCAAACACAGGAGTATCATAGCTCCCATTCACAATTGTTTTTGTGATGAAAACATTCATAAAACTCTCGAGTGCAGTACTACTGTGAGGGAATATCTTGGCACATCCTCAATGAGAGAGTAGGGCAACAGTGAAGTTTGCTAAAGTTTTGTTCGTTCACCACTTTTACATATATATACCTCCAATGTTTCACTGCTACCTGAGAACATGGATAGTTGATGTTTTGGGTTTGGACCCTGTACAGGAAGGAGTGTATCAGTTTGTGCAATAAGAGAAAGGACACAAGGTGCAGAATATAGTGTTGCAGCTACAGAGAAAGTGCCGATAACAAAATATGTAAGCACCACAACAAAGTGAGAAATAGGTAATACGTCCCATACCCTACAGGAGGACCATTCAAGAGTCTGGTGACAACAGTGAAGAAGCTGTTCTTGAATCTTGATTCAGAATCATACTATACCTACTGCATGGAAACAGGCCTTTCAGCCCAATTTCATCCATGCCGCCCAAAATGCTCCATCTACCCTAGTTTCATTTGACCCATACTCCTTTAAACCTCTCCTGTACACCTATCTGTCCAAACAACTTTGAAATGATAAAGACAGACACAAAATGCAGGAATCACGAGCTGTAACGTCACCTGTCCATTTTCTATCAGAAATGCTACCTGAGCATTTTGTGTCCATCTTTGGTAAACCAACATCTACAGTCCCTTTTTATTACAATTTAACTTTTAAATGTTGTTATTGTTTCTGCTCAACTATTTCATTTGACAGTACGATCTATATACCTACCAACTTCTACTAAATCCTTCCCCTCCAGCTTAAATCTATGCCTTCTATTTTTTGATTCCTCTATGCTGGCAAAAAGATTATTTGCATTCATCCTATCTATGTCTCGATGCTTCTGACCATGAAGATAATTCTGCATCCTCTAATCTTCTAATCTTCTCTAACTAACTCTAATCCTCCAGAGCAACATTCCATGTGGAACCTTATCAAAGACCTTTCCAAAATACATACAGACTATGTCTACGATCCTGTCCTCAACAACCTTCTTGATTACTACATCAAAAAACTAAATTGAATTTGTGACACACAATCTCCCATTCACAAAACAATGTTGACTATCCCCAATCAACCCATCTTTCCAAGGTCTGAAGAAGGGTTCCGACCCGAAATGTCACCTGTTCCTTTACTCCAAAGATGATGTCTGACCCGCTGTGTTGCTCCAGTACTTTACGTCTGTTTCCAAATACATGTATCTCTGATCCCTCAGAATTCTCTCCAGAAACATTTCTACTACAAATGTTCACTTTCTGGTTTATAGTTCCCAAGTTTTTCTTTACAACAGTTCTTAAATAGAGGCATAACAATACCCACTCTCCAATCTTCTAGCACCTCACACGTGCCTAATGATGATTCTTATATCTCTGCCAAGGTTCCTGCAATTTCACTCCTCACTTGCTACTCTGTCCTTGAATATACCTTAATACAGAGAAATATTCATTGAGTGCCTTGCAGAACCAAACATAGATGACTACTGTGGTTTCTGATGGGTTCTCTTCTCTCTCTTTAGTTAACCTTTCCCCCTTAACATACTTAGACAATCTCTTTGGGTTCTCCTTAATCTTAACTCCCAGAGTAATTTCCTGCCCCTTTTTTTGCATTCCTGATTTCTTTCTTACGTATTCTCATGTATCTGTACACTGTGAGTGGCTCGAATGTAATCATGTATTGCCTTTTCGCTGACTGATTAGCATGCAACAAAAGCTTTTTACTGTACCTCAGTACACGTGAGAGTAAACTAAACTGAACTGAGGTGCTCCTCAATCCCCTATACTCTTCCATGGATGCACTTAAGCGCATGTCCCACTTTCACCAACCAATTCACAACCTTTGTGTCTCCTGGATATTTTTCATCATGTTGAAAAAACGCCCCGACCTACTTGATGCCACGAATACCTACGACTAGCATCACAACCTACTACGACCTACCTAAGACCTCCTACGACCTATCTACGACCTCGTGACGACCATGCTGCGAGTATGAGTCAAGGGCAAACTCGGCAGAGGTCGTGAATTAGGTCATGAAAGTGGGACATGCCCTCAAATCCTGGCCTCTTATATCTGGCCCATGATTCCCTCTTTGCCTGACCAGGGCCTCATTTTTTTTCATCATCTAGGGCAATTCTATTCCTACCTGCCTTCTAACCTACCAACAGGAACTTGCATACCTTAATTTCTCATTATCACACTTTTAAAAGAATCCCACTTTGGGATATTCCTCTGCCCACAAACAACATACTCCAATCAACTGTTCAATGTTCCTGTCTATTGCCATTAAAGTTAGCGTTGCTCCAAATTAGAACTTTAACTCGTGGACCAACACTGTCCCTTTCTGTAGCTATTTTAAAGCTAATGGAACTGTAGTTGCTGGTCCCAAAAGGCTGACACTTCAGTCACTTGCCCTGTCCTATTACTTAAGAGTGGGTCAAGCTTATCCTTCTCCCTTGTAAGGCCTTCTATATATTACCTGAATAGACTTTCCTGAACATATTTGACAAATCCCATGCCATCTAAGGCTTTGGCACTATAGCAGCCCCAGTCTATATTAGGAAAGTTGAAATGACAACTTTTATTGTTGCAGCTGTCTGCAATCTCCCAACATATTTATTTGTCTAATTCCTATTGATATTTGCATGTCTATTGTATATTCCTAACAAGATGATCATCCGCTTTTTATATCTCAGCTCCACCTATTTAGCCTCACCGTCTCATTCTTCAGTAATGTCATCACTGACTACTGCTGTGATGTTCTCTTTAATCAATGTAATAACTCCACTCTCCTCTCTTACCCACTCCTAGCTTGCCTGTAGCACCTCTATCCTGATCCATCTATGCTTGTCCATATCTACCTTTCCTTTCCCATTTCCAAACTTTCCATTTCTATAGATGACAATATGTAGACAGGATAATGACCACAATCAAAGAAAAACAATTAAAATAACGCCACTACCATTATTTATTATTTTAATATGTATTAATATATTTATGTATATACAATATATATTCCATTGCTTATTGTGTTAGTAATCTAAAGCATTCTCATCAGAATCCCAATTTGATGCATTTGATTTACCTTGGATCAGTTTGCTTGAATGTCACCAGAATAATGTTTTCCACATGCCTGCCCACTGGATTGAAAAGACACAACGTGCTAGAGTAACTCAGCAGCCCTGGAGATCTTGAAGAGGTGACATTTCGGCCTGGGACCCTTCTTCAGACGCTGACTAGAAGCTGGAGGCAGAGCAGACTGTAGATGGAATCTGGCTGGAAACCGGCGTAGGAATAAAAGCTTACGGCAAAGCACAGACCACCAAGTTAGAAGCAACATATAATGCATATAATTGACTGCTCCTAACGTGTATGGACACTTCAGCCACTTGTATTTTTTGACTTACCACAATGTAATTTTGTGAGATAAATTCATCCTTTTGTACCCTCTTTCATGTGCTTATCTTCATGTTTGACGACAAAGGTTGCAGACAGGTTCCCAATGTGGGAGAGTGGTGACGAAGTCATCACAGTTGAGCCCAATCTGATCTTCACTTCATGTCTGAGAAACCTGACAAAATTCAATGGAAGAGCCAAAATTAATTGTATTTTTCTCACTGGTTTAGTAATCAGAGACTAATGGTGGAGGAGGTCCAGCACTTAGCAGCATGGTGCGCTGACAACAACCTGGCCCTTACCTCAAAGACGACCAAGGAGCTCATTGTAGACTTCAGGAAGTCCAGAGGCGGCACGCACACCCCCATCCACATTAACGGGACGGAGGTGGAACGTGTTTCTAGCTTCAGGTTCCTGGGAGTCAACATCTCCGATGACCTCTCTTGGACCCACAATACCTCAACTCTGATCAAGAAGGCTCACTAGCGTCTCTTCTTCCTGAGGAGACTGAAGAAGGTCCATCTGTCTCCTCAGATCCTGGTGAACTTCTACCGCTGCACCATCGAGAGCATCCTTACCAACTGCATCATAGTATGGTATGGCAACTGCTCTGTCTCCGACCGGAAGGCATTGCAGAGGGTGGTGAAAATTGCCCAACGCATCACCGGTTCCTCGCTCCCCTCCATTGAGTCTGTCCAAAGCAAGCGTTGTCTGCGGAGGGCGCTCAGCATCGCCAAGGACTGCTCTCACCCCAACCATGGACTGTTTACCCTCCTACCATCGGGGAGGCGCTACAGGTCTCTCCGTTGCTGAACCAGCAGGTCGAGGAACAGCTTCTTCCCGGCGGCTGTCACTCTACTCAACAACGTACCTCGGTGACTGCCAATCACCACCCCCCCCCGGACACTTATTATTATTTATTCAAATCATTTGCTATGTCGCTCTTCCAGGGAGATGCTAAATGCATTTCGTTGTCTCTGTACTATACACTGACAATGACAATTAAAATTGAATGAATCTGAATCTAAATCTGAATCTGACTCCTGATGGTTGCTCTTGTGGAATTCCGCAGTGTTAATGGAGAAACAAACCTGGAATGCATCAATCTGCTTGGTTTCTAATTACATCAGGCACTACTTTTAACCATAATGCCATCACAGAGAACAAAAGATCTGATTTTGACACTCTCAAAACACACAAAGTCAGCCAAGAAGGAAATTGTGCACTTATCCTGCAGTCTTTCATCCATTAAAATTAATGAGTGGAAAATCATGTAATTTCCTGATCTCCACTTCCAGCCTGTGTTCTGGGAGCACTGAAGGGAAATTTTCCTCATCTTATACTTGGTTTTAACATTTGCATTGACTCCCAGAAGTTTGAAAAAACTTCAATTTGGATTGCATGACCGCCACAAAGTGGAACGTATAAGTATGATGAATGTGCAAAGTTCTGACACCAATGAGCATTTTCGCAAAATCCATTTAGTATTTGAGAATAGCGTTTCAGGAAACTGGAAAATATATATACGGGGGATATTTCTTAAGGACCCCGTGGAGAAGGATTATTTGCAATGCAAACATTAATCTTTAAATCTTATGAATTGTTTGAATTTGAAAGTAAACTATTCCATCAAACGCACAGTTAATGTTAATTGTGGAAAACAAAAGTAAGGAAGTAATGTTGAATCAGCACAAGGACATATGTTAGACTAAGTATTGTGTACAGTTTTTTGTCAATTAGTTATGATGCAAGTATTTCAGTATAATGGACAAAAGTACAAGATTCAAAAATGAAGTTACAGCCTTAATAGAGAACCTTCACGTTCTCAAAACTTCTAAAGATTATCAAAGTCTGTTTATTCATTTTGAAGTAATTACTATTATACATGACAAAAGACATGAAGGATTTCAGATACAAAGCAATTCCTAGAATATTATTTTGAAGAGTTGATTTCTTCAAGTAGGCAGAGATTTAGGAAAAAATAAATGATGACACACTGCTTTCACTGGTTGCCTAGGTGTTTACAACTTGTAGTTGTGGCAGATGGAATATGGTAGAAGAATGTGAGGTTATGCAAAACTCTGCAGTTGTCGGAAATCTGAAATAAAAGTCAAAAATATTGGAAATGTTCAGCAGGTTATTGATAGAGGTAAGAGAAACATAGAAACATAGAAACATAGAAAGTAGGTGCAGGAGTAGGCCATTTGTCTCTTTGATGCAGCACCGCCATTCACTATGATCATGGCTGATCATCCAGAATCAGTTCCCAGTTCCTGATTTCTCCCCATATCCCTTGATTCTGTTAGTCCTAAGAGCTATATCTAACTCTTTCTTGAACACATCGATGAGATGAGACTGTTGGAGCCTTGATGATGATCTTTGCATCTTTTCCAACCACAGGTGAGGTCCCGGAGGACTGGAGAGTAGCCTTGTTTAAGAAGGGAATTAGAGAGGATTCAAGGAATTATAGGCCAGTGAGCCTCATGTAAGTGGTTGGGAAGATATTGGAAAGGAATTTTCGGGATAGGGTTCACTCCAATTTGGAAGACAATTAGTTAATTAGGGACAATCAGCATGGGTTTGTACATAGCATTTCATGTCTCGCTATCTGGATTGAGTTTTTTGAGGAGGTGATCAAGCCGATCAATGAATTTCGGGTGGTGGAAGGTGTCTACATATATTTTAGTAAGGCATTTGATAAAATCCACCATGGTAGGCTCAACTGGAAAATGGGGATGCATGGGATTATCAGTGATTTGGTCCTATGGATTCAGAACTGACCTACTGATAGAAGACAGGGAGAGGGTTGTAGTGGAAGAACAATATTCAGGTTTGAAGCCTGTGACCAGTTGAGTTCCACAGAGATCTGTTCTGGGACCTCTGTTGTTTGTAGGATACATAAGTGATTTGGATCAGAACATAGACAGGTTGGTTAGTAGGTTTGCAGATGACATCACGATTATGGAGTGGCGGACTGTGAAGATGACTGTCAAAATATACAGCAGGATGTAGATTCACTACAGAAATGGGCGGAGAATTGGCAGATGGAGTTTATTCCAAGCAGGTGTGAGGTGTTGTACCTTGCGAGGCCAAATGTAAGGGGGAAATATACAATTAATAACCTTTAACAGCGTCGATGGATGGAGGAATCTTGGGGTCCAAGTCCAAAACTCACTGGAAGTGGCAATTTGAATGAATAGAATAGTGAAGAAAGTATATGGTATGCTTGCTTTCATATGTTGGGGTGTTGACTATAATAGTCAGGACGTCAGGATGCAACTTTATACTAGTTTGGTTAGGCCACAATTGGAGTATTGTATTATGCAGTCCTGGTTGCCCTATTATAAGAAGGATGTGGAGGCTTTGGATAGGGTGCAGAGGAGGTTGACCAGAATGATGCCTGGATTAGGAGGGGTATTAGCTACAGGGAGAGGTTGGACAGACTTGGATTGTTTTCTCTGGAATGCCGGAGGATGCAGGAAATCGGAGAGAAGCATATAAAATTATGAGAGGCATAGATAGGATAGGCAGTCAGAACCTTTAACCCAGGATGGAAAAACCAAATACTAAATAGCCTTAAGGTAGAAGTGACAAAGTCTAAAGGAGATGTGAGTGGCAAGTTTTTTTTACACAGAGAGTGGTAAGTACCTGGAATATGCTGTCGGGGTGGGGGAATGTGGGCAGGGATGGTTGAGGCAGATATGATAGTGGCATTTAAGAGACTTTTGGAGAGGCCTATGGGTATGCAAGGAATGGGGAAATATCGACTATGTGCAGGCAGATAAGAGATGGTCTTGGGATCATGTTTGGCACGGACATTGTGCGCAAAAGGGCCTGTCTTGTGCTGCGTGGTTCTATGTTCTATGTACATGGATAGGAAAGGTTTAGAGTGATTATGGGTCTTGTGTGGGAAAATGGGACTACTTAGATGGTCCGCATGGATAAGTTAGAACGAGAGGGGTTGTTTCTGTGCTGAATGTACTGGATGTAGTGGTGCTAACGTATTGCATTAATGCTAATCATTGGATATCTATCAACATCCTTAGCAAGAGCTGTCGTCCGAGTGGGAACTTAAGGAAACCACCGTGGGGTATCCTGGTCCTCGACCCACAAGGGATATAACATCAACTATGGCAAATACATGCCGGCCCAACACGTTGGAGGCAAACAAACAGCCTCCCACACAGCTGTCAAATACTTAGGCACTATATAGAAACATAGAAAATAGGTGCAGGAGTAGGCCATTTAGCCCTTCGAGCCAGTACTGCCATTCAATATGATCATGACTGATCATCCAAAATCAGTACCCCATTCCTGCTTTCTCCCCATATCCATTGATTCCGTTAGCCCTAAGATCTATGTCTAAAGGGCCTGTCCCACTATACGAGTTTACCCAACAGCTCTCCCAAGTTTAAAAAAAAAATCAAACTCGTGGTAAGTACGTAAAATGTACGTAGCGGGTACGTCTGAGCTTAGGGCGTCTTTTAGCGGCTCGAAACGCTGACGGCAGGTACTCGGGAAACGCGGTAAGCTCGTGAAGTTTTTTCAACATGTTGAAAAATGTCCACGAGAGCCCCGAGTACCTACAAGCGGCTATTACCATAATTCTCCGAGTTCGAATCAGGGGAAACTCGAGAGAACTCTTGAATTACCTCGTACAGTGGGACAGGCCCTTAACTCTCTCTTGGATACATATTTGTAAGGAGAAAAAAAGGACTAATGGAATCAGCGGATTAGGCAGCATCTATGGAAGGAAATGGATAGACAACGTTTTGGGTTGGAATCCTTCTTCTGACAGATGCTGCCTGACCCATCGACTTCCTCCACCAGTTTGTTTTTAGCTCAAGAGTCCAGCATCCGCAGTCTCTTTTGTCACAATGTTTTTGATGTTTCCGAGATATTCAGAAGCATTCAAACACATTTACCATTTAAAAAAAAAAAATCCCAATGAACTGAAATATGATGCATATTGCAGTTAATGTAATATTGGGCATGAATAATAATGGTTTGTTTAAATCCCTTGAAGGGTTGTTTCTCTCCTGATACAGAAACATGTGCAGGAAATCCCTGAAGCAGGAGGCAACGAACCTTTGAATAAACTACATACTCCTCTTGTCTCACTAATATCTAACTGCACATTCTGCACTGATCTTCATGAGAGGCGAACATAGTTTACTGACATGAACTTAAAGAAACTTGAAGTGGCTAAGGCACACACACAATTGACAAGATGTCTTTACATGTTTAAACACTAAGAAATCTTGATGAATAATCCATGATATAAAAATACGTTTGAGAGTCATTAGGCGCATGAATCGATTTAAAACATTTTTACACCCGGCTGTTCAAACCAGGGAGAAAGTTCAGCGACACCTCAATGCAGCTGCTGCCGATTTTCATGGTTAAATTGCCTGAGTTGCCCTTCCCCAGCTGAACTCTTTGAGGTGTTCAGTGTCAGGGTGACAGCAGCTTTGGGGGGTTGTAAATGTGTGGAAAGTCCAGACCCGGTGACATTCACGTGGAGTAACTTCAGGCGTGCTGCCGTTCTCATATTTCCTTACGACACAGAAAGAGGTTGTGTCGTAATCGAGTCTGTGCCGGCTCTCAGGTGTAGGTATAGCTTCATTATTGTCACATGTTCCGAGGTACAGTGAAAAGCTTTGTTCTGCATGATATCATAACAGATCAGATATACCATATACGAATATAATCGTCAAACTTAAGTACAATAGATAGAGCAAAGGGGAAGATACACAATATAGAATATACAGTAGTTCCAGGCAATGTTGCACCTTGTTATGCCCCTGTCCCACTTAGGATACCTGAACGGAAACCTCTGGAGACTTGCGCGCCCACCCAAGGTTTCCGTGCGGTTCCCGGAGGTTGCAGGTGGTTGCCGGAGGTTGCAGGTAGTGGAAGCAGGTAGGGAGACTGACAAAAACCTCCGGGAACCGCACGGAAACCTTGGGTGGGGCGCGCAAAGTCTCCAGAGGTTTCCGTTCAATGTCCTCCATGAGATAGAGGTCAATCGGACTGTACCATAACTTAAGTCCACAGATGATATGTTTGTAAAATCCCAGTAAAGATGGAACCACTTTCTTTCTAGTACAAGGAAGTGAACCTTTTCGACTGTTGCAAAGCCAGCTAATGCCAAATTGGATTGCAACACTACCACTGTTGGACAAATGTAGACACAAAATACTGGAGTAACTCAGCATCCCTGGAGAGAAGGAATGGGTGGCGTTCTGGGTCAAGACCCTTCTTCAGACACTACCTTTGATTTAAACAGCTTCTTACACATTTTGTCACCCATTCCTTCTCTCCCGAGATGCTGCCTGTCCCGCTGAGATACTCCAGCATTTTGTGTCTACCTTCGATTTAAACCAGCATCTGCAGTTTTTTTCCTACACATTGTTGGACGAATTACAGATAATGATGACTCAGAGTATAGGAGAGTGTCTGATTGAATGGTGCCAGAACAACAACTACGCTCTCAACGTTAGCAAGATCAAGGAGCTGATTGTTAACTTTAGACGAGAGATGCCGAGGATCCACAGACCTTGTTTATTCCCAACAACCATCAAGGTCTTGAACATTATAAACACTAACTAAACCATGAACTATGAACTCTCTTGGTTGCACTAAGGACTTTGGTTTAAAAAAAATAATAATATTGGGGTGTTTAATTTATTGAATTTTTTTGCTTATTATGTTATTTATGATTACTGTGTTTGCAGACCAGTTTAGTTGCTGCAAGAATGAATTTTTTTGTTCTATTTTTTTGAAACTTGACTATGTTGCCACCTCTCCTGCATCCTCCCATTGAAGAATAATTGTCCCAGATATCCCCATTTCCTTTTTATTTCATGTTAATGAGTCGCCACAGCTCTCTGCTGCCCTGTTGAAGAATCCAACTTGGTATTGGCCAACTGTGCAACAATGGAAAGGTTCACATCCATGCGTTTGAAAGAAAGTGGGTCAATTTTTACTGCGATTTTCCATAAGATTCACCAGTCACCCACTTATGCCCCTGTCCCACTTAGAAAACCTGAACGGAAACCTCTGGAGGCTTTGTGCCCCACCCAAGGTTTCCATGTGGTTCCCGGAGGTTTTTGTCAGTCTCCCCACCTGCTTCCACTACCTGCAACCTCCGGCAACCACCTGCAACCTCCGGGAACCGCACGGAAACCTTGGGTGGGGAGCAAAATCTCCAGAGGTTTCCGCTCAGGTTTCCTAAGTGGGACAGGGGCATTAGCGGGATCTTTCCAAAGGCACTTACTCAGCAATTAAAAATCACAAAAATATAATCGCAAAGGAAAGGATGTGTCCAAGGATATCCAAACCAATCGGAGAAATAATTGGCTCCTGCTCCAAGTTCGGAAATCTCTGACATTTTCTGAATTTCTGGAGTGTTAAGCCAAAGCTAACATTTATCCTTTCCAGGGAGCTCCCGTCCATCTGTTGATGTTAAGTTTCTGTGGGACCCTTCCGTTGTTATTTTGACTGTACTCTGATACGTTCTTCAGCAAGTGTGCACCTGCTTGTTTTATTATAACAGTTTAAGCAGCCTCTTGCCTTTCCTGCGCTCAAGTAATTCATCATGATCAACAGGATATCATAAACTGTGTATGTCCTGGATAAATTAGCTGTATCGATTTCTACCGAGAGTCCTGTATTCGTAACCTCTACTAACACTGCATTTTAAGTCTTAACATAACCCTCTGCTGACTCCCACAGATCTCCTCCCAAAAGGTTGTTTCAAAGCCTAAACAAGCCTTTGATGTCTAATGTGGTAACCTCATCATCAGGGGGCCTGGATTGTCCTGGATCAGACCAAGTTGCCCGGACTTGTTACCTGCAGTAACTGTTGGCTCACTTCAGCCTGATCCGGATCAGGGTGTGGATCTGGAAGGCTGAGTTGACCCACCAGACCTGAAAGCTTTTCGGCAAGAAAGGGTGATGCACAACAGCTAGGAGGGAGCTGGGGTACCGAGCCCTTGCCCTGACAACCTGTGGGAGCGCTGACAGACATTAACAAGTAGTTTAAAGAAGTTAATGCAGGCTAAGAATATCGAAACATAGAAACATAGAAACATAGAAAATAGGTGCAGGAGTAGGCCATTCGGCCCTTCGAGCCTGCACCACCATTCAATATGATCATGGCTGATCAACTCAGTATCCTGTACCTGCCTTCTCTCCATACCCCATGATCCCTTTAGCCACAAGGGCCACATCTAACTCCCTCTTAAATATAGCCAATGAACTGGCCGGCCTCAACTACCTTCTGTGGTATTACTGATAGTGCTAAAATTAAAAAAAAACCTTAAACTCTTCAAACTTAAACAAAAAAAGAAACAGAATGCATGCCTTGGTACTGAAGGATGGTGACCCCCAGCTGTGAACAGTGCCATCGGGCCACACAAGGTAAAGCTGAGGGTGTCAGATAGAAAGTAAGATCAACGGGGTTGTGAGGGGTGCAATGTTGTGCAGCAGGGGCAGATCACTCAAGGTCCTTTTACCTCCTGCATGCTTAGCTTTAGGCCCACTTTCTCAGCAGTTTCTGTGAATGAGTCACACGATCATGCAAAGGTATATTGTAATAGGACACATATCAGAAAACCTTTCCCGAACAGAGGTGGCTAAAACTGGAGGGTATAGGTTTAGAATAAGGGCTAGGAGGCTGAGAGGGGATTTTGAGAGGATTTATTTTTCACAAGGTGAGTGATTAAAATCTGGAATGCACTTCCTGAGGGAATGATGGAGCAGAGACTCTATCAATATTTATCAAATATCAAGATGAGCACATAAATCACCAATGCCAGGGGTTGACATGGTCGTAAAGGCAACCCATGGGGAGAGAGTAGGGGAGGATAAGGCATGAGCTAGAAAGTGTCACCAGCTACCATGGAAAGGCTTTATGTGAACAGAATTTCATGGAGGCATTTCACTCCAATCCGATTTAATTGAACGTGAGTTGACGGTGCCTGGGGAAACTTCCCATGGGCAAGATTGATCCTGGTCTCATAACTTCTCTGTGACATGGTGAACAGCACAGACATTAGATTTAGCAGTAGCTGTGCCCTGCTGTGTATTGTGCCAGATTAACAATGTGTATGTCAATAACAAATACCCTTCAACAAGAAAAACTAAATGCTCATTTCTACTTTATTCAAGACAATCTCTAATAAATGTAAATAAGGAAATCAGGAGATATTTCCTGCTCCATTGAGTAATTAAAATGGTCCAAGTGGTAAAGAGGCATTGATTAAAAGTGAAAGTTTAAAGGAGATGTGCAGGGCAAGATTTGACATGGAGAATGGTGGGAGCCTGGAACATATTGCCAGGGGTGGTGGTGGAGACAGATACATTAGTGGCATTTATAAGCATTTCTGTGCTGTGCTGTTCATTGTTCTGTATTTGCATTCCAGAGGAAGTGTCTTGACCCAAAACATCGACTGTTCATTGCTCTCCACAGATGCTGCCTGACCTGCTGAGTTCCTCCAGCAGTTTGTTTTTTGCTCCAGGTAAACAAAAGCCTGGTCTGCAATTTTCAGATCATCTCAATCTGTTGCACAGAACAAAATACTTTACAACACAAGGCTTTCCATCTGTCTTGTCGCGGCACACACATCCTTAAAGTGAAGACAACAGCTGTAAGCACTTGCAGATGGAGCAGCTCTGATCTAGTGAACTGTTTCCAGTTGTTTCACAAGACAGAGTTAGAATTTGGGGAAATGGTCAAAGTGGTAGAGATGTGTCTTAAGCAGAACTCTAGACATGGGGAAAAAATACTAGAACGCATGAAACTTTGACACTGGGGAGAATAAAAGCATAGCTTACAGATGGCAGCTTAGAATTTTCAAATTAAATTAATTTCGGACATGCTCACAGAATTTCCCACTTCAAAAGGGG